>NC_141159.1:64061597-66461597 GCF_053477565.2 Lygodium microphyllum | reverse complement strand
TTTTTAGCGAAGGAGATCAAATACCTCTTCACCTCCCTCGCTTTTCCTACCTATCTCAAGCACCGGTTCAGGGTTGGTTTGGGGCAAACCCTACTTCAATACTTGATTGAGAGCATGCAAGCACTCAAAGGTTGAATTCATTTGGTCTTGGAGAAACAATAGAACCAAAATGTGGGAGATTCTCACTTGATCACCAAGGCCCATGACCACTTATTGTTTCAAACATTTCAAGCTAAGTGCAATGGCTACCTCTCACACATAACTGTACATGCTCTCACACCTACGAGTGTAGTGAACTTACCTCCATGCTCGATCAAGTTGCCTCCTCCCTCAAGCACTCCGGTAGCTCCACGATCCAAGCTGTAAGCTCAACAAAGCTCAATCCTCAAGCTCCAACCTTCATTCTTCATTGCTACTGCACATGAGACAAGAGAAAAGAAGAGAAGAAGAAGAAGAAGAGAGGAGAAGATGGAGAGCTTCTCCACCATGGTCACTCACCCTCACAAACTCACTTCCTCACTCCCTCACACTCCCTCTCTCAAGCACAAGCTCAAGCAAGCAAGAACAAGAAGAAGAAGAGAAGAGGAGAGCTAGTTTTAGCCATACACAAGAATGAGCTTATTCATTCACTTCTTTTCTTTTATAGAAAACCCTAACCCTAATCCACTTTGGGAACCCATCCCTTTTTTACATGCCTAGCCATTTTAGCCTAGGTCCTCTTTTCCTATTCTCTTGCTATTTGCATTGTGCCTTCACCCATGCCCGTCTACATTTACAAATTGCATAGGAGAGAGCCTGATGCTCTTTTATAAGGATTTAAAGTGTACTTTTATATTTAAAATATGTCTTTTCTCTTTTGTGCTTGTTGTGAGGCACCTCCTCTAATAGACCCAGAGGGTCCTCTTAGTAGTCAACCCAAATTCATATCCATGCACATCACCATCCAATCTCCCCATGGGAAACCTACGACTTAGTTGAACATGGGAATCTCAGTTCTACATCACAAGGGAAGTGTGGACAAGTCACCCCAAATAGCAATCTAACACCCATCTAAGAAAGACCACTTTGTAATCAATCAAAGGTAGGAGTGAGGTTAACACCACACTTGGTTCAAAGAGAGTGAGAGACAGGGGAGAGTGTAACTTGATCCCCCTACCCATAAGGTAAAATCCCATCTTTGCCCCCCTAAAATGGTACTAAACCTAGTAACTAATTCTACCAATATTGGAAGGGTCACGATTTAATCAACTCTATCTAGTGTTGGAAAGTTACTCGACTTATCGGGTCCACATAGCCATAGGCGTTCGATCGTCAGGATATCGAAGCCTCCCACTTTCCTTGATTGGGTTTGCTTTAGTTTTCTAATTAGCAAAGCATACTACCATGGTGTTTGGACATATAAAAAATAGCTTCCTTTTATTGCTCAGTTAAATTCGGTTCATTAAACTCAATATTTATCACATAACAAACAATTCAGAAATCAAATGCTTTATTTCATAATAACAAGCAGAACCATCACTTCGTAGAGTGGTACAAACCCGTCTTTTTGCAAAAAGACATTGCCTAGGATGATAGGACCTTCCAATTTCATAGGATTGGGTAGTATGTGATCGCACTCCATTTGCGGTCAATAGGGAATATACTGGCTTTGAGCCCCTCTAAGATTCCTTGAGCCTTAGGAACTGTCCTACATAGTAAGGGGGCACTTATCACTCGGACCTTTGCCCTCTCATGTGCTCAAGTGATCAAAAACCAAAAGCACCTACCTCCCTCAAGAGCATAGGATCCCCACCCACTGATGAGTTTTTCCACACTTTGCAAAGTGTTAGGGAGCATTGGATTGGGGACCCCAATGTCCCAAACCACCACAATCCACAACTCATCCGGCTATTTACAAGCACAAAATCATAAGAGACATAACTCATCATTCACAAAAAAGTAGTCATAACCATAAATAATTTTTAACACACTTTTCAATGTATGTGATGCATATAATCTATCCCCCTCATCAATTTCCGTGCTCTTTTCTAAAAAGTAATTGATGAAAGGGTTGAACGAGCTAGACAACGGGCTGAGATAAATAGAAGATACTCTCCGCAAAGGAGTGGCCCAATATCTTTACTTGCTCCCAAACTCGAAAAATGAAAGCAACACTAGTCCTCTTACCAGAACACCGCGAACTTGGTTTGCTTTCTTGAGCTCCTTACCACAAACCAGGCTCTGATACCATGTCAAGATTGTGGGAGAGAAGGAAGGAGTCTCACTTGTAGCTTTCTCACTTACAAAATGGGGGAATACACACAAAGGTGGAGGCTGAAAATAGTTTTCCTCTTCTTAGTTGTGTAAGCCAAAAAGAACTCTTGTACAGAGAAATAGAAGAGCCTTATATATGGGTCTGAAAATCAAACTGAACTAACTAAGGTGGCATACTAACTGAGCCACAAACTAGAGTAGATAAGGATAGTTGTCATCTAGCTATTATTCATGGGTGGTGTACCAACCGCATCTGTAGCTAACAAGTCGGTGACATAAATGCACAACGGTCATCCTGGCATATCACGAGTGGAGCTTGATATCTCAACAATAGTGTATATATGGTCATTAATTGCCTCACCAAGGCTATCCACTTATCCTCACTAAGACCCAATACACTGCCTCTTAGGTGGCCACTCAGTTTATGAAGTATGTATTCAAGTTACATGGGTTACTACAAGTCATAGTGCATGATCGGGATACCAAGTTTATGGGAAACTTTTGGCAGGCAATTTTCATGCCTATAGGCACCAAGCTTGCTCCATCCACTACATACCACCCATAGACAAATGGGCATACATAAAGGGTAAATAAATGGCTTGAGATGTACTTGCGGTACTTCTTCCATGATGTATAACATAGTTGGAATATGTGGCTCCACTTGGCTAAATTTTCATATAAAAACTCCACCTGCTCTAGCATTGGGGTTTTTCCTTTTGAGGCATTATACGAGTATAAGGTTCCCCTCCCTAGAATCTTGTTCAATGATAAACCTACATGAAGCTTTATGTCAATGAGAAAAGAAGGCATTTGGAATTCCAAGAGGGAGAGTTGGTCCTCTTGAAAGTGCTTAAGCCCCATTAATTCCACTCTCAAAAAAGGTAGTAGTAACAAGCTGGCCCACCATTTCTATGGCCCCTACTGAATCCTCAAGAGAGTTGGTGACTTGGCTTATTGATTAGAGCTTTCTCCTACCACCAAGATTCACAATGTGTTTCATATTAGCTAGTTGAAGTCCTTCATTGGCACCTATGTGCACTATGTGAAAGAGCTTCCCCCCATAGACGAAGAAGATATCATTTAGTACATCCCTAAGACAATCATTGGGTAATGAGATAAAGGTCTCCATCCATCAAGGAATACCTCATCAAATGGCAAGGCCTACCCCTTGAAAGGGCCTTCAAATGCCTAGCCACTATTATGAATGAATTTTCTCACCTTCAAGGTTCCCAATGGGGTAAATACTAGCAAGTTATGTCCCCTTTTGACCACACTCCACTTACAGATTGCAAACTATTTTATAATAGTATTGTTTTTGAGATATCGAGCTCCACTCGTGATATGCTAGGGTGACCGTTGTGCATTTATGTCACCGACTTGTTAGCTGCAGATGCGGTTGGTATACCGCCCATGAATAATAGCTAGATGACAGCTATCCTTATCTACTCTAGTTCGTGGCTCAGTTAGTATGCCACCTTAGTTAGTTGAGTTTGGTTTGAGACCCATATATAGGGTTATTCTATTTCTTTGTACTAGAGTTCTTTTGGCTTACACAACTAAGAAGAGGAAAACTGTTTTCAGCCTCCACCTGTGTGTGTATTCCCCCATTGTGCAAGTGAGAAAGCTACAAGTGAGACTACATCCTTCTCTTCCACAATCGTGACATGCTATCAGAGCCTGGTTCGTGGTAAGGAGCTCAAGAAAGCAAACCAAGTTTGCGGTGTTATAGTAAAAGGACCAATGTTGCTTTCATTTTTCGAGTTTGGGAGCAAGTCTCTGCAGGTAGCACAGCCAGAAAGTGCAAGAGTGCATTGTCTCAGATTGAGACGCCTTTCGCGGTGTAGCAAGAGGGCAGTATATGCTGCGAGCAAGGGCTTTATCCCTTGGTTGCCCTATTTTTTTGATTCGAGGCCATTTCAGGGCCCGTTTTGGAGGTGGAAGTTTTCCGCATGCACTCAGGAAAAGGCCTTGTTTTTTGTTGTGCGACCACTGTTCTATAGATTTACCCTTGTGAGGATGAAGTTATGTTTTTTGCAGTGATAGAATTTTTTGTAGTGTTCTGTAATGGCGTCTGATTCTCTTTCATAGATTGTCACTGAAAAGCTTGACAAGAACAACTTCCAAGCATGGAAGTTTAGAATGGCGAACTTTCTTATGGGAAAAGGATATTGGAAATTCGTTGCAAGAAATGAAGAAGAACCAGTTCTTCCTTATGTTCCCAATCAACAACAAACGCAGGCATTTAAAGGATGGCATGAGAGAGCCAGTGTTAACCCCAACACGAAGAGAGTGAAAGAAAGTGGAAAAGACGCAGGGCAAAGGCAGAAAAAAGGTAACCCGACGGAAGGAAAAAAAGGAGAAAAGGCCAAAAGCGCAAGGACAACCTTTAAAGGCCAAGGCAAACACGAAAAGGGAAAGGCGCATAAAAAGCGCACCCTAAAATCTTGTAAAAGAGTGTTGGACTCTCACCCGTGCGATTTGTAAATATAGAAGGGTAGTGAAAAGGAAACAAGGAAGATAAAAGGACAATGGAAAACAGGGCCTCCGGCCATGTAAAAAAGGGAAAAAGGGGATGACCACCCAAAAGGGAAGTAGGGTTTTGTATATAAAGTTGAAAAGTGAATGAAGAGCTCATTCTTCGGTGTGGCAAAACTAGTCTTCTTCTTCCTCTCTTCTTCTCTCCTTCTTGCTTGTGTATGCTCTTGAGAGAGGGAGTGTGAGAGTGTGAGGGAGTGAGTGTGTGTGAGAGTGAGGAATCAAGAGGGTGAAGCTCTTCACCATCTCCTCTCCCCTTCTTCTCTTCTCTTCTCTTCTCTTGCGCGCGCAGCTATGGAGGATGGAGCTTGGAGATGGAGGAGGCTTGAGGATGCTTGAGCTAGCATCGAGAATCGTGGAGCTACCGGAGTGTGAGAGAGAGGAGGGTACTCGATCGAGCATCAAGGTAAGTTCACTGCATTTGTAGGATCGATGGCGCGTCGGCTAGGTGAGAGATAGCCATGAGAGCTCGCTTGGAACGCTCGAACCAATAAGCGGTCCGTGGGTCGTGGCGGTTGAGCGAAAGCTCCCACATTTTGGTTCCGTTGTCGGGACCACGGATTCAAGCTCGAGCACTTGCGCGCCTCATATCGAGCATCGAAGTAGGGCATTCACCCTGAACCGGAGCTTGAGATAGGTAGGATGTCTGGTGTTTTTGATCTTCAGAACATGTAAGTATTTTGGAACAATCTGGTTAGTAATGATTGGAAAACATGGAGAAATTAGTTCAGTGTTTTGCTTTCGATTCAGGATGTGTTTAGGATAGATTAGCAGTAGGAAATCACCCACGAAGAGGCAGAGGGCTGCTGTTGTGAAACAAGGGGAAAACCACAAGAAACGAAAGGAAAAAATGGAGTAGATGCAAGGTAATGGCATAGGAAACGCCAGGGAAGGAACTTGTAGTGTGTAGGGCAGAACTAGCAGGGTATAAACTCTGGAAGGGCAATAGGACCCCATTTCCAACCAACGGAGAGCGAGAGCGATAGAGAGTGAGAGAGTAAGCGAGCTGGGCAGCCGTCCGATCGACCAGATCTAGGAGGACATCGCATTCGGCGACTTCAGGTAACCGATCTCCTCCGCCCCACTTCAACTCCGTCGCAGGTTAATCTCACGACCAATAGGATAATACACCTAGTGAAAATTGAGCAAATTTGTGTGTGCAACTCATCAGACCGGCAGAATCGGACCCCCAGCCCAGTGTCCGATTCCCAGAATCGGACACTCGGACAACCGTCCGATCGGAACGACCCGTCCAATCACTAGGCTTGGACCAACTAGTCCGATCGGATGTGCCACGTGGCACTCGGACCAACCGTCCGATTTTTAGAACCGGACACTCGGACCAATTTGTCCGACTCAACCACTTGGACCACTCGGACGCTCTGACTCGAACCCACCCTGTCCGATCGGACGAAGTAATACACGTCACCAGTCGGACCATGTCCGGGTCCGATTCCCAGAATCGGACCCATCCATAATCGGACCACCTGGTCTGATCGGATGCCTAGAATCGGACCGCTAGAATCGAACTGATTCCTCGCACACTCGACCGTCCGATTCCGTCCGATTCTCGAGAATTGGACACACAGACCTTCAGACCCCCACTTCGCCCTGACATACCTGGTCCGATCCCCACAATCGGACCACTGGTAAATCGGACGTCCGATCCCCAGAGTCAAACCAAAACAAAACTTGACCCATCCAGGGACACACTGGGGCACTCCTCCAGCAACACACCCCCACGTGAGCAATAGGAAGCAGCATAGGACCTTGGGACCCGTAGAGCGGCCAGGGCTAGAATAGCAAAGCCTGTCAGGCCCAAAACAAGCAAGAGTGAGTAAGACGCCGGGGAATCACTCACAGCACTCTGATTGAGTTTCCACACTTGAAGAACACTTAGGAAAGCCGAAACCCTAATTGAGCACGAGTGTACGAGGAACAACACACTCACGAGTGACCCTAAGTTGAGCGTTGCATTCAAAAATTAAAAAGAACTCACTCAGATAAATCACCCAAAAAACCCACCACTAAGAGAAGACCCAAGGGTAAGCAAATGCGCAGAGCGCAAGGTAGGATCAAGCAAGGAGCGACAACGACAAGGATCTGACTTACAACCAGGCGCAAGAATCCCACCATAACAGAGGGAGGCTCAGATCATCGGTTTGCAGGGGAGCTAGGTGTTAGCGCATTCCCAGAAGCCATACATCAAATGGTGAGCAGTTACAATGTGCATGCCAGGTACGAACAACATGGCAGGACGGCAGAGGCAATCATTGCGGACCTAGAGGAGGAGAGGAGGCTAGCCCGCAAGGCATTGCAGGGCATAGCAGAATACAATAGGGACCAACAAGCCAGGAGCCTAAGGCAAAGCATGGAGTTGCATGAGGTGCAGCGAGTGCTGAACTTGGCTGGCCGAAACCGGACAGACCAGGAAAGAGCACTCGAGGAAGACCTGACGATGCTGGGCGAGCTCCTCATGAAACGGCTGCTCGATAACACCGCGGTGGAACAAAATGCCACTGCGCTAGCAACCTCGCTACTTGCAGGACTAGGGGCAAACCAGGGTTCAAAGAGCCAAGCCAAAATACCTATCGTCGCTAAGCAACTCGACAAGTACCAGCCACCAGACGACCCGTACAGCTTTGTCGAGCAGTTTGAGCAGGTCTGCGAAGCCAATGGCCTCAACGACCAGGCCCAACGTTTGCAAGCATTCGGACTCTGCTTAAGCGATAAGGGTAGGACGTGGTATACGAGCCTAGATGCTATAGAACGGGCCTACTTCAATAACCTCAAGGACCTTTTTGTCAAGAGGTTTGCCAAACTCGAATACTCTGACAACCTACTAGTGCGCCTGATGAACGTCAAGCAGAAGGAGAGGGAGGGCATCCGCGACTATGTGACCCCCGTGAGAAGCCTCCTTAAGAGAATCCCCTTGGTGAAAGACCGACTGACAGGGCAGTGTCAACCGTATTCATCAGCGGGATTCGGGATGAAGAATTGTACAAGGCACTAGCAGGCAACTCGAGCTTGCAACGGGATGTGGTGGCTAGGGTTCTTGAGGAAGCCATTAGGGTCGATGACCAGCTGAAAGAGCGGAGCTCCAGGAGCTCGAACCCAGAAGAAATCAACCCACGGAGTTTAGAACGAACGCCAAACTCTAGCGAGTGATTCAACGTATTGTCCCAAGATAAGGGGAAGGCCGTCGAGACGGGCCGAGGTCAAGACGGAACTGGCTAAAATACAAGACATGTTAAGGCGACCTACGCGTCCGCACGTCCAGTGCGTGTACTGTGGAGGAAACCACCTGCCAGCAGAATGTCAAGACCGTAGGTCAAGACCCTGCGCTAACTATGGAAGGTTCGGCCACGATGCCGCACACTGTAGACTACCACGAAGACTACCATACACACAACCCTACGGCCAGTTCTACCCGGCTAACAGGCCACAGCCATTCTACGGAAGGGGAACCCCGCTTGCCCTACCAGCACCTAACGACATGAAGCCAGCGGTCCCTAGGCTGGACATAAATCCTACCGGTATTCCTAGACCGCCTGGTCCCTATGTGACCCACCCACCGAGCGATGCTCCCGTGCACTATGTAGAGGAGCCCAGTGACAAAGAAACCTACATATACCCTTACGTCTCGCATGACGACGAGGGCAATGCAATCCTCATGGATTACCGACCGGTGCCGGTGATGGAATTAGGACGAGGACGGGGTAGAGGCCTGGGAGGGTAGCCACAGGATCCGGTCACTTGTTGGACGTGTGGATATCCCGGTCACGTCTCATCACGCTGCCCAGAAAGAGAGCAGCAAAGTAGGGACAAAGCTGACCAAAGGTGTGCAGAGTGCGGAATCACTCATCTGTTCATAGACTGCCCAAAACGGAAGCCGCCTTCTGGTTCAGCTAATTTGCCGTCTGTCCCGCTAGGACTGTTTGGTGTTGAGAACCCCGATGGGGAGGCCACACCTATCCCTCTACGAGTGATGACCCGAGCACAAATGAAGCAGGACGGCGTCTCTCTGCCAGGACCTAGCAATCTCGACGCGACCTCAGTAGGAAAGAAGAGCCGTAGACGGAAAAAGAAGAGATCAGAGGCTAAGGTCGCACTAAAAACCGACATCATTATGACCTTACCCCACGGAAAGAAAGTCTCAGACATAGAGGCAGAGACTTCAGCCCCTAAAACTGCCCAAAAGGAAAGTGCTAAGGTAGGGGAATACCCACACCCTAGGCGGAAATTGGAAGCCATAGAAAAGGTGAAGGAATGGGTGAGAGAGGCCCAACAGCACCTCAAGGATGTCGAACCCATCACGGAGGATGAGATTGATGATCTCTCCAGCATGAGTGCGCCGCTATCGCTACCCCAACCTAAGTTTGCCGAGGCTGCTATGCCACAAGCAGTGCCGTCAAGGCCAAGTCTAGGCATAATAGACCCACAGGACAGCCGTGGCCATAGGCCCGGATAGTCTGAACGAAGGGAAGGACGAGTGTTTAGCAATCTCCTAACCACACTAGTGACCGCCCCTGTAACGGTTGGACTGGGAGAGCAGCTCAGGCAGCACTCTACCCTATGGCAGGACCTCAAACATTGGGTCAAGAGACCACACGAGCAAGCTCCAGCAAAAGACCAGGATGCAAAAACGCACTTACCAAGTTTGACGCTACACTCAGGCCCTAAATCCTTGCACATCAACGCCTTCTGGGAGGGCTCGAAAATGCACGCAGTCCTGCCAATCCTAGCCCTGGGAGACGCGATGAGAAAGGGGATTGTAGACACAGGAGCTGGGGTCAGTGTGCTTAACCACGTAGTGTTACAGAAGTGGGGAAACCCGCCTGCCGAAGCTGCTCAGTTTAACATCACGCTGGCAAATGGTATGCAAGTGAAACCATTTGGGGTCTTGAAGAATTGGCCAGTGAAGATTGCAAGAGTCCAGTTCTCTGTCAACTTTATCGTCATGAAGGGAGTGGACTATGATATCTTGTTGGGTTGACCCTGGATGCGCAATGCTAGAGTTATCGAAGACTGGGGTAACAGCCTGATCTTCCTGGGCAACCGAACTAACGCTATGAGAATAGAGATGGACACTTGGAAGACCTCGCCGGTCGACCTGGATGCCATCTCTACTCTACTCAAGGGAACCACCCAGAACAAGGAACCCTATGGGTCCTTAACAAAGTATATCCCTTGCCCAGAGGACGAGCGGGATTGGATGCACGTTCTTGCTACACTCGACCTGTCGTTCTCAGATCATGAGGCATACGAGTAGGCTGTCAAAACAGTTGGCAAACCAAGAGAAACACAGCCTACACCTATCTACATGATGGCAGCAAGCCTCCATGACGGTGTCGCTTCCCAAGTGCCAACCAACAAGAGATAACTCCAGGGAGTACTGGGGCATCTAACAGACCGATTGGCATGTAACGCAGCCGCCAATCTCAAGCCGCTCCAAGACCTCTTGGAAGAACCCAAATGGAAGTGGACCAGAGTGCACGAACTGAATCTCAGATACAACTAGGCGTTGGTCCCCGACCTACAAGACGAGGCAGAGCAGGCCTTGAGGGACGATGAGCAGTCTAGCGAGCCAGATTCCGATGATGAATACAAAGATTGCCAACCCTTCGATGAAGGGAGTGAGGGTGAGATGGACACCGTAGAATATGACACTGAAGGGTGAGAGATTGAGCAAATCTGAGCAGATGCTAAACCGCAGCCGAGGCCGGCCCTTGGAATGGACCAAGGAGTCATGTGTGCGAAATGCGATCGTGCTTGGTTGGAACAGATGGGAGCAGTGGATTTTAAGCAAGCCGGCCTGACCCAACCAAAGACGGCAGCAATGCTTAGAACCGAGTCGCCATCCGAACTGCGGCCGCCAGGGGAAACCACCTCCTCTAGTGAAAGTGGGGAATTCGACTTTGAATCTGAAGTTACTTCAGAGGATGACCTAGAAATCCCTAGGCCACCCATGACCAGACGCACCAAGGGAGACTTACCCATCCACCTGAGGCGCAGACGGTTATGGGAGAATGAAGCTAAGCGTCCCAACGATGCGCGATCAGAGGAACAAAGGAAGCCACAAGACCTCCCTAAGCGCTTTTCGAAATTCAAAAGAGGGGACAGGGTGGTGGTTCTGCTAAGTGCCAAGCGCCAAGGGCAAACCCGCGAACCCAGCCAAGGTCAAGGAGGTTAACCTAGCCCTGGAACGGACCAGTGTTCATTGCCGAGGACTTGACCATGGAAGAAGAATCTAGCCTTATCACTCTTTTGTGGGAGTACCGGGATGTATTTGCTTGGTCCTTAGATGAGCTACGAGGGGTAGATCCGAGTGTTGTGACTCACAACATACCCATGACAACGGATGCAACGCCGGTCAAGCAGCGACCATACCCCATGAATCCAAAGCACGCCCATGTTGTCCAAGTGCTCGATCATGGGCTGCCCGAATGACCAATAGAACGGGCACGGCTTAGGCGCTTAATCCTGAAGATCCAGCCCTATCAGTTGATTGCAGGCCAGCTCTATAGGCTGGGGCAAGATGGTCTGCTACGTAGATGCGTATGTGAGCATGAGATGCACGATGTGCTCTCGGAGGCACACAACGGTATTGCAGGAGGACACTTTATCAGGGATACTATAGCACGAAAGGTGTTGCAGTCCCAGCTATGGTGGCCCACACTCTTCCGCGATGCCTTACAATTTGTCAAACATTGCGATGAGTGCCAACGGAAAAGGGTCCCGGTCCGTAAAGATCAGATGGAGTTAACCCTGGTCATCGCTCGCCAACCTTTCGAAAAATGGGGAATTGACTTCATAGGACCCATCAGCCCCACGGCACAATATTCACAGGCTAGATACATTGTGGTGGCCACAGACTACCTCACCAAATGGGCGGAGGCGAGGGCCACATGGAAAAACGACGCTAGGACAACTGCCAGGTTTTTATGACAGCAAGTAATCTCGCATTTTGGTTGCCCCATTGAATTGGTTAGCGACCAGGGAACGTACTTCATCAACGAAGTGATAGCCCATCTCCTATCCACCTTCCTCATCATCCATCGCAAATCCTCACCATACTACCCTCAGGCTAATGGCCAGGCTGAATCAACCAACAAAATTATCATCACTGTCCTAACCAAAGTAGTCTCAGCCTCACGAAGTGACTGGGATAACAAGTTGATGGCAGCCCTGTGGGCCTACCGAACAGCTTATAAGACGGCCGTCGGACAAACGCCTTTTAGGCTAACCTATGGGACTGAAGCTATTCTTCCATTAGAATTCTTCATCCCTAGCCTGTGGATAGCACTCCAAGAATGATGGGAAGGGAGGGAGGCATGGACGCAACGTTTGGTCGAGTTAGAACGCCTGTCAGAGGTGCGTCTCCTAGCCACCCATGAGCTTATCTGTGAGAAAGCTAGACGCAAAAGCTGGTTTGACAAACATGTCAAGCAACGAGAGTTTGAGCCGGGAGACCTAGTGCTCCTCTACTCAGTTAAAGGACACAAACAAAATATGAAATTCAGAGGTCTCGGACCCTTTAAAGTCCGCACAATTAGCCGAACTGGAAATGTCGAGCTGGAAACACTGGATGGTGAGGGAGTGGGCTTCTTCAACGGCAGTCGAATCAAAAAGTACTATCCGCCCACTCACCCGCTACATGAACAACCAATGGTCGAAACACCCATTAAAATACGAGTAGCCACACTCACGGAAATCGGCGAGAATGAGGAGGAGCCTGTAGAACCCGCCTACCTCTGCATCACGGTCACGGCCAAGCAAATGTGCTCCTTCAACGCCCTGATTGACGAGGGGGCGGATTTTAACATTTTGACGCACGAGCATTGGACCCAACTTGGCACACCAATGCTTCATCCCACAACAGCCAGACTGAACCCACACGGGGCTCAATCCTACCCGATCCTCGGCACATGCAGAGTTGCCGTTTCTATCGAGACTGAAACTATTCCCATGCTGTTCTATGTCCTACCCGATGCCAGGAATGCAGGCACAGAGTCATTGCTCGGGAAAACTTTTAAAAAGAAGACCCATTGCAATGTTGATTATGAGTCACAACGCATCCACCTAACAATAGGGAATGTGGCTATTGTCACGAGCGCCTCGTAACCCCAGCACCGCTCAACGGGCCACCGATAGAAATAGCCGCACCTAGGACTAAGGAAGAGGACCGTGCATATTCATTACACCCAGATCCCCATGCACCGCAGCCCGCCAAACCCAAGGCAAAACCCCAACAGACTCGCTTGCTATGGGTGCTGAAGAAGCCTCGAGACCAGCCTAGAACTAGACACGCGGGTCCACGGAACACCTACAAACCTAAACCTAGGAGACCAAAACGCCATCATCACAAGCGCCGTGTGATTAAACAAATATGGGTCCCTAAAATCCTCCTGCGTGCACAAGGCTACTATGAGGGGAATGCCTCGCTGTGGATCCCCAAAATCCCAACTGACACGGGCCCTGCTTCTATGTCAACCGCAAGGCCTTGTCCTCTGACACCTCAAGACCACGAATCGCAGAGTCCACCCCAGTCATCCGACTCCTTTGCGAGTCAACCCACGGGCGTCACACACGCCCAATGACCCAAGCAACGGCCACCACCATAGGAGGCATCACCCAACCAACCCGGCCCGCAACTCAGCAACCTTGCCGACCGTAGTAGCATAGCCCCTATGATCAAACCCGACCCATCCATCCAACCAACGCCCGGGTTGCTGACTCAAACAAGCCCCCAGCTGCAGCTCTGTACCGATCGGAACCTCCAGCTCCAGCAAACCCCAACGCCGGCCTTAAGCCTTCCTATGAACGGAAGTCATTCCTAACGCTGGCCACCACTGACCTCGACGAGGACATGGGGGATGATGTCGTGGACTGCATCAAATAGCTCGATGCCACCTTTGTTGCACTGGCCCTCACCTATGACCGCCTGGACTTAGAACTGTTAGCGGAACCCCTCGCAACTGACGTGCGCACTATGCCTTGCTCTTGGGAGACTTTTGAATTCGCCTTTGCCCAAGCTTCACGCTTGGCTGCTGAGCTACTCGCTCGCGAGGTCTCCACAGAGCAAGCCATTAAGCAACACCTCATCCCATCATTTGACCCGCGCACGACGTCCGGCCTCACTAGCCAAGAAACAACAAGGTTGTCCCACCTGGCAGACACTGAATCACCCTTCTTGAAGCAGTGGTACGCTCTTCGATTAAAATGGGCAGTTGAGGGATGCCGCATAATGACCAACGCCGAACAACGCCGAGCCATCAAGACGGCCGAGTATGATCCCACATATGTCGCGCCCACCTCGTATCGAGTGTTAACCACTCTTCGAGGTCGATCATATCTTAGGGCACCCCTATCTCGATTGCATCCTGACAGAACAAGAGCTTCACATCGCAAGTCGGGTCAACTCCGGTGATTTCCTCACCGATGTCCTCACATACATCACCCATGTAGGCATCCGACCCTGTGACCTGGACTACTCTGCACACTTAGAATATAACCCCAACTTCTATGATTGGCTCCTCCACAAAACAACATGAATGCCTTGGGCCCACAACCTCCAATCCTGGGACGGATTTTTCTTTTCCACAAGGGGGATGGGGCAGTAAACGGAGTTAAAATTAAAAAGCAAACCAAGCATGAAAGTTAAAAAGTGAACCAAGCATGAAAAGGCTCCAAATTAAAATGCCATGAAGAAACAGGTGATAGAAGTTTGAAAGGAAAAAATCATAGTTATGAATGATAAAATCTGCTATGGTCGTCCTACGAATTGGTTGCCAAAAATACTAAAAAGTAAATTGACTGAATGTACAGGTGGCGACCATGGCAGGTCAAGACAAAGCTGGCAAACTCCCTTTCTCGGAGGAAGAACAGGTGCGGTACGGCCTCACGGTGGAAACCAGAGCATTCAATCAAGTGAAGTTCCGCCACATATTCAACTTGGAAGACGTGGTTATTGAGGAACCAGTGGTACGACGGATCATAGAGCAATGCCACTTACAACGGTATCTAGACGCAGTGGGCCAGAGGATAAACTATACCCTGTGCACCGAGTTCCTACGCACCTTCAACAAAAACAGGGGCACCGTCACAGTGCGGGACGCGGAAGCCACCAGATAGGTGCAGGTTGAACTGACCCCTGAACTGATAGAAAGGGCACTGGGGCTTCCAAACAAGGTGGAGAAGAAATCAAAAGGGACATCTACGCCATGTTGGGAATGGACAAAGTGAAAGTCCACACCAACGACGGAGTCAACTTGGCAGACATCCCTGATCCAGAGATTCAACTGCAGGCAAAAATGATGCATACCCTATTTTCGAGTCAATGGTACAATAGCATCATGTCCAGGATCAATGTGCCTTTACTCGAAAGCATCGCGGCTCAGGCACTCGATGAGGTGAACCTCAACGGGTTCGTGAGAAGGACGATTGAGGCCTCAGCAAAGGCCCTGGCAACAGGAGGAAGGGCCGTAGCAGGAGAATCCCCCTCACCTCGATCAAACCGCAAGGCCTCATCCTCCAAGGCCTCCACCATAGGTTTTGGAGGTTCCCTCACTGCGATCATCCACGAGGCAATAGGGCAGGGACGAGCGGGAGAGGACAAACAGGGAGATGGCGGAAAAGGTGGCGAATCACCATCGCAGTCCCAGCCCCAGGCAGAAGAGCAGTCGGATGAAACAGAAACGGACACCGACGAGGAGGGAGAACACCAGGCTACACCAGAAAGGAAAGCGGAGCAATGGACCAAAGCCCTGCACGGAAAGAGAGAGGAGGAACGAAGGAGAAAAGAGAAGGAAGAGCTCGAATGGGCCCGAAGAGAGTCGGTAAGAGAAGAGGAGGAAAGAAGGGAGAGGGCTGAGGAGGAGTTGAGGAGGAGGGAAGAAGAAGAATTGGAGCTGGTGACGTATCGCACCATCGAGGAACAGCGGAGAAAAGACGTGGAAGGAGCGGGCAGACCATACCAACCTGAAGCACCCGGCCCTAGCACTGGTACGTCGAAACCTGTGCCGCTGCCTCCTGCAGAAGGGAAAGGAAAAGACCCAGTCAGGCCCGTCTCCCCTCTCCTCGTACCACCCATGCAAGCCACTCCCCTCAAGGTGACACCCCCTACCACAGCCGCCCTGGGGCACACCCCAAAGATCGATGAAAGCAACGTGGTCACCTGGTTGCAATTCTTAGTGGAAAGAGAGTTAGCAAGGGAAGCAGCCGGGGCCGCCCCAGTCTCAGGTGCCAAAAGGGCAGCAACGGCCGAGCTGGAGCCAGGACCAGAAGTGAAAAGACAAAAAGTGGAGGAGATTGCCACCACTACGATCATGTCCCACTCCCCACCTCCAACAGGCCACTACGATGACTACGTAAAGGAGCCGTTTGCTCAGTTGCAAACGGCCAGGCAAGAAAGGAGGATGGCGGTGGAGGAGCTGGCAGTGGAGCGCGAATCACAAGCCGCCCTCCAACTGGACAGAGTGAGGCAAATAACAGAATATCAAAAGGAAATCGCTATGCTTAGGGAGGAGACCAGCACCAAGGAGGCGGAGGAGCTGAAAGCCCTGAAGGAGCATGACGCTACCTGGGAGGGAAGAAGGAAAATCCTAATGGAGCATCTCACCAGGGAGAGGGAGACAAATGCCCACCTTCAGCGCAAGAATGACCAGTTATCTGCAGCCCACTTGGAGGCGCAAAGTCAGCTTGAGAAAATTAGACAAGAGGTTGCAGAGCTGGATCAGTTAAGGGCAGAACAGGTGCGCAGGTTGCAGGCGATGCGGGACCAACTCAATGAGCAGATCGCAAAGGAGCACCGAGAGCAGTCCCGCTTGCGCCATGAGCTTGAAGCCCAGCTACAACAATTTATGGCGATGACCCTCCAACAGGGGGAAAGCCTGGAAGACATGGAGAGGCGGGCAAAGGAATAGTCCAATCATAATGTGCAGAGAGTGTGGGACTTAGCACGCTGGCTGGCCAAGGCTGAGGGAGACAGAGTGATGGCTGAAAACCAAGCAGAGGCAGCCCAGCTCGCTATGATAGCTCAGCAGTGCACTTTTATCAACACGCTGCTCCACACCACCCACTCAGAAATAGATGAGGCCAATGATCAGTTGTTACAGAGAAAGCTAACCATTGCATGCAGGGCCCTCACGGCAGGCCTGCACGTACCATTGCAGCTAGGAGGCCCACCGCAGAGCCTAAAAGAACAAAGAAAATATCTGGCACAAGTAGGACTGACAACACAAGAGATGGATGACCTGGGGTTCACTGAGGAGAAAATACAAGAGGAGGAGCAAGCGGAAGGGGGTGAGCCAGAGCTTGACCTAGGGCCTCAAGGAGAGGAATATGTCCCGCCACCCTCTCAACCCCAACAAACCGAAGTGCCACCCCATGACACATCTGCCGAGCGAAGAGCGGCCCACACCACCCGAAGGAAGGAAATGGTGGAGAGGGCAAGAAGAAAAATGAAGGCCAGACCTGCCCCGAAACAGCCTGCCCCTTTCCCGTTGCGCACCCAAGACTCCCCCGCTGAGTACCGCGCTGAAATGATTATCTGGGAGCTGTAGGAGTATAGCCAAGACCCCTTTGACCTACGCTTCGAGTTTCCCACCGCCTTGAATAGGGTGCTGCCCATTCAGTTGGTGGAGGATGTCATCGCCATGGGGGCCCGGCTCAAGGCTAAATGGTTAGAAGAGCGTGAGGCCCACCCAACTGCTTGGGGGGCCGAGGACCGCGAGTTTTAGCAAGACAAAGTCCTCCAAGTACCTCGCACAGTGGAAGGCTATAATTGCCAATCCACCTGGAGGCGACGCATTTTTTACGTCAACCTGGAGGCGTGGATGGTGTTTTGCAACACCCTCCCTTCAGAAAGGAACGACCCCATCTTTATGCTGTATCCTCGAAGGATAGGAGTGGATTTTAACCCGTCCATCCACGGCAGGTTTGACTTTCCCGTCATTTATAATGCCAATACCACTTCCCATAGGAACGCTCTTCTCTTCACCCTTCCCGACTTGTACAGCTCTATAGATAAATTCCTTAATGAATTCACCTCTTGCCCCGACCCAGCATTCATCACCACCTGTAACTACCTTAGGTTAATTAGAATCCTAATACACCAGGAACCTGCACCCCAAGAGCACCACCTTCCACCCCTCCATTTTGACCCCAATGCCATAGACAGCACCACCATGACCCGTCTCATGATACGTGTTGCTCTTTTGCCATCCTTCTGTGGTACACTCCTGGAAGTCATGAATGACAGCAAATTCACACAGTGCAACCACCCCTTTCTCTCCACCACCACCCTCAAAACCCGCCTCCACACTAAGGGCTACTTGCTAAGCCGAAAATTTCTTAGCAAGGCCCCCTGCCCTCCGCCCACCCTTACCCACCATTCGGATGATGAGGAGTAGAACTCCCGTTATCCCTTGTACCGCTACCTCCATGTACCCACCTCAAAAGAAAAAAGAAAAAAAAAGAAAGCAAGCTTCGACGACAATGGCACACCCCTAACGACATCTCCAAGCAGGAGTCAAAGGTGTACTTCATCTCCTCATTACCACATTTCTGCTCTACACGGTCCCACGCCGCCCAGTCTTCTAGCTAAGTAATATCTAAGTACGCACACGCACTGCACCCACATAATACCTACACAGAACTAATTCACAGTTTGGGTCCTCAAGTGCAGGACAACACTCTCAGCTTGCTTAGAGTTTAACCTGTCTCCCAAACTCTATAATTAAATTTTTTTAAAAAAAGTATTGTGCACAATACAGAGACTAGCACTACCCCTAGGGAGAGACCACCTAACAGGTTTTCAATTGCAGGTGTTGACGACCACAGCACAAGTGGCATTCGTCCTTCATCAACGTCCAATGGTAATTTCCCACCCAGCATCCGACAAGTCGGAAAAATCGTCCTACGCAGCATCCCCAACCAACCCTCACGAAGCCGGACACCAATGCAGGCCCCAAGCCCCCTGTCCCCCGAAGTCTTCAGTGCATGCTACCACTTGCTCCCTACGCCAATGAGTGCCATGGGACTGGCACTCATCTAGGAGGGGGGTAATGTTAACCCCAACACGAAGAGAGTGAAAGAAAGTGGAAAAGACGCAGGGCAAAGGCAGAAAAAAGGTAACCCGACGGAAGGAAAAAAAGGAGAAAAGGCCAAAAGCACAAGGACAACCTTTAAAGGCCAAGGCAAACACGAAAAGGGAAAGGCGCATAAAAAGCGCACCCTAAAATCTTGTAAAAGAGTGCCGGGCTCTCACCCGTGCGATTTGTAAATATAGAAGGGTAGTGAAAAGGAAACAAGGAAGATAAAAGGACAATGGAAAATAGGGCCGGCCATGTAAAAAAGGGAAAAATGGGATGACCGCCCAAAATGGAAGTAGGGTTTTGTATATAAAGTTGAAAAGTGAATGAAGAGCTCATTCTTTAGTGTGGCAAAACTAGTATTCTTCTTCCTCTCTTCTTCTCTCCTTCTTGCTTGTGTATGCTCTTGAGAGAGGGTGTGTGAGAGTGTGAGGGAGTGAGTGTGTGTGAGAGTGAGGAATCAAGAGGGTGAAGCTCTTCACCATCTCCTCTCCCCTTCTTCTCTTCTCTTCTCTTCTCTTGCGTGCGCAGCTATGGAGGATGGAGCTTGGAGATGGAGGAGGCTTGAGGATGCTTGAGCTAGCATCGAGAATCGTGGAGCTACCGAAGTGTGAGAGAGAGGAGGGTACTCGATCGAGCATCAAGGTAAGTTCACTACATTTGTAGGATCGACGGCGCGTCGGCTAGGTGAGAGATAGCTCACTTGGAATGCTTGAACCAATAAGCGGTCCGTGGGTCTTGGCGGTTGAGCGAAAGCTCCCACAGCTAGAAAAGTTATGTTACTGGCTATCTATCAGTATTTCAAACTCTATGATTGTGCATATTTAGGATGCAAGTACGCCAAAGGAGGCATGGGATACTTTGTCAAAAATGTATAGCACAAATACGCAAGCCAAGAAAATGCAGTTCAAGCAAGAGTTGCATAATGTGCAAAGAGAAAGTATGAGCATCAATGACTACCACATGAAGGTGAAGAAGATTGCAGATGCAGTTGCTTCCATTGGGTCACCAGTGGATGATGATGATTTAGTTTCTGTGACCTTCAATGGTCTAGGAAAGGATTATGCACAGTTTCAAACATCCATTTCCGTCCGTGAAAGATTTCCTGATTTTGAGGAGTTGATTGCTCTTCTAATTTCTGATGAGGAGCAAAGAAATGGTGGTGCATCTTCTTCAAGAGAAACTTCAAAAGAAGTCGTCTTCTACTCAAATGCTGGAAGAGGTAGAGGCAGAGGTAGAGGAGGTCGATTTGGAGGCCGTGGTAGAAATCAGAATATGCAGCAAACTCAAGAAAACCAGTCCTATGGAGGAGAACGTGGTAACTCTAGAGGCAAGGGGAGTCAAAGAGGACGTGGTGGATGGCAAAGAGGCCAAAATGCAACAGCAATGTTGAATGCTACTACTGTGGTAAAATGGGTCATATGGCTAAAGACTGCTATAAAAAGCAGAATGACATCATGAATGGAAAATTGCAACAAGGGAATTATGCATCTTCTAGTAGACAGGGTGATGACATAAATGAGCATTTTTTTATGGTGCAGCACATGACCAATTTTGTGACAAGTGCAGAAGAAAGCAATGATGTGTGGTATGTTGACTCAGGTGCATTAAACCACATGACAGGTCATGCAGAATGGATGTAGGATGCAAGGAAAATGGAAAAACCAGGATTTGTGGAGATTGGTGATGATATTGCACATCCTATTGTGCAGATTGGAAAAATTCCTTTTGTATGCAGGATGGGAAAAAGAAATACCTATCGGATGTATTTCATGTCCCGAATATCACCAAGAACCTGGTTTTTGTTTGTCAAATGGTTGAGCAGGGCTTGCAGTTCAGATTTAATCCTCATAGATGCTTTGTTGAGGATATGAAAAATAAAGGTCGCTTGATAGCAAAAGGAAAGAAGAAGGGCAAAATGTTTACGTTGGATGCAGACATGCTTGAATTGAGTGCAGCAATGTTTGCACATGGGACCGGTGTAGTTACAGATATTGATATCTGGCATAAACGCATTGGTCATGTTTATGTACAACGACTTAAATCAATGCAAGCCCAAAATATTGTTGCAGGATTGCCTGAATTCAAGGTTGCAGAAATGCATAAGGTATGTGAAGCCTGTCAATTTGGAAAACAGGCAAGGAAACCATTTCCTAGACATGTTTGAGAGCGGAATTTAGGTGACGGGAAGTGCTTAAAAATAGCTAAAAATTATGAAGATCAAGGGAAAAATATTCACTGTCAAAGGCGGCAGCTCGATCTAGGACGATTTTAAGCGCCAAAGTGCTTTAAAGGCGCCCGAGCGACACTTGTTGATTTTTCATAATTTTTCAGACAGTCGTGCGGGTTGACACAAGCTACTGGCCAATGCGGGATGCTAAGCCGGACGCCCAGGATTTTTCAGAGCTCGATTCCGAGTCCGGACGGGGAAATGGCCAAGAAACCGGTCAAGATACGAAGAGGTGGACAAAATTTGGCCCAAATGAGTAAGTGACCCTTGGGAGCCCAACATTTAAATGAAGCATGACATTTCACATGAAATGTGAATGAAGGAATCGTGGAGAAGAGCACGCAGACAGGCGCCGGTTTTTTCGCTCCATGGATGGAGATGCATCATCCAGCCTGCAAACAACCCCCCCCAATCATCATTGCCCTTCATTCCCCTCTGTATCCTAACTCTATCGCCGCCCTTCGCTCGCGCAATGATGCCCTCTTTGGAGAATTCTGATTTCAGTCTTTCTCTCTCCTCCCTCTCTCTCTTCTAAGAGGCAGTTCATGTGTGGGAAGGAGCAATGAAGAAAGAATGATGGAGGCTTGTCCGGCATGGACCGGATTGCTACACGGGCTGAGAATGGTGATTTGTGATGTTGCTGGACATGAAGTGTTGTTGTTTTCCAAATCTACAGCCATGGACACAAAACCCGAAACACGCAAATAAGTGGTAATTTGAAATTTTCAAAGGAAATTTGAGCATTTATGGTTTTTGATAGATGAAATGCCGTTCATATGGACTAAGATTTGATTATGCTGCTGATTCTTCTGAGTTCTTACTGTTTATAACCAGAAATTATGAAAAACATGCATTTCATGGCTCAAAATAATGTCAAGAAACCCGAAAACGCATGAAAAATGGGGAAAAATAAGGGTTTTGGGCATATAAATGGGGAAAACCGTCGATACACATCAACTAATCTTTCAATTTTGTTGCAAATGAACTAAGGGCCACAGCCCACAAACTGGTTTTCATTTTCAGTAATTTAAAAAATACAAGAAAATGAAGAAAATGGCAGGAAAATGATAAAAAAACCATGAAAAATAGTGGAAAAATACATTTGGGGCTACGAAAAATATAGAAAAATAGGATTTATGTTTGTTGATGTATAGCAAGGCTGGGGCATGAAGTTATGTTTCAGTTCAGCCTTGTTTATATGTTTTAGTGCGTGTTTCCTTCCTTTCTCCACATAAAATGACAAGGAAACCCTAAAAGAAATGAATGTAATGATGCACTATCAAAACGGGGAAGGGTAGAGTTGTGGAAAAAAATGGTTAAATGCCGCTGAGCATGAGGAATAATTTGATGATTTTATATGCATTGCATCTAGGACGGAATAATAATGATAAAAATTAAAACCTAGTAGCACGAAGATCACTTCGGTGCTAGGTGTTGCAGCGAAGCACAAAGCGGTTAGAAAGAAAAGCATGAAAGAGATGTTTTGCACTTGCACACCGCTGGTTTTTTTTTAAATGTTTGAGCACTAGGCATCCACCTCTTTGCATGATCATTTAGAGGAAATTAAAAGTATCAGAGTCAGCTCCTGGATATGCATAGCAATTGTTTTCAGTAGGCCCTTGACCCACCGTTGAGAGCGTGAGGTTCCTATGCTGTAGGCTAGTCGTGGGATCATAAAGGGAAAGTCAAGTAAGGACAATGGTACATTCCTGGATACGTTTATTTGGTACCTTGAGCGATGTTTGTGCGAAATGTCTAAATGTCAAGCGGCGCATCGAGGGGCCAATCCCCAAGGTGTAGGAGAGTCGCAGAGGGTTGACGGCATTCAGCCGTAGGAGGAACCCCATGTGTATGTGATTCGAGCCTTTTGGCTATGTGAAAGGGACTCCCTCTGAGGAGTAATATTGGGTTAGGATCAGTTGGACTACAACGTATTACAAACGCAATGTTTAGGAAGGCAGAGATTTTGATAGACGCTCCTGGCCGCGAGGCCGAGGGGTTGTCTTGTGCATAGTGACGAGGTCCGGCTAGTGCATGAGCCAGTGCCGGCCCGTTTTTAGGTCCATCAGTGGTGCGTCTGCCGGGAGCTGCTTAAAAGTGGCGGTTCTCGAATCCTAGTTGTTTAAGGACCAACTAGTAGTTTATGCCAGAGGATACTGAGCTTGATCCGTTAGTTATTGATAAGCATCGTCTAGCAGAAATCCAAAAGCAAGAAAGAGACGAAAGAGGTAGGCGACGTGCTGAAATTTTTAGGAGATATTCCCCTAAGCGTAGCGGTGCTGAACCCTTACGAGGGAGTGGATCTAGTGGTCTTAGGACCACAAGCAGTAAGTTAGGAGAAGGTGGAAGCTCTAGTGCTCCCCTTCCTGCCATAAGTCAGTCCACGTCAATTGCGGGAGGTGTAACCCCACCGGTCTTTATACCTAGTGCAAATCCAATCCGCATCATGGCGCAGCCTATTGCAATTCCAGCAGGAACGACGGATTTGCCGGCTCTAGGTTACCCACTACCCATTTTTAATGGGCTAGTTGAGGAAGATGCGGAACTCCACATTAGGGAGTTTCAAAAGCTGATGTTTAACTGTCGCATTCAAGAGGAAGGACATTTAATGATGTTCTTCAACATGACTCTCAAAGGAAGAGCCGCTATATGGTATCATGGTTTAGAAGCCGGAACCATATTGAACATTGATGCATTTTATGGAGCTTTTCGAAGGGAGTTTGCCCCTGAAAGGGGTGGGCAATATTGGTTGCGTGTACTCAACGTGACCCGCCAAGATCCACACGAGGATATTCGTGCTTATGCGAAGAAGATAAAAGAGGTCTTCCGTAAGTTGGACACCTCTATTCCTATCCCCGCAGCTGCCCAATTGCAATATTTCCTACATGGTTTGGACTTTAATATCCAATTGCAATTGAGTAGTGTCCCCTTGGGGGATATAGATACTGCCATTACATGAGCACAAGAGGTGGAATCCCGACTACAAGCAGCCTATGCTTCTAGAGGCAATTCGAACATGGGTTTAGTATTGGGAAACAATATGGCAATAGCCAATGGCAGTAGTGGCCAAGGGATAGTGATGGCTAACCCTAATGGGAGAGGGAACATGATACAGAATGTCCCTTTATTACCAGCTCCCCCTAGCATGTCGATGCCGACGGGCAGTCAAATGGCTCCAAATGGTGGAGGCCAGGCGGTCAATCCTAATACCATGCCTGTGGCTCAACAACCAGTGCCTAATCGAATTGTTAGGCCGATTGAATGACATGGTAATGACCAAGGCTATGAGTCGAGTTCTTCCAATGTTCTTGGCGAGGTTAAGGACATGATGAAGCATTATACCGACATGATTACGGAGCAGTATCGACAAATAGCCGTTGATGTCAACTTCCTTAAAAAACAACAAAATTTGATAGGAAGTAGATACCCAGAGGAGGGTGCACCGTCGAGGTTTAGTTGCAAATGGTGTGGTGGGCAGCACTATCCACGAAATTGCCCAAATGTTAAGTGCGACATTTGTGGAAAATCTGGCCATCTAGCAGCTACTTGCTGGAGTAAGATCAGTTCTCTCCAGCGTGGTAGTCGGCAACCAGGGCCTGTTAATCATCGTGCCCAAGGAAATGATTCCCAGCGAGAGGATGGGCCTAAACAAATACTTCAACGACCAAAGACTACAGTGGAGGAGCTACCAAGTGGTAATGGGGTTAGTTTGATTGAGGCTGTACGCGTTAATGATGCTGAAACCTCTAATCTACGAGCTGTCCTTACAAGAGGTAAAAAGGGTAGAGAAGCCGACATGGATAAGCCTGTCGACGGAAACCCTAAACAAGGCGACAAAGGAACGCAAGTTTTGGATCCTGCCCTAGAAGGGGGACCTTTGAAGCCCATAGAGAGTAAAGCCGATAAGGAAGCACCAAAGAAGAAGGTGAAAGTTAAGAAAGAGGCAATAAAGCCAGTTCAGCGACCTAAAGAGCGGATGATTTGGCGTGAAAAGCGAGCTCTATCGAACTATCATGAATTCGATTTGGCGGGCTCTCTTTGCGAAGTCAAGCCGGATGTGAACCTTTTGCAGCTTATTAAGCTTTCCCCAGGAGTACGCAAGGAATTTAGAAAGATCCTACGTACCGGGTATATCGTAGAACCTTTGGGTATTGCGCGAGTTGGTGATGACTGGTTCGAGCATGCTGAGAAGCATTGCCCAAGGGTTGCAGCCTATGTCGATGGGATATTAGTAGATTATGCTATTGTCGACACGGGATCATCTGTTAACATTATGAGTTCTGAACTGATGGAAAGGTTAGGTCTGGCGATTCAGAAAGATACCTCCACAATTCTCAGAATTGCAGATAACAGTTTGAGACAGCCGGAAGGCTGCATTACTAAGGTCCATGTCACTGTTGCAAATGTAGAATGCATGTTGGATTTTAGGGTGATTCGTTTTGCAGGGCGGCCAAGTTACCAAGTATTACTTGGACGACCTTGGATCTTGCAAGCGGATTGCCAAGTGGATATACCCGCCGGTCGATTGATATTCGGCAGAGGTGCCCAGCGTGTGGTGGTTGATGCTTATCCTGAGTCCCCGCAGAGTGAGAGAGCTCCTCTATCTTCTACAGAATTGGAGACATTAGAAGATTTATCTGCCAGTGAGACATCATCGAGTGATGAGTCCAAAGAGGGATCCACCACGGAGGACATCTATCAGAACACTTTGAACGAGCCGATAGAGGGCCAAGAGCGTATAAGAGATGCAGATGTTATCGAGCTAGACCTTGGTACGCTTGATGATTCGCGGCCAATCAAATTAGGCTCTATGCTTAGCACAGCAGAAAGGGAGGACTATGTGGCCTTGATCCAGGAATTCCGTGATATTTTTGCCTGGAGTTATGATGAGTTGAGAGGCATTCCTCCTAGTCTTGCTGTTCATACAATTCCGTTGAAAGAGGGCAGTCGTCCTGTATGGCAGAAAGTAAGGCGTATGCCTTTCGAATTGAGGGACGGGCTGTTTGAAGAGTTACAGAAGCTTCGAAAAGCGGGTTTGATTTTTCCTGTGCAACACACGGAATGGTGTTCGCCAGTTGTGATTAGAAAGAAGAAGAATAATCAGATCCGTTTATGTGTAGACTTTAGGGAGCTGAATAAGCAGACAGTTAAGGACTACTACCCATTACCATTTATTGACCAGATTTTGGATCAATTAGCGGGTAGGGAGATATATTCATTTATGGATTGCTTTGCAGGATATAACCAAATGGCAATTGCAGAAGAGGACAAGTTGAAAACAACTTTTATCACTGTATTTGGTACTTTTGCGTACCATGTGATGGCCTTTGGTTTATGCAATGCGCCTGGTTCGTGGCAACGAACAGCAGATAAGACATTCGGTGACATATCCCCTGAAGAGTTGAGGGTGTTTTTTGATGACTTAGGGGCCGCCACCGTGAGAGAAAGGCAGTTGATCATTTTGAGAAAATGCTTTGAGCGCTGTAGACAATTTTGCATCGCCCTAAACCCACGGAAGTGTGCTTTTGGAGTACCTTATGGGCTATTGCTGGGCCATGTGGTCAGTTCGGTAGGAATTGCGACAGACCCCGAAAAGGTCAAAGTTATAATTGCCATGGGTCCACCACGCACTCCAAAAGAAGTTCATAGCTTTCTGTCTTCGGTTGGTTACTACCGTAGATTCATTAACGCCTTAGCAGAAAGAACGTTGCCGCTTACAAATTTATTGTCCTTTAGCTGTTCGTTTGTATGGGGTGACCCTTGTAAGGTAGCATTCGAGGACGTGAAACAAGAGCTAGCAAGAGCGCCCGTTTTAAAAGCACCTAAAAGAGGTGAGGTGTTCTATATATTTTCAGCAGCCACCATGTATAGTATCAGCTGCTGTTTAGCCCAATTTTGGGAAGAGAAGTGGTACCACCCGATTGCTTTTGCTAGTCGGAAGCTGGGGGTATCCGAAATCAAGTACACCTACATGGAGAAGCTGTGTCTAGCGATGGTCTTTGGGACCAAGAAGTTCAGGCATTACATTCTCTATGAGAAAGTCGTGCTTTATACGAAGGCGGAGGGACTTCGACTATTGATGAATAAGTTACAACCGCCTGATCGTTTAGCGAAGTGGTTGATCACTTTGCAGGAATTTGATTATGAAATCAAGAGTAAGCCACCAAGGTTGCAAGGCATCGTGGAATGTCTAGTGGACTTTGGGGAGCCGAAAGAATCTGTGGCTGAAGGTAGTGACATGGAGATGATATTTAAAATAGATACGGCATCTATTCCCTCCTGGTATGCTGCAATAACGCATTATTTATCAACGGGAGAGGCGGGATCCGAACTATCTAAGGCTGAGAAAAGGAAAATTAAGCAGCAAGCGTTAAAGTTTGCCTTGATCGCAGGTACATTATATCGGCAAGGGGTTGATGATATCTATTGCCGATGTGTGACGCCTGACGAGGTGCCATTCATTTTGGAAGAGTGCCATGATTCTGCTTGCGGTGGCCATTTTGCTGGACGGCTTACAGCACAAAAGGCTTTAAGAGCAGGTTATTGGTGGCCTGCCATCTTCCAGGATGCGTTTGCGTATGTTAAGAGATGCGATATTTGCCAACGGCATGATAGTCGAGAGAATAGGAAACGACCACTCACCCCTATTATGGCGATACTTCCATTTGAGAAGTGGGGAATAGACTTTGTGGGTCCTATTACTCCGTCATCGACTACGCAAAAGCGATACATCATTGTAGCAACTGACTACTTCACAAAGTGGTCAGAAGCACGTGCAACAAGGAAAGATGATGCTAAAGAAACTGCTAGTTTCCTTTTAGAGCAGATAATATGCCGGTTTGGTCCGCCGAAAGAATTAGTGTCGGACCGCGGAACCCATTTCCTGAATAAGGTGATCAAAGGTTTGACAGAGTTGTGGAACATCAAGAATAACAAGACAACCCCATATAATCCGCAAGCCAATGGTCAGGTTGAAAGCACCAACAAGCAGCTTGTAGGCATCCTGTCCAAAACTGTGTCGGAAAAGAAACGGGATTGGGATAAAAAGTTATACGTGGCAGTGTGGGCTTATAATACGACTTTCAAACGAGCCACTGGCCATACCCCGTTCAAGTTAGTATATGGGGAGGAGTGTGTCTTGCCTTTAGAGATTGAGCTGCCGACTATTCGGTTTGCCATCAATCATTCTTTGAGCGATGAAGACGCTCTTTTTGAGCGCTTGACGACACTGGCACATTTAGATGAGCTTAAGTTGCAGAGCTTATTGCACCAAGAAGTGGCGAAACGCCGAATGAAGAAGCTACACGACCTTAAAGCCAAGAAGTACACCTTCAAGAAAGGACAGCTTGTTTTGTATTATGACGCACGACGAGAATTATTTCCAGGCAAATTAGAACCCAAATGGGATGGGCCCTATAAGATCGTTAGGATGGGAAAGAATAAATCTACAGTGTTGTTAGCTGACCTTGAGGGGATAGAATTTAAAAATAAGGTTAATCTTAATAAGATTAAACCTTATTACTTCTGATTGTACTAATGCTATGACTGCCTTGCAGGTCTAGGCAAGATTGATCAAACATAAGCAAGGAAATCGTGATAGAGGTTGATGGGTCGTCTGATCCCTTATTTAGAACACCCATATTTAGAACAGAGATATCATCAGGGAAAGCTCATTTGGTGGAGCAAAGGATACAAGGTGATTGAGCAAGAAGGCGGGACATTTATTTGGGAAATCAAGGTCTTCTGCCATCACTGCCTACAAATTTTGACGAGCATCCCTGTTGAATTCAATAATGATGGAGGGATGGAGCCTACAGTCCACCCATTGAATATGCTGAGTTTCGATTACCATAATTACGCGTAGAGTCCAGGATGGCAGGATATGTAAACCCTTTATGGACGTACACCTTGTACTTTGATGGGGCGTCCAGGGGTGCATGCAAAAAAGGAAGTGTAGGAATTGTCATCCGCGACCCCCGACGACGCATTGTCATGAAGTTAGCTGCTTATCTCGGGGCGAATTTTACTAATAATATGGCCGAATACAAAGCCCTGATCATGGGTTTGAATATTGCAAAAAAGGGTGGTATCCGCCAGTTGTTGGTGAAAGGGGACTCTCAGTTGGTTTTAAATCAACTCAATGGGACGTACATGGTACGGAACCCCATCCTTTGTATGTACCATCATACTGCCCTAGCCCTGCTAGACGAATTCGATAGAGTGTCTTTTCAGCTGATTCCACGGAATTGGAATCAGTTTGCCGATTCTTTGGCTAATCTTGCGTATGAAGAGGACCTCTTCTTTAATTGTGGCCCTTGTTCCGATATATCTATTGATGGTGAGACAGGACCTGGTCGTTTGTGGGGTATGCTTTCTGAACATGCCCTCTTTGGCAGACGATGGTTGATTTGGGTGATGCAGAGGGTAAGCGAGACTCATCTACCTTTATTATCTCGGACCCACAGACTGATTCGACGACATGTGATGCAAACACCTCTTGCGATATACGCAGGAGGGATAGGTCATAATTTAATGCACCTAGGTTAGGGCTACAAGCCCTGTTCCCCTGGGAATAGTATGCTTTGATGTCTATCATGGTTGTTTCCAGGTGGATGTTCTGCATAGTATTGTTTGATTTCATTAGGCCAAGAGGGCCGATTCAGTTTTGTAGCAAAGTCATGTCTGATTTCATTAGGCCAAGAGGGCCATTTCCCTGTCTAGTGCAGGTGCATTTAATTGGGTTTTTGTTTAGTGATGTGCTGGACAGGTTTTTCGGGTTGTGGAATTTTTTGGAGCCTGGAGGAGCCTTTGCTGCGATGGAAGCTTCTGGTGGCCACTCCAGGTGATATTTCTCCTTTACGAGTACCTTTCTTTCCTGTTATATGTGTATTTGTACTTGTCGAGGGGATCTATTTTTTTTGGGGACCGGCAACCAAGGCATGAAGTCCCAGGTTTAGGCTAAGTATGTTTGAGGGAGGTCGGAGTAGTCATTGCCTCCTGTAAAGACATTGTTAGACATTGAAAGACCTGTTTTAGAAGGAAGTCCTAGTGGCCCTGTCCTGCTAACCTGCTAGGCAGCCGTTCTAGGAGTTCTTGTTAGTAGTGAGGCAGTTAGAGAAGCCTGCTAGAAGATAATAATAATGATGCCAAGAAATCCTGAATATCCTAAAAGATGAATATAAATGCGAAGGTGTGTAAAAAGGGGTTCTAACCCCTATCAATGAAAAGAAAAGAAATGAAAATATATAAGCAGTTGATCATTGCCTTGCGAAGGCCTGATAGGTTCCTGGGGACGAGTCCGACCCGGGGCCGATACCTTGTCTTCCTAGGGGTGGCTTCTTGCTGGAAAAATAATGACAAAATCAGGAAGGTTGGAGCGAAAATAAAAGTGAGCGTTAGAAAAGGATTAAGTGTCGCCTTGCGAGGGCTTGGTAGGTTCTTGGGTGCCGAGACAGGTCCTGAGACCGATGCCCTGTTCTCCTTGGGTCACTACGCTCAGCTCCCTCCTTTTTACATGCCCAAGTATGTTCATCCAATAAAAACCCCAAAAGAAGACATGTACTGAATGAAAATATTCCTTTGCTCAGGCTATAGGAGTCCTCGCCTTGTAGGAGCTCCTAGTTGTGTTGTCTTTAGTTGGTCAGTAGTTCAGACTACCACTTAGGGCAACCTCTTTGGCAGTTCTTTTTAGTTTGGCTGTGTTGGAGCAGCTGGTTAGTAACTCGCTTCGGATCTTCTATTAAATAATGCTAGGCCTACTCCTTGTGGATGTTATGCCTTGGTTCTGCCACGGGTAGGGGGAGCATTGTGCTGAGTTTTATGATGATAATTGTTTTGTATTAGTTTGATGCTTCTTTCGTTGTTTATGTGCAGATATGTTCGTGGATTCGACGGGCTGAGTCGCCCTATCCCGTGGTCGCCAATGAGAGCGGAATTTAGGTGACGGGAAGTGCTTAAAAATAGCTAAAAATTATGAAGATCAAGGGAAAAATATTCACTGTCAAAGGCGGCGGCTCGATCTAGGACGATTTTAAGCGCCAAAGTGCTTTAAAGGCGCCCGAGCGACACTTGTTGATTTTTCATAATTTTTCAGACAGTCGTGCGGGTTGACACAAGCTACTGGCCAATGCGGGATGCTAAGCCGGACGCCCAGGATTTTTCAGAGCTCGATTCCGAGTCCGGACGGGGAAATGACCAAGAAACCGGTCAAGATACGAAGAGGTGGACAAAATTTGGCCCAAATGAGTAAGTGACCCTTGGGAGCCCAGCATTTAAATGAAGCATGACATTTCACATGAAATGTGAATGAAGGAATCGTGGAGAAGAGCACGCAGACAGGCGCCGGTTTTTTCGCTCCATGGATGGAGATGCATCATCCAGCTTGCAAACAACCCCCCCCAATCATCATTGCCCTTCATTCCCCTCTGTATCCTGACTCTATCGCCGCCCTTCGCTCGCGCAATGATGCCCTCTTTGGAGAATTCTGATTTCAGTCTTTCTCTCTCCTCCCTCTCTCTCTTCTAAGAGGTAGTTCATGTGTGGGAAGGAGCAATGAAGAAAGAATGATGGAGGCTTGTCCGGCATGGACCGGATTGCTACACGGGCTGAGAATGGTGATTTGTGATGTTGCTGGACATGAAGTGTTGCTGTTTTCCAAATCTACAGCCATGGACACAAAACCCGAAACACGCAAATAAGTGGTAATTTGAAATTTTCAAAGGAAATTTGAGCATTTATGGTTTTTGATAGATGAAATGCCGTTCATATGGACTAATATTTGATTATGCTGCTGATTCTTCTGAGTTCTTACTGTTTATAACCAGAAATTATGAAAAACATGCATTTCATGGCTCGAAATAATGTCAAGAAACCCGAAAACGAATGAAAAATAGGGAAAAATAAGGGTTTTGGGCATATAAATGGGGAAAACCGTCGATACACATCAACTAATCTTTCAATTTTGTTGCAAATGAACTAAGGGCCACAGCCCACAAACTGGTTTTCATTTTCAGTAATTTAAAAAATACAAGAAAATGAAGAAAATGGCGGGAAAATGATAAAAAAACCATGAAAAATAGTGGAAAAATACATTTGGGGCTACGAAAAATATAGAAAAATAGGATTTATGTTTGTTGATGTATAGCAAGGCTGGGGCATGAATTTATGTTTGAGTTCAGCCTTGTTTATATGTTTTAGTGCGTGTTTCCTTCCTTTCTCCACATAAAATGACAAGGAAACCCTAAAAGAAATGAATGTAATGATGCACTATCAAAACGGGGAAGGGTAGAGTTGTGGAAAAAAATGGTTAAATGCCGCTGAGCATGAGGAATAATTTGATGATTTTATATGCATTGCATCTAGGACGGAATAATAATGATAAAAATTAAAACCTAGTAGCACGAAGATCACTTCGGTGCTAGGTGTTGCAGCGAAGCACAAAGCGGTTAGAAAGAAAAGCATGAAAGAGATGTTTTGCACTTGCACACCGCTGGTTTTTTTAAAATGTTTGAGCACTAGGCATCCACCTCTTTGCATGATCATTTAGAGGAAATTAAAAGTATCAGAGTCAGCTCCTGGATATGCATAGCAATTGTTTTCAGTAGGCCCTTGACCCACCATTGAGAGCGTGAGGTTCCTATGCTGTAGGCTAGTCGTGGGATCATAAAGGGGAAGTCAAGTAAGGACAATGGTACATTCCTGGATACGTTTATTTGGTACCTTGAGCGACGTTTGTGCGAAATGTCTAAATGTTGAGCGGCGCATCGAGGGGCCAATCCCCAAGGTGTAGGAGAGTCGCAGAGGGTTGACGGCATTCAGCCGTAGGAGGAACCCCATGTGTATGTGATTCGAGCCTTTTGGCTATGTGAAAGGGACTCCCTCTGAGGAGTAATATTGGGTTAGGATCAGTTGGACTACAACGTATTACAAACACAATGTTTAGGAAGGCAGAGATTTTGATAGACGCTCCTGGCCGCGAGGCCGAGGGGTTGTCTTGTGCATAGTGACGAGGTCCGGCTAGTGCATGAGCCAGTGCCGGCCCGTTTTTAGGTCCATCAATGTTCAAGAGAGTAAGAAGCCATTGGAATTAATCCACTCTAATGTGTGGACTACTAAAGCTGCATCTATTAGAGGTTGTCATTATTTTGTCACTTTTATTGATGACTATAGCAGAAAAGTTTGGGTGTATTTTATGAAAAAGAAAAGTGAAGTGTTTGGGCATTTCAAAACTCTTAAAGCTATGGTTGAAAAAGAAATAGGCCTGCAAATAAAATGCCTAAGGTCAGATGGAGGGGGAGAGTACCTCTCAAATGAGTTTGCAAGGTTCCTGTAGGAGCATGGCATAAAGCAGCAATATTCATGCAGTCATACCCCACAACAAAATGGAATTGCAGAAAGGAAAAACAAGCATATTGGAGAGGTATCTCGTGCCATGCTCAACGAAAAATACTTGCTAGATTTTTACTGGGCTGAAGCAATTGCTACAGCAATCTACATAATGAACAGGACTCCCACTACAGCAATGCATGGCATGACTCCAGAGGAGAGGTATACTGGTAGAAAACCATATATTTCTCATTGGAAAATTTTTTGTTGCATTTTCTATGTTCATGTGCCAGATGAATTTAGATCCAAGTTGGATCCAAAAGCTGAGAAGTGCATCTTTATTGGTTACTCTCTGCATAGCATAAAGGGTATAGATGCTATAACCCTTCTACTCGTAAGTTTACAGTGAGCAGAGATGTTGTTTTTTATGAGATGGGTAGATGGTATAAACTAGTAAATGTGATTGATGATATAGATGCACAAAATGGTAATGCTGCACAGAATTCACAGCAGTAGTCACAAAATATTAGTGGACCTGGAGTGTCCTCTAGCAGTGGTTCACATTCTTCACCATGGATAGGCAGATTGAGATCAGGAGAATCTCCTCAAAACAATGCAGATAGTGGTATGCAGGTTTCACGAAAAGGAAAAGAGAAGGTAGATCAGCCCATGTTTGATGTGAATGCAAGTCACTCTTATGTGGATGGTGAATCCAGTGGCTCAGAACAGAGCATTGATGATGAGTTGGGTATTCCCTCTGTTGTTACATCTGGAGTAAGGAAGACCAGGGATGTTTTGAGAGCACATGGGAGTGAACCTACTTTGCGCAGGTCTACCAGAGCTAGGTATCCTATGGATAGGCTGAAATATGATGGATTTACAGCCATTCACTATGCCTATATGGTCAAAGTGATATAGGAACCAAAATCCACTTCTTTTGAGCAAGCCATGGGAAAAAGAAAAATGGGAGAAAGCCATGGATGAAGAAATGGATGCCTTGGAAGCAAATGCTAAATGGGAATTGGTACCTTTGCCTGAAGAATGTCAGCACAGAGGATTAGGTAGCTGACATATTCATGAAGGCATTGGGCGCAGAGAAGCTACGCAAGTTCAGAGATCTTCTTGGTGTGTAGGAATTGGGATTGAGCTCGAGGGAGAGTGTTGAGATATCGAGCTCCACTCGTGATATGCCAGGGTGACCATTGTGCATTTGTGTCACCGACTTGTTAGCTGCAGATGCGGTTGGTACACCGCCCATGAATAATAGCTAGATGAAAGCTATCCTTATCGACTCTAGTTCGTGGCTCAGTTAGTATGCTACCTTAGTGGAGTTTGAATTGAGACCCATATATAGGGTTCTTCTATTTCTTTGTACTAGAGTTCTTTTGGCTTACACAACTAAGAAGAGGAAAATTGTTTTCAGCCTCCACCTGTGTGTGTATTCCCCCATTGTGCAAGTGAGAAAGCTACAAGTGAGAGTCCTTCCTTCTCTCCCACAATCATGACAATTGTACCTGCCTAAATTACAGCCACGTGCTTCCTATATGGGCTAAAAGTATGTGTAGAGTTGGGTATCAAAGGAGAGGTGCCTACATTGCACTGTGATAGTTAAAGAGCCATTTACTTGACATAAAACCCTATTTTTCATGAAAAGAAAAAGAACACCAAGGTGAATTATCACCTCATTAGGGAGGTGCTTGAATATAGGGTTAAGATCCATATGGATGATAACCCTATAGATCTTCTCACAAAGAGTTTACCTTCTAAGTGCTTTGTGCATATTGCAAAGTGCTAATAGGCATCAAATGGTATCTTCACTTTCTTCTTATACACCTATAAACGTGCATTGGTCTTTAAGTGGGAGGTTATTGGGATGAAGTCCAATGGCCAATATTTGGGCAAGCACCCTCTCTATATGTCTACATTATACACTCATATATAAGTGAAGAGAACAGGGAATAAGGATACCATTCAAATTTCACCCACATAACTCTCTTATATTATTCTCTATCTCAGCCCTCTTACACTCCATAGCTCACATTCTAGCATTGATTCCCCCTTAGTTTGTGCTATCCATCCAACTTTTAAATGCCTACCATATGGGAGGGATTCCTTTCATCAAGATTCAAAGTGGGATTGAGTTGTTGGTAGATGTAAGGATTGAGGTAACACTAGGCTCTATTTCTTGATAATGGAGTCTACATTGTTCTTCATCATTTAGAATTATGGTCTATCACTCATGTGTTTAGTGGCCAAAATAGTGCAAATCAATGGTGGGTGGAGCTCCAAGGTTTGAGGGTTGAGTAGACAAATATTTTTGTGAAGGGTTAGAGAGGCTAGGAAGACTAATGGTTTCCAAAACTACCGCAAATGGTAATTCCTTCTATGCTTCTTCCATCCATTCCTTGACCATATCAATTATGGCCAATTACTACTTATGATCAATATATTCTCCCATATTTATTATAGCAACCTTTTTTGTTTTTGCACATTTTGTGCTCAATACAAGGGTTATGTCTTTTTGGTGGGTAGTCAATCCTTTACTTTTCAATTTGAGTTTAGTGTACTTTTACATTTTCTTAGCATTTTTCTAGCCAATTGTTGATCCATTTACTATAGTTGGTCTCTCCATGGTTATTCTTGCTTTCTTACTTTGTGCTCTAGTAATAATGTTGAGTGGAATGGGAAGGACATATTTGTCCTTGATCATTTCAATAGTAAAGAGAGTTGAGGGAACCAAGATTACAATTGCCTTGCTATTGCTAGATTTTTGTCTTAGGAAATCTTGGTATATATTTGTGATTCCACATTTAGTATGCTTCATTCTCTTTAGGTTTTTCTTGCCTGTGTGGACAATGTGAGCACATGTATCTTGGTTGTCTATATTTCTAGTATTTCTCCTTGGCTAAATCATTCATCATCCTCTTTCTCATTCTAACATCATAATAGGCATAGAAATATAATTCATCAGGATAAGATAACCCTCTTCATTGTAGCAAGTAAAGAGGTTAGTGTACTCCTTGTCCTCTTCAAGTTCCTCAACATAATGGGGAGGGATATTATGTGGGGAATGAGTAATGATTGGACTATATTGTCTAGGAACTCATGAAGGGTTGATTTCAGCTCTTTATATCATTTGTCTTTACTCCTGGGGAGCTAGTAGGGCTAGAGGTTGCGCGTGTATTGGATACTTGAAACTAGGTTTTATCCTATGAATAGCCAAAGTTGGGGTTAGGCCTCAAAGTTCTTATAGAGCTTTGCAGTATGTGACTTCATGCCCAAAGTTTTCAAAATTAGTGTATGCGCATGCTGGCCTCGAGAACTCTGAAGAAGGGGGGCAGTCTCTGCTGCCAAAATGAATGCACTATGTATTTTGACTGTAAGGTTGGGACATCTTTAAGGTCTCTACCATTTTTAAGAGCTCTTGCTACTAGTTTCTCACATCAACAATATGTTATTGTGTGTCATTCACTTCATCCTTGTTGCATGTAGCTGGGAGTCTTGAGACGATTACCTATGGCTATCTTGTCTTTGCTTGTCTCTCGGTACAAGTCATCAATGTAAATTGCTTCATCAAGAACATCATTGATGTAGAGTGATTCACACCCAAGTTTCCTACCATGTTTTGATAATTATTTTTATATGCAAATCCCCTTTATGGATGCTTTGGTCATAGCCTTAGCAATGGGTCTTTCACAAGCAACTAGTATGCATTTAAAGAGGCTTCTTACTTTGGAGACATAGTCTCACATGCTCTCCTCTACTACTCAATGTTCATTTATCAAGAAATGAGGTTGTAACCATACCCAAACTCTATAAAGTGCTAAATAAATATATCTTTGAGCAATGTGAATGAGGATTTCTTGGTGGAATCCAAACTAGGGAACCATGTTCATTTGTTCTTTTTCAAGCACAATCCAAAAGCTTATGTCTTTTTAGTGTCACTTGTAAGGTTGTAAGGGTCATCCCTCACTCAATATTGGTAGATATTTTTCTACTAACAATATTTTAGCTTGGTGTTTACTTCCAAATATATTCCTTATTCTTGTTTTAGGAGATATCAAGCAATATGAATACCTAGTTGTAACATAGTGTGGTCAAATAGGTGTCACTGCACTAGATTTGATAACCAATCTTATGAGGATCCTTTAGTTTTGGTATTTAAAAATATTCTTTGAATGTTATCCATTTTTTCTTGCAAGCTTGCAAGCTAACGTTGACTTTCGTTGTTGATGTCCAACAATCCGTTGAGGGTGTCAATTCCTTGCCCTTAGAGTTTGATAAGTTTTTTCATCTCTTTAGGGGTAATGGTTGAGATGTCAAATTCAATAGCCTTTTGTATCATGGACAATGGATTTAGGAGAGATTAATATGCATTCATTCTTGTAGCATATTAATGTAACCAATATTATAAGGATCATGCAACTCCCATGTTCAATAGTATTCTTTGAATGTTATCCATTTTTTATTACAAGTTTGTAAGCTAGTATTGAGTGTCATTATTGATATCCAATAATTGGTTGAGGGTGTCAATTCCTTGCCCTTAGAGTTTGATAAGTTTTTGCCATATCTTTTTAGGGTTCATGGATGAAATGTCAAAGTCAGTAGGATTTTGGACTATTAATGGTGCCTTTAAAACTATCGATGGTGGCTTGGATTATTGTGCATGGTACCATATCTATGAGTGTATTTTCTATGTCAAAGGAGTGGATATGACTAGGTTCTCAACTAGTTATGGGAGTTAGGATATCATGCCTAATTTTCAATTGCATGTACCTATGTTGTGGTTGCAAGTCTTAGCCTTCCTAATATTGGCTCAATTTTGTATATTTGTGTTATTTTGCTATTCTATCCATTTCAATAGTTTGTTGAACAATCTTCCACTATTCAAAAAGTAGCACCTTCTTGTTTGAGTTTTACAAATTATTAGTCCATTATGCACAACCCCACTTTTCAAAAAAATTGTGATTGTAGAATGTTACTTTGAATAATCATTTGTTTCTAAGTTTGTTTCAGAGTTTTCAATTGTCTTTCTAATGTATTCTCTCATTTTGTGTCGTCTTAACCTTTTTTAGTGGTCCTTGTGTTCTATTGATTTTTCTTTTGATTTGCGTTTTTTATTTGGTTGATTTAGTTCAATTTCTTACTTGAATGTGTGTGTGTGTGTGTGTGTGCCCGTGGTGGGAGATGTGCAGCTTTCTATGAAGTGTGGGCTTCATGTGGAGTGTGTGGGTGCAGGAGCTTCTCACTCGACCGCCAAACCCTTTTCTATTCAATCTGTAAATAATCCCTTTATATTACACCCTTCTGTATCTAAAGCATCTATAAAAATGATATTTTAAAAATACCTTATTTTAAACCCATGTGATGCATACATATATTCATGAGGAACTTACCCGAGCCTCTCACATTTCCATACATGCTCTCACACGTGCGAGTGTAGTGAACTTACCTCCATGCTTGATCAAGTAAACTCCTCCCTCAAGCACTCCATTAGCTCCATGATCCAAGGTGCAAGCTCGATCCTTAAGCTCCAAGCTCCATGCTCCATTTCCGCATCATGCGAGACAAGAGAAAAGAAGAGAAGAAGAAGAAGAAGAGAGGATAAGATGGAGAGCTTTTCCACCATGGTCCCTCACCCTCACACACTCACTCCCTTACACTCCCTCTCTCAAGCACAAGCTCAAGCCAACAAGAAGAAGAAGAAGAAGAGAAGAGGAGAGCTAGTTTTGGCCACACATAAGAATGAGTTTCTTCATTCATAGTGAGGTAGACACGAAGGTCGAGGATAGATTTGAGTGGGTAATGGGGGCCTCCAATGTTAGTGTTTGATCTCAGTTGTTGAGTGTACTTGAAAAAGACAAAGGAAGTCCACTACCTAGGGTTGTGTCTACCTCACTGTGTAGTGTTACATGGTGTCCATGTTAGTGAAATTGGAAGTAGGATCAAACCTTAAGGAAGCTTGTGGTGTTGTCCCACACTTGAGGACCCAATTTGTGTGCACGAGAGGTGCTGTGGGTATGACTTAAGGAGATAGATCTAGGCAAGCACAAACTCCCTAGGTGTGTCATGTCCTTGATGTGCCCTAAGTGTGAAGTGGGGGGATAGGAAAGGCTAGGTGGTTAGACACAAAGCCAGCCAATCGAGGCCATTGAACGCATCTAACTTGAGAACTTTCTTTTCCTCTTTTTTTTTTTGGAGATACATTGGGAGAGAGCATACTAGACATCATCTTGATGCTCTTCAGTAGTTACATTTTGGGGGGGACCTAATAAATTTGCTTAAGAATGCATGGCTTTGCATATAGCCCTTTTGGTTAATCCCAGGGGAGTCCACCTTATAGAACATGTAAGATACCACATGAGTTCAAAAGAAAGGGTATTATATTTAATAAAATTTACCGGATTATATTTACAAAAGGGATTTTGAAATTATAATTTGAAAAAAATATGTAAGAGTAAAGTAAAAGGGGTCATTTTGAGGCCTTATATCATGTAAGAAAGGGTATTTCTTAATATCATTTGAATGCACATTATATAGATGATTTCTTATAGGTGGACCCTCGGGGGTTAATCCTTACATTGAGAGGTGTGGTAGAGAGGAAATGATGATTACATTTTGAGAACCTGCTATCACTTATATCTTCTAAACAGCTCATGCAAAAAGTTGACAAGAGAGCAGCCCTTAACATTAGGTGAGTCATTGCGTAGCTTTCTATCCCTGCATTGATATCAAAATCAAGAGGTGGCAGGCACTCTTCTTCGGCTACTAGTTTTTTTAACGTAGAATTTTCAAGATGCAGAGGTAATTACAAGTGGTAAGAAAAGTGGGATCAGGGCATGCCATGAACCTCTTGTCCAAAAAGTGGGTAATGGAAGGTCGGAGGTATTGTGCTCCAAAGGTCAAGCATTCTTCAGGAATGGCAACATTGCCATTGTAGATCAAAGGAAAATCGTACCTGTCGTGCTTTGCCTAGTCAAAATCCACACCATGGTGCCTCAGGTAAGCCATGTAGATGGGGTCATCACTTTCATATGGTAGCATGTTGCAAAAAGCCATCCATGCCTCAAAATTAGTATCCCAAATTCTTCAATACCATTTAGGTTGGGCTTCATAGCCTTTGACCTTTCTTGGCTCTTCCATGACCTTATCTGCCCACTATCTCACAGGCTCTATTCTCCATAGCATGGGTTTTCTTACCCTCTCATCTAGCCACCGCTTCCCTAGCCTCTTCACGACCTAGATAGCTCCTTCAACCTTTGGAGGGGTTAGCTTGATTTAGGGAAAAAGGGTAGAATAATTCAAATTCACCTATTCTCCTAGTGCTCCTAATGGTTTAATTCCAATGCCCAATGGATAGGCAGTTGTTCCTTGGTTTGTGCCATCTGGAGATCGGGCATGTCTTGTGGTCTGGCATTTTTTTTTTTTGTGAAGTCAGCCGACTAATAAGATGCATCCTCATGGATTGCAGGAATCGTCCTTTTTGGACAAGAATTGTATCTCAATTAAGATGCTAATATAAAGTTTGCTTCCAAGGAACCTATCTGAACTACTTTCGTATCAATGTCATAAGTTATGTGAACAAATCCTATTCCCTAAAAGGCTTAATTAAGGAAGTTGATTTGAAATGTCACATATAAATGTGATAGGACCTAATTAGATAACTAAAGAACGCCTATTGAGGGAAGCGGGTGGGTGGAAACCCCAATGGGGCAGTCCTATGAAAGGGTCATCCTAGAGGACTAGGAGACTTCTCACAAGGTTCTACAGTCGTATGATCTTTAGGTAATATTAGGTTGGAACTTGATTTAATGTTGTTTTATGGGACTGGAATGGGACTATGCCTTAGGGCCTGTGCTGCAATACTTTCAAGCATCGGCACTAAAATTTGAGCCATGAGGGTATTGTAAGACAGGAAAATAGGGCATGTACCATCTTGGCCTGTAACTGGATGGCAAGGTGAGGGATGTCTGGTAGAATGATCCTATCATTGCTGTGAACCTTTGTCTTGGAACATCTTCAACATGCTTTAAATGTCCATTTTTTATCTCTTCCCCTGTGTGCTGCCAACCCTAAGGCTTTCTCCACCATCTCTGGGGGGGGCTAAGCACAACTTCTATCCTTTTAGGGGAGTCTTTCTTTCTGGGAGTTACTATGCCACTGTTCTTTCTCGTATCAAAGGTTCTTAGGAATTATGTGTGTCTACTATGGTTGATCTTCTAGCCCACCTTCTCTACATATATGTGGAGATTACACTGGTCGACTATTTGTCTCACCACTCCTTCCTTGTTTACCAACTCTTCCAAATTGTTGACACTGTAATACTTCAATTGGTTGTAGACTTGTGTTTCAGTGGCCAGTTGATACCTGTTGTGTTTTTCCTCTAAGAACAGAAGTTGGGCTACCATCTTGAGTTTATGTTATGACACAACAACTTACAATTAGCTCCTTTGAGAGTCCTTTTTGCATATGGAATGATGTGATTATTTGAGTAGGACATGCAAACTTTTTATACTTTGAGAAATCCACACATTCCAAGCACAAATCCATAAAAGGTTTTCTTGAAGTACAAGTTTCCTTTATTCATCTTTTTTTTTTTTGAAATCTAGTTTGAAGTTTTGAAGTTTCAGTCATGTTTTCTTTTCCATCTTAAACCCCCTGGGAATGATGAAAATCCTTCCTAGGATTGGGGCATGAAGAGTTAAGGGCATTTAAGCATGTCGGGACCAAAACGGGCCCCCGATATTGGCTCTCTAGGCACTAGTTGGGACCTCTAACACTCACAAGACAACCCCACATGGCCTCTTGGCTAGGAGTGTCTAAGGGACATACTCTGCTCTAACTACTAATATAGATATTGCATTTGTAGTGGAATGTAATCCAACAATTACCCTTCCTTACTCCTCAGAGGGAGATCCCACACATCTTGGTATAATATACCACATAACACAAACATAAGAGGCACCCCTTGATTGAATATCGTGGCCCCATTGCAGCTTTACTATACCAATATGATTGGCCTCTTGATGCATTACTCTAATGTAAAGAACATAGGAACAATCTCCACTCTTATATATTTCAAATGTTCAAAGAGATTTGATATTTTCTTACTAAGCTTTCAAACTGTTCATCTGCCCTACAACTTGGGTTTCCTTACACACTCCATGCAGGTTAATGTTTGGAAAGAAATTATAATGCATCCAGGTTTGATACCATGTTATGCTCAATGCAAGTATGGATGACCATTGTGCTCAATCATTTTATCATTAGAAACCAGCTAGGTGAAGTGCAAAAACAACCCTTCAATGATTTTCCAACTAGTCATACGTGCGTCGTTTTTTTGAGACTAGCACCGAATTTCTTCCTACTACTAATCTCCTTAACTCAAATTATAGTCCGTCCTATATGTTATGCATAGACAAATAGATCATAATTTGAATCATTTTCAGCAACTAACCACTTTCACAAACTCTCTTCCCTCCTACCATTTAGGTTTTGCTTTCGTTGTTGGGTAGGTGTAGGGTTCATTTTTATATAAAATTTCATGTCAAAATCAATAAAAACATACTCTAACATAGAAACGAGACTTGACTCTTTTTATACATTCATGAACATAAAATATATTTTTTCCTAAATTTTTAGGCACAAAAACTAAAATTTCCATTTTTTTTCTATTTTTCTCCATTCATTTGTCTAAAAAATTATGATATTTTAGTGTTATTGGTTTTTTTTTTATCAAGTATACTTAGCATTATTTCCATATTCATTTTTTTCTCATATGAACCCAAAAACCCCAACGGAAACACCAAATTCCATTATTTCCATGAAAACCGCAACTTTGTGTGTTCAAGGGAAAATTATTATACTACTGAATTTTCTAATTTTTCCTTAGCATTTATGAGAAAACACAGCATGAGGGACCAATACCAATCATCCTCAAGAAATTTATTCAACCATTTATCATAAAACAAAAGAAAATATCACTTACGCATAGAAATTGCGATTTCGAGGCTTGTATCTCATAAATGGGAGGCCGCTGACACTCATTCTTTGTCACTGATGCACTCTCTTAGCCCGATCTACATCCTCCATTGCTCTAACATCATCTTTTGATTTGCATCCTTCAATACATCCCAGCCCCTTCTCCAATACATTGAAGCATATGAACGAACAACAAGGAGAGAGAGGAGAGAGGAGAGAGAAAGACTAGATATTCAGAATTCGATTGGTTGAACCATATTACAGGCATGAACAGTCAAAATATTCCTCTTCCCTCATAGATAAGCAATCCTCCACCCTCTCTCTACGTTGTGCAGCCGCCGTCAAGAGGTGCCAAATTGGGAATTTGAGCCCCCCCTATCGTGCATGTTTTTCATTTGAGCCAAAGTTTCATTAACATTTCATTTCATTTGTTAAAGAAACTAGTTCACACTCCTCATGTTCGCACTGTCCCCAGTAAGTGGATATTCTGATTTTGAAGGGGCAAATGATCTTGGAATCGAGATCTGTCTGGACGGCTAGCTCTGTGACATCGAAATCTATAAACCTGGGCCTCGTTGCACACTTTTCAGCTCCTAGATCTAGTAGCTTCTTTAGAATGATGAACCTTGTAGGGATTAAATGGAGGATCAAACAACCTCCAATTGACGAACTGAAACTTGCGTTGGATTCTTGGTGCCGAAATGAACCTAGGAAAACTCCAGTTCGACCATCCACCACCGTTCGAATTTTCATGAAAATTTGGTCCTTGGTGCTTCTTGATCACTTTTCTGCTCTAAAAACGGCCTGAAATGCTTCAAGAATGGGTCCAAATTGGCTCCTAAAATCTAGCTCTCATTGGAGACCACGGGATAGCGCGACTCAGTCCATTGAATCCCACGAATAGATCTGCACAAAAATAACCATAAAGAACATCAAGTTGATACAAAAAATACACGACAAAACATTCCACAACTCCCTTCTATAGGGTTTGGTAACCATTTGGGGTTACTATTTTACCTTACAGGGTCAAAACACAGCATTCATAGGTCAAAACAGGGTGCAGGCCTACTAGACAATTTAGACTCAAAGATTGAGTTGCAAAATTTTTTGTCCTAAATATATTATAGTATGCTATAGCTCATCTCAAATAGGGAATTCTTGGCTTTGATTTGAACTAAAAAATTTTGAAATCGGAGTTCCCTTGCCAAAGTTATAGTCATTTTTCCGACAGGGGGTACTACAAGACTGCACTATTGTGGCAAGGTGTAAGGGTAAAAATAAGGTCCAGGATGATTATGCTCAGAAAATCAAAGATTCCATGTTGGATAATGTACCTCAAGAGAGCCTTGGAGAGCCTCAACAACAAGGGGAAATCAATATACTGAATGATACCTTGTGCGTACATGAACAAAGGCATAGAGAACGTCATGAGACCCTACTATCAAGAATGGAGCAAATGGTTTTGTCTACTAATCAAGCAAATTCTTCCATTGAGAAGTTAGTAGATTCAAAAACTCAAGCAAAGGCTTCTATTGACAAGTTGGTGGAATCCGATGCTCAAATTATGGCTCAATTCTCCCAATGGATGATGCAGATGCAAATGGAATCTAAAGAAGCCAAGGAGAAAGCTTATTCAAATAATGATTCTTCAGTCCCACTTCAGCCATCTAACCAAAATGGTCGTGGTCATCGAATTATTGGACGAAGAGGCATCCGAAATAGAGAGTAGGACCTGTGGGTACCCTGTACTACATGCACCTATACTTCAGTAATAAGGGTGTACCTGTAACAACCTGTAAATGCCATGTAGTGCCCTGTTTTACCCTATTTTGATCTTGAAGATATTTGAGCCTTTGGAAACTCTTAAATCTTCAATTCTCCACTTGATGTACCTATGTGAGGGATAAAACAGCATGACAAGCTCCCTATATGGGCTTTGAATCACCGGGAGGTGGGCAAAGTTCCCCCTAGGTCGATTGGTTGCACCCCTTTGGGATCTTTGATAGCGAGGGAGGGTCACCTCTCTTTTGTCCCATTATCTCCCTTAGCATCCACATTTTTCCTCGATGGGTATATAAACATGGCAATGGCATTCTATTCTAATCAACCAGTATGAAATGCATTGCTGAAATATTCATTCAGTCCCTTTCATGAGATGCAATTGAATGAAACCTGGAAAATTTGGATAAGGAAAGGGCCTTACCAATGCAATTCAGTGACTCACTGATTGATTTAGTACTTACCCTCTTACAATATTTCATCTTGGGCAAAAGAATTCAACCAAACAAGTCAAGGTTATGCATCAAACTTGGCAAATGATACCTATGATGAGGTTATGATTGAATCAATACTAAAATTCAATGGAATAGGATGAGATTAATGGAAATAATACTAATCTCTAATGTATTGATTAATTTAGAGAATTAATTGATCAATAATCACTCATCAACAAGTGAAAAAGCATTAGCAAGTGGATTATTGAGAGATTTCAAAGATTAAGCAAGAGAAATACCTTGATTAAGCTTGAAGAGAATAATAGATGTCAACTCCAATCCCATTGATGGAATAATTCTTCAAAATCCACCATAAATCCACCATGAAGCTTAAAATATCTATTAAATCAGTCTATATGAGCTCCAATATGATCAAATCTGTGAAGAATCAATGCCATGGGCTTGCTTAAACACTTGAATACCAAAGATTCAAGCCTCTTAAATAAAAGCCCCAAATATGAGCTCTAATGTCCTCCACGAGCTGAAATATTTGCAATTTGTTGAAGAATTCTTATTGCCTTGATCCCACGGGTTGGATTGATGAAGAATCTTCAATAAATTCTTGAGAAATGGAAGCTTGGACTGAAGCTTTCATGGCTGCCATGGACTTTTCATCTAGGGTTTACAGGAAGGCTGAAAGTTCATGAGTAGAGTTCAATCTTCAAGGATCAGTGATGATTTACACTTTCCAATGATCAGAGAGAGTACCAGAGGCTAGGGATGAAGTATCTGATGCAAGAAATAGGCTTGGATTAGCTCAAAAATTGCACCGCAATTTTCGGGGCTGTTTCTGGCTCCATTGTTGAGCCAATCTTGGCCAAATAGGTAATCAGCATGTATATCTTGAAGCAAGGAAACTATTCTAGATGGTGCTTGGCCAAGAAGATTAGGGATTTGAGAGAGATTAGCACATCTTGCTAGTAGACTTCCATGAAACCTGGAGAAAACTCCAAGAAAGGGAAAAGATGACTCTCTCTTTTCAAAGTAACCACAGTTTGTTCCCAAGCTAAGCCTGGTTAACTCTCTTTTACCCTAATCACCTCCAGTTTTGCATGATTTTTGATCATGACCTGCTACTTTAGCCATCCTCTGCCATATCTGACCTTGGAATCTCCATATGTAGCCTCTTACTAACAGTAGATGGTCTGCAACCCTTCACTAGTCACTGTCTTTACCAAGTACTTGTTTAAAATTGATTTTTGATGGAGAAAATAGGACTAAAAATAGAAGAAAAAATGGATCAAAGACCAATGCTCTAATACCACTTGTTAGAGAGTGGACTAGAGAGAGAGAAAGAGGAGAGAGAAGACTACAGGAAGAGAGAGAAAGAGAGTGATGAGGAGAGAGAAAGACAAGAAAGAGATAGAAGACATAGAAGCTGTGAGCAAGATGGGAGAGAAGGACAACAATTGTATTAATGTGTCAAAATATGTGAATTACATGTCCTCTCCTTTTATACCAATGTCAGTGTGACATGGCATAACATCAATATTATTTCTACACTAAATTCTTATTCTTCCCAGCTTCTTACAACATTTCCATCAAATTTTATGGTTACATTCTTTATAATTTTGCAATAAGCATATGGTTATACAATACTTACCAATACTCAATATGATTTTATCGGATGTAATTTGATATTCTAACAACACATTCATGATCTTTCATCAATCTATAGATTATACCATATGGCCAAAAATTTTCTTACAATATAAGTACTTTTTGTTATTTTATTCAATAGCATTTGAGATTTGGCCATGAGGTCAAATCTTTTCTTATAATATAACATGTAATTTCTGTTATTTTTCCCAATATACTGTGAGATTTCACCATACGGCCAAATCTTCTCCTTAAGCTATCTCTTGGCCACCAAAATAAGGACTCTTATAGTATCACAATATCTTACAACAAATCAACCACTTTGTTCATTTTACTATAAGAATGATGTTTCGCCATTTGGTCAAATGCTTTCTTATATTATCAACCCTTACTTACTTTCAAAAGGAAAGGCTGGTTTCTACATAGGATTTCTTACTTTCTATAATTTAGCCATGTGGTCAAATCTTGTCTTGCAACAAACAAACCACTTTTTTGAAAATTGATCCTGAAAATTTAAGACTAAATCTATGGTGGGTTCAATTACACAAAATTTGGGTATGCTAGATTTGGTTGTATGGCAAAATATTCTAAGAAAAACATCTTCTATATTATCTCCAAAAAGGAAGACTATGTTCTACTTGGAACTCCTTGATTACCTACTATATTTATAGGAAATTTCGCCATGAGGGCAAAACTTGTCGTGCAACAAAAAAACCACTTTGTTTCCATAAACCATTTCTTTCATTTCAATTTTTCATAACTTCCTATCTATATGTTCATATATAAATATCATATCATTTGCCACAAATTAACCACTTTTTCCATTCCAGTACAAAATAAAAATTGGCCATATGGTCAAATCTCTCATTTTGTTATCAATGCTAGCATCCAAGAATCCCTCATTCTTATTTCGTTCGGCCATATGATCAAATCTAATCTCATACATCTTGCAAACCATGAGACCACTTTTTCATTCCACTATAAAATAATATTTGGCTATATAGTCAAATCCAATTTCACAACATGTTACAACAAATGAATCACTTTCTTCATATGGTTATGACACTAGATTTGGCCATATGGTTAAAACCAATTTATAGAAATTGTCTTATCTTGAAGGTTTCACCATGAGGTCAAATCTCCACCTTTCAAGTGTTTTTTTGTAATATACCCCCCCTTTAATTTTTTTTAAACTTTAATGCACTTTTTTTAATCCCTCTCTCTCTCCCCACCGACGGTACATCGGGGAGAGAGAGAGAGGGACTGAAGTGTGTGTTAGGGGGGCATGCAGCCCCCTAGGTGGGAGGGGTGGCGGTCGCCTTCCCCCCCTCCACCATATAAGGGAGACTCCCCCCTCCTCCTTGGTGTTCAACACAGGTCATCCCCCCCTCGTGCATCGTCACCCTCCCCCCCTCCATTTGCGGTATTAGCAGCCCCCCCCCCCATGGGCTTCTATCAAAAACCTCCCCCCCTCCTCATTTGTCAGGCAAAGAAACCTCCCCCCCTCCTCTAGCTCGTCAGGTGAAAAACCCCCGCTCTAGCTTTGCGGCAGGCATCAGCACCCTCCCTTGCCCTATGAACAGTGCCCCTGGCCGTGAGAGGAGAGAAGAAGAAGAAGAAGAAAAAGAGGAAGAAGAAGGAGGGAGAGAGAGGGGAGGAGAAGAAGAGAGAGAGAGAAGAAGAGAAGAAGAGGGAGAGGGAGAGAAGGAGAAGAAGAGAAGAAGAAGAAGAAGAGGAGGAAGAAGGAGGGAGTGAGGAAAGGAGAAGAAGAGAGAGAGAAGAAGAAGGAGAAGAAAAAGAGGAAGAAGGAGGGAGAGAGAGGGAAGGAGAAGAAGAGAGAGAGAGAAGAAGAGAAGAAGAGGGAGAGGGAGAGAAGGAGAAGAAGAGAAAAAGAAGAAGAAGAGGGAGAGAGAGAGAAAGAGAGAGAGAAGAAGAGAAGGAGGGAGAGAGGGAAGGAGAAGAAGAGAAAAAGAAGAAGAAGAGGAAGAAGAGAGAGAGAGATAACAAGAGAAGGAGAGGCAGAGAGGGAAGGAGAAGAAGAGAAAAAGAAGAAGAAGAGGAAGAAGAGAGAGAGAGAAGAAGAGAAGGAGAGCGAGAGAGAGAAGGAGAAGAAGAAGAGAAGAAGAAGAAGAAGAGGGAGAGAGAGAGAAGGAGAAGAGGAGAAGAAGAAGAAGAAGGAGAGAGAGAGAGAGAGAGAGAGAGAGAGAGAGAGTTGGTGAGTAGAGAAGGTGTCGAGGGCCGTGTTGAGCAGCCACGCTCGAGAAGCCATTTTTTCAAGCCACCCCCTCATCGGCGTAGATCACCCTACTCACGGCCTTTCCTTTTCCAAGCCTGTCATCTTGAAGGCCCGTTAAGGTCTAGACTATCCAAACTCCACGTGGTAAATGGCTCCCAAAAAGAGAGTTGCGGGAAGTGTAAGTTCCAGAGCTACCAATGGTACCGGTAATGTGGGAGAGGCGAGCGGAGTGACCAATGCAACAAATGCCCCTATGATCACGAATCAAACCCAGGTCCTTTTGATATCCTAGGCTTTATAATTAATTTTGGTTAAGCATATTCTGTATTATTTCAAGAAGAAGAAATAAAGGGGTAGTTACATGCATGGAACAATAATGAGCCTTAGGATTTTTGTTTACTCCGAGTGATAGGTTACATGCATGAAATGGTAGAGCATGGAGTTCGCATAAGTTTATAAGCATAGAATGATAGCTTTTACACACATAGCATGATAAGGTTTTTACATTATTTCACATAAAATAATAGTTTTTAATCCAGTTCAGTGCATGAATAATCATTTAGAATTCATGCTTTGCAATCATAATTAAAATAAATACATGAAATGTTAGTTTCCGTTCATAGAATGCAATTGTACTGATGGATAGAAACCTAGACTTTCATATACGCAAGTCACATGAGATCCGGTGCATTAGGAATAAGTATTCGTTGCTAGGTATGAAGAGAGTTAAAGGTCAATTAGGATGTACTAATATATTAAATGCACCATGTGCATGATGGGTAAGTTTGATGGGAAAATTCTGCATAGTACCGCACTAAGAGAGATGGAAGGGACACATGCATCTAGACTGTATCTTGAAGGCCTAGATGAAAATTCTTGCGTTGCCAACAGTGTTAACTGAACTTGGCTAGAGGGAGATGAGTAAAGAACTCGAAGAATAAAAGACCCTTGGTTGGGTTGCGAATAAGGCATGTCTGTTGCCTTGGTTGACCAGTTAATGCTTGAGTTAGGGTTAAGATACTATAAGGTAAAACCCAAAGGGAAAGTGCAAGTCAAAATAAGTTAACTTACCAAGAACATTTGCTTGCATATTCTTGTTTAAGATTATTGGGATCTTGCCAAGTCGGGAATGATCTAGGATCGGATGCTGGGAGCATCCGGGAAAAAGAAATCACACCTTAGCAGTTGGTTGTACAAACGGCCTCTGAAATGTTCGTGATTATACACTTAGGTACATTATTTGTACTCCTTTTCTCAAGGAACTAATTCAAGGAAAAACACTTAATGCTTTAGGTTGAAAGCCTAGAGGGAGAGGTAGAAACAGTAACATCCAACTATCTGCCTGGCCCTATCCAAGGGGGTTGTTAGCCGCACCAGGTATATGGACCTAACCCACCGCGAGAGGTCTCTCCGTGGGTGTTGCTTGGAGCGCGAGGACACTTGGGTGCCAGGGGAGGCTCTGATGGTAAATTCCTTACCTTCGAACCCCGCACAAGAGCGCAATGTGACTCGAGATGGGATCTCGAGGCCCGTGTACTAGTCTATGAGCGGAACTTGGAGCAGCAATCCTGTAGATTGCTGGGATAGCCTTCGGGCATGATTCTTGCTGTACTCTAGGATTATGATAAATAAAGATCAAATATTTGAAAATAAGGAACTTACTTGACATTGTTTTTGTGTCAATGCCTAAGTTACATGAAGGAACTAGTGATTAAATTGATAAATTAAGGAAGTTGCTTTTCCATGTCAAACGTAATGTGGTAGGTAATTAGATAACTAAGCAAACCAAGGAAAGTGTGGTGGATGTGACTTGGGTCCGTCCTATGGAAGGGTGGTCCCGGTTAGTTGGAAACTTTTCTCAATGACGAGATAAAGAGACTATGAAGACCTAGCATAAGTAGAGTTAGAATCCCGATTTATGTTGTTTTAGGGGAAAGGAATGGGACTATGCCTTATGACAGAGAGATTGAGCTTCACATCCCTCTCGTTTCCCATTCTCCATGAACCAAGTGCAGCATGAATCTGCTTCAACTTTGTTGTTCACATCCCTCTCGTTTTCCATTCTCCATGAACCAAGTGCAACATGAATGCGCTTCGACTCTGTTGTTCCCATTCTCCATGAACCAAGTGTAGCATGAATCCACTTCAACTATGTTGTTCCTATGCAAAGTGGTTCATCTGGAGCTCGACGCTAGCTACTTCCTAGAGACCTTGCTGAAAGGAAAGGAACCCTGACTTCAGGTCAATCCTAAGTGGGAACAACCGGACACTTCCATTCGGGGCAGACTCGGGAAGACCTAGATCGCAAGTGCTAGGCGGAGTTGTCTAGATCCTCTTCCCGATGGGCTGCTAAGACGTGTCCCACAAGCGGACGAGCGTACACATTACAGTTGGTATCAGAGTGAACCAACGAGATCCAAAGATTACAAGGGAACTTAATAGAGGAAAATAAAGGGACTAAGGGGATGGTCAGGGGAAGGTGAGTAGAATAGAGCAATGTTTTCTATTGAAAACATTTCTTTACTCACTTATGGATGCTGGGTTGTAGAGTCACGAAGCATGGAGTAAGTTCTTGGTGTTCCAGGTCATGTTCATGACTGCAATGGGTGATTCAAATTATTGTCAGAGGCTAGGCATGATGAATATTCTGGACTGCATCTATAATCCTTCTCCCCTGTATGCGGAACAGAGATGGACAGGAGACTGAGGAATATACTATATAGCAGTCCACAGACTCGCGTACGTTCAGACCAACTTGAAGAGAATCAAGTGGATGGAGGATTTAAAGATCATGAAGCTATTCATCTTTGTTGAAGCTCATGTAAAAGCAACTTTGCACGTTAGCGGTTGGCGAGTCATGCAGAACAAGTATGTCTATGAAGAAGTGACCCGGGTGATCTCTACCGACAGAATCAAAGTGTTAGGGCACTATGAGAAGAACGGGTATCAAAGGAAGGGATACCCCAAGCTTCCTATGACTTACCGTTTCTTAAAAATCTATGACCCCACTCCATATTACTATTCTGTTCCTGTAGCCGATTGTAACACAATCCTATTTTCCCCAAACTGATATATCAATCAGCCTGTCCTACTTATCCAAAATAAACGTACTCAAAGGGTTATGCCCTCATGAATGAATAAGACTTTTTACAATTGTCTATCTTGATCGTAAATGTTGGATAAGGTGTTAAGTGATTAAATCACTTGGCTAAAAGCTGTGCTAGTCATATGAACGTAATATGGGGAATGTTTGATAAGATGTTAACATAAAGAATCTTATTGTCCAGATGCAACGCCAAGCGCAAGTTCCAAGTTCGACTCCTACACTAAGTCCAGCTATGGTTCAAGAGAAGAAGTTCCTTCTTAAACAAATTAAGCCACCCAAGTTTGATGGCAAGGGAAGGACTATTCAAGCCGACGCCAAGATCTGGATTGAGTCCATGGAGGACTATTTTGAGGCAGTAGAAACTGCACCTGCTAACCAAGCCATGCTCACCAAACTTAAGCTTACAGGCGAAGCGAGACTTTGGTGGAAACAGTGGTGCAGAGACCAAGCGATCTCGGAGGGGGTAGTCACTTGGGATAAGCTTAAGGAAGCTGTGCGAGGGAGGTATCTACCACCTGCCTACCGCACACAAAAGATGAATGAATTCTATGACTTGAAGCAGCTAGGTTTATCCCTGGAAGTATATTATTCAAAGTTCGTTTCACTCCTAAAGTATGCACCCCCAATGGATATGACACAACATGTGTCAAAATTCTGTGTTGGGTTGAATCCACCCATAAACACTCGATTGGAATCAATGCACCCAATGGACCTACAAGATGCACTCATTCGAGCTGCTCCAATAATACAGGAGGTGCATACCAAATCAAGAAACAATAGGATTTGGCCTTACAAAGATCAAAACAAGGGTATGTTTAAGGCTCATACCAAGAGAGCGTAGAGTCAGAACCAAGGCCAAAGAAAGAAAGCTAGGGCTAATGCTGTCAATAAATTTGTTCCAACACAAAGTAATGATCACAACCCACGTTGCTTCCATTGAAATGAACCCGGACACTTCAAGAGGGAGTGTCCCAAGCTTAGCAGAGGACATTGCCAAGGGCAATTCCAAGGTCAAAATAGAGCCGCTCATGGCCAAGGAACCACCGTTATGGCTAGAGGGAGAACCTCTAGTGTTTCCAACAAGGAGCTGGATGATGATGAAGATCCATCCATGGATGCTGACATTGAGAGGGCAACAGTTCATGTCGTTGTTCACAAGAAGGGTCCGAATCGCCAATTCTCAGTGTTTCAAACTCCATCAAATTATCAAGGTAAAAGCTTCAAAACCCTGATTGACTATGGCAATACACATTTCTTCATTTCACCAATTAGTGCAAAAAGATTAGGGATAGCCACAATAGATGCACCTACTTTACTTATGGAATTAGCAAATGGTCATGAGGTCACTTGTACTAGGCAAACTGCTAAGGTGAAATTCCCACTGGGTAGGAAGACAAGTTCGGTGAGATTCAGGGTAATGAACCTAGGTGTCCACGAATGTTTACTCAGAATGGATTGGCTAATACCCAATGCCCACATCCAATGTGGGAAGGGCCAAGTCTCCTTCCGAAATTCTGAAGGGGAACTAGTCACGACTCAAGGAGAGGCTAGTAAGCCAAAAATATAGTTGGCAAAAGCAACACGGATAATAAAAGGTGTTAGAAAGAGCCTACCTGTCTATCTAATTAAACCGAATAAGCTAGATCGAAATCAGGAATCTAGGGAAGAACCTTCATGGTTAAGGGAATACGCAGACATATTTCCTGAGGATCTGACAGAACTTCCTTCTCAAAGGGAAGTCGACCATGAAATCAAACTTGTGTCAGGAGCTACACCAGTTGCAAAGAGGCCGTATAATATGTCCATTCCAGAAGCTATCGAACTGAAAGAGCAACTCAAGCAACTATTAGACCATGGCTACATCCATCCTAGCAGTTCACCATGGGGAGCTCCAATGTTGTTCCAAAAGAAGAAAGATGGAACGCTTCGTCTATGCATTGACTATAGATGGTCAAATCAAAAATAAATACCCCGTTCCAAGAATAGATGAATTACTTGACCACCTCCAAGGAGCGAAGATCTTCTCTAAGATAGATCTCAGATCTAGATATTATCAGATAAGGATCAAGGAAGAAGATATCCTAAAGACTGCATTCAGTACAAGGAATGGACACTTCAAAATCCTAGTAATGTCGTTCGGGCTAACGAATGCTCCTGCTACCTTCAACAGGTTAATGCATGATATCTTTAGGCCCTATCTTGATGACTCCGTACTTGTCTTCTTTGACGATACCCTAGTCTACTCAAAACAGGAAAAGGATCATGAACCCTAGCTTCGCATTGTTTTTGAAACAATGAGAGCACACAAGCTTTATGCCAAGAAGAAGAAGTGTGCATTTTTCAAGCGACATATTGAATATATGGGATTCATTGTATCAGCGGAATGAATTTTAGTGGATCCAGCTACGGTCGAAGACATTCTAGAATGGCCAACACCAACTTTTGTCAAAGAAATACATAGTTTTCTTGGGTTGACAGGATGGTATAGGATTTTCATCAAAGATTATGCTTTGATTGCAGCATCTCTGATTGATCTACTAAAGAAGCAAGTAGCAATTGTATGGTCACCTGCCAAATAGACCAGCTTTGACAAACTAAAGCAAAGCTTAGTATCAGCACCCATCCTAAAACTTTCTGATCTTAGTAAGGAGTTTGAGGTGGTAACTGATGCTAGCGCACTTGCTTTAGGATGTGTACTTATGTAAGAAGGTCATCCCGTAGCATATTCTTCAAGAAAATTGAAGAGCCATGAAAGGAATTATGCTACCCATGATTTGGAGCTGTTGGCTATCATCCATGCCCTCAAAATTTGGAGGTGTTACTTGCTAGGTAACAAATTTTCCTTAGTGACGGACCACAAGAGTCTTAAATGGATCTTCACCCAGAATGAGCTTAATATGAGGCAACGCCAATGGATCGAAGTGCTGGAAGAATATAATTTTGAAATCAAATATAGGTATGGAAAAGAGAATGTAGTTGCCAATGCACTCAGTCACAAGGCATTTCTAAATTCTCTTATTTTGCAAGATCCATCAACGGCAAGGTCTCTACCTACAAAGGTAGCAATGCCAAACAACCCGATTCTTGAGCTAGCAAAAGATGAGGCATATCATGACCCAATCTATCAGAAAATGCTAAGGGAGATCCCCATCAAGGATCAAGACCCGGAGCTAAAGACGAAGTATCAAGAATTCTCTGTCAGTAGTGGACTTGTCTACTTTATGACAAGATTATGTATCCTTGTAGGCCAAACTCTCAAGCAAAAGATACTGTGGGAAGCCCATGACTTCCCTTTCTCAGGAAATCTTGGTTATGCCAAGACCCTTAATGCGGTCAGAAAGAGCTATTATTGGGAAAGGCTCAAGGGTGATGTTCTCAAATATGTCACGTAATGTTTGTCTTGTCAACGCATTAAGGCAGAACATGTCAAAATGCCTGGGAAATTGCAACCACTTGACATTCCACAAATGAAATGGGAATTCATTAGTATGGACTTCATTGTTGGCCTACCCCAAGTTCAGGAAGGATATAACTCTATTATGGTTGTAGCGGATATACTCACCAAGGTCGCACATCTCATCCCTATCAAGACAAACTATAAAGCTTTAGACATCACAAGATTATTCATCAAGGACATACTCAAACTGCATGGGTTACCCAAAAGAATCATTAGTGAGATCGAGACTCTCTCTTCACATCACACTTCTAGAGGGCTATCTTTGTTGAGGCTATTGGAACTCAACTCTGTTTCAGTACACCTTACCATCCACAAACTAATGATTGTCATACCCCTTTGAACTTCTCATATCCAACTTTAAGGGTAGAAGCCTCAAGGTAGATGCTAGAAGACATGGATGATCAAATCAAATCAATAAGACAAGACATTCAAGCTGCCAAGGATAGACAGAAGGCTTACACTCACTTGAAACGACAAGACAGATCCTTCGTCAAAGGTGATATGGTCTTCACTCACGTACGCCCTAAAAAGAGTTCATTGTCCTTGGGAGAGTACAAGAAGCTAAGTTTGAGGTATTGTGGACCTTATAAGATCACTAAGTGCCTAGGGCCTAATGCTTACAGACTCCAGTTGCCCGCAACCCTAAAGATTCATAATGTATTCCACATTAGCCTATTGAAAAAGTGTCTACCTAATCCGAATTATGTACTTGATGATCAGCAAATTGTAATGCCTAGCCAAGGAGTCCTTGAGCTACAGCCGGATAGAGTCCTAGATGTCAAGGAGAGGCATTTGAGATCAAGGACCTTGAGAGAATACCTCATCCAGTGGAAAGATTATCCCGAAGAGGATTCCACCTGGATGGATGAAAATACTCTCAATCAACAATACCCCCAGGTCTTCTCAAGATGAGGACATCTCGATTCCTCTAAGAGGGAGAGGATGTAATATACCCCCCTTTAATTTTTTTAAACTTTAATGCAAATTTTTTTTATCCCTCTCTCTCTCCCCGCCAACAGTACGTCGGGGAGAGAGAGAGAGAGGGAGTGAAGTGTGTGTTAGGGGGGGCATGCAGCCCCCCAAGTGGGAGGGGTGGTGGCCGTCCCCCCCCCTCCACCATATAAGGGAGACTCCCCCTTCCTCCATGGCATTCAACATAGGTCCTACCCCCCTCATGCATCGTCACCCTCCCCTCCCCTCCGTTTGCGGCAGCAGCAATGCCCCCCCTGGGGGGCTTCCGTCAAAAACCTCTCCCCCCCTCCTTGTTCGTTAGGTGGAGAAACCTCCCCCCCTCCAGCTCATTAGGTGGTAAACCCCCCCTCCAGCTTTGCCGTAGGCAGCAGCACCCTTCCTTTCTCCATGAATAGCGCCCCTGGCCGTGAGAGGAGAGAAGAAGAAGAAGAAGAAAAAGAGCAAGAAGGAAGGAGAGAGAGGGAAGGAGAAGAAGAGAGAGAGAAGAAGAGGGAGAGGGAGAGAAGGAGAAGAAGAGAAGAAGAGAAGAAGAGAAGAAGAGCAGAAGAGAAAAAGAAGAAGAAGAAGAAGAAGAAGAGGAAGAAGAGAAAAAGAAGAAGAAGAAGAAGAAGAAGAGGAAGAAGGAGGGAGTGAGGAAAGGAGAAGAAGAGAGAGAGAAGAAGAAGGAGAAGGAAAAGAGGAAGAAGGAGGGAGAGAGAGGGAAGGAGAAGAAGAGAGAGAGAGAAGAAGAAAAGAAGAGGGAGAGGGAGAGAAGGAGAAGAAGAGAAAAAGAAGAAGAGGGAGAGAGAGAGAGGGAGAGAAGAAGAGGAGGGAGAGAGGGAAGGAGAAGAAGAGAAGAAGAAGAAGAAGAGGAAGAGGGAGAGAAGGAGAAGAAGAGAAAAAGAAGAAGAGGGAGAGATAGAGAGGGAGAGAAGAAGAGAAGGAGGGAGAGAGGGAAGGAGAAGAAGAGAAAAAGAAGAAGAAGAGGAAGAAGAGAGAGAGAGAGAAGAAGAGGAGAGGGAGAGAGAGAAGGAGAAGAAGAAGAGAAGAAGAAGAGGGAGAGAGAGAGAGAGAAGGAGAAGAGGAGAAGAAGAAGGAGAGAGAGAGAGAGAGAGAGAGAGAGAGAGAGAGAGAGAGTTGGTGAGTAGAGAAGGTGTGGAGGGCCATGTTGAGGAGCCGCGCTCAAGAAGCCATTTTTTCAAGCCACCCCCTCATCGGCGTAAGTCACCTTACTCACGTCCTTTCCTTTCCCAAGCCTGTCATCTTGAAGGCCCGTTAAGGTCTAGACTATCCAAACTCCGCATGGTAAATGGCTCCCAAAAAGAGAGTTGCGGGAAGTGTAAGTGCTAGAGCTACCAATGGTACCGATAATGTGGGAGAGGCGAGCGGAGTGACAAATGCAACAAATGCCCCTACGATCATGAATCAAACCTAGGTCCTTTTGATATCCTAGGCTTTATAATTAATTTTGGTTAAGCATATTCTATATTATTTCAAGAAGAAGAAATAAAGGGGTAGTTACATGCATGGAACAAGAACGAGCCTTAGGATTTTTGTTTACTCCGAGTGATAGGTTGCATGCATGAAATGGTAGAGCATGGAGTTCGCATAAGTTTATATGCATAGAATGATAGCTTTTACACACATAGAATGATAAGGTTTTTACATTATTTCACATAAAATAATAGTTTTTAATCCAGTTCAGTGCATGAATAGTCATCTAGAATTCATGCTTCGCAATCATAATTAAAATAAACACATGAAATGTTAGTTTCCGTTCATAGGATGCAATTGTACCGATGGATAGAAACCTAGACTTTCATATACTCAAGTCACATGAGATCCGGTGCATTAGGAATAAGTATTCGTTGCCAGGTATGAAGAGAGTTAAAGGTCGATTAGGATGTAATAATATATTAAACACACCATGTGCATAATGGTTAAGTTTGATGGGAAAATTTTGCATAGTAGTACACTAAGAGAGATGGAAGGGACGCATGCATCTAGACTGTATCCTGAAGGCCTAGATGAAAAGTCTTGCGTTGCCAAGAGTGTTAACTAAACTTGGCTAGAGGAAGATGAGTAAAGAACTGGAAGAATAAAAGACCCTTGGTTGGGTTGCAAATAAGGCATGTCCGTTGCCTTGGTTGATGAGTTAATGCTTGAGTTAGGGTTAAGATACCATAAGGTAAAACCCAAAGGGGAAGCGCAAGTCAAAATAAGGTAACTTACCAAGAAAATTTGCTTGCATGTTCTTGTTTGAGATTATTGGGATCTCCCCAAGTCACGAACGATCCAGGATCGGATGCTGGGAGCATCCGGGAAAAAGGAATCACACCTTAGCAGTTGGTTGTATAAACGGCCTCCGAAATGTTCGTGATTGTACAGTTAGGTACATTATTTGTACTCCTTTGCTCAAGGAACTAATTCAAGGAAAAACACTTAATGCTTCAGGTTAAAATCCTGGAGGGAGAGGTAGGAACAGTTACCTCTGATTGTCTGCCTGGCCCTATCCAAGGAGGTTGTTAGCCACACCGGGTATATGGACCTAACCTACTGTGAGAGGTCTCTCCGTGGGTGTTTCTTGGAGCGAGAGGACGCTTGGGTGCCAGGGGAGGCTCTGGCTATAAATTCCTTGTCTCCGGATCCCACACAAGAGGCCGACATGACTCAAGATGGGATCTTGAGGCCCCTGTACTAGTCTACGGGCGGAACTTGGAGTAGCAATCTTGTAGATTGCTGGGATAGCCTTCGGGCATGATTCTTGCTATACTCCAGGATTATGATAAATAAAGATTATACATTTGAAAAAAAGAAACTTGCTAGACATTGTTTTTGTGTTAGTGCCTAAGTTACATGAAGGAACTAGTGAGATTAAATTGATTAATTAAGGAAGCTGCTTTTTCATGTCAAACGTAATGTGGTAGGTAATTAGATAATTAAGCAAACCGAGAAAAGTGAGGTGGATGTGACTTGGGTCTGTTCTACAGAAGGGTGGTCCTGGTTAGCTGGGAACTTTTCTCAACGATGAGATAATGAGACTATGAAGACCTAGCATCAGTAGAGTTATAATCTAAATTTATGCTATTTTAGGGGAAAGAAATGGGACTATGCCTTATGGCAAAGAGGTTGGAGTTCCCATCCCTCTCGTTTTTCATTCTCCATGAACCAAGTGCAGCATGAATCCGCTTCAATTCTGTTGTTCCTACGCAAAGTGGTTCATCTAGAGCTTGACGCTAGCTACTTCCTAGAGACTTTGTTGATAGGAAAGGAACCCTGACTTCAGGTTGATTCTAAGTGGGAACGGCCGAACACTTTTGCTTGGGGCAGACTCGGGAAGACCTAGATTGCAAACCCTGTGACATTCCTTGCGAGTGCCAGGCGGAGCTTGTTGAGATATCGAGCTCCACTCGTGATACGCCAGGGTGACCGTTGTGTATTTATGTCACTGACTTGTCAGTTGCAGATGCGATTGGTACACCGCCCATGAATAATAGCTACATGATAGCTATCCTTATCTACTCTAGTTCGTGACTCAGTTAGTATGCCACCTTAGTTAGTTGAGTTTGGTTTGAGACCCATATATAGGGTTCTTCTATTTCTTTGTACTTGAGTTCTTTTGGCTTACACAACTAAGAAGAGGAAAACTGTTTTCAGCCTCCACCTCTGTGTGTATTCCCCCATTGTGCAAGCAAGAAAGCAACAAGTGAGACTCCTTCCTTCTCTCCCACAATCTTGACATGGTATCAGAGCCTTGTTGGTGGTAAGGAGCTCAAGAAAGCAAGCCAAGCTCGCGGTGTTCTGGTAAGAGGAGCAGTGTTGCTTTCATTTTCTGTTTTGGGAGCAGATCTCTGCAGGTAGCACAGCCGGAAATTGCAAGAGTGCATTGTCTCAGGTTGAGCCCTTCGCGGTGAAGCAAGAGGGCAGTATATGCTGCGGGAGAGGGCTTTAGCCATTGGCAACCCTGTTTTTTTGATTTGAGGCCATTTCGGGGCCTGTTTTGGAGGCGGAAGTTTTTTGCACGCACTCAGGAAAAGGCCCAGTTTTATGCTGTGTGACCACTGTTCTACAGGTCGGTGAAAAGTTACTGTAGAAATTGCATCGTATGCTTGTGCGCGGAGACATTGGGAGTTACAGAATCATCCCTGTTGCCTGTTAATGCAAAATCGTCACTAGGAAGTGACTATGTGGTCAAATACCACTTTCGTCAGTTTTGCAGATTTGCCTTTGTGAGGCTGAAGTTGTGTTCTTTGCAGTGACAGAATTTTTTGCAGTGTTCTGTAATGGCGTCTGATTCTCTCTCACAGATTGTCACTGAAAAGCTTGACAAGAACAACTTCCAAGCATGGAAGTTTAGAATGACGAATTTCCTTATGGGAAAAGGATATTGGGAATTTGTTGCAGGAAATGAAGAAGAACCAGTTCTTCCTGATGTTCCCAATCAACAGCAAATGCAGGCATTTAAAGCATGGCATGAGAGAGCCAGGAAAGTTATGTATTGGCTGTCTATCAGCATTTCAAACTCTATGATTGTGCATATTCAGGATGCAAGTACGCCAAAGGAGGCATGAGATACTTTGTCAAAAATGTATAGCACAAATACGCAAGCCAGGAAAATGCAGCTCAAGCAAGAGTTGCATAATATGCAAAGAGAAAATATGAGCATCAATGACTACCACATGAAGGTGAAGAAGATTGCAGATGCACTTGCTTCCATTGGGTCGCCAGTGGAAGATGATGATTTAGTTTCTGTGACCTTGAATGGTCTAGGAAAGGATTATGCACAGTTCAGAACATCCATTTCCGTCCGTGAAAGATTTCCTGATTTTGAGGAGTTGATTGCTCTTCTAATTTCTGAGGAGCAGAGAAATGGTGTGTTGAGTGTTGAAATGACTTGTTTTTTGGCTGATTTTTGTTGTTTTTGAGAGCTGAATGGTTGATTTTATGGGATGATTGATTGATTTAGAAGTGGTTTGAGAGTGTTTTGGATGATATTGATTGTGTTTTGGAAGTTCATGATGTTTGTTGATGGTTTTGTGATGTTCTGATTAGTTCTGTATACCTTCTGTTTTGCTCTGTTTTGCTCTGTTTTGTTCTGATTATCTTCTGTAAGGAGGGAAGGAGTATTGATTGATGAAGAATGAGATATTGAGAAAGCTTATTGAATGGTTTGTGAGAGTTTGAAATGGTTTGAGAGTGAGTTATGAGGTTTTGATAACCTTTTGTAACCTTCTGTAGGTCTTCTGTAGAGCTTCTGCTTCTGTTATGTTTCTGTTCTGTTCTGTACTGTAGCTGTTCTGGTACTGTTCTGTAGACTGTTCTGTATACTTCTGTAAGTGTTCTGTGGAATGTATGTGTGACTTTGGGAAAGTTTTATAGCCTTGGAAAGAGGTGAATACAAGTGCAAAAGAGCTGAAAGAAGTGGAAGAAGTAGCTGCTGAAGACTCAAGTGAAGACTAGAGTGAAGTGGCAGTAGTGAGTTGTGAAGAGACACTGTAGTGGCTCTGGTGACCCTTCATATCAGACATACCTCTTGGGAGGGGTATCCATGACCTAAGAGTTATTATTGAGAGTAATTTTGAGAGATTGTAGTGAGGATATGATGTATGATTGATGGAGAGAGAGAGAGAGAGTCAGAGATAGCCAATTCTACTCAAACAGAGTGATTGTATATGAGAGATTGAGAGAAAAGACTATGAAGATATTGAAGATGAATACTATGTGATGTATTTCCATTCTAAGATGGTGTATTCCTTTGCTTTCTTTGTTTCATTGATGGATTTTGTGAAGATGTTGAAGAATATGGTTGATTCTATTAAAACCGTGGGAGATCTACATGATGCTGCATGAAGATTTGTTGTGCCTGGTGTTCTTTTCTTCATTGTGATAATATGAAACATGATAAACAAGCTTGTTGATGTTACAAGATAGATTTTCTTGCAAGAGAATTCCCTTTTCCTTGGTGTTCCTCTCGGGGCTCCATGTTTTTGGTGCGCAGCCGGGGAAACTTGCCAGCAACAAGCACCAGAAGAGGCTAAAAATGAAGGAAATGGCATTGCCAAGAAGAGAAGAATTCAATGGATGTTTGTAAAGTTCCTTCTTCCACTGAAGAGTTGGAATTTCTCATAATCAAAGCCACTTTCCACAAGAAGTTCATCCCACAATGGCGGAAACACATCACCATCATGATGCATGCTCTATGTGGTGGACAGTATCCTCTTCCTGTTGAAGCAGCAGAAACTTGCACCTTGGTGGCAAACCGTTTGGGAACAAACTGAAGAGCAGAAACAGAGAGAATGACCATCCATGGAAGATTTGGCATTCATTGAAAATTTTCCAGACAACATCAAGTGGGAGATTGTGAAGAAGCTTCAGGAGTCTTGGTCTGTAGAGGTTCACAGGGACAAGAAGGAAAAGAGTTGGAATTTGTTCGTGGATGCTCAACAGCAAGATACATGGGATGCTTGGTGTACTGATAATCTTCTGTTTGTTCAATTAGCAACCCACTAGAAGTTGGTAGACAGAGTGTTTTCCATAACATACACTGTTGAAACCATCAGAAGCTGGCATTACTATGATGATGGCACCACCACAATGCTCAAACGTATGCATTTTGACACCTTCAGAACCGAATACCTTCCCCTGTGTAGTGGCATGAAAGCAGAATTCAGGGACGTTGAAAAGAAAGAAGTAGAAGAAATGTTGGCAAGAGAGTCCTACAGAGACTGAGGCCTTCTATTAACCCTCTGTGGAGCACTAACAACATAGTGGAGCCAACCCCCTGATGAATGACGCAATAAAGAGGCAAGCGTTAGAACGAGTCCAGAGGTACATGAGAAGAGAGAAAGCAAGAATCAGAGCCGAGAGTGAGCTTGTAGCAGAAGTCGCCTTTGACGCCCTTGCGGAACTCTTTACAGAAGTCCCAATGGCACGTCAAGCCCTTCCTCCTCCTGTTGGAGGTCCACTTCCAAGCCAGATCCGTCCTGGAAATATTGATGATAGGCCAGCGAATGTAGTCCCATTGCCAGTTTTTAAGGGAGAGTACAATGAAGACCCCGATCTTCATGTAGCAGAGTTTATGGTAGCATGTGTGGCTAACAATGCCAGAACCCCTGAGCATTGGTTAGCAATATTCCCCGCCACTTTCAAGGGCGCGGCGTTTCAGTGGTATGAGAGACAAGCGGCAGGAAATTTTGGCACATGGGACGACCTGAAGTTGGCCTTCCTCACTAAATTCAGGCGTGAAGGTTTTGAAGAGCGGATGCGAGAGGAATTTATGAACCTAAGTCAGTCCTCTGGAGAAAGAGTGGAAGCTTATGTCTCAAGAATGGAATCCATCCTGAAGAGATGGACTAACCATAATCTAGACGATGGCATTCAAAAGGGGGTGTTTCTCAGAGGATTACAACCAGAAGTCCGTAAGTTTGTGGAGTTGCAAAGACCAGCCACACTGCAAGCTGCAACAGAAGGTGCAAGACTGTACGATGAAGTGGAAGCTCGATTAGCAATGAATACAGGAAGAGGAGTCCTACCTCCTCTAATGCCAAGAATGATGTATCCACCAAATGTAGTTCCAGGGACTGTCCCCTACCCTTACCAACAGATGCCCCCGATATCACAGTACAGTGCACCAAATCCACAGTGGCCACAATCCATGCCTCAAATGATGGCTCAACCACAACAACAATGGTCCCAACCGATTTCCTCCATGACAAATCGGCAGCAACAGTGGAACCCTACCCACTGGAGTCAACAGCCAACGGTTCAAACAGGAGCTCTGAATCAGAACCAGAACAGAGACCCCTCTGTACCAGCCCAACCCGTTTATACAGTGATTACAGAGACTCCTCAAAACCCTCCTGCCAGTACGTCAGGAGGAGAAAGCTTGAAGGATTATTTATCCAACTCAGTTGCAAACATCAAAAATGAGTTGATGGATGTGATTACAGAACAACTACAGATGCTGAAAGTGAATACTGCTAGCATATCCAACGTTGCAGGAGCAGGAAGAGATGTGATGCGGTCAAACACTTGGTGTGGTAAGTGTCATCAAGCAGGCCATTTAGCCACTGAATGTACACGAAAACCAACCATCCCTGGAGCTTTCTGTTCCTACTATTTGCGAAAGAATCATACAGAGGACATTTGCTCTCTGAAGGAGATGCATGATAGGAGAAGGAAGGAAGAAGATGCAAGATTCAACCTGCTGGAATCCAAAATGACAACACAGGATATTGGACCCAAGCCTAGAGAGTTTGGTCCTAATTTCGGACCCAGAAGATTTCCCTCTCAAAGTTATAGAGGAAGACAATCTGGCGGTGGTCAGAGATCAGAAGTGGAATGTTACAGATGCGGAGAAAAGGGACACATTTCACCAAATTGTCCAAATCCCAGAAGGTCAGTGGATTACAAGCCCTTATGCAGTCGATGCAAAGGAGAAGGCCACACTGCAAAAGACTGTCCAAGCCCAGCCCCAGTGAAAAACAGTGCTACTGATAGTCCAGCCAAGGCTCAAGAGCCTACCTCCAATTTAGTGGAATTGGAAGTTGCTGCCATCACGCGTGCAAAGCAGAAGGAACCGCCTATCCAGAAAGAAAATAACCCTCCTGCCAGAACAGTGAAGTTCAATCTTCCACCAGAAGAACAGAACAGAACAGAGCCTAACAGTGCCGTACAGAGCCCTACAGTGCCACAGACAGTTACAGAGACAATTACAGAGACAGGACCAGAGGTCCAGGATACAGAAGAGGAGGAAGTGCCACAAGTGGCAGAAGAAGTTCCCATGATGCCTTTGTTGGAAGAAAGAGGAAAAATGAAAATGGGTGTTGCCCCATTCCCTAATCAGTTAGAGAAGCCAGTGGATCCTATTAAGGAATACGATCTGGTTAGAGATCTAGATACCTTTAGACCAAATCTCACATTCCGACAATTATTGATGTTGTCCCCCAGTTGCCGGAAAAGGTTCAAAAGTATACTGACAAGAAGACGTGGCTTAAGGATTGCTCCCTCAACAGCAACAAAGCCCAACAAGGCTCCAGAGCCTGTAAAAGAAGTGGATGTAGCTAATGCTTTTCTAGATCCGGGTACTCCAGAGACTGGTGTGTGGATAGAAGGCTGCTTCATTGCAAATGCACTGATTGATGGAGGTTCATCAGTAAACATTATGACGGATGTGACAATGAAGGATCTAGGCTTACAAGGTGTGCAACCAACCCAATGGCTCATCAGACTGGCGGATCAGAGTAGAATCAAGCCTTTGGGCATTCTTCCATATGTGAAGACTACAGTGGCTGGAAAAGATTATTGGCTGACCTATTTGGTGGTGAAGCTAAACTCTTATGGTACATCCTATCCTTTGTTACTGGGCAGACCATGGCTTTTTGAAGCCCGAGCAAGGACGGATTGGTTTAAAGGAACCTTGACCTTGGGTAGAGGACCCAACAAAGTGGTGCTGAAACTGTATGGTTCTCAAAAAGGACATGGATCCACCTCCTTGGAATTATCTTCTGATTCCCCTAACGAGGCTACAGATGGAACATCAGCAGACGAAGATGCTGTCAAACAGATCCTTCCCAAGAAAACAGTGGCACATTCCTTAACAGTGGATACTATAAGCCGACTTCCAAAAGATGCAAAGCCATTATCAATGGGTGAATACTTCCTGCCTGAACCAGAAATGACTTCTGAAATCACTTCTGACAGTGAGATAGAAGCATGGATGCACTGCTCTCCCTGTTACATGGCCATAGCAGAGCCAGAGACAGAGGCAGGAGAGGAAACAGAGAATCTGTTCTTCTGTTACAGAGCTCCTACAGAGCCAGAAGCAGAAGCAGAAGCAGACGCAGAGACAGAGATAGAGACAGAAGAGGATGGATATGATATGGACGAAGAGAATTATGAAAGTGAAATGGAAGAGTCTATCCCACTTGAAGAGGATACATTTGAGGAAGAAGTTCCAGAAGCATCAGAAGCCGACGAGCTCATGCTATGGGACAGAATGGTGATGGTACCATTTGGTCTGGCAATTGGATCTTCTCATATGCAAAACCTTTATAAGAAATGGATTAAGAAGAACAAGCCATCTTTCAAGAGTGGCTCCTGCCGTCCTAATCCATCCTTGCCAAAGAAAGATGATGATGATGCACCGTGCCAACAAGCACCAATCCAACTAACCCAACAAGCATCAGAGGGTCCCTGTTATGTGACGTTCTTGGATGTATCATCAGAAGATGATTCTTCAAGCCAAGAGGTAATTAATTTTGAAAGCAAACCCGAAACAGCTCTTATCCCATTCCAACGTCTTAACGAGCAACCTAAGTCTCCACCAAAAGAAGAAATCGGTTCTAATGGGACATCAGAAGAGGATACCACTCCCTTGAAGGAGTCGGATTTGTATCCAGAAGCAGTCCGTGGGACCTTCATCCGTGAAGTAGAAGGTGAAAGGCAGTTAACCTTTGTGGATGCAGAAGGCACTGAACGCCACTTGAAGGTGGGTAGCAGTCTCCCAGAAGAGGAGTTGTCAACCTTGTACAACTTGTTGAAAGAAAATTTGGATGTGTTTGCATGGTCCCACAAAGACCTAAAGGGGATTGATCCCACAATATGTCAACATCATATTGACTTGGAGCCTGATGCCAAGCCAGTACGGCAACGACAGAGGCGAATGAACCCGAATTATTCCACATTGATGAAAGCGGAGCTGCTCAAGCTTCTAGAAGCCGAGTTCATCTATCCAGTGGCAAATAGTGAATGGGTTTCACCCATCGTGGTTGTACCCAAGAAGAAAGGCAAATTGCGAATATGTGTGGATTTCCGAAAGCTTAATTCCAAGACGAAGAAGGATCATTTTCCTATCCCTTTCACAGACCAACTGTTGGACACAGTGGTAGGACATGAGCTTTATTCTCTTTTGGATGGATTCAGCGGATACAACCAAGTCCAAATCGCAGAAGAAGACCAATCCAAAACAACCTTCACCACAGAATGGGGGACCTACGCTTACCGAGTGATGCCATTTGGGCTCTGCAATGCCCCTGCTACTTTCCAACGAGTCATGATGGCTGCATTTCAAAATCATCTACACGACTTTATTGAGGTATATTTGGATGACTTCTGTGTCTATAGTTTGATCAGTGAACACTGGGGACATTTGGAACAATGCTTTGATCGATGCCGGGAGTATGGGATTTCCCTCAACCCCGACAAATGCATCTTTGGGGTCTCTTCTGGAGTCCTGTTGGGCCACATTGTCTCTGCACAAGGGATATCAACAGACCCTGCAAAGATCGAAAAGATCGCAGCTCTGACAGCACCCACCAACCTCAAACAGTTGAGGGGATTCCTAGGCCATGTGGGTTACTACAGAAGGTTCATAGCCCATTTTGCGACAAAGGCAACTTCCTTGCACAAGCTCCTGAGGAAAGATGCAGAGTTTACTTGGACGGAAGAATGTGACAAAGCCTTCCACACTCTGAAGCAGTGTCTGATAGAGGCACCCATTCTGCAACCTCCTGATTGGACGAAAGAATTCCACGTACACACTGATGCATCTATTGAAGGCTTAGGCGCAGTCCTATGCCAGAAGGGCTCCTCGAAGCTGGATCAACCGATCTATTATGCAAGCCGAAAAGTCACTGATAGGGAACGGAACTATACAGTGACAGAGCTGGAGTGCTTGGCATTGGTGTTTGCCCTGGAGAAGTTTCTCCATTACCTCCTATCTACCCACTTTAAATTTTATGTGGATCATGAGGCCCTATCTTTCCTGATGAACAAAGCAGATGTGAAAGGACGAATGATGAGATGGCTCCTTTTATTCCAGGAGTTCGACTTTGAGGTGATTACTAAGCCTGGTCGTTCCCATGTTCTGGCTGATCATCTGTCGCGTATCCCACAAACTGCAGACGAGGAGCAAGATGATCCAGACCTCCCTGATGCTTCCCTATTCTTGGTAGAAACTGTAACTCCCTGGTATGCAGACATTGCCAATCTGCTGGCAACCCAACAGTACCCTCCTGGTATTTCTAGTCGGGAAAGGAAGAAGCTCATGCTAGAATCAGCCCCATACACCCTGCTAGGTGGTGCACTGTACAAGAAAGGCAAAGATGAAGTACTCAGAAGATGTGTTGCAGGAGATGAGATTGGGATTGTTCTTAAGGCTTGCCACGACGAGCCATGTGGAGGTCACTTTGCAGGAGAAGCTACAGCCAGGAAGGCTCTGCTAGCAGGTTATTGGTGGCCTACCATTCATAAGGATGCCTATGATTACTATAAAAGATGTGATGCTTGTCAAAGAATGGGGAAACCCACGAAGAAAAGTGCCATGCCATTGCAACCTATCCTTCCGTTGAAGCCGTTTGAGAAGTGGGGCATTGACTTCGTAGGTCCGATCGACCCTCCCACCAGAAGGAAACAGAACAGATACATCCTCGTATGTACGGATTATGTCACAAAGTGGTGTGAAGCTAAAGCCCTAAAGCGGGACGATGGTAACAGCGTGGCCCTGTTCATGTACGAGAATATCATCACCCGTTTTGGCAGTCCCTTAGAGCTGGTAAGTGACAGAGGCACTCATTTCCTCAACAAAGTCATGGAAGAGTTGACAGAGTTGTATAAGATCCACCATCGCAAGTCCACTCCTTATTACCCCAGAGCCAACGGCCAAGTCGAAGTCACCAATCGTATCCTCTGCTTGATTCTGACAAGAACAATTGCTGCACATCGTCGTGATTGGGACGATCGACTTACAGAGGACCTCTGGGCGTACAGAACCTCCCATAAAGCAGCAACAGGACAGACACCCTTCCAGCTGGTGTATGGTACAGGAGCTTTTTTTCCGGTTGAACTGGAATTACCCTCTTTGAGAGTGGCTATCAAAGAGCGTTTGGGGGACGATGATTCACTGCAACGCCGTCTCCTGCACTTGGAATGTTTGGACGAAATTCGTAGGATGGCTCTAGAGTGCATGGAAGCCACGCAAGCTCGACGTAAGGCTTACCATGGCAGCTTCATCAAGCACAAGGAGTTCAAAGAAGGTGATTTGGTCCTAGCCTATGATTCACGATTTGGTAAGTTTCCTGGCAAGCTTCAACAGCGGTGGATGGGCCCCTATAAGGTACTTGCAGTCAACCCTAATGGCTCTGTTCAAGTACAGACCCTGGATGCCTCTGATGATCCCTTTCTGATCAATGGATATCGCCTGAAGAAGTATTTCCCTCCTTGGGGATCTTGACAATTACGGTCACTTGATCTTTTCCCTCGTTGGCGCGGCACTGTACTTGTTATGATGCTACTTCTGATAGTCGTTCTTCAATCATTTCTGATGAAGAGGGCGCAACCCTCTGTCCCCTCAAAACCCCCTTCCAGCCTTGATCTCTTATCCTCTATTTTCCACCAGCGACAGTGGCGAGGTTGGTTTTGACACATGGTTTTTCTACCATTCCCTTGCTCAATATTGAAAAAAAAAAAACAAAACATATCGGTCATGGGAGAAAAGGACTTAGGTCCCTGTCATGCCGACCTATTCTTCGAGAAAAGGTGGAAACACCCTCGGGAATAGGGGAAAATAAGAAAAAGAAAAAAAAACAAAGAAGAAAAAAAAACAAACAAGAAAAACAAATCTGTCATGAGAGAAAAGGAAGCAATTCCCTGTCATAGCAGGCCTCATTCCAAGAAAAGGTGATAAACACCCTTGGGCGAGAAGCTGGCTGTGGAAAAGGTGGTAACACCCAGCAGTCCAGAAAGTGGATTCATTGATTGATATCCCTAGGATCCAATTCCAAAGCTACCTCCCTTGGTACGCTGTGTCCTGGGTCTCTCTGCAAAGCATCTACCTATCCTCTAGCAGACCATGTTCCTATCCAATACAATAATCGATTTGATGGCTACCTCCCTGGGTACGCCTCTTCAACAACTGATGACGCGATCTTCATCGACAAACAATCGAGTGATGTGAGCTTTCATCCTAACCGGATGGGGAAGTGAGTAAGGTTGCCCTCTGTATCTATCAACAGAGAGTGAGACAGAGGGTGGGGCGAGAGACCAGTCTTTTCCCTTCAAATCAAATGAGAGGTGAGTAGTGTGAATGAAGTGTTGCACGCACGGGATGGGCCTCTCAATGCACAAAGCACAATTTGTTTCTGTGCACTACACCATAAGGCTCCCTTGCCTTCCTTCTTGCACCGTATGCCGGCACAGGGTGGGATGCACAGTTGCACCATCAAATGCGCACAAGGCATACAACCTTTGCACAAGCGACCGTGAGGATTACATCAATGGGTTTTAGGAAAAGGTTGCCCTTCTGTATCTATCAACAGAGAGTGAGACAGAGGGTGGGTTGAGTGTGACTGGAGTTTCTTCAATCAATTACCGAGAGGTGAGATTGAGGGACGTTACGACATTTGGAGTCAGGTATGTTCCACTTTCCCTATGCACCCACGGGATGGGTCTTTGCCGTCCTCACAAGACACTTCACCCTGTTCTGTACACTGCACTGTAAGGCTCCCTTGCCTTCCTCCTTGCACCTATGCCAGACGGGTTGGACGCACTAATGCACCATCAACTGTGCACCCTGGCATACTCCTTCTACACCATTCCCCCTTGTTGATTCCTCAACCGGGTATGAGATATGGGTTTTAATCATTCTTCCTCGAGTGATATTAGTCATGGGGCAAGTGACTGTTCTTTCATTTCGTTTGAGTGACTGTGAGTTGAGTGTAGTATCCCTCATCATCGACGAATTTCCTGTGATTCCTTCAACCAGCTACCTCCCTGGGTGCTACCGCGTGGTCCCTGCCATGACGAACGTGCGCTGTAAAGATGCCTTGGTCCCTCCAGCGCCGACAACCACACTGGACGTGCCGTCGACACTCAACCTTGATTCTTGACGAAACGGGCCAAGTTTTTCTAACCCTACACTTTGGTTTCTTCGTGCCGGTCATGTTTTAAGTGTGGGGATGTTAGTGGATGGTCTATGGCGTGGTCCTAGGTCCCTGTTGCTCGGTTAACCCTATCCGTTAAGGTCTTAAGTGTGGGGACGCGTCCCTGCGCGTCTATATTGTCTATCTCCTGCATATGCCTCAACCTGTTCCTGCATGAATGCCTTGACTAGCTTTTACCCTCATGGGATCCCTTTCCACCCACCCGGTTATGTTCCACCCACCCTTGGGGCTGTTCCCTTGCAGTTTTCCTTCATTCCCTGATTTTGAGGTCCTGTCCTGTGAATGCACCCTACGTTCACTAAAGTCCAAATCCAACCTTATAGCCCTATTCCCCCCATTGCACTGACCATTTTTTCTTTTTACCTACCCCTGTTCCGGTGCATGGTTTTTGAGTTATTAATTTTTGAAGCATTTTGCGCAATTTAGCCGGTTTTCCATGTGAACGCGCTTTTCTTGCTTCAAAACTAGGATCTGACGTCCTAGCCCTGGCAACCACTTTTCCCCTGACATTTTTCCTTTTTATTCCGCATCATTCCGATACACGGTTTGTCCATTATTAATTTTCCGGTTGTTTAAGACTTTTTTTTTCATGCGTATTTTTGACATTTTTCCATGTGCACCTACCCTTTTTGCATCAGAATTCCAATTTGATTTGACAGCCGTGTCCCCTGTGCCTTCCCCTACCTCTTTCCTTTTTCCTCCACCCTTTTTCGACTTCCGGATTTTTACTTATTAAATTTTAAATGAGTTTTCGGGAGTATTTTTGGCGTTTTTCGCATGTGAACCCTTCCTACTTCCACCGGAACTGCGGTTTAACATGATACCCCTGTGCCACCCCTTCCTGCGGACATTTTTTCTTCTTACTGCATGTCATTCCGGTGACCGGTTTGTCCGATATTAATTTTCGATCCCATTTTCGGGTCTTTTTTTGGGTTTTTCCCATGTGAACGCGTCTTATCTCCGTCGGAATTATGTTTTGATGTGATAGGATTGTCGGGCACATCTTTCTGCACAGTTTTCCTTTTTTCTGCACCTCGTTCCGATGCACGTATTTTTTGATATTAATTTTTAATTGCGTTTTTTGGTTCGTTTTTTGGGTTTTTTGCACATGACTGCCCTTTACCCCTCCCGGAACCTCCTTCATATATTTTTCTTGTTTTCCCTCTATCGTCGTGCCCACTTTTTGTTTTTACACTATGTCGTTTTGACGTCCGGATTGGGAGTTATTAATTTTTCTTTATTTTTACGTTTTTTCTCGCGCCCGTTTTGCGCGTGAACGCGCCCTTTTTCGATTTTACGAGTCTCCACGCGCCCCGGTCGTGTCCGCATAATCCGTACCGTCATCCCAACGCCATTTCAATCCCGTCACGGCAAATTTTTTTACCCCGCCCCGCGCACGTGCGCGGGACGGGGGTACGCACCCATCCCTTACCACCCTTACCCTTCCCTCGGGCACCCCCTATCCCCCTTGGACCCCTACCCGCCCACTACCTACCCCTACCCCTTCCCCTACCCCGCCCATAACCCTATCCCTACCCCGCCCATCATCCTACCCCTACCCCTTCCCCTACCCGCCCACTACCCTGCCCACCCGACCCTTCCCCCCTAACCACCTCTTCCCCTCCTCCCTTCTCCCCCGACCTGCGACCTCCCCTCTCCCTTTCTCCCTCCCCTCCATCGTCACCTCCTCCCTCTGCCGCTCCTTCTCCCTCTCCCTCTCCACCATCTGCCGCTCCTTCTCCCTCTCCCTCTCCCCGTCGCTTCTGCCTCCCTTCTCCTTCTCCCCCGCCCTCTGGTCGCCCGTGCCTCCCCTCGTCGCCCTGGCCGCCTCTGGCGCCCCTGCCTTGTGCGCCCCCGTTACCTCTCCCGTGGCGCCCTCCTCGCCGCCTCCCTCCTCCCTTTCCCTGATGTCCGCCGCCCGTTGGGCCTCCTCGCCTGCCGCCCTCCTCCCTTCTCCCTCCCTTCCCTTTCTCCCTCCTCTTCTTCCTCCCCCGACGTCGCCTGCCCGCTCCCCCTCCTCTGCCGGAAGTCGCCGCCCTTCTTCCCCCGTGGCCGTCGCGCCTCCAACAGCAGCCGCCATGCAGGTCGCCATCGCCTCCGATTCGCCGCCAGCCGCCACGCAGGTCGCGCCTCCAGCAGCAGCCGCCACGCAGGTCGCCATCGCCTCGGATTCGCCGCCAGCCGCCACGCAGGTCGCGCCTCCAGCAGCAGCCGCCACGCAGGTCGCCATCGCCTCGGATTCGCAGTCGCCGCCGAATCTGCCGCCACCACCACCTCCTCTCCCCACCACCACCACTAACCCTAACTGCCTCCTCCACTAACCCTACTACGGTTAGTCACTAACCCTCACTAGTTTAACCTGAACTAACCCTAGTTAGTTCAAACCTAACAAACCTAACTAGGACCACTAACCCTAGTTAGTTCAAACCTAACTAACCTAACTAGGACCACTAACCCTAGTTAGTTCACACCTAACTAACCTAACTAGGACCACTAACCCTAGTTAGTTCAAACCTAACTAACCTAACTAGGACCACTAACCCTAGTTAGTTCAAACTACTCTTAACCCTAACCTAGTTAACCCTAACCTAGTTAACCCTAACCTAGTTAACTTAACCTAGTTAACTTAGCCTAACCTGCCTAACCTACCTGACTTGACTTCCTGTGACTAACATGACTTACCCCCACTAACCAGACTTAACTGACTTATGTCTCACTGACTTATCTAATTAATGTGATTTAGGTGACTTAATTAATCACTACATTAATTTTTCCCTTTAAAAAAAATTCAAAAAAATTTCTAAAAATTCCTTTTGCCTTTTGCCAATTTTTGGGAGTTTGTCCGCTGGAAATTGCCTACCCTATAATTTCTGAAAATTCAATATTTCCTAATTTCACCTCCAAATTGCCAATAAATGTCGAAAATTCATTTAAAAATTCTAAAAAAATTCTAAAAACTTCTCAAAAATTCCCCTCACCTCCCTTCATCATTTTCCCTTTCTTCCACCATAAATAATCACAACTTAACACCAAAATAATAATAATAATAAATAAATAAATAAATAACTACTAACAAATAATAAAAATAAAAATAACAAAAAATAAAAAACCAACCAAAACCAAATCCACACATCCGCTAAGGTATTGTTTGTTGTTTCATCAGTGATCTTTACTTTTCCTTTCCTGGATTCCCTTCTTTTGGTGGACTCTTCCGTGCGCATTCCTGCATTACATACACACCCCTTCCAGGTATTTATTTTATGTGTTTTATTTATTTTTATTTTCCCCTTAATCACAAATTAATTGTTAAAATGAACCCTTTAATTCACCCACAGTTTCCACGCGCATTCGCGCTAAACGCACATCCTTTTTTAATTAAAATAAACCAGCCGTTCACTTAGCACGCGCTACGTGCGCTAAAGAGGCACTTTAATTTTTTTAATTAAAATAAACCATCCGTCACATGAGCACGCGCTGGCAAAAAAGCGCTCCACATCACCTTAATTTGTAATCAATGAATTGCATTTAGAGACCCAGTCGGGAATCGAAGTCCAGGAATCGAATAACTGCACCGCTTCACCTAATAATTGGTAATTAAATAACTAATAAGGAACCGCCGTTTTCTTGTTAAGGTTTATCACCTAATAAAAATTCACCCATTTTTAATAATTAATTAAAATGAACCCTTCATTAAATTAATTCCCCCCTCACTGCACTTAATTCCCCTTTTTAATGAACCGTTTCATGGGATGGGTTTGCGCAGTTCTTAGTGTTATTTTCCATGGTCCAGTCTTGGTTTATCACAGATATAGTCTTGATATGTGTCGGATGTGGTATTATTTTGGTTTCCTGTCTTTGTTACGGTTACGGGTACGGTATGCAGTTTTTTTTCTTTTATTGCCTGATACGGGGTTCAGGGTGTTTGTCTGATGCATCGCATGAAGCTTTCGGTCGCATTTGTCTCGAGGTCACGTCAAATTTTTTCTAGGATGTGGTTTGCTTGGGGTTCGTAGGTCGTGTCACGTTTTATTGGTTGTTCTCTTATCCTTGGTTTTTGTCTGTTGCTTTGCAGGCATTCTCCTTGATTGTCTGTGTTTGTGGTGTGTGTATAACCATCTGAATGGCGCCTTCTCATGCTCCTCCCCCTATCCAGTACGTCCCACTAGTTAGTAGGGATTACTCTTCCCTACTTACTTTTGAGCCCCTCACGAAGGCGGGACTTGCTGCTTTTGTGGCCACTCCTTTTCCATTGCTTCCAGAAGATCCGTCGTTATGTGATGAGTTCCTGGCCTCTTACAGCAAGAAGACAGGTGTAGTCCAAGGCCTGTTTATGACATTGACATCTCGAGGCTTAGGGAAGGCTCTGTCTCTTCCCTTCAAAGGAGAACCTTTTGTGACCACTCGTCAGCTCTTCTCTAATGAAGAGATTCTGAAGCTGTTGCAGAAGCAGACAAGGGAAGTCCTTGATGTTAAGAAAGTGATAAACTCTTCAGGAGTTTATTTTTCTATGATCACTGATTCCGTATGGAAGACGATGTGTCAGTTCCTTCAGGACAGGTTTATGCCTGCCAAAACGCCATCCCACTATTTGTCCAAAGAGCTTTTTACAGCTTCCAGGATGGTGCTGAAAGGAGTTGCTATTGATTGGAGCACTTACCTCCTTACTAAAATGGATCAGCATTTTGTTAAAGTCACCAGGGGTAATGTTACCAATGTTACATATGGATCATATTTGTCTGTCTTCTTGACCTATTCAGGTTTACAGAAGACTGTGCCTCCACCTCCTCCATCAGATCCAGTACCTCCTCCTCCACCTTCAGAAGAGTCAGAACCCATTGACATCGAGGATGATGATTCTCTGCCTCCCCTGGTCATACAGCGCAAACGCTTGAAGAGGGTAGCGGATAAAGCCCCTGCTGTACTTCCCTCAGTGCCCATCCCTGCTACCTCTGGCAGTGAACTCCCTGGGTATCTCACTTGCAATAACCTGTTCAGAGCACATCACGAAGGATCTTTGGAGATCTCAGTTCCCTCCCTGAACAGTCTCGTCTCAGGAGATGCCATTCCTTTCCTCTGCAAGGATATTCAAAGTTCCATTGAGTTGTCAGTGACAGCCTGTGTTCAACAGCTGTACGCATCTTTCTATGAAGAGCTCATGCAGTCCAAAGACCAGTTGCATAAGGCAACATCTGAGTTAGCTTCTGCTAAGGATACCCTAGCAGATTTATTTAAGCAAATGGAACAGCAAACCCAACTGGTTGCCATCCAAAGCGATGAGATTTCTTCATTGAAGACCCAGTTACTAGAGGCTCAATCACAAGTTACTAGCCTTTCAGACGAGAAGGAGAGGATGTCCAGAGAAGCGAAAGAATTCCAAGCTATCTTAGATGACAAACTTTCAGCTTTACAGATGGCTAATGACACAGTGGCCAACCAAGCCTCCCAAATCCAGCAGTTGCAAGATCAGCTTGCAAAGTCCTGCTTTGTTCCTCCAAGCCCTCCTGTTCCATTAATTCCTTCTCTTTCACAGCAGGATTTGGCTGCTCTACAGAGACAGGCTACTTTGTGCCCTCTATTCCAAGATAAAGTGGAAAGATTGCAGTCCAGAATGGACTTGTTATGGTCTACCTTTGAACAGTTTCAGGACTATGTCTTACCAGACCATTCTTTCTTTGTCCACTACCACTTACAGAAGTTGGTCTTCTACATGAAGCTTTCCACGATGGATTTACCTTTTCCAGAGGATGGCTGGAGTGGGGCTTGGTCTGCTGAGTTGTTGACAGAGGTAGTCAGAATGGTCTTTGAAGATTCTGTCATGCCAGATACCATGTTGATGTCATACATGTATCTACGAGGAGATTTGTTAATTCCAGATGAGGTAGATATGGCATGGTATGTGGGGGATGTGGTCTTACAGACTGTTTTATATGTCAATCATTTGGAGTTGCGCATAGCTGATATGTTTCAAAGTTATTCCTCCAAAGTAGCTGATTGTCATGATAGTTCGTGGCATCCCATGATTGATTCGGTGGTCCTAAATCAAAGACAAAACACAGCTCCTACCTTTGCCCAGAGTACTAACCAACTGAGGATGGATCTCTTAACCTATCTTTCCAAACATAATCCATTTGATGCTACCTTCTTTGATGCCTATCATAGACTGTCTCTCTTGGGACCTTCTGTTCCTACTCTCCTCTATTACCAACAAATGGCTCACCGCTATGCTATATATCTTTCCCTTTGTCAATCTAATTCCACAATTATTTTACCACTTCTTTTCCAACCTTCAAATTTCCCTCAAATTCCTATTTTCACTTACTGTTCCTTTATTGAGGATAGGGTATTTTCCCCTTCTCCACCCTGTTCTTCACCCCTCATTAATGTACCCTCCACATTTCCTATTTATCAGTTAACACCGTTCCTTAGTGATTCCTTACAAATTTCTGCCACTCCTTCTTTAACCTTTTCTTCCTTTTGTGATTTTTCCTATCCTTCCCTACGTCCACTTTCCCTTATTCCATTACCCTCTCCTAACACTTCCATATCTCAACCACCTCAGTTGGTTAGTGACTGTGACGGTTTTGATACTCAGATTTCCAGAAGAAGGGGATGGAGTTCGGATGATTGCCTTACAGGACCGCAGATTAATTGGCCAGTAATTCCAGGAGAATGGACAGCTTCCAGTCAAGCTTATCAAAACTATGTTCATTTTGCCCAACAATATTCACAGTCTGCAGATCCCTCAGTGAGATTAACTGCTCACTTTGCTTGGTACCTGGGGTATATGCATAGGCACTCTCTTACTGATTCAAAGCCTATTCCAAAGTTGTGCATGAATGTCAATGTTAGCATTGATTCCCAGCAGCTGGAGATATTGTATTTTCATGCCCTCTGTTTGCCTAGCAGATACTTGGTCCTGTTGGAAAGGATGTGCTGTCTCCAATTTTTCCAAAATCCTCCTAAAAACTTTGTAGATGAATCCTTATCTATGGATCGATTCCAACAACATCAATCTTTTAAGAGGGATCATCTTCATTGATGCCTTTCCAATGTATGGTGGAAGCTTTTTAATGAACAACTCTCTTTTTGAAGAAGTCATTTAGATGGTTGTGTTGTGTATTAGTGTTTGTGTTGTGAGTTCCTTTATGTCAAACGAACGTGGTGGTTTCCTATTGGATTTCGTGTATGAGCTATGTTTTGGAGATTTGTGGTGATGGGGTCGTGGATGGAGAGTTGAAGTTGATGCTGATGAAGAAGAAGCAAACTCTTATATCCTTTACAAATTTGTTGTGATTTTAGTTTGATAAGAGGTGTTAATGTATAAAGAGTTTTCCTTTCTTTGTCTTTTTCTATCAGAAACAGGTTCTAAGTTGGGGGATATTGAAGATCAAAATTGAGCTTTTCCCTGAACTTGTATTCCCTTTTTCCTGGGTCGCGAGGACGCTTCCTTATTAAGTGTGGGGATATGTTGAGTGTTGAAATGACTTGTTTTTTGGCTGATTTTTGTTGTTTTTGAGAGCTGAATGGTTGATTTTATGGGATGATTGATTGATTTAGAAGTGGTTTGAGAGTGTTTTGGATGATATTGATTGTGTTTTGGAAGTTCATGATGTTTGTTGATGGTTTTGTGATGTTCTGATAGGTTCTGATTGGTTCTATATACCTTCTGTTTTGCTCCGTTTTGGTCTGTTTTGTTCTGATTGTCTTCTGTAAGGAGGGAAGGAGTATTGATTGATGAAGAATGAGATATTGAGAAAGCTTATTGAATGGTTTGTGAGAGTTTGAAATGGTTTGAGAGTGAGTTATGAGGTTTTGATAACCTTCTGTAACCTTCTGTAGGTCTTCTGTAGAGCTTCTGCTTCTGTTCTGTTTCTGTTCTGTTCTGTACTGTAGCTGTTCTGGTACTGTTCTGTAGACTGTTCTGTATGCTTCTGTAAGTGTTCTGTGGAATGTATGTGTGACTTTGGGAAAGTTTTCTAGCCTTGGAAAGAGGTGAATACAAGTGCAAAAGAGCTGAAAGAAGTGGAAGAAGTAGCTGCTGAAGACTCAAGTGAAGACTAGAGTGAAGTGACAGTAGTGAGCTGTGAAGAGACACTGTAGTGGCTCTGGTGACCCTTCATATCAGACATACCTCTTGGTAGGGGTATCCACGACCTAAGATTTATTATTGAGAGTAATTTTGAGAGATTGTAGTGAGGATATGATGTATGATTGATGGAGAGAGAGAGAGAGAGTCAGAGATAGCCAATTCTACTCAAACAGAGTGATTGTATATGAGAGATTGAGAGAAAAGACTATGAAGATATTGAAGATGAATACTATGTGATGTATTTCCATTCTAAGATGGTGTATTCCTTTGCTTTCTTTGTTTCATTGATGGATTTTGTGAAGATGTTGAAGAATATGGTTGATTCTATTAAAACCGTGGGAGATCTACATGATGCTGCATGAAGATTTGTTGTGCCTGGTGTTCTTTTCTTCATTTTGATAATATGAAACATGATAAACAAGCTTGTTGATGTTACAAAATAGATTTTCTTGCAAGAGAATTCCCTTTTCCTTGGTGTTCCTCTCGGGGCTCCATGGTGGTGCATCTTCTTCAGGAGGAACTTCAAAAGAAGCTGTCTTCTACTCAAATGCTGGAAGAGGTAGAGGCAGAGGTAGAGGAGGCCGATTTGGAGGCCGTGGTAGAAATTAGAATATGCAGCAAACTCAAGAAAACTAGTCCTATGGAGGAGGACATGGTAACTCTAGAGCCAGGGGGAGCCAAAGAGGTCATGGTGGATGGCAAAGAGGCCAAAATGCAAACAGCAATGTTGAATGCTACTACTGTGGTAAAACGGCAAGCATGGAAGTTTAGAATGACGAATTTCCTTATGGGAAAAGGATATTGGGAATTTGTTGCAGGAAATGAAGAAGAACCAGTTCTTCCTGATGTTCCCAATCAACAGCAAATGCAGGCATTTAAAGCATGGCATGAGAGAGCCAGGAAAGTTATGTACTGGCTGTCTATCAGCATTTCAGACTCTATGATTGTGCATATTCAAGATGCAAGTACGCCAAAGGAGGCATGGGATACTTTGTCAAAAATGTATAGCACAAATACGCAAGCCAGGAAAATGCAGCTCAAGCAAGAGTTGCACAATGTGCAAAGAGAAAGTATGAGCATCAACGACTACCACATGAAGGTGAAGAAGATTGCAGATGCACTTGCTTCCATTGGGTCGCCAGTGGAAGATGATGATTTAGTCTCAGTGACCTTGAATGGTCTAGGTAAGGATTATGCACAGTTCCGAACATCCATTTCCGTCCGTGAAAGATTTCCTGATTTTGAGGAGTTGATTGCTCTTCTAATTTCTGAGGAGCAGAGAAATGGTGGTGCATCTTCTTCAGGAGGAACTTCAAAAGAAGATGTCTTCTACTCAAATGCTGGAAGAGGTAGATGTAGAGGTAGAGGAGGCCGATATGAAGGCCGTGGTAGAAATCAGAATATGCAGTAAACTCAAGAAAACCTGTCCTATGGAGGAGGACGTGGTAACTCTAGAGGCAGGGGGAGCCAAAGAGGTCGTGGTGGATGGCAAAGAGGCCAAAATGCAAACAGTAATGTTGAATGCTACTACTGTGGTAAAATTGGTCATATAGCTAAAGACTGCTATAAAAAGCAGAATGACATCATGAATGGAAAATTGCAACAAGGGAATTATGCATCTTCTAGTAGATAGGGTGATGACAGAAATGAGCATTTGTTTATGGTGCAGCACATGAACAATTCTGTGACAAGTGCAGAAGAAAGCAATGATGTATGGTATGTTGACTCAGGTGTATCAAACCACATGACAGGTCATGCAGAATGGATGGAGGATGCAAGGAAAATGGAAAAACCAGGATTTGTGGAGACTGGTGATGATACTGCACATTCTATTGTGCAGATTGGAAAAATTTCTTTGTCTATGCAGGATGGGAAAAAGAAATACCTTTCCGATGTATTTCATGTCCCGAATATCACCAAGAATCTGGTTTCTGTTGGTCAAATGGTTGAGCAGGGCTTGCAGGTCAGATTTAATCCTCATGGATGCTTTGTTGAGGATATGAAAAATAAAGGTCGCTTGATAGCAAAAGGAAAGAAGAAGGGCAGAATGTTTACATTGGATGCAGACATGTCTGAATTGAGTGCAGCAATGTTTGCACATGGGACTGGTGTAGTTGCAGATATTGATATCTGGCATAAACGCATTGGTCATGTTAATGTACAGCGACTTAAATCAATGCAGGCCCAAAATATTGTTGTAGGATTGCCCAAATTCAAGGTTACAGAAATGCATAAGGTATGTGAAGCCTGTCAGTTTGGAAAACAGGCAAGGAAACCATTTCCTAGACATGTTCAAGAGAGTGAGAAGCCATTGGAATTAATCCACTCTGATGTGTGGACTACTAAAGCTGCATCTCTTGGAGGCTGCCATTATTTTGTCACTTTTATTGATGACTATAGCAGAAAAGTTTGGGTGTATTTTATGAAAAAGAAAAGTGAAGTTTTTGGGCATTTCAAAACTCTTAAAGCTATGGTTGAAAAAGAAACAGGCCTGCAGATAAAATGCCTAAGGTCAGATGGAGGGGGAGAGTATCTCTCAAATGAGTTTGAAAGGTTCCTGCAGGAGCATGGCATAAAGCAGCAATATTCATGCAGTCATACACCACAACAAAATGGAATTGCAGAAAGGAAAAACAGGCATATTGGAGAGGTATCTCGTGCCATGCTCAATGAAAAAGACTTGCCTGAATTTTATTGGGCTGAAGCAGTTGCTACAACAGTCTACATAATGAACAGGACTCCCACTGCAGCAATACATGGAATGACTCCAGAGGAGAGGTATACTGGTAGGAAACCAGATATTTCTCATTTGAAAATTTTTGGTTGCATTGCCTATGTACATGTGCCAGATGAGTTGAGATCCAAGTTGGATCCAAAAGCTGAGAAGTGCATCTTTATTGGTTACTCTCTGCAGCAAAAAGGGTATAGATGCTATAACCCTTCTACTCGTAAGTTTACAGTGAGCAGAGATGTTGTTTTTGATGAGATGAGTAGCTGGTATAAACCAGTAAATGTGATTGATGATGTAGATGCACAAAATGGTAATGCTGCACAGAATTCACAGCAGCAGTCACAAAATATTAGTGGACCTGGAGCGTCCTCTAGCAGTGGGTCACATTCTTTGCCATGGACAGGCAGATTGAGATCAGGAGAATCTTCTCAAAGCAATGCAGATAGTGGTATGCAGGTATCACGAAAAGGAAAAGAGAAGGTTGATCAGCCCATGCTTGATGTGAATGCAGGTCACTCTTATGTGGATGGTGAATCCAGTGGCTCAGAACAGAGCATTGATAATGAGTTGGGTATTCCTTCTATTGTTACACCTGGAGTAAGGAAGACCAGGGATGTTTTGAGAGCACGTGGGAGTGAACCTACTTTGAGCAGGTCTACGAGAGCTAGATATCCTGTGGATAGGCTGAAATATGATGGATTTACAGCCATTCACTATGCATATATCGTTAAAGTGATAGAGGAAGCAGAACCCACTTCTTTTGAGCAAGCCATGGGAAAAGAAAAATGGGAGAAAGCCATGGATGAAGAAATGGATGCCTTGGAAGCAAATGCTACATGGGAATTGGTACCTTTGCCTAAAGGTAAAAATGCAATTGGCTGTAAGTGGGTTTATAAGGTGAAGCACAATGCAGATGATTCTGTGAACAGATACAAGGCAAGATTAGTAGTCTGTGAACAGATACAAGGCACAACCATATGGCATTGACTATGAAGAAACATTCAGTCCAGTTGCAAGGATGGCAACCATAAGAGCAATCATTGCTATGGCTGCATCAAAGGGATGGTCTTTACATCAGATGGATGTAAAGAATGCCTTCTTGCATGGTGATTTGCAAGAAGAGGTCTATATGGAGCAGCCACCAGGTTATGTGCATGCTGTTCATCCTGCGTTTGTTTGCAGGTTGAAGAAAGCCTTGTATGGCTTGAAGCAAGCACCTAGAGCATGGTCTGACAAGATAGGACAGTATCTTGTCACTATTGGCTTTCAGATTTCCAAGGCAGATTTCTCACTTTATGTGAGAAAAACAGAGAAAGGTATTATGCTACTTGTCATTTATGTTGATGATTTGATTATGACAGGTGACAGTGATGAAGATATCCTTCATGTGAAAATGCTATTGAAGTAGAAGTTTGAGATGAAGGATTTGGGAGAGCTGCGTTATTTCTTGGCCATTGAGGTGATTAGATCACCAAGTGGGATACAGCTCTTGCAGAGGCAGTATGGATCGGACATGCTGTCCAAATATGGGATGACAGGCTGTAAGCCTATTTCAGTTCCTTTGGAGCAGAATGTGAAGCTGAGCACAGATGCAGGTGAGCTTCTAGAAGACCCTACTATGTACAAATGCATAGTAGGAAGTTTGATTTATATGACTATTACCAGGCCAGATTTGAGCTATGCTGTTGGATTGGTAAGTCAATTTATGCAGGCTCCAAGGAAACCACATTTGGATGCGGCTAGACGCATACTCAGGTATGTGAAGTCCACATTGCAGTATGGACTATTTTCTGAGACTGGGGTTCAGATACAGTTGCATGGATACACTGATGCTGATTGAGCTGGTAGTATTTCTGATAGACGATCTACCAGTGGATATGTGTTCTCTTTTGGGAGTGCTGCAGTCACATGGAGCAGCAAGAAACAGCCTACAGTTGCCTTGTCGAGCACAGAGACTGAGTACAGGGGTGCAGCAATGGCTGCATGTAAGGTAGCTTGGTTGCATAAGCTACTTTATGATATGCATCAGTCTACAGATGGGCCAGTTGTCATTTATTGTGACAACATGAGTAGTATACACTTGGCAAATAACCCAGTCTATCATGCTAGAACAAAGCACATTGAGGTGCATTATCACTATGTGCGAGAGAGGGTTTTACTAGGTCTTATTGATCTAGTTTATGTTAGCACAAAGGATCAAGTAGCTGACATATTCACGAAGGCATTGGGCGCAGAGAAGCTGCGCAAGTTTAGAGACCTGCTTGGTGTGCAGGAATTGGGATTGAGCTCGAGGGGGAGTGTTGAGATATCGAGCTCCACTCGTGATACGCCAGGGTGACCATTGTGTATTTATGTCACCGACTTGTCAGTTGCAGACGCGGTTGGTACACCGCCCATGAATAATAGCTACATGATAGCTATCCTTATCTACTCTAGTTCGTGGCTCAGTTAGTATGCCACCTTAGTTAGTTGAGTTTGGTTTGAGACCTGTACTTGAGTTCTTTTTTGCTTACACAACTAAGAAGAGGAAAACTGTTTTCAGCCTCCACCTCTGTGTGTATTCCCCCATTGTGCAAGCAAGAAAGCTACAAGTGAGACTCCTTCCTTCTCTCCCATAATCTTGACATGCACATGGGACCGGTGTAGTTGCAGATATTGATATCTGGCATAAACGCATTGGTCATGTTAATGTACAGCGACTTAAATTAATGCAGGCCCAAAATATTGTTGCAGGATTGCCTAAATTCAAGGTTGCAGAAATGCATAAGGTATGTGAAGCCTGTCAATTTGGAAAACATGCAAGGAAACCATTTCCTAGACATTTTCAAGAGAGTAAGAAGCCATTGGAATTAATCCACTCTGATGTGTGGAATACTAAATCTGCATCTCTTGGAGGCTGTCATTATTTTGTCACTTTTATTGATGACTATAGCAGAAAAGTTTGGGTGTATTTTATGAAAAAGAAAAGTGAAGTTTTTGGGCATTTCAAAACTCTTAAAGCTATGGCTGAAAAAGAAACAGGTCTGCAAATAAAATGCCTAAGGTCAGATGGAGGTGGAGAGTACCTCTCAAATGAGTTTGCAAGGTTCCTGCAGGAGCATGGCATAAAGCAGCAATATTCATGCAGTCATACCCCACAACAAAATGGAATTGCAAAAAGGAAAAACAGGCATATTGGAGAGGTATCTCGTGCCATGCTCAATGAGAAAGACCTGCCAGATTTTTATTGGGCTGAAGCAGTTGCTACAGTAGTCTACATAATGAACAGGAGTCCCACTGCAGCAATACATGGAATGACTCCAGAGGAGAGATATACTGGTAGGAAACCAAATATTTCTCATTTGAAAATTTTTGGTTGCATTGCCTATGTACATGTGCCAGATGAGTTGAGATCCAAGTTGGATCCAAAAGCTGAGAAGTGCATCTTTATTGGCTACTCTCTGCAGCAAAAAGGGTATAGATGCTATAACCCTTCTACTCGTAAGTTTACAGTGAGCAGAGATGTTGTTTTTGATGAGATGAGTAGCTGGTATAAACCAGTAAATGTGATTGATGATGTAGATGCACAAAATGGTAATGCTGCACAGAATTCACAGCAGCAGTCACAAAATATTAGTGGACCTGGAGCGTCCTCTAGCAGTGGGTCACATTCTTTGCCATGGACAGGCAGATTGAGATCAGGAGAATCTTCTCAAAGCAATGCAGATAGTGGTATGCAGGTATCACGAAAAGGAAAAGAGAAGGTTGATCAGCCCATGCTTGATGTGAATGCAGGTCACTCTTATGTGGATGGTGAATCCAGTGGCTCAGAACAGAGCATTGATGATGAGTTGGGTATTCCTTCTATTGTTACACCTGGAGTAAGGAAGACCAGGGATGTTTTGAGAGCACGTGGGAGTGAACCTACTTTGAGCAGGTCTACGAGAGCTAGATATCCTGTGGATAGGCTGAAATATGATGGATTTACAGCCATTCACTATGCATATATGGTTAAAGTGATAGAGGAAGCAGAACCCACTTCTTTTGAGCAAGCCATGGGAAAAGAAAAATGGGAGAAAGCCATGGATGAAGAAATGGATGCCTTGGAAGCAAATGCTACATGGGAATTGGTACCTTTGCCTAAAGGTAAAAATGCAATTGGCTGTAAGTGGGTTTATAAGGTGAAGCACAATGCAGATGGTTCTGTGAATAGATACAAGGCAAGATTAGTAGTCTGTGAACAGATACAAGGCACAACCATATGGCATTGACTATGAAGAAACATTCAGTCCAGTTGCAAGGATGGCAACCATAAGAGCAATCATTGCTATGGCTGCATCAAAGGGATGGTCTTTACATCAGATGGATGTAAAGAATGCCTTCTTGCATGGTGATTTGCAAGAAGAGGTCTATATGGAGCAGCCACCAGGTTATGTGCATGCTGTTCATCCTGCGTTTGTTTGCAGGTTGAAGAAAGCCTTGTATGGCTTGAAGCAAGCACCTAGAGCATGGTCTGACAAGATAGGACAGTATCTTGTCACTATTGGCTTTCAGATTTCCAAGGCAGATTTCTCACTTTATGTGAGAAAAACAGAGAAAGGTATTATGCTACTTGTCATTTATGTTGATGATTTGATTATGACAGGTGACAGTGATGAAGATATCCTTCATGTGAAAATGCTATTGAAGTAGAAGTTTGAGATGAAGGATTTGGGAGAGCTGCGTTATTTCTTGGCCATTGAGGTGATTAGATCACCAAGTGGGATACAGCTCTTGCAGAGGTAGTATGGATTGGACATGCTGTCCAAATATGGGATGACAGGCTGTAAGCCTATTTCAGTTCCTTTGGAGCAGAATGTGAAGCTGAGCATAGATGCAGCTGAGCTTCTAGAAGACCCTACTATGTACAGACGCATAGTAGGAAGTTTGATTTATATGACTATTACCAGGCCAGATTTGAGCTGTGTTGTTGGATTGGTAAGTCAGTTTATGCAGGCTCCAAGGAAACCACATTTGGATGCGGCTAGATACATACTCAGGTATGTGAAGTCCACATTGCAGTCTGGACTATTTTATGAGACTGGGGTTCAGATACAATTACATGGATATACTGATGCTGATTGGGCTGGTAGCATTTCTGATAGACGATCTACCGGTGGATATGTGTTCTCTTTTGGGAGTGCTGCAGTCACTTGGAGCAGCAAGAAACAGCCTACAGTTGCCTTATCCAGCACAAAGGCTGAGTATAGGGGCGCAGCAATGGCTGCATGTGAGGTAGCTTGGTTGCATAAGCTACTTTATGATATGCATCAACCTACAGATGGGCCAATTGTCATTTATTGTGACAACATGAGTAGTATACACTTGGAAAATAACCCAATCTATCATGCTAGAACAAAGCACATTGAGGTGATTATCACTATGTACGAGAGAGGGTTTTACTAGGTCTTATTGATCTAGTTTATGTTAGCACAGAGGATCAGGTAGCTGACATATTCACGAAGGCATTGGGCGCAGAGAAGCTGCACAAGTTCAGAGACCTGCTTGGTGTGCAGGAATTGGGATTGAGCTCAAGGGGGAGTGTTGATATATCGAGCTCCACTCGAGATATGCCAGGGTGACCGTTGTGTATTTATGTCACTGACTTGTTAGTTGCAGATGCGGTTGGTACACCGCCCATTAATAATAGCTACATGATAGCTATCCTTATCTACTCTAGTTCGTGGCTCAGTTAGTATGCCACCTTAGTTAGTTGAGTTTGGTTTGAGACCCATATATAGGGTTCTTCTATTTCTTTGTACTTGAGTTCTTTTGGCTTACACAACTAAGAAGAGGAAAAATATTTTCAGCCTCCACCTCTGTGTGTATTCCCCCATTGTGCAAGCAAGAAAGCAACAAGTGAGACTCCTTCCTTCTCTCCCACAATCTTGACAGAGCTTTCTAGATCCTCTTCTCGATGGGCTGCTAAGACATGTCCCACAGCCGGACGAGCAGACATGTTACATTTTTACATTACGAGCTGCCTGCCCCCTAACTATCACTTCACTCCCTCTCCCTCTCTCCTCGACGTCCTATCAGCGGGGAGAGAGAGGGGGAGTTAAAAAAATTTGAACTAAGGTTAATAATTTTTTTAAAAAAATTAAAGGGGGGAGGCACAAGGGGGGGAAAAAGCACGGGGATATTACATCCTCTCCCCCTTAGAGGAATCGAGATGTCCTTATCTCGAGAGGACCTGGGGGTATTGTTGGTTGAGAGTATATTCATCCACCCAAGTGGCATCCTCTTCGGGATAATCTTTCCACTAGATGAGGTATTCTCTCAAGGTCCTTGACCTCAAATGCGTCTCCCTGACATCTAGGACTCTATCAGGTCGTAGCTCAAGGACTCCTTGGCTAGGCATTACAATTTTTTGATCATCAAGTACATGATTTGGATTAGATAGATACTTTTTCAATAGGCTAACGTGGAATAAATTATGAATCTTTAGGGTTGTGGGCAGCTGCAGTATGTAAGCATTAGGCCCTAGGCACTTAGTGATCTTACAAGGTCCACAATACCTCGGACTTAGCTTCTTGTAATCTCCCAAGGACAGTGAACTCTTTTTAGGGCATATGCGGATGAAGACCATGTCACCTTCAACGAAGGATCTGTCTTGCCATTTCAAGTCAGCGTACACCTTCTGTCTATCCTTGGCAGCTTGGATGTCTTGTCTTATTGATTTGATTTGATCATCCATGTCTTCTAGCATCTGCCTTGAAGCTTCTACCCTCAAGGTTGGATCCAAGAAGTTCAAAGGGGTATGACAATCATGCCCATACAATGCTTAAAAAGGGGTCATTTGAATACTCTGTTGGTAAGAAACATTGTAGGCAAACTCAAACAGTGGCAAATATTGAGTCCACTTTTTGGGTTCGCGATAGCAGTATACCCTAAGCATATCTTCAATGACTTGATTGACTCGGGTCCATCTGAATTTCTCGAAACAAATTCCAAAAAAAGATGGATGGATTTGCGCAACACGTTTGTATTACCGGCCCATTGTAAACACGTGCATGAACTCATGTTTTTAAAACTTTAATTATGACATGGTATATGTCACAAATGTCAAATCTCTCTTGTATGTGATTTTAAATAAGTAAATTTCTATCCAAACCCACGACAACCTCAATGGTGGTATGTTGTATCTTTAGCTCCTCGAAGTGCGAGAGTATATGATGAAAGTAATGCTCCTAGTGTAGATGAGGACAATATGCAGATAGAGGGGTCGATATCGCAAGGGGTGGAGGCCACCCAAAGCTTGGAACGTGTAGAGAAGGAAGAATTGAGTAACAATGATGGAAAGATAGGAGGCTAATAATTCTTTGAGAACGAGGTGGACTCATTCTTTTGTGGTGACCTTTCTATCAACCTTTCAGCATATGTGGAGTTTTGTTAGTAGATTGACATGGGACCATAGGCTACGTCATACTTGGAGCATCCGCCTACTAAATTTGTTGATGAATTGCTTATAAGGGTACTCTAGAATATACATTTTAAATAAGATCATTTTTTTAAAGAGTTATATTACCGTGCTATGCTTGAATTTTTATATTGATTATGCTAACATCAATTTTTGTCTGTGCAAGTGACCTTTGTGGATATTTGGACAACATGATGAGTCGAGGGATGAGCGACGAGGACAATGGTTTTCTTTCCTTTTGGCAGTAGTACAAGATCCCATGTTCTATTTTCAGCCAAGGTAGATAATTTTCTCATCCATAGCTCTGCACCAATTTTTATCCATCACTGCTTCAGCATATGTGGCAGGTTCTTTGACCTCATTCACTTTTGTCATGTAATCATAATGCTTCGTAGAGTAACTACTGTAAGTCAGCCTATCAATAGGGTACTTTACTCTTTTATGAGCATCTAAGTTGTGGTGGACTACTTGATTCCCCTCTCTCATGAGACGGAATATACCTATTTTGTAGGCGTATACACAGTTATACTAAGATCACTATCTAGACTATTAGCTGAGTCATAGCCTAAAGTCATTCTGCCAGATGTCATCACACCAGATGTATCATTAGAAGCTTGCTCTTTCCCTTTGTTGTCCATCACAGCATATCTCCCCCTCACTGTGACATAGTGGTGTCAGTGGTGGATGAGCTCTGCAGTCTCCCTGTCCATGGAGATATCGTTGTACCACTAGGGCCTGCTGGCTGTCAATGCAGTACTCTGCTGCGAATCAACTGTAGAAACATGTGTAGAAGGCATATCCGACGGCACTGCAGTAGGTAATGTATACCAAGATGCCAACTCATCAAAGATAACATCTCTACTCAATCACTAGTGGGTCCCGAGTAGAGGGATCATAGCATTTATATGCCTTCTTCCCCTACGAGTAACCGATAAAGACACACTTATGTGCTTTCACATCCAGCTTCTTTGTAACGTGCCCGCTCCTCAATTCGTGGGACACGTTACAATTGGTATCAGAGAAAAACTGCTTAAGCTAAGGGTTGTGCTACATCATCAGAGTTGCACAGTGGAAGCATGATGGGTCCTTTTATTGCATTCATGGCTTAGGTAGAAGGAAAGAAAAAGAAAAAGAGTAAAAATCCTGCAAAGTATCACACTCAAAGATAGAAGGTTAGAAGATGTTGCATTTACTTAAAGTTGATGTTCAACTGATGACCAACAAGGATGGTTTATTGCCATACCTTGAAAACCTAAGAACCCAACTCCAAGGACGTCGTTTCTTTTCCAACAAAGGGTTGTCCATCAAAGGCTCTATGGTTGTGAAACTCAATAAACTAGACAGATTGTCAAGTAAGTCGCTACCATTGAAGGCTGCGCAAGACAAAGGGGACCTTAGGTTGAGTCCAAGATATAGTCCATTAGACCTATGGATTTAGGGCAGTTGTGAATTGCCAAGAAAGAAAATTGACCTACCAAGTTTAGGATGATGGGATTTTCCACAAACTATTTGACTATAGTATAGGGAAACCTAAGGTAGTGATAATTTGGGGTCAACAGGGTATAAGCCCTAACCCAAGGGGGAGAGCAAACTTTAGGGTAGTTGATTCATGCTAAGCATGTTGCTTGGAACTGTTGAAATGGTTTTAGCGAAGGTTGGTCTTATTAAATATGGATTTTTGACCCAAGTAATGATTGGTTGTTTGAAAAGTTTGTAAAAGTTTTTTGATACATCCAAGTTAAATTCTGGTTGTGCATGCAATGGGATTTCGATGCCTTGAAGCAAGTGGTTGTGCGTTCCACTATTTGTTAATGTGGTTTTGGATGTTAACCCAAGTGGGGTGTGATTGATGATTGCATGACCGAGTCTAAGATGATCGATTGCCATGGAAACCAAAGGGATGTTTTCCCTAGTAATTGTTTTTAAGCTCGTTGCTTCAGTTGTGGTTGATTTCCTGTAGGGATAATTAAGGAAGGATGGCGCTAGCTACCCCCCGCGAACTGCCAAACCCTAACCAAGGGGGTTGTGAATCCGCGCTGGGAATGTGGATCGAACCCGCCGGGAGAGGTCTCTCTGTGGAAATTACTTGGCGTAGGAGGACACTTGGGTGCCAGTGGGGGCTCTGGCCGTAAATCCCAATGCCTCCGGGCCCTACACAAGTGTTCTACATGACTCGAGATAGGATCTCAAGGCCTTGATACTAGTTACAAGGCGAAATCTTGGTAGAATAAGCCTTCGGGGTTTGTTGCCGAAAGACGGAAGGATTTTTCTGCGGAGGCATAAAGGAACACTTAATTCTCCTGTATGGGCAAGAGACAAACATTAATCTGAAGATAAGTTAAGGAAGTGTTTGATCTTGTTTTATCTTGCTTTCATGTCAGTGCCCTAAATTGCGTAAAGGAACCTGTGATTAATGGGTTAATTAAGGAAGCTGCTTTTATGTGTCAAACATAATGTGGTAAGTAATTAGATAACTAAACAACCTATGGTGGATGTGACCAATGGGTCTATCCTACAGAAGTGTGGTCTCGGTTAGCCGAGAGCTTTCCTCAAAGGAAATGTTAATGAGAAATGTTACTTCAGGTCGATCCTAGTGGGAACGGCCGGATAAGTTTCGTTGCGGGGCAGACTCGAGAGACCCTAGTTGGCAAACCCCGAGTCATTCCTTGGGAGTGCCAGGCGGCATCTTCTAGATATATCTCTCCATGGACTGCTAAGACGTGTCCCGCAAATTGAGGAGCGGGCGCGTTACATTCTTCCTCTTCTCATTAGGGATGTGCACATAAGCAAGATAGCCAAATACTTTCATGTGACTGATATTAGGCTTGTAGCCATACAACTTCTCAAATGGTTTCATATCATGAATACTTATAGTGGGAGTCCAATTCAAGATATACATGGCTGTCATAATAGCCTTAGCCCAAATAATAGAGCGGCATCTTCTTATCATTCATCATTGCATGAGAAGCTTCTACTCCATATTTGGGATTATGGGAATTTCCCATCAATATGGGAAAATCAAATCAAAATAGATTTTGTGAATTTTGGAAATTTCATTAATTTGGAACTTGGTGCAATGGAATATATTACTGCTTATGGTTGCTCCAAGAAATTGAAAAAAACTCAAAAAGGTGGTGTTAATAAACACCTTAGCTTTAATATCCTTGAAAATATTCAAGGAAAATCTTCAATCCATGGATTCTTGTAGCTTTGGCCTTCAATACAACCTTTGGGAAAATTTTAAAAATTTTGGGAGATTTTGTACCTTTCTTCATCCAAGAGAAGACAATGCTATCTATCGTTTTTCATCATTCATGATCTTTTTTGTTGCACATCCAATATTTATCCCAACAATTAAAATACACCTCTGCATCTGTAGCATTTTAACAACTACAAACTGGTGCCCAATATTGAATACGTACCTTGTTGAAGTTTTTGGAATTTCTATTTGTATCGACCTCACTTTGTACAACACCAAGTCATATTGGATATACTGGATTTGAAGGTCTAACAAGCACAAAGTCATCTTTCTTAACATCAAGCATTGGTTCAAATGCATGTTTGGGTTGTTTTCTCAGAGGACCACAATAGTGATCATTCAACTCTTCCAATCCAATAAAGTCATCTGCATTATCTACATCTATATTGGTTACATCACTTTGTGTTCTTGGCCAAAAATCTATGAAAAATAAATCTTCTTGGACATTTGGAGTTTAAAGAGCGTAGATCATATGTTTCCAATAATCAATCACTGGTGTTATAAACTTTGTGAACTCTGCTTCAGGTCCTTGTACATTTGACCATCTTTCCCAATACTTCAAATAATCTTTAACTCCACTTACTACTTCTTGATGATCCTTAACATACTCAAACATGGGCAGCAACATTGGAACACCCTTTGGAAGAGTAGGCTTTCTTGCAAGGTCTCTCTTCCATAATTCAATGCCACCTTCTCTTGGCAACTAGTCTGGGGACTTTGGATGCATCTTGTATTGCATGGTAGGTGTATCTCCTTGCATATAAAACCAAAATTGAAGAGGTTTTGAGTGACCAACAAGTGTATCTTTGGAATCACACAAGTATCCCTCAATGTATCTCTTAAAGTCAGGCACATGTATCAATAAGAAAGGTGTAGGACTTGCCATCTGGCATGATTGAAAATGTTGCATAAGATGAGGAAAAGTGAAGGTCATGCTCGTCCTTAGCTTCTCTGAAAATTTGCTGAACATTGCATCAATGTCTTCATGTGTATGACCCACCATGAGAAACCCAAGGTGGATCATCTTGAATGTTCCTTGTGCAACAAGCAATGATAGATATGAAAAGAGATAGAAATTTTTGTTTTCTGATCCACAATTATCAAGTTGAAGTAATAAGTTCTCTGGAAATTGTTTGAAATGATGATGGCCATCCTTCTATGGCGTCAATAAGAAAGGTGTAGGACTTGTCATCTAGAATGATTGAAAATGTTGCATAAGATGAGGAAAAGTGAAGGTCATGCTCGTCCTTAGCTTCTTGTAAATGTCCATATCTACCTTCTCCATGTCCAGGTGTAATGATGCCTATTAAAGAAACTGGTAGTTGAGTAGATCTTTCAGCCTCTTTTGATCAAAGCCTTAACCTAAGGATAGCTATCTTTTGCTGTGTCTTTTGTTGGTCCATCTTATCAAGTATGATGCACAAGTTTTTATCTGGATCTAATGCTAAGGCCATGCGCCAATTGTATTATATGTTCCGATAACTTTGCTGTTGTAGCATGTGACATTGACACTTCTTTAGAATCACATTTCGCTCTTGAATACACTTTTTGGTTGCAAGTTGCTCATTGATCTCTAAGCAAATACTACATTTGGAGAACTCACTTTTCTTTGCTAAGGTTACATGCTTGAACTCTGTGTTCCAAATACAATTGAAGGTGGTCAAGGACATTTGCTTACATCCAATACCACTCAATGTTGTATTTAATTCTTCCCATATATCTACTTGCTTGTAAACATCTTGGATGGCCAATTGTGTCTCCCTTGATCCATCTTGCATTATTCTACTCTTGTGTGGCATTTGCTCTCCATTCTTCTTAACAAAGTCTCTCAGGATGGCTCTTCCCATCTCTATGTGATCCCAAGATGCTCTTATTACTCCCTTGGTTCCATGCATTTCCCTCCTCACGCCATGCTCAAATTGTGTTTTGTACCTATAAAAAGATGTCTTTGGGATTCCATGAATCACATACCATGCCATTCCACATACCACTTGTCCATTGAAGATGAAGTTGTACTTCCTTGTTCCCAAGTAATGAATCTTGCATGATGATTCAAACTTGTCATAAACATAGTTTGTGCGGTCTTCAAATTGCAATCCCCAAAAGTATTTAGATAATTGTTGCATTGCTTCTCTATCAGTAAGCTGAAAACACTTTTCTTGGCAACAATCAATCATGGAAACCTGTGAAATGGAGTCCATAGAAGTCCTCAAGTTTGCACCTTTAGGGGTAATAATTTGAGGCTTTCTATTGACCATACAATATGATCTCTTCTAAACAAAAATTGATTTTTTTGCAAAAACATAATCTTCATTGGTATCTTCCATGTTTTTAGCACAAGTATTTGTAGAATAAATTGCATGTATGATTGTTGTTGTAGTAGTAATGTTCCATCATCAAAGGTGACTTGTTTAATAGGCCATCTTATCTACCACTACACCAATATCCTCTTCTCCTAGCAATTTAAAGTTTATTACATCATATGGAAAAGCCAATAATATAACCCTTGTCCCAACACACACACAATGTTGCCTTCTGTCCATAGCATCACTCTACGTTCTCTCCAACTTTCATGAATGCTAAGCACATCAATATCCTCAAAAGGTAGGACATGGTTTAATTTGTAACCATCTCCTTCGTCATGAATTGTTATTGATTTTGAAACAACCACCACATCTTTCTTTCCCCATTTTGCAAAACCACCTACAGATTCATGAACCTTCATTGTGTCAATTGTTGGGAATGGCAAATATGCTGTTATATTTAAACATTTATCAATAGCCACTGAAATATATCTATCTTCAAGTGTTTGTCCATGGCATGTCTCATTTGGATGTATTGCATGCACTCTCTCAAGTGCAACAATCTCATGATCAACTAGCAAATTCACAATTTCTCCAAAATAAAATTTGTTATTCATGATACCTGTACAAGTGAGAAAATGGAGATTTTATCATTTGTATGTTGTCACCTCTCAAAAAGAAGAAAATAGTAATGAAATTGCTAAATACAATGAAGTATCAAATTTCATTGAAATGAAAAAAGCACTTAAACATTAGATAGAATGAGTCCAACATCCATAATAGAAAGTATTAATGGAAACATCATACAGAAAGGGGATAGATTTGACCATATGACCAAAAACAAACTTTCTCATGAACTATGCCCTAAAGTGAATAAGAAAAGTTTCTTCTATTACTTTTAGTTGCCCTTGATTTTATTTTATTTTATTAGCTACTCTTTGAGTAAGCAAAAACTTCCTTGTGTATTCTCATTGGGAAAAGATTTAGCAGATGTTCAAAACTTGTACTATATCTATTCAACACGAGAACAATGATTAAGATTATTTATCATGTGTATCATGAGGAAAAGATTTAGCCACCTGGTCAAAAATCTATTGTATGTATTCCTTACCATAGAAAATATAAAAATTATTTGTGATCCCCATAGGAAAAAACATAGTCAAATGATTGAAACCTTTGTTGTATGTATTTCACATGACAAAAAGGATAAAAGTTCATTGTAGTCTCCATAGAAAAATATTTAGCCAGATGGTCAAAATCTCTATTGCAACTATTTTACACAAGACTTAGGATCAAAATTCTTTGTGATGTCCACAAGAAAAGATTTAGCCATATGGTCAAAACATGTATTGTATGTAACCTAGATGATAGCAAGGATAATAATTGTTTGTGACATCCATAGTGTTAAGATATCGAGCTCCACTCGTGATATGCCAGGGTGACCGTTGTGCATTTGTCACCGACTTGTCAGTTGGGCAGATGCAGTTGGTACACCACCCATGAATAATAGTTAGATGACAGCTATCCTTATCTACTCTAGTTCGTGGCTCAGCTAGTATGCCACCTTAGTTAGTTGAGTTTGGTTTGAGACCCATATATAGGGTTCTTCTATTTCTTTGTACTAGAGTTCTTTTGGCTTACACAACTAAGAAGAGGAAAAATGTTTTCAACCTCCACCTTTGTGTGTATTCCCCTATTGTGCAAGCAAGAAAGCTACAAGTGAGACTCCTTCCTTCTCTCCCACAATCTTGACATGATATCAGAGCCTTGTTCGTGGTAAGGAGCTCAAGAAAGAAAACCAAGTTCGCAGTGTTCTAGTAAGAGAACCAGTGTTGCTTTCATTTTTCTATTTTGGGAGTAGGTCTCTGCAGGTAGCACAGCCGAAAAGTGCAAGAGTGCATTGTCTCAGATTGAGATGCCCTTCGCAGTGTAGCAAAAGGGCAGTATATGCTGCGAGAGAGGGGTTTAGCCCTTGGTTGCTCTGTTTTTTTATTTGATGCCATTTCGGGGCCTTTTTTTGGAGGTGAAAGTTTTCCACACGCACTCAGAAAAAGACCTTATTTTTTGCTGTGCGACCACTGTTCTACAGGTCGGTGAAAAGTTACCATAGAAATTGCATCGTATGCTTGTGCCCAGAGACATTGGGAGTTACAGAATCATCCTTGTTGCATGTTGATGCAAAATCGTCACTAGGAAGTAACTGTGTGGTCAAATACCACTTTCGTCAGTTTTGTAGATTTTCCCTTGAGAGGCTGAAGCTATGTTTTTTGCAGTGACATAAATTTTTGCAGTGTTCTGTAATGGCGTCTGATTCTCTTTCACAGATTGTCACTGAAAAGCTTGACAAGAACAACTTCCAAGCATGGAAGTTTAGAATGACGAATTTCCTTATGGAAAAAGGATATTGGGAATTCGTTGCAGGAAATGAAGAAGAACTAGTTCTTCCTGATGTTCCCAATCAACAGCAAATGCAGGCATTTAAAGCATGGCATGAGAGAGCCAGAAAGTTATGTACTAGCTGTCTATCAGTATTTTAGACTCTATGATTGTGCATATTCAAGATGCAAGTACGCCAAAGGAGGCATGGGATACTTTGTCAAAAATGTATAGCACAAATACACAAGCCAGGAAAATGTAGCTCAAGCAAGAGTTGCACAATGTGCAAAGAGAAAGTATGAGCATCAATGACTACCACATGAAGGTGAAGAAGAGTGCAGATGCACTTGCTTTCATTGGGTCGCCAGTGGATGATGATGATTTAGTTTATGTGACCTTGAATGGTCTAGAAAAGGATTATGCACATTTCCAAACATCCATTTTCGTCCGTGAAAGATTTCCTGATTTTGAGGAGTTGATTGCTCTTCTAATTTCTGAGAAGCAGAGAAATGGTGGTGCATCTTCTTCAAGAGGAACTTCAAAAGAAGCTGTCTTCTACTCAAATGCTGGAAGAGGTAGAGGCAGAGGTGGAGGAGGCCAATCTGGAGGCCGTGGTAGAAATCAGAATATGTAGCAAACTCAAGAAAACCAGTCCTATGGAGGAGGACATAGTAACTCTAGAGGCAGGGGGAGCCAAAGAGGTCGTGGTGGATGGCAAAGAGGCCAAAATGCAAATAGCTATGTTGAATGCTACTACTGTGGTAAAATGGGTCATGTGGCTAAAGATTGCTATAAAAAGCAGAATGACATCATGAATGGAAAATTGCAACAAGGGAATTATGCATCTTCTAGTAGACACGGTGATGATAGAAATGAGCATTTGTTTATGGTGTAGCACATGACCAATTCTGTGACAAGTGCAGAAGAAAGCAACGATGTGTGGTATGTTGACTCAGGTGCATCAAACCACATGACAGGTCATGCAGAATGGATTCAGGATGCAAGGAAAATGGAAAAACCAAGATTTGTGGAGATTGGTGATGATACTGCACATCCTATTGTGCAGATTGGAAATATTCCTTTGTCTATGCAGGATGGGAAAAAAAAATACTTGTCGGATGTATTTCGTGTCCCGAATATCACAAGGAACATGGTTTCTGTTGGTCAAATGGTTGAGCAGGGCTTGCAGGTCTGATTTAATTCTCATGGATGCTTTGTTGAGGATATGAAAAATAAAGGTCGCTTGATAGCAAAAGGAAAGAAGAAGGGCAGAATGTTTACATTGGATGCAGACATGCCTGAATTGAGTGCAGCAATGTTTGCACATGGGACCAATGTAGTTGCAGATATTGATATCTGGCATAAACACATTGGTCATGTTAATGTACAGCGACTTGAATCAATGCAAGCCCAAAATATTATTGCAAGATTGCCTAAATTCAAGGTTGCAAAAATGCATAAGGTATGTGAAGCCTATCAATTTGGAAAACAGGCAAGGAAACCATTTCCTAGACATGTTCAAGAGAGTAAGAAGCCATTGGAATTAATCCACTCTGATGTGTGGACTACTAAAGCTGCATCTATTGGAGGCTATCATTATTTTGTCACTTTTATTGATGACTATAGCAGAAAAGTTTGGGTGTATTTTATGAAAAAGAAAAGTGAAGTGTTTGGGCATTTCAAAACTCTTAAAGCTATGGTTGAAAAAGAAACAGGCCTGCAAATAAAATGCCTAAGGTCAGATGGAGGGGGAGAGTACCTCTCAAATGAGTTTGCAAGGTTCCTACAGGAGCATGGCATAAAGCAACAATACTCTTGTAGTCATACCCCACAGCAAAATGGAATTGCAGAAAGAAAAAACATGCATATTGGAGAGGTATCTCGTGCCATACTCAATGAAAAAGACCCGCCAGATTTTTACTGGGCTGAGGCAGTTGCTACAACAGTCTACATAATGAACAGTACTCCCACTGCAGCAATACATGGCATGACTCCAAAGGAGAGGTATACTGGTAGGAAACCAGATATTTCTCATTTGAAAATTTTTTGTTGCATTGCCTATGTTCATGTGCCAGATGAGTTGAGATCCAAGTTGGATCCAAAAGCTGAGAAGTACATCTTTATTGGTTACTCTCTGCAACAAAAAGGGTATAGATGCTATAACCCTTCTACTCGTAAGTTTACAGTGAGCAGAGATGTTGTTTTTGATGAGATAAGTAGCTGGTATAAACCAGTAAATGTGATTGATAATTCACATTCTTTGCCATGGACATGCAGATTGAGATCAGGAGAATCTTCTCAAAGAAATGCAGATAGTGGTATGCAGGTATCACGAAAAGGAAAAGAGAAGATAGATCAGTCCATGTTTGATATGAATGCAGGTCACTCTTATGTGGATGGTGAATCCAGTGGAACATAACAGAGCATTGATGATGAGTTGGGTATCCCTTCTATTTTTACACCTGGAGTAAGGAAGACCAGGGATGTTTTGAGAGCACCTGGGAGTGAACCTACTTTGCGCAGGTCTACCAAAGCTAGGTATCCTGTGGATAGGCTGAAATATGATGGATTTACAGCCAATCACTATGCCTATATGGTCAAAGTAATATAGGAACCAGAACCCACTTCTTTTGAGCAAGCCATGGGAAAAGAAAAATGGGAGAAAGCCATGGATGAAGAAATAGATGCCTTAGAAGCAAATGCTACATGGGAACTGGTACCTTTGCCTAAAGATAAGAATTCAATTGGTTGTAAGTGGGTTTATAAGGTGAAGCACAATACAGATGGTTCTGTGAACAGATACAAGGCAAGATTAGTAGTCAAGGGGTATGCACAAACATATGGCATTGATTATGAAGAAACGTTCAGTCCGGTTGCAAGGATGACAACCGTAAGAGCAGTCATTGGTATGGTTGCATCAAAGGAATGGTCTTTACATCAGATGGATGTAAAGAATGCCTTCTTGCATGGTGATTTGCAAGAAGAGGTATATATGGAGCAGCCACCAGGTTATGTGCATGGTATTCATCTTGAGTTTTTTTGCAGGTTGAAGAAAGCCTTGTATGGCTTGAATCAAGCACCTAGAGCATGGTCTGACAAGATAGGACAGTATCTTGTCACTATTGGCTTTTAGATTTCCAAGGCAGATTTCTCACTTTATGTGAGAAAAATAGAGAAAGGTATTATGCTACTTGTCATTTATGTTGATGATTTGATTATCACAAGGGATAGTGATGAAGATATCCTTCATATGAAAATGCTATTGAAGCAGAACTTTGAGATGAAGGATTTGGGAGAGCTATGTTATTTCTTGGGAATTGAGGTGATTAGATCACCAAGTGGGATACGGCTCTTGCAGAGGCAGTATGGATTGGACATGCTGTCCAAATATGGGATGACATGCTGTAAGCCTATTTCAGTTCCTTTGGAGAAGAATGTGAAGTTGAGCACAGATGTAGGTGAGCTTCTTGAAGATCCTACTATGTACAGACGCATAGTAGGAAGTTTGATTTATATGACTATTACCAGGCCAGATTTGAGCTATGCTGTTGGATTGGTAAGTCAGTTTATGCAGGCTCCAAGGAAACCGCATTTGGATGCGGCTAGACGCATACTCAGGTATGTGAAGTCCACATTGCAGTATGGACTATTTTATGAGACTGGGGTTCAGATACAGTTGCATGGATACACTGATGCTGATTGGGTTGATAGTATTTCTGATAGACGATCTACCAGTGGATATGTGTTCTCCTTTGGGAGTGCTGCAGTCACTTGGAGCAGTAAGAAACAGCCTATAGTTGCCTTGTCGAGCACAGAGGCTGAGTACAGGGGTGCAGCAATGGCTGCATGTGAGGTAGCTCGGTTGCATAAGCTACTTTATGATATGCATCAGCCTACAGATGGGCCGGTTGTCATTTCTTGTGACAACATGAGTAGTATACACTTGGAAAATAACCCAGTCTATCATGCTAGAACAAAGCACATTGAGGTGCATTATCACTATGTGCGGGAGAGGGTTTTACTAGGTCTTATTGATCTAGTTTATGTCAGCACAGAGGATCAAGTAGCTGACATATTTATGAAGGCATTGGGCGCAGAGAAGCTGCGCAAGTTTAGAGACCTGCTTGGTGTGCAGGAATTGCGATTGAGCTCGAGGGGGAGTGTTGAGATATTGAGCTCCACTTGTGATATGCCAGGGTGACCGTTGTGCATTTATGTCACCGACTTGTCAGTTGCAGATACAGTTGGTACACCGCCCATAAATAATAGCATAGTAGGAAGTTTGATTTATATGACTATTACCAGGCCAGATTTGAGCTATGCTGTTGGATTGGTAAGTCAGTTTATGCAGGCTCCAAGGAAACCGCATTTGGATGCGGCTAGACGCATACTCAGGTATGTGAAGTCCACATTGCAGTATGGACTATTTTATGAGACTGGGGTTCAGATACAGTTGCATGGATACACTGATGCTGATTGGGTTGATAGTATTTCTGATAGACGATCTACCAGTGGATATGTGTTCTCCTTTGGGAGTGCTGCAGTCACTTGGAGCAGTAAGAAACAGCCTATAGTTGCCTTGTCGAGCACAGAGGCTGAGTACAGGGGTGCAGCAATGGCTGCATGTGAGGTAGCTCGGTTGCATAAGCTACTTTATGATATGCATCAGCCTACAGATGGGCCGATTGTCATTTCTTGTGACAACATGAGTAGTATACACTTGGAAAATAACCCAGTCTATCATGCTAGAACAAAGCACATTGAGGTGCATTATCACTATGTGCGGGAGAGGGTTTTACTAGGTCTTATTGATCTAGTTTATGTCAGCACAGAGGATCAAGTAGCTGACATATTTATGAAGGCATTGGGCGCAGAGAAGCTGCGTAAGTTTAGAGACCTGCTTGGTGTGCAGGAATTGCGATTGAGCTCGAGGGGGAGTGTTGAGATATTGAGCTCCACTTGTGATATGCCAGGGTGACCGTTGTGCATTTATGTCACCGACTTGTCAGTTGCAGATACAGTTGGTACACCGCCCATAAATAATAGCTAGATGACAGCTATCCTTATCTACTCTAGTTTGTGGCTCAGTTAGTATGCCACCTTAGTTAGTTGAGTTTGGTTTGAGACCCATGTATAGGGTTCTTCTATTTCTTTGTACTAGAGTTCTTTTGGCTTACACAACTAAGAAGAGGAAAACTGTTTTCAGCCTCCACCTTTGTGTGTATTCCCCCATTGTGCAAGCAAGAAAGCTACAAGTGAGACTCCTTCCTTCTCTCCCACAATCTTGACACATAGAACAAGATTTAGCCAAATGGTCAAAGCCTTTATTGTATGTCAAGAAGGATAAATAATATATGTGATCTCCATTAGAAAATATTTGATCAAATGATGAAAACCTTTATTTCATGTATTCCACATGACAACAAGGTTAAATATATTTTATGAGAAACTTTAACCTCATGCTTAAATGTTGAAACCACAATGACCTCTAAAGAATAGGAGATTTCATTCCCTATGACACAAAGCTTTAAAGATTGAGGAAATTTCAGCATCCATTAGAAGCTATTTGAGAAGGAAATATAATTTTTATCATGGTTAAATATTTATAAATCTTATACTACCTACTTGTTGATAATAGTAAAATGTATCATATTACATTTTATTTTTAAGTTATACTATTTTAGTCTAAATCATGTTATATTAGTATATCATGCTATGTGCATATTATGGAATATAGTATCAAAATATATTTTAAATATATATACTAAATTAATTTAGTAATAATTAATAAATATAATTGAAATATATTAAATTATATTTTGTAAGATTATGTATATTTAATGTATCTAATACGTAATGTGTAATATCATTGAGGATTTTAAAGCCACCTTAGTGATACTTTGAGAGTAGAATCTCTAGCAGGGTAGGATAGATAGTATGTAGGCAAAAAATCTAGCTGTGGAAACAGGGGAAATATCCCAATGGTGGGTTCTTAAGGAGGGGCGACGAGGAAGGAGTGGGTCTAGGAGAAATGCCCTTGGTGAGAGTTTGAGGGCAACATCCTCCCTGGTGGAGGTTTGGGAGCAATGCCCCCACTCAAGGTTTGGGGATAGCACCCCTTCTAGGGATTTGGGGGCAATGCTCCCAATGGGGGGTTCGAAGGGTAGTGCCCCTTGGTGGGGGTCTACGGCGGCGGGCAACACCCCTAGTAGGGGGTTGGGGGTAGTGCCCCTGATGGGGATTTGGGGGCAATGCCCCCAACGGGGGTTCAAGGGATAGCGCCCCCTGTGGGGGTTTGGGGGCAACACCCCCAGTGGGGGTCTAGGGGCAACGCCCCCAACGAGGGTCTGAGGGCAACGCCCTCCTGGGGGTTTGGGGGCAACACCTCCAATGGGGGGTCCGGGGGGCATTGCCCCCAAATTGGGGGCAATGTCCCTAGCGGGGGTCCGGGGGGCATTGCCCCCAAATTGGGGGCAATGCCCCCAGCGAGGGTTCAGGGGCAGCGCCCCCAAAAGCGGGGTCCGGGGACTATCGGTAGACCCCGGTGAATGATGGTATAGCAATTACGTGATTTTTTGAAAAAATCGTGACTTGAAATATTAAATAAATTTTTAAAATAGATACAAAAATAAGATCTAAATCTACTCGTATTTCGTAACAAGTTATGGTTATTCGAATAGCATGATACATTAAATGATCCCTTTCATGAGGTCAGTCTTTACAACTAATCATGATGTTTTTCAAAATGAGTTTCTCTTCCCCTCCCTCTCTCTTCCACACAACTCTCTAACCTGAGTGCTTTCTGTTGCATTTTTACAGTTGCAAGTTTTGCATATCTGATCCTCTGCGTTTTTATCTCTGCTCATGTCGCCCCTCTCTTACTGTAGGTTTTGCGATCCTAATCTTTGGCGGTTCTATCCCCCTACTCTTCTTTGACTGCTTCCCACTGTTTTATTTTCTCAAACTCAAATAGATTGTGCAGTGTAAATTCTAGTTCGAATTAGGGTATTATGACCAAAACCACCTACATCTTCAAATCGAAAATCTTGCTCCAAGGGTTCAGCAATTCAACAAGGCACTGAACGATCGCCACTCCACAACGTGTCTGCTCTACTTCAAGGGTGATTTTTGTTATGTTGGCACACATTATTGACTTCTACTAATTACAACAGGTTTTCAACTCTTCCCTACTTCATTTTTTATTTTGAGTTAAACTACATTGATTTTGATCATTTCAATCCATACAATTACTACAAATCACACTACTACTCTTTTGTATGATTAGTATTGAATAATATTAAGATTAAACACCAAAAGCATTTTCTAAATAAGAATCATATATAAAAATTAAATGCAATCTTTATTTTTTTAGCAATGAGATTAAGCTCTCACTCTTGAGAATTCAATGTCTTCTTCTTCTTCTTGATTACTTAATTGATCTCCTAGAGCGCCTGCCTTTTTTTATGTCCACTACCTTGCAAATGATAGCTTATTTGATGTGAATATGAAAAACATGATTTCTTGCATTGTTAAAAATACTCTTTCTGTTGTGAATATGAAATATATGATTTGTGTAATGTTGAAAAAACTCTCTTGATGTGAATATGGAATAAATGGTTTGTGCAATGCTTTTATCAATGAGTGCTTTTAAAATATTAATATTTATTTCTATTCTGTGATGCTATATACCTTAAGGTTTCGCCTCAAGGCTAAATCTAGCCTTATATTTCTTGTATCCTTTAGTAATATTAGAGCATTTTATCAAGTTCTTATACATCGTATTATACTTTACTATATAGAACTTTCCATTATACTATATTTTCATAGTAAAAGCATTTGTCAAAGAGTGGACTAGAGAAAGAGAAAGAGGAGAGAGAAGACTGTAGAAGAGAGAGAAAGACTACTGGAAGAGAGAGAAAGAGAGTGACGAGTAGAGAGAATTACTAGAATTGGAGAGATGAAAGAGATAGAAGCCATAGAAGCTGTGAGCAAGATGGGAGAGAAGGATAGTAATTGTATTAATGTGTCAAAATATGTGAAAATTTACATGTCCTCTCCTTTTATACTAATGTTAGTGTGTTATGCGGAGAGAGAAGACTGCAAAAGAGAGAGAAAGAGTGAAGAGGAGAGAGAAATACTAGAATTGGAGAGAGAAAGATAGGAAAGAGATAGAAGCCAAAGAAGCTGTGAGCAAGATGGGAGAGAAGGACAGTAATTGTATTAATGTGTTGAAAGATGTGAAAAATTACACGTCCTCTCCTTTTATACCAATGTCAATGTGACATGGCACAACATCAATATTATTTTTACGCTAAATCCTTATTCTTCCCAGCTTCTTACAATCAATCCCTTCCCAAAAGTTTTTGCCCTTAAAAATGAACTTGAAAGACTAGAAAAAGATGAATAGAATAGAGTACTACTCTATTTTTATAGCTTTACAAATGGAAAAAATAAATGAAAAATGATCAAAATATGGACTAAAATGGAAGAAAATGAGTAGGCCTCAGCTATATACATGATTTGGAATACTTCAAAAGTATATGGAGCCATAAAATCTTCAACAAATAATCTCAAAATGGAGTAGACAGCTTACTGTGTAAACAAATCCTACTAGACCAAATCTGCCATAACTTCTAATAGAATTGTCCAAATGAGGCGTGCCATATATCAAAACGTAGCTCTTGAAGATTACTTTAAGTCCATGTAGATAGCTAAATTCTGAAAACTAGGCACAATAAAAATTGTTCTAAAACAACGTGCTGTTCTGATCCTGTCTGCACCAAAACTAGCTCCATAATCAATAGGCTTCAGCCACTAATGTATCCCTTAAGAAAAGAAACTCATCCAATATAGAATCAGGCCTCCAAGAAGCTTCCTCAGAAGGTAAACCTCTCCATTTGATCAAATATTCTATGATAGAACGAGATCAAATCTTCTTCTCACATTGACCTATAATAGCCTCTAGGATGTACTGAATAAGACCTTTTTCATCAATAGGTGGTAGCTCATCAATTATATCAACTGGATCACCACAGAAAGGCTTGAGCTAACTAACATGAAAGACATTGTGAATCTTTGTGGAATAAGGGAGCTCTAATCTGTATGCCAAGTCTCCAATGCGCTTTAGGATCCGATAGGGACCATAAAATTTGTGAGGAAACTTATTACTAGATCCATCTTTTAATGTAGAGTATCTCGACTTGGGCACCTTTAGTAAAACCATCTCTCCTTCTTGGAACTCTAAAGGCCGGCTCTTCTCATCAGCATACATCTTCATTTGGTCTTGAGCTTTCCTAAGATTCATCTTACATTGCTGAAGAAGGGTTTGCATTCTTTCCAACTCTTCCTTTCCATGAGGGTTGATCCTTTCATTAAAGATGATTGTGGGTAAGGGCACCTTGTAGCCATACATAGCCTCAAAGGGCGAAACTCTAATACTAGCATGGGTAGAGTTGTTGTAAGCAAACTCGGCAAAGTGTAACCAAGAATCCCATGAATTTTGGACATCATAGCAGAAATGGCAAAGATAAGTCTCCAACCATTTATTAACTCTTTTTGTCTGTCCATCAATTTGTGGATGATAGGCTGTAGATGGAGCCAATTTAGTGTGCATAGATGTAAATACCGCCTACCAAAAGTTACTCATAAACTTTCAGTCTCTATCATGAACAATCACCTGCGGTAATCCATGTAGTCTAAAAATCTGCTCCATAAACTAACTGGCCACTTGAGAGGCAGTAAACTGGATCTTGGTTGGAATGAAATGGGTTGCCTTGGTGAGTCTATCTACCACCACATATATACTATTCCATCCCTTCTTGGTAGTAGGCAAGCCAGTAATGAAATCCATAGTAATGTGAGTCCATTTACTTGTAGGAATAGGCAATGGTTGCAACAAACCTCCTGGATTATGGGTGTTGTCCTTATTCTACTGACAAGGCATACACTTCATGACAAAGTCCTTGACATCTTTCCACATCCCTTTCCAATAGAAACTTTTGTTGATCTTGTCATAGGTCTTGAAAACTCCTAGATGTCCAACTAAAGGCGAAGAGTGTAGTTCCTCTATAGTTTTCCATGTAAAAGAAGAGGTAGAAGGAATGAAAATCTTGCCTTTCAACCAAATAAGGCCATTTTTGAATTGATAATGCAAGTTTTTTTCCATCAGACCTTGCTGTAATTTCTGAAAAATATGGTTGAATTCTTCATCCAAAAGATAAGCCTCCTGTAGTTCTTCAATCCAATCACTATATAGTTCAGTCATGGCTAAAACTTTGCAAGCCCACATACGAGAAAGAGAATCAACCACTATATTTTCTTTGCCCCTCATATGAGTGATGTCAAAATCATAATTCTATACTATAGCTACCCCCACCGGCGCTGCTTAGGAGTAAGATTGGACTGAGTAAGGAAATACTTAAGAACCTTGTGATCACTCTAGACTCTGAATCAGCTGCCATACAAGTAATGGTGCCATTTCTTTATTGCATGCAAGATAGCCAACATCTCCTGGTCATAAACATTCATGGCCATTTCTTTATCTGTAAGCTTACGGCTCTCAAAGGCAATCACTCCATGCTCCTGTAACAAAACAGTCCCAATGCCATGGCCACTGGCATCACACTGTATGGTAAATTTTTTGGAGAAGTCCAATAGGAGCAGAGGTAATGTAATATCTCCACGCAATAAAAGTTAGTCGGTTAGTTCAAAAGTTAGTTAGTCAATTAATAAGTTAGTAAGATTACTAACTAAAGACTAAGGTAAAAAACTAACTAACATTAATAACTAATATTTTTTATTTAATTAAAAATATATTTTTAAATAAACCAAGGTTCGTAATCCGACATTTTTCTCGAATTGACAAGAACCGTAGCCACCCCTTCACGAAAGTTACAACATGAACGAGACTTATGAGCCATATTAATCACTAGTATTAATGTGTATAGTTTGGATGGTCCAAATTTGGGCAAAAAAAACTAGTATATTTTAGATATTATCTTAAAAAGATAGAACTGAAATTCATTTAAAAATAAGACAAGTGGTGTTTTAGTTAGTTTTGGAGATTTTATAAAAAGAAAAAAATAAAGAAAAGGGATTGGCAAAATCGCGCACGCCGCGATCGCAGTCTACAGGTAGGAGACAACACTTCAAACATAGAAAAGGAGTGAACCGAGAGCTTTCTAATCAAGTGTCTTAGAGTTTTACCCCCCTTTTGGAGCCAATGCAACCATCAAATTTATGATTTGAGCATCATATCACCGAGTCTTCCAAGAGCCCCTCCACTCTTGTTCTCAGTCTTATCCCCTCCTCTCTAATTCATTATAAATATGAGGCATGGGGAGGCACAAGAGGGCATAAGAAGACCCCAAGAGGCTGCGAGAGAGAGGTAGAGAGAGAGAAGAGTTACCCCAAGAGGTTGCACAATTCTCTCTATCTCAATCCTCAACTTATCCATCTTCTCTCATGATCTCCCATCTCAATTCTATTTTGCCTTTTTAATCTCTTGAGTCTACTTGCGGACAATGGCCTCCAAGTGAAGAATGTCGCATGCGGATAGCAATCCTATAACCAGCCAACAAAGCTTCGAGCGAAGGCATCATTGTCAATCGAATTGCGGTACCGGTTATAAGTAATGTATTTTCTAAATTGTTAGATGCTTGCTTTGATTCTTGCATGAGATACATTAGGCCCATGCTATGACATACGAGAATAGGTCATGGAAAGGGATAAACCTCTTCCCACATATTCGAAAGATGGAGTTTGCAAAGTGTATGTATCAAGGGAAGTTAATTACACTAGTTGTGCATGGCTTATTCATTGATAGAGCAATCAATTAGGGGTTATGAATATCATAATTGTAAAAAGAATACATTAAGAATTGTGCATGCAAGTATTATGTAAATTTTGCATAGAATCACTCTTTGATTCCAAGGGGGAGAGAAAATATGCAATAGAATTATTATCGCATCCATTCTTGTATTGTTTGGGAAAAATACAATTAGTTTTTTGGATTGATTGAACAACATCCTAAATGCTTTTTACAATCAACTGATTGTTGTATTGTGATTTGGATAAATATTCCAAGGCTTGTGTTGATGGCCAATGCATGGCAGGGGTCTGTAATGACAAGTTGCCATGGGAATAAATGAATGCTTTCCTAGAAGATGATATTAGGGTTGATTGCCTTGATTGTGCTTGACTCTTAATTGGATTAATTAAGGAAGGATATTTTGCACGCATGGATCATCTCCAAGATCGCACCACGGATTACCCTGAGAGGGCACTGCTCAATTCATAGGCCGATGGTTGAGTGGTGAAAAGGCCAACCATGGAAATGGTATCTCACTCCTAGACCGCTCGTGGGTCGGGTGGAGCTCTGGACACCCCTTGCCTAGTCCGAAACAGAGTTGTAGACTACCGTGAGCCCAACGCTTAGAGGCGTTGGAAGATCCTATTCTAAATAAAGGATGGAAATTTTGGTACCATGTGATTTGGACCAGGTTCTTTTGTTGGACAGAAGGGATACACAATTCTCCTGTATGGGCAGAAGACAAAGATTAACTTGAAGATTCATTAAGGAACTTGTTTGTCAAAAGGACTACTTATTTTGTTTTTGTTTATGTGTTGTAAATTACGCGAACGAACCCTATGTCCTTAACGGCTTAATTAATGAAGCTGATTTTAAATGTCTCACATAAATGTGGTAGGACCTAATTAGAAAACTAAAGCTATCAAGGGAAGCGGGTGGACGAAATCCCTGACGGGTCTGGTCCCAAAGAACTAGAGGCTTATCACAAGGATTTATCACCGGGTTGACTTTAGGTATTGTTAAACTAGAGCTTGATTGATGGCATTTTAGGGGACCGGAATGAGACTATGCCCTATGGGCAGAGAGGTTGAGCGGTGCATCCCTCTTGTTTCCCATTCTCTTTGAATCAAGTGCCGTATGGATCTGCTTCAGATTGGGTATCTCTGCGTAAAGTAGGATGTCCAAAACCCGATGCTAGAATGATGTTAGGAGACCTTGACAACTAGGAACCTAGATTTCAGGTCGATCCTAGTGGGTTTGAGCGTGAAAGTTCTGTTGCGAGGTGGAATCAAGAAACCCTAGGCGACAAACCTCGAAACTAGTTGAAGCTGTAACATTACGGGTAAGGAGTCCCTTTAACTAGTTGAAGCTACCATCTGCAAGCAAGAGCATCCCAAAACAAAGCCTCCTTCTTCAACCTGTCAATCAAAGAAGTTGCAATGCGTAATGCTTGATTAATCGGCGACGATAGAATGAAGATAGGTCAAGGAATCCTCTAAGAGAAGTGGTAGTAGTGGATGTTGGCCAATCTTTAATACATTGCACCTTCTTGGGATCAGCCTATATCCCTTTTTCACTGACAATATATCCCAAGTATTCCACTTCAGTCTGCATGAAAGAACATTTCTTCTCCTTAGCAAAAACCCTGTGATGTCTCAATACATCAAAAACCCTCCTCATATGTGCTAAGTGATCCTGTAAAGTTTTACTATAAATCAAAATGTCATCAAAGAACACCAAGACAAAGTGAAAGAGGAAATGCTGCAAAATATTATTCATCAGAATCCGGAAGGTAGCTGGAGCATTTGTAAGCCCAAATGGCATCACTAAGAAATGATAGAGCCCTTGATCAATCCTAAAATTCATGACCTCAAATCAATCTTTGTAAAGAATCGGGCCCCCTTAATCTCATCAAGCAAATCATCAATCCTGGGTATCGGATACCTTTTCTTCACTGTGATCTTATTAAGATTTCTGTAGAGTCAATGCACATTCTGAAAGATCCATCTTTATTTTTGACTAACAGTACTGGAGATGCATAAGGTGAAAAACTTGGTTCAATGAATCCCATTTCAAGAAGTTCCTTGATTTGCTTAGCTACTTCCTCTCATTCACACTTAGATAATCTATAAGGTGGCTTATTGATTGTCTTTGAGTTGGGATCCAAATTAATAGGGTGATCTACTTCTCTCTTGGGAGGCAATGAAGTACGCACCTCAAACAAATCCCTATACTCCTCAAGAAGAGCTGTCAAGGTTGGATGGCTTGCTGAATTATTGGGTTGTTCTTGCATCTCTTTAGTCAACTACAAAACAAATATTTATGAACGCCTCTTGTACTCCCTTTTGAGTTGTTGAATGGTGATAAGCTGAAAACCTGATCTACTAGGAATTCCCTGTAAATGGACGAGCTGTCCATTGAAGATAAACTCCATATACAACTGTGAGAAATCCATAGTAATCTTGCTTAATGTCATCAACCAATCACAACCAAGTACAATGTCTATAGGCCCCATTTCCAAAGTAATCGGGTTTAATTTTCAGCCAGCTGTAAAGAAACCTGTGGGCATATCTATGTGATGATTTCTTCTTCACCATTGGCCACTTGAACTCTAATGGGCTGCTATAAATCTGTGGGAATACAATTCAGCTTGTCCATAATGGACTTATTCACAAAGCTATGGGTACTACCACTATCTATCAAAATGAACACAGCCTTTCCATGAATGTTACCCTTCATATAGAGTGTATTAGGGCTCTTAGAACCTGTCCAAGCATCCATGGAAATAGAACAACTAGTGGTAGCAAGTGGCTCATGACAAATCCCACGTGGATCAAAAGGAAAAGAGTCGGCTGGATCATAGAAATACTCTTGCCCAACTTCTTCCTCAAGATCTTCATTTTTAGCATTAAGTGCAACTGCATTCGCTTCATCCATCTCATCTTTAAGATCCTCAAAAACTAATATACTTTGAAGCTTGGGTTTGATATTTTTGTATACACACATTGTGGCATGATCAAGTGTATACTTTTCCCCACACTTGAAACATAAGCCTTTCTCATTTCTTTCTTTGTAGAGATCCATAGGAATAGACTTAGGATTCATGTTGGTTGAAATGGATTTAGGCTTGCTATCCCCTTGTTTGAAGTCAACTCTAGGACTGTTTGCTGTCCTAAAATTACTTTGAGATCTAGAAGCATTGAACGATGGATAAGTTGGCACCCTTAAGCTCCAATTTGGCACATGATTGCTGCCATAAATGTTACCAACTTGCCCTTGTTTAAAAATAGTCCTTGTCTGTCCAAAACCAGGTTGAAATGAAGATTCTCTTCTATATTTCCTTCCATAGCACTTTGCAAGCTCAATAGCCTTAAAGAGAGAAATAGGGTTTTGTGCCATGACATCAGCTTGATAAAGATGGCTCTAAACCATACATGTACTTGTGGAGCTTAGCCTCATCACTGATGCTTTCTACATACATGGTTAGGTTGAGCTTTGTTCCAAACCATACCATCTCCGTACCAATTTCTCTTTTTCAAGAGGGGAGACAAATACTTCAGCCTTAAGTGCCTTGAAAGGTTCCCAATTCTCTGCAAGTATGTTTTCCCTTTTTATATACCTCCACCAAGTATGGGCAAATCCCTCCAAATGCAAAGAAGCAAAATGAATCTTCATGTCATCAGTTTTGGGGAATGGAGCCCCAAGAGGAACACCAAGGAAAAGGGAATTCTCTTGCAAGAAAATCTATCTTGTAACATCAACAAGCTTTTTTATTAGGTTTTATATGATCACAATGAAGAAAAGAACACCAGGCACAACAAATCTTCATGCAACATCATGTAGATCTCCCACAGATTTGATAGAATTACTCATATTCTTCAATACCTTCATAAAATCTATCAATATAACAAAGAAAGCAAAGGAATACACCATCTTTGAATGGAAATACATCACATAGTATTCATCTTCAATGTCTTCATAGTCTTCTCTCTCAATCTCTCATATACAATCACACTGTTTTGATAGATTTGGCTATCTCTGACTCTCTCTCTCTCTCTCTCTCCATCAATAATACATCATATCCTCTCTACAATCTCTCATAATCACCCTCAATAATCCTTCTTAGGTCGTGGATACCCCTCCCAAGAGGTATGTCCAATGTCACTTCACTCCAGTCTTTACTTGAGTCTTCAGCAGCTACTTCTTTCACTTCTTGTAGCTCTTTTGCACTTGTATTCACCTCTTTCCAAGGCTAGAAAACTTTCCCAAGCTACACTCTCATCCATCAGAACACATACAAAAGCATGCAGAAGGTCTACAGAAGCTCACCAGAAGCTCATCAGAGAGTTACAGAAGGTCAACAGAAAGCATCAGAACCACATAACTCATACCAAAACCATTCCAAACCATCAAAAACTATTCAATAAGCTTTCAAACAATCTCAAACCCTTTCAATCAATACTCCATCCCTCCTTACAGAGAGAAAACAGAACAAAACAGAAGCTCAACAGAACCAATCAAAACCAATCAGAACATCATCAGAACTTCACATCTCTACTAATAAACATCATGAGCTTAATAAAACCATTCCAACCTATCCAAAACACTCTCAAACCACTTCCAAACCAATCAATTATCTCAAAAAATCAACCATTTAGCTCTCAAAAGCAACAAAAATCAGCCAAAAAAATAGGTCATTTCAACACTCAACATGTGCCCATGGAAGGGAAGGGTAGGGGTGCCCATGGGAGAGGGGGGTGGGAGGGTGCCCGCCGGGGGGGAGGGGGCACCATAAAAGAAAGGCGTGCCCCGGTCCCGCACGCGTGCGTGGGGCGGGGTAAAAAAATTTACTGTGATGGGATCGAAATAGCGCCGAGATGGCGGTACGGGGCACGTGGACGCGACCGGGGCGCGTGGAGACGCGTGAAATCGAAAACAGGCGTGTTCACGCGTGGGACGAGTCATCAAAACGAAATGTCATAAAAGAAAGAAAGTGGGCCGAATGGCAGAGAGAAGACAGGGAAAAAACGCAACGGGGGTTTCGGGGGAAAGGCAGGGCGTTCACATACAAAAAACACAAAAAACGAGTCCAAAAACACAAATGAAAATTAATATCGAAAGATCCGTGCATCGAAACGAGGTGCAGGAAAAAGGAAAAATGTGCAAAAAGATGTGTCTGACAATCCTATCACATCAAAACATGGTTCTGACTGAGATAGGACTTGTTCACATGGGAAAAACCCAAAAAAAGACCCGAAAATGGAATCAGAAATTAATATTGGACAAATTGCTTGCCAGAATGACATGTAGTAAAAGAAAAAATGTCCGCAGGAAGGGGTGGCACAGGGGTGTCATGTCAAAATGTAGTTCCGGTGGAAGTAGGAGGGGTTCACATGCGAAAAACACAAAAAATACGCCCGAAAACACTTGAAAATTTAATAATTAAAACTCCAGAAGTCGAAATAGGGGGAGGAAAAAGGAAAAAGGTGGAGGAAGGCATGGAAAATACAGATGTCAAATCAAAGTGAAATTCCGATGCAAATAAGGCAGGTTCACATGGAAAAATGTCAAAAAGACGCACGAAAGAGTCTTAAAAAACCGCAAAATTAATATTGGACAAACCATGCATCAAAATGACACGGAGGAAAAAGAAAAAATGTCAGGGGGAAAGTGGGTGGCAGGGCTATGATGTCAGATCACAGTTCCGAAGTAAGCAAAGCACGTTCACATGGAAAACCGGCTAATGTACATAAAATGCTTCAAAAATTAATAACTTGAAAACCGTGTACCAGAACATGGGTGGGTAAAAAGGAAAAATGGTCAGTTCAAAGGGAGGAACAGGGCTATAAGGTTGGATGGGGATTTCGGTGAACGTAAGGTGCATTCACATGGCAGGACCGCAAAATCAGGGAATGAAGAAAAACTGCAAGGGAACAGCCTCAAGGGTGGGTGAAAAATAGACGGGTGGATGGGAAAGGGACCGCATCAGGGTAAAAGTAAGTCATGGCATAGAGGCATTAGCAGGTTGAGGCATATGCAGAGGGGTATGCAATGTAGACGCACAGGGACGCGTCCCCACACTGAAAACCTTAACGGGTAGGGTTAACTGAGCAACAGGGACCGAGGACCACACAACAGACCATCCACTAACGTCCCCACACTTAAAACATAACCATCACTGAGAAACAGAAGGTGTAGGGTTAGAAAAACTTGGCCCATATTGTAGAGAATCAAGGTTGATTGTCGATGGCACGTCCTATGTCGTTGTCGGCTGCAGGAGGTACCAAGGTATCTTCACAGCACACATCCTTCGTGGCAGGGACCACGCGCCAGCACCCAGGGAGGTAGCTGGTTGAAGGAATCGTAGGAAATTCGTCTCGATGGCGAGGGATATTACACTCAACTCACAATCACTCAAATGGACTGAAAGAATGATTGAAACCCATATCTCGTACCTGGTTTAGAAATCGACAAGGGGGATGGTGTAGAGGGAATATGCCAGGGTGCACAGTTGATGGTGCATCATTGAGTCCAACCCATCTGGCATAAGTGCAAGGAGGAAGGCAAGGGAGCCTTACAATGCAGTGTACAGAACAAGGTGACGTGTCTTGTGATGATGATAGAGACCCACCCTGTGGGTGCAGAGGGAAACGGGAACATACCTAACTCCAAGTGTCGTAACGTCCCTCAATCTCACCTCTCAGGTAATTGATTGAAGAAACTCTAGTCACACTCAGCCCACCCTCTGTCTCACGCTCTGCTGATAGATACAGGAGGGCAACCATATCCTGAAATCCATTGATGTTATCCTCACGGTCACTTGTGCAAAGGTTGTATGCCTTGTGCGCATTTGATGGTGCAACTGTGCATCCCGCTCTGTGCCGGCATACGGTGCGAGAAGAAAGGCCAGGGAGCCTTATGGTGCAGTGCACAAAAACAAATCGTGCTTTGTGCATTGAGAGACCCGTCCCGTGCGTGCAACACTGCATTCACACTTCTCACCTCTCATTTGATTTGAAGGGAAAAGACTGGTCACTCGCCCCACCCTCTGTCTCACGCTCTGTTGATAATTATGGAGGGCAACCCATACTCACTTCCCCATCCAGTTAGGATGAAAGCTCGCGTCACTCGATTGTTTGTCGATGAAGATCATGTCGTCAGTTGTTGAAGAGGCGTACGCAGGGAGGCAGCCATCAAATCGAACGTTGTGTTGGATAGGACATGTCGTCTGCTAGAGGACAGTTAGACGCTCTGCAGAGAGACCCAGGACACAACGTACCAAGGAAGGCAGCTTCAAAACTGGATCCTGGGGATATCAATTGATGAATCCACTTTCTGGACTGCTGGGTGTTGCCACCTTTTCCACAGCCAGCTTTCCGCCCAAGGGTGTTTGTCACCTTTTCTTGGAGCGAGGCCTGCTATGACAGGGAATTTCTTCCTTTTCTCCCATAACAGTTTTTTTCTTTTTTCTGTTTTCCTGTTCTCTTTGTTTTTTTGTCTTTCTTGGTTTCTTTTTTCGAATAGGTCGCCATGACAAGGACCGAAGTCCTTTTCTCCCATGACCGATATGTATTTTTTTTCTTTTTTCTCTTTTTAAAAAAAAATTAGGAAAGGAATGCTAGAAAGACCATATGTTAGAACCAACCTCGCCACTGCCGCTGGTGGAAAATAGAGGATAAGAGATCAAGGCTGGAAGGTGGGGCTAAGGGGACAAAGGGTTGCGTCCACCTCATCAGGAATGGCTGAAGAATGGCTATCAGAAGTAGCATCATAAGAGTGATAGTGCCACGCCAACGGGGGAAAGGATCAGGTGACCGTGATTGTCAAGATCCCCAAGGAGGGAAGTACTTCTTCAGGCGATATCCATTGATCAGGAAGGGATCATCAGAGGCATCAACGGTCTGCACTTGGACAGAGCCATTAGGGTTGACAGCAAGTACCTTATATGGGCCCATCCACCGCTGTTGAAGCTTGCCAAGAAACTTGCCAAATCGTGAATCATAGGCTAGGACCAAATCACCTTCCTTGAACTCCTTGTGCTTGATGAAGCTATCATGGTAAGCCTTGCATCGAGCTTGCATGGCTTCCATGCACTGTAGAGCCATCCTGCGAGTTTCATCCAAACATTCCGGGTGTAGGAGATGGCGTTGCAGTGATCATCATCCCCCAAACGCTCTTTGATAGCCACTCTCAAAGAGGGTAATTCCAATTCAACAGGGAAAACAACTTCTCTACCATACACCAGCTGAAAGGGTGTCTGTCTTGTTGCTGCTTTATGGGAGGTTCTATATGCCCAGAGGGCCTTTGTAAGTCGATCATCCCAGTCATGACGATGTGCGGCAATTGTTCTTGTCAGGATCGAGCAGAGGATGCGATTGGTGACTTCGACTTGGCCGTTGGCTCTGGGGTAATAAGGAGTGGACTTGTGATGGCGGATCTTATACAGCTCTGTCAACTCTTCCATGAATTTATTAATGAAATGAGTGCCTCTGTCACTTACCAGCTCTAAGGGACTGCCAAAATGGGTGATGATATTCTCATACATAAACAAGGCCACGCTATTACCATCGTCCCGCTTTAGGGCTTTAGCTTCATACCACTTTGTGACATAATCCGTACATACCAAGATGTATCTATTTTGCTTCCTTCTGGTGGGAGGATCGATCGGGCCTATGAAGTCAATGCCCCACTTCTCAAACGGCTTCAAAGTAAGGATAGGTTGCAGCGGCATGGCACTTGTTTTGGTTGGTTTTCCCATTCTCTGACAAGAATCAGATCGCTTACAGTAATCATAGGCATCCTTGTGGAGGGTCGGCCACCAGTATCCTGCTAGCAAAGCCTTCCTGGCTGTGGCTTCTCCTGCAAAGTGGCCTCCACACGGCTCGTCATGGCAAGCCTTCAGAACAATCCCAATCTCATTTCCTGCAACACATCTTCGGAGCACTTCATCTTTGCCTTTCTTGTACAGTGCACCGCCTAATAGGGTGTAGGGGGCTCATTCTAACAGAAGCTTCTTCATTTCCCGACTAGAAATACCAGGAGGGTACTGTTGGGTTGCCAGCAGATTGGCAATGTCTGCATTACAGGGGGTTGCAGTTTCTACCAAGAATAGGGAAGCATCAAGGAGGTCTGGATCATCCTACTCCTCGTCTCCAGTTTGCGGGATACACGACAGATGATCAGCTAGAACATGGGAACGACCAGGCTTAGTAATTACCTCAAAGTCGAACTCCTGGAATAGAAGGAGCCATCTCATCATTCGTCCTTTCATATCTGCTTTGTTCATCAGGAATGAAAGGGCCTCATGATCCACATAAAATTTAAAGTGGGTAGACAGTAGATAGTGGCGGAACTTCTCTAGGGCAAACACCATTGCCAAGCACTCCAGCTCTGTCACTGTATAGTTCCGTTCCCTATCGGTGACTTTTCGGCTTGCGTAATAGATCGGTTGATCCAGCTTCAGGAGCCCTTCTGGCAGAGAACTGCGCCTAAGCCTTCAATAGATGCATCAGTGTGTGCATGAAACTCCTTCGTCCAGTCAGGAGGCTGCAGAATGGGTGCCTCAATTAGACACTACTTCAGAGTATTGAAGGATGTGTCACATTCTTCCATCCAAATAAACTCTGTATCTTTCCTCAGAAGCTTGTGTAAGGAGGTTGCCTTTGTTGCAAAATGGGCTATGAACCTTCTGTAGTAACCCACATGGCCTAGGAATCCCCTCAACTGTTTGAGGTTGGTGGGTGCTATTAGAGCTGCGATCTTTTTTATCTTTGCAACGTCTGTTGATATCCCTTGTGCAGAGACAATGTGGCCCAACAGAACTCCAGAAGAGACCCCAAAGATGCATTTGTCGGGGTTGAGGGAAATCCCATACTCCCGGCATCGGTCAAAGAATTTTTCCAAATGTCCCCAGTGTTCACGGATCAAACTATAAACATAGAAGTCATCCAAATATACCTCAATAAAGTCGTGCAAATGATTTTGGAATGCGGCCATCATGACTCGCTGGAAAGTAGCAGGGGCATTGCAGAGCCCAAATGGCATCACTCGATAAGCGTAGGTCCCCCATTCTGTGGTGAAGGTTGTTTTGGATTGGTCTTCTTCTGCTATCTGCACTTGGTTATATCCATTGAATCCATCCAGAAGGGAATAAAGCTCATGCCCTGCCACTGTGTCCAATAGTTGGTCTGTGAAAGGGATAGGGAAGTGATCCTTCTTCGTCTTCGAATTGAGCTTTCGGAAGTCAACACATATTCAAAGCTTGCCATTCTTCTTGGGTACAACCAAGATGGGTGAAACCCATTCACTATTTTCCATTGGATAGATGAACTCGGCTTCCAGAAGCTTCAGCAGCTCTGCTTTCACCAATGTGGAATAATTCAGGTTCATTCGCCTCTGTCGTTGCCGTACTGGCTTGGCATCAGGCTCCAAGTCAATATGATGCTGACATATTGTGGGATCAATCCCCTTTAGGTCTTTGTAGGACCACGCAAACACGTCCAAATTCTCTTTCAACAAGTTGTACAAAGTTGACAACTCCTCTTCTGGTAGGCCGCTACCCACCTTCAAGTGGCGTTCAGTGCCAACTACATCCACAAAAGTTAACTACCTTTCGCCTTCTACTTCATGGATGAAGGTACCACGGACCGCTTCTGGGTACAGATCTGACTCCTTCAAGGGGATGGTGTCCTCTTCTGATGTCCCACTAGAACCAACTTCTTCTTTTGGTGGAGACTTAGGTTGCTCCTTGAGATGTTGGAATGGGATTAAAGCCATTTCGGGTTTGGTTTCACGATTAGTTCTTGGCTTAAAGACTCATCTTCTGATGGCGCGTCCAGGAATGTCACATAACAGGGACCCTCTGATGCCTGTTGGAATCATGAGATTGGTGCTTGTTGGCATGGTGTATCATCATCATCTTTTTTTTGGCAAGGATGGTTGAGGGTGGCATGAGCCACTACTGAAAGACGGCTTGGTCTTCTTAATCCATTTCTTATAAAGATTTTGCATATGAGAAAATCCATTTACCAGACCAAATGGTACCATCGCCATCCTGTCCCACAGCATGAGCTCGTCTGCTTCTGATGCTTCTGGAGCTTCTTCTTCATATATATCCTCTTCAGGTGGGATAGACTCTTCCATCTCGCTTTAAAAACCTTCTTCTTCAATATCATCTCCATCCTCTTCTGTCTCTGTCTCCGTCTCTGGCTCTATCTCTGTCTCTATAGGAGCTCTATAAGAGAAGAACAGGTTCTCTGTTTCATCTTCTGCCTCTGTCTTTGGCTCTGCTTTGGCCATGTAACAGGGAGAGCAGTACATCCATGCTTCTATCTCATTGTCAGAAGTGATTTTGGAAATCGTTCCTGGTTCAGGTAGGAAGTATTCACCCATTGATAATGGCTTTGCATCTTTTGGGAGTTAGCTTACAGTATCCACTGTTAAGGAACGTGCCACTGTTTTCTTGGGAAGGATCTGTTTGAGAGCATCTTCATCTACTGATGTTCCATCTATAGCCTCATTGGGGGATTCAGAAGATAATTCCAAAGAGGTGAATCCATGTCCTTTTTGAGCACCATATAGCTTTAGCACCACTTTATTAGGTCCTCTACCCAAGGTCAAGGTTCCTTTGAACCAATTTGTCCTTGCTCTGGCTTAAAAAAGCCATGGTCTGCCCAGTAACAGAGGGTAGGATGTACCATAAGAGTTTGGCTTCAGCACCAGATAGGTTCGCCAATAATCTTTTCCAGCCACTATAGTCTTCACATATGGGAGAATGCCCAAAGGCTTGATTCTGCTCCGATCCGCCAGTCTGATGAGCCATTGGGTTGGTTGCACACCTTGTAGGCCTAGATCCTTCATTGTCACATCCGTCATAATGTTCACTGATGAACCACCATCAATCAGTGTATTTGCAATAAAGCAACCTTCTATCCATACGGCAGTCTCTGGGGTACCCGGATCTAGGAAGGTGTTAGCCACATCCACTTCTCTTACAGGCTCTGGAGCTTTGTTGGACTTTGTTGCTGTTGAGGGAGCAATCCTTAAGCCACGTCTTCTTGTCAATATACTTTTGAACCTTTTTCAGCAACTAGGAGACAACATCAATAATTGTCAGAATGTGAGGTTTGGTTTAAAGGTATCTAGATCTCTGACTAGATCGTATTCCTTAATAGATCCACTGGCTTCTCTAAGCGGTTAGGGAATGGGGCGACACCCACTTTCATTTTCCCTTTTTCTTCCAACAGGGGCATCATGGGAACTTCTTCTACCACTTGTGGCACTTCCTCCTCTTCTATCTCTTGGACCTCTGGTCCTGTCTCTGGAACTGTTTCTATAACTCTCTGTGGCACTGTGGTGCTCTGTACGGCACTGTCAGGCTCTGTCTTGTTCTGTTCTTCTGGTGGAAGATTGAACTTCACTATTCTGGCAGGAGGATTATTTTATTTCTGGATAGGTGGTTCCTTCTTCTTTGCACGCGTGATGGCAGCAACTTCCAATTCCACTAAATTGGAGGTAGGCTCTTGGGCCTTGGCCGGATTATCAGTAGCACTGTTTTTCACTGGGGCTGGGCTTGGACAGTCTTTTGCAGTGTGGCCTTCTCCTTTGCATCGACTGCATAAGGGCTTTAATCCACTGACCTTTTGGGATTTGGACAATTTGGTGAAATGTGTCCCTTTTCTCCGCATCTATAACACTCTACTTCTGATCTCTGACCACCGCCAGACTGTATTCCTCTGTAACTTTGGGATGGAAATCTTCTGGATCCGAAATTAGGACCAAACTCCCTAGGCTTAGGTCCAATATCTTGTGTTATCATTTTGGATTCCAACAAGTTGAATCTTGCATCTTCTTCCTTCCTTCTCCTATCATGCATCTCCTTTAGAGAGCAAATATCCTCTGTATGGTTCTTCTGCAAACAATAGGAATAGAAGGCTCCAGGAATGGTTGGTTTTCGTGTACATTCAGTGGCTAAATGGCCTACTTGATGACACTTACCACACCAAGTATTTGACCGCATCACATCTCTTCCTGCTCCTGCAACGTTAGATATGCTAGTGGTATTCACTTTCAGCATCTGCAACTGCTCTGTAATCACATCCATCAACTCCTTTTTGATATTTACAACTGAGTTGGATAAATAATCCTTCAAGCTTTCTCCTCCTGAGGTACTCGTAGTAGGGTTTTGAGGAGTCTCTATAATCACTGCATAAACAGGTTGGGATGGTGCAGAGGGATCTCTGTTCTGGTTCTGATTCAGAGCTCCTACTTGAACTGTTGGTTGTTGGCTCCAGTTGGTAGGGTTCCACTGTTGCTGCTGATTCAGCATTCGGGAAATTGGTTGGGACTATTGTTGTTGTGGTTGAACCATCATTTGAGGCATTGATTATGGCCACTGTGGATTTGGTGCACTGTACTGTGATACTGGGGGCATCTGTTGGTAGGGGTAGGGGACTGTCCCTGGGACTGCATTTGGTGGGTACATCATTCCTGGCATCAGAGGAGGTAGGATTCCTCTTTCTGGATTCATCGCCAATCTAGCTTCCACTTCATCGTATAGTCTTGCACCTTCTAATGCAGCTTGCAATGTGGCTGGTCTTTGCAGCTCCACAAACTTATAGACTTCTGGTTGTAATCCTCTGAGAAACACTCCCTTCTGAATGCCATCATCTAGATTATGGTTAGTCCATCTCTTTAGGATAAATTCCATTCGTGAGACATAAGCTTCTACTCTTTCTCCAGAGGACTGACTTAGGTTCATAAATTCCTCTCGCATCCGCTCTTCAAAACCTTCATGCCTGAATTTAGTGAGGAAGGCCAACGTCCCATGTGCCAAAAGTTCCTACTGCTTGTCTCTCATACCACTGAAACGCCGCGCCCTTGAAAGTGGCGGGGAATATTGCTAACCAATGCTCAAGGGTTCTGGCATTGTTAGCCACACATGCTACCATAAACTCTGCTACATGAAGATCATGATCTTCATTGTACTCTCCCTTAAAAACTGGCAATGGAACTACATTCGTTGGCCTATCATCAATATTTCCAGGATGGATCTGTCTTGGAAGTGGACCTCCAGCAGGAGGAGGAAGGGCTTGATGTGCCATTGGGACTTCTGTAAAGAGTTCCACAAGGGCGTCAAAGGCAGCTTCTGCTGCGAACTCTTTCTTAGCTTTGATTTTTGCTTTCTCTCTTCTCACGTACCTCTGGACTCGTTCTAACGCTTGTCTCTTTATTGCGTCATTCATCGGGGGGTTGGCTCCACTATGTTGTTAGTGCTCCACAGAGGGATAACGGAATACTTCAGTTTTTGGAGGACTCTCTTTCCAACATTTCTTCTACTTCTTCCTTTTCAACGTCTCTGAATTCTGCTTTCATGCCACTGCACAGAGGAAGGTATTCGGTTTTGAAGGTGTCAAAATGCATACGTCTAAGCATTGTGGTGGTGCCATCATCATAGTAAATAGTGTATGTTGTAAAGAACACTCTGTCTACCAAATTCCAGTGAGTTACCAATTGAACAAACAGAAGATTATCAGTGCACCAAGCATCCCATGTATCTTGCTGTTGAGCATCTACGAATAAATTCCAACTCTTTTCCTTCTTGTCTTTGTGAACCTCTACAAACCAAGACTCTTGAAGCTTCTTCACAATCTCCCACTTGATGATGTCTGGAAACTTCTCAATGAATGCCAAATCTTCCATGAATGGTCATTCTCTCTGTTTCTGCTCTTCAGTTTGTTCCCAAACAGTTTGTCACCAAGATGCAAGTTTCTACTGCTTCAACAGGAAGAGGAAACTGTCCACCACATAGAGCATGCATCATGATGGTGATGTGTTTCTGCCATTGTGGGATGAACTTCTTGTGGAAAGTGGCTTTGATTATGAGAAATTCCAACTCTTCAGTGGAAAAAGGAACTTTACAAACATCCATTGAATTCTTCTCTTCTTGGCAATGCCATTTTCTTCATTTTCAGCCTCTTCTGGTGCTTGTTGATGGTAAGTTTCCCCAGCTGCCCACCAAAAACATGGAGCCCCAAGAGGAACACCAAGGAAAAGGGAATTCTCTTGCAAGAAAATCTATATTGTAACATCAACAAGCTTTTTTATTAGGTTTTATATGATCACAATGAAGAAAAGAACACCATGCACAACAAATGTTCATGCAGCATCATGTAGATCTCCCACAGTTTTGATAAAATCAACCATATTCTTCAATATCTTCATAAAATCCATCAATATAACAAAGAAAGCAAAGGAATACACCATCTTTGAATGAAAATACATCACATAGTATTCATCTTCAATGTTTTCATAGTCTTCTCTCTCAATCTCTCATATACAATCACACTGTTTTGATAGATTTGGCTATCTCTGACTCTCTCTCTCTCTCTCTCTCTCCATCAATAATACATCATATCCTCTCTACAATCTCTCATAATCACCCTAAATAATCTTTCTTAGGTCGTGGATACCCGTCCCAAGAGGTATGTCTAATATGAAGAGGCACCAGAGCCACTACAGTGTCCTTTTGTAGCTCACCACTGTCACTTCACTCTAGTCTTTACTTGAGTCTTCAGCAGCTACTTCTTTCACTTCTTTTAGCTCTTTTACACTTTTATTCACCTCTTTCCAAGGCTAGAAAATTTTCCCAAGCTACACTCTCATCCATCAGAACACATACAGAAGCATACAGAAGGTCTACAGAAGCTCACCAGAAGCTCACCAGAGAGTTACAGAAGGTCAATAGAAAGCATCAGAACCACATAACTCATACCAAAACCATTCCAAACCATCAAAAACTATTCAATAAGCTTTCAAAAAATCTCAAACCCTTTCAATAAATACTCCATCCCTCCTTACAGAGAGAAAATAGAACAAAACAGAACCAATCAGGACCAATCAGAACATATTAGAACATCATCAGAACTTCACATCTCTACTAATAAACATCATGAGCTTAATAAAACCATTCCAACCTATCCAAAACACTCTCAAACCACTTCCAAACCAATCAATCATCTCATAAAATCAACCATTCAGCTCTCAAAAACAACAAAAATCAGCCAAAAAAATAGGCCATTTCAACACTCAACAGGGAAAATGTCAAAGTAAGATTCCATCTTAGAGGTCCACTCCCCTAAGTCAGCCACCAATGAAGATGACTGGCCATTAAACTTGGCTAAAATGATATTGTCCTTCAGCTCTCTTTCATGGAATGCTTGTTGTCCCCAAATAGGCTGATCATGAGTGACATGCATTGAACCCCCAAATTGAGATGGAAATCTCCCAATAGGTGGTTGAGAACCACTATCCAATCTTCCCATTGCAAGAGGACCCCTATGAAATTGAGTATTCAGCCCAAGAGCTTGAGAGTTGGCTCCATTCAAACTGCCCAAATAGTCATCATGCCTTTGTGAATTCTCACCTACTTCATATTGATTCCAATGATATTCACGCCTGATAAACCATTCGCCGTTGCGGTGCCGTCTTGATTCGAACCTCCAACCACACTTGCAGGGTTTTCGGCCATCCTTGTGGAACTATGCTTCGGGGCCATACTCGAAGACGCGTGTATGAGAGATAGAATTCTCCCACTCTCCTATGAAAAATTCTCACCACCTCTCCTTGAGTGAGAAAAGATAATGAAGGGGAGGGATGTATTTTTGGAGATATTGGAGGAGTGTGTGACCTCTCTTTAAGGGGGGAAAAAAAGGAATCCCTCCAAAGCTTCCCTCTCTCTCTCTCTCTCTCTCTCTCTGTGATGATGATGGGGGGCATTTTTTGACAGGGGGCTGTGCTGTCTGACGATGAGGGGGGGCGCTGCCTCTTGATGACCCCCAGGGGGGTGGGGGGACTTCCTCCTTATATAGTGGAGGAGGAGGGCTTCATGAGGGGGGGGAAGATGGCCATTAATGGCCGCCACCCCTTCCACCTGGGGGCTACATGCCCCCCTTCTCACTCCTTACTCCCTCTCTCTCTCCCTCTCTCCCCACCATGCAATCGATAGGGGGAGATATTACATCCTCTCCCCCTTAGAGGAATCGAGGGGGGGAAGATATTACATCCTCTCCCCCTTAGAGGAATCGAGTTGTCCTCATCTCGAGAAGAGCTGGGGGTATTGTTGGTTGAGAGTATTTTCATCCACCCAGGTGGCATCCTCTTTGGGATAATCTTTCCACTGGATGAGGTATTCTCTCAAGGTCCTTGATCTCAAATGCCTCTCCCTAACATCTAGGATTCTATCAGGCCGTAGCTCAAGGACTCCTTGTCTAGGCATTACAATTTACTGATCATCAAGTACATGATTCAGATTAGGTAGATACTCAATAGGCTAACGTGGAATACATTATGAATCTATAGAGTTGCGGGCAACTGTAGTCTGTAAGCATTAGGCCCTAGGCACTTGGTGATCTTATAAGGTCCACAATACCTTGGACTTAGCTTCTTGTACTCTCCCAAGGACAGTGAACTCTTTTTAGGGCGTACACAGATGAAGACCATATCACCTTCAACGAAGGATTTGTCTTGTCGTTTCAAGTCAGCGTAAGCCTTCTGTCTATCCTTGGCAGCTTGAATGTCTTGTCTTATTGATTTGATTTGATCATCCATGTCTTCCAACATCTTTCTTGAAGCTTCTACCCTTAAAGTTGGATCTGAGAAGTTCAAAGGGGTATGACAATCATGCTCATACAATACTTGGAAAGGGGTCATCTGAATACTCTGTTAGTAAGAAGCATTGTAGGTAAACTCAACCAGGGGTAAGTATTGAATCCACTTTTTGGGTTCGCGACAGTAGTATGCCCTAAGCATATCTTCAATGACTTGATTGACTCATTCTGTTTGACCATCAGTTTGGGGATGGTATGTTGTACTGAAACAGAGTTGAGTTCCATTAGCCTCAAAGATAGCCCTCCAAAAGTGTGATGTGAAAAGAGAGTCACGATCACTAATGATTTTTCTGGGTAACCCATGAAGTTTGAATATTTTCTTGATGAATAATCTTGCAATATCTTAAGCTTTATAGTTCATCTTGACAAGGATGAGATATGCGACCTTATTGAGCATATCTACTACAACCAAAATAGAGTTATATCCTCCCTAAACTTGGGGTAAGCCAATAATGAAATCCATACTAATGAACTCCCATTTCATTTGTGGGATGTCAAGCGGTTGCAATTTCCCAAGCATTTTAACATGTTCTGCCTTAATGCATGGACAAGACAAACATTCCGTGACATATTTGAGTACGTCTCCCTTGATCCTTTTCCACTAATAGCTCTTTCTGACCACATTAAGAGTCTTGGCATATTTGAGTACATCTCCCTTGAGCCTTCCCCAATAATAGATCTTTCTGACCACATTAAGGGTATTGGCATAACGAGGATGTCCTAAGAAAGGGGAGTCATGGGCTTCCCGAAGTATCTTCAGCTTGAGAGTTTGGCTTGCAGGGATACATAATCTAGTCCTAAAGTAGACAAGTCCATTACTGATGGAGAATTCTTGATACTTTGTCTTTAGCTTCGGGTCTTGATCCTTGATGGGGATCTCCCTTAGCATTTTCTGATAGACTGCATCATGATATGCCCCTTCTTTTGCTAGCTCAAGAATCAGGTTATTCGGCATTGATACCTTTGTGGCTAGAGACCTTAGGACATTGAGAGGGCCAAAGGGGGGGTGCCCTTTGGGAAATTTAACCCCCCCCCCCCCCCCCACATCATGATTGGAGGTTGAAAGTACCTCATGCAACCGACATTGGGCCTCAACTTCTCCCTCTTGGTTGACTCTATCACCGGTCTTCACATGAGGAATGGCTGTCTGGATGAAGAGATCAGAATCTAGTCTTTCTCTCTTCTCCCTCTCTCTTCCCTCTATGGGTTGTTCATGTGTACCATCTTAAAGAAGGAATCAGGAAGGAGAATGAAGGGAATGGTGATGGAGATTCATGGAGATGCTGAAGATTGATCTACAACATTGGATTGAGAGCAATGGAGGCTCTGTTTGCTGGTTATGTAGTCATTCAAGATGTCTTCGATTACGTAAAAACACTGTATGACCATTTTTATGAAGAAAATGAAGGATTTTTTATAGTTTATGATGATAATTATGTTCTTATTGGATGAAAATTTATTTGTCTGCTAGTTGCATCATGATTAATTTTTGTTTATCAGAAATTTTTGATTTTGCAATGATTTACATGCTCTATTTAATTCTCGTAAACCCGAAATGCGGTTTTTAAGCGATAAAATGGTAGTTTTTCTGTTTTGGGTGGGTAAAAGGTGTTCCCATGGGGGGAATATGGAAGACAAGTTGAATGTTAGTATGTTGAAGTGATTGGAACAAGAAAAACCAAAAAATAGCATATTTTATTACTAAATAAATCAAGAAAATGGAAAAAATAAGGGAAAAAATAGAAATACGTCTTACAAAAATAAGGAAAAATATAATGATTGTTTGTGGATGCATGGTAGTGGCAAAGCATGAGGTTTAGCCTCACTTTTCCTATCTTCTTGTCAAAGTTTGTGATTTACTGCTTTTTATACATCAAAACATGACAAAATGAACTCTACACCTGTGCAACGAAACCAATACCTAAACGTAGGGGGTTGGGATATTTGAATGGTATGATTTGCATGCTGATTGTTGCTGATTTTTTGATACATATCATGACATAGAGTTTGTTGTATGTTAATTAAGAGGATAGTAGCACGAGTGTTGTCTCGGTGCTATCCTTACATCGCCGCAACGGGTTAGTAAATGCATTGGAAAGCGTGGTTGTGCACCACGTGTTTCTGATTTGAAATTATGTTTGAGCACTTAGGATCATCCACTTTTGCATGTGCATGACAACCATGGTATCGGAATAAAAGGATTGGATGCACAGCACTTGTTTTCAATGACAATGACCCACGTTTGAGTGTGGAAAGGCATCCTAAGCCGTAGGATAGACATTCATTTCTTGGGGGATTATTTGGAAAGGACACATGGTATCTCCTGGAGTACTTCTAAAATGAAAGAGTGGAGTTTGTTCGTTTGTTCTATATGTTGAGCAGCACATCAAGGGGCTAATCCCTGCGACGTAGGAGAGCTGCAGTGGGGCCGCGGTGTTTCCACCGACAGGTTGCCTCTCATGTATGTGATTTCGCGGTATTTATTTCCAATGTGTATGGGTTCTCCCTCTGAGGAGTTTATAGAAAGGGAAACGTTAGACTACAAAACTATAAAACTATAAACGCATAGATTAGGCTTTAGGACAATTCGTCCTTTAGCAGCAGATTGACGCTCCTAGCCCGCGAGGCCATGAGGGTGTGTTTGTCTGTTATGAGCATGAGGTCCAACTAGTGCCGTAGCCAGTGCCGGCCCATTTGAGGTCCCATCAGTGGTGCATTTGCTAGGAGTTGCCAACAAGTGGTGGTTCTCAAATCTAGGGTTTTTAGGGACCAAAAAGTTGGCTTATGTCCTCTGACAAGGACCGTCAAGCCGAAATACAAAAAGCAAAACGTGCTGAGAGGGCTAGAAGGCGGTTGGAGATTGTAAGTCGCTATTCTCCTCAAAGGAGTAGCCCCATACGCATAAAAGGCAGTGGCCTTAGTAACCCAACTGCTGCACATAGTCCTTTAGGTGCAGGAGGAAGCGCAAGTTCTTCCTCTCTTCCACCAAGTCAACCCACTTCAAGTGGAGGTGTGATCCCATCAGTCCAAACTCCTATTGTCAATCCAATTATCATCATGGAAAAACCCATTGCAATTCCTACAGGGACGCCAGATCTATCAGCTTTAGGAGTGCATTTGCCCATTTTTAATGGGTTAGTCGAAGAAGATGCGGAGTTTCACATTTGTGAATTCCAAAGACTAATGTTTAATTACCGCATCCAAGATGAGGGACATCTTATGATGTTCTTTAACATGACATTAAAAGGAAGGGCTATGGTATAGTATCATAGAATAGAGACTGGAACCATAACCACAATCAACCAATTTTATGCAGCTTTTCGAGGAGAATATGCCCCTGAAAGAGGTGGCCAATACTGGTTGCATGTTTTGAATGTAAGACGCCAAGACCCCCATGAGAATGTGAAAGCCTATGCCAAGAAGCTTAAGGAAGTGTTTTGTAAGCTACAAACTTATATTCCTATTCCGCCAGCTGCCCAATTGCAATACTTCTTGCATGGATTGGATTTCAATATTTAGGTGCAATTGAGTAGTGTGGCTTTAGCTGATATAGACACCGCCATCACACGGGCAGAAGGAGTAGAGTCACGATTACAAGCGGCCTACTCCTCTCGAATAAATCTTAATGTGGGTCTAGTACATGGAGGCAATTTACCATTGATAAATGGAAGTCAAGGGATGCCTATGAATAACCCTAATGGGAGAGGAAGCATGGTTCAAAATGTACCTTTGCTGCCAGCTCCTCCCAGTGTGACTATGCCTATGGCTAGTCAGTTGGCTCCACCAAATGTTGGAGGCCAAGCTTCGAACCCTAATGTTGTTCCTGTGAGTCAACAACCAATGCCCAATAAAATTGTTAGGCCAATGGAACGACGAATAGACGATCAAGGCTATGAGTCGAGTGCCTCTAATGTCCTTGGCGAAGTTAAGGATATGATGAAGCATTACATCGACATGATTTCTGAACAATATCGGCAAATAGCTGTTGACGTCAATTTCTTGAAGAAGCAGCAGAATTTGATAGGGAGTCGACGCCTTGAAGAGGGTGGTCCTTCAAGATTCAGCTATAAGTGGTGTGGTGGACAACATTTCCCTAGAAATTGTCCAAATGTTAAATGTGATATTTGTGGGACGTTGGGCCACTTAGATGCTACTTGTTGGAGTAAGATTAGTTCCCTCCAATAAGGGAGTAAATAGCCAGGTCTAGTTAATCATAGAGCATAAGGTAATAACCTCCATCAAAATGATGGACCAAGACAAATACTGCAAAGGGGAAAGACCACTATAGAGGAGTTGCCACAAAGCAATGGAGTCAGCCTTATCGAGGCTGTATGTGTCAATGGCACTGAAACCTCTAACCTATGAGCCGTGACAAGAGGCCAAAAGGCTAAAGAGGGTGATAAAGATAATGCAAAACCGGTCGAGGAAAACCCTAAGCAAGGGGATAAGGGGATGCAAGTCCTGAATCCTGGCGTGGAAAGTGGATCTTTAAGGCCTGTTGATAGAAAAGTTGATCCTAAGAAGGATGAGGAACTGCCAAGAAAGAAGGCAAGAGCTAAAAAAGAAGCACCAAAGTCAGTCCCGAGACCAAAAGGGAGATTGGTTTGGCAAGAAAAGAGAGCTTTGGCTACCTATCATGATTTTGATTTAGCAAGTTCTCTTTGCGAAGTCACAAACCAAATGTAAACCTCTTACAGTTAATTAAATTATCTCCAGAGTACGCAAGGAATTCAAGAAGATCCTACGTATTGGGTATATTGTAGAACCTTTGGGCATAGCACGAGTAGGGGAAGATTGGTTTGATCATGCTGAAAAGAATTGCCCTAGGGTTCCAGCATACGTGGATGGAATATTAGTGGAGCATGCTATCATAGACACTAGGTCCTCTATCAATATCATAAGTTCAGAGTTGATGGAGAGGTTGGGTATAGGCATCCAGAAAGATAGCTCCACCCTTCTTAGAATGGTTGATGATAGTCTAAGGCAACCAGAAGGTTGCGCTACTAAAGTCCATGTTACACTTGCAAGTGTGGAATGTTTCTTGGACTTTAGGGTGATAAGATTTGCAAGACATCCTAGCTATCGAGTCTTGCTAGGTAGGCCTTGGATTTTACGAACACACTGCCAAGTCGATATACCCGCCGGTTGAGTGGTTCTAGGTAGAGGTGCTAATCGAGTAATAGTCGATTCTTACCCTGAGTCTCCTCAGAGTGAGAGAGCTCCTTTATCCTCTACTGAATTAGAAACAACAGATGATCCATCTGGTAGTGAGACATCATCCAGTGATGAATCTAGAGAGAGGTCCACTACAGAGGATATTTATCAGATAACTCTAAATGAGCCGATAGAGCCTCAAGATAGGATAAGAGACACGGATGTGATTGAGTTGGACCTTGGCACGCCGAATGATTCGCGGCCAATTAAATTAGGTTCCATGCTCAGTTCAGCAGAAAGGGAGGACTATGTGTCCTTGATTCAAGAATTCCGCGACATCTTTGCTTGGAGTTATGATGCTGAGAGGCATTTCTCCTAGCCTGGCTGTTCATACTATTCCTGTAAAAGAAGACAGTCGTCATGTGCGTCAGAAAGTAAGGTGTATGCCTTTTGAATTGAGGGACGGGATGTTTGAGGAGTTACAAAAGTTACGGAAAGCTGGTTTAATCTTCCCTGTACAGCACACAGAATGGTGTTCACCAGTTGTCATCAGGAAGAAGAAAAACAACCAAATTTGACTATGTGTAGATTTTAGAGAGCTGAATAAGCAGACGGTTAAGGATTACTACCCATTGCCATTTATTGACTAGATTTTGGATCAATTAGCGGGTAGGGAAATATATTCATTTATGGATTGCTTTGCAGGATACAACCAGATGGCAATTCCAGAAGAGGACAAGTTGAAAACAACTTTCATTACTGTCTTTGGTACTTTTGCGTACCATGTGATGGCCTTTGGTTTGTGCAATGCACATGGATCATGGCAACGAACAGCAGATAAGACCTTTGGTGACATCTCCCCAGATGAGTTGAAAGTATTTATCGATGACCCGGGGGCAGCCACTATAAGGGAAAGGATGTTGATTATCTTAAGAAAGTGCTTTGAGCACTGTAGACAATTTTGTATCGCTCTTAACCCACGGAAGTGTGTCTTTGGAGTGCCTTATGGGCTATTGCTAGGGCATGTGGTCAGTTCAGTAGGGATAGCAACTGACCCTGAAAAGATCAAGGATATAGTCGCTATGAGTCCACCATACACTCCGAAAGAGGTACATAGCTTTCTGCCATCGATAGGGTACTATCGGAGGTTTATAAATGCCTTGGCAGAAAGGATGTTGCCACTAACGAATTTATTATCCTTTAGTTGTTCATTTGTATGGAGTGACCCTTGTAAGGTAGCTTTCGAGGATGTGAAACAGGAGCTAGTAAAAGCACTAGTTTTAAAAGCACCCAAAAGAGGCGATATATTTTACATATTTTTAGCAACCACCATGCATAGTATCAGCTGTTGTTTAGCCCAAATCTAGGAGGAAAAGTGGTATCATCCGTGTAAAATATTACACGGCGCAGCGAACAGAATCTGAGAAAGAGATAGAGAGTACACAACAGATAAGAGGAGAATCAGTAAATTCTTTAACTCCAAACAACTAATACAAAGATGGCTCTGTCCACCCGTGCGCTTCCACTGTGTGAAGCTTAGATGGCAATCTAGACAGAAGATAGGTGAAGAGCTTAAGGCTAGCTGGAACAACAACTCTGACTGGGTGAAAGATGAGTGATCGATGGTGGCTGTGAAGGGGTTTAGCTTTTATAGCCTGCGAAGTCCGTGAGGTTGGCCTGACCGACCTACCATATAAGCCTCCACTAGTCGGCCAGGGAATATTCCAAGGAATATTCCCTTCACCATCGGGCCCCTGGACCCCACAATAGGGACCCCTTTTAACTCCCTTACCTCACAACTCGATGCAATGCGCCTCGAGTTGCTACTAGCTTAACCACTCCGTCTAACCCAAAGATTAGACCCACAACGGTCACCTTTTTGCCATCCGATCACATAGACCTCATCTGATATACAAGTTAGGACTCAACCAATGTCCAGGCTCAGATTTGGCTTCTCCTCATAATGGGGGCCTTACATCTTTGAGCACCATGGATCATTGGTAGCACCTAATGAGGGTGGGACATTGATCATATCTAACACCCCCCCTCAATGTCCACCCATAGGTGAACTATCTCCTTGGCCCAATGTCGAGTCTCTGAAGATGAACTTGAAGCAGATCCTTCATAAGTGCTTTGGTGAAGATAACTTCTCCATTCTCCTCTGTTGGACAGTAGACCAGTTCCACTATCCCATCCTCCATCAAATCACGCACATAGTGATATTGGATCTCTATATGTTTGGTGCGTGCATGAAACATTGGATTTTTGGCAATGGCGATGCAACTCTGATTGTCACATCTCAGCACAGTTGGTTCTTCATCCTACACTCCCATATGCCATAGAATCCTTCTCAACCATACTGCTTCACATGCAGCAAAACAAGCTGCCTTGTACTCTGCTTCGGTAGAAGACAATACCATTGTTGGCTGCTTCTTACTAATCCAAGAGAAAATTCCTGAACCCAAAGAGAAACAATAACCAGAAACTGACTTCCTGGAATCATTGTCTCCTGCCCAATTTGAGTCACAGTTCCCCACAAGAGAAGTTCCGAAACTGTATGTGATACCATAGTCAAGAGTTTTCTTCAGTATCTGAGCACCCGCTGTTGAGAATCAGCAATCACACTCAAACAGCCTCTTTGTATGGAGTCTCAGGGTCAAGGATATGCAGGCTAACTTATCCCATATGCACAATGGTGCCTACTGTAGTTTCCTACTTTCCTATAAAGCATTGTACTTGCTTCCTTTCTTAATGCAATGATAGTACTCTTTTCATTTCAGTAAAGTGTCAATGTCATTGTCCACATACACAAGATTGTGTTTATGAGTCCAAGTCTCAATCTTGGAACCTAATTCACTTGTGTAACAAACAGTGTCCATTCCATCATGAGTCTACACTTCTCTTTCCATCCTCCATAGCTTCCGGTTATGTCATGCTCTAGATCCTGCATTTCTAACATGGTATCAGAGCCCAGTTGGGCATGGCATTGCTTCTCCAGCCTCTCTTGATTCTTCTGAACCTCCACCCAGCTCAGTGTCAGTGTATGACTTCTTTTCTCAACTCTACTCTCACTGAAGCTTCCATGGCAGCCATAGCCAGCAGCACCCTGTCAGATTGAACTGCTTATATCTCACTCCACAGGTCAAATCTCTTGGAGCTTCCTTCTGGAAAAGTATTCCCCAACTCATAAAGCTTCCCTGTATCACATCAATCCAGGACGTTGGACCATCTGAAGCTCAGCATTGTGAAAATCCCCAATCTCTGCTCTGTGTCTGCCATAGCCAGACAGGACCTACCTTGCTTGGAGCTTCCATAACTCTTCAACCAGGCCATTTCAGTCCACGATTTCTTCTGGAGAGTTGTTCCTCTGCTCAAGGCGCTTCATCTTGGCATAATAATCGATGACATTGATGCTCCCTGGCTCCAGCATTGCAGAAATTCACTGTCGCTGTCCAGATCTGCGCCGATTCTGTTCGTGGCCTCTGCGTGCGCCGTACAGCCCGCGATCTGGACAATCTCCATGGGGCTTTGATAGCCCATGACATAAGCTTCCTAGACATGTAAAAAGTTTTGAAAATGATCCACTGTAGCTCCTGCAATCATCAGCAAAAAACCAGGCCCCTGTCTCAGAAACCCTAATTCCACCATAGCCAAAAGCTTCAAAATCTTGACATTTTTCACTGTGTCTCTCACTGAAGTTATCAACAGTGATTTTAATCATTGAGCAATACTCTCTGAAGTTCGTTAAAGTACTGTCACTCATATCTGAAGGCATCAGCATCAAATCAAGAAGGGGAAGATCACTTGGAGTAAAAGACTTTTGCAGATTTGGTATTCATTGACACTCAGTTAGTGCTTTTTAGCACTTGTGTCTCTCAATCAATTCTTCTGTTGCTCAAATCTAATAAAGTCTGAAGTTGATTTGCTACTGTTCCCGTAAATCTAACATGGGCAAAGACTCGCCAAATGCTCGATTCAAAGGAGTCGGATTCCACACTTGGCAAACCTGCATCAAGCTCATCCTGATGAAGAAGGGTATCTGGGCCATCACAAATGGCAAAGAGAAGAAACCGCGGGACGCGGACCTTGCAACTACTTGGCAAAAGAATGATGACAGAGCCCAGGCCATTATCAAATTGGAGCTAGATGACAGTTATATCCATCACGTGGATAACTGTGAGACCTCACAGGATACATGGAAAAGACTTGACACCCTGTTTGGTGCACAATCTAAATCATCAAAGTATGGTCTCCTAATTGAATTCTTCAGGCTTGAAATGAAGTCCAGCACATCACTTGCCACACATCTTAATTACATGGAAGGACTCCTAACCCAACTTGCAGGAATCAACATTAAAATAGATGAAGATGTTTGCATCGGTGTTCTACTTAAGAGCTTGCCTCCTGAATATAATAATGTATCAACAACTCTAATCAACATGCCAAATCCTGAACTTGTTGATATCCAGGCATCATTGTTAGAAGAAGAAAAGAAGCTAAAATCTAAAGAAGAACCAAGTACCTCTAGAGATGAGCATGCATTATATGTTGGCAACAGGTACAAAGGCAAGAAAGATTAGCTCTTTTGTGACTTCTGCAAAAGGACCGGACACACCGAGAAGTTCTGCCACGCAAGAAAGAGATCCCAAAAGGCCTATCTAGTCGCAGTCAAAGAAGAAGAAGAAAATGAAGCAAAGGAAGAAGAAGATGAAGACCACCAGGATCGGAAGGACAAGACTCATCAGTCCTTGTACTCTCATAATTCTGATAGACTGTTTTTTAAAAAAAGCCTTGTATTTCCTTTCCCTAATGCTTCCTGCCATAAACTTTGTAAACTTCTTATGTAACTTGGCATTACAGTCCCTGTACACTTTGTGAGGCCCCTGTTACAGCCTCTGGATGTCCACCATGTTTATGGTACCCACACTTAGCTTTTTCTGTGACAGCCTCTGGTGTTTTGCCATGTCTGTGGTATGCCCACACTTTGCAGGTGGTTCTCATTACAGCCTCTACACACTTTGTGCCTTTACTAGTTGTGATTGAGGAGGGGTGTTGAGAATCAGCAATCACACTCAAACAGCCTCTTTGTATGGAGTCTCAGGGTCAAGGATATGCAGGCTAACTTATCCCATATGCACAATGGTGCCTACTGCAGTTTCCTACTTTCCTATAAAGCATTGTACTTGCTTCCTTTCTTAATGCAATGATAGTACTCTTTTCATTTCAGTAAAGTGTCAATGTCATTGTCCACATACACAAGATTGTGTTTATGAGTCCAAGTCTCAATCTTGGAACCTAATTCACTTGTGTAACAAACATTGTCCATTCCATCATGAGTCTACACTTCTCTTTCCATCCTCCATAGCTTCCGGTTATGTCATGCTCTAGATCCCGCATTTCTAACATCCGCATCCCAGCCTTCCAATGACTCTCATGAGGTTTGTTTGAGAACCTGCTCAAAACACCAACAGCAAAACTGATATTTGGTCTGGTGTTACACAAGTAGATCAGACTGCTGACCAACCTCCTATACCTCCCAATGTCTGCTAGTACTGATGTATCCTCGACGGATAACTTTGCATTCACCTCCATAGGTGTAGCTATCTCCTTGCACTCGGTCATGCCAAATGCCTTCAAGATCTCCCATGCATACTTCTTCTGAGAGATGAATATCTTTCCTGGCTCTTGCCAGACTTCAATCCCCAAACAATAGTGCAGCAAGCCCAAGTCTGTCATTTCAAACTCAGAATTCAAAGCCTTTCAAGTTTGGTTGATCATATCTTCATAGTCACCTGTAATAAAAAGGTCGTCCACATATAGGACAATCACTACATACTTTTTACCATCCCTGTAAACATACAAGTTAGCATTTGAGGCACATCTTTTGAAGTTTAGGTTTAAAAAGAACTTATCTGCTGGTACCATGCTCTGGGGGCTTGTTTCAGCCCATATAATGCCTTATTCAGCTTACACACTTTGTTCTCAGAATGGGGGGCCTCAAACCCTGGTGGCTGAGCCACGTACACCTCTTCCTTGAGGTCAGTATTTAAGAACACTGACTTAATATCCATTTGGTACACTGGCCACTTCTTGTGGGCAGCCACTGCAAGTACTGTGCGAATAGTGGTCATTCTGGCAGTTGGGGCAAATGACTCTTGAAAATCAAACCTTTCAACTTGTGAAAATCATTGGGCAACCAATCTAGCTTTGTACTTTTCTAAGGTACCATCAGCCTTGTACTTACCTTCCAAATCCACTTGGTGCCAATAACCTTCCGCTTTGCTGGTCGATCCACTAGCTCCGAAGTGTCATTCTTCATTATGCTGTCATACTCCGCTTGCATAGCAGCCTTCCATGATGGATCTGCAAGTGCTTCTTCTAAGTCAGTTGGCTCCTTTACTTCTCTCATAATCTCAACCATCAAGGCCATATTGACTATGTGAGCAGAAGCCCTCCTTTGCTCCTCTATTCTCTGAGACCTCTTTGGTCCGTCTGCCTTCTCCTCAACAGATGCAAGCATAGGATTATTGTGGTCATAGAGCTACTTCACCTAGCGCAGCAATGGCTTTTCCGGTGGGGTGATGTCAGGTTGGTGAACTTTTTCCTTGTTAGAATATCAAGCTCATTTAGTGTGTGTTGACCGACATGAGCTGGACACAGCTAGTCTAGCCATAGTAGTTAGATACATTAAATAAGTCGGTGCCTTTGGTGTGAATGGTCTTATGACCGTAGGTTGTATCTTTCACTATACAGTGTGGTTTGAATATAGTGTGTGAGAGAGGAAGCTCGTAGCTTCACTCTGCCTTTCATCACTCTGCCTCTTTGAATCTGAACATGGTATCAGAGCAGGACTTGGTGGATCTCTGAGAGTTGGAGAAAGTGAAGATCTACTTCCAGGAAGTGAAGACTCATTTTTCTTTTGTGCAGACAGGCTGCCATTGTGGACTGCAGGTAAGCATTTGTTCATTACACACTCCAGGGTCAAGATCAGAGCTTGTGGCTTCTTGAGAGCCCTGAGGAGGCTGGTTAGAGTGCATTTGGGTGTGGCATCAACATCACCATCATCATCTTCATCAGCAGGAACTGGAAACAGAGGTCTGCAATCAGCGTGATTGCGCCTGTTTGGGCTGAAGGCCTGCACTGTCTACTGCAATCACTGGTGACCATAAATGGGTCATGAGAAGCATGTATGGCTATTGAAAAAGGTCTTTGTGAAGTACATGGAGTAAATACTTGTGGTTGAGCTCTGATATGAGCTGAAACAGAGTGGGCAGAACTGTGTAAATTGTCTGCACTGCTGTATACACAGCATACATGGAGTCTACAACACTTTGAAGAGCATTGGAAGCTCTTGAGTATGCCCAGAAGCACCTGTGAAGTATAGGTACATGCTGGAGGCTACATGTACTTGTCTTGATCAATTGCAAGCTGAGTTTGGTGGCTGAAATACACAGATCTGAAGCTTCTTTTGTGGCTGGAAACTGTCTTGGATTGTGGGCAGTAAGCATTTTGCTTTCTACTGAAGCACAGAGTGACAGATGCAGACATCTGAAAGACATATATACTGTCATATGCATGTTAGAATTGTCTTGGGTTGAGAGGAGCATCAAAAGCCACTGAATACTGGAAGTTTGCAGCTGAAATAAAAGAAATCTTGTCTTCTTGGGATGAATATAAATTGCAGACATTTTTGGTTGACTTGCTTGTCAGATATAGACAGGGTATTGTCACTACATAGTCATGTACTGACGGTGACATACTGAAACAAATGTATGGTCTGATTTAAGGACTTTTTTGAGCTAGTTGAAGCGGGTTATGCTGGTTTATTGACTGCAATCTTTACATAAACTGTTAGCATTGGCACTTGTTAAGAATACACTGGCTGATGTCTCTATGCTTATGTCTGAAGTGACATATGTACCAGGAGTCAATTTAGCAGCTTTGGAACATGCATTACATGTATCCAGGTGGAGTTTGACTTTGGAAAGGCTGCTGTAATTGCAGTTTACAGGTTTGGACTGCATGCTTTTGGAACCTGGCAGTGGATCTGCAGGAGTTAAATCTGAACCGAACATCAGACATATGTATTGGCAATTGTCTTTATGAGTTGGATCAACCGATTGGGACGTTGTTTGGGTTGATATTTGACTGAAATTTACTGGTTTTTTTCCTGCAATTAATTGCAGAAAACTGTCATAAACAGTTCCGGGCTGAAGTTGAACTGTTAAGAAAATCTTGGTTTGCAGGTAGTCAGGCAAGGTCTGCAACATGGCAAATGCTGATAGAACTGATAATGTAACCCAGATTGTGGGAGAAAAGCTTGATAGCAACAATTATGCAATATGGAAGTTCCGCATGGAGAACTTTCTGATAGGCAAAGGATACTGGGACTTAGTGACAGGTGTTGAGGCTGAACCTGAAGTTCCAGATAGGAATCCTACAGCTGATCAAAGACGAGCACATCGAGCTTGGACGGAAAGAGCTCGCAGAGTTTTACATTGGCTATCATTATGTATCTCGGATGCTATGGTGATGCAGATCATGAACTGTAAATCCCCAGCAGATGCATGGAACATATTGGTCAGGTACTATGGCACAACTACGAGTGCCAGGAAGATACAACTGAAGCAAAAATTCAACAACATAGAGAGGAGGAACAGATCCATACAGGACTATGTCACGGAAATTAAAACCTTAGCAGATCAGCTCGCATCTGTTGGCTCACAGGTAGAAGATGAGGATATGGTTGCAGTGACCTTAAATGGCTTGGGTCCGGAGTATAAGTCTTTTGACACTTCAGTATCTGTGCGGGCTGAGATGCCTGATTTTAATGAGCTGGTTGCATTATTGATTCATGAAGAGGTGAAGCTTGGCTTAGCTACAGGGTCAAGCAGCTCTAAGAAAAAGGATGCAGTTTTTTATTCGAATCAGCGTGGTCGTGGTAGCCGTGGTAGAGGCTATGGATCTGGCAGAGGAGGCCAGCAGAATGCATCCTATAGTAATAGCAATCAGCAGTCATCAAATGCAAGAGGTAGTGGCAACTTTCGAGGCAGGGGGAGATCGAACTCCCGTGGCAGAGGCTCATGGCAGCAGCAGCGTCAGTCAGACAATCCAAATAAGGACAAGGATTGTCACTACTGCGGAAAGTATGGGCATATTGCAAAGGATTGCTGGAAGAAGCAGGGAAATCAGAAGGGCAAGCAGCATGGACATTATGCTACGTCCAGTCAGGCAGATGACTCTGGTGATAGACTGTTTGCCATGCAATATGTCAAAGATAAGGCTGCTGAAAAATCATCTGATGATGTAGTGTGGTACATTGACTCGGGGGCGTCGAATCACATGACCCCTCATGGTGATTGGTTCACGGATATGGTGGCTGAAAAGCATGGCTATGTATGCACAGGTGATGACACGCAACATAGCATTGAGCATAAAGGCAAAGTGCCTCTGGTTGTACATGATGGCAGGAAGAAGAATCTTCATGATGTTTTGCATGTTCCTTCGATTACGAAGAACCTATTGTCTGTAGGCCAAATGACAGAGCAGAACTTGCAGGTTCGCTTCAATAAGCATGGCTGCTTTATTGAAGAGTTTGGCAATGGATGCAAGTTGATCGCGAAAGGCCACAGAAATGGAAGAATGTTCACTCTTGATGCTACACTGCCAGAGCTGAATTCCGCTATGTTTGCTCAGGGTTCTGGCACTATCAGGGACTTAGAGATTTGGCACAAGAGAGTGGGGCATGTCAATTTACAGAGGTTGCAGACCATGCAGAAGAAGCAGCTGGTAACAGGGCTACCTAGATTCCAATATTCAGATATTGGTCATGTCTGCGAGGCTTGCCAGTTTGGTAAGCAGTCACGATTGCCGTTTGTCAGGCATGTAAGACAGAGTACACGACCACTGCAGTTAGTGCACTCTGATGTTTGGGGACCAGCTCATAATGCATCTATGGGGGGTTCCAGATACTATGTATCCTTCATTGATGACTACAGTCGATATACCTGGCTTCACATATTGAAAACAAAAGATGAGGTCTTTGGTGTTTTTCAGAAATTTAAGGCACAGGTTGAGAAGGAATTTGAGTGTTACATCTCTTGCTTGAGATCTGATAGCGGTGGGGAGTATGTCTCCAATGAATTTGCTGATTTTTTGGCTGAAAATGGCATTCGTAGGCAGCTAACCTGCAGCTACACTCCGCAGCAAAACGGAGTAGCTGAAAGGAAGAACAGGGTTCTGATGGAAGCTGCTAGGGCCATGATGAATGAGAAGCATATGCCGCTTTACTATTGGGCAGAGGCTGTTGTGACAGCTGCATATATTCTAAACAGGACTCCCACTGCAGGCATTCATGACATGACACTGTTTGAGAGGCTCTATGGCTATAAGCCGGATGTAAGACACATGAAGGTCTTTGGCTGTCTTGCTTATGTGCACATTCCAGATGAGAAAAGGAAAAAGTTAGATCCCAAAGCGCATAAGAGTGTGTTCATTGGATACTCGCAGGAGAAGAAGGCATACAAATGTTATGATCCCTCTACCAGGGAGACTTTGGTAAGCAGGGATGTCATCTTTGATGAGTTGGGCTCTTGGTATGTCTCACCAGTTGCAGTGCCATCCGATTTGCCTTCCACTCATGTCTCTACAGTTGATATGCAGCAGAGCACTGCTATGACAGGACCTATCAGTCAGACAGTATCCCCATGGACAGGGAGATTGAGGAGCTCACCGTCCACTGACACGGGTATGTCAGTGAGGGGGAGACATGATGTCTTGGACAGCAAAGGAAAAGAGAAAGTTAGTGAGGATGGTATGATGACACCTGGCAGAATGACTTCGGGCTATGAGTCGAGTGATACTTTAGACAGCGAACTTGGTATTCCGACTGTCTATACGCCTGGCACGAGGCAGAACAGGTACATTCCGCCTCATGAGAGAGGTGAATCGAGTAGTGCACCACAGCCTAGACGATCGCAGAGGGTCAGATACCCTGTTGACAGGTTGACGTACTCTGGTTATTCTGCAAAGCATTATGCATACATGACAAAAGTGATGGAGATCAAAGAACCAGGTACTTATGCTGAAGCAGCAAAGGATGAAAACTGGTGTATGGCTATGGACGAAGAGATGAAAGCCTTGGCTGAAAATCAGACTTGGGATTTGGTACCACTGCCTGAAGGAAAAAAGCCTGTTGGCTGCAAATGGGTTTATAAAATCAAATGTAAGTCTGATGGCAGTGTAGAAAGGTACAAAGCAAGGCTGGTCGCTAAAGGATATGCTCAGCAGTATGGCTTGGATTATGATGAAACATTCAGCCCGGTTGCAAAAATGGCAACCATACGAACTATTATTGCCTTGGCTGCTGCAAAAGGCTGGAAATTGCAGCAGATGGATGTTAAGAATGCATTCCTCAATGGTGATTTGATAGAGGATGTATACATGGTTCAGCCGGAAGGGTATGAGCACCCTGATTTTCAGCATTATGTGTGCAGGCTGAAAAAGGCACTGTATGGGCTGAAGCAGGCTCCGAGAGCCTGGCATGCTAGGATCAGCAGTTACTTGCAGAGTCTTGGATTTGTTGTTGGCAGGGCTGATCACAGCTTGTTTACAAAGAAGACTGACAGTGGCTTGGTAGTGCTGGTCATATATGTTGATGACCTGATAATCACTGGAAATGATGACTTGGGAATTCAGCATGCTATGAAGATGCTGAAATCTGAATTTGACATGAAAGATCTGGGAGATCTGAAGTATTTCTTGGGTATTGAGGTCGTACCAGCTGAAAATGGCTTATGGCTGATGCAGAAGCACTATGCCATGGAAATGCTTAAGAAGTATGGCATGGTTGAATGCAAACCACTGGATACACCTCTGGACCAGAATGTAAAGCTAGACATGAACACTGGGGCTGAAGTAGAAGATGTGACTATGTACAGGCAGATGGTCGGCAGTCTGATTTAGTTAACCATCACTAGGCCTGACTTGAGCTATGCAGTAGGGCTGATAAGCCAGTTTATGCAAAAGCCGAGAAAGCCGCACTTGGATGCAGTTAGACGCATCATGAGGTATGTTAAGTCCACTGTAGACTATGGGCTGTTCTATGTCAGAGATAAGCCCTTGATACTGATTGGATACACAGATGCAGATTGGGCAGGATGCTCAACTGACAGACGATCTACGAGTGGCTATGCCTTTGGCTTTGGTAGCGGCATGATCAGTTGGAGCAGCAAGAAGCAGCCTACGGTTGCTTTATCTAGTACTGAGGCAGAGTACAGGGGGGCTGCATTGGCAGCATGTGAGATTGCTTGGCTGCTTAAGCTTATGGCTGACTTGGATATTCAGGTTGATGCTCCAGTGAAACTGTTATGTGATAATCTGAGTAGTGTACTCCTGGCCATGAATCCAGTTTACCATGCCAGGACAAAACACATAGAGGTACACTACCACTTTATTCGTGAGATGGTCCTTGCAGGAAAGGTTGATCTTATGCATGTGAGGACTGATGAGCAGGTAGCAGATATCTTTACCAAGTCTCTGGGTAAAGATAAGTTCTGTGGTTTTAGACAGCTACTTGGAGTACATATGCTGTCTTGAGCTTGAGGGGGAGTGTTAGAATATCAAGCTCATTTAGTGTGTGTTGACCGACATGAGCTGGACACAGCTAGTCTAGCCATAGTAGTTAGATACATTAAATAAGTCGGTGCCTTTGGTGTGAATGGTCTTATGACCGTAGGTTGTATCTTTCACTATACAGTGTGGTTTGAATATAGTGTGTGAGAGAGGAAGCTCGTAGCTTCACTCTGCCTTTCATCACTCTGCCTCTTTGAATCTGAACATTCCTCATCATCTGAAGATGATGCTTCCTCCTCCTTAAGGATAGGGATAGCTATCGGGACAGGTTCATAGTGGACTGCTTCTTCGCTTGATGATAAAGTGGAAGAACTTGCCTTCTCCTCCTCCACTATATGCGGCTCCTCCTTGAACACCACATCACGGCTCGCGATGATCTTCTTTGCCTCTTCGTCATATAATTTGTAAGCCTTCTGCTCATCACTATAACCCAAGAAGATACATTTTTTGCTTTTTGGTATTAACTTGTTTCTCTTCTCATCTGGAATATGTGCATAACATTCACATCCAAAAATTCTGAAATGTGAGACAGATGGTTTCTTACCAGTGTAAGCCTCATGAGGTGTTTTTCGCTTGAGAGCCTTTGTGTAGCTCCGATTTAGAATGTAGACTGCAGTATTAACAGCTTCAGCCCAAAAATGGTTAGGCAATCCCTTCCCCTTTAGCATGCATCTTGCCATCTCCACAATGGTGCGATTCCTATGTTCCACAACACCGTTCTGTGGAGGTGTGTGAGGCATCGTCAATTGATGCTTGATCCCTTTGCTCTTGCAAAAGCCTTCAAACTCCTTTGAGTTGAACTCACTACCACCATCGGTTCTAAATTTCTTTACACTTTTCTCTGTTTCATTCTCAACAAGTTTTAGCCATTCTTTAAACTTACCAAAAGCTTGAGCCTTATCACGAAGGAAGTACACCCACATCTTCCTACTGTAGTCATCGACAATCAACATAAAATAAGAAGATCCCCCCAAGGCATGTGTAGGCATCTTACCACACAAGTCGTCATGCACCAACTCTAGAGGAGCCTGTGCTCTATTCTTGCTTTCTTGTGGAAATTCCTTTCTCTGTTGCTTGCCCATCATACAAGCTTCACATGGTTCCTTCAATACAGTAATTGTAGGTAGGTGAGCAACCATACCTTGCTTTTGCATCTCCTTTAACACTGCAAATCTGATGTGTCCAAACCTTTCATGCCAAAGCTTACTTGTGCCCACTCCAGTGGTGGCTATAAGAGCACTTAGCTCATACAGGTTGTTCCTTCTTTCTCCTTTGCCAACAATTGTGCTAGCACTATCAAGAATTTCTGCACCTGTCTTCTTGAACCTCACTTCATGACCAAGATTAGTTATGGCAGCAAGTGATAAGAGATTTCTCCTGATTTCGGGAACATACAACACATTTGAAAGCTTTTTGACTTCACCATTTGCAGCAACAAAAGAAATAGTACCTATGCCCGCAACAGGGCATTTAGCATCATTTCCAACCGTCACAGTGATGGATTCTTGTAGAGGCTACATAGAACTGTATAGACCTTTCTTGTTGGTCATGTGACGGGGGAGGCCCCACTATCCAACACCCATGAGTCAGTGGTAGATTCTTCTTGCGCCGAGGAGCACACTTCCTCAATGGTCTCCATGAATAATTCCAGCTCTGCTTCAGCTGTATTGGCTATCTCTTTCCCTTTACTTTTAAGGGTACCATTCTTTTCATCTGCCTTCTTGACACGACAATTTGCAATTGCATGTCTTTTCTTCTTGCAGTAGAAGCACTCTCCTTGAAACTTCTTCTTTCTGCCCTTCTTCTTTTTGTCACCATCATTTTTGGTGGAGGAACCACCTTTGCCTTTTGCATTGGCAGAGAATGCGGCATCTCCATTGTTGCTTCCTTCTTGAGCTTTCAGCCTCAACTCCTCCTCCATTAATAATGCACAAAACTCCTCAAAAGTCAAAGCTTGAGGTCTCACCTGAGTATTAAGGGCAGTTACTAGTCCATCAAAATTTTGTGGACAAATCCGAAGACACCTCCAAGCTAGCTCTTCGCTAGTCTTTTGTATCCCAGCGCCAGCCATCTGGTCGTGCAGATTCTTAATCCGAGTGATGAATGCTTCAATCGTCTCTCCTTCAGCAAACTTCTCCGCTGCTAGTTGATTCTCCAAGTTTTGAATCCTTGTTTGGTTTTGTGTTTCATACTGACTCCTTAGTACATTCCAAGCCTCTGACGCTTTCGTTGTATACTGGAATCAAAGTCAGAACACTGTCAGAACAGCTTGTAACTAAGGCACACAATGCATTTGCATTCCTTCTTTTCCAAGCTCGTAGAAGATCTGCATTCAGAGGAATCATCATACTAGGATTTGATGGGTCGGGTGTAGGCTGTGGTTCTGCATCAGTCCCCAGCAAAGTCTCCAGAAGCTCATAAGAATCAAGGATAGTTGTAATTTTGAACTTCCATAAGGTGTAGTTTGTACCATCTAACTTGCCTTCGCTGAAGGTTGGTGGACGAATCCTCAGTGTTTGAATAGCCGGTACAGAAACACCACCTCCTACACTGCTTTCTAATGCGCCAGAACCGCTTCCGAAAGTCGACATAGTTTCTCTTTGCTGTTGCACACTCTCCGATCTCTAGAGCCCCCTAGGCTCTGATCCCATGTAAAATATTACATGGTGCAGCGAACAGAATCTGAGAAAGAGATAGAGAGTACACAACAAATAAGAGGAGAATCAGTAAATTCTTTAACTCTAAACAACTGATACAAAGATGGCTTTGTCCACCCGTGCACTTCCACTCTGTGAAGCTTAGATGGCGATCTAGACAGAAGATAGGTGAAGAGCTTAAGGCTAGCTGGAACAACAACTCTGACTGGGTGAAAGATGAGTGATTGATGGCTGTGAAGGGGTTTAGCTTTTATAGCCTATGAAGGCCGTGAGGTTGGCCTGACCGACCTACCATATAAGCCTCCACTAGTCGGCCAGGGAATATTCCCTTTACCATCGGGCCGGGGCGCTACCCCCAGACCCTTTTAACTCCCTTACCCTGCAACTCGATGTAATGCGCCTCGAGTTGCTACCAGCTTAACCACTCCGTCTAACCCAAAGATTAGACCCACAACGGTCACCTTTTTGCCATTCGGTCACATAGACCTCATCTGATATACAAGTCAGGACTCAACCAATGTCCAGGCTCACATTTGGCTTCTCCTTATAATGGGGGCCTTACAACTTTGAGCACCATGGATCATTGGTAGCACCTAATGAGGGTGGGGCATTGATCATATCTAACAATCCGATAGCTTTTGCTAGTCGAAAATTGGGCATATCAGAAAGTAACTACACCTACATGGAGAAGTTGTGCCTGTCGATGGTCTTTGTGACTAAAAAATTTAGGCACTACATCCTCTATGAGAAGGTAGTATTCTATACAAAGGCGGAAGGGCTTAGATTGCTTATGAATAAGCTGCAACCGCCTGATCATTTGGCAAAGTGGTTAGTCACTTTGCAGGAGTTCGATTATGAGATTAAGAGTAAGCCACCGAGGTTGCAAGGGATTGTGGAATGCCTTGTGTATTTCGGGGAGCCAAAAGAGACTTTGGCTGAAGGAATTGATATTGAAGAAATGTTTAAAATTGATACAGCTTCTATCCCATCTTGGTATGCTGCTATCACGCACTATCTATCAATAGGAGAGTCTGGAGCTGGTTTATCCAAATCTGAAAAGAGGAAAATCAAACAACAGGCTTTGAAGTTTTCCTTGGTCATAGGAACACTATATCGGCAAGGTGTTGATGATATCTACCACTGATGTGTGATGCCTGATGAGGTTCCTTTCATCTTGGAGGAGTGCCATGACTCTGCATGTGGAGGGCACTTCGCTAGATGGTTGACGGCACAGAAAGCTTTAAGAGCTAGATATTGGTGGCCATCCATCTTCCAAGATTCCTTCGAGTATGTTAAGAGATGTGATACCTGTCAAAGACATGACAAAAGAGAGAATAGGAAACGGCTACTTGCGCCTATTATGGCTATCCTTCCATTTGAGAAATGGGGCATTGACTTTGTGGGTCCTATCACCCCATCGTCTACTACTTAGAAGAGGTACATTATAGTAGCAACTAATTATTTCACAAAATGGTCAGAAGCGCAGGCGACGAGGCAGGACATTGCAAAAGTGACTGCAAGTTTTCTTTTAGAGCAGATTATCTGTCATTTCGGTCCACCGAAGGAACTAGTGTCGAACCGTGGAACGCACTTTTTGAATAAAGTGATCAAAAGCCTAATTGAAGCTTGGCAAATCAAGCACAATAAAACGACCCCCTATAATTTGCAAGCCAAGGGACTGTCAAGATTGTGGGAGAGAAGGAAGGAGTCTCACTTGTAGCTTTCTTGCTTGCACAATGGGGGAATACACACAAAGGTGGAGGCTGAAAACAAATTTTCCTCTTCTTAGTTGTGTAAGCCAAAAGAACTCTAGTACATAGAAATAGAAGAACCCTATATATGGGTCTCAAAACCAAACTCAACTAACTAAAGTGGCATACTAACTGAGCCACGAACTAGAGTAGATAAGGATAGCTGTCATCTAGCTATTATTCATGGGCGGTGTACCAACCGCATCTACAGCTAACAAGTCGGTGACATAAATGCACAAGGGTCACCCTAGCATATCACGAGTGGAGCTCGATATCTCAACACTCCCCCTCGAGCTCAATCCCACTTCCTACACACCAAGCAGGTCTCTGAACTTACGCAGCTTCTCTGCGCCCAATGCCTTCGTGAATATGTTAGCTACCTGATCCTCTGTGCTGACATAAACTAGATCAATAAGACCTAGTAAAATCCTCTCCCACACATAGTGATAATGCACCTCAATGTGTTTTGTTCTAGCATGATAGACGGCAACTGTAGGCTGTTTCTTGCTGCTCCAAGTGACTGCAACACTCCCAAAAGAGAACACATATCCACTGGTAGATCGTCTATCAGAAATACTACCAGCCCAATCAGCATCAGTGTATCCATGCAGCTGTATCTGAACCCCAGTCTCATAAAATAGTCCATACTGCAATGTGGACTTCACATACCTGAGTATGCGTCTAGCCGCATCCAAATGCGATTTCCTTGGAGCCTGCATAAACTGACTTACCAATCCAACAGCATAGCTCAAATCTGGCCTGGTAATAGTCATATAAATCAAGCTTCCTACTATGCGTCTATACATAGTAGGGTCTTCCAGAAGCTCACCTGCATCTGCACTCAGCTTCACATTCTGCTCCAAAGGAACTGAAATAGGCTTACAGCCTGTCATCCCATATTTGGACAGCATGTCCAATCCATACTGCCTCTGCAAGAGCTGTATCCCACTTGGTGATCTAATCACCTCAATGCCCAGGAAATAACGCAGCTCTCCCAAATCCTTCATCTCAAACTTCTGCTTCAATAGCATTTTCACATGAAGGATATCTTCATCACTGTCACCTGTCATAATCAAATCATCAACATAAATGACAAGTAGCATAATAGCTTTCTCTGTTTTTCTCACATAAAGTGAGAAATCTACCTTGGAAATCTGAAAGCCAATAGTGACAAGATACTGTCCTATCTTGTCAGACCATGCTCTAGGTGCTTGCTTCAAGCCATACAAAGCTTTCTTCAACCTGCAAACAAACTCAGGATGAACAGCATGCACATAACCTGGTGGCTGCTCCATATAGACCTCTTCTTGCAAATCACCATGAAAGAAGGCATTCTTTACATCCATCTGATGTAAAGACCATCCCTTTGATGCAGCCATAGCAATGACTGCTCTTACGGTTGCCATCCTTGCAACCAGATTGAATGTTTCTTCATAGTCAATGCCATATGTTTGTGCATATCCCTTGACTACTAATCTTGCCTTATATCTGTTCACAGAACCATCTGCATTATGCTTCACCTTATAAACCCACTTACAGCCAATTGCATTCTTACCTTTAGGCAAAGGTACCAATTCCTATGTAGCATTTGCTTCCAAGGCATCCATTTCTTCATCCATGGCTTTCTCCCATTTTTCTTTTCCCACGGCTTGCTCAAAAGAAGTGGGTTCTAGTTCCTGTATCACCTTGACCATATATGTATAGTGAATGGCTGTAAATCCATCATATTTCAACCTATCCACAGGATACCTAACTCTGGTAGACCTGCGCAAAGTGGGTTCACCCCCAGGTGCTCTCAAAACATCCCTGGTCTTCCTTACTCCAGGTGTAACAATAGAAGGAATACCCAACTCATCATCAATGCTCTGTTCTGAGCCACTGGATTCACCATCCACATAAGAGTGACCTGCATTCACATCAAACATGGGCTGATCAACTTTCTCTTTTCCTTTTCGTGATACCTGCATACCACTATCTGCATTACTTTGAGAAGATTCTCCTGATCTCAATCTGCCTGTCCATGGCGAAGAATGTGAACCACTGCTAGAGGACGCTCCAGGTCCACTAATATTTTGTGACTGCTGCTGTGAATTCTGTGCAGCATTACCATTTTGTGCATCTACATCATCAATCACATTTACTGGTTTATACCAGCTACTCATCTCATCAAAAACAACATCTCTGCTCACTGTAAACTTACGCGTAGAAGGGTTATAGCATCTATACCCTTTTTGCTGCAGAGAGTAACCAATAAAGATACACTTCTCAGCTTTTGGATCCAACTTGGATCTCAACTCATCTGGCACATGTACATAGGCAATGCAACCAAAAATTTTCAAATGAGAAATATCTGGTTTCCTACCAGTATACCTCTCCTCTGGAGTCATTCCATGTATTGCTGCAATGGGAGTCCTGTTCATTATGTAGACTGCTCTAGCAACTGCTTCAGCCCAATAAAAATCTGGCAAGTCTTTTTCATTGAGCATGGCACGAGACACCTCTCCAATATGTCTATTTTTTCTTTCTGCAATTCCATTTTGCTGTGGGGTATGACTGCATGAATATTGCTGCTTTATGCCATGCTCCTGCAAGAACCTTGCAAACTCATTTGAGAGGTACTCTCCCCCTCCATCTGACCTTAGGCATTTTATTTGCAGGCCTGTTTCTTTCTCAACCATAGCTTTAAGAGTTTTGAAATGCCCAAAAACTTCACTTTTCTTTTTCATAAAATACACCCAAACTTTTCTGCTATAGTCATCAATAAAAGTAACAAAATAATGACAGCCTCCAAGAGATGCAGCTTTAGTAGCCCACACATCAGAGTGGATTAATTCCAATGGCTTCTTACTCTCTTGAACATGTCTAGGAAATGGTTTTCTTGCCTATTTTCCAAACTGACAGACTTCACATACCTTATGCATTTCTGCAACCTTGAATCTAGGCAATCCTGCAACAATATTTTGGGCTTGCATTGATTTAAGTCGTTGTACATTAACATGACCAATGCGTTTATGCCAGATATCAATATCTGCAACTACACCGGTCCCATGTGCAAACATTGCTGCACTCAATTCAGACATGTCTGCATCCAATGTAAACATTCTGCCCTTCTTCTTTCCTTTTGCTATCAAGCGACCTTTATTTTTCATATCCTCAACAAAGCATCCATGAGGATTAAATCTGACCTGCAAGCCCTGCTCAACCATTTGACCAACAGAAACCAGATTCTTGGTGATATTCGGGACATGAAATACATCCGACAGGTATTTCTTTTTCCCATCCTGCATAGACAAAGGAATTTTTTCAATCTGCACAATAGGATGTGCAGTATCATCACCATTCTCCACAAATCCTGGTTTTTCCATTTTCCTTACATCCTCCATCCATTCTGCATGACCTGTCATGTGGTTTGATGCACCTGAGTCAACATACCACACATCGTTTCTTTCTTCTGCACTTGTCACAGAATTGGTCATGTGCTGCACCATAAACAAATACTCATTTCTGTCATCACCTTGTCTACTAGAAGATGCATAATTCCCTTGTTGCAATTTTCCATTCATGATGTCATTCTGCTTTTTATAGCAATCTTTAGCCATATGACCCATTTTACCACAGTAGTAGCATTCAACATTGCTGTTTGCGTTTTGGCCTCTTTGCCATCAACCACGACCTCTTTGGCTCCCCCTGCCTCTAAAGTTACCACGTCCTCCTCCATAGGACTAGTTTTCTTGAGTTTGCTGCATATTCTGATTTCTACCACGGCCTCCAGATCGGCCTCCTCTACCTCTGCCTCTACCTCTTTCAGCATTTGAGTAGAAGACAGCTTCTTTTGAAGTTCCTCCTGAAGAAGATGCACCACCATTTCTCTGCTCCTCAGAAATTAGAAGAGCAATCAACTCCTCAAAATCAAGAAATCTTTCACGAATTGAAATGGATGTCCGAAACTGTGCATAATCCTTTCCTAGACCATTCAAGGTCACGGAAACTAAATCATCATCTTCCACTGGCGACCCAATGGAAGCAAGTGCATCTGCAATCTTCTTCACCTTCATGTGGTAGTCATTGATGCTCATACTTTCTCTTTGCACATTATGCAACTCTTGCTTGAGCTGCATTTTCCTGGCTTGCGTATTTGTACTATACATTTTTGACAAAGTATCCCATGCCTCCTTTGGCGTACTTGCATCTTGAATATGCACAATCATAGAGTCTGAAATACTGATAGACAGCCAGTACATAACTTTCCTGGCTCTCTCATGCTATGCTTTAAATGCCTGCATTTGCTGTTGATTGGGAACATCAGGAAGAACTGGTTCTTCTTCATTTCCTGCAACAAATTCCCAATATCCTTTTCCCATAAGGAAATTCGTCATTCTAAACTTCCATGCTTGGAAGTTGTTCTTGTCAAGCTTTTCAGTGACAATCTGTGAGAGAGAATCAGACGCCATTACAGAACACTGCAAAAAATTCTGTCACTGCAAACAACATAGCTTCAGTCTCACAAAGGCAAATTTGCAAAACTGACGAAAGTGGTATTTGACCACACAGTCACTTCCTAGTGACGATTTTGCATCAACAGGCAACAGGAATGATTCTGTAACTCCCAATGTCTCTGCGCACAAGCATACGATGCAATTTCTACAGTAACTTTTCACCGACCTGTAGAACAGTGGCTGCACAGCATAAAACTGGGCCTTTTTCTGAGTGCATGTAGAAAACTTCCGCCTCCAAAACAGGCCCCGAAATGGCCTCAAATCAAAAAAACAAGGTCGCCAAGTGCTAAAGCCCTCTCCCGCAACACATATTTCCCTCTTGCTTCACCGCGAAGGGCGTCTCAACCTGAGACAATGCACTCCTGCACTTTCCGGCTGTGCTACCTACAGAGATCTGCTCCCAAAATAGAAAATGAAAGAAACACTGCTCCTCTTACCAGAACACCGCGAGCTTGGCTTGCTTTCTTGAGCTCCTTACCACGAACAAGGCTCTGATACCATGTCAAGATTGTGGGAGAGAAGGAATGAGTCTCACTTGTAGCTTTCTTGCTTGCACAATGGGGGAATACACACAAGGGTGGAGGCTGAAAACAGTTTTCCTCTTCTTAGTTGTGTAAGCTAAAAGAACTCTCATACAAAGAAATAGAAGAACCCTATATATGGGTCTCAAACCAAACTCAACTAACTAAGGTGGCATACTAACTGAGCCACGAACTAGAGTAGATAAGGATAGCTATCATGTAGCTATTATTCATGGGCGGTGTACCAACCGCGTCTGCAACTGACAAGTCGGTGACATAAATACACAACGGTCACCCTGGCGTATCACGAGTGGAGCTCGATATCTCAACACTTTGACCATATAGGCATAGTGAATGGCTGTAAATCCATCATATTTCAGCCTGTCCACAGGAGACCTAGCTCTGGTAGACCTGCGCAATGTAGGTTCACTCCCAGGTGCTCTCAAAACATCCCTGGTCTTCCTTACTCTAGGTGTAATAATAGAAGGAATACCCAACTCATCATCAATGCTCTGTTCTGAGCCACTGGATTCACTATCCACATAAGAGTGACCTGCATTCACATCAAACATGGGCTGATCTACCTTCTCTTTTTCTTTTCGTGATACCTACATACTACTATCTGCATTGCTTTGAGAAGATTCTCCTGATATCAATCTGCTTGTCCATGGTGAAGAATGTGAACCACTGCTAGAGGACACTCCACGTCCACTAATATCTTGTGACTGCTACTATGAATGCTGTGCAGCATTACCATTTTGTGCATCTACATTATCAATCACATTTACTGGTTTATACTAGCTACTCATCCCATCAAAAACAACATCTCTGCTCACTGTAAACTTACGAGTAGAAGGGTTATAACATCTATACCCTTTTTGCTACAGAGAGTAACCAATAAAGATGCACTTCTCAGCTTTTGGATCCAACTTGGATCTTAACTCATCTGGCACATGAACATAGGTAATGCAACCAAAAATCTTCAAATGAGAAATATATGGTTTTCTATTAGTATACCTCTCCTCTGGAGTCATCCCATGTATTGCTGCAGTGGGACTCCTGTTCATTATGTAGACTGTTGTAGCAACTGCTTCAGCCCAGTAAAAATCTGGCAAGTCTTTTTCATTGAGCATGGCACGAGATACTTCTCCAATATGCCTATTTTTCCTTTCTGCAATTCCATTTTGTTGTGGGATATGACTGCATGAATATTGTTGCTTTATGCCATGCTCCTGCAGGAACCTTGCAAACTCATTTGAGAGGTACTCTCCCCCTCCATCTGACCTTAGGCATTTTTATTTGTAGGCATGTTTCTTTTTCAACCATAGCTTTAAGAGTTTTGAAATGCCCAAAAACTTCACTTTTCTTTTTCATAAAATACACCCAAACTTTTCTGCTATAGTCATCAATAAAAGTGACAAAATAATGACAGCCTCCAAGAGATGCAGCTTTAGTAGTCTACACATCAGAGTGGATTAATTCCAATGGCTTCTTACTCTCTTGAACATGTCTAGGAAATGGTTTCCTTGCCTGTTTTCCAAACTGACAGGCTTCACATACCTTATGCATTTCTGCAACCTTGAATTTAGGCAATCCTACAACAATATTTTGGGCCTGCATTGAATTAAGTCGCTATACATTAACATGACCAATGCGTTTATGCCAGATATCAATATCTGCAACTACACCAGTCCCATGTGCAAACATTGCTGCACTCAATTCAGGCATGTCTGCATCCAATGTAAACATTATGCCCTTCTTATTTCCTTTTGCTATCAAGCGACCTTTATTTTTCATATCCTCAACAAAGCATCCATGAGGATTAAATCTGATCTGCAAGCCCTGCTCAACCATTTGACCAACAGAAACTAGGTTCTTGGTGATATTCAGGACATGAAATACATCCGACAGGTATTTCTTTTTCCCATCCTGCATAGACAAAGGAATTTTTCCAATCTGCACAATAGGATGTGCAATATCATCACCAGTCTCCACAAATCCTGGTTTTTCCATTTTCCTTGCATCCTGCATCCATTCTGCATGACCTGTCATGTGGTTTGATGCACCTGAGTCAACATACCACACATCGTTTCTTTCTTCTGCACTTGTCACAGAATTGGTCATGTGCTGCACCATAAACAAATGCTCATTTCTGTCATCACCTTGTCTACTAGAAGATGCATAATTCCCTTGTTGCAATTTTCCATTCATGATGTCATTCTGCTTTTTATAGCAATCTTTAGCCATATGACCCATTTTACCACAGTAGTAGCATTCAACATTGCTGTTTGCGTTTTGGCCTCTTTGCCATCCACCACGACCTCTTTGGCTCCCCTTGCCTCTAGAGTTACCACATCCTCCTCCATAGGACTAGTTTTCTTGAGTTTGCTACATATTTTGATTTCTACCACGGCCTCCAGATCGGCCTCCTCTACCTTTGCCTCTACCTCTTCTAGCATTTGAGTAGAAGACAGCTTCTTTTGAAGTTTCTCCTGAAGAAGATGCACCACCATTTCTCTGCTCCTCAGAAATTAGAAGAGCAATCAACTCCTCAAAATCAGGAAATCTTTCACGGACGGAAATGGATGTTTGGAACTGTGCATAATCCTTTCCTAAACCATTCAAGGTCACAGAAACTAAATCATCATCATCCACTGGTGACCCAATGGAAGCAAGTGCATCTGCAATCTTCTTCACCTTCATGTGGTAGTCATTGATGCTCATACTTTCTCTTTGCACATTGTGCAACTCTTGCTTGAGCTGCATTTTCCTGGCTTGCGTATTTGTGCTATACATTTTTGACAAAGTATCCCATGCCTCCTTTGGCGTACTTGCATCTTGAATATGCACAATCATAGAGTCTGAAATGCTGATAGACAGCCAATACATAACTTTCCTAGCTCTCTTATGCCATGCTTTAAATGCCTGCATTTACTGTTGATTGGGAACATCAGGAAGAACTGGTTCTTCTTCATTTCCTGCAACGAATTTCCAATATCCTTTTTCCATAAGGAAATTCGTCATTCTAAACTTCCATGCTTGGAAGTTGTTCTTGTCAAGCTTTTCAGTGACAATCTGTGAAAGAGAATCAGACGCCATTACAGAACACTGTAAAAAATTCTGTCACTGCAATGAACACAGCTTTAGCCTCACAAGGGCAAATCTGCAAAACTCACGAAAGTGGTATTTGACCACACAGTCACTTTCTAGTGACGATTTTGCATCAACAGGCAACAAGGATGATTCTGTAACTCCCAATGTCTCTGCGCACAGGCATACGATGCAATTTCTACAGTAACTTTTCACGGACCTGTAGAACAGTGGTCGCATAGCATAAAACAGGGCCTTTTCCTGACTACGTGCAGAAAACTTTCGCCTCCAAAACAGGCCCCGAAATGGCCTCAAATCAAAAAAACAGAGCAACCTAGGGCTAAAGCCTTCTCCCGCAGCATATACTACCCTCTTGCTACACGGCGAAGGGCGTCTCAATCTGAGACAATGCACTCTTGCACTTTTCGGCTGTGCTACGCAGAGACTTGCTCCCAAAACAGAAAAATGAAAGCAACACTGGTCCTCTTACCAGAACACCGCGAACTTGGCTTGCTTTCTTGAGCTCCTTACCACGAACAAGGCTCTGATACCATGTCAAGATTGTGGGAGAGAAGGAAGGAGTCTCACTTGTAGCTTTCTTTCTTGCACAATGGGGGAATACACACAAAGGTGGAGGCTGAAAACAGTTTTTCCTCTTCTTAGTTGTGTAAGCCAAAAGAACTCTAGTACATAGAAATAGAAGAACCCTATATATGGGTCTCAAAACCAAACTCAACTAACTAAAGTGGCATACTAACTGAGCCACGAACTAGAGTAGATAAGGATAGCTGTCATCTAGCTATTATTCATGGGCGGTGTACCAATCGCATCTACAGCTAACAAGTCGGTGACATAAATGCACAACGGTCACCCTGGCATATCACGAGTGGAGCTCGATATCTCAACACGGACAAGTCAAAAGTACTAATAAGCAGCTTGGGGTATCTTGTCTAAAATATTCTCTGAGAGGAAACGAGACTGGGACAAGAAGTTGTATGTCGTAGTATGGGCGTACAATACAACGTTGAAGTGAGCTACCGGCCATACTCCATTTAAATTAGTTTATGGGAAAGAGTGTGTGTTACCCCTTGAAATCGAGTTGCCAACCATACGGTTTGCAATTAACCACTCTTTGGGAGATGAGGATGCACTCTTTGAACGTTTCACGACCATAGCCCACCTGGATGAACTGAAATTGTAGAGCTTATTACACCAGGAGGTAGCTAAACGTCAGATGAAGCAGTTGCATGACCTCAAAGCAAAGAAGTATACCTTTAAAAAAGGGTAATTAGTTTTGTACTACGATGCATATAGGGAGCTGTTTCCAGGGAAGCTGGAACCTAGATGGGATGGCCCCTATAAGATTGTCAGGATAGGGAAAAATAGGTCTACGGCTCTACTAGCTAATCTGTAGGGAGTGGAATTTAAAAATAAGGTTAATCTTAATAAGATTAAACCTTATTATTTCTAAGTATGCTAATATGGAAAGTGCATTGCAAGTCCATGCTGGGGCTGATTTGAGACCTGCAAAAGAGCTTGAAGCTGGTTGATGGGGCGGTTAATTCCTTATTTGGAGCACCCATATCTAGAGCAGAGATACCATCAAGGGAAACTTATCTGGTGGAGCAAAGGATACAAAGTGATTGAGCAAGAAGACGGAACCTTTGTATGGGAGATCAAAGTCTTCTGCCATCACTACTTACGAGTGTTGACAAGTATCCCTGTTGAGTTTAATGAAGAAGGTGGGATGGAGCCGTCAGTTCATCCTCTAAACATGCTAAATTTTGACTATCATAATTATGAATAGAGGAGTTCGTAATGGTAGGTTGTGTAAACCCATTGTGGACGTACACATTATATTTTGACGGGGCGTCCAGGGGCCCTAATAAAAAAGGGAGTGTTGGAGTAGTAATCCAAGATCCCCGATGTAGAGTTACGATGAAGTTAGCTGCTTATCTCAGGGTAGGATTCACTAACAACATGGCGGAGTATAAAGCCTTGATTATGGGATTGCATATTGCCAAACAAGGTGGTATTCAATGGTTGTTAGTAAAAGGGGATTCCCAATTGATCTTGAATCAGTTAGATGGGACATACACAATGCGGAATCCCATCCTTTGTATGTATCATCGAACTACCATGACCCTACTTGAGGAGTTTGAGAGAATGTCTCTTCAGCTGATTCCACGTTACTGGAATCAGTTTGCGGATTCACTGGCAAACCTTGCTTATGAAGAAGACCTTTTCTTCAACTGTGGTCCTAGTTTGGATATTGCTATCAATAATGAGACAGTACCCGGTCGCTTGTGGGGAATGTTATCAGAGCATGCGATATATGGAAGGTGATGGTTGATATGGGTGATGTAAAGAGTAGCCAAGACCAATCTATCGTTGTTATCCTGGACCCATAGGCTGATTAGACAACATGTTATGCATATGCCTCTTACTATATATGCAGAAGGGATGGGTCATAATCTTATGCATTTAGTTTAGGACTGTGAGCCCTATTTTTCCTCCTTGGACAGGAGCATATTATTGTATATTTGTATTATTTCGGGGAGGGATGTGTAGGTGCTATTCTGTTTTATTTCATTAGGCCAAGAGGGCTGATTAGTTTTTGTAGTGAAATGCTTTATTCCATTAGGCCAAGAGGGCCAGTCGTCTGTTTAGTACGGGTGCGGTTAATGGTTTCTTGTTTTAGTCCTATGCTAGACAGGTTCAAAGAAGAGCTTGGAAGGAGCCTATGTCACACAGGAGCTTCTCGTGGCCCTATCCAGGTGATATCTCTCCTTTACGAGTACCGTGTTTTTATGCTATATGTGTCTGTGTACTTGCGGGGATTTCCTTTTCTTGTTGGGGACCAGAGTCCAAGGCATGAAGTCCCAGGTTTAGGTTAGGTATGTCTGAGGGAGGGCTGAGTAGTTGTTGCCTCCTGTAAAGACATTGCCAGGCATCGAAAGACCTGTTTTAGAGGCCGTTCTAGTGACCCTGTTCTGCTAGCATGGTAAGTAGCCATTCTAGGAGTTCTTGTTAGTTGTGAGGCAGTTAGAGAAGCTTGCCGAAGGGAAATGATGATGATAGAGAGGAAAACCCCTAAATATCTCAAAGAAAATAAATATATACAAAGGTGTGTAAAAAGGGGTTCTAACCCCTATAAAAATAGAAAAAAAAAGACAGGAAAATTTATAAGCAGTTGATCATAGCCTTGCAAAGGCTTGGTAGGTTCCTGGGGACGAATCAGACCCAGGGCCGCGATGCCTTGTCTTCCTAGGGGTAGCCTCTCGTCGCTCGAAAAGGAAAGTAAGGAAGGTTAGAGTGAAAATAAAAGTGAGTGTCAGAAAAGGATTAAGTGTCTCCTTGCGAGCACTTGGTAGGTTCTAGGGTACTGAGACAGGACCTGAGGCCGATGCCCTGCTCTCCTTGGGTCACTACGGTCAGCTCCCTCCTTTTTGCACGCCCGAGTATGGAAAAATAAAAACCTAAAAGAAAAAATGTGCTAACAGAAATACTTCTTGATCAGGCTATAGGAGTCCTCACCTAGTAGAAGCTCCTAGTTGTGTTGTCCTTAGTAAGGTAGGTAGTTCAGACCACCACTTAGGGCGACCTTTTTGATAGTTCTTTTTAGTTTGGCCATGTTGGAGTAGTCGGTTAGTGACTCGCTTCGAACCTTCTATCGGATTATGCTAGGCCTACTCCTTGTGGATTTCATGCCTTGGTTTTGTCAGGGGGTAGGTTGAGCATTGTGCTGTGTTTTAATATGTATCTATTTTGTGGATTTCATGCCTTGGTTTTGTCAGGGGGTAGGGTGAGCATTGTGCTATGTTTTAATACGTATCTATTTTGTATCAGCTTGATGATTCCTTTAGTTGTTTTGTGCAGATCTGTTGTGGGATTCGACGGGCTGAGTTGCCCTATCCCGTGGTCGCCAATGAGAGCAGAGTTTTGAGCCCGGGATGTGCCTAAATTTTGCCAAAAAATCCAAAATTTAGGGAAAAAATATTTAACATTGAAGGCAGTGGCTGCAACTAGGACGATTTTAAGCACCAAGTGAAAGACAGCTTTTAAAATGTACCCAAGCGACACTTGTGGATTTTTGATAATTTTTTCGACTGCCATACGGAGTGACAGGACTTGCCAGTGAGTGCGAGATGTCGAGATGGATGCGCTGGATTTTTCAAAGGCTGAAACAGAGCCCGTACGAGGAAGACGCCAAAAATTGGCCAAGATTTGAAAATGTGGACATTGAGAGGGCCAAAGGGGGGGTGCCCTTTGGGAATTTTAACCCCCCCTATTAAAAAAAACGTGAATTCATGGAGATGGCATGATCAGAGATGGCGCCGAAAAATGCGCCATCCCCCCCCCATCATGATTGGAGGTTGAAAGTACCTCATGCAACCAACATTGGGCCTCAACTTCTCCCTCTTGGCTGACTCTATCGCCACTCTTCGCGCAAGGAATGGCTGTCTGGATGAAGAGATCATAATCTAGTCTTTCTCTCTCCTCCCTCTCTCTCCTCTCTATGGGTTGTTCATGTGTACCATCTTGAAGAAGGAATCAGGAAGCAGAATGAAGGGAATGGTGATGGAGATTCATGGAGATGCTGAAGATTGATGTACAACATTGGATTGAGAGCAGTGGAGGCTCCATTTGCTAGTTATGCAGTCATTCAAGGCATCTCGGGTTACGTAAAAACACTGTATGACCATTTTTATGAAGAAAATGAAGGATTTTTTATAGTTTATGATGATAATTATGTTCTTATTGGATGAAAATTTATTTGTCTGCTAGTTGCATCATGATTAATTTTTGTTTATCAGAAATTTTTGATTTTGCAATGATTTACATGCTCTATTTAATTCTCGTAAACCCGAAATGCGGTTTTTAAGCGATAAAATGGTAGTTTTTCTGTTTTGGGTGGGTAAAAGGTGTTCCCATGGGGGGAATATGGAAGACAAGTTGAATGTTAGTATGTTGAAGTGATTGGAACAAGAAAAACCAAAAAATAGCATATTTTATTACTAAATAAATCAAGAAAATGGAAAAAATAAGGGAAAAAATAGAAATACGTCTTACAAAAATAAGGAAAAATATAATGATTGTTTGTGGATGCATGGTAGTGGCAAAGCATGAGGTTTAGCCTCACTTTTCCTATCTTCTTGTCAAAGTTTGTGATTTACTGCTTTTTATACATCAAAACATGACAAAATGAACTCTACACCTGTGCAACGAAACCAATACCTAAACGTAGGGGGTTGGGATATTTGAATGGTATGATTTGCATGCTGATTGTTGCTGATTTTTTGATACATATCATGACATAGAGTTTGTTGTATGTTAATTAAGAGGATAGTAGCACGAGTGTTGTCTCGGTGCTATCCTTACATCGCCGCAACGGGTTAGTAAATGCATTGGAAAGCGTGGTTGTGCACCACGTGTTTCTGATTTGAAATTATGTTTGAGCACTTAGGATCATCCACTTTTGCATGTGCATGACAACCATGGTATCGGAATAAAAGGATTGGATGCATAGCACTTGTTTTCAATGACAATGACCCACGTTTGAGTGTGGAAAGGCATCCTAAGCCGTAGGATAGACATTCATTTCTTGGGGGATTATTTGGAAAGGACACATGGTATCTCCTGGAGTACTTCTAAAATGAAAGAGTGGAGTTTGTTCGTTTGTTCTATATGTTGAGCAGCACATCAAGGGGCTAATCCCTGCGACGTAGGAGAGCTGCAGTGGGGCCGCGGTGTTTCCACCGACAGGTTGCCTCTCATGTATGTGATTTCGCGGTATTTATTTCCAATGTGTATGGGTTCTCCCTCTGAGTAGTTTATAGAAAGGGAAACGTTGGACTACAAAACTATAAAACTATAAACGCATAGATTAGACTTTAGGACAATTCGTTCTTTAGCAACAGATTGATGCTCCTGGCCCGCGAGGCCGTGAGGGTGTGTTTGTTTGTTATAAGCATGAGGTCCGAGCCCATTTGAGGTCCCATCATCTTGCAAAATAAGAGAATTTAGAAATGCCTTGTGACTAAGTGCATCGGCAGTTACTACATTCTCTTTTCTAGGCCTATATTTGATTTCAAAATGATATTCTTCCAGCACTTCGATCCATTGACATTGCCTCATATTGAGCTCATTCTGGGTGAAAATCCATTTAAGAATCTTGTGGTCCGTTACTAAGGAAATTTTTTTACCTAGCAAGTAATGTCTCCAAAGTTTGAGAGTATGGATGATAGCCAACATCTCCAGGTCGTGGGTAGCATAATTCCTTTCATGGCTCTTCAATTTTCTTGAAGAATATGCTACGGGATGACCTTCTTGCATAAGTACACATCCTAAAGCAAGTGCGCTAGCATCAGTTACCACTTCAAACTCCTTACTAAGATCAGGAAGTTTCAGGATAGATGCTGATACTAAGCTTTGCTTTAGTTTGTCAAAGCTGGTCTGTTCAGTAGTAGGTGACCATACAATTGCTACTTGCTTCTTTAGTAGATCAGTCTCAGAGGTGCTGCAATCAAAGCATAATCTTTGATGAAAATCCTGTACCACCATGTCAACCCAAGAAAACTATGTATTTCTTTGATAGAAGTTGGTGTTGACCATTTCAGAACGTCTCTAACCTTAGCTAGATCTAGTGAAATTCCTTCTGCTGATACAATGAATCCCATATATTCAATTTGTCGCTTGAAAAATGTGCACTTCTTCTTCTTGGCATAAAGTTTTTGTGCTCCCATTTTTTCAAGAACAATGCAAAGCTAGGGTTCATGATCCTTTCCCTATTTTGAGTAGACTAGGGTATCGTCAAAAAAGACGAGTACGAAGTCATCAAGATAGGGCCTAAAGATATCTTGCATTAACCTGTTGAAGGTAGTAGGAGCATTCGTCAGCTCGAATGACATCACTAGGAATTCGAAGTGTCCATACCTTGTACTGAATGTAGTCTTCAGGATATCTTCTTCTTTGATCCTTATCTGGTAATATCCAGATCTGAGATCTATCTTTGAGAAGATCTTCGCCCCTTGAAGACGGTCAAGTAATTCATCTATTCTTGGAATGAGGTATTTATTTTTTATGGTTGCTTGATTCAACTGTTTGTAATCAATACATAGGCGAAGCGTTCCATCTTTCTTCTTTTGGAAAAACACTGGAGCTCCCCATGGAGAACTGCTAGGACGGATGTAGCCTTGGTCTAGCAGTTGCTTGAGTTGCTCTTTTAGTTCGATAGCTTTCGGAATGGACATTTTATATAGCCTCTGCGACCGGTGAAGCTTCTGGTACAAGTTTGATTTCGTGGTTGACTTCCCTTTGGGGAGGAAGTTACGTCACATCTTCAGGGAATACATCTATCTGCATATTCTTTTAACCATGAAGGTTCTTCTTCGGACTCCTGATTCTGATCTAGCTTATTCAGTTTAATCAGATAGACAAGTAGACCCTTTTGAACACCTTTTATTATCCATGTTGCCTTTGCCAACTGTATTTTTGGCTTACCAGCCTCACCTTGAGTCATGACTAGTTCCCCTTCAAAATTCCGGAAGGAGACTTGGCCCTTCCCATAGTGGATGTGGGCATCATTGGGTATTAGCCAATCCATTCTGAGTAAACATTCGTGGACACCTAGTTTCATTACTCTGAATCTCACAGAAGTTGGCTTCCCACCCAATAGAAATTTCACCTTAGCAGTTTGCCTAGTACAAGTAACCTCACGACCATTTGCTAATTCCACAAGTAAAGTAGGTGCATCTATTGTGGCTATCCCTAATCTTTTTGCACAGATTGGTGAAATGAAGGAGTGTGTACTTCCACAGTCAATCAAGGTTTTGAAGCTTTTACCTTGATATTCTGATGGAGTTTGAATCATCGAGAATTGGTGATTTGGACCCTTCTTGTGAAGAGTGGCGTGAACCATTGCCCTCTCAAAACAATGTCAGCATCCACGGATGGATCTTCTTCATTGTCCAGCTCCTTATTGGAAACATTGGAGGTTCTACCTCTAGCCATAACGGTGGTTCCTTGGCCATGAGTGGCTCTATTTTGACCTTGAAGTTGCCCTTGGCGATGCCCTGCCAAGCTTGGGACACTCCCTCTTGAAGTGTCCGGGCTCGTTGCAATGGAAACAACGTGGGTTGCGATCATTGCTTTGTGTTGGAACAAAGTTGTTGATAGCATTGACCCTAACTTTCTTTCTTTGGCCCTGATTCTGACCATGTACTCTCTTAGTCTAAGCCTTAGTCATGCCCTTATTCTTATCTTTGTAAGGCCAAATCCTGTTGTTCCTTGGTTTGTTCTGCACTTCCTGTATTATTGGAGCAACTCGAATGAGTGCATCTTGTAGGTCCGTTGGGCGCATCGATTCCAATCGAGTGTTTATGGGTGGATTCAACCCAACATAGAATTTTGACACTTGTTGTGTCATATCCATTGGGGGTGCATACTTTAGGAGTGAAACGAACTTTGAATAATATGCTTTCAGAGATAATCCTAGCTGCTTCAAGTCATAGAATTCATTCATCTTTTGTGTGCGCTAGGCATGTGGCAGATGCCTCCCTTGCACGGCTTCCTTAAGCTTATCCCAAGTGACTGCCCCCTCCCAGATCGCTTGGTCTCTACACCACTATTTCCACCAAAGTCTCACTTCGCCTGTTAGCTTAAGTTTGGTGAGCATGGCTTGGTTAGCAGGTGCAGTTCCTGCTGCCTCAAAATAGTCCTCCATGGACTCAATCCAAATCTCGGTGTCGACTTGAACAGTCCTTCCCTTGCCATCAAACTCAGGTGGCTTAATTTGTTTGAGAAGGAATTTCTTCTCTTGAACCACAACTGGACTTAGTGCAGGAGCCAGATTTGGAACCTGCGCTTGGGGTTGCGTCTAAACAATAAGATTCTTTATGTTAGCATCTTATCATACGTTCCCATATTATGTTAATATGACTAGCACAACTTTTTAGCTAAGTGATTTAATCACTTAAAACCTCACTTAACATTTATAATCAAGATAGACAATTGTAAAAAGTTTTATCTATTCATGAAGGCATAACCCTTTGAGTACATTTATTTTGGATAAGTAGGATAGGCTGATTGATACATCAGTTTAGGAAAAATAGGATTGTGTTACAATCGGCTACAAGGATAGAATAATACTATGGAGTGGGGTCATGGATTTTTAGGAAATGGTAAATCATAGGAAGCTTGGGTATCCCTTCCTTTGATACATGTTCTTCTCATAGCACCCTAACACTTTGATTCTGTCACAGCAGAGATTACTCGGGTCACTTCTTCATAGACATACTTGTTCTGCTTGATTTGCCGACCGCTAACATGCAAAGTTGTGTTTACACGAGCTTCGACAAAGATGAACAACTTCATGATCTTTAAATCCTCCATCCACTTGATTCTCTTCAAGTTGGTCTGAAGGTACGTGAGTCGGTGAGCTGCTACGTAGTATATTCCTGAATCTCCCGTCCATCTCCGCTCTGCATACAGGGGGGGCAAAGGATTATAGATGCGATCCAGAATATTCATCATGCCAAGCCTCTGACAATAATTCGAAGCATGCATTGTAGTCATGAACATGACCTGGAACACCAAGAACTTGCTCCATGCTTCGTGACTCTACAACCCAGCATCCATAAGTGAGTAAATAAATATTTTCAATAGAAAAAACTACTCTATTCTACTCACCTTCCCATGTTTATCCCCTTATTCCTTTTATTTTCCTCCATTAAGTTCCCTTGTAATCCTTGGATCTCTTTGGTTCGCTCTGATACCAATTGTAACGTGTCCGCTCGTCCACTTGTGGGAAACGTCTTAGCAGCCCATTGGGAAGAGAGTCTAGAAAGCGCCACCTAACACTCACAAGGAATGTCACAAGGTTTGCAATCTAGGTATTTCCGAGTCTGTCCCAAGCAAAAGTATCTAGCACAAAACTAAAACAAGAAACCATTAACCGCACCTGCACTAAACAGACAACTGGCCCTCTTGGCCTAATGAAATAAAACACTTCACTACAAAACTTGATCGGCCCTCTTGGCCTAACGAAATAAAGCACTCAAAACCTTGCAACACTGGCCCTCTTGGCCTAATGAGATCAAACAAAATAGCACCTACACAACCTTCCCTGGAAGAATCCAGATATACAATAATAAGCTTCTTTCCAAGGAGGAAAAACAGGCTCGTAGCCCTAAACTAAATGCATAAGGTTATGACCCATCCCTCCTGCATAGATAGCAAGAAGCGTACGCATAACATGTTATCTAATCAACCTATGGGTCCCAGATAATAACGGTAGATTGGTCTCGGCTACTCTTTGCATCACCCATATCAACCATCATCTGCCATATATTGCATGTTCTGATAACATACCCCACAAGCAACCGGGTCCTGTTTCATCATTGATCACAATATCCAAACTAGGACCACAATTAAAGAAGAGGTCTTTCTCATAAGCAAGATTTGCCAAAGAATCCACAAACTGATTCCAGTAACGTGGAATCAGCTGAAAAGACACTCTCTCAAACTCCTCTAGTAGGGTCGTTGTAGTCCGATGATACATATAAAGAATGGGATTCCGCACTGTGTATGTCCCATCTAGCTGATTCAGGATCAACTGGGAATCCCCTTTTACTAACAATTGATGAATACCACCTTGTTTGGCAATATGCAATTCCATAATCAAGGCTTTATAATCCGCCATATTGTTAATGAATCCTACCCCGAGATAAGCAGCTAACTTCATCGTAACTTTACGTCGGGGATCTCGGATTACTACTCCAACACTCCCTTTTTTATTAGGGCCCCTGGATGCTCCGTCAAAATATAATGTGTACGTCCACAATGGGTTTACACAGCAGGCCATTACGAACTCCTCTATTCGTAATTATGGTGATCAAATTTTAACATATTGAGAGGATGAACTGACGGCTCCATCCCACCTTCTTCATTGAACTCAACAGGGATACTTGTCAATAGTCATAAGCAGTGATGGCAGAAGACTTTGATCTCCCACACAAAGGTTCCATCCTCTTGCTCAATCACTTTATATCCTTTGCTCCACCAGATGAGTTTCCCCTGATGGTATCTCTGCTCCAGATATGGGTGCTCCAAATAAGGGATTAACCAACCCATCAACCGTCTTTTAAGCTCTTTTTCGCAGGTCTCAAGTCATCCCCAGCATAGACCTGCAATGCATTTCTTTTGTATTAGCATACTTAGAAATAATAAGGTTTAATCTTATTAAGATTAACCTTATTCTTAAACTCTACTCCCTGTAGATCAGCTAATAGGACTGTAGACCTATTTTTCCCTAACCTGACAATCTTGTAGGGCCCATCCCATTTAGGTTCCAATTTCCTTGGGAACAGCTCCCTACGCGCATCATAATATAAAACCAGTTGTCCTTTCTTAAAGGTATACTTCTTTGATTTCAGGTTATGCAACTGTGTCATGCGACGTTTAGCCACCTCTTGGTGTAATAGGCTTTGCAACTTGATTTCATCGAGGTGCGCTAAAGTTGTGAAACATTCTAATAGGGCGTCCTCATTACCCAAAGAATGGTTTATTGCGAATCTTATGTTCGGCAACTCAATTTCTAAGGGTAAAACGCACTCTTCACCATAAACTAGTTTGAACGGCATGTGGCCAGTGGCTCGCTTGAACGTGGTATTATATGCCCATACTGCCACATACAACTTCTTATCCCAGTCTCGTTTCTTTTCAAAGACTATCTTAGACAAGATATCCACAAGCTGTTTATTAGCACTTTCAACTTGCCCATTTGCTTGCGGATTATAAGGAGTCATTTTATTGTGCTTGATTTGCCAAGCCTCACTCAAGCTTTTGATCACCTTATTCAGGAAATGGGTTCCACGGTCCGACACCAATTCTTTCGGGGGACCAAAATGGCATATTATCTGCTCTAAAAGGAAACTAGCAGTTTCTTTAGCATCATCTTTCCTTGTTGCACGTGCTTCTGACCACTTTGTGAAGTAGTCAGTTGCTACAATAATATACCTCTTTTGCGCAGTCGATGATGGAGTAATAAGACCCACAAAGTCTATTCCCCACTTCTCAAATGGAAGTATCGCCATAATAGGGGTGAGTGGTCTTTTCCTATTCTCTCGACTATCATGTCATTGACAAATATCACATCTCTTAACATACGCGAACGCATCCTAGAAGATGGCAGGCCACCAATAACCTGCTCTTAAAGCCTTTTGTGCTGTAAGCCGTCCAGCAAAATGACCTCTGCAAGTGGAATCATGGCACTCTTCCAAAATGAATGGCACCTCGTCAGGCATCACACATCGGCGATAGATGTCATCAACCCCTTGCCGATATAATGTACCTGCGATCAAAGCAAACTTTAATGCCTGCTGCTTAATTTTCCTTCTCTCAGCTTTATATAGTTCGGATCCAGCCTCTCCTGTTGATAAATAATGCATTATTGCAGCATACCAGGAGGGAATAGACGCCTTATCTATCTTAAATAATGACTCCATGTCATTACCTTCAGCCACAGATTCTTTCGGCTCCCCAAAGTCCACAAGACATTCCACAATACCCTATAACCTTGGTGGCTTACTCCTAATCTCATAATCAAACTCCTGCAAAGTGATTAACCACTTCGCTAGACGATTAGATGGTTGCAGCTTATTCATCAATAATCGAAGCCCCTCCGCCTTTCTATAAAGCACAACTTTCTCATAGAGGATATAATGCCTGAATTTATTGGTCCCAAAGACCATCGCAAGACACAACTTCTCCATGTAGGTATAATTAATCTCTGAAATGCCCAATTTTCGACTAGCAAAGGCTATCGGATGATACCACTTTTCCCCCCAGATTTGGGCTAAACCTCACCTCTTTTAGGTGCATGGTGGCTGCTGAAAATATATAGAACACCTCACCTCTTTTAGGTGCTTTTAAAACGAGAGCTTTTACTAGCTCCTGCTTCACATCCTCAAAAGCTACCTTACAAGGGTCACCCCATACAAACAAACAGCTAAAGGACAATAGATTTGTAAGCGGCAACGTTCTTTCTGCCAAGGCGTTTGTGAATCTACGGTAATAACCAATGGAAGACAAAAAGCTATGAACTTCTTTCGGAGTGCATGGTGGACCCATGGCAACTATGACTTTGACCTTCTCAGGATCTATCACAATTCCTACCGAACTGACCACATGGCCCAGCAAGAGCCCATAAGCTACACCAAAAACACACTTCCGTGGGTTTAGAGCGATGCAAAATTGCCTACACCACTCAAAGCACTTTCTTAAAATGATCAACTGCTTTTCTCTCATGGTGGTGGCCCCTAAGTCATCAATAAAAACCTTCAACTCTTCAGGGGATATGTCACCGAATGTCTTATCTGTTTTTTGTTGCCACGAACCAGGCGCATTGCATAAACCAAAGGCCATCACATGGCACGCAAAAGTACCAAAGACAGTAATAAAAGTTGTTTTCAACTTGTCCACTTCTGCAATTGCCATCTGGTTATATCCTGCAAAGAAATCCATAAACGAATATATCTCCCTACCCGCTAATTGATCCAAAATCTAGTCAATAAATGGCAACGGGTAGTAATCCTTAACTGTCTCCTTATTCAGCTCTCTAAAATCCACACATAATCGGATTTGATTGTTTTTCTTCTTTCTGATCACAACTGGCGAACACCATTCTGTGTGTTGTATAGGAAAAATCAAACCCACTCTCCTTAGCTTCTATAACTCTTCAAACAGCCCGTCCCTAAATTCAAAAGGCATGCGCCTTACTTTCTGTCGTACAGGACGATTGCCTTCTTTCAACGGAATTGTATGAATGGCGAAACTAGGAGGAATGCCTCTAAGTTCATCATAACTCCAGGCGAAAATATCGCGGAACTCTTGGATCAGAGAGACGTACTCCTCGCATTCTTGGACACTGAGCATGGACCCTAATTTGATTGGTCCCGACTCATCAGGCGTACCAAGGTCTAGCTCGATAACATCTGCATCTCTTATACGATCTTGGGCCTCTATCGGCTCGTTCAGAGTGATCTGATAGATGTCTTCCATGGTGGATCCCTCTTTGGACTTATCACTCGATGATGTCTTACTGGCGGATAAATCCTCTAATGTTGAGAGTGGAATTTTGGTGCCGGGAAGTGCTTAAAAATAGCTAAAAATTATGAATATCAAGCGAAAAATATTCACCGTCAAAGGCGGCGGCTCGATCTAGGACGATTTTAAGCACCAAAGTGCTTTAAAGGTGCCCGAGCGACACTTGTTGATTTTTCATAATTTTTCAGACAGTCGTGTGGGTTAACACAAGCTACTGGCCAATGCGGGATGCCAAGCCGGACGCCCAGGATTTTTCAGAGCTCAATTCCAAGTCCGGACGGGGGAAATAGCCACAAAGTGGGCAAGATTTGAAAAGGTGGGCCAAATGGTCATGACCTTTGGGGAAGGTTGGGGCCCAAAAATTTTATGCAACATCAAATGTAGCAAATTGTGGAGAGAGAGAGGATGAACGAACGTGAGGAACAGGTGCCAAAAAATGCGCCAAGATGTTGATCATACTCCCTCCTGTCTGCAAACAACCCCTACAAATGATGATTACCCCTCATTCCCCTTTGGATGCTGACTCTATCGTTTGTCTTCGCTCCTCCATTGGTAGCCTGTAGAGGGAGAGAGAAAATCAGTCTTTCTCTCTCCTCCCTCTCTCTCCTCTAAGAGGGAGTTCATGTGGGAAGAAGAAGGAAGAAGAAAGAATGGTGGAGGCTTGTCCGGCATGGATCGGATTGTTCCAAGGGCTGGAAATGGTGATTTGTGATCGTGATGGGCATGAAGTGCTGCTGATTTTCAGATTTGCAGCCATGGACATGAAACCCAAAACACGCAAATAAGTGGTAATTCAAATTTTTCAAAGGAAATTTGAGATTTCGTGGCTTTTGATTGATAAAATGTTGTTCATGTGGGCTAAAAATTGTTTATGTTGTTGTTTTCCATGAGTACTTGTTGATCATAATCAGAAAATCAGAGAAATATGCATCTTGTGGTTCAAAATAATACACTAAAACACGTAAAATATGGAAAATCAAGGGAAAATGATGGTTTTGAGCATAAAAATGGAAAAATGAATAGGAACACCAACTAAATTTTCATTTTTGCTGCAAGAAGGAACTGAGGGCCACAGCCCATAATCTGTTTTGAATTTTCAGTAATTAAATAATGTAGAAAAGAAGGAAAAATACAAGGAAAATAGAGGAAAATCACTAAAAATAGGGGAAAAATGCATTTTGGGTGCGAAAAATTAATGAAAATTAAGAACAATGTTTGTGAATGTTTGTGGGGACTGAAGCATGAGGATTTTTCTCAATTTAACCCCACCTTCTTGTTCTTGTGTGTTTTTCCCGCTTTTTACACATAAAATGATGGCAAAATACCCTATAAATCTATACAACAATGCAACATTTGATCGATCGAAGGGTAGAGTGGTTAGAATGTGTTTAAATGTGGAGTCAAATGATGAAAAGATTACTGTTTTTGTTTGCATGCCATATAGGTCGGTGAATAATTATAAAATAAGGGCCTAGTAGCACGAGGGTTTCCTCGGTGCTAGGTTCGTGCAACGCCGTATAAGAACGGTAGTTGAAAATCATTGAAAGGATGTTTTTCACATGTGCACAATATTGATTTCATAATTGTTTGAGTACTTAGCATCCACAATCTGCATAAATCATGGAAATGTTAAAAGGTATCAGAAATCCTGGATGCACAGCAATTGCTTTCATTAGGATCTTGACCCACGTTGAGTGAGGGACAGGACATCCTAAGCCATAGGCTAGTCATGGGGTCTAGGGAAAAGAGAAGTAAGGACAATGGCACATTCCTGTATACGGTTAAATGGTACCTTGAGTGGATTTTGTGCGAAATGTTTATATGTTGAGCGACGCATCGAGGGGCCAATCCCCAAGGTGTAGGAGAGTCGTAGAGGGGTGGCGGCATTCAGCTGTTGGAGGACCCCCTATGTGTGTGCTTCGTGCCATTAGGCAATGTGTAAGGGACTCCCTCTGAGGAGTAGTGGGTGAGAGAAGAGTGGACTACAAACGACGTAATACAAACACAAGACATTTAGGAAGGATGTGTCATCAACGCTCCTGGCCGCGAGGCCGTGGGGTTGTTGAGCGCGTGAGATAGAGGTCCGGCTAGTGCACGAGCCAGTGCCGGCCCGTTCTAGGTTCCATCAGTGGTGCGTCTGTCGAGAGCCGCTTAAAAGTAGCGGTCCTCGAATCCTGGTTGTCTAGGGACCAACTTGCAGTTTATGCCAAAGGATACTGAGATTGATCCGTTATTTAGCGATAAGCATCGTCTATCAGAAATCCAAAAGCAAGAGAGAGACGAAAGAGCTAGGCGACGTGCTGAAATTTTTAGGAGATATTTCCCTAAGCGTAGCGGTGCTGAACCCTTACGAGGGAGTGGATCTAGTGGTCTTTGTGCCACAAGCAGTAAGTTAGGAGAAGGCGGAAGCTCTAGTGCTCCCCTTTCTGCCATAAGCCAGTCTACATCAAGTGCAGGAGGTGCAACCCCACCGTCCCCTATTCGTAGTGCAAATCCAATTTTCGTTATGGCGTAGCCTATTGCAATTCCAGCAGGAACGACGGATTTGCCGGCTCTAGGTTACCCGCTACCTATCTTTAATGGGCTAGTTGAGGAAGATGCGGAACTCCACATTAGGGAGTTTCAAAAGCTGATGTTTAACTGTCGCATCCAAGAAGAAGGACATTTAATGATGTTCTTCAACATGAGTCTCAAAGGAAGAGCCGCTATATGGTATCATGGTTTAGAAGCCGGAACCATATTGAATATTGATTCATTTTATGGAGCTTTTCGAAGGGAGATTGCCCCTGAAAGGGGTGGGCAATATTGGTTGCGTGTACTCAACGTGACCCGCCAAGAACCACATGAGGATATTCGTGCTTATGCGAAGAAAATAAAAGAGGTTTTCCGTAAGTTGGACACCTCTATTCCTATCCCTGCAACTGCCCAATTGCAATATTTTCTACATGGTTTGGACTTTAATATCCAATTACAGTTGAGTAGTGTCCCCTTGGGGGATATAGATACTGCCATTACATGAGCACAAGAGGTGGAATCCCAACTACAAGAAGCCTATGCTTCTCGAGGCAATTCGAATATGGGTTTAGTATTGGGAAACAATGTGGCAATGGCCAATGGCAGTAGTGGCCAAGGGATAGTGATGGCTAACCCTAATGGGAGAGGGAACATGATGCAGAATGTCCCTTTATTACCAGCTCCCCCTAGCATGTCGATGCCTACGGGCAGTCAAATGGCTCCAAATGGTGGAGGCCAGGCGGTCAATTCTAATACCATGCCTGTGGCTCAACAGCCAGTGCCTAATCGAATTGTTAGGCCTATGGAACGACATGGTAATGACCAAGGCTATGAGTCGAGCGCTTCCAATGTTCTTGGCGAGGTTAAGGACATGATGAAGCATTATACCGACATGATTACGGAGCAGTATCGACAAATAGCCGTTGATGTCAACTTCCTTAAAAAACAACAAAATTTGATAGGAAGTAGATACCCAGATGAGGGTGCACCTTCGAGGTTTAGTTGCAAAAGGTGTGGTGGGCAGCACTATCCAAGAAATTGCCCAAATGTTAAGTGCAACATCTGTGGAAAATCTGGTCATTTAGCAGCTACTTGCTGGAGTAAGATCAGTTCCCTCCAGCATGGTAGTCGGCAACCAGAGCCTGTTAATCATCATGTGCAAGGAAATGATTCCCAGCAAGAAGACGGGCCTAAACAAATACTTCAACAACCAAAGACTACAGTGAAGGAGCTACCAAGTGGTAGTGGGGTTAGTTTGATTGAGGCTGTACGCGTTAACGATGCTGAAACCTCTAATCTACGAGCTGTTCTTACAAGAGGTCAAAAGGGTAGAGAAGCCGAAAAGGATAAGCCTGTCGACGGAAACCCTAAACAAGGCGACAAAGGAACGCAAGTTTTGGATCCTGCCATGGAAGGGGGACCTTTGAAGCCCGTAGAGAGTAAAGACGGTAAGGAACCACCAAAGAAGAAGGTGAAAGTTAAGAAAGAGGCAATAAAGCCGGTTCAACGACCTAAAGAGCGGATGGTTTGGTGTGAAAAGCGAGCTCTATTGAACTATCATGAATTTGATTTGGCGAGCTCTCTTTGTGAAGTCAAGCCGGATGTGAATCTCTTACAGCTTATTAAGCTTTCCCCAGGAGTACGTAACGAATTTAGAAAGATCCTACGTACCGGGTATATCGTAGAACCTTTGGGTATTGGGCGAGTTGGTGATGACTGGTTCGAGCATGCTGAGAAGCATTGCCCAAGGGTTGCAGCCTATGTCGATGGGATATTAGTAGATTATGCCATTGTCGACACGGGATCATCTGTTAACATTATGAGTTCTGAACTGATGGAAAGGTCGGGTCTTGCAATCCAGAAAGATACCTCCACAATTCTCAGAATGGCAGATGATAGTTTGAGACAGCCGGAAGGCTGCATTACTAAGGTCCATGTCACTGTTGCAAATGTAGAATGCCTGTTGGACTTTAGGGTGATTCGTTTTGCAGGCCGTCCAAGTTACCAAGTATTACTCGGATGACCTTCGATCTTGCAAGTGAACTGCCAAGTAGATATACCCGCCGGTCGACTAATATTCAGCAGAGGTGCCCAGCGTGTGGTGGTTGATGCTTATCCTGAGTCTCCGCAGAGTGAGAGAGCTCCCCTATCTTCTACAGAATTGGAGACATTAGAAGATTTATCTGCCAGTGAGACATCATCGAGTGATGAGTCCAAAGAGGGATCCACCACGGAAGACATCTATCAGATTACTTTGAACGAGCCGATAGAGGGCCAAGTTCGTATAAGAGATGCAGATGTTATCGAGCTAGACCTTGGTACACCTGATGATTCACGGCCAATCAAATTAGGTTCTATGCTCAGCACAGCAGAAAGGGAGGACTATGTGGCCTTGATTCAGGAATTCCGGGATATCTTTGCCTGGAGTTATGATGAGTTGAGAGGCATTCCTCCTAGTCTTGCTGTTCATACAATTCCATTGAAAGAGGACAGTCATCCTGTACGACAAAAAGTAAGGCGTATGCCTTTTGAACTAAGGGACGGGCTGTTTGAAGAGTTACAGAAGCTTCGGAAAGCGGGTTTGATTTTTCCTGTGCAACACACGGAATGGTGTTCGCCGGTTGTGATAAGAAAGAAGAAGAATAATCAAATCCGATTGTGTGTAGACTTTAGAGAGCTGAATAAGCAGACAGTTAAGGACTACTACCCATTGCCATTTATTGACCAGATTTTGGATCAATTAACGGGTAGGGAAATATATTCGTTCATGGATTGCTTTGCAGGATATAACCAGATGGCAATTGCAGAAGAGGACAAGTTGAAAACAACTTTTATTACTGTATTTGGTACTTTTGCATACCATGTGATGGCTTTTGGTTTATGCAATGCGCCTGGTTCGTGGCAACGAACAGCAGATAAGACATTCGGTGACATATCCCCTGAAGAGTTGAAGGTGTTTATTGATGACTTAGGGGCTTCCACCGTGAGAGAAAGGCAGTTGATCATTTTAAGAAAATGCTTTGAGCGCTGTAGACAATTTTGCATCGCCCTAAACCCACGGAAGTGTGTTTTTGGAGTACCTTATGGGTTACTGCTGGGTCATGTGGTCAGTTCGGTTGGAATTACGACAGACCCCGAGAAGGTCAAAGTTATAGTTGCCATGGGTCCACCACGCACTTTGAAAGAAGTTCACAGCTTTCTGTCTTCGGTTGGTTATTATCGTAGATTCATAAACACCTTGGCAGAAAGAACGTTGCCGCTTACGAATTTATTGTCCTTTAGCTGTTGGTTTGAATGGGGTGACCCTTGTAGGATAGCATTCGAGGATGTGAAATAGGAGCTAGCAAGAGCTTCCGTTTTAAAATCACCTAAAAGAGGTGAGGTGTTCTATATATTCTCAGTAGCCACCATGTATAGTATTAGCTGGCTGTTTAGCCCAAATTTGGGAAGAGAAGTGGTACCACCCGATTGCTTTTGCTAGCCGGAAGCTGGGGGTATCCGAAATCAATTATACCTACATGGAGAAGTTGTGTCTAGCGATGGTCTTTGGGACCAAGAAATTTAGGCATTATAATCTCTATGAGAAAGTCGTGCTTTATACGAAGGCGGAGGGACTTCGACTATTGATGAATAAGCTACAGCCGCCTGATCGTCTAGCAAAGTGGTTGATCACTTTGTAGGAATTTGATTATGAAATCAGGAGTAAGCCACCAAGGTTGCAAGGCATCATGGAATGTCTTGTGGACTTTGGGGAGCTAAAAGAATCTGTGGGCTGAAGGTAGTGACATGGAGTTGTTATTTAAAATAGATACGGCATCTATTCCCTCCTGGTATGCTGCAATAACGCATTATTTATCAACGGGAGAGGCGGGATCCGAATTATCTAAAGCTGAGAGAAGGAAAATTAAGCAGCAAGTGTTAAAGTTTGCCTTGATCACAGGTACATTATATCGGCAAGGGGTTGATGACATCTATCGCCGATGTGTGATGCGTGATGAGGTGCCATTCATTTTGGAAGAGTGCCATGATTCTTCTTGCGGCGGCCATTTTGCTGGACGGCTTACAGCACAAAAGGCTTTAAGAGCAGGTTATTGGTGGCCTGCCATCTTCCAGGATGCGTTTGCGTATGTTAAGAGATGCGATATTTGCCAACGACATGATAGTCGAGAGAATAGGAAACGACCACTTACCCCTATTATGGCAATACTTCCATTTGAGAAGTGGGGAATAGACTTTGTGGGTCCTATTACTCCGTCGTCGACTGCGCAAAAGAGGTATATCATGGTAGCAACTGACTACTTCACGAAGTGGTCAGAAGCACGTGCAACAAGGAAAGATGACGCTAAAGAAACTGCTAGTTTTCTTTTAGAGCAGATAATATGCTGTTTTGGTCCGCCGAAAGAATTAGTGTCAGACCACAGAACCCATTTCCTAAATAAGGTGATCAAAGGTTTGACAGAAATTTGGCAAATCAAGCATAACAAGACAACCCCATATAACCCGCAAGCCAATGGGCAAGTTGAAAGAACCAACAAGCAGCTTATGAGCATCCTGTCCAAAATTGTATCAGAAAAGAAACGGGATTGGGATAAAAAGTTATACGTGGCAGTGTGGGCCTATAATACGACCTTCAAACGAGTCACTGGCCATACCCCGTTCAAGTTAGTATATGGGGAGGAGTGTGTCTTGCCTTTAGAGATTGAGCTGCCGACTATTCGGTTTGCCATCAATCATTCTTTGAGTGATAGAGACGCACTTTTTGAGCGCTTGATGACACTGGCACATTTAGATGAGCTTAAGCTGCAGAGCTTATTGCACCAAGAAGTGGCGAAGCACCGAATGAAGCAGCTACATGACCTTAAAGCCAAGAAATACACCTTCAAGAAAGGACATCTTGTTCTATATTATGACGCACGACGTGAATTATTTCCAGGCAAGCTAGAGCCCAAATGGGACAGGACCTATAGGATCGTGAGAATAGGAAAGAATAAATCTACAGTTTTGTTAGCTGACCTTGAGGGGATAGAATTTAAAAATAAGGTTAATCTTAATAAGATTAAACCTTATTATTTCTGATTGCACTAATACTATGACTGCCTTGCAGGTCTAGGAGAGATCGATCAAATATCTGCAAGGAAATCGTGATAGATTTTGATGGGTCGTTTGATCCCTTATTTAGAACACCCATATTTAGAACAGAGGTATCATCAGGGAAAGCTCATTTGGTGGAGCAAAGGATATAAGGTGATTGAGCAAGAAGGCGGGACATTTATTTGGGAGATCAAGGTCTTCTGCCATCACTGCCTACAAATTTTGACGAGCATCCCTGTTGAATTCAATGATGATGGAGGGATGGAGCCTACAGTCCACCCGTTGAATATGCTGAATTTCGATTACCATAATTACGAGTAGAGTTCCGGATGGCGGGATATGTAAACCCTTTATGGACTACACCTTGTACTTTGATGGGGTGTCTAGGGGTGCATGTAAAAAAGGAAGTGTAGGAGTTGTCATCCGAGACCCCCGACGACGCATTGTCATGAAGTTAGCCACTTATCTCGGGGAGAATTTTACCAATAATATGGCAGAATACAAAGCCCTAATTATGGGTTTAAATATTGCAAAGAAGGGTGGTATCCGCCAATTATTGGTGAAAGGGGACTCTCAGTTGGTTTTAAATCAACTCAATGGGACGTACATGGTGTGAAACCCCATCCTTTGCATGTACCATCATACTGCCATAGCCCTCCTAGACGAATTTGATAGAGTGTCTTTTCAGCTGATTCCACGAAATTGGAATCAGTTTTCCAATTCATTGGCTAATTTTGCGTATGAAGAAGACCTCTTCTTTAATTCTGGCCCTTGTCCCGATATATCTATTGATGGTGAGACAGGACCTGGTCGTTTGTGGGGTATGCTTTGTGAACATGCCCTCTTTGGCAGACGATGGTTGATCTGGGTGATGCAGAGGGTAAGTGAGACTCATTTGCCTTTATTATCTTGGACCCACAGGCTGATTAGACGACGTGTGATGCGAACACCTCTTGCGATATACGCAGGAGGGATGGCACCTAGTTTAGGGCTACGAGCCTCTGTTCCCCTCGGAATAGTATGCTTTGCTATCTATCATAGTTGTTTCTAGGAGGATGTTATGTGTAGTCATGTTTTATTTCATTAGGCCAAGAGGGCCGATTCAGTTTTGTGGTGAAGTGTTTGATTTCATTAGGCCAAGAGGGCCATTTCCCTGTCTAGTGCGGGTGCGTTTAATCGGGTTTTTGTTTTAAGTGTTGTGCTGGACAGGTTTCGTGTTCGTGAATGTTGGTGGATCCTGGAGGAGCCTTTGCTGCGATGGAAGCTTCTTGTGGCCAATCCAGGTGATATCTCTCCTTTACGAGTACCTTTCTTTCCTGTTATGTGTATTTGTACTTGTCGAGGGGATATATTTTTGTTGGGGACCGGCAACCAAGGCATGAAGTCCCAGGTTCAGGCTCAGTATGTTTGAGGAGGTCGGAGTAGTCATTGCCTCCTGTAAAGACATTTTCAGGCATCGAAAGACCTGTTTTCGAAGGAAGTCCTAGTGGCCCTGTTCTGCTAGCCTGCTAGGCAGCCATTCTAGGAGTTCTTGTGAGTAGTGAGGCAGTTAGAGAAGCCTGCCAGAAGATAATAATGATGATGCCAAGAAACCCTGAACATCCTAAAAGATGAATAAAAATACGAAGGTGTGTAAAAAGGGGTTCTGACCCCTATCAAAGAAAAGAAAAGAAATGAAAATGTATAGGCAGTTGATCATCGCCTTGCGAAGGCCTGGTAGGTTCCTGGGGACGAGTCAGACCCGGGGCCGATACCTTGTCTTCCTAGGGGTGGCTTCTTGCTGGAAAAATAATATCAAAATAAGGAAGGTTGGAGTGAAAATAAAAGTGAGCGTTAGAAAAGGATTAAGTGTCACCTTGCGAGGTCTTAGTAGGTTCTTGGGTGTCGAGACAGGTCCTGAGGCCGATGCCCTGTTCTCCTTGGGTCACTACGCTCAGCTCCCTCCTTTTTACATGCCCAAGTATGATGGATAAAATAAAAACCCTAAAAGAAGAAATGTATTGGAAGAAAATACTCCTTGATCATGCTGTAGGAGTCCTCGCCTTGTAGGAGCTCCTAGTTGTGTTGTCTTTAGTTGGTAAGTAGTTCAGACTACCACTTAGGGCAACCTCTTTGATAAGTTTTTTAGTTTGGCTGTGTTGGAGCAGTTGGTTAGTGACTCGCTTCGGATCTTCTATTAGATGATGCTAGGCCTACTCCTTGTGGATGTCATGCCTTGGTTCTGCCCAGAGGTAGGGGGAGCATTGTGCTGAGTTTTATTATATATTTGTTTTGTATCAGTTTGATGCTTCTTTGGTTGTTTATGTGCAGATATGTTCGTGGATTCAATGAGCTGAGTTGCCCTATCCTGTGGTCGCCAATGAGAGCGGAATTTAGAGCCGAATTTTGGTGCCGGGAAGTGCTTAAAAATAGCTAAAAATTATGAATATCAAGGGAAAAATATTCACCGTCAAAGGTGGTGGCTCGATCTAGGACATTTTAAGCACCAAAGTGCTTTAAAGGTGCCCGTGCGACACTTGTTGATTTTTCATAATTTTTCAGACAGTCGTGCGGGTTGACACAAGCTACTGGCCAATGCGGGATGCCAAGCCGGACGCCCAGGATTTTTCAGAGCTCAATTCCGAGTCCGGACGGGGGAAATAGCCACAAAGTGGGCAAGATTTGAAAAGGTGGACCAAACTTTGGCCAAATGGTCATGACCTTTGGGGAAGGTTGGGGCCCAAAAATTTTATGCAACATCAAATGTAGCAAATCGTGGAGAGAGAGAGGACGAAGGAACGTGAGGAACATGCGCCAAAAAATGCGCCAAGATGTTGATCATGCTCCCTCCTGCCTGCAAACAACCCCTGCAAATGATGATTGCCCCTCATTCCCCTTTGGATGCTGACTCTATCGCTTGTCTTCGCTCCTCCATTGGCAGCCTGTAGAGGGAGAGAGAAAATCAGTCTTTCTCTCTCCTCCCTCTCTCTCCTCTAAGAGGGAGTTCATGTGGGAAGAAGAAGGAAGAAGAAAGAATGGTGGAGGCTTGTTCGGCATGGATCGGATTGTTCCACGGGCTGGAAATGGTGATTTGTGATCGTGCTGGGCATGAAGTGCTGCTGATTTTCAGATTTGCAGCCATGGACATGAAACCCGAAACACGCAAATAAGCGGTAATTCAAATTTTTCAAAGGAAATTGAGATTTCGTGGCTTTTGATTGATAAAATATTGTTCATGTGGGCTAAAAATTGTTTATGTTGCTGTTTTCCATGAGTACTTGTTGATCATAATCAGAAAATCAGAGAAATATGCATCTTGTGGTTCAAAATAATACATTAAAACACATAAAATATGGAAAATCAAGGGAAAATGATGGTTTTGAGCATAAAAATGGAAAAATGAATAGGAACACCAACTAAATTTTCATTTTTGCTGCAAGAAGGAACTGAGGGCCACAACCCATAATCTGTTTTGAATTTTTAGTAATTAAATAATGCAAAAAATAAGGAAAAATACAAGGAAAATAGAGGAAAATCACTAAAAATAGGGGAAAAATGCATTTTGGGCGCGGAAAATTAATGAAAATTAAGAAGAATGTTTGTGAATGTTTGTGGGGACTGAAGCATGAGGATTTGCCTCAGTTCAACCCCACCTTCTTGTTCTAGTGTGTTTTTCCCGCTTTTTACACATAAAATGATGGCAAAATACCCTATAAATCTATACAACAATGCAACATTTGATCGATGGAAGGGTAGAGTGGTTAGAATGTGTCTAAATGTGGAGTCAAATGATGAAAAGATTACTATTTTTGTTTGCATGCCATATAGGTCGGTGAATAATTATAAAATAAGGGCCTAGTAGCACGAGGGTTTCCTTGGTGCTAGGTTCGCGCAACGCCGCATAAGAACAGTAGTTGAAAATCATTGAAAGGATGTTTTTCACATGTGCACAATATTGATTTCATAATTGTTTGAGCACTTAGCATCCACGATCTACATAAATCATGGAAATGTTAAAAGGTATCAGAAATCCTGGATACACAGCAATTGCTTTCATTAGGATCTTGACCCACGTTGAGTGAGGGACAGGACATCCTAAGCCATAGGCTAGTCGTGGGGTCTAGGGAAAAGAGAAGTAAGGACAATGGTACATTCCTGTATACGGTTAAATGGTACCTTGAGTGGATTTTGTGCGAAATGTTTATATGTTGAGCGACGCATCGAGGGGCCAATCCCCAAGGTGTAGGAGAGTCGCAGAGGGATGGCGGCATTTAGCCGTTGGAGGACCCCCTATGTGTGTGCTTCGTGCCATTAGGCAATGTGTAAGGGACTCCCTCTGAGGAGTAGTGGGTGAGAGAAGAGTGGACTACAAACGACGTAATACAAATGCAAGACATTTAGGAAGGCAATGTATGTGTCATCAACGCTCCTGGCCGCGAGGCCGTGGGGTTATTGAACACGTGAGATAGAGGTCCGGCTAGTGCACGAGCCAGTGCCAGCGTGTTCTAGGTTCCATCAAATGTCTCCAATTCTATGGAAGATAGAGGAGCTCTCTCACTCTGCGGGGACTCAGGATAGGCATCAATCACCACGCATTGAGCATCTCTGCCAAATATCATTCAATCGGCAGGTATATCCAATTGGCAGTCCGCTTGCAAGATCCAAGGTCATCCAAGTAATACTTGGTAACTTGGACGCCCTGCAAAACGAATCACCCTAAAGTCCAACATGTATTCTACATTTGCAATAGTGACATGGACCTTAGTAATGCAGCCTTCCGGCAGTCTCAAACTATCATCCGCCATTTTGAGAATTGTGGAGGTATCTTTCTGGATCGCAAGACCCAACCTTTCCATCAGTTCAGAACTCATAATATTAACAGATGATCCCGTGTCGACAATGGCATAATCTACTAATATCCCATCGACATAGGCTGCAACCCTTGGGCAATGCTTCTCGGCATGCTCAAACCAGTCATCACCAACTCGCGCAATACCCAAAGGTTCTACGATATACCCGGTACACAAGATCTTTCTAAATTCCTTGCGTACTCTTGGGGAAAGCTTAATAAGCTGTAAAAGGTTCACATCTGGCTTAACTTCGCAAAGAGAGCTCACCAAATCGAATTCATGATAGTTCGGTAGAGTTCGCTTTTCACGCCAAACCATCCTCTCTTTAGGTCGCTGAACTGGTTTTATTGCCTCTTTTTTAACTTTCACCTTCTTCCTCGGTGGTTCTTTATCCTTCTTAGCATCTGCTTTACTCTCCACGGGCTTCAGAGGTCCCCCTTCCATGGCAGGATCCAAAACTTGCATTCCTTTGTCGCCCTATTTAGGGTTTTCGTCGACAGGCTTATCCTTGTCGGCCTCTCTACCCTTTTGACCTCTTATAAGGACAACTTGCAGATTAGAGGTTTCAGCGTCATTAATGCACATAGCCTCGATCAAACTAACCCCACTACCACTAGGCAACTCCTCCACTGTAGTCTTTGGTCATTGGAGTATTTGTTTAGGTCCGTCTTCTCGTTGGGAATCATTTCCTTGCACACGATGATTAACAGGCCCTCATTGCCGACTACCTCGCTGGAGGGAACTAATCTTACTCCAACAAGTGGCTGCTAAATGGCCGGATTTTCCACAGATGTCGTACTTAATATTTGGGCAATTTCGTGGATAATGTTGCCCACCACACCATTTGTAGCTAAACCTCGAAGGTGCACCCTCATCTGGGTATCTACTTTCTATCAAATTTTGTTGTTTTTTAAGAAAGTTGACATCAACGGCTATTTGTCGATACTGCTCCATAATCATGTCGGTATAATGCTTCATCATGTCCTTAACCTCGCCAAGAACATTAGAAGCGCTCAACTCGTAGCCTTGATCATTACCCTGTCATTCCATCGGCCTAACAATTTGATTAGGCACTGGTTGTTGAACCATAGTCATGGTATTAGGATTAACTGCCTGGCCTTCACCATTTGGAGCCATTTGACTGTACATAGGCATCGACATGCTAGGGGGAGCTGGTAATAAAGGCACATTCTGCATCATGTTCCCTCTCCCATTAGGATTAGCTATAGCTATCCCTTGGCTACTACTGCCATTGGCCGTCGCCATATTATTTCCCAATGCTAGACCCATATTCGGATTGCCTCGAGAGGCATAGGCTGCTTGTAGTCGGGATTCCACTTCTTGTGCTAGTGTAATGGCAGTATCTATATCCCCCAAAGGGACACTACTCAACTGCAACTGGATATTAAATTCCAAACCATGCAAAAAATATTGCAATTGGGCAGCTGTAGGGATAGGAATAGAGGTGTCCAACTTACGGATAACCTCTTTTAGTTTCTTCGCATAAGCACGAATATCCTCATGTGGTTCTTGGTGGGTCACGTTGAGTACACGCAACCAATATTGCCCACCCCTTTCAGGGGCAAACTCCCTTCGAAAAGCTCCATAAAATGAATCAATATTCAATATGGTTCCGGCTTCTAAACCATGATACCATATGGCAGCTCTTCCTTTGAGAGTCATGTTGAAGAACATCATTAAATGTCCTTCTTCTTGGATGCGACAGTTAAACATCAGCTTTTGAAACTCCCTGATGTGGAGTTCCGCATCTTCCTCAACTAGCCCATTGAAAATGGGTAGCGGGTAACCTAGAGCCGGAAAATCCGTCATTCCTGCAGGAATTACAATGGGCTCCGCCATGACGAAAATTGGATTTGCACTAGAAATAGGGGACGGTGAGGTTACACCTCTTGCATTTGATGTAGACTGCGTTATGGAAGAAAGGGGAGCACTAGAGCTTCCACCTTCTCCTAACTTACTGCTTGTGGCACCAAGACTACTAGATCCACTCCCTCGTAAGGGTTCAACACTGCTACACTTAGGGAAATACCTCCTAAGAGTTTCAGCACGTCACCTAGCTCTTTCGTTTCTCTCTTGCTTTTGGATTTCGGCTAGACGATGCTTATCGATGAATAACGGGTCAATCTCAGTATCCTTTGGCATAAACTGCTAATTGGTCCCTAGACAACGAGGATTCGAGGACTGCCACTTCTAAGCGGCTCCCGGCAAACGCACCACTGATGGGACCTGAAACGGGCAGGCACTGGCTCATGCACTAGCCGGACCTCTATCATGCGCTCAACGACCCCACGGCCTCACGGCCAGGAACGTGGATGACACATACATCATCTTCCTAAACATCTTGCATTTGTATCACGTCTCGTAGTCCAACTCTAACCCAACTAACACTCCTCAGAGGGAGTCCCTAGTACATTGCCAAATAGCACAAAGTACAAACATAGGAGGTCCTCCCACGACTGACTGCCACTACCTCACTGCGACTCTCTTACACCTTGGGGATTGGCCCCTCAATGCATCGCTAAACATATACAACACAATATCGCACACATTTCCACTCAAGGTATCAATTGATCATATCCAGGAGTATACCACTTTCCTTACTTTCTTTCCCTTAGGACCCAACGCCTAGCCTACAGCTTGGACAACCTTACTCACTCAACGTTGGTCATATTCCTCTAGAAAGCAATTGCCATGCATCCAGGAGATATTGTCTGATACCTTTTAAATTTCTTTATGATTTATGCAAATTGTGAATGTCCATGTGCTCAAACAATTAAAAATCAGCATTGGTGCACATGTGGAAAACATTTCTTTCAATGATTTCGACTATCGCTCGTATGCGGCGTTGCATGAACCTAGCACCAAGAAACCCTCGTACTACTAGGTCCTTAATTTTTAATTATCGACCAACCTAAATGGTATGCATAAAAACCAGCAAGCTTTTCATCATTTCATTCAGCATTTAAACACCTTTTATACACTCTACCCCCTCACCCGTTTAGGTTGTGCATTATTGACCAGTTTAGGGTTCATTTTCCATATTTTTATTGTACGAAAAGCAATAAAAACTCACTAAAACATAAAGATAGGGCGGAACTCGGGCTAAAACTTATACTCCAGACCCCCCATACATCCACAAACATGGTTCTTATTTTCCCTTAATTTTCGGCACTCAAAATCCATTTTTTTCTATTTTTCCCATTTTTCCTATTTTTCTTGTATTTTTTGCAATATTAAATAACCAAAAATACAAAATGAGTTGTGGGTTGTGGCCCTTAGGTTCATTTGCAGCAAAACCACAAATTTAGTTGGTGTGTCTTTTTATATTTTTCATTTATATGTCAAAAACACCCAATTTTCCCATATTTCGCGTGTTTTACGGGTTTTACACCACTAATTTCATTCACAACACTTACGATTTTTTGATTTTCTGAGCATAAACTGATCAAACTCATAGTAAACAATATTATAATGCATAATCATTCTATGGGAACAAATACTCATGAAGCAAATTGCATAAAACATCAATTTCCTTTGTACAAATGAGATTACCGTTCTTTGCGGGTTGCGGGTTTTTATTTGTCATATCTCAGGACTGATTTCCAGCAGCCATTAATGCTCATGACAGTCCACAATCAGCAATCTTCATTCCTCTTGCACCACGGAGCAATCCGGTCTTCATTGGACAAGCATTCGTCATCCATTCTTCTTCTTCTTCTTCACCACATGAATCTGCCCTTAGAAGAGAGAGAGGGAGGAGAGAGAAAGACTGAAATCAGAGATCTTCATAGAGACCGCCATTGGAGGAGCGAAGCATGGCGAAATGATCGGCATCTAGGGGGAATTGAAGGGCAATGATCAATTGCCATGGTTGTTTGCAGCAGGCATGATTGATCTCCTCTCCAACAAGAGCAAAAATCGGCGCAAACAGGCGCCTCTCTTCCCACGTTTTTTCCATCTTCTTTCATGCCAAGTTTTATGCCACATTAAAAGTTACATGTCCCCCCCAAAGTTCATGCCCACTTTGGCCAAAAATAAGTCCACCTCTTCAAATCTTGCCCAGTTTCTTGGCCATTTCCCCGTCCAGACTCTGAATTGAGCTCTGAAAAATCTTGGGCATCTGGCTTGACATCCCGCATTGGCCGGTAACTCTTGTCAACCTGCACGACAGTCTAAAAATTTATGAAAAATCAACAAGTGTCGCTCGAGTGCCTTTAAAGCACTTTGACGCTTAAAATAGTCCTAGATCAAGCCGCCGCCTTCGACGTTGAATATTTTTCCCTTGATATTCGTAATTTTTAGCTATTTTTAAGCACTTCTCAACACCAAAATTCGGCTCTCAGTGGGACTTGTTATGAGCCACTTGTTGCCACTAATTGTTCTATTTCTATGGATGCTTGGATAGGATCTAAGAGCCCTAATACACTCCGTATGAAGGGAAGCATATGTGGAAAGCCAATGTTCATTCTGATAGACAGTGGTAGTACTCATAGTTTTGTGAATAAGTCCATCATGGACAAGCTGAATAGTATTCCCACAGATTTACAGCAGCCATTAGAGTTCAACTGGCCAATGGTGAAGAGGAAATCAGCACACAGATATGCCCATAGGTTTCTTTACAGCAACTGGCTGAAAATTTTGAAGCAAAAATAAACCTGATCACTTTGGAAATGGGGCCTATAGACATTGTACTCGGTTGTGATTGGGGTTGATGACATTAGGTAGGATCACTATGGATTTCTCACAGTTGTATATGGAGTTTATCTTCAATGGACAGCTTATCCATTTACAGGGAATTCCTAGTAGATCAGATTTTCAGCTTATTACCATTCAACAACTCAAAAGGGAGTACAAGAGGCGCTCACAAATATTTGTTTTGCATTTGAATAAAGAAATGCAAGATCAACCCAATAATTCAGCAAACCATCTAGCCTTAATAGCTCTTCTTAAGGAGTATAGAGATTTGTTTGAGGTACCTACTTCATTGCCTCCCAAGAAAGCAGTAGATCATCCCATTGATTTGGAGCCCAACTCAAAGACAATCAATAAGCCACCTTACAGATTATCAAAGTGTGAACGAGAGGAAGTAGCCAAGCAAATCAAGGAACTTCTTGAGATGGGATTCATTGAACCAAGTTCTTCACCTTATGCATCTCCAGTCCTGTTAGTAAAAAAGAAAGATGGATCTTTCAGAATGTGCATTGACTACAGGGATCTTAATAAGATCACAGTGAAGAACAGGTATCCGATACCCAGGATTGATGATTTTCTTGACGAGCTTAAGGGGGCTCGATTCTTTACGAAGATTGATTTGAGGTCAGGGTATCATCAGATTCGCATGCGAGAGGGTGATTAAGTCAAGACTGCTTTCAGGACTGATCGTGGGCTCTATCATTTCTTAGTGATGCCATTTGGGCTTACAAATGCTCCAGCTATCTTCCAAAGCCTGATGAATAAGATTTTACATCCTTTCCTCTTTTAGTTTGTCTTGGTGTTCTTTGATGAAATTCTGATTTACAGCAAGTCTTTACAGGATCACTTGGCACATATGAGGAGGGTTTTTGATGTATTGAAACATTACAAACTTTTTGCTAAAGAGAAGAAGTGTTCTTTCATGCAAACTGAAGTGGAATACTTGGGACATATTGTCAGTGAAAAAGGAATATAGGCTGATCCCAAGAAGGTGCAATGTATAAAAGATTGGCCAACACTTACTACTACTACCTCTCTTAGAGGATTCCTTGTTTTATCTTCATTCTATCGCCGATTCATTAAGCATTATGCGGCCATTGTAGCTCCTTTGACTGATAGGTTGAAGAAGGAGGCTTTCTTTTGGGATGCTCTTGCAGATAGCAGCTTCAACCAGTTAAAGGAACTCCTTATCTCTGCTCCTATCTTAGTATGCCCGGAATTTTTCAAAGAATTTACTATACAGTGTGATACTAGTGGCCATGGCATTGGGGCTGTTTTGCTATAGGAGCATGGAGTGATTGCCTTTGAGAGTCGTAAGCTTATAGATTAAAAAATGGCCATGAATGTTTATGACCAGAAGATGTTGGCTATCTTGCATGCAATTAAGAAGTGGCACCATTACTTGTATGGCAGCCGATTCAGAGTACACAGTGATCACAAGGTCCTTAAGTATTTCCTTACTCAGTCTAATATTACTTCTAAGCAACGTCGTTGGGTAGCTACATTATAGAATTATGATTTTGACATCACTCATACAAGGGGCAAAGATAATATAGTGGCTGATTCTCTTTCTCGTATGTGGGCTTGCAAAGTTTCAGCTATGACAGAATTGCATAATGATTGGATTGAAGAATTACATGAGGCTTATCTTTTGGATAAAGAATTCAGCCATATTTTTCAGAAATTACAGCAAGGTCTTATGGAAGATTTGGTTGAAAGACAAGATTGTTATTCCTTCTACCTCTTCTTTTACACGGAAAATTATGGAGGAACTACATTCTTCGCCTCTAGCTGGACATTTAGGAGTTTTCAAGACCTATGACAGGACTAGTAAAAGTTTCTATTAGAAAGGACTGTGGAAAGATGTCAAGGACTTTGTTATGAAGTGTATGCCTTGTCAGTAGAATAAGGACAGCACCCATAAGCCAGGAGGTTTGTTACAGCCATTACCTATTCCTGTTTATTGACTTGAAAAAAAAAAGAACCAATCCGGATCCTGCTTCTCAAGTGGCCAGTCAGTTTATGGAGTAGATTTTTAGACTACATGGATTACCGCAGGTGATTGTTCATGATAGAGACTCTAAGTTTATGAGTAAATTTTGGTAGGCGGTATTTACATCTATGGGCAGTAAATTGGCTCCATCTACGGCCTATCATCCACAAAGTGATGGACAGACAGAAAGAGTCAATAAATGGTTGGAGACTTATCTTTGTCATTTCTGCTATGATGTCCAAACTTCATGGGATTCTTGGTTACACTTAGCTGAGTTTGCTTATAACAATTCTACCCACGCTAGTATTGGAGTTTCACCCTTTGAGGCTTTATATGGTTACAAGGTGTCCTTACCCACATTCATCTTTAATGAAAGGATCAATCCTCATGGGAAGGAAGAGTTAGAAAGAATGCAGACCCTTCTTTAGCAATGCAAGATGAATCTTAGGAAGGCTTAAGACCAAATGAATATGTATGCTGATGAGAAGAGGCGGCCTTTAGAGTTCCAAGAAGAAGAGTTGGTCTTATTAAGGTTGCCCAAGTCCACCTACTCTACATTGAAAGATGGATCTAGTAATAAGCTTGCCCACATGTTTTATGGCCCTTACTGGATCCTTAAGCAAATTGGAGATTTGGCATACAGATTAGAGCTTTCCTCTTCCACAAAGATTCATAATGTCTTCCATATTAGTCAGCTCAAGCCCTTTTATGGTGATCCAGTGGATATAGTTGATGAGTTGCCACCTATTGATGAAGAAGCTCTTATTCAGTACATTCCAGAGGCTGTTATAGGTCAGCGTGAGAAGAAGCTTTGATCTCATTCTATCGTGGAATATTTGATCAAATGGAGAGGTTTACCACCTGAGGAAGCTTCTTGGAGGCCTGATTCTATATTGGATGAGTTTTCTTTCTTAAGGGATACATTGGTGGCTGAAGCCTATTGATTATGGAGCTAGTGATGATGTAGATAGGATTAGGACAGCACATTGTTTTAGAACAGTTTTTATCATGCCTAATTTTTACAATTAAGCTATCTACATGGGCTTAAAGTACTCGTCAAGAGCTTCGTTTTGATATATGGTACGCCTCATTTGGACACTTCTACTAGAAGTTATGGCAGATTTGGTCCAGCAGGGTCTGTTTACATAGCAAGCTATCTACTTTATTTTGAGATTATTTGTTGAAGACTTTATGGCTTCATATACTTTTGAAGTACTCCAAATCATTTATATAGCTGAGGCCTACTCTCGTTCTTCAATCTTAGTCCATATAGTTGGTCATACTTCATTCATTTTCCATTTATAAAGTTGTAAAAACAGAGTAGTACTCTGTTCTATCCATCTTTTTCTAGTCTTCCAGGTTTATTTTTTAGGACAAAAACTTTTGGGAAGGGATGGATTGTAAGAAGCTGGGAATAAGGATTTAGTGTAAATAATATTGATATTATGCCATGTCACACTAACATTGGTATAAAAGGAGAGGACATATAATTTTTCATATCTTTTGACACATTAATACAATTACAATCCTTCTCTCCCATCTTGCTCACAGCTTCTATGGCTTCTCCCTCTTTCCTATCTTTCTCTCTCCAAATCTGGTCTTTCTCTCTCCTCGTCACTCTTCTTCTCTCTCTTCCTACAGTATTTCTCTCTCTTCTGAAGTCTTTTCTCTCCTCTTTCTCTCTCGCTAGTTTACTCTCTAACAAGAACAAGGGTTGGTAAAAAGGAAAAATGGTCAGATCAAAGGGACGAACATGGCTGTAAGGGGGATATGGGTTTCGGTGAACGTAGGATGCGTTCACATGAAAAAACATTACAACAAGGGATAAAGGGAAAAAAAGAAGGAACATCTCCAAGGGTGTGGTGAACATGGATGAGTGGGTGGGAAAGGGACCCCATCAGGGTAAAATCAGGTCATGGCATACATGCATGATTAAATTGAGGCATATGAAGGGGGGTATGCATCATAGACGCGCAGGGACGCATACTGAGACTGAAAACCTTAACGAACAGGGTTAGATGCAGCAACACAACCTAGGACTCATCAACTGACTAGACTTTAGCATCCCCACACTTATAACATAATGTACACTTGCAATCATAAGGATAAGGTTAGAAAAACTTGGCCCGTTTCACGTATAGTCGAAGGAATCGTCACTGCTACAAAAGGGTTGGAGTTGACTGCAGGAGGTACCATGGCTCACTCCAACATTCAGCCAGCATGGCAGGGATCATGCAACAGTACCCAGGGAGGTAGCTGGTTGATGAAAACCGTAGGGGTAGGTGTCGTTGATGAAGGATAGTCACTCCACTCATGTGCACTCAAGCGGATGATAGAATAGTCGCTCATCCCATGATGCACATCGCTCAATGAATACGCATGAAATCCCATAACTCACAGTCAGTGTAGAATTGAACAATGTAAAACTGATTTGGAGGGAGTATGCCAATGTGTGCAATTAATGGTGCATTCATGCATTCCACCCATATGGCATAGGTGCAAGGAGGAAAGCCATGGAGCCTTGTAGTATAGTGCACAGAACAGAGTGGCGTGTCCTGTGACGATGGCAAAGACCCATCCTGTGGGTGCATAGGGAAACAAAAACGTACCTGACACTAATTGTCGTAATGTCCCTCAAGTCTCACCGCTCAATAATTGATTGAAGAAACACCAGTCACACTCAGCCCACCCTCTGTCTCACTCTTTGTTGAAAGATCTAGAAGGGCAACCCGTTCCTGAAACCCATTGATGTAATCTTCACTGTCACTTGTGCAAAGGTTGTATGCCTTGTGTGCATTTGATGGTGCAATTGTGCATCCCGCCCTGTGTCAACATATAGTGCAAGAAGGAAGGCCAGGGAGCCTTACGGTGCAGTGCACAGGAAGAGATCGTGCATTGTGCATTGAGAGGCCCATCCCATGCGTGCAACACTCAAGTCACACATCTCACCTCTCATTTAATTTGAAGGGAAAGACTGGTCACTCAACCCCCCCTCTGTCTCACACTCATTGATAGATACAGAGGGTAGCCCATACTCACGCCCCCATCCTGTTATAGGATGAAAGCTCATATCACTCAAGAGGTTGCTGATAAAGATTGTGTCGGATGTTGTTGTCATCAGGATATTGAAGACGAGGCGTACTCAGGGAGGCAACCAACAAGTCTGGTACTTCAATGATTTGTAATAAAGGCCGTTTGTTAAGAAGGGCAGACGGACTGATATTGCAGAGACATCGCACCAAGGGAGGTGGCTTCAAATTACTTACTGGAAAGGTTCTGTTGGTAAGTCAACTATCTTGAATTGCAGGGTGTTACCACCTTTTTCCCAGTCAGCTTCCCGCCCAAGGGTGTTTCCATCTTTTCTTGGAATGAGGCCTGTTATGACGACAGGGAATTTCTTCATTTTCTCCCATAACAATTTTGTTTGTTTTGTTTTGTTTTTTTCTTTTTTCTTTTTTCGTTAATAAAGAGAATAGTAGAAATACCATGTGTCAAGACCAACCTTGCCACCGTTGTTGGGTCAGACGAGAAGAGAACAAGGTAGGGTTAAGAGGTATATGTGAGAGGCTAACCGAATGAGACCGTCTCATGAGGAAGATCATAAGGGCTATCAGAAGCACAAAGAGAATGACAATGTGATGCCCAAAGGGAGAGGGTAGGTCGACTATGATTGTCAAGATTCCCAAGGAGGGAAGTACGTCTTCAAACGATAGCCATTGATTAGAAAAGGATCATTAGAGGCATCAATAGTCTGCACCTGAATAGAGCCATTAGGATTGATAGCAAGTACCTTGTACGGGCCCATCCACCATTGTTGAAGCTTGCCAGGAAACTTGCCAAATCTCAAATCATAGGCCAGGATAAGATCACCTTCTTTGAACTCCTTGTGCTTGATGAAACTGTCATGATAGGCCTTGTGTCACGCTTGAGTGTTTTCCATACATTGTAGGGCCATCCGCCGAATCTCATTCAAACATTCCAAGTGTAGGAGGTGGCATTGCAGTGACTCATCATCTCCCAAGTGTTCTTTAACTATCACTCGCAAAGAGGGAAATTCCAGTTCAAAGGGAAGATGGCTTATGTACCATACACAAGAAGCTAGAAAGGGGTCTGTCTTATAGCTCCTTATGGGAGGTTCTGTATACCCAGAGGGCCTCTGTAAGTTGATCGTCCCAGCCGCAACAATGTGCGAAAATCATTCTTGTCAGGAGCGAGCAGAGGATGCGATTGGTAACTTCAACTTGGTCGTTGGCTCTGGGGTAGTAGGGAGTGGACTTGCGATGGCAGATCTTATACAACTCCATCAGCTCCTCCATGATTTTGTTAAGGAAATGAGTATCTCTGTCACTTACCAGCTTGAGGGGACTGCCCAAACGAGTAATAATATTTTGTACATGAACAGAGCTACGCTATTACCATCGTCCCGCTTCAGAGCTTTAGCTTCACATCACTTTGTGACATAATCCGTACATACTAAGATGTATGTGTTCTGCTTCCGTCTGGTGGGTGGATCAATGGGACCTACAAAATCAATCCCCCACTTCTCGAATGGCTTTAGGGAAAGAATAGGTTGCAGTGGCATGGCACTTGTTTTGGTGGGTTTCCCCATTTGCTAACAAGCATCACATATCTTACAGTAGTCATGTGCATCCTTGTGGAGGGTCGGCCACCAGTATCCTACTAACAGAGCCTTCATGGCTATCTCTTCTCTTGCAAAGTTTCCACCACATGGTTCATCATGGCATGATTTCAATACTATGCCGATTTCATCTCCTGCAACACATCTTCGCAATACTTCATCTTTTCCTCTCTTGTACAATGCACCGCCTAGCAAAGTGTAGGGGGCTGATTCTAATAGAAGCTTCTTCTTCTCACGGCTTGAGATGCTAGGAGAATATTATTGAGTTGTTAGGAGAATACTATTGAGCTACCAAGAGGTTGGCTATGTCTGCATACCAGGGAGTAATTGTTTCAACTAGAAACAAGGTAGCATCAGGAAGGTCTGGATCATCATGTTTCTCTCTTACAGTTTGAGGGATCCGTGATAGATGATCGGCTAGGACATGGGAAAGGCCCGGGCTTAGTGACCACTTCAAAATCAAACTCCTAGAATAGGAGCAACCATCTTATCAGTTGCCCTTTGACATCTGCTTTGTTCATCAGGAAGGACTGGGCTTCATGATCCACGTAGAACTTGAAATGTGTTGACAATAGATAGTGTCGAAACTTCTCTAGTGCAAACACCATTGCTAAGCACTCAAGCTCTGTCACTGTGTACTTCCACTCACAGTCGGTTACTTTTTGACTTGCATAATATATCGATCAATCTAATTTAGAGGGGCCCTTTCAACATAGGACAGTAGCTAGCCCTTCAACTGATGCATCTGTGTGCACATGAAACTCCTTCATCCAATCAGGAGGCTGCAAGATAGGTTCTTGGATAAGGCAATGTTTTTGGGTATTAAAGGCTTCTTCGCAGTCAGTAGTCCAAGGGAAATCCACATCTTTCCTTGGGAGCTTGTGTAGAGGGGCTGCCTTGGTTGCAAAATGTGCAATAAATCTTCTGTAGTAGTCCACATAGCCAAGAAATCCTCTCAATTACTTGAGATTTGTTGGTGCTGTTAGGACGGCAATCTTCTCAATCTTCACCAGGTCTATTGCAATCCCTTGTGCAAAGATAATATGGCCCAAAAGAACTCTTGATGAGATGCCAAAGACACATTTGTTGGGTTTGAGAAAAATCCCATACTCTCGACATCTGTCAAAACATTGCTCTAGGTGTCCCCAATGCTCTTGTATTAAGCTATAGACACAGAAGTCATCAAGATACACCTCAATGAAATCATGCAGATGATTTTGGAAGGTATCCATCATTACTCGTTGGAAGGTGGTAGGAGCATTACAGAGCCTAAATGGCATCACTCTATAGGCATAGATCCCCCATTCTGTGGTGAAGATTGTTTTGAATTGGCCCTCCTCTGCAATTTAGACTTGATTATATCCGTTGAATCCATCCAAGAGGGAATACAGCTCATGGTCTGCCACTGTGTCCCCAACAGTTGGTCTGTAAAAGGGATAGGGAAATGATCATTCTTTGTCTACATATATTCGAAGTTTCCCATTCTTCTTAGGTACTACCACAATGGGCAAAACCCATTCATTGTTAGCCATGAGATAAATGAACTCGGCTTCAAGAAGTGTCAATAATTTAGCCTTCACTAGAGCAGAATAATTAGGATTCATACACCTTTGTATTTGCCTTACAGGTTTGGCATCAGGCTCTAGGTCAATGTGATGTTGGCATACTGTGGGATCAATCCCCTTTAGGCATTTGTACAACCAAGCAAACACGTCTAAGTTCTCCTTTAATAGATCTCGCAGGACCACTACTTCTTCTTCTTGAAGATTGAGACCCACTTTCAAGTGATGTTCAGTACCGTCAGTATCTAAGAACATCACACCTTTCACTTCACGGATAAATGTCCCACAGATTGATTTTGGATAGAGGTCTGACTCTTTCAAGGGAGTAGTGTCATCATCTAATGTTCTAGTAGAACTAGTGTCCTCCTTTTGAATAGATGACTCATTTGTTTGTTGAGATTGCTGGAAGGGTATCAGAGCTTTGTTTGCTTCTGTGTGAGTGGTGATTTCTTCTGGACTTAGGGATTCATCTTTAGAGGATGCATCTAGGAATGTCACATAGCACGGACCTTCTAGAAGCCATGGCTCTAATGGCTCTGGCTTCTGCTAATAGGGGGCATCATCATTATCTTTTCTCTAAAATGAATGGTCAGGGCGACAGGAGCCACTAGTGAACTTAATTTTTATGCCTTTGATCCATTGCTTATGTAGATTCTACATACTTTGTGGTCCATTGGTCAACCCAAATGGAACCATGGTCATTCCATCCAACACCCCGAGATCTTTGGCCTCTAAGGTCTCTGTAGGGACATCAACAAGATCATCCACTATTAGAGGATCTTCTTCAACTGCACTTTCATAACCTGCTTTGTTTTCTTCCTCATCATTTTCATCCTCTTCCTATGGAGGCTCTGTCTCTACTTCTGTAGAGGCTCTGTAGGAGAAGAATAGATCTACTTCTGCTTCTGTCTCTGGCTTTGTCTCTGCTACTGTCTCTATGACTACCATGTAACAGGGAGAACAATACATCCATGCTTCTATCTCGGTGTCAGAGGTGATTTCACAAGTCAATTTGGGTTCAGGCAGGAGGTATTCTCCCATGGACAAAGACTTGGCTTCTTTTGGTAGTTGGCTTACAGTGCCCACTGTTAGGGACTGTGCCTTTATTTTCTTAGGAAATATATATTTAACAGCCTCTTCGTCTCCTAATGTACCATCTGTTACTTCATTGGAGGAGTCTATTATGACTTCGATGGATGTTGATCAATTACCTTTTTGCAATCCATACAATTTTAACACCACCTTGTTGGATCCTCTACCTAGGGTTAGGGTTCCTTTGAACCAATCCGTCCCGGCTCTTGCTTCAAAAAGCCAAGGTCTTCCCAATAGCAGAGGGCATAAGGTCCCATAAGAATTTGGTTTAACCACCAGATAAGTCAGCAAGTAATCTTTTCTTATAAGGGTTGTTTTTACGTATGGGAGTATGCCCAACAGTTTAATTATGCTTTGGTCTACCAATCTGATAAGCCACTGTGTAGGTTGAATTCCTTGCAACCCTAAGTCTTTCATTGTCACATCCTTCATTATGTTTATTGATGAGCCTCCATCAATCAATGCATCTGAAATAAAGCATCCTTCTATCCATACACTAATCTCTGGGGTTCCAGGATCTAGGAAGGCATTAGGCACATCTACTTCCTTTACAAGCTTCGGGGTCTTATTAGTCTTGGTCATTGTTGAAGGAGCAATCCTTAGTCCACATCTTCTTGTCAAGATGCTTTTCAATTTCTTTTGGTAGCTGGAAGACAGCATCAACAACAGTCCCAATGTTAAGTTTGGTTTAAAAGTGTCTAGGTCTTTTACCAAGTCATATTCTTTGATAGGATCCACGAGCTTCTCCAGCCTTTTGGGGAATGGGGCTACACCCATTTTCATCTTTCCTTTTTCTTCTAGCAATGGCAGCATCGGCACTTCCTCTATTTCTGGAAGTGCTTCTATATCATCTATCTCCTGGACCTCTGGTCATGTTTCTAGGACTGTCTTTGTGACTCTTTGTGGCACTACAGTGCTTGTACTGCACTATTATGTCCTGTACATATCCCTCTATTGGTAGGTTAAACTTCACAGTCTTAGCAAGGGAGTTGTTCTCTTTCTGGACAATTGGTTCCTTCTTCTTGGCGTGCGTGATAGTAGCAACTTCTAACTCTATACCAAATTGGAGGCAGGTTCTTGTGCCTTCTGTTGGCTATCAGTGGCATTGGCCTTGGGTTGACAGAGGCTGGACTTGGACAATCTTTGGCAGTGTGGCCTTCTCCTTTGCATCGGCTTCATAAGGGCTTATAATCCACAGATCTTCTAAGGTTTGGACAATTTTGGGGAGATGTGACCCTTTTCTCCACATCTGTAACATTCCACCTCTGATCTCTGACCATCGCCAAACTGTCGTCCTCTGTAACTTTGAGAGGGAAACCTCCTTGGACCAAAATTAGGACCAAACTCCCTAGGCTTTGGTCCAATGTCATTTGTTATCATTTTGGATTCTAGCAAGTTAAATATTGCATTTTCATATTTCTCTTTGATCACGCATCTCTTTTAGAGAGCAAATATCCTCTGTATGGTTCTTCCGCAAACAATAGGAACAAAAGGCTCTAGGAATGGTTGGTTTTCAGGTACATTCAGTGGCTAAATGTCAAGGTTGATGACACTTTTCACACCATTTATTAGAACGTATCACATCTCTCCTAGCTCCCATAGGGGTGGATATATTATCAGTATTCACCTTCAACGTGTCTATAGCTACTCTGTAATCACATCCATAAGCTCTTTCTTGATACTTGCAACTGAGTTGGGTAAGTGGACCTTCAAATTTTCACCTCCTGAAGTACTTGTAGGATTTTGGGAAGCTTCTATAATTACTGCATACACGGGTTGGGTTGATCCACAGGGTCCTCTGTTCTGGTTCTGATTTAGAACTCGTGTTGAGACTTGGGGTTGTTGATTCCAATTGGTAGGGTTCCACTGTTGTTGAGTCACCATTAGAGGAACTATTTGAGGCCATTGTTGTTGTGGTTGAACCATCATTTGAGGCACTGTCATCTGTGGCAACCAAAGTGGATTAGGTGCATTACAATGCAGCACTATTTACATCTGGGGATAGGGGTAGGGAACTGTCCTTGGGACTGCATTTGGTGGGTATACTATTCCTAGCATGGGAGGAGGTAAGACTCCTCTTCCTGGAATCATTGACAACCTTGCTTCAACTTCATCATACAATCTTGCACCTTCCACTACAGCTTGCAGATTGACTGGTCTTCTCAATTCCACGAACTTGTAAACTTCTGGTTGTAGGCCTCTTAGGAACACTCCTTTTTGGATACCTTCATCCAAATGATGGTTAGTCCATCTCTTCAAGATGGATTCCATTTGCAAGACATAAGCTTCTACTCTTTCTCCAGAGGACTGACTTAGGTTCATGAACTCCTCTTGCATTCGCTCTTCAAAACCGTCACGCATGAATTTAGTGAGGAAGACCAACTTCAGGTCATCCCATGTGCCAAAAGTTCATGCTGCTTGTCTCTCATACCATTGAAACATTGCACCCTAGAAAGTGGTAGGAAATATTGCTAACCAATGCTCAAGGGTTCTGGCATTGTTAGCCACACATGCTACCATAAATTATGCTACATGAAGATCAGGGTCTTCATTGTACTCTCCCTTAAAAATTGGCAATGGGACTACATTTGCGGGCCTATCATCAATATATCTAGGACGAATCTGACTAGGAAGGGGACCTTGAGTCACCATGGGGACTTCTGTAAAGAGTGCTTTTAGGGCATCAAAGGAGGCTTCTGTTTGCGAGCTCGTTCTCAGCCTTGATTCTTGCCTTCTCTCTTCTCATGTACCTCTGGACTCATTCTAACGCTTGCCTCTTGATTGCATCATTCATCAGGGGCTTGGCTCCAACCAATTGTTCAGTACTCAACAGAATAGATGTTGAGATATCGAGCTCCACTCATGATATTCCAGGGTAACCGTTGTGGATTTATGTCACCGACTTGTCAGTTCAGATGCGGTTGGTACACCGCCCATGAATAATAGCTAGATGACAGCTATCCTTATCTACTCTCGTTCATGGCTCAGTTACTATGCCACCTTAGTTAGTTGAGTTTGGTTTGAGACCCATATATAGGGTTCTTCTGTTTCTATGTATTTGAGTTCTTTTGGCTTACACAAGTAAGAAGAGGAAAATTGTTTTTAGCCTCCAACTTTGTGTATATTCCTCCATTGTGCAAGCAATCTACATTATCAATCACATTTACTGGTTTATACCAGCTACTTATCTCATAAAAAACAACATCTCTACTCATTCTAAACTTACGAGTAGAAGGGTTATAGCATCTATACCCTTTTTGCTGCAGAGAATAACCAATAAAGATGCACTTCTCAGCTTTTGGATCCAACTTGGATCTCAACTCATCTGGCACATGAACATAGGCAATGCATCCAAAAATCTTCAAATGAGAAATATTTGGTATCCTACCAGTATACCTCTCCTCTAGAGTCATCCCATGTATTGCTGCAGTGGGAGTCCTATTCATTATGTAGACTGCTGTAGCAACTGCTTCAACCCAGTAAAAATCTGACAAGTCTTTTTCATTGAGCATGGCATGAGATACCTCTCCAATATGCCTGTTTTTCCTTTCTGCAATTCCATTTTGTTGTGGGGTATGACTGCATGAATATTTTTGCTTTATGCCATGCTCCTGCAGGAACCTTGCAAACTCATTTGAGAGGTACTCTCCCCCTCCATCTGACCTTAGGCATTTTATTTGCAGACTTGTTTCTTTTTCAACCATAACTTTAAGAGTTTTGAAATGCCCAAAAACTTCACTTTTCTTTTTCCTAAAAAACACCCAAAATTTTCTGCTATAGTCATAAATAAAAGTGACAAAATAATGGCAACCTCCAAGAGATGCAGCTTTAGTAGTCCACACATCAGAGTGGATTAGTTCCAATGGCTTCTTACTCTCTTGAACATGTCTAGGAAATGGTTTCCTTGCATATTTTCCAATCTGACAGGCTTCACATACCTTATGCATTTCTACAACCTTGAACTTAGGCAACCCTGCAACAATGTTTTGGGCTTGCATTGATTTAAGTCGTTGTACATTAACATGACCAATGCGTTTATGCCAGATATCAATATCTGCAACTACACCGGTCCCATGTGCAAACATTGCTGCACTCAATTCAGGCATGTCTGCATCCAACGTAAACATTCTGTCCTTCTTCTTTCCTTTTGCTATCAAGTGACCTTTATTTTTCATATCCTCAACAAAGCATCCATGAGAATTAAATCTGACCTGCAAGCCCTGCTCAACCATTTGACCAACAAAAACCAGGTTCTTAGTGATATTTGGGACATGAAATACATCCGACAAGTATTTCTTTTTCCCATCCTGCATAGACAAATGAATTTTTCCAATCTGCGCACAGGCATAGATGCAATTTCTACAGTTACTTTTCACCGATCTGTAGAACAGTGGTCGCACAGCATAAAACATGGCCTTTTCTTGAGTGCGTGCAGAAAACTTCCGCCTCCTAAACAGGCCTCAAAATGGCCTCAAATAAAAAAAACAGAGCTACACCGCCCTCTTGCTACACTGCGAAGGGCGCCTCAATCTGAGACAATGCACTCTTGCACTTTCCGGTTGTGCTACCTGCAGAGACTTGCTCCCAAAACAGAAAAATGAAAGCAACACTGGTCCTCTTACCAGAACACCGCAAACTTGGTTTGCTTTCTTGAGCTCCTTACCACGAACAAGGCTCTGATACCATGTCAAGATTGTGGGAGAGAAGGAAGGAGTCTCACTTGTAGCTACACAAAATGGTAATGCTGCATAGAATTCACAGCAGCAGTCACAAGATATTAGTGGACCTGGAGCGTCCTCTAGCAGTGGTTCACATTCTTTGCCATGGATAGGCAGATTGAGATAAGGAGAATCTTCTCAAAGCAATGCAGATAGTGGTATGCAGGTATCATGAAAAGGAAAAGAGAAGGTAGATCAGGCCATGTTTGATGTGAATGTAGGTCACTCTTATATGGATGGTGAATCCAGTGGCTCAGAACAGAGCATTGATGATAAGTTGGGTATTCCTTCTATTGTTACACCTAGAGTAAGGAAGACCAGGGATGTTTTGAGAGCACCTGGGAGTGAACCTACTTTGCACAGGTCTACCAAAGATAGGTATCCTGTGGATAGGCTGAAATATGATGGATTTACAGCCATTCACTATGCCTATATGGTCAAAGTGATACAGGAACTAGAACCCACTTCTTTTGAGCAAGCCATGGGAAAAGAAAAATGGGAGAAAGCCATGGATGAAGAAATGGATGCCTTGGAAGCAAATGCTACATGGGAATTGGTACCTTTGCTTAAAGATAAGAATGCAATTGGTTGTAAGTGGGTTTATAAGGTGAAACACAATGCATATAGTTTTGTGAATAGATACAAGGCAAGATTAGTAGTCAAGGGGTATGCACAAACATATGGCATTGATTATGAAGAAACATTCAGTCTGGTTGTAAGGATGGCAACCGTAAGAGTAGTCATTGCTATGGCTGCATCAAAGGGATGGTCTTTACATCAGATGGATGTAAAGAATACCTTCTTGCATGATGATTTGCAAGAAGAGGTCTATATGGAGCAGCCACCAGGTTATGTGCATGCTGTTCATCCTAAGTTTATTTGCAGGTTGAAGAAAGCCTTGTATGGCTTGAAGCAAGCACCTAGAGCATGGTCTGACAAGATGGGACAGTATGTTGTCACTATTGGCTTTCAGATTTCCAAGGCAGATTTCTCACTTTATGTGAGAAAAACACAGAAAGGTATTATGCTACTTGTCATTTATATTGATGATTTGATTATCACAGGTGATAATGATGAAGATATCCTTCATGTGAAAATGCTATTGAAGTAGAAGTTTGAGATGAAGGATTTGGGAGAGCTGTGTTATTTCTTGGGCATTGAGGTGATTAGATCACCAAGTGGGATATGGCTCTTGCAGAGGCAGTATGGATTGGACATGCTGTCCAAATATGGGATGACAGGTTGTAAGCCTATTTCAGTTCCTTTGGAGAAGAATGTGAAGCTGAGCACAGATGCAGGTGAGCTTCTGGAAGACCCTACTATGTACAGACACATAGTAGGAAGCTTGATTTATATGACTATTACCAAGCCAGATTTGAGCTATGTTGTTGGATTAGTAAGTCAGTTTATGCAGGCTCCAAGGAAACTGCATTTGGATGCGGCTAGATGCATACTCAAGTATGTGAAGTCCACATTGCAGTATTGACTATTTTATGAGATTGGGGTTCAGATACAGTTGCATGGATACACTGATGTTGATTGGACTGGTAGTATTTCTGATAGACGATCTACCAGTGGATATGTGTTCTCTTTTGGGAGTGCTGCAGTCACTTGGAGTAGCAAGAAACAACCTACAGTTGCCTTGTCGAGCACAGAGGCTGAGTACAGAGGTGCAGCAATGGCTGCATGTGAAGTAGCTTGGTTGCATAAGCTACTTTATGATATGCATCAGTCTACAGATGGGCCAGTTGTCATTTATTGTGACAACATGAGTAGTATACACTTGGCAAATAACCCAGTCTATCATGCTAGAACAAAGCACATTGAGGTGCATTATCACTATGTGCAGGAGAGGGTTTTACTAGGTCTTATTGATCTAGTTTATGTCAACACAGAGGATCAGGTAGCTGACATATTCACAAAGGCATTGGGCGCAGAGAAGCTTCGCAAGTTCAAAGACCTGCTTGGTGTGCAGGAATTGGGATTGAGCTCGAGGGGGAGTGTTGAGATATCAAGCTCCACTCGTGATATGCCAAGGTGACCGTTGTGCATTTATGTCACTGACTTGTCAATTGCAGAAGCGGTTGGTACACCGCCCATGAATAATAGCTAGATGACAGCTATCCTTATCTACTCTAGTTCGTGGCTCAGTTAGTATGCCACCTTAGTTAGTTGAGTTTGGTTTGAGACACATATATAGGGTTCTTCTATTTCTATGTATTTGAGTTCTTTTGGCTTACACAACTAAGAAGAGGAAAATTGTTTTCAGCCTCCATCTTTGTGTGTATTCCTCCGTTGTGCAAGCAAGAAAGCTACAAGTGAGACTCCTTCCTTCTCTCCCACAATCTTGACAATAGAATCAGAGAGGGGATTTAGTCTCTGGGGGATTCTCTAGCCAACATCTCTTCTACTTCCTTTTTTTTAACATCTTTGAATTTGGCTTTCAAACCACTACAAAGGGGGAGATATTCCGTTCTAAAAGTATCAAAACTCATTCTTCTTAGGATCGTTGTTGTGCCATCATTATAATAATACCAGCTTCTTCTAAGGGTTTCAATAGTGTATGTTGTGAAAAACACTCTGTCTGCTAACTTCCACTGGGTTGCTAATTGGACAAACAGAAGATTGTCAGTGCACCAAGCATCCCACGTATCTTGCTGTTGAGTATCCACAAACAAATTCCAACTCTTTTCCTTCTTGTTTTCGTGAGCTTCCATTGACTACGACTCCTGAAGCTTCTTCACGATCTCCCACTTGATGATGTCTGAAAACTTCTCAATGAATGCCAAATACTCCATGGATGGTCATTCTCTCTGTTTCTACCCTTTAGTTTGTTCCCAAACAATTTGCCACCAAGATGCAAGTTTTTGCTGCTTCAACAGGAAGAGGAAATAGTCCACCACATAGAGCTTGCATCATGATGATAATATTTTTTTGCCATTGTGGGATAAAATTCTTGTGGAAAGTGGATTTGGCAATAATAATCTCCAACTCTTCAATGTAAGAATGAACTTTCCAAACATCCATTGAATTCTTCTCTTCTTGGCAATGCCATTTCCTTCATTTTCAGCCTCTTTTAATGCTTGTTGATGGCAAGTTTCCCCAGCTGTGCACCAAAAACATGGAGCCCCAAGAGAGACACCAAGGAAAAGGGGATTCTACTGCAAGAAAATCTATCTTTGTAACATCAACAAGCTTTTATTTCATTCTTTTGATGACCAAAACAAAGAAAACATCAAGCAGCATCATAGTAGATATCTCCCACAGATTTGATAGAATCAACCATAATCTTCAACATCTTCATAAAATCCATCAATAGAACAAGTAACATAAAATAATACACCATTTTTGAATGGAAATAAATCACATAGTATTCATCTTCAATATCTTCATAGTTTTCTCTTTTAATCTCTCATATACAAATACACTGTTTTGATAGAATTGGCTATTTCTGGCTCTTTCTCTCTCTCTCTCTCTCTCTCTCTCTCAATAATACATCATATCCTCAATAAAATACTCAAGAATGGAACTTAATAATCCCTCTTAGGTCCTGGATGCACCTCCCAAGAGGTATGGGAGGTATGAAAGGGTACCAGATCCACTATAGTGTTTCTTCATAGCTCACTACTGTCACTATCACTTCAGTCTTCTCTTCAGTCTTCAGTAGCTGCTTCTTCCATTTGTTTTAACTCTTTTGAACTTAGATTCATCCTTTCTAAAAGTTAGAAAAATTTTCCAAAGTCACACATATATTCTACAGAACACTTATAGAAGATCTATAGAACAGAACAGAACAGAACAGAATAGAACAGAACAGAGACAGAAGGTATACATAGGGTTACAGAAGGTCATCAAAGAATAGTAGATCCTCACAACTCATACTAAAATCATTCCAAATTATCAAAAACTATTCAATAATATTTCAAAGGATTTCAACCTTCATCAATAATCAAATCCATGCCTCATACAGAAGAAAATCAGAACAAAACAAAAGCTATATAGAAGGTATCAGAACCAATCGAAACCTCAATAGAACCTATCAAAATAGCATAGAGCCTCATACTTCCACTAAGAATCATCATGAACTTCCAAAACATAATCAATATCATCCAAAACACTCTCAAACACTTCCATTAACAACCAAACATCACTCTAAATCCATCAAAAATCAACCATTCAGACCTCAAAAACAACAAAAATCAGTCAAAAATTCAGTCTTTTTCCACTCTCAACATAAGAGCACCCTGCCATGGCACAAATCAAACCATGAACTGGCTAAGTAGAGGCTACAAATGGCTTGTTGGCCACAAAAACCTGCAAGAAACCTTTCTTCCTCACCAAGAACCATTGCTCCAAAACACACAAGTGAATGGCACACAAGAAATTGAGACAAATTCTTCTATCCTCACCCTCTTCCTCTTCCTCACTCTCCATAAAAATGAGCATGAAGCACAAGAGAGGAAATCAAGAACAAGAAGGCAAGTGTTGTGCCAAAATGGGAGAGAGGGAAATGAACCATGACAAGAGAAGATAAAGGAAGGGAGAGGGTGTAACCACCTCAACCTCCCACCTCCCCAAATCCCATGGTTGCAACCACCCTTTTCCTTTTCTTGTATTATAAAATTCAAATTTTCATACATGGACTAAGGTCTAAAGACCTTTCACTTTTAGCATGAGATAAAGGGCATATATGGTGATGTATTGACACTTGGGGCTCGACATAGAGCTTGGTTTTGATTCGGGATCATTGGCTGAGCCTGAGCTCACTTTGCAAAGCATTTGGATGCTCCATCTTGGATGTACTTATGGCATGTATGTTGCTTATGTCTGACCGGTCTTAACATGCTTAGCCTATGCCATTACTACATGCTAATTACATTATTTGGAGCCTATGGCTACTGGAGCTTGGACTTGGCTTGACCTTGGATTCTCAAAGCTTACTTGAGCTATTTATTGGCTTTCCAGAGTTGTATCTTGGGATGTACTTGATGTCTTACATGCTTATAGATGCTACATACGGATGCTCTACCGTCTACATGTTCAGGTTTGACCTTTCCTTTTCCTAGCATGTTCTGTAGATCTTCTGTAAGTGTTATGTAGAATGTATGTGTGACTTTGAAAAAGTTTTCTAACTTTTGGAAAGGATGAATATAAGTTCAAAAGAGTTAAAACAAATGGAAGAAGCAACTGTCGAAGACTGAAGAGAAGATTGAAGTGACAGTGACAGTAGTGAGCTATGAAGAGACAGTGTAGTGGCTCTAGTGCCCTTTCATACCTTCCATACCTCTTGGGAGGTTGCTCCACAACCTAAGAGGGATTATTAAGTTCCATTCTTGAGTATTATAGTGAGGATATGATGTATTATCGAGAGAGAGAGAGAGAGAGAGAGAGAGAGAGAGAGAGAGAGAGAGAGAGAGAGAGAGAGAGATAGCCAATTCTATCAAAACAGTGTATCTGTATATGAGAGATTAAGAGAGAAAACTATGAAGACATTGAAGATGAATACTATATGATTGATTTCCATTCAAAAATGGTGTATTTTATGTTCCTTATTCTATTGATGGATTTTATGAAGATGTTGAAGATTATGGTTAATTCTATCAAATCCGTGGGAGATATCTACTATGATGCTGCATGAAGAATTGATGTTTTCTTTGTTTTGGTCATCAAAAGAATGAAATAAAAGCTTGTTGATGTTAGAAGATAGATTTTCTTGCAGTAGAACCCGATTTTCCTTGGTTTCTCTCTTGGGGCTCCAAGATCGCCCTAGTAACACTTTGTGAAAATTAGCTCTATGCTAAGATGAGTAAATGTGTATTTCTCACTGACACGATTGAATATCTTAGATACATTGTTTTTGCTAATGGAATCTTTGTAGACCTGACCAAAGTAAAAGATATCCTAGAATGGCCACCAATATCTAAGACAATAAAAGATATCCAAGGATTTTTGGGACTGACAGGATGGTACCGAATCTTCATCAAGAATTATTCCCTCATTGCTGTACCCTTGACAAATCTTTTGAAGAAAAGTATAGTAATAATTTGGACCATTGAGCATCAAGAAAGTTTTTATAAGCTTAAAGAAGATGAACCACTGCACATGTATTAAAACTCCCTAACTTCAGTCAACCATTTGAGATGATCTCACTGATGCAAGTGGACTTGAAATTGGTGGGGTGCTAGTACAAGGAAGGCCAGTGGCTTATACTTCCAAAAAATTGAAACCTTATGAGTCCAACTATGCCACTCATGACCTTGAGTTACTCACAGTAACCCATTTCTTGAAACTATGGAGATACTATCTATTGGGAAGGGAATTCACTTTAGTGACATATCTTGAAAGTCTTAAGTGGATCTTCACCCAAGCATGAGGCAAAGAAGATGGATAGAGATATTGCAAGAGTTTGATTTTAAAATCAAATATTGTCCAGAGAAGGACAATATTGTTGTAGATACCTTAAGCTGAAAAGCCTTTCTTAACAACATTGCAGAAGTTTGAAGCTTAAGTGTTCAAAGATGAGAGAGAGAGATAGGGAAAACTCCATCTCCATGAGCCTTCAGGCTCTCAATGTCTTTTCTTCATATTCAACCTAACACTAAACCACTCAATACAATATATAGTAAACTAGACTGGCTAACTCTAGTCAAGTCACTGACTAACTACTAACCCGAATTATTTAATGTAGTCACATGGAGACAGCTGTACACTAGCTGTCACAGATGTCAGTTACACACCAAGACAAAGTGACGGGTGGAGCTTGATTTCTAACACTCCCCCTCAAGCTCAAACCAAAAAACTCAAACCATCTGCATCACTCCAAGTAGCTGTCTAAAGTGAATGAACTTATCTTTACCAAGTGATTTGGTAAAGATGTCTGCTACCTGGTCTTCAATCTTCACATGCTCCAAGTCAACCTAATCTGCTAAAACCATTTCCCTAATGAAATGGTAGTGGACCTCAATGTGTTTTGATCTTGCACGATAAACATGATTGCTTGCTAACATGACACTGCTTAAATTGTCATAGTACAGTCTTACTTTGCTGTCCAAGTGTATTCCCAAGTCATTCAGCAACTTCTATAACCACATAGCTTCACAGGCCGCTAAGGCCACACCACGATACTCTGCTTCCGTACTGGACAGTGCAACTGTAGGTTGTTTCTTACTCTGCCAACTGATCATGCTACTACCCAATCCAAATGCATAGCCGCTCGTTGACCTCCTGTCATAAGTGCAACCAGCCCAGTCAGCATCAGTATACCCCATCAAGTCAAGGGGTTTGCCATATGCATAAAACACCCCATGATCTGTGGTACTCTTTACATATCTCAAAATTCTCTTGACTGTATCCAAGTGTGGTTTGCGAGGCTTCTGCATGAACTAAGTGATTATCCCCACAACATAACTCAAGTCAGGTCTAGTGATCGTGAGATAGATCAAGCTACCTACCATCTGTCTGTACATGGTAACATTCTCAATCTCTGTCCCAACATCAATCTGCAGCTTGACATTCTGCTCTAAAGAGGTATCCATAGGCTTGCACTCAGCCATACCATATTTTTGTAACATGTCCTGAGCATACTGCTTCTGTAGCAGCCATATGCCTTGAGGTGTAGAGACCTCAATCCCCAAAAAATATTTCAGCTCTCCTAAGTCCTTGACCTTAAACTCAGCCTGTAAACATGTCTTTACTTCAGCAATCCCGCTTTCATCATCTCCTGTAATGATCAAGTCATCAACATAGACAACTAGGAATACATAGCCACGATCTGTGTTCTTCACAAACAAACTATGATCAGCATCACCCAATCGGAAACCATGTTGCTGCAAATAACTGCTGATGCGAGCATTCCATGCTCTCGGTGCCTGTTTCAGCCCATATAATGCCTTTTTCAGCCGGCATACATGTGCTGGAAATTTTGGATGCACATAGCCTTTAGACTGTTCCATGTAAACTTCTTCCTGTAACTCTCCAATCAGAAAGGCATTCTTTACATCCATCTGCCATAGTTTCCAGCCTCTAGCTGCTGCCAAAGCAATCACTGTTCTAACTGTAGCCATCTTTGCTACAGGGCTGAAAGTCTCCTCATAATCAAGACCATATTGTTGCGCATACTCTTTTGCAACTAGCCTGGCCTTGTATCTTTCCAATGATCCATCTGATTTACATTTTACCTTATACACCCACTTGTAGCCAATAGGTGTTTTGCCCTCAAGCAATTGTACTAAATCCCAAGTGCCATTTTCAGCCAAAGCTTAATATTCCTCATCCATAGCAGCATGCCAATCCTCATCTGCAAACTGCCCCATCAAACTTTTGCCCTCAGGCAACTGTACTAAATCCCATGTGCCATTTTCAGCCAAAGCTGAATATTCCTCATCCATAGCAGCACGCCAATCCTCATCTGCAACTGCCTCATCAAACTTACTTGGTTCTCTAAAACCTGTTACTTTCATCATATCATAGCATAATGACGGGCTGAATATCTAGTGTAAGTGTATCTATCAACAGGTCATCTGACCCTCTCTGATCTCCTAAGCTGTGGCTCACTATGAGCTTGCCTCTCATGAGACAGCACATAACGACTCTGCCTAGCACTTGGAGTCATAACAGATGGAATCCCCAATTCACTGTTTAAGCTGTCACTGCTAGATGACTCATAACCTACAAGGGACCTGTTACATCTTGAAAAACCTTTTCTTTTCCCTTATCTGTTCTCCCCCTCACTGACATATCCATGTCAATGGATGCAGTAGTATGACTACGCAATCGTCCTGTCCAAGGACTCACTGTAGATGATACATCACCTGTTTGACCACTTATGGAAGTACTCTCTGCAGGAGTATTCTCAGCATGACTCATACTGGGTGAGCCATCAGTAGGCACTGCAACAGGATTCCCATACCAGGATGCTAACTCATCAAATACCACATCTCTGCTTATGAGTGTCTCATGCGTAGAAGGTACATAACACTTATAAGCTTTTTGTTCTTGTGCATATCCCAGAAACACACTCTTCACTGCCTTAGGATCCAATTTCTTCCTCTTTTCATCTGGTATATGCACATATACAATGCTACCAAATACCTTCAAGTGCAAAATATCAGGTTTATGACCATACAGCTGAATCCCTGCTGTAGGGGTTCGATTCAGTACATAGACAACAGTCATCACTACTTCAGCCCAATAACCATTTGGCAGACATTTCTCATTCAGCATAGCTCTAGCTGATTCCATTAGGTTCTTGTTTTTCCTCTCTGCAACAACATTTTGCTGCGGTGTATAGCTGCAAGTAAGCTGTCTTCTAATCCCATATTTAGCAAGATACCTGTCAAAGTAATTAGAGACATATTCACCTCCTCCATTTGATCTCAAACATGATATGTAGCAGCCCAACTCATTCTCTGCATGCTTCTTGAAATCTTTGAATGTATCAAACACATCATCTTTATGCTTCAAAATATAAAGCCAAGTGTACCTGCTGAAATCATCGATAAATGAGACATAATACCATGCACCTCCAAATGAAGCATTATGTGAAGGACCCTAGACATCAGAGTGCACCAACTGTAAAGGCCTAATGCTGTTTTTTACATGTCTCATGAACGGAAACCGTGCCTGCTTCCCAAACTGACATGCAGGGCATACATGACCAAAGTCATTATACTTGAATTTAGGTAATCCAAGTACTACTTCCTTCTATTGCATAGATTTCAGCTTTTGTACATTGACATGTCCAATCCGCTTGTGCCAAATCTCTACATCCCGAATGGCACTCTCATCATGAGCAAACATGGCTGCCTTGAGTCCCAGAATGGTCGCATCCAAAGTAAACATCTTGCCATATCTTTTTCCCTTGACAATTAGCTTGCAGCCATTTCCATACTCCTCAATGAAACATCCATCTTATTCTGTTCTGCCATTTGACCCACATACAAAAGATTCTTTGTTATGGTCGGTACATGTAATACATCATGCATGCCTTTCTTCTTGCCATTAGGCATCATGAGAGGAACAATCCCTTTATGCTTTATGTCATGTTGGGTGTCATCCCCAGTACATACATGACCATGTGTACCTGCAACCATCTCATCAAACCACTCTCCATGCGGTGTCATGTGGTTTGACGCTCCAGAGTCAATGTACCATCTATCATCTCTATTATGTCTCGATGCATTTTTGGATACATGCTGCATGGCAAATAGTCTATCAACTTGCTCATCATGAGCATCACTGGAAGATGCATAGTGCCCATGATGTCTACCCTTTGCCTTCATATCTCCCTGCTTCTTGTAGCAATCCTTTGCAATGTGCCCGGCAATCCTTGTCCCTATTGGATTGATCAGATGCTGCCATGAACCAAATCCACCACCTCTACCTCGGGGTGATCTCCCCCTGCCTCTAAACCCACCAGATCCACGCTGGCCTCGTGTATTTGCACCATGCCAATTACCCTACTGCTGCTGCTGTCCATAAGCATTACGAGTGTCACCACGACCTCGAAATGAACCACGACCTCTAAATCCTTGGCCACACTGGCTAGAGTATAACACAGTGTCTCTACTCTGAGATACACTAGAACCTGTATTCAAACCAAGCTTGACCTCCTCATGCAGCAACAAAGCAACTAGCTCTTCCCAGGTAGGGGGCTCCTCTCTAACAGAAATGGATGTGTCAAAAGATTTGTACTCTTTCCCTAATCCATTCAAGGCAACAACAATCATATCATCTTCTGATATACTTGAGTCAATGGTAGCAAATTGATCAGCTATGGTCTGAATCTTCGTTGTATACACCTGGATGCTCCTGCCATTCCTAGACATGTTGTTGAATTGCTATTTCAATTGGATCTTTCGTGCATGTGTCATGGTTCCATAATTTTTCATCAGTATGTCCCAAGCATCCTTCAGAGTCTCACATCCAGTGATTTGAATTACCATAGCATCAGATATACATAGAGAAAACCAATGCAGCACCTTGCATGCTCTCTCATTCCATAGCCTATGAGCTCTTTTTTGTTCATTAGTTGGATTCATTGCAGGCAATTCAGGAGCAGCCTCATCTCCTGTACATAGATCCCAATAACCCCTGCCAACTAGAAAGTTCTTCATTCTGAATTTCCATAATGCAAAGTTCTTGTTGTCTAACTTCTCTCCAACTATCTGAGTGATATTATCAATCCCATGTGCATTAGCCATGATGCAATAGACTGTCTGTCAGATGTTTAACTACCTGCAAACCAATAAGTATGACTAACCAAGTTCAGTCCACAACACTTTATGATAGTTTTCTACAAGTAATTGTAGTAAAAAACCAGGGTATTTCAGCCTAGTGATAACCCAAAAAAGTCCCAAAACAGATGGTCTAACCCGTAGGTAAAACAGCCAATACATATGCTATGTATTTGCTTCAGTTTAAACTCCTACAACCTCACTGCCAGGGACCAAAGATGTAGTCTGAAAACTATAGACTGTGTATAACCAGCAACAAATTCAAGTCTAAAAACAACATGCATACATGTCATACATGTCCCAGAACTTCCCAAATGGCTGCTAGTACATGTGTCAAGCCATACATAGGCATAGAAGCACAAAGCAGTGCATAACCAACAAGTACAAATGTCAATTAGTTTGGTTGTAGGTTGCAGTAAACCAAAAAATTAGCATAACAAGCTTTAAGCAGCTCCAAAAAGTCTTCAAATCATGTCATACATTCACTTTGAAGTGATGGGTTCAATACATGAGTATTTGGGTAGGCATAGACAATCTCTCTTCATTAATCACTGTCAAGGAATACATGACTGTTCATAACCATCCCAAGCACTGTTAAGACGATTATTTCAGGTCTAGATCTGAGTATTCAGCAGCATCCAATGCTTTCCACAATCCTCCATACATTCAGCATGCATATGTCAGTTCATATAGGTGATAGAAGCTCCAAAGTGACATGTATTGCTTCAGCAAGATACAATGCTTGCTATTCATTGTGTATGACAATTTCCAGCCTGTCAATGGTTTTCAAATCTGAGTGTTTTGAGCAAGAAATCTCAGCTCCAAGACATTTGATCCAATGTATACATGCTTTGACACATCCTTGTGCTTTAAAAATACCTTCCGAGTGTAGTACAAAGCTCCTATATGTCAATAATGACTGAATGCATGCTGTCCATTCATTTTCACAACAGTTCAAAACTGATTATAGATTTGTGTCTATTACTCCAGCTCATAACAGAGCTCCCACACAAGCATTTGCCTCTTGTACTCTTCAGATACCTTCAAGAGTGAGCATACATGCCTTATGAGACTTGTCCAAGTGCCCCATTTGATGTTTGACAGGTTGCAGTCCACCCAGCTCTACAAGCGTAGTTCACGCTGATTCAGCAAGGGTTGCTGCTATACACAATGGCTGATCTGATCCTATACAAGGCTTTCATAGGCTCAATAGAGCCATTCAGATGCTCCAGCAAGGTCACCAATAGCCTCTTGACCAATGGCTACTCTCCTTCAACAATGCATACCTTTGTGTGACCAAAAAAATAAAAATGATAGTCAGTCCTCTTCTTTTTCCAGCCCTTCACGTCAGTCTTGAAGTTTTCTTCTACAATGCTCTACTCCACAAAGCCCAGTCTTGTGGATGCTATGATACCATGTTCAAAGATGAGAGAGAGAGATAGGGAAAACTCCATCTCCATGAGCCTTCAGGCTCTCAATGTCTTTTCTTCATATTCAACCTAACAATAAACCACCCAATACAATGTATAGTAAACTAGACTGACTAGACTGGCTTAGTCAAGTCACTGACTAACTGCTAACCCGACTTATTTAATGTAGTCACATGGAGACAGCTATACACTACCTGTCACAGATGTCAGTTACACACCAAGACAAACTGATGGGTGGAGCTTGATTTCTAACATTAAGAACCATATCCATACTTGATAACCTTGTACTTGAGCTTGTATGCCAAGCTATTTCTCAAGATAAGGAATATGAAGGACTCATGGGTAAGGTACTTCAAGTGGAATGCTCTGACAAAGAAAGGTTTAATATTAGGATTATCTTGCTAGCAATGGTTATTTATATTACCATGACTGCAGAAGTGAAGGCCAAGATCTTATGGGAAGCACATGACAACCCCATTGCAAGACATTTGGGGTATGCCAAGACACTCAACACAGTTCATAAGAGCTATCACTGGCTAGGATTGAAAAGGGATGTATTAAAGTATGTAACTCAGTGCTCGACTTGTCAAAGAGTTAAGGTAGAAAGAACCAAGATGCCTAGAGAGTTACAACCCTTGGACATTCCACAAATGAAATGGGAGTCAATAAGTATGGACTTTGTTGTTGGATTACCTACTGCTGATGGTGGATATGACTCCATCATGGTACTGGTTGATAGATTGACAAAATTTGCACACTTGATCCTAGTCAAATCAACCTATAAGTTATCTGACATTGCTCGAGTCTTTATCAAAGAAGTATTTAGGTTACATGGATTGCCAAAGAGCATAATTAGTGAGACCGAGACTCTAAGTTCACCTCTAAGTTTTGGACTTGCCTATTCCAAGCAATTGGAACACAACTATGCTTCAGTACTGCTTATCATCCTCAAATTGATGGCCAAACTGAGAGGGTGAACCACACCATTGAAGATATTCTAAGGTCTTATTATGGTAAAGAACCAAAACGGTGGATTGAACATTTACCTTTAGTGGAGTTTGCTTATAACATTGCCTTTCAACAAACAATCAAGATGTCACCATTTCAAGCCTTGTATGAGAAAGAATATTGTACACCTCTAAACTTCTCAAATCCCACTCTCAAAGTAGAGGCTTCTAAGGCTATGCCTGAAGAGATGGACAAACAAATCCAATTGATTCGACATGACACCCAAGCTGCTCAAGATTGACAAAAGTCCTATGCAAATCTTGAAAGATCCATAAGAACATTCAAGGAAGGTGACATGGTTTTTCTAAGGGTAAGGGCCAGAAAAACCTCATTATCCTTGGGGAAATACAAAAAGCTTAGTCCAAGGTACTATGGACCATATGAAGTAATCAAAATAGTGGGAAGGTAAGCCTACAATCTTAAATTGTCACCCCATCTCAAGATTCACAATGTGTTTCATGTAACCTACTGAACCTTATGTACTAAATCCCAATCACGTAATCCCAGTGACGAACAAATAGTCATGCCTGCCCAAGGAGTTTTTGAAATTCAACCCGAGAAGATCCTAGATACAAGGGAGAAACCTCTAAGAAGCTGAATCCTAAGAGAACAGCTAGTACAATGGAAGGATTATCCTGAAGAGGATGCCACTTGGATCGATGAGGGCAACCCTTATGAAATAATACCCCCACTTTCTCTCGAGATGAGGACATCTCGATTTCTTTAAGGAGGGAAGAATGTAATGTTCCCATTATTTTGTTTATTAAACAATGTGCGTATACACTCCAAAAAATTGGTTTACGTTGCACATTTTTAAAACTAGCTCTAATTATAAAGATAATTGTTATTATAATATATAATGAGGTATTATATACCAATTCATGGAAGAAATACTTGAAAAACCCTCCCAATATTAGCTTATTAAAACTATGTTTCTACTATAGAACAACAAAAAGAACTAGCCTAGTAGATAGTTACTTGGCAATTAAGTGCACTTGGGTGATGGCACTGCCAAGATAGGTGACCTTCTGGAAAGATTTTCCTACAAGCTAGTGGGAGGTTCTCACGCTCCACAGCCAACGGTGCCAACAAAGCCTTCCTAGCTCGTTGCCAAGTATGCCAAGCACAAGATACCAAGACCGCCACCTTAGTCAGTGCCTAAATCGCCGCCTTAGTCATACGCCTTGGAGTGACACCCATCCAATGACGTGACGCATGGTGCTCACCCAGATATTCGTCAAATTTTATCTTCATGCTACAAAAACAGAGTACCCCTCCCTGATGTCGTCAAAAACACTAAAAGAAAGAGTTCTCTCTTTATCATCAATGATGTCATCGAAAACACTAAACAACAAGCGTCCTCTCTTTATTCCCCCCTCCCCCCTGATTATTATGTAAATAGGGGTAGAGTGTCACGTCAAGAGTACACACAAATATACACACATAGACAACATACAACGAATCGGTGTAGAAGCCTCTCTGTTGTGTGGACGTGACAAAGATCTATAGCAATTAGCCTCTCTCTCTCTCTCTCTCTCTCTCTCTCTCTCTCTCTCTCTCTCTCTCTCTCTCTCTCTCTCTCTCTCTCTCTCTCTCTCTCTCTCCCTATGGGGAAAAAGCGCTACTCGAATCCATCAAGCTTCTTCAATGGCTCCCAAGAGATGTGAAGATGCTAAGTGAGGTCATGCTTAGAGAGCTCCCCAACGTGAGGAATTAATCACTGTGTGCTAAAACGCAAGCAGAAGTTAACCCTGAATCCATTCAACCTAAAGGATGTGTTATTCCACAACAAACTGAGGTTGCGGCCATAAATTGTAATCACGATGGATAGCCAAACGAAGATAATCAAGTTAGTACATAAGAAAAGGATCGCAATTAGTTAGAACTTACTTACTTGTAAAAGCATGTTAGTATTATCAAAAAAAAATTATGAAGGAACACAAAAATTGATGAAGGGGATAGATTTTATGCATTGCATACATTGACAACTGTGTTAAAAATGTTTTATGGTTATGGCTGCTTTTGGATTTGTGAATGATGAGTTATGGCTCTTACGATTCCAAGCATGCATAAATGGATGAGTTGTGGATTGTGATCCATTCAAAACATTGGGGTCCCCAACCCAATGCTCCCTAAACACTCTACGGAGTGTGGAAAAACTCACCTACAGGTGGGAGTCCTACGCTCTTGAGGGAGGTAGGTATTTTTGGAAAAACTCACATGTGGGTGGGGGTCCTATGCTCCTAAAGGAGATAGGTGTTTTTTATATGCCCATGTTATGTAGGATGGCTTTGGAGGCTCAAGGAAGCTTAGAGGGGCTCTGACCCAATAAATTCCCTATTGACCACAGAGATGGAGTGCGATCACATACAACCCCAATCCTGAGGGATTTGAAGGTCCTATATCAACAGTGTCTTTCTGTGGAAAGATGATTTTGTGCTACTCAATGGTGAAATAAAGTATCTGATTTTTGAATTGTTTTTTATGTGCTAAAGATTGAGTTTAATAAACCCAATTTAATGGAGTAATAAAACAAAGCTGATTTTATATATCCAAACAGTGTGGTAGTATGCTTTGCTAATTAGAAAACTAAGAAAACCCCATCGAGGAAAGTGGAAGGCTTCGATCCTGATGATGATGATTGGATGCCTATGGTGGACCTGATAAGTCGGGTAACTTTCCAACATTAGATAGAATTGATTAAATCGTGACCTTTCCAATATCAATAGTATTAGTTAGTATGTTTAACATCATTTTAGGGGGCTGGAGCTAAGATTTTACCTCATGGGTAGGGGGTTCAAATTACACTCTCCCTGGTCTCTCACTCTCTTTGAACCAAGTACAATGTTAACCTCACTCTTGCCTTTGATTGATTACAAAGTGATCTTTCTTAGGTAGGAATTAGATTGCTATTAGGGGTGACTTGTCTAGGCTTCCTCTGTGAAGTAGAACTAAGATTCCCATGTTCAACTAAGTCCAAGGTTTCCCATGGGGAGATGGGATGGTGATGATAATGGATATGAATTTCAATCAACTACTACTAAGAGGACTCCTTCAGATCTATTGGAGGAGGCACCTCACAATATGGTTTTTCACTCTCCCCGGTCTCTTACTCTCTTTGAACCAACTACAGTCTTAACCTCACTCTTGCCTTTGATTGATTACAAAGTGATCTTTCTTAGGTAGGAATTAGATTGCTATTAGGGGTGACTTGCCCAGGCTTCCTCTGTGAAGTAGAACTAAGATTCCCATATTCAACTAAGTCCAAGGTTTCCCATGGGGAGATGGGATGGTGATGAGAATGGATATGAATTTCAATCAACTACTACTAAGAGGACTCCTTCGGGTCTATTGGAGGAGGCACCTCACAATATGGTTTTTCACTCTCCCCGGTCTCTCACTCTCTTTGAACCAAGTACAATGTTAACCTCACTCTTGCCTTTGATTGATTACAAAGTGATCTTTCTTAGGTAGGAATTAGATTGCTATTAGGGGTGACTTGTCCAGGCTTCCTCTGTGAAGTAGAACTAAGATTCCCATATTCAACTAAGTCCAAGGTTTCCCATGGGGAGATGGGATGGTGATGAGAATGGATATGAATTTCAATCAACTACTACTAAGAGGACTCCTTCGGGTCTATTGGAGGAGGCACCTCACAATATGGTTTTTAAGCTTCAAACTTCAACAATGTTGTTAAGAAAGGCTTTTTAGTGTAAGGAATCTGCGACAATGTTGTCCTTCCCTAGATGATATTTGATTTCAAAATCAAAATCTTGGAGTACTTCTATCCATCTTCTTTGCCTCATGTTTAGGTAAGCTTGGGTGAAAATCCACTTAAGACTTTTATGATCTGTCACTAAAGTGAATTTCCTTTCCAATAGATATTGTCTTCATAGTTTCAAGGCATGGATTACTGTGACTAACTCAAGGTCATGAGTGGCATAGTTGGACTCGTAGGGCTTCAATTTTCTAGAAGTATAGGCCACTAGTCTTTCTTCTTGTACTAGCACTCCACCGCTTACAAGTTTACTTGCATCAGTGATCACCTCAAATAGTTGATTAAAGTCAGGGAGTTTTAGTACACATGCAGTGGTTATAGCTTCTTTAAGATTATCAAAGATTTCTTGATGCTCAATGATCCAAATGATTATTGTATTTTTCTTCAAAAGATTTGTCAAGGGTGCAATAATGAGGGAATAATCTTTTATGAAGATTCGGTACAATCTTATGAGTCCCAAAAATCCTTGGATTTCTTTTACTATCTTAGGTATTGGCTATTCTAGGATATCTTTTACTTTGGTAGGATCTACTGAGATTCCATTAGCAGAAATCATGTATCCAAGATATTCAATCATGTCAGTGAGAAATATGCATTTACTCATCTTGGCATAGAGCTGATTTTCACAGAGTGTTACTAGGGCGATCTTTAAGTGAACTTCATGTTCCTCTATTGATTTGGAGTACACTAGTATATTGTCAAATAATACTAGAAAGAAAACATTTAGATATGGTTGAAAGATGTCTTACATTATTAGACAGTTGAATGTAGTTGGGGCATTAGTCAATCCAAATGGCATCACAAAAAATTCACAATGACCATACCTTGTGCTCAAGATATCTTGTTCCTTGATTCGGCTTTGATAGTATTTGGATCTTAGATCAATCTTGGAAAAACCTTGGGTCCGTGTAGGCGATCTAAAAGTTCATCTATCTTGGGTATGGGGTACTTGTTCTTGACCGTAACTTGGTTTAGTCCTCTGAAGTCAATGCAGAGCCTAAGTGTTCCATCCTTCGTTTCTTAGAAGAGGACAGGTGCTCCCAAAGGTGAATTACTTGGGCAGATAAGTCCTTGGTCTATCAGTTGCCTTAGTTGCTCCTTAAGCTCAATAGCTTCAAGAATAGACATTTTGTATGGTGGTTTGGCTCTAGGAACCAATTCTATTTCATGATCAACCTCACGAGTTGGAGATATTTGAGTGAGTTCTTCTAGAAAGACATCCTCAAAGTCATTGATCCAAGAAGGTAGAGTGCCTTTATTAGTCTTTTTGACCTTATTAAACTAGATCATGCAGATTGGTTGACCTTTCTTCATTCCTTTCTTGAGTTGGCTTGCCATGGCTAGTTGGACTCTAGTTCTTCCAGCTTTCCCATATGCCTTTACAGTTTCTCCTTCCAAGTCTTGAAAGATTATTTGCTCTTTAGCACATGAATCTGAACTTTGTTCTTCTTGAGCCAACCCATTCCCAAAATGCAATCGTAGCATCCTAGTGGTAGGATTCAGAATTTTGCTTCAGTTATATGGCTATCTAACTCAAATTGAAGTTTCCCTACAGTTTCAGTTTAGGCAATTTTCTTCCTGCTAGCCAATTCTACTGTTTCCTTGTCCCCCTCGATTTTAGATGCAATCTTTTAATTGTTTTGGGTGCAAGAAAGGAATGAGTGCTACCACAATCAATCAAGATTATAAACGACGTACCCTTGTAAGTAGCTAGAGATTGGTGGTCTGCTCCTTTCCTTTCCAGGGAAGCATGAATGGATCCTCTTTCAATTTCTTCACCTAATGTGCATTCCTTGGGCTATCCACTCATGGTATTTACTCGGGCACCACCTACATTTCCACATCCATGGCTTGGGTTATTGTTGTTGTTCCCTTGGCCTCTTCTACCAACCTGGTTTGGGTTAGGATTTTGAGGATGATTAGTACAATTTTCTCTTAGGTGTCCAGTCCCTCCACACTCATAGCATTGCCTGTTATCTATTGCATTTGGTCCTTGGGTGATTGCATTAGCTCTACCATTTCTGTAATGTGTCATCCTGTCCACTTGTAGGACACATCTTAGCAGCCCATCAGGAAGAGAGTCCAGAAAGCGATGCCTGACACTTCCAAGGAATGTCAAGGGGTTTGCGATCTAGGTCTTCCCGAGTTTGCCACGAAGCGGAAGTGATGTGACCTAAAATGGGTCCACACTAGCTATGGCACTAGCCGGACCTCATGCTCATAACAGACAAACACACCCTCACGGCCTCGCGGACCAGGAGTGTCTATCTGCTGCTAAAGGACAACCTGCCCTAAAGCCTAATCTATGCATTTATAGTTTTTATCGTTTTGTAGTCCAACGTTTCCCTTTCCTAAAACTCCTCAGAGGGAGAACCCATACACATTGGCAATGCCACGATCACATACATGGAGGCAACCTCTCGATAGAAACACCGCGGCTCCACTGCAGCTCTCCTACATCGTAGGGATTGGCCCCTTGATGCGCTGCTCAAACATATAGAACATTCCAACACAAACTCCTCTCTTTCATTTCGAATCCAGGAGATATACCATGTTTCCTCACTAAACAGTCCCTTAGGAAACCGCCCCTCTATCCTACGGCAAGGGATAACCTTACACTCTCAATCGTGGGTCAAAGTCCTAAGAAAACAATTGCTATGCAGTCCAGTAGCTTTTCCGTTGATACCATGAACTATGCATAGTGCATAATGTGAACAATTTAGTGCACAAATAGAAGAAAATCAGCATTGTGCATCGTGCGAAACCATTCTTTTCATGATTTTCATGCTAACGTCTATGTAATGCAAAGAGAAAAGACATCGATCCTTACGCTCATGTTGCCTTTCCCTTTATTTTAAAACAACGTCCTGTAGGCATGATGCAACACATTAATCAGATTTTAGTTTTTATTTTAATGCTCCACCTCCCCTCTCACCCTACCGTTTAATGTTTTGCATTCGTTGGTAGGTGAAAGAGTCATTTTATGTGTTTTTCTCTATAAAGAAAGCGATAAACACGGAAGGAAACATAGAAACGAGGGTAAACCGGGGCCAACCTCATGCTTTACCTTCATTATACATTGTACAAACACACATGTAATTTTTTGGAATTTTCCTTTTACCGTTTCCTACATTTCTCCCATTTAAAACCCATTTTTCACCATTTTTTGGTATTTTTTCTCTATTTTCTTCAATAAAAAATGACTAAAAAGTAAGATTGATTGTGGAATGTGGCCCTTAGGTTTCTTAACAGCAAAATTTCAGGTTTTGTTGATGTTATGTCTCATATTTTTCATTTATCTTGCAAAAACCCTCTTTTTACCCCTTAAATGTATGTTTTACGGGTTTTATACCATTAATTTCAACCATATCACTTATGATTTTCTGATTTTCTAATTATAAACTGTTGAAACTCATAGCAAAAAACATCATAATGCATAATCAGCCCATGGGAACAATGTTTCATCAAACAAAGAGCTTAAAAACTCATTTTTTCTTCATAAAAATTGAATTACCACTTAGGCTTCATGTCTCGGGATCTCGGTTTTGGTGCGGGACTGCAAGTCAGCCCTCATTCAATGTCTAGCATCTTCACAATCAGCAATCTTCATGTCTACATTGATCCGGAAGCAATCCGGTCTCATCCGGACAAGCTTTCCTTCACTATTCTTCATTTTCCTCTTGCACACAAGAACAACCCCTTAGGGAAGAGAGAGGGAAGAGAGAGAAAGACTAGATTTCCATCTCTGCATTCAGGCCACCATTGGATGAGCAAAAGACGACGATATGATCGGCAAGGAAGGAGTAGTTGGTCCCCATTGTCAATTGGGTAGGTTGCTTACACAGCCAGTCACCCTCTCCATGAATTGAAGTGCAAAAATCGGGCGCAGTCTTGACGTTTTTTCCTCCCCTCTTCTCTCCACGATTTCATGTGAAGTTTCATGTTGGCATAAAATGCCCAAAGGCCCCAAAGGTCACTTCCCACTTGGCAAAAAACAAGTCCACCTTTTCAAATCTTGCTAATCTTGTGGCCATTTCCTCGTCCGGCATCCAAATCGAGTGCTGTAAATTTCTACGTGTCTGGCTTGACATCCCTCATTGACTGGCAACTCCTGACAATCCGCACAGCAGTTTGAAAAACTATCAAAAATCTGCAAGTGTCACTTAGGTGCCTTTTAAAAGTCGTCTCTCACTTGGTGCTTAAAATCGTCCTAGCTGGAGCCGCCACCTTCGATGTTAAATATTTTTCCCCTAAATTTTGGATTTTTTGGCAAATTTTAGGCACATCCCGGGCTCAGAACTCCGCTGTCATTGGCAACCATGGGATAGGGTGACTCAGCCCGTTGAATCCCACAACAAATCTGCACAAAACAACCAAAATAAGCATCAAGCTGATACAAAATAGATACATACTAAAACACAACACAATGCTCACCCTACCCCCTGACAAAACCAAGGCATGACATCCACAAGGAGTAGGCCTAGCATAGCCTGAGAAAAGCTCCAAAGCTAGTCACTAACCAACTGCTCCAACACGGCAAACTACAAAGAACTATCAAAGAGGTTGCCCTAAGTGGTGGTCTGAACTACCTACCTAACTAAGGACAACACAACCAGAAGCTCCTACTAGGCGAGGACTCCTATAGCCTGATTAAGAAGTATTTTCTTTTTAGCACATTTCTTCTTTGAGGTTTTTATTTTCCACATACTCGGGCATGTAAGAAGGAGGGAGCTGAGCGTGGTGACCCAAGGAGAACAGGGCATTGGCCTCAGGTCCTGTCTCGATACCCAAGAACCTACCAAGCCCTCGCAAGGCAACACTTAATCCTTCTCTCACGCTCACTTTTATTTTCGCTCCAACCTTCCTTACTTTATTATTTTCCAGCAAGACACCACCCCTAGGAAGACAAGGCATCAACCCCGGGTCTGACTCATCCCTAGGAACCTACCAGGCCTTCGCAAGGCGATGATCAACTACTAATAAATTTTCCTTTCTTTTCTTTTAAATTTTTATAGGGGGTAGAATCCCTTTTTACACACCTTTGTATATATTTATTATCTTTTGGGATATTCAGGGTTTTTTCCCCCCTCATCATCATTATTTTTCCTTCCTTCCGGCAGGCTTCTCTAATTGCCTCATAACTAACAAGAACTCCTAGAACGGCTGCCTAACAGGCTAGCAGAACAGGGTCATTAGAACTACCTTCTGAAACAAGTCTTTCAATGCCTGGCAATGTCTTTACATGAGGCAATGACTACTCAAACCTCCCTCAGACATACTTAACCTAAACCTCAGACTTCATGCCTTGGACGCCGGTCCCCCATAAGAAAAGAAAATCCCCCTACCAAGTACACAGACACATATAGCATAAAAACCACGGTACTTGTAAAAGGAGAGATATCACTTGGATAGGGCCACGAGAAGCTTCTGCATAACAAAGGCTCCTTCTAAGCTCTTCTTCGAACCTGTCTAGCACAGAACTAAAACAAGAAACCATTAACCGCACTTGTACTAAACAGACAATTGGCCCTCTTGGCCTAATGAAATAAAGCACTTCACTACAAAACACTAATCGGCCCTCTTGGCCTAACAAAATAAAATAGAATAGTACCTACATATCCCTCCTTGAAAGAGTTCAAATATACAATAATAGGCTCCTTTCCAAGGAGAAAAAACCAGGGCTTGCTGCCCTAAACTAAATGCATAAGGTTATGACCCATCCTTCCTGCATATATTGCAAGAGGTGTACGCATAACATGTTGTCTAATCAACCTATGGGTCTAGGATAATAATGGAGATTGGTCTCAGCTACTCTTTGCATCACCCATATCAACCATCGTCTGCCGTATATTGTATGCTCTGATAACATTCCCCACAAGTGACCGGGTCCTATCTCATCATTGATAGCAATGTCTAAACTAGGACCACAGTTAAAGAAAAGGTCTTCTTCATAAGCAAGATTGGCCAATGAATCTGCAAACTCATTCCAGTAATGTGGAATCAGCTGAAAAGACACTCTCTCAAACTCCTCAAGTAGGGTCATCGCAGTTCGATGATACATACAAAGAATGGGATTCCGCATTGTGTATATCCCATCTAGCTGATTCAGGATCAACTGGGAATCCCCTTTTACTAACAACCGATAGATACCACCTTGCTTGGTAATATGCAGTCCCATAATCAAGGCTTTATACTCCGCCATATTGTTAGTGAATCCTACAACCGATAGATACCACCTTGCTTGGTAATATGCAGTCCCATAATCAAGGCTTTATACTCCGCCATATTGTTAGTGAATCCTACCCCGAGATAAGCAGCTAACTTCATCGTAACTCTACGCTGGGGATCTCGGATGACTACTCCAACACTCCCTTTTTTTATTAAGGCCCCTGGATGCTCCGTCAAAATATAATGTGTACATCCATAATGGGTTTACACAGCCTACCATCACGAACTCCTCTATTCGTAGTTATGATAGTCAAAATTCAGCATGTTGAGAGGGTGAATTGACAGCTCCATCCCACCTTCTTCATTGAACTCAACAGGGATACTTGTCAATATTCGTAAGCAGTGATGGCAAAAGCTTTGATCTCCCACACAAAGGTTCCGTCTACTTGCTCAATCACTTTGTATCCTTTGCTCCACCAGATAAGTTTCCCATGATGGTATCTCTGCTCCAGATATGGGTGCTCCAAATAAGGAATTAACTGCCCCATCAACCAGATTTAAGCTCTTTTGCAGGTCTCAAATAAGCCCTAGCATGGACCTGCAATGCATTTGTCTGTATTAGCATACTTAGAAATAATAAGGTTTAATCTTATTAAGATTAACCTTATTTTTAAACTCTACTCCCTGCAGATCAGGTAGTAGAGCTGTAGACCTATTTTTCCCTATCCTGACAATCTTGTAGGGGCCATCCCATCTAGGTTTCAGCTTTCCTGAAAACAGCTCCCTACGTGCATCATAGTATAGAACTAATTGCCCTTTTTTAAAGGTATACTTCTTTGCTTTAAGGTCTTGCAACTGCTTTATCCGACGTTTAGCTATCTCTTGGTGTAATAAGCTCTGCAATTTCAGTTCATCCAGGTGGGCTATGGTCGTAAAACTTTCAAAGAGTGAATCATCATCTCCTAAAGAGTAGTTACTTGCAAACCGTATGGTTGGCAACTCAATTTCGAGGGTAACACACACTCTTCCCCATAAACTAATTTAAATGGAGTATGGCCGGTAGCTCTCTTGAACGTTGTATTGTACGCCCATACTGCCACATGCAACTTCATGTCCCAGTCTCGTTTCTTCTCAAATACTATTTTAGACAAGATACCCACAAGCTGCTTATTAGTACTTTCAACTTGCCCATTTGTTTGCGGATTATAGGGGGTCGTTTTATTATGCTTGATTTGCCAAGCTTTTAATCACCTTATTCAAAAAGTGGGTTCCACGGTTCGATACTAGTTCCTTTGGTGGATTGAAAAGGCAGATAATCTGCTCTAAAAGAAAACTTGCAGTCTCTTTTGCATTGTCTTGCCTCGTCGCCCGCGCTTCTGACCATTTTGTAAAATAATCAGTTGCTACTATAATGTACCTCTTTTGGGTAGTAGACGATGGGGTGATAGGACCCACAAAGTCAATGCCCCACTTCTCAAATGGAAGGATGGCCATGATAGGCGTAAGTGGGAGTTTCCTATTCTCTCTTCTGTCATGTCTTTGATAGGTATCACATCTCTTAACATACTCAAAGGAATCTTGGAAGATAGATGGCCACCAATACCCAGCTCTTAAATCTTTCTGTGCCCTCAACCGTCCCGTGAAGTGCCCTCCACATGCAGAGTCATGACACTCTTCCAAGATGAAAGGAACCTCGTCAAGCATCACACATCGGCGATAGATATCATCAACACCCTGTTGATATAGTGTTCCTATGATCAAGGAAAACTTCAAAGCCTGTTCTCTGATTTTCCTCTTTTCAGATTTTGATAGACCAGCTCCAGTCTCTCCTGTCGATTGATAATGAGTAATAGCAGCATACCAAGATGGAATAGAAGCTGTATCAATTTTAAACATTTCTTCAATATCACTTCCTTCAGCCAAAGTCTCTTTCGGCTCCCCGAAATCCACAAGGCATTCCACAATACCCTGCAACCTCGGTGGCTTACTCCTAATCTCATAATCAAACTTCTGCAAAGTGATCAACCACTTTGCCAGATGATCAGGTGGTTGTAGCTTGTTCATAAGCAATCTAAGACCTTCCGCCTTCGTATAGAACACTACCTTCTCATAGAGGATGTAATGCCTGAATTTTTTAGTCCCAAAGACCATTGCAAGACACAACTTCTCCATATAGGTGTAGTTAATTTTTGATATGCCCAATTTTCGACTAGCAAAACTATCGGATGATACCACTTTTCCTCCCAGATCTGGGCTAAACAACAGCTGATACTATGCATGGTGGCTGCTGAAAATATGTAAAATATCTCGCCTCTTTTAGGGGCTTTTAAAACGGGTGCTTTTACTAGCTCCTGTTTCACATCCTTGAAAGCTACCTTACAAGGGTCGCTCCATACAAATAGACAAATAAAGGATAATAAATTTGTTAATGGCAACGTCCTTTCTGCCAAGGCATTTATAAACCTCTGATAGTACCCTATCGATGACAAAAAGCTATGTACCTCTTTCGGAGTGCGTGGTGGGCTCATAGCGACTATAACCTTAATCTTTTCAGGATCAGTTGCTATCCCTACTGAACTGACCACATGGCCTAGCAATAGCCGATAAGGCACTCCAAAAACACACTTTCATGGGTTAAGAGCGATACAAAATTGTCTGCAGCGCTCAAAGCACTTTCTTAAGATAATCAACATTCTTTCCCTTACAGTGGTTGCCCCCAAGTCATCGATAAATACTTTCAACTCATCTGGGGAGATGTCACCAAAGGTCTTATCTATTGTTCATTGCCATGATCGAGGTGCATTGCACAAGCCAAAGGTCATCACATGGTATGTAAAAGTACCAAAGACAGTAATAAAAGTCATTTTCAACTTGTCCTCTTCTGCGATTGCCATCTGGTTGTAACCCGCAAAGCAATCCATGAACGAATATATTTCCCTACCTGCTAATTTATCCAAAATCTGGTCAATAAATGGCAGGGATAGTAATCCTTAACTGTCTACTTATTCAGCTCTCTAAAATCTACACATAGTCGAATCTGGTTGTTTTTCTTCTTCCTGATAACAATTAGTGAACACCATTCTGTGTGTTGGATAGGGAAGATTAACCCAGCTTTCCGTAACTTCTGTAACTCCTCAAACAGCCCGTCCCTCAATTCAAAAGGCATATGCCTTACTTTCTGACACACAGGACGACTGCCTTCTTTTACAGGAATAGTATGAACAGCCAGGCTGGGAGGAATGCCTCTCAGCTCATCATAACTCCAAGCAAAGATATCGCGGAATTCTTGAATCAGGGACACATAGTCCTCCCTTTCTGCTGAACTGAGCATGGAACCTAATTTAATTGGTCATGAATCATTCGGCGTACCAAGGTCTAACTCAATCACATCCGCATCTCTTATCCTATCTTGCGGCTCTATCGACTCATTTAGAGTTATCTGATAAATATCCTCTGTAGTGGACCCTTCTTTAGATTCATCACTGGAAGATGTATCACTACCAGATGGATCATCTGCCATTTCTAATTTAGTAGAGGATAAAGGAGCTCTCTCACTCTGAGGAGACTCAGGGTAAGCATAAACTATTACTCGATTAGCACCTCTACCTAGAACCACTGGACCAGCGGGTATATTGACTTGACAGTCCGTTCGTAAGATCCAAGGCCTACCTAGCAAAACTCGATAGCTAGGATATCCCACAAATCTTATCAGCCTAAAGTCCAAGAAGCACTCTACACTTGCAACTGTAACATGGACTCTAGTAACGCAACCTTCTGGTTGTCTTAGGGTGGAACTATCTTTTTGGATGCCTAGACCCAACCTCTCCATCAACTCTGAACTCATGATATTGACGGAGGACCCAATGTCTACAATAACATGCTCCACTAATATTCCATCCACATATGCTGGAACCCTAGGGCAATTCTTTTTAGCATGATCAAACCAATCTTCCCCTACTTGTGCTATGCCCAAAGGTTCTACAATATACCCGATACACAGGATCTTCTTGAATTCCTTCCGTACTCTTGGAGATAATTTAATCAACTGTAGGAGATTCACATCTAGTTTAACTTCGCAAAGAGAACTTGCTAAAGAAAAATCATGATAGGTAGCCAAAGCTCTCTTTTCTCGCCAAACCATCCTTTCTTTTGGTCTCGGGACCGGCTTTGGTGCTTCTTTTTTAGCTCTTGCCTTCTTTCTTGGCACTTCCTCATCCTTCTTAGGATCGACTTTTTTGTCAACATGCCTTAGAGGTCCACCTTCCACGCCAGGATTCTGGACTTGCGTCCCCTTATCCCCTTGCTTAGGGTTTCCCTTGACCGGTTTTGCATTATCTTTATCAACCTCTTTAGCCTTTTGGACTCTTGTTACGGCTCGTAGGTTAGAGGTTTCAGCATCATTGATGCGTACAACCTCAATAAGGCTGACTCCATTGCCTTGTGGCAACTCTTCTATAGTGGTCTTTCCCCTTTTCAATATTTGTCTTGGTCCATCATTTTGCTGCAGGTTATTACCTTGCGCTCTATGATTAACTGGACCTGGCTGTTTACTCCCTTGTTGGAGGGAACTAATCTTACTCCAATAGGTAGCAGCTAAGTGGCCCGACTTCCCACAAATATCACATTTAACATTTGGACAGTTTCTAGGGAAATGTCATCCGCCACACCACTTACAACTGAATCTTGAGGGTCCACCCTCTTTAGGGCGTCGACTCCCTATCAGATTCTGCTACTTCTTCAAGAAATTGACATCAACAGCTATTTGCCGATATTGTTCAGAAATCATGTCAGTGTAGTGCTTCATCATATCCTTATCTTCGCCAAGGATATTAGATACACTCGACTCATACCTCAATCGTCTACCAGTCGTTCCATTGGCCTAACAATTTGATTGGGCATTGGTTGTTGACTCACATGAACAACATTAGGGTTCAAAACTTGGCCTCCAACATTTGGTGGAGCCAATTAACTTTCCATAAGCATAGTCACACTGGGAGGAGCTGGCAGCAAAGGTACATTTTGAACCATGCTTCCTCTCCCATTAGGGTTATTCGTAGGCATCCCTTGACTTCCATTTGTCAATGGTAGATTGCCTCCAAGTACTAGACCCGCATTAAGATTTATTTGAGAGGAGTAGGCCATTTATAATCATGCTTCTACTCCTTCTACCCACGTAATGGCGGTGTCTATATCAGCCAAAGCCACACTGCTCAATTGCACCTAAATATTGAAATCCAATCCATGCAAAAAGTATTGCAATTGGGCACCCGGCGGAATGGGAATGTAAGTTTGTAACTTACGAAACACTTCCTTAAGCTTCTTGGCATATGCTTTCACATTCTCATGGGGATCTTGGCGTGTTACATTCAACACACGCAACCAATATTGGCCACCTCTTTCAGGGGCATATTCTCCTCGGAAAGCTGCATAGAATTGGTCGATTGTGGTTATGGTTCCAGACTCTATGTTGTGATACCATACTGCTGCCCTTCCTTTTAATGTCATGTTAAAAGAACATCATAAGATGTCCCTCAACTTGGATGCGATAATTAAACATTATTTGGAATTCACAAATGCAAAACTCTGCATCTTCTTTAGCTAACCCATTAAAAATGGGCAAAGGAACTCCTAAAGCTGGCAAATCTGGCATCCCTGCAGGAATTGCAATGGGTTGTGCCATGGCGACAATCGGATTGACAATAGGAGGTTGAACTGATGGAATCACACCCCCACTTGAAGTGGGTTGACTTGGTGGAAGAGAGGAAGAACTTGCACTTCCTCCTGCACCTAAAGAACTATGTGCAGCAGTTGGGTCACTAAGACCACTGCCTCTTATGCGTATCGGGCTACTCCTTTGAGGAGAATAATGACTTACAATCTCTAACCGCCGTCTAGCCCCAACTTTTGGGTCCCTAAAAACCCTAGATTCGAGAACCACCACTTATTGGCAGCTCCCGACAGATGCACCATTGATGGGACTTGAAATGGGCCGGCACTGGTTATGGCACTAGCCGGACCTCATGCTCATAGCAGACAAACACACCCTCACGGCCTCGCAGACCAGGAGCATCTATCTGCTGCTAAAGGACAACCTACCCTAAAGCCTAATCTATGCGTTTATAGTTTTTATCGTTTTGTAATCCAATGTTTCCCTTTCCTAAAACTCCTCAGAGGGAGAACCCATACACATTGGCAATGCCACGATCACATACATGGAGGCAACCTCTCGGTAGAAACACCACGGCTCCACTGCAGCTCTCCTACATCGTAGGGATTGGCCCCTTGATGCGCTGCTCAAACATTTAGAACATTCGAACACAAACTCCTCTCTTTCATTTCAAATCCAGGAGATATTTCCTCACTAAACAGTCCCTTAGGAAACCGCCCCTCTATCCTACGGCAAGGGATAACCTTACACTCTCAATTGTGGGTCAAAGTCCTAAGAAAACAATTGCTATGCAGTCCAAGAGCTTTTCCGTTGATACCATGAACTATGCATAGTGCATAATGTGAACAATTTAGTGCACAAATAGAAGAAAATCAACATTGTGCATCGTGCGAAACCATTCTTTTCATGATTTTCATGCTAACGTCTATGTAATGCAAAGAGAAAAGACACCGAGCCTTATGCTCATGCTACCTTGCCCTTTATTTTAAAACAACATACTGTAGGCATGATGCAACACATAAATCAGATTTTAGGTTTTATTTTAACGCTCCACCTCCCCTCTCATCCTACCGTTTAATGTTTTGCATTCGTTGATAGGTGAAAGAGTCATTTTATGTGTTTTTCTCTATAAAGAAAGCGATAAACACGGATAGAAACATAGAAACAAGGGTAAACCGAGGCCAACCTCGTGCTTTAACTTGATTATACATTGCACAAACATACATATAATTTTTTGGAATTTTCCTTTTACCGTTTCCTAATTTTCTCCCATTTAAAACCCATTTTCACCATTTTTTGGTATTTTCCCTCTATTTTCTTCAATAAAAAATGACTAAAAATTAAGATTGATTGTGACCTGTGGCCCTTAGGTTTCTTGACGGCAAAATTTCAGGTTTTTGTTGATGTTATGTCTCATATTTTCCATTTATCTTGCAAAAACCCCCTTTTTACCCCTTAAATGCATGTTTTACGGATTTTATACCATTAATTTCAACCATATCACTTATGATTTTCTGATGTTCAGATTATAAACTATTGAAAATCATAGCAAACAACATCATAAGGCATAATCAACCCATGGGAACAATGTTTTATCAAACAAATAGCATAAAAACTCATTTTTTCTTCATAAAAATTAAAATACCGCTTAGGCTTCATGTCTCGGGATCTCGGTTTTTGGTGCAGGACTGCGGATCAGCCCTCATTCAATATCCAGCATCTTCACCATCAGCAATATTCATGTCTACATTGATCCGGAAGCAATCCGGTCTCATCCGGACAAGCTTTCCTTCACCATTCTTCATTTTCCTCTTGCACACAAGAACAACCCCTTAGGGGAGAGAGAGGGAGGAGAGAGAAAGACTATATTTCCATCTCTGCATTTAGGCCACCATTGGACGAGCGAAGGACGGTGATATGATCGGCAAGGAAGGAGTAGTTGGCCCCCATTGTCAGTTGGGTAGGTTGCTTACAGCCAGCCATCACCCTCTCCATGAATTGAAGTGCAAAAATTGGGCACAGTCTTGACATTTTTTCCTCCCCTCTTCTCTCCAGGATTTCATGTGAAGTTTCATGTTGGCATAAAATGCCCAAAGGCCCCAAAGGCCACTTCCCACTTGGCCAAAAACAAGTCCACATTTTCAAATCTTGCTCATCTTGTGGCCATTTCCTCGTCCGGCATCCAAATCAAGTGATGTAAATTTGTGTGCATCCGGCTTGACATCTCGCATTGACTGGCAACTCCTGACAACCTGCATGGCAGTCTGAAAAATTATCAAAAATTTGCAAGTGTCGCTCGGGTGCCTTTTAAAAGTCGTCTTTCACTTGGTGCTTAAAATCGTCCTAGTTGGAGCCGCCGCCTTCGATGTTAAATATTTTTTCCCTAAATTTTGCATTTTTTGGCAAATTTTAGGCACATCCCGGGCTCAAAACTCCGCTCTTAGGGAGCATTCCGGCCGTTCCCACTTAGGACCGACCTGAATCAGGGTTTCCCTAATGGTCAAGTTCTTAGGAGGTAACTAGCGTCGAGCCCCAGACAAACTACTTTACACAGAAAAATTAGGGTCAAAGCGGATTTATACTGCACTTGGTTCAAGGAGAATGGGAAACGAGAGGGATGCGAAGCTCAACCTCTCTGCCTGTAAGGCATAGTCCCATTCCGTTCCCTTAAAACAATATAAATCGGGACTCTAGCTCTCTAGATTCTAGGTCATTGTTACCTTGCTGTCAATTCCGTTGAGAAAAGTTCCTGGCCAACCAGGACCACCCTTCCCTAGGACGGACCCAGGTTCACATCCACTGCACTTTCCTCAGGTTGCTTTAGTTATCTAATTACCTACCACATTTAGTTTGACAAGAAAAAACAGCTTCCGTAATTAACCAATTAATCACGGGTTCCTTTACGTAACTTAAGCACTGACATAGAAAAACAATATCAAACAAGTTCCTTTTCGACATTTGATCTTTATTTATTAGTCTTTGGAACACATCATATAATCCAGCCCAAAGGCTATTCCGCTCGAAGGCTATTCCAGCAATCCTCAGGGATCGCTATTCCAAGTTCCGCTCGTAGACTAGTATGCGGGCCTCGAGATCCCATCTCGAGTCACGTCAGACTCTTGTGCAGGATTCGGAGACAAGGGATTTACGGCCAGAGCCCCCACTAGCACCCAAGCATCCTCCTACTCCAAGTAGCACCCACAGAGAGACCTCTCGTGGCGGGTTTGCTCCACGTACCCGATGCGGCTAACAACTCCCTTGGATAGCGTTAGGCAGACAATCGGAGGTAATTGGTACTGCCTCTCCCTCCAGGCCTTCAACTTGAAGCATTAGTTATTTTTCCATCTTTAGTTCGTTGAGCAAAGAAGTACAACCAGTGCTCCTAAGTACACAATCACAAGCATTCCAGTGGTCGTTTGTACGGCCAACTGCTAAGGTTTGAATCCTTCTCTCTGAATACATCCAGCATTTGATCCAGGATCAATCGCGACTTGGCAAGATTCCAAGGGTTTCGTAAGCTGAGTTGCTTGTTTACCCTCTTTCCTTGGGTTAGGGTTTATACCCTGTTGACCCAAATTGTTTCCACATTAGGTTTCCTTAAATTATAGACAATAAATCCTGGGCAACCTCGTCACCCTAACTTGGTTGGTAAAACTGCTTTCTTGGCAAATTCGTAACTCCCCTAACTTGGCAAATCAATTCCAAGGAAGGGTGATGTAGCAGGATGACTACTCATCCTCTAGAAAATTAGACTTGTACTAAGAACTCGCCAACCTTGTTCTAAGCAGTGGCAATACTATTTTGTGATTTAGACACAAAACCATGCGACGTTGCAACTTGTTGCACGAGATAGGTGTCGCACCTAACTTGTTGGATTATTTCTCCCATCACACAGTATTCCTTGGTCAAGAATACCTTTGGTCAAGAAGTAGGGTTTGGGAGTCCTCTTGACCCAATCCAACCCTAACTCTAATAGTCCGATAACGCCTTGGCCCTAGGGTTCCTAATTCATACGGAAGTCTAGTATTTGGTCAATTTATCCTTAGGGTGTGAAACCTAGATCATTCTTGCACAGCGATCAGATAATCCTAATATTCTGTGGATGTGGGTAGGACCCTTAAGATTGAAAGTGTTAAGTCGGCAACCCAAGTGCAATACCAGGTAGAATTTTAATGTAACTTGACCCTATCTAGTACTTTGAGGTGATCGTCATAGGCAATCTAATCGTACCTTTATGATTTCCTTGTAAACTACTCCGGATTACTTAGTTGATCCAACCAACCCGTGAGTAAAGATGATCTTAACCTTAAAGATGCAAATACATTCTTCTAAATTTGCAAGTACTTTCCCCTAAAGGATGTAAGTAACTGGAAGATAGGTGAGATGCATCATTCCATGCAAGTATGCAACTTCAAAACATAGATCTTTTACTTTTATTGAGAGTGGAATTTAGGTGACGGGAAGTGCTTAAAAATAGCTAAAAATTATGAATATCAAGGGAAAAATATTCAATGTCAAAGGCAGCGGCTCGATCTAGGACGATTTTAAGCGCCAAAGTGCTTTAAAGGCGCCCAAGCGACACTTGTTGATTTTTCATAATTTTTCAGACAGTCGTGCGGGTTGACATGAGCTACTGGCCAATGCGGGATGCTAAGCCGGACGCCCAAGATTTTTCAGAGCTCAATTCGGAGTCCGGACGGGGAAATGGCCAAGAATTGGGCAAGATTTGAAAAGGTGGACATGAGTTTGGCCAAATGAGTAAGTGACCCTTGGGGCCCAAAATGAAATGTTACATAAAATGAAGGAGAAAAATCGTGGAGAGAGAGAGAAGAGGATCACGACAGAAGGCACCGAAATTTGCGCTCCATGCTTGGTGATCACCATGGCAGCCTGCAAACAACCCCTACAACTGATCACTGCCCCTCATTCCCTCCTGGATGCTAATCATTTCACCGCCCTTCGCCCGTCAAATGATGCTCTCTTTGAAGATCTCTGATTTCAGTATTTCTCTCTCCTCCCTCTCTCTCTTCTAAAGGCAAGTTCATGTGGGAAGAAGAAGGAAGAAGAAAGAATGATGGAGGCTTGTCCGGCATGGATCGGATTGCTCCACGGGCTGGAAATGATGATTGGTGATTGTGCTGGACATGAAGTGCTGCTGATTTCCAAATTTGCAGCCATGGACATGAAACCCGAAACACGCAAATGAGCGGTAATTTAAAATTTTCAAAGGAAATTTGAGCTTTTATGGCTTTTGATGGATGCAATGTTGTTCATGTGGGCTAAAAATTATGTATGTTGTTGTTTTCCATGAGTTCTTGCTGGTTATAATCAGAAAATAAGAAAAATATGCATTTTGTGGTTCAAAATAATACATTAAAACACGTAAAACATGAAAAAACAAGGGAAAATGAGAGTTTTTGGCATAAAAATGGGGAAGTAAATAGGAATATCAACTAAACTTTCATTTTTCTGCAAGAAAGAACTAAGGGCCATAGCCCATAACCTGTTTTGAATTTTCAGTAATTAAATAATGCATAAAAATAAGGAAAAATACAAGAAAAGGGTGGAAAAATCCTAAAAAATAGGGAAAAAATACATTTTGGGTTCCGAAAAATAAGGATAAATAAGAGCAATGTTTGTGAATGGTTGTGGGGATTGAAGCATGAGGATTTGCCTCAGTTCAACCCCACCTTCTTGTTCTAGTGTGTCTTTTTCTGGTTTTTTCACATAAAATGGTGTCAAAATATCCTATAAACCTATCCAACGATGCAATATTTAAACGGGGAAGGGTAGAGGAGTTGAAATATGTCTAAATGCCGTGTGAAATGATGGAAAAGTTGTTGATTTCTATGCATAGCATTTAGGACGGATAATACTTAAAATTAAGAGCTTAGTAGCACGAGGATCACCTCGGTGCTAGGCCCATGCAACGAAGCATGAACGGTAGTTGGAAACCATTAAAAGAGTGGTTTTGCACTTGTTCACAGTACTGTTTGCTAAATGTTTGAGCACTAGGCATCCACCAAATACATAGAGCATGAAAAGAATTTAAAAGTATCAGTGATCAGCTCCTGGACATGCATTGCAACTGTTTTTTTTAGAACATGACCTACGATGAGAGGCAGTGAGGTACCCATGCTGTAGGCTAGTCGTGCCACGGTCTAGGGGAAAGAGAAGTAAGGACAATGGTACATTCCTGGACACGCTTATTTGGTACCTTGAGCGACTTGTGTGCGAAATGTTTAGATGTTGAGCGACGCACTGAGGGGCCAATCCCCAAGGTGTAGGAGAGTCGCAGAGGGTTGACGGCATTCAGCCGTAGGAGGAACCCCATGTGTATGTGATTCGAGCCTTTTGGCTATGTGAAAGGGACTCCCTCTGAGAAGTAATATTGGATTAGGATCAGTTGGACTACAACGTATTACAAACGCAATATTTAGGAAGGCAGAGATTTTGATAGACGCTCCTGGCCGTGAGGCCGAGGGGTTGTCTTGTGCGTAGTGGCGAGGCCCGGCTAGTGCATGAGCCAGTGCCGGCCCGTTTTTAGGTCCATCAGTGGTGCGTCTGCCGGGAGCCGCTTAAAAGTAGCGGTTCTCGAATCCTGGTTGTTTAGGGACCAACTAGCAGTTTATGCCAAAGGATACTGAGATTGATTCGTTATTTATTGATAAGCATCGTCTAGCAGAAATCCAAAAGCAAGAAAGAGACGAAAGAGTTAGGCGACGTGCTGAAATTTTTAGGAGATATTCCCCTAAGCGTAACGGTGCTGAACCCTTACGAGGGAGTGGATCTAGTGGTCTTGGAGCCACAAGCAGTAAGTTAGGAGAAGGTGGAAGCTCTAGTGCTCCCCTTCCTTCCATAAGCCAGTCCACGTCAAGTACGGGAGGTGAAACCCCACCGTCCCCTATTCCTAGTGCAAATCCAATCCTTGTCATGGCGCAGCCTATTGCAATTCCAACAGAACGACGGATTTGCCAGCTCTAGGTTACCCGCTACCCATTTTTAATGGGCTAGTTGAGAAAGATGCGGAACTCCACATTAGGGAGTTTCAAAAGCTGATGTTTAACTGTCGTATCCAAGAAGAAGGGCATTTAATGATATTCTTCAATATGACTCTCAAAGGAAGAGCCGCTATATGGTATCATGGTTTAGAAGCCGGAACCATATTGAATATTGATGCATTTTATGGAGCTTTTCGAAGGGAGTTTGCCCCTGAAAGGGGTGGGCAATATTGGTTGCGTGTACTCAACGTGACCCGCCAAGAACCACACGAGGATATTCGTGCTTATGCGAAGAAGATAAAAGAGGTTTTCCGTAAGTTGGACACCTCTATTCCTATCCCCGCAGCTGCCTAATTGCAATATTTCCTACATGGTTTGGACTTTAATATCCAATTGCAGTTGAGTAGTGTCCCCTTGGGGGATATAGATACTGCCATTACACGAGCACAAGAGGTGGAATCCCGACTACAAGCAGCCTATGCTTCTCGAGGCAATTGGAATATGGGTTTAGTATTGGGAAACAATATGGCAATGGCCAATGGCAGTAGTGGTCAAGGGATAACGATGGCTAATCCTAATAGGAGAGGGAACATGATGCAGAATGTCCCTTTATTACCAGCTCCCCCTAGCATATCAATGCCTACGGGCAATCAAATGGCTCCAAGTGGTGGAGGCCAGGCGGTCAATTCTAATACCATGCCTGTGGCTCAACAACCAGTGCCTAATCGAATTGTTAGGCCGATGGAACGACAGGGTAATGACCAAGGCTATGAGTCGAGTTCTTCCAATGTTCTTGGCGAGGTTAAGGACATGATGAAACATTATACCGATATGATTACGGAGCAGTATCGACAAATAGCCGTTGATGTCAACTTCCTAAAAAAACAACAAAATTTGATAGGAAGTAGATACCCAGAGGAGGGTGCACCGTCGAGGTTTAGTTGCAAATGGTGTGGCGGGCAGCACTATCCAAGAAATTGCCCAAATGTTAAGTGCGACATCTGTGGAAAATCCGGCCATTCAGCAGCTACTTGCTGGAGTAAGATCAGTTTCCTCCAGCGAGGAAGTCGGCAACCAGGGCCTGTTAATCATCGTGCCCAAGGAAATAATTCCCAGCGAGAAGATGGGCCTAAACAAATACTTCAACGACCAAAGACTACATTGGAGGAGCTACCAAGTGGTAGTGGGGTTAGTTTGATCGAGGCTGTACGCGTGAACGATGCTGAAACATCTAATCTGTGAGCTGTTCTTACAAGAGGTCAAAAGGGTAGAGAAGCCGACAAGGATAAGCCTGTCGACGGAAACCCTAAACAAGGTGACAAAGGAACGCAAGTTTTGGATCCTTCCATGGAAGGGGGACCTTTGAAGCCCATAGAAAGTAAAGCCGATAAGGAACCACCAAAGAAGAAGGTGAAAGTTAAAAAGGAGGCATTAAAGCCAGTTCAGCGACCTAAAGAGCGGATGGTTTGGCATGAAAAGCGAGCTCTCTCGAACTATCATGAATTCGATTTGGCGAGCTCTCTTTGCGAAGTCAAGCCGGATGTGAATCTGTTACAGCTTATTAAGCTTTCCCCAGGAGTATGCAAGGAATTTATAAAGATCCTACGTACCGGGTATGTCGTAGAACCTTTGGGTATTGCGCGAGTTGGGGATGACTGGTTCGAGCATGCTGAGAAGCATTGCCCAAGGGTTGCAGCCTATGTCGATGGGATATTAGTAGATTATGCCATTGTCGACACGGGATCATCTGTTAACATTATGAGTTCTGAACTGATGGAAAGGTTGGGTCTTGCTATTCAGAAAGATACCTCCACAATTCTCAGAATGGCAGATGATAGTTTGAGACAGCCAGAAGGCTGCATTACTAAGGTCCATGTCACCGTTGCAAATGTAGAATGCATGTTGGACTTTAGGGTGATTTGTTTTGCAGGCCGGCCAAGTTATCAAGTATTACTCGGACGACCTTGGATCTTGCAAGCGGACTGCCAAGTGGATATACCCGCTGGTCGGCTAATATTCGGCAGAGGTGCCCAGCGTGTGGTAGTTGATGCTTATCCTGAGTCCCCGCAGAGTGAGAGAGCTCCTCTATCTTCCACAGAATTGGAGACGCAAGAAGACTTATCTGCCAGTGAGACATCATCGAGTGATGAGTCCAAAGAGGGATCCACCACGGAGGACATCTATCAGATCACTTTGAATGAGCCGATAGAGGGCCAAGATCGTATAAGAGATGCAGATGTTATCGAGCTAGACCTTGGTACGCCTGATGATTCGCGGCCGATTAAATTAGGTTCTATGCTCAGCTCAGTAGAAAGGGAGGACTATGTGGCCCTGATCCAGGAATTCCGTGATATCTTTGCCTGGAGTTATGATGAGTTGAGAGGCATTCCTCCTAGTCTTGCTGTTCATACAATTCCGTTGAAGGAGGGCAGTCGTTCTGTACGGCAGAAAGTAAGGCGTATGCCTTTCGAAGTGAGGGACGGCCTGTTTGAAGAGTTACAGAAGCTTTGAAAAGTGGGTTTGATTTTTCCTGTGCAACACACGGAATGGTGTTCGCCAGTTGTGATTAGAAAGAAGAATAATAATCAAATCCATTTATGTGTGGACTTTAGGGAGCTGAATAAGCAGACAGTTAAGGACTACTACCCGTTACCATTTATTGACCAGATTTTGGATCAATTAGCGGGTAGGGAGATATATTCGTTTATGGATTGCTTTGCAGGATACAACCAAATGGCAATTGCAGAAGAGGACAAGTTGAAAACAACTTTTATCACTGTATTTGGTACTTTTGCGTACCATGTGATGGCCTTTGGTTTATGCAATGCGCCTGGTTCGTGGCAACGAACAGCAGATAAGACATTCAGTGACATATCCCCTGAAGAGTTGAAGGTGTTTATTGATGACTTAGGGGCCGCCACCGTGAGAGGAAGGCAGTTGCTCATTTTACGAAAATGCTTTGAGCGCTGTAGACAATTCTGCATCGCCTTAAACCCACGGAAGTGTGTTTTTGGAGTACCTTATGGGCTATTGCTGGGTCATGTGGTCAGTTCGGTAGGAATTGCGACAGACCCCGAGAAGGTCAAAGTTATAGTTGCCATGGGTCCACCACGCACCCCGAAAGAGGTTCATAGCTTTCTGTCTTCGGTTGGTTACTACCGTAGATTCATCAACGCCTTAGCAGAAAGAACGTTGCCGCTTACAAATTTATTGTCCTTTAGCTGTTCGTTTGTATGGGGTGACCCTTGTAAGGTAGCATTCGAGGATGTGAAACAAGAGCTAGCAAGAGCGCCCATTTTAAAAGCACTGAAAAGAGGAGAGGTGTTCTATATATTCTCAGCAGCCACTATGTATAGTATCAGCTGCTGTTTAGCCCAAATTTGGGAAGAGAAGTGGTACCACCCGATTGCTTTTGCTAGTCGGAAGCTGGGGGTATCCGAAATCAATTATACTTACATGGAGAAATTGTGTTTAGCGATGGTCTTTGGGACCAAGAAATTCAGGCATTACATTCTCTATGAGAAAGTCGTGCTTTATACGAAGGCGGAGGGACTTCGATTATTGATGAATAAGCTACAGCCGCCTGATCGTCTAGCAAAGTGGTTGATCACTTTGCAAGAATTTGATTATGAAATCAAGAGTAAGCCACCAAGGTTGCAAGGCATCGTGGAATGTCTTGTGGACTTTGGGGAGCCGAAAGAATCTGTGGCTGAAGGTAGTGACATGGAGTTGTTATTTAAAATAGATACGGCATCTATTCCCTCTTGGTATGCTGCAATAACGCATTATTTATCGACGGGAGAGGCGGGATCCGAACTATCTAAGGCTGAGAAAAGGAAAAAGCGTTAAAGTTTGCCTTGATCGCAGGTACATTATATCGGCAAGGGGTTGATGATATCTATCGCTGATGTGTGATGCTTGACGAGGTACCATTCATTTTGGAGGAGTGCCATGATTTTGCTTGCGGTGGCCATTTTGCTGGACGGTTTACAGCACAAAAGGCTTTAAGAGCAGGTTATTGGTGGCCTGCCATCTTCCAGGATGCGTTTGCATATGTTAAGAGATGCGATATTTGCCAACAACATGATAGTCGAGAGAATAGGAAACGACCACTCACCCCTATTATGGCGATACTTCCATTTGAGAAGTGGGGAATAGACTTTGTGGGTCCTATTACTCCGTCATCGACTACACAAAAGAGGTACATCATTGTAGCAACTGACTACTTCACAAAGTGATCAGAAGCACGTGCAACAAGGAAAGATGATGCTAAAGAAACGGCTAGTTTCCTTTTAGAGCAGATAATATGCCGTTTTGGTCCGCCAAAAGAAGTAGTGTCGGACCGCGGAACCCATTTCCTGAATAAGGTGATTAAAGGTGTGACAGAGTTGTGGCAAATCAAGCATAACAAGACAACCCCATATAATCCGCAAGCCAATGGGCAAGTTGAAAGCACCAACAAGCAGCTTGTGGGCATCCTGTCCAAAATTGTGTCGGAAAAGAAACGGGATTGGGATAAAAAGTTATACGTGGCAGTGTGGGCTTATAATACGACTTTCAAACGAGCCACTTGCCATACCCCGTTCAAGTTAGTATATGGGGAGGAGTGTGTCTTGCCTTTAGAAATTGAGTTGCCGACTATTCGATTTGCCATCAATCATTCTTTGAGCGATGAAGATGCACTTTTTGAGCGCTTGACGACACTGGCACATTTAGACGAGCTTAAGTTGCAGAGCTTATTGCACCAAGAAGTGGCGAAGCGCCGAATGAAGCAGCTACACGACCTCAAAGCCAAGAAATATACCTTCAAGAAAGGACAACTTGTTCTGTATTATGATGCACGACGTGAATTATTTCCAGGCAAGCTAGAGCCTAAATGGGATGGGCCCTATAGGATCGTTAGGATAGGAAAGAATAAATCCACAGTCTTGTTAGCTGACCTTGAGGGGACAAAATTTAAAAATAAGGTTAATCTTAATAAGATTAAACCTTATTATTTCTGATTGCACTAATGCTATGACTGCCTTGCAGGTCTAGGCGAGATCGATCAAACATCTGCAAGGAAATCGTGATAGAGGTTGATGGGTCGTCTGATCCCTTATTTAGAACACCCATATTTGGAACAGAGGTATCATCAGGGAAAGCTCATTTGGTGGAGCAAAGGATACAAGGTGATTGAGCAAGAAGGCGGGACATTTATTTGGGAGATCAAGGTCTTCTGCCATCACTGCCTACAAATTTTGACGAGCATCCCTGTTGAATTCAACGATGATGGAGGGATGGAGCCTACAGTCCACCCGTTGAATATGCTGAATTTCGATTACCATAATTACGAGTAGAGTTCAGGATGGCAGGATATGTAAACCCTTTATGGACGTACACCTTGTACTTTGATGGGGCGTCCAGGGGTCCATGCAAAAAAGGAAGTGTAGGAGTTGTCATCCGAGACCCCCGACGACGCATTGTCATGAAGTTAGCTGCTTATCTCGGGGTGAATTTTACCAATAATATGGCAGAATACAAAGCCCTGATTATGGGTTTGAATATTGCAAAGAAGGGTGGTATCCGCCAGTTGTTGGTGAAAGGGGACTCTCAGTTGGTTTTAAATCAACTCAATGGGACGTACATGGTACGAAACCCCATCCTTTGTATGTACCATCATACTGCCATAGCCCTACTAGACGAATTCGATAGAGTGTCTTTTCAGCTGATTCCACAGAATTGGAATCAGTTTGCCGATTCTTTGGCTAATTTTGCGTATGAAGAAGACCTCTTCTTTAATTGTGACCCTTGTCCCGATATATCTATTGATGCTGAGACAGGACTTGGTCGTTTGTGGGGTATGCTTTCTGAACATGCCCTCTTTGGCAGACGATGGTTGATCTGGGTGATGCAGAGGGTAAGCGAGACTCATCTGCCTTTATTATATTGGACCCACAGACTGGTTAGACGACATGTGATGAAAACACCTCTTGCGATATACGCAGGAGGGATAGGTCATAATCTAATGCACCTAGTCTAGGGGCTACGAGCCTTTGTTCCCCTGGGAATAGTCTGCTTTGATGTCTATCATAGTTGTTTCTAGGAGGATATTGCATAGTATTGTTTGATTTCATTAGGCCAAGAGGGCCGATTCAGTTTTGTAGCAAAGTCATGTCTGATTTCATTAGGCCAAGAGGGCCATTTCCCTGTCTAGTGCGGGTGCGTTTAATTGAATTTTGGTTTAAGTGTTGTGCTGGACAGGTTTCGTGTTCGTGAATGTTAGTGGAGCTTGGAGGGAGCCTTTGTTGCAGCATCGATGGAAGCTTCTTGTGGCCAATCCAGGTGATATTTCTCCTTTACAAGTACCTTTCTTTCCTGTTATATGTGTATTTGTACTTGTCTAGGGGATACATTTTTGTTGGGGACCGGCAACCAAGGCATGAAGTCCGAGGTTTAGGTTGAGTATGTGTGAGGGAGGTCGGAGCAGTCATTGCCTCCTGCAAAGACATTGTTGGACATTGAAAGACCTGTCTTAGAAGGAAGTCCTAGTGGCCCTGTCCTGCTAGCCTACTAGGTAGTCGTTCTAGGAGGTTTTGTTAGTAGTGAGGCAGTTAGAGAAGCCTGCCAGAAGATAATAATGATGATGCCCAGAAACTCTGTACATCTTAAAAGATGAATATAAATACGAAGGTGTGTAAAAAGGGGTTCTAACCCCTATCAAAGAAAAGAAAAGAAATGAAAATGTATAAGCAGTTGATCATTGCCTTGCAAAGGCCTGGTAGGTTCCTGGGGACGAATCAGACACGGGGCCGATGCCTTGTCTTCCTAGGGGTGGCTTCTTGCTGGAAACATAATACCAACACAAAGAAGGTTGGAGCGAAAATAAAAGTGAGCGTTAGAAAAGGATTAAGTGTCGCCTTGCGAGGGCTTGGTAGGTTCTTGGGTGCCGAGACAGGTCCTGAGGCCGATACCCTGTTCTCCTTGGGTCACTACGCTCAGCTCCCTCCTTTTTACATGCCCAAGTATGTTCATCCAATAAAAATCCTCACAGAAGAACTGTACTGAAAGAAAATATTCCTTGATCAGGCTATAGGAGTCCTCGCCTAGTAGGAGCTCCTAGTTGGGTTGTCTTTAGTTGGTAAGCAGTGCAGACTACCACTTAGGGCAACCTCTTTGATAGGTTTTTTAGTTTGGCTGTGTTGGAGCAGTTGGTTAGTGACTCACTTCGGATCTTCTATTAGATGATGCTAGGCCTACTCCTTGTGGATGTCATGCCTTGGTTCTGTCCAGGGGTAGGGGAGCATTGTGCTGAGTTTTATTATATATTTGTTTTGTATCAATTTGATGCTTCTTTGGTTGTTTATGTGCAGATATGTTCGTGGATTCGACGGGCTGAGTCGCCCTGTCCCGTGGTCGCCAATGAGAGCGGAATTTAGGTGACGGAAAGTGCTTAAAAATAGCTAAAAATTATGAATATCAAGGGAAAAATATTCAATGTCAAAGGCGGCGGCTCGATCTAGGACGATTTTAAGCGCCAAAGTGCTTTAAAGGCGCCTGAACGACACTTGTTGATTTTTCATAATTTTTCAGACAGTCGTGCGGGTTGACACGAGCTACTGGCCAATGCGGGATGCTAAGCCGGACGCCCAGGATTTTTTAGAGCTCAATTCGGAGTCCGGGCGGGGAAATGGCCAAGAATTGGGCAAGATTTGAGAATGTGGACATGAGTTTGGCCAAATGAGTAAGTGACCCTTGGGGCCCAAAATGAAATGTTACATAAAATGAAGGAGAAAAATCGTGGAGAGAGAGAGAAGAGGATCACGACAGAAGGCGCCGAAATTTGCGCTCCATGCTTGGTGATCACCATGGCAGCCTGCAAACAACCCCTGCAACTGATCACTGCCCCTCATTCCCTCCTGGATGCTGATCATTTCGCCGCCCTTCACCTGTCAAATGATGCTCTCTTTGAAGATCTCTGATTTCAGTCTTTCTCTCTCCTCCCTCTCTCTCTTCTAAAGGCAAGTTCATGTGGGAAGAAGAAGGAAGAAGAAAGAATGATGGAGGCTTGTCCGGCATGGATCGGATTGCTCCACGGGCTGGAAATGATGATTGGTGATTGTGCTGGACATGAAGTGCTGCTGATTTCCAAATTTGCAGCCATGGACATGAAAACCGAAACACGCAAATGAGCGGTAATTTAAAATTTTCAAAGGAAATTTGAGCTTTTATGGCTTTTGATGGATGTAATGTTGTTCATGTGGGCTAAAAATTATGTATGTTGTTGTTTTCCATGAGTTCTTGCTGGTCATAATCAGAAAATAAGAAAAATATGCATTTTGTGGTTCAAAATAATACATTAAAACACGTAAAACATGAAAAAACAAGGGAAAATGAGAGTTTTTGGCATAAAAATGGGAAAGCAAATAGGAATATCAACTAAACTTTCATTTTTCTGCAAGAAGGAACTAAGGGCCACAGCCCATAACCTGTTTTGAATTTTCAGTAATTAAATAATGCATAAAAATAAGGGAAAATACAAGAAAACGGTGGAAAAACCCTAAAAAATAGGGGAAAAATACATTTTGGGTTCCGAAAAATAAGGATAAATAAGAGCAATGTTTGTGAATAGTTGTGGGGATTGAAGCATGAGGATTTGCCTCAGTTCAACCCCACCTTCTTGTTCTAGTGTGTCTTTTTCTGGTTTTTTCACATAAAATGGTGTCAAAATACCCTATAAACCTATCCAACGATGCAATATTTAAACGGGGAAGGGTAGAGGAGTTGAAATATGTCTAAATGCCGTGTGAAATGATGGAAAAGTTGCTGATTTCTATGCATAGCATTTAGGACGGATAATACTTAAAATTAAGAGCTTAGTAGCACGAGGATCACCTCGGTGCTAGGCCCATGCAACGAAGCATGAACGGTAGTTGGAAACCATTAAAAGAGTGGTTTTGCACTTGTTCACAGTACTGTTTGCTAAATGTTTGAGCACTAGGCATCCACCAAATACATAGAGCATGAAAAGAATTTAAAAGTATCAGTGATCAGCTCCTGGACATGCATTGCAATTGTTTTTTTAGAACATGACCTACGATGAGAGGCAGTGAGGTACCCATGCTGTAGGCTAGTCGTGGGGTCTAGGGGAAAGAGAAGTAAGGACAATGGTACATTCCTGGACACGCTTATTTGGTACCTTGAGCGACTTGTGTGCGGAATGTTTAGATGTTGAGCGACGCACTGAGGGGCCAATCCCCAAGGTGTAGGAGAGTCGCAGAGGGTTGACGGCATTCAGCCGTAGGAGGAACCCCATGTGTATGTGATTCGAGCCTTTTGGCTATGTGAAAGGGACTCCCTCTGAGGAGTAATATTGGGTTAGGATCAGTTGGACTACAACGTATTACAAACGCAATGTTTAGGAAGGCAGAGATTTTGATAGACGCTCCTGGCCGCGAGGCCGAGGGGTTGTCTTGTGCGTAATGGCGAGGCCCGGCTAGTGCATGAGCCAGTGCCGGCCCATTTTTAGGTCCATCATTTATGCAACTTAGAGACCATTCTTTTCCTTGCCCTATACTATAATGATTGACAATTTGAGCTAACTCATATAAATCCTACGTTGATGCAACGAAGTCAAAGCTTTAGTATTTTTAATGAAGATGCATTCAAAATTTAATAAAGAACTCCACGCATGAGCGAATGCCATGAGTCCATCATTGACTTAATCCTTCCTTTAGCACTTAACCCAACCTAAAATGTAATTATCATCGCATGTGATTCACAGAGTACATAAATCCTTTCCATGCATTTCAACTATTCGGACATCATTTAATGTTTGTCTATGATTACCTTAATCGCGAGACACAACCAAGAATTTATTTCATAAATGCATTACATGTCATATTCCCTATCCTTTGCGAGATGACACAAGGACACCCTCGCACAATTTCCTCTTATAACTTATGCATCATACATTGAAATTTGCAGCTACTCTTGACCACGGTGGTGCAAGCAAAATACAAGTGCTCGACATGCCACTAAGCTTTATAAATAGAATGAGTAAATGCATTTAAATTTCCCTGAGGAATAAACATGCTTAATGCATCCTTTCATGCAGGAATACTATCAGAACCTGGGCATTAAGAATCGGGGCGTTGTCCACACGCGTACTCAGGGTGGAAGCTCTCGCGTGAGTGCCTCACGACTTTTGCTTAGGAGCCATCAATGACGTAGATCTCGACTCAGCAAACTCTCCTTGCCCATTATCCCCCATTTCCAAAAATTGCCTACTCCCCCACGCAGAAATTGGCCTTATAAGATGCGGTTTTAAAAATCGGGGAAGGCACGTGTAAACAAGGCTTATGGAAGCCTTAATGGAAGCTTCTATTAGAAGCTTCCAAGTTTCTGAAGGATAGGAAATGATGTGGAGAGAGAGTGATGATGAGGGAGGTGATAATGACGACGATGAAAATGATGATGATGATGATGATGATGTTGGTGGTGGTGAAGGCAACAGCAGCGGCCAGGTGGCATGGCCAACGGTGGCGGCAGCAGTAGACGGTGGCGGGCAAGTACTCAGGCGGAAACAACATGTCCTCTCTCCTCCCCTTCCCTCTATCTTGGGGGGGGGGGGGTTCTTATAGGCTTGTAGGGGGGGGGAGGGGTTAGCCACACAAGTGGTGGGCTATATGCTCCCCTCCCCCATGCTTTTCCAACATCACTCGTACTCCCTCTCCCCGCCATGCAATGGCTGAAGGGGAGGGGGTTAATAATTTTTTTTTGCAAAAATTATCCCTTTTCTTTTTTCGTGAAGGGTGTTCCCACATAGAACTGTGGCTTTTGAGCCATGGCCTCTTATGCACAACGTGGGCTGGAGTTTGCTAGTGTATGCGGAGGGAGCACTTAGCCCAAAATTTTATTGTTGCGGGAGATTACTTTAAGTTTCTCTTGCGCGGGATGTGCGGGGACTAGGATCATTAATATTTCGTGTGAAAATATTACATTCTCTCCCCCTTAGAGGAATCGAGATGTCCTCATCTCGAGAAGAACTAGGGGTATTGTTGGTTGAGAGTACTTTCATCCATCCAGGTGGCATTCTCTTCTCTTGGGATAATCTTTCCACTGGTTGGACAAGGTATTCTCTCAAGGTCCTGGATCTCAAATCCCTCTCACTAACAAAAGATCCTGTCAGGCCATAGCTCAAGGACTCCTTGGCTAGGCATTACAACTTGTTGATCATCAAGCACGTGACTAGGGTTAGGCACATACTTTTTCAATAGACTAGTATGGAATACATTATGAACTTTTAGGTTTTCGAGGAATTGTAGTCTGTAAAAGCATTAGGCCCTAGGCACTTGAGAATCTTGTAGGGTCCACAATACCTTGGACTTAGCTTTTTGCATTCACCCAAGGATAGGGAACTCTTCTTTGGACGTATGCAAATGAAGACCATATCACCTTCAATGAAGGATCTGTCTTGACGTTTCAAGTCTGCATAGGCCTTCTGTCTGTCCTTGGCGGCTTGGATGTCCTGTCTTATTGACTTTATTTGGTCATCAATGTCTTCCAACATCTGCTTTGAAGCTTCAACCCTCAAGGTTGGATCCGAAAAACTTAAGGGACTATGACAATCGTGCCCATACAATGCTTGAAAAGGGGTCATCTGAATGCTTTGTTGAGTAAGAAGCATTGTAGGCAAACTCAACCAGTGGCAAATATTGAATCCACTTTTTGGGTTCACGACAACAGTGTGCCTTAAGCATATCTTCAATGACTTGGTTGACTCGTTCTATTTGACCATTACTTTGGGGATGATAAGCTATACTGAAACAGAGTTGAGTCCCAATGGCCTCAAAGATAACCCTCCAGAAGTGTGAGGTGAAGAGAGAGTCACGATTGCTAACGATTCTTCTGGGTAACCCATGCAGTTTGAATATCTCCTTGATGAATAACCTTGCAATGTCTGAGGCTTTATAGTTTTTCTTAATAGGGATAATATGTGCAACCTTGGTAAGCATATCTACCACAACCATAATGGAGTTGTATCCTCCCTGAACTTGGGGAAGGCCTATAACAAAGTCCATACTAATGAATTCCCATTTCATTTGGGGAATGTCAAGTGGTTGCAATTTCCCTGGCATTTTGACATGTTCGGCCTTAATGTGTTGACAAGACAAACATTCCGTGACATATTTGAGAACGTCACCTTTAAGTGTATCCCAATAATAGCTCTTTCTGACTGCATTAAGGGTCTTGGCATAGCCAAGATGTCCTGAGAAAGGGGAATCATGGGCTTCCCAAAGTATCTTATGCTTGAGTGGTTGGCTTGCTGGTATACATAATCTCGTCCTATAGTAGACAAGTCCACTATTGATAGAGAATTCTTCATATTTTGTTTGTAGCTTTGGGTCTTGATCCTTGATGGGGATCTCCCTTAGCAATTTCTGATAGGTTAGGTCATGGCATGCCTCTTCTTTAGCTAGATCAAGAATTGGGTTGTTTGGCATGGATACCTTTGTGGCTAGAGATCTTGCTGTTGATGGATCTTGCAAAATCAGAGAATTTAGAAATGCCTTGCGACTGAGTGCATCGGCAACTACATTCTCCTTTCTAGGCCAGTATTTAATTTCAAAATCGTATTCTTCCAGCACTTCAATCCATTGACGTTGCCTCATATTGAGCTCATTTTGGGTAAAAATCCATTTAAGACTCTTGTGGTCCGTCACTAAGGTAAATTTATTACCCAGCAAGTAGTGTCTCCAAAGTTTGAGAGCATGGATGACAGTCAACAGTTCCAGATCATGGATAGCATAGTTCCTTTCATGGCTCTTCAGTTTCCTTGTTGAAGAATATGCTATGGGATGGCCTTCTTGCATAAGTACACATCCTAAGGCAAGTGTGCTAGCATCAATTATCACTTCAAACTTCTTACTAAGATCTGGAAGTTTCAGGATGGGTGCTGATACCAAGCTTTACTTTAGTTTGTCAAAGCTGGACTGTTCAGCAAGTGACCATACAATTGATACTTGCTACTTTAGTAGATCAGTCAGCGGTGCTGCAATCAAAGCATAGTTTTTGATAAAGAACCTATACCATCCTGTCAATCCAAGAAAACTACCTATTTCTTTGACAGACGTTGGTGTTGGCCACTCCAGAATGTCTCTGACCTTGGCCAGATCTACTGAAATTCCTTCCGCTGATACAATGAATCCCAGATATTCAATCTGTCGCTTGAAAAATGCACACTTCTTCTTCTTGGCATAAAGCTTGTATGCTCTCATTATTTCAAGAACAATGCGAAGCTAGGGTTCATGATCTTCTTCCTGTTTGGAGTAGACTAGGGTATCATCAAAGAAGACGAGTATAAAGTCATCAAGATAGGGCCTAAAGATATCCTGCATTAGCCTGTTGAATGTGGTAGGAGCATTTGTTAGCCCGAATGACATGACTAGGAATTCAAGTGTCCATACCTTGTACTGAATGCCGTCTTTGGGATATCTTCTTCCTTGATCATTATCTGATAATATCCAGACCTGAGATCAATCTTAGAGAAGATCTTCACACCTTGAAGACGGTCAAGAAGTTCATCTATTCTTGAAATGGGGTATTTGTTCTTAATGGTTGATTGATTCAACCCTCTATAGTCAATGCATAGCCGAAGAGTTCCATCTTTCTTTTTCTGGAATAGCACTGGAGCTCCCCATGGTGAACTGCTAGGATGGATGTAGCCTTGGTCTAACAGTTGCTTGAGTTTCTCCTTCAACTCAATCGCTTCTAGGATGGACATCCTAGTATGGTCTCTTTGCGATTGGTGCAGCTCCTGGCGCTAGCTTGATTTCGTGATCAACTTCCCTTTGAGGAGGAAGTTTTGTCAGTTCTTCAGGAAATACGTTTGCGTATTCCTTTAACCATGAAGGTTCTTCCCTAGATTCTTGGTTTTGATCTAGCTTATTTAGTTTAATCAAATAGATAGGTAGTCCCTTTCTAACTCCTTTTATTATCCGAGATGCTTTTACCAGCTGAATTTTTGGCTTACCAGCCTCTCCTTGAGTTGTAACTAGTTCCCCTTCAGAATTTCGGAAGGAGACTTGGCCCTTTCCATAGTGAATGTGGGCATCATTGGGTATTATCCATTCCGAGCAAACACTCATGGACACCTAGGTTCATTACCCTGAATCTGACCGAAGTCGACTTTCCACCCAATAGGAATCTCACTTGAGGTTGTGCCTGGGCAATAAAATTCCTTATGTTAAAAACTTACTAGATGCTTCTCACATTACATTACATGCCTAGTTCAGCTTTTAGCCAAGTGACCTAATCACTTAAGTCCTTTACCAACACTTACAGCCAAGACAATCATTGATAAAAAAAGTCTATTTCATTCATATGGGCATAGCCCTTTTGAGTACAATTATTTTTGGGACGGTAGAACAAGTTAATTGGCACATCAATTCGGGGAGAATAAGATTGTGTTACATTCAGCAACGGAACTAAGTAATAGTATGGAGTGGGGTCATGGATTTTCAGGAATCGATAGGTCATAGGAAGCTTAGGATATCCTTTCCTTTGATACCCGTTCTTCTCATAACGTCCCAACACCTTGATTTTGTTGGCAAGGATTATTCAAGTCACTTCCTCGTACACATACTTATTCTGCTTAACATTTTGACAGCTGACATGTAGGGTTACATTTGCGTGAACCTCGACAAAGATGAACAGCTTCATGATCTTTAAATCCTCCATCCACTTGACTCTCTTCAAGTTGGTCTGAAGGTACGCAAGTCGGTGGGTAGCTATGTAATAAATTCTTGATTCACCCATCCATCTCCGTTCCACGTATAGGGGTGAAGGATTGTAGATGCAGTCTAGGATATTCATCATACCTAGCCTTCGTTGATAATTCAAAGCACGCATTGCAGTCATAAACATAACCTGGAACACCAAGAATTTGTTCCATGCTTCGCGAATCTATAGGCCAGCATCCATAAGCAAGTAAGAAAATGTTCTTAACGGCAACATTGCTCTACTTTCCCTCATTAAGTTCCCTTATAAATATTAGATTTTGTTGGTTCACTCTGATACCAACTCTAATGTGTCCCCCTGTCCGCTTGTAGGACATGTCTTAGCAGCCCATCAGGAAGAGAGTCCAGAAAGTGCCACACGGCACTTCCAAGGAATGTCATGCGGTTTGCGATCTAGGTCTTCCTGAGTCTGCCACACGAAGCAGAAGCATTCCGAACGTTCCCACTTAGGACCGACCTGAATCAGGGTTTCCCTAATGGTCAAGTTCCTAGGAGGTAACTAGCGTCGAACTACTTTACACAGAAACATTAGGGTCAAAGTGGATTTATAATGCACTTGGTTCAAGGAGAATGGGAAACGAGAGGGATGCAAAGCTCGACCTCTCTGCCCATAAGGCATAGTCCCATTCCGTTCCCCTAAAACAATATAAATTGGGACTCTAGCTCTCTAGATTCTAGGTCATTGTTACCTTGCTGTCAATTCCATTGAGAAAAGTTCTCGGCCAACCGGGGCCACCCTTCCGTAGGACGGACCCAGGGTCACATCCACTGCACTTTCCTCAGGTTGCTTTAGTTATCTAATTACCTACCACATTTAGTTTGACAAGAAAAAACAGCTTCCATAATTAGCCAATTAATCACGGGTTCCTTTACGTAACTTAAGCACTGACATAGAAAAACAATATCAAACAAGTTCCTTTTCGACATTTGATCTTTATTTATTAGTCTTTGGAACACATCATATAATCCAGCCCGAAGGCTATTCCGCTCAAAAGCTATTCTAGCAATCCTTAGGATTCGCTATTCCAAGTTCCGCCCGTAGACTAGTATGCGGGCCTCGAGATCCCATCTCGAGTCTTGTTGGTCTCTTGTGCAGGCTTCGGAGACAAGGGATTTACGGCCAGAGCCCCCATTGGCACCCAAGCATCCTCCTGCTCCAAGTAGCACCCATAGAGAGACTTCTCGCGGTGGGTTCGGTCCACGTACCCGGCGCGGCTAACAACCCCCTTCGATAGGGTCAGGCAGACAGTCAGAGGTAACTGGTACTGCCTCTCCCTCCAGGCCTTCAACCTGAAGCATTAGTTATTTTTCCAGCTTTAGTTCATTGAGCAAAGAAGTACAACCAGTGCTCTTAAGTATACAATCACAAGCATTCTAGTGGTCGTTTGAACGCTAAGGTGTGAATCCCTCTCTCTGAATATATCCAGCATTTGATCCGGGATCAATTGCGACTTGGCAAGATCCCAAGGGTTTCATAAGCTGAGTTGCTTGTTTACCCTCTTTCCTTGGGTTAAGGTTTATACCCTGTTGACGCAAATTGTTTCCACCTTATGTTTCCTGAAATTATAGAAAATAAATCCTAGGCAACCTATCGCCCTAACTTGGTTGGTCCAACCAACCCACGAGTAAAGATGATCTTCACCTTAAAGATGCAAATAAATTCTTCTAAATTTGCAAGTACTTTCCTCTAAAAGATGTAAGTAACTGGAAGATAGGTGAGATGCATCATTCCATGTGAGTATGCAACTTCAAACCATAGACCTTTTGCTTTTATGCAACTTAGAGATCATTCTTTTCCTTGCCCTATACTATAATGATTGACATTCAAAGCTAACTCGTATAAACCCTACATTGATGCAACGAAGTCAAAGCTTTAATATTTTTAATGAAGATGCATTCAAACTTTGATAAAGAACTCCACGCATGAGCGAATGCCATGAGTCCATCATTAACTTAATCCTTCCTTTAGCACTTAACCCAACCTAAAATGTAATTATCATTGCATGCGATTCGCAAAGTACATAAATCCTTTCCATACATTTCAAATATTCGGACATCATTTAATGTCTGTCTATGATTACCTTAATCGCGAGACACAACCAATAATTTATTTCATAAATGTGTTACGTGTCATATTCCCTATCCTTTGCAAGATGCCACAAGGACGCCCTCGCATAATTTCCTCTTATAACTTATGCATCATACGTTGAAATTTGCAGCTACTCTTGACCACGGCAGTGCAAGCAAAATACAAGTGCTCGACATGCCACTAAGCTTTACAAATCAAATGAGTAAATGCATTTAAATTTCCCTGAGGAATAGACATGCTTAATGCATCCTTTCATGCGGGAATACTATCGGAACCTGGGCATTAAGAATCGGGGCATTGTCCACACGCATACTTGGGGTTGAAGCTCCCACGTGAGCGCATCGCGACTTTTTCTTAGGAGCCATCGATGACATAGATCTCAACTCGGAAAGATCTCCTTGCCCTTTATCCGATTTCCAAAAAGTGCCTACTCCCCTGCGCAGAAATTGGCCTTACAAGACGTGGTTTTAAAAACCGAGGAAGGCACATGTAAACAAGGCTTATGGAAGCCTTAATGGAAGCTTCTAATAGAAGCTTCCAAGCATTTGAAGGACAGGAAATGACGTGGAGAGAGAGTGATGATGAGGGAGGTGATGATGACGACGATGATGATGTTGGTGGTGGTGAAGGCGACGGCAGCGGCCAGGCGGCATGGCCAACGGTGGCGGCAGCAGTCGACGGTGGCGGGCAGGTCCTCAGGCGGCAGCAGCAACACATCCTCTCTCCTCCCCTTCCCTCTAGCTTGGGGGGTTCTTATAGGCTTGTAAGGGGGGGGGGGGGGGGGGGTAGCCACACAAGTGGCGGGCTGCACGCTCCCCTTCCCCATGCTCTTCCAACATCATTCGTATTCCCTCTCCCCACCATGCAACGACTGAAGGGGAGGGGGTTAATAAAAACATTTGCAAAAATTATCCCTTTGCTTTTCCCGTGATGAAGGGTGTTCCCAAGTGGAACTACGGCTTTTGAGCCACGGCCTCTTATGCACAATGTGGGCTGGAGTTTGCTAGTGCACGCAGAGGGACAACTTAGCCCAAAATTTTATTGTTGCGGGAGATTACTTTAAGTTGCTCTTGCATGGGATGTGTGGGGACTAGGATCATAAATATTTCGTGTGGAAATATTACAATTTTCTCTGGCATTGGCCATGTAAACACCCCCATAGTTTGGGTAGCCCCTTCCATAGTTGTTTATTGGGCGGTTCCTTTGGCCATTTTGAGCAATTTCCTTGGCCATAGTCTTTACTCGCATAAGAGCATCTTCGAGAGTCGTTAGTCTCATTGATTCAATGTGAGCGTCCAAGGGTGGATTTAGTCCTTGGTAGAACCTTGCAATCTATTGAGATGCTATCATTAGGGGTGCATATTTGCACAGACTCACAAACTTAGAATAGTATCCTTCCAAGGTTAGGTTTAATTGTTATAAGTTGTAGAATTCATTCATCTTGATTGATTCAAAAGATGGGGCAAGATAACGTCATTTCACAAATCCTCCTTTGACAGAGTAGCCATTTCAGGCATGTCTCCCTGTGGACTACTATATGGTTAGGAGGTATAATTTGGATGACTTGTTCATACACCCAACGATGTAGGGTCATTATCTCCCCATTAATTGTCACAGTATCATTAATCCTCTTCCTTTCAATTGAGAAACATCAAACTATTTTTACTTATTCAAGCCATTTCAACAACTTGAGATGGACTTTCATATTGGAGCCCCAAGAGGAACACCAAGGAAAATGGAATTCTCTTGCAAGAAAATCTATCTTGTAACATCAACAAGCTTGTTTATTATGTTTTATATGATCACAATGAAGAAAAGAACACCAAGCACAACAAATCTTCATACAATATCATGTAGATCTCCCACGGATTTAATAGAATCAACCATATTCTTCAATATCTTTACAAAATCCATCAATAGAACAAAAAAAGCAAAGGAATACACTATCTTTGAATGGAAATATATCACATAGTATTCATCTTCAATATCTTCATAGTTTTCTCTCTCAATCTCTCATATACAATCACTCTGTTTTGGTAGAATTGGCTATCTCTGACTCTCTCTCTCTCTCTCTCCATCAATAATATATCATATCCTCACTACAATCTCTCAAAATCACTCTCAATAATCCTTCTTAGGTCATGGATACCTTTCCCAAGAGGTATGTCTGATATGAAGAGTCACCAGAGCCACTACAGTGTCCTTTCATAGCTCACTACTGTCACTTCACTCTAGTCTTCACTTGAGTCTTCAGCAGCTACTTCTTTCACTTCTTTCAGCTCTTTTGCACTTGTATTCACCTCTTTCCAAGGCTAGAAAACTTTCCCAAGCTACACTCTCATCCATCAGAACACATACAGAAGCATACAGAACAGTCACAGAACAGTACCAGAACAGCTACAGTATAGAACAGAACAGAATAGAGACAGAAGCTCTACAGAAGACCTACAGAAGGTTACAGAAGGTCATCAAACCCACATAACTCATACTCAAACCGTTCCAAACTCTCACAAACCATTCAATAAACTTTCACAAGATCTCAATCTTTATCAATCAATACTCCATCCCTCCTTACAGAAGACAATCAGAACAAAATAGATCAAAACAGAAGCTATACAGAAGGTATACAGAACCAATCAGAACCTATCAGAACATCACAGAACCACTAATAAACATCATGAACTTCCAAAACACAATCAATATCATCCAAAACACTCTCAAACCACTTCCAAACCAATCAATCATCTCATAAAATCAACCATTCAGCTCTCAAAAACAACAAAAATTAGCCAAAAAACAAGTCATTTCAACACTCAACATATCCCCACACTTAATAAGGAAGCGTCCTCGCGACCCAGGAAAAAGGGAATACAAGTTCATGTAAAAGCTCAACTTTAATCAACAAATTTTCTTCAAAAACAATCCATCCACCATGACCCCAACTTATCACCTGTATCTGATATAAAAATACAACGAAAGGAAAACCCTTTATACATTAACACTTCTTATCAAACTAAAAATCACAACAAATTTATAAAGGATATAAGAGTTTTCTTCTTCTTCTTTTGCATCAGCTTCAACTCTGCAACCACGACCCCATCACCACAATTCTCCAAAATGTAGCTCACACGAAATCCAATCCAATAGGAAACCACCACGTTCGTATTACATAAATGAACTCACAACTCAAACACTACACACAACAGAACCATCTGAATGACTCCTCCAAAAAGAGAGATTTTCATTAAAAAGCATCCACCATACATTGGAAAGGTATCAATGAAGATGAACCCTCTTAAAAGATTGATGATTTCAGAAACGATCCATAGACAAGGATTCATCTACAAATGTTTTGGGAGGATCTTGAAAAAACTGAAGACAGCACATCCTTTCCAACAGGACCAGGTATCTGCTAGGCAAACAAAGGACATGAAAATACAATATATCCAGCTTTCTGCTGGGAATCAATGCTCACATTGACATTCATGCACAACTTTGGAATAGGCTTGGAATCATTATGAGAGTGCCTACGCATATACGCCAGGTACCAAGCAAAGTGAGCAGTTAATCTCACTGAAGGATCTGTAGACTATGAATACTGCTGAGCAAAATGAATATAGTTCTGATAAGCTTGAATGGCAGCTGTCCATTCTCCTGGAATTACTGGCCAATTGATCTGAGGTCCTGTAAGGGAATCATGCGAGCTCCATCTCCTTCTTCTAGAAATCTGATGATCAAACCCGTCATAGTCACTAACCAATTGAGGTGGTTGAGATATACAAGTGTTAGGAGAGGGAAGTGGAATAAGGAAAAGTGGATGAAGTGAGGGATACACAAAATCATAAAAGGAAGAATGATTTAAAGAAGGAGTGGCAGAAATTTGTAGGGAATCACTAAGAAAGGGTGTTAACTGATAAATAGGAAATGTGGAAGGTACATGAATGGATGGAGAAGGACAAGGTGGAGAAGGGGGAAATACTCTATCCTCAATAAAGGAACAATATGTAAAAATGGGAATGTGAGGGAAAGATGAAGGTTGGAAAAGAAGGGGTAAAATGGTTGTGGAATTAGATTGACAAAGGGAAAGATATAGATCATATCGGTGAGCCATTTGTTGGTAATATAGGAGGGTAGGAACAGAAGGTCCTAAGAGAGATCTTCTATGATAGGCATCATGTCAAGATTGTGGGAGAGAAGGAAGGAGTCTCACTTGAAGCTTTCTTGCTTGCACAATGGGGGAATACACACAAGGGTGGAGGCTGAAAACAGTTTTCCTCTTCTTTGTTGTGGAAGCCAAAAGAACTCTCTTACAAAGAAATAGAAGAACCCTATATATGGATCTCAAACCAAACTCAACTAACTAAGGTGGCATACTAACTGAGCCACGAACTAGAGTAGATAAGGATAGCTATCATGTAGCTATTATTCATGGGCGGTGTACCAACCGCATCTGCAACTGACAAGTCGGTGACATAAATACACAACGGTCACCCTGGCATATCACGACTGGAGCTCGATATCTCAACACTCCCCCTCGAGCTCAATCCCAATTCCTGCACACCAAGCAGGTCTCTGAACTTGCGCAGCTTCTCTGCGCCCAATGCCTTCGTGAATATGTCAGCTACCTGATCCTCTGTGCTGACATAAACTAGATCAATAAGACCTAGTAAAACCCTCTCTCGCACATAGTGATAATGCACCTCAATGTGCTTTGTTCTAGCATGATGGACTGGGTTATTTGCCAAGTGTATACTACTCATGTTGTCACAATAAATGACAACTGGCCCATCTTAACCTGATGCATATCATAAAGTAGCTTATGCAACCAAGCTACCTCACATGGAGCCATTGCTGCACCCCTGTACTCAGCCTCTGTACTCGACAAGGCAACTGTAGGCTGTTTCTTGCTGCTCCAAGTGACTGCAGCACTCCCAAAAGAGAACACATATCCACTGGTAGATCGTCTATCAGAAATACTACTAGCCCAATCAGCATCAGTGTATCCATGCAACTGTATCTGAACCCCAGTCTCATAAAATAGTCCATACTGCAATGTGGACTTCACATACCTGAGTATGCGTCTAGCCGCATCCAAATGTGGTTTCCTTGGAGCCTGCATAAACTGACTTACTAATCCAACAGCATAGCTCAAATCTGGCCTGGTAATAGTCATATAAATCAAACTTCCTACTATGCGTCTGTACATAGTAGGGTCTTCTAGAAGCTCACCTGCATCTGTGCTCAGCTTCACATTCTGCTCCAAAGGAACTGAAATAGGCTTACAGCCTGTTTTTCTCCTCCTTTAGCCTGTTGTGTTGTAGGGTGGACTAGAAGGTTCCCCTTGGTATGAATCCCAAGTAGTCAAGGAATTTTGGGGTCACTATTAGAGCTTAGAATTGTACTCATCACCCTCACTAGAAGAGGTTGTCTCTCCTAGTGGTCGCAATTCTAAAGCTAACTCCTTTCCAAATAATGGTGTGGTAGAAGGGATGTTGAACTAATCTCGCTTGCTCATAGTTTACCGCCTCTAGACATTCTAGGCAAGCTCAATCACAATCTACCTTGGAAACTCATTTGCTTACTTAAAATGTGTTGGCCTCTCAAGGGTTATTGTCTACTCTAATTTTCTCAATCACCCATCTGTGTTCTATTATGGGATTTGGACAGCATGTCCAATCCATACTGCCTCTGCAAGAGCTGTATCCCACTTGGTGATCTAATCACCTCAATGCCCAAGAAATAACGCAGCTCTCCCAAATCCTTCATCTCAAACTTCTGCTTCAATAGCATTTTCACATGAAGGATATCTTCATCACTGTCACCTGTCATAATCAAATCATCAACATAAATGACAAGTAGCATAATACCTTTCTCTGTTTTTCTCACATAAAGTGAGAAATCTACCTTGGAAATCTGAAAGCCAATAGTGACAAGATACTGTCCTATCTTGTCAGACCATGCTCTAGGTGCTTGCTTCAAGCCATACAAGGCTTTCTTCAACCTGCAAACAAACTCAGGATGAACAGCATGCACATAACCTGGTGGCTGCTCCATATAGACCTCTTCTTGCAAATCACCATGCAAGAAGTCATTCTTTACATCCATCTGATGTAAAGACCATCCCTTTGATGCAGCCATAGCAATGACTGCTCTTACAGTTGCCATCCTTGCAACTGGACTGAATGTTTCTTCATAGTCAATGCCATATGTTTGTGCATACCCCTTGACTACTAATCTTGCCTTGTATCTATTCACAGAACCATCTGCATTGTGCTTCACCTTATAAACCCACTTACAGCCAATTGCATTCTTACCTTTAGGCAAAGGTACTAACTCCCATGTAGCATTTGCTTCCAAGGCATCCATTTCTTCATCCATGGCTTTCTCCCATTTTTCTTTTCCCATGGCTTGCTCAAAAGATGTGGGTTCTGGTTCCTGTATCACTTTGACCATATATGCATAGTGAATGGCTGTAAATCCATCATATTTCAGCCTATCCATAGGATACCTAGCTCTGGTAGACCTGCACAAAGTAGGTTCACTCCCAGGTGCTCTCAAAACATCCCTGGTCTTCCTTACTCTAGATGTAACAACAGAGGGAATACCCAACTCATCATCAATGCTCTGTTCTGAGCCACTGGATTCACCATCCACATAAGAGTGACCTGCATTCACATCAAACATGGGCTGATCAACCTTCTCTTTTCCTTTTCGTGATACCTGCATACCACTATCTGCATTGCTTTGAGAAGATTCTCCTAATCTCAATCTGCCTGTCCATGGCGAAGAATGTGAACCACTGCTAGAGGACGCTCCAGGTCCACTAATATTTTGTGATTGCTGCTGTGAATTCTGTGCAGCATTACCATTTTGTGCATCTACATCATCAATCACATTTACTGGTTTATACCAACTACTCATCTCATAAAAAACAACATCTCTGCTCACTGTAAACTTACGAGTAGAAGGGTTATAGCATCTATACCCTTTTTGCTGCAGAGAGTAACCAATAAAGATGCACTTCTCAGCTTTTGGATCCAACTTGGATCTCAACTCATCTGGCACATGTACATAGGCAATGCAACCAAAAATTTTCAAATGAGAAATATCTGGTTTCCTACCAGTATACCTCTCCTCTGGAGTCATCCCATGTATTGCTACAGTGGGAGTCCTGTTCATTATATAGACTTCTGTAGCAACTGCTTCAGTCCAATAAAAATCTGGCAAGTCTTTTTCATCGAGCATGGCACGAGATACCTCTCCAATATGCTTGTTTTTCCTTTCTGCAATTCCATTTTGTTGTGGGGTATAACTGCATGAATATTGCTGCTTTATGCCATGCTCCTGCAAGAACTTTGCAAACTCATTTGAGAGGTACTCTCCCCCTCCATCTGACCTTAGGCATTTTATTTGCAGACCTGTTTCTTTTTCAGCCATAGCTTTAAGGGTTTTGAAATGCCCAAAAACTTCACTTTTCTTTTTCATAAAATACACCCAAACTTTTCTGCTATAGTCATCAATAAAAGTGACAAAATAATGACAGCCTCCAAGAGATGCAGCTTTAGTAGTCCACACATCAGAGTGGATTAATTCCAATGGCTTCTCACTCTCTTGAACATGTCTAGGAAATGGTTTCCTTGCCTATTTTCCAAACTGACAGGCTTCACATACCTTATGCATTTCTGCAACCTTGAATTTTGGCAATCCTGCAACAATATTTTGGGCCTGCATTGATTTAAGTCGCTGTACATTAACATGACCAATGCGTTTATGCCAGATATCAATATCTGCAACTACGCCAGTCCCATGTGCAAACATTGCTGCACTCAATTCAGACATGTCTGCATCCAACGTAAACATTCTGCCCTTCTTCTTTCCTTTTGCTATCAAGCGACCTTTATTTTTCATATCCTCAACAAAACATCCATGAGGATTAAATCTGACCTGCAAGCCCTGCTCAACCATTTGACCAACAGAAACCAGATTCTTGGTGATATTCGGAACATGAAATACATCGGAGAGGTATTTCTTTTTCCCATCCTGCATAGACAAAGGAATTTTTCCAATCTGCACAATAGGATGTGCAGTATCATCACCAGTCTCCACAAATCCTAGTTTTTCCATTTTTCTTGTATCCTCTATCCATTCTGCATGACCTGTCATGTGGTTTGATGCACCTGAGTCAACATACCATACATCATTGCTTTCTTCTACACTTGTCACAGAATTGTTCATGTGCTGCACCATAAACAAGTGCTCATTTCTGTCATTACCCTGTCTACTAGAAGATGCATAATTCCCTTGTTGCAGTTTTCCATTCATGATGTCATTCTGCTTTTTATAGCAGTCTTTAGCCATATGACCCATTTTACCACAGTAGTAGCATTCAACATTATTGTTTGCATTTTGGCCTCTTTGCCATCCACCACGACCTCTTTGACTCCCCCTGCCTCTAGAGTTACCACGTCCTCCTCCATAGGACTGGTTTTCTTGAGTTTGCTGCATATTCTGATTTCTACCATGGCCTCCATATCGGCCTTCTCTACCTCTGCCTCTACCTCTTCCAGCATTTGAGTAGAAGACAGCTTCTTTTGAAGTTCCTCCTAAAGAAGATGCACCACCATTTCTCTGTTCCTCAGAAATTAGAAGAGCAATCAACTCCTCAAAATCAGGAAATCTTTCACGAACTGAAATGGATGTCCGAAACTGTGCATAATCCTTTCCTAGACCATTCAAGGTCACAGAAACTAAATCATCATCTTCCACTGGTGACCCAATGGAAGCAAGTGCATCTGCAATCTTCTTCACCTTCATGTGGTAGTCGTTGATGCTCATATTTTCTCTTTGCACATTGTGCAACTCTTGCTTGAGCTGCATTTTCCTGGCTTGCGTATTTGTGCTATACATTTTTGACAAAGTATCCCATGCCTCCTTTGGTGTACTTGCATCCTGAATACGCACATTCATAGAGTCTGAAATGCTGATAGACAGCCAATACATAACTTTCCTGGCTCTCTCATGCCATGCTTTAATGCCTGCATTTGCTGTTGATTGGTAACATCAGGAAGAACTGGTTCTTCTTCATTTCCTGCAACAAATTCCCAATATCCTTTTCCCATAAGGAAATTCGTCATTCTAAACTTCCATGCTTGGAAGTTGTTCTTGTCAAGCTTTTCAGTGACAATCTGTGAAAGAGAATCAGATGCCATTACAGAACACTGCAAAAAATTCTGTCACTGCAAAAAACACAGCTTCACCCTCACAAGGGAAAATCTGCAAAACTGGCGAAAGTGGTATTTGACCACACAGTCACTTCCTAGTGACGATTTTGCATCAACAAGCAATAGGGATGATTCTGTAACTCCCAATGTCTCTGCGCACAAGCATACGATGCAATTTCTACAGTAACTTTTCACCGACCTGTAGAATAGTGGCTGCACATCATAAAACTGGGCCTTTTTCTGAGTGCGTGCAGAAAACTTCCGCCTCCAAAACAGGCCCCGAAATGGCCTCAAATCAAAAAAACAAGGTCGCCATGGGCTAAAGCCCTCTCCCGCAGCATATACTGCCCTCTTGCTTCACCGCGAAGGGCGTCTCAACCTGAGACAATGCACTCCTGCACTTCCGGCTGTGCTACCTGCAGAGATCTGCTCCCAAAACAGAAAATGAAAGCAACACTGCTTCTCTTACTAGAACACCGCGAGCTTGGCTTGCTTTCTTGAGCTCCTTACCATGAACAAGGCTCTGATACCATGTATACCAACCGCATCTGCAACTGACAAGTCGGTGACATAAATACACAACGGTCACCCTGGCATATCATGAGTGGAGCTCGATATCTCAACACATCAAAGAAGGTAGAATCAAACGGATTATGTTTTGAAATATAAGCTAAGAGATCCATCCTCAGTTGATTAGTACTCTGGGCATAGGTAGGAGCTGTGTTTTGTCTTTGATTCAGGACCACAGAATCAATCATGGTATGCCAGGAATTATCATGACAATCATCCACTTTGGAGGAGTAACTCTGAAACATGTCAGCTATGTGCAACTCCAAATGGTTGACATACAAAACATCTTGTAGAACCACATCCCCCACATACCATGCCATATCCACCTCATCTGGAATTAACAAGTCTCCACGTAGATACATGTAGGACATCAACATGGTATCTGGCATGACAGAATCTTCAAACACCATCCTGACTACCTCTGTCAACAACTCAGCAGACCAAGCCCCACTCCATCCATCCTCTAGAAGAGGTAAATCCATCGTGGAAAGCTTCATGTAGAAGGCCAACTTCTGTAATTGGTAGTAGACAAAGAAAGAATGGTCTGGTGGAACATATTCCTGAAACTGCTCAAATGTAGACCATATCAAATCCATTCGAGATTCCAATCTTTCCACTTTATCTTGGAATAGAGGACACAAGGTAGCCTGTCTCTGAAGAGCAGCCAAGTCCTGCTGGGAGAGCGAAGGAATCAAGTGAACATTAGGGCTTGGAGGAACAAACCGTGACTTTGCCAGTTGATCTTACAATTGCTTGATTTGGAAGGCTTGGGATTCCACTGTGTCATTAGCAGTCTGTAAGGTTGAAAGTTTGTCATCTAAGAGAGTTTGAAACTCCTGCGCTTCTCTGGACATCCTCTCCTTCTCCTCTGAAAGGTTAGTAACCTCTGATTGAGCCTCTAGTAAACTGGATCTTCAAAGAAGATATCTCATCTCTTTGGGTGGCAACCAGTTGGGTTTGTTGTTCCATTTGCTTAAACAAGTCTGCTAGGGTATCCTTAGCAGAAGCTAACTCGGATGTTGCCTTATGCAACTGGTCCTTAGACTGCATGAGCTCTTCATAAAAGGACGCGTACAGCTATTGAACATAGGCTGTCACTGACAATTCAATGGAACTCTGAAGATCTTTATAGAGAAAAGAAATTGCATCTCCTGAGACTAGACTGTTCAGTGAGGGAACTGATATGTCCAATGAACCTTCTCGATGTGCTCTAAACAGGTTATTACAAGTGAGATACCCAGGGAGATCACTGCCAGAGGTAGCAGGAATGGGCACTGAAGGAAGTACTGAAGGAGCTTTATCCGCTACCAGCTTCAAGCATTTGCGTTGGATGACCAGGGGAGGTGGAGAATCATCATCCTCTATGTCAATAGGTTCTGACTCATCTGAAGGTGGAGGAGGAGGTATTGGATCTGATGGAGGAGGTGGAGGCACACTCTTCTGTAAACCTGAATAGGTTAAGAAGGCAGACCAATATGATCCATAAGTGACATTGGTAACATTACCCCTGGTGACTTTGACGAAATGTTGATCCATTTTAGTGAGGAGGTAAGTGCTCCAATCAATAGCAACTCCTTTCAACACCATCCTCGAAGCTGTGAAAAGCTCTTTGGACAAGTACTGGGATGGCGTTTTGGCAGGCATAAACCTGTCCTGGAGAAACTGACAGACCATCTTCCACACAGGATCAGTGATCATGGAAAAGGAAACTCCTGAAGAGTTGATCACCTTCTTAACATCCAGCATTTCCCTTGTTTGCTTTTGCAACAGCTTCAGAATCTCTTCATTAGAGCAAAGTTGATGAGTGGTAACAAAGGATTCACCTTTGGAGGGAAGAGACAGAGCCTTCCCTAGGCCTCGAGGTATCAAAGTCTTAGAAATTCCCTAGACTAGTCTTGTCTTCTTGCTGTAGGAGGCCAGAAACTCATCACATAATGACGGATCCTCTGGAAGCAATGGAAAGGAGGTAGCCACAAAAGCAGTGAGTCCCGCCTTTGTGAGAGGCTCAAAAGTGAGTAGGGAAGAGTAATCCCTACTAACTAATGGGACATACTGGATAGGAGGAGGAGCGTGCGAAGGCGCCATTCAGATGGTTACACACACACACAAACACAGACAATCAAGGAGAATGCCTGCAAAGCAACAGACAAAAAACCAAGGATAAGAGAACAACCAAAACAATAAAACGTGACTCGACCAACTAACCCCAAGCAAACCACAACCTAGAAAAAAAAATTCGACATGACCTCGAGACATATGCGACTGAAAGCTTCATGCTATGCATCAGACAAACACCCAAAACCCCGTATCAGGCAAGAAAAGAAAAAAACTACACACGGTACCCTTAACCGTAACAAAGACACTAAACCAAAACATCACGACAACCTACACACATCAAGACCACAACTTTGATAGACCAGTGTTTGACCATGGAAATAACTCCAATGACTGCGCATACCTATCCCACGAAACCAGTTTGTTAAAAAGGGAAATTAAGTGTAGTGAGGGGGAATTAATTTAATGAAGGGTTTATTTTAATAAATTATTAAGGAATGGGTGAATTTTTATTAAGTGATAAACCTTAGCAAGAAAACAACGGTTCCTTCTTAAAAATTTAATTACCAATTATTAGGTGAAAACGGTGCGTTAATTCGAATCCCAGACTTCGATACCCAGACTGGGTCTCTAAATGCAAGTTCATTGATTACAAATTAAGGTGATGTGGAGCTCTTTTTTGCCAGCACGTGCTCTTGTGACGGCTGGTTTATTTTAATTAAAAATTAAAGTGTATCTTTAGCGCACTTAGCGCGTGCTAAGTGAACGACGTGTTTATTTTTATTAAAAAAATGGTGTGTTTAGCGCAAATGTGCGTGCCATGGTGGTGTGTAGGTTTCATTTATTTTAATTATTTGGGTATTTGTTTTATTTTTTTTTTCTTTCTTATGTTGGTTGTTTTGTATTTTTATATTAACCGTGAGTTTTGGGGTAGCTGAAAAAAATAACAAATAAAAGGGAAAATACATGGTAGTGGGTGTATGGAAATGCAAAGAATGCACTCTCCGTTATCCAAAAATATCTGGATTTTTTGTCTAGATGTTTAGGTGGTGTGTGGATGAAAAAGGGTGTTATTATTATTATTATTGTATTTTAAGGAATTTAGGTGGAAAATAAAATATTATGACAACTTAGAAAAATATGCCAAAGATAAGTAAAAATGTTAAGGAAAGTGTTAGGAATTTTTCAGAAATTAATTTGGAATTTTTCAGTATTTTTAATGAATTTTTTAAAAAAATTTGGGCATCTTGAAAGATTTTGGAATTTTAAAATGGGCAGAAATATTTTTTCTGAAATTTACAGGTGTAGAAAAATATGGCCATGGGTTGCATAAATAGTAGGAAAATTTCCTAGATTTTTTGAGATTTTTTTCAGAATTTTAAGTATTTTTTTAAATGATTTGTTTGTATTTTTCAATGTTTTTGTTTTTTGTTTTATTTGTATTTTAAAAATCTGGGAAAATACCCAGAAAGAAGATGCGTGGCAGCTGCGTGTCAGCAACCGACCGATCAAAGTCCCGCACCGCGCACGATCAACCGCAAGCTCCCACGCAAGCGTACACACCCGCGCTCGTGTCGAAAGACGGAAAAGGGTATTTGCGTGTGTGGGGGGAAGAGCGGCTGAGGAAGGGGGACGGTGGGTTTGGCTGGTGGGGTTTCTGCGCAGGAACAAGGGTTTGGGAAGGGGTACAGCGGAGGTGGGTTTATGTGTGATTCGGGGTGGGAGAAAGGGGGACGTATGTGGGACGGGGGGCTTGCAGAGGGTAGTGTGGTGAGTGTGTGCAAAGGTGGGGGGAAAGGGGGCCTGGTTAGGGGTGGTGGGGAGTGTGTGGTTATGGGGTGTGAAGGGGGGCTTGTATGGAGTGGGGGAGGTTGTGTGTGCTGGGGGTAGGAACAGGGAGTAGTGGGGGGGTAGGTTATGGGAGGTGTGAAGGGGGGTTAGTGGGGGGGTGGGTTATGGGGGGTGGGAACAGGGAGTAGTGGGGGGGTAGGTTATGGCGGTGGGAACAGGGAGTAGTGGAGGGGTAGGTTATGGGGGGTGTGAAGGGGGAGTAGTGGGGGGGTAGGTTATGGGGGGTGTGAAGGGGTGTTAGTGGGGGGGTAGGTTATGGGGGGTGTGAACAGGGAGTAGTGGGGGAGTAGGTTATGGGAGGGAAAGGAATTGAATGGGCGGGGGGGGGGGGGGGTGGTGTGGGCGGGAATGCGGCAGGGCTAGAGCGGAAGGCGGCAGGAGGCGCGGGCGGAGCAGGCTCGTGAGGCGGGCGCTGCGGGCGGCACAGGGCGAACGCAAATGCTGCAGGACGACGACGAGGGCGGCGGGGTGGTCGAAGACGAGGCGGGCCGGGCGCAGGGAGCAAGGACGGCCGATGACGAGGCGGCTCGGGTGGAGCACGAGCGCTGCACACGTCAGCGAGGCGGTTCGGCCTGGAGCACGAGGCCGGGCGGCGTTGAGGGCCACAGTGCGCTGCTGCAAGGCTGGCCGGGGAGGGAGGACGAGGGCAGGAGGGAGAGGAAGGAGGGGAAGGAGAGGGGAGGAGGGAGATGGAGATGGAGGTAGGGAGGGGGGTGGAGATGGAGATGGAGGGATGGAGGTAGGGAGGGGGGTATGCAGAAGGAGCGGAAGAGGGAGAGAGGAAAGGGAGGCAGTTGGGATGGGGAGGGGTCGGGGGAGGGGGGAGATAGAGAAGGACATTGGGGGGGGGGGGGGGTTGGAAAGGGATAGGGCAGGGGGGTCCATAGGGGGGGTGCCTAGGGGTGGGAATGGGCGGGGTGCCCAAGGGGTGGGGGAGGGGTAGGGGTTGGGGGCCCAAAGGGGGAAAATGGGCGAGGGGTCCCATAAAGGAGAGGCGTACCCCCCCGTCCCGCGCGTGTGCGCGGGGCGGGGTAAAAAAAATTTGCCGTGACGGGAGTGAAAGGGCGCCCGGATACGGGGACGAGACACGCGGATGCAACCGGGGCGCGTTAAGATGCGGAAAATCAGAAAAGGTGCGTTCACGCGTGGGACGGGGCGCGCAAAAACTTAGAAAAATAAAGAAAAATTTATAACTTCCAATCCGGACGTCAAACTGAAATGGTGTAAAAATAAAAAGTGGGCAGAACGGTAGGGGGAAGACAGGGAAAATGTGCAACAAAGGTTCCAGGGGAAAGACAGGGCGTTCACGTGCAAAAACACAAAAAACGGATCAAAAACGCAATTAAAAATTAATATCGGAAGATCCGTGCATCGGAACTAGGTGCAAGAAAAAGGAAAAATGTGCAAAAAGACGTGCTCGACAATCCTATCACATCAAAACATAGTTTCGACTGAGATAAGATGCGTTCACATGGGAAAAATCCAAAAAACAAACCCGAAAATGGAATCAGAAATTAATATTGGACGAACCGTTTACCGGAATGACATGTAGTAAGAAGGAAAAATGTCCGCAGGAAGGGTGGCACAGGGTTGTCATGGTAAACCGCAGCTCCGGTGGAAGTAGGAGGGGTTCACATGCAAAAAACACCAAAAATACACCCGAAAACTCATTTAAAAATTAATAATTAAAAATTCGGAAGTTGAAAGAGGGATCAGGAAAAAGGAAAAGGTGGGGGAAGGCACTGGGGACACGGTTGTCAAATCAAATTGGAATTCCGATGCAAACAGGGCAGGATCACATGGAAAAATGTCAAAAAGATGCATGAGAAAGTCTTAAAATGCCCGGAAAATTAATATTGGACAAACCGTGCATCAAAATGACACGGATTAAAAAGGAAAAATGTCTGGGGAAAAATGGTTGTTAGGGTTATGATGTTAAATCACGGTTTCGAAGCAAGAAAAGCACGTTCATATGAAAAATCGGTTAATTTGCGTAAAATACTTCAAAAATTAATAACTCGAAAACCGTGCACCGAAACAAGGGTAGGTAAAAAGGAAAAATGGTCAGCTCAAAGGAAGGAACATGGCTATAAGGTTGGATTTGGACTTCGGTGAACGTAGGATGCATTCACATAGCAGGACCTCAAAAGCACGGAATGAAGGAAAACTACAAGGGAACAGCCCCAAGGGTGGGTGGAACATAAACAGTTAGGTGAAAAGGGACCCCATCAGGGTAACAGCATGTCATGGCATAGATGCATGAGCAAGTTAAGGCATATGCAGAGGGGTATGCAATGTTGACGCGCAGGGACGCGTCCCCATACTTAAGACCTTAATGGATAGGGTTAACCGAGCAACAGGGACCTAGGACCATGCCACAGACCATCCACTAACGTCCCCACACTTAAAACATGAACGTCACTGAGAAACACAAGTTGTAGGGTTAGAAAAACTTGGCCCATTTTGTTGAGGATCACAGTTGATTGTCAATGGCACATCCTGTGTCGTTGTCGGCTACTAGAGGTACCAAGGCATCTTCGCGGCACACGTCCGTCATGGAAGGGACCACGTGGTAGCACCCAGGAAGGTAGCTGGTTGAAGGAATCGCAGGAAATTTGTCGATGATGAGGGATACTACACTCCACTCACAGTCACTCAAATGGAATGAAAGAACTGTCACTCGCCCCATGACTAATATCACTCGAGGAAGAATGATTGAAACCCATATCTCATACCCAGTTTAGGAATCAACAGGGGAATGGTGCAGAGGGAGTATGCCAGGGTGCACAGTTGATGGTGCATTAGTGCGTTCAACCCGGCTGGCATAAGTGCAAGGAGGAAGGCAAGGGAGCCTTAGAGTGCAGTGTACAGAATAGGGTGACGTATCCTGTGTTGACGGCAAAGACCCATCCCGTGGGTGCATAGGGAAACGGGAACATACCTGACTCCAAGTGTCATAAGGTCCCTCAATCTTACCTCTCGGTAATTGATTGAAGAAACTCCGGTCACACTCAGCCCACCCTCTGTCTCACGCTCCGTTGATATATACAGGAGGGCAACCATGTCCTGAAACCCGTTGATGTAATCCTCACAGTCACTTGTGTAAAGATTGTATGCCTTGTGTGCATTTGATGGTGCAATTGTGCATCCCGCCCTGTGCCGGCATACAGTGCGAGAAGGAAGGCCAGGGAGCCTTATGGTGCAGTGCACAGAAACAAATTGTGCTTTGTGCATTGAGAGGCCCATCCTGTGCGTGCAACACTTCATTCACACTACTCACCTCTCATTTGATTTGAAGGGAAAAGACTGGTTACTCGCTCCACCCTCTGTCTCACTCTTTGTTGATAGTTACAGAGGGCAACCCATACTCACGTCCCCATCCGGTTAGGATGAAAGCTCGCGTCACTCGATTGTTTGTCGATGAAGATCGTGTCATCAGTTTTGCTGAAGAGGCGCACCCAGGGAGGTAGCCATCAAATCGAATGTTGGGTTGAATAGGACATGTCGTCTGCTAGAGGACAGTTAGCCACTCTGCAGAGAGACCCAGGACACAGCGTACTAAGGGAGGCAGCTTCGGAATTGGATCCTGGAAATTTCAAGTGATAAATCCACTTTCTGGACCGCTGGGTGTTGTCACCTTTTCCACAGCCAACTTCCCGCCCAAGGGTGTTTATCACCTTTTCTTGGAACGAGGCCTGCTATGACAGGGAATTGCTTCCTTTTCTCTCATAACAGTTTTTTTTTCTTTTCTTTTGGTTTTTTTTCTTTTTTTTCTTTGTTTCCCCTATTCCCGAGGGTGTTTCCACCTTTTCCCGAAGAATAGGTCGGCATGACAGGGACCTAAGTCCTTTTCTCCCATGACCGATATGTATATTTTTTCTTTTTTTTTTCTTTTTGAATTAAGTAAGGGAATGGTAGAAATACCATTTGTCAGAACCCACCTCGTCACTGTCGTTGGTGGAAAATAGAGGATACAAGATTAGGGCTGGAAGGTGGGATTGAGGGGACAGAGGGTTGCGTCCACCTCATTAGGAGTGGCTGAAGAACGGCTATCAGAAGTAGCATCATAAGAAGTACAGTGCCGTGCCAATGAGAGAAAGGATCAGGTGACCGTGATTGTCAAGATCCCCAAGGAGGGAAGTACTTCTTTAGGCGATATCCATTGATCAGGAAGGGATCATCAGAGGCATCAACGGTCCGCACTTGGACAGAGCCATTAGGGTTGACAGCAAGTACCTTATATGGGCCCATCCACCGCTGTTGGAGCTTGCCAGGAAACTTGCCAAATCGTGAATCATAGGCTAGGACCATATCACCTTCTTTGAACTCCTTGTGCTTGATGAAGCTATCATGGTAAGCCTTACGTCGAGCTTGCGTGGCTTCCATGCACTGTAGAGCCATCCCACGAGTTTCGTCCAAACATTCCAGGTGCAGGAGACGGCGTTGTAGTGAATCATCGTCCCCCAAACGCTCTTTGATAGCCACTCTCAAAGAGGGTAATTCCAGTTCAACAGGGAAAACAGCTTATGTACCATACACCAGCTGGAAGGGTGTCTGTCCTGTTGCTGCTTTCTGCGAGGTTCTGTACGCCCAGAGGGCCTTTGTAAGTCGGTCATCCCAATCACGACGATGTGTGGCAATTATTCTTGTCAGAATCGAGCAGAGGATGCGATTCGTGACTTCGACTTGGCCGTTGGCTCTGGGGTAATAAGAAGTGGACTTGCGATGGCGGATTTTATACAACTTTGTCAACTCTTCCATGACTTTGTTAAGGAAATGAGTGCCTCTGTCACTTACCAGCTCTAAGGGACTGCCAAAATGGGTGATGATATTCTCGTACATGAACAGGGCCACGCTGTTACCATCGTCCCGCTTTAGGGCTTTAGCCTCACACCACTTTGTGACATAATCCGTACATACGAGGATGTATCGGTTCTGCTTCCTTCGGGTAGGAGGATCGATTGGACCTACGAAGTCAATGCCCCACTTCTCAAACGGTTTCAGGGGAAGGATAGGTTGCAGTGGCATGGCACTTGTCTTCGTGGGTTTCCCCATTCTCTGACAAGCATCACATCTTTTACAGTAATCATAGGCATCCTTATCAATGGTAGGCCACCAATATCCTGCTAGCAGAGCCTTCCTGGCTGTAGCTTCTCCTGCAAAGTGACCTCCACATGGCTCGTCATGGCAAGCCTTCAGAAAAATCCCAATTTCATCTCCTGCAACACATCTTCTGAGCACTTCATCTTTGCCTTTCTTGTACAGTGCACCGCCTAACAGGGTGTAGGGGGCTGATTCTAGCATAAGCTTCTTCCTTTCCCGACTAGAAATGCCAGGAGGGTACTGTTGGGTTGCCAGCAAATTGGCAATGTCTGTATACCAAGGAGTTACAGTTTCTACCAAGAATAGGGAAGCATCAGGGAGGTCTGGATCATCTTGCTCCTCGTTTGCAGTTTGTGGGATACGCGACAGATGATCAGCCAGAACATGGGAATGACCAGGCTTGGTAATTACCTCAAAGTCGAACTCCTGGAATAGAAGGAGCCATCTCATCATTCGTCCTTTCACATCTGCTTTGTTCATCAGGAAGGACAGGCCCTCATGATCCACATAAAATTTAAAGTGGGTGGATAGGAGGTAGTGGCGAAACTTCTCTAGGGCAAACACCATTGCCAAGCACTCCAGCTCGGTCACTGTGTAGTTCCATTTCCTATCAGTGACTTTTCGGCTTGCGTAATAGATTGGTTGATCCACCTTCGAGGAACCCTTTTGGCAGAGGACTGCGCCTAAGCCTTCAATAGATGCATTAGTGTGTACATGGAACTCCTTCGTCCAATCAGGAGGTTGCAGAATGGGTGCCTCAATTAGACACTACTTCAGAGTGTTGAAGGCTTTGTCACATTCTTCCATCCAAGTAAACTCTACCTCTTTCCTTAGAAGTTTGTTCAAGGAGGTTGCCTTTGTTGCGAAATGGGCTATGAACCTTCTGTAGTAACCCACATGGCCTAGAAATCCCCTCAACTGTTTGAGGTTGGTGGGTGCTGTCAGAGCTGCGATCTTTTCGATCTTTGCAGGGTCTATTGATATCCCTTGTGCAGAGACAATGTGGCCCAACAGAACTCCAGAAGAGACCCCAAAGATGCATTTGTCGGGGTTGAGGGAAATCCCATACTAGCATTGTTCCAGGTGTCCCCAGTGTTCTCGGATCAAACTATAGACACAGAAGTCATCCAAATATACCTCAATAAAGTCGTGCAAATGATTTTGGAATGTAGCCATCATGACTTGCTGGAAAGTAGCAGGGGCATTGCAAAGCCCAAATGGCATCACTCGATAAGCGTAGGTCCCCCATTCTGTGGTGAAGGTTGTTTTGAATTGGTCCTCTTCTGCTATCTGCACTTGGTTGTATCCGCTGAATCCATCCAAAAGGGAATAAAGCTCATGTCCTGCCATTGTGTCCAACAGTTGGCCTGTGAAAGGGATAGGAAAGTGATCCTTCTTCGTTTTGGAATTGAGCTTTCGGAAATCCACACAAATTAGCAGTTTGCCATTCTTCTTGGGTACCACCACGATGGGTGAAACCCATTCACTATTTGCCACTGGATAGATGAATGCGGCTTCCAGAAGCTTCAGCAGCTCTGCTTTCACCAATGTGGAATAATTCGGGTTCATTCGCCTCTGCCATTGCCGTATTGGCTTGGCATCAGGCTCCAAGTCAATATGATGCTGACATATTGTGGGATCAATCCCCTTTAGGTCTTTGTAGGACCATGCAAACACGTCCAAATTTTCTTTCAACAAGTTGTACAAAGTTGACAACTCCTCTTCTGGTAGGCTGCTACCCACCTTCAAGTGGCGTTCAGTGCCATCTGCATCCATAAAAGTTAACTGCCTTTCGCCTTCTACTTCACGGATGAAGATCCCACGGACTGCTTCTGGATACAGATCCGACTCCTTCAAGGGAGTGATGTCCTCTTCTGATGTCCCACTAGACCCAACTTCTTCTTTTGATGGAGACTTAGGTTGCTCCTTGAGATGTTGAAATGGGATTAGGGCCATTTCAGGTTTGGTTTCAAAATTAATTACCTCTTGGCTTGAAGACTCATCTTCTGATGACGCGTCCAGGAACGTCACATAACAGGGACCCTTTGATTCCTGTTGGGTTTGTGGGACTGGTGCTTGTTGGCACGGTGCATCATCATCATCTTTTCTTGGCAAAGATGGGTTAGGACGGCATGAGCCACTGCTGAAAGACGGCTTGTTCTTCTTAACCCATGTGTTATAAAGATTTTGCATATGAGAAGATCCATTTACCAGACCAAATGGTACCATCGTCATTCTGTCCCATAGCATTAGCTCGTCTGCTTCTGATGCTTCTGGAACTTCTTCTTCATATATATTCACTTCGGGTGGGATATATTCTTCTGGTTCACTTTCATAACCTTCTTCTTCCATATCATCTCCATCCTCTTCTGTCTCTGTCTCTGTCTCTGTCTCTATCTCTGCTTCTATTTCTGTCTCTGCTTCTGCTTCTGCTTCTGTTTCTGTAGGAGCTCTGTAAGAGAAGAACAGGTTCTCTATTTCATCTTCTGCCTCTGTGTCTGTCTCTGCTATGGCCATGTAACAGGGAGAGCAGTACATCCATGCTTCGATCTCACTGTCAGAAGTGATTTCAGAAATAGTTCCTGGTTCAGGCAGGAAGTATTCTCCCATTGACAATGGCTTTGCATCTTTTGGAAGTTGTCTTACAGTATCCACTATTAAGGAACGTGCCACTGTTTTCTTGGGAAGGATCTATTTGACAGCATCTTCGTCTACTGATGTTCCATCTATAGCCTCATTAGGGGAGTCAGAAGATAATTCCAAGGAGGTGGATCCATGTCCTTTTTGAGAACCATATAGCTTCAGCACCACTTTATTGGGTCCTCTACCCAAGGTCAAGGTTCCTTTGAACCAATCCATCCTTGCTCGGGCTTCAAAAAGCCATGGTCTACCCAGTAATAGAGGGTAGGATGTGCCATAAGAGTTTGGCTTCACCACCAGATATGTTAGCCAATAATTTTTTCCAGCCACTGTAGTCTTCACATATGGGAGAATACCCAAAGGCTTGATTTTGCTCTGATCCGCCAGTCTGATGAGCCATTGGGTGGGTTGCACACCTTGCAGGCCTAGATCCTTCGTTGTCACATCCGTCATAATGTTCACTGATGAACCTCCATCAATCAGTGCATTTGCAATGAAGAAACCTTCTATCCACACGCCAGTCTCTGGGGTACCCGGATCTAGGAAGGCGTTAGCCACATCCACTTCTTTGACAGGCTCTGGAGCTTTATTGGATTTTATTGCTGTTGAGGGAGCAATCCTTAATCCACGTCTTCTTGCCAGTATACTTTTGAACCTTTTTCGGCAACTGGGAGACAACATCAATAATTGTCGGAATGTAAGGTTTGGTTTAAAGGTATCTAGATCTCTGACCAGATTGTATTCCTTAATAGGATCCACTGGCTTCTCTAACCGGTTAGGGAATGGGGCAACACCCATTTTCATTTTCCTTGTTTCTTCCAACAGAGGAATCATGGGAACTTCTTCTGCCACTTGTGGCACCTCTTCCTCTTCTGTCTCCTGGACCTCTGGTCCTGTCTTTGGAACTGTCTCTGTAACTCTCTGTGGCACTGTAATGCTCTGTACGGCACTGTCAGGCTCTGTTCTGTGCTGTTCTTCTGGTGGAAGATTGAACTTCACTGTTCTGGCAGGAGGATTATTTTCTTTCTGGATAGGTGGTTCCTTCTTCTTTGCACGTGTGATGGCAGCAACTTCCAATTCCACTAAATTGGATGTAGGCTCTTGGGCCTTGGCCGGACTATCAGTAGGACTGTTTTTCACTGGGGCTGGGCTTGGAAAATCTTTTGCAGTGTGGCCTTCTCCTTTGCATCGACTGCATAAGGGCTTGTAATCTACTGACCTTCTAGGATTTGGACAATTTGGTGAGATGTGTCCCTTTTCTCCACATCTATAACACTCCACTTCTGTTCTCTGACCACCGCCAGACTGTCTTCCTCTGTAACTTTGGGAGGGAAATCTTCTGGGTCCGAAATTAGGACCAAAATCTCTAGGCTTGGGCCCAATATCCTGTGTTGTCATTTTGGATTCCAGCAAGTTGAATCTTGCATCTTCTTCCTTCCTTCTCCTATCATGCATCTCCTTCAGAGAGCAAATGTCCTCTGTATGGTTCTTCCGCAAACAGTAGGAACAAAAGGCTCCAGGAATGGTTGGTTTTCGTGTTCATTCAGTGTCTAAACGGCCTGCTTGATGACACTTACCACACCAAGTATTTGATCGCATTACATCTCTTCCTGCTCTTGCAACGTTGGATATGCTAGCGGTATTCACTTTCAGCGTCTGTAGCTGTTCTGTAATCACATCCATCAACTCCTTTTTAATATTTGCAACTAAGTTGGATAAGTAATCCTTCAAGCTTTCTCCTCCTGAGGTACTGGCAGGAGGGTTTTGAGGAGTCTCTGTAATCACTACATAAACAGGTTGGGCTGATGCAGAGGGATCTCTGTTCTGATTCTGATTCAGAGCTCCTGTTTGAACTGTTGGCTGTTGGTCCAGTTGGTAGGGTTCCACTGTTGCTGATTTGGCATTGGGAAAATTGGTTGGGACCATTGTTGTTGTGGTTGAACCATCATTTGAGGCATTGATTGTGGCCACTGTGGATTTGGTGCACTGTACTGTGATACTGAGGGAATCTGTTGGTAGGGATAGGGGACAGTCCCTGGGACTGCATTTGGTGGGTACATCATTCCTGGCATCAGAGGAGGTAGGACTCCTCTTCCTGAATTCATCGCCAATCTGGCTTCCACTTCATCGTACAGTCGTGCACCTTCTGTTTGCAGCTTGGAGTGTGGCTGGTCTTTGCAGCTCCACAAACTTACAGACTTCTGGTTGTAATCCTCTAAGAAACACCCCCTTCTGAATGCCATCATCTAGATTATGGTTAGTCCATCTCTTCAGGATGGATTCCATTCATGAGACATAAGCTTCTAATTTTTCTCCAGAGGGCTGACTTAAATTCATAAATTCCTCTCGCATCCGCCCTTCAAAACCTTCATGCCTGAATTTAGTGAGAAAGGCCAACTTCAGGTTGTCCCATGTGCCAAAAGTTCCGGCTGCTTGTCTCTCATACCACTGAAACGCCGCGCCCTTGAAAGTGGCGGGGAATATTGCTAACCAATGCTCAGGGGTTCTGGCATTGTTAGCCATACATGCTACCATAAACTCTGCTACATGAAGATCGGGGTCTTCATTGTACTCTCCCTTAAAAACTGGCAATGGAACTACATTCGCTGGCCTGCCATCGATATTTCCAGGACGGATCTGGCTTGGAAGTGGACCTCCAGCAGGAGGAGGAAGGGCTTGATGTGCCATTGGGACTTCTGTAAATAGTTCCGCAAGGGCGTCAAAGGCAGCTTCTACTGCAAGCTCGTTCTCAGCTTTGATTTTTGCTTTCTCTCTTCTCACGTACCTCTGGACTCGTTCTAACGCTTGCCTCTTTATTGCGTCATTCATCAGGGGGTTGGCTCCACTATGTTGTTAGTGCTCCACAGAGGGTTAACAGAAGGCTTCAGTCTCTGGAGGACTATCTTGCTAAAATTTCTTCTACTTCTTCCTTTTCAACGTCTCTGAATTCTGCTTTCATGCCACTGCACAGAGGAAGGTATTCGGTTCTGAAGGTGTCAAAATGCATACGTCTAAGCATTGTGGTGGTGCCATCATCATAGTAATGTCAGCTTCTGATGGTTTCAACAGTGTATGTTGTGAAAAACACTCTGTCTACCAACTTCCAATGGGTTGCTAATTGAACAAACAGAAGGTTATCAGTGCACCAAGCATCCCACGTATCTTGCTGTTGAGCATCCACGAACAAATTCCAACTCTTTTCCTTCTTGTCTCTGTGAACCTCCACAGACCAAGACTCCTGAAGCTTCTTCACAATCTCCCACTTGATGATGTCTAGAAACTTCTCAATGAATGCCAAATCTTCCATGGATGGTCATTCTCTCTGTTTCTGCTCTTCAGTTTGTTCCCAAACAGTTTGCCACCAAGATGCAAGTTTCTGCTGCTTCAACAGGAAGATGAAATTGTCCACTACATAGAGCATGCATCATGATGGTGATGTGTTTCCGCCATTGTAGGATGAAATTCTTGTGGAAAGTGGCTTTGATTATGAGAAATTCCAACTCTTCAGTTGAAGAAGGAAATTTACAATCATCCATTGAATTCCTCTCTTCTTAGCAATGCCATTTCCTTCATTTTCAGCCTCTTCTGGTGCTTGTTGATGGCAAGATTCCCCGGCTGCGCACCAAAAACATGGATCCCCAAGAGGAACACCAAGGAAAATGGAATTCTCTTGCAAGAAAATCTATCTTGTAACATCAACAAGCTTGTTTATTATGTTTTATATGATCACAATGAAGAAAAGAACACCAGGCACAAGAAATCTTCATACAGCATCATGTAGATCTCCCACGGATTTAATAGAATCAACCATATTCTTCAATATCTTCACAAAATCCATCAATAGAACAAAGAAAGCAAAGGAATACACCATCTTTGAATGGAAATATATCACATAGTATTCATCTTCAATATCTTCATAGTCTTCTCTCTCAATCTCTTATATACAATCACTCTGTTTTGGTAGAATTGGCTATCTCTGACTCTCTCTCTCTCTCTCCATCAATAATACATCATATCCTCACTACAATATCTCAAAATCACTCTCAATAATCCTTCTTAGGTCATGGATACCTCTCCCAAGAGGTATGTCTGATATGAAGAGTCACCAGAGCCACTACAGTGTCCTTTCATAGCTCACTACTGTCACTTCACTCTAGTCTTCACTTGAGTCTTCAGCAGCTACTTCTTTCACTTCTTTCAGCTCTTTTGCACTTGTATTCACCTCTTTCCAAGGCTAGAAAACTTTCCCAAGCTATACTCTCATCCATCAGAACACATACAGAAGCATACAGAACAGTACCAGAACAGCTACAGTACAGAACAGAACAGAACAGAGACAGAAGCTCTACAGAAGACCTACAGAAGGTTACAGAAGGTCATCAAACCCACATAACTCATACTCAAACCATTCCAAACTCTCACAAACCATTCAATAAACTTTCACAAGATCTCAATCTTCATCAATCAATACTCCATCCCTCCTTACAGAAGACAATCAGAACAAAACAGATCAAAACAGAAGCTATACAAAAGGTATACAAAACCAATCAGAACCTATCAGAACATCACAGAACCACTAATAAACATCATGAACTTCCAAAACACAATCAATATCATCCAAAACACTCTCAAACCACTTCCAAACCAATCAATCATCTCATAAAATCAACCATTCAGCTCTCAAAAACAACAAAAATCAGCCAAAAAACAAGCCATTTCAACACTCAACACATATCTTCATACAAAGTTGAGTCTAAGTAAAAGTAAGGGTCGTCCTGTCCCTAGGTTGGTTGGGCTCCAATTATATCCCCTTTGTAAGCTTAAACAACTCCATAGATGAGTATTCTTTAAGATAGCCATTACACTCTCGCTTAATTCCAATATGTTTGTCTAGCAAGCAGTGGAATACATGATCTCAAAAATCAATCGCATAAAGTGTACGTCATCATTAATATGTCAAAGCAACTCAACTATCATCATAAGGTCATAACTCACACTCTTCAAAAATAATAGTGAGAATTTATATTTATGAAAAGTATTTACAAAAATATATTGATCATACTATGATCTATCAACACACCATCTCATGGATCATTTCCTCATGAAAAGTATCAGGGTGGTCTATACCCTCATATCTTGGTGGATTCTCATGTACATGGCAAAAAACATAATATGGTGGCTCTTAGGAGTAGCCAAAACATCCTGTGCCAAAATAAGGCCTTCTTGGCACTACAACAATTCTCTTGGGTGGCACTATTTGTAGCACTTTCCGATATACCTACAAGGTTTCAGGTATAGGCTCATTCCCAATGTCTAGTAACCATTCAACAAAGGCACTAAACAAAAGGTATATATTAACTATCCTTAGTTGTTCAGCCCATCAAATCCTCCATAGCTCGTAATAAAGAAGGATGTTACACCTACAATATATCCCCATATGTGACCTATTCCTTGGCTAAAAATCTCTCATGTACCATGAGTTAGGATAAGGTTGCAATACAATTGGAGGAATAAATATCTTTTCCATTATCTCAAATATAGCCTTGTGGTATGAGAATTTATTCGACCCTAATGCTACTTGATACATGATGGGAAAAATATCCCACAAATGTGTAGCTTCCTCATCACTAAGTTCCTGTGGGCATTATGTGTATACTAGTGCATGATGGGAAAAATATCCCGCAAACATATAGCTTCCTCATCGCTAAGTTCCTATGGGCACAATGTGTATACTAGTGCAACATAATCAACAACAATTTTCTTCAAAGAAGTGTGGTTATTTTATAATTCCTTTTATACATTGACTAATTAACCTTACACTAAAAGCTCTTTTGAAACCTAGGCTCTAATACCACGTGTGAGGTGCCTCCTCCAATAGACCCAAATGAGTCCTCTTATTAGTAGTCGACTGAAATTCATATCCATGCACATCACCATCCAGTCTCCCCATGGGAAACCTAGGACTTAATTTAACATGGGAATCTCAATTCTATTTCATAGGGAAAACGTGGACAAGTCACCCCTAATAGCAATCTAAGGCCCACCTAAGAAAGACCAGTTTGTAATCAATCATAGGTAGGAGAGTGAGATTTACATCGCACTTGGTTCAAAGAGAGTGAGAGACAAGGGAGAGTGTAACACGATCCCCCTACCCATAATGTAAAATCTCAGCTCCGGCCCCCTAAAATAGTGTTAAACTTGGTATCTAATCCTACCAATATTGGGAAGGCCATGATTTAATCATCTCTATCTAGTATTGAAAAGTTACCCAACTTATCGGGTCTACCCAGCCATGGGAATTCAATCGTCCCCAAGATTGAAGCCTCCCACTTTCCTTGATTGGGTTTGCTTTAGTTTTCTAATTAGCAAAGCATACTACCACACTGTTTAGACATATAAAAAATAGCTTCCTTTTATTATTGAATTAAATTGGGTTCTGTAAACTCAATATTTAGCACATAAAAAACAATTTAGAAATCAAATACTTTATTTCATAATAACAAGTAGAACCATCACTCTACAGAGTGGTGGAAAACCGTCTTTCCATAAGAAGACATTGGATAGGACCTTCCAATATTATAGGATTGGGCCGTATGTGATCGCACTCTGTCTGTGGTGGTCAACAAGGAATTTATTGGCTCAGAGCCCCCCTAAACTTCCCAGATCCTTAGGAGCGTTCCTACATAGTAGGGGCACTTATCACTTGGCCCTTTGCCCTCTCAGGTACTCGAGTGATAAAAAATGAAAAACCCCTACCTCCCTCAGGAGCATAGGACCCCCACCCGCAGGTGAGTATTTCCACATTCCATAGAGTGTTAGGGAGCATTGGGTTGGGGACCCCAATGTCCCGAATCACCACAATCCACAACTTGTCCTAGTTGTTACAAGTACGGAATCATAAGAGACATAACTCATCGTTCACAAATCCAAAAGCAGTCATAACCATAAAGCATTTTTAACACACTTGTCAATGTATGCGATGCATAGAATCTATCCAACTCATCAATTCTTGTGTTCTTTCATAAAAAGAAATTGATAATACTAACATGTTTTTGTAATTTTAAGTACATTTTAACTAATTGCAATATATGTAATAGACTTATCCTATGGGCTTTTCTAACATTACTAACTTATCCCTCATTTTATCGTAAGATGCAAAAAAAGAAATAATATAAAATAGAAAATTTAGAAAGTTGTAGAGTTAATAGCTTAAAAGTAATCATTTTATTATGTAATAAACCTGATTATCTCTCTTCAGCCATCCATCATGATTATGGTTTATGACCGCAACCTGAGTTTGTTATGGAATAACCGGTTCTTTGGGTTGAATGGATTTGGGGGTAACTTCCGTTTGCGCTTTAGTCGTAACTACTTCCTCGTGTTGGGGAGCTCTCCGAGCATGACATTCATCAATATCTTAGCGTCTCTTAGGAGCCATGGAAGAAGCTTGATGGATTTGAGCAGTGCCTCCACATAGGTGTGGAGAGAGAGAGGCTCATCGGTTGATTGCAGTAGAGCTTTGTCGTGCCAACATCAGAGAGACTTCTGCATGGGTTGTTTTTTTGACATGATGGTCTATCTATGTTTATATAGTAATCCGGGGGTGGGTAAATAGAGAACACTTGCTTTTAGTGTTTTTTGATGACATCATTGATGATGTCAGAGAGAGACTCCTTTTTTAGAACATAGCATGGAGATAAAGAGAGAGGCTCTGTTTTTGAAACATAGCATAGATCTTGGAATACTTTGTAGCAGGTTACAAAGGCTTTGTTGGTTCCGTTGATTGTGCATGAGAAGCTCCCACTAGCTTGTAGGAAAAGCTTCTCAGGAGGGCACCCATCCTGGCACTATCGTCACCCAAGTGCACTTAACTGCCAAGTGACTATCCACTAGGCTAGTTTTTTTTTGTTGTTCTATACTACAAACATAGTTTTAATAAGCTTGTCTTGGGAGGGTTTACCAAGCCTTCCTTTCATGAATTGGCATATAATACCTCATCAATTATCTTCATAGTTAGAGCTAGGTTTTAAAATGTGCAATCTTTACCATTTTGTTTTCAACATAAAACAATTTTTGGAATGCATATGCACATTATTTATTAAAATAAAATAAGTAATGGGGACATTACATTCTTCTCTCCTTAGAGAAATTGAGATGTCCTCATCTTGATGAGAGAAAATGGGGACATTCTTTCATAAGGGTTGCCTCATCAACCCAAGTGGAATCCTCTTTAGGATAATCCTTCCATTGTTCTACCTTATTCCATCATGGTAATGGTTGATAGATTGACAAAAGTTGCACAGTTGATCCCAATAAAAAAAACATATAAGTCATGCTCAAGTATTTATCAAAGAATTATTTAGGTTACATGGATTGCCAAAGACCATAATCAGTGAGACGGAGACTCCAGTTCACCTCTAATCAACCACTACCTTAGTTGATTAGATCTATCTTAGTTGGATAGATCTAATCAACCACTACCTTAGTTGGATAATCTTATTGAGATTCAAGCTCATAGTTCTACCTTAGTTGAATAAGGTTAAGTCACATTGACTTAACCATTATTAGAGATCTAGGACTGTTGATCTTTTTATGTGTGTAGTACATAGTTGACTTTACAGAGTGTTGAAGAAATGGAATGACAGGGAGCATGTCTGCTACCCTTCCTGCCTATGCCTTTGTCCATCTCTTTCTCTCTCAATTCTAATATGGTATTAGAGCTGATATTGACTACATCCTCCTTGGATATGTCCTCATAGGTCTTTTTGGCTGATGGCACACTCACAATATCCCCTACCTGGGTGGGCAGTTTCTATAGCCTGCATAGCTTCAAAATGCATTGGTTTAAGCTCGGAACAGACTTGCAAGGCATTGAGCAAACTGAGGTGCAATTCTGCATTATTTTGGTCATCCATCAGGTACTTTGATTCCAAGGAGGTGAAAGTGTTGGTGAGGAGTTGGAGCTCGTAGGTTGGGGTTTGCAACGTAGCATGAAAGGCATCAAGGGTAGAAGCAGCACTAGCTGGATGAAAGTTGACAGAATCATTGGTTTTGCAACTCTGGTGATCTATGTCAGCTAACAAAGACTTGATTTCATCATGAAAGGAAGCAACAGACTCGTCATTTTTTAGGTGAGAGAACTCAAGTAATTAGGGCGGAAGCCTAGGACTCTGCATAGCTAATCTCGTCATCGTTGATGCCACCTTCCTTGGAGCTGAGGACCACTAAAGGTAGCTTCATGATGAAATTTGGGCGGGCATGAATTACAACCTAGAAGTTTCGTCTTTTTGTCCTCCGAATGTTGTCTGGATATCCTAGTAATGATGCAAACTGCTCCAATGTACCTGATTTTGGGCCTTTCAACCAATATCGCAAGACATTGCTTGTTAGAAGTCTGCCACTCCTATGATACTTGGAGCTACTGTCTGTGCCACCATTGGATGGTGTGCCATCCACAACACTGGTAGGTGAAATCTCTTGCTGAGAGGTTACAATAGGTTTTGGTCCTCTTACTTGTACATTTTCCAGGTCAGACACCCATGGACTTTTGCTTTCCTACAACCAATCAAGCAAGGCATTGTTTCACATGCTACATAGAATATCACAAGTGTATTCGTGAGAAGGGTGAAGATGATCCTAAATGTAATAAATATGCAAGATACTACTGTTCTCTGTGTCTTGGTGAATGGATAGACAAATGAAAATGGCGAATGTGGTGCTTGCCTTGTGCTCCAGGAAGATTGAAGAGTTCACCATTAATTCCTACCACACCATCGATGGGTGCTCTGTGACTACCTTTAGAGGGCCTAGGTAATATGCAAAAGGGCTTCCATGCAGTGCAAGAAAGAATTGCAAGTTTTCTTGGTAGCTCTGGTTGGCAGTTGCACTCTGAATTTGAGTTTGGTGTTTGTTGCTTATAAAAATTGTCTCTGTAATAGTTTTTGATCAGTAGGTGTATGCATGGTGAAATCAAAAATTTGGAGTAAAGAACTCATGGTCATGTCAATAATTCTGTGATAGAATATCATGGTGTCTTAGTGAGCAGTTGAAGGATTTTTTGAGGGTCTATATCCTGCATGTATTGGATCTTATGTAGTCATATAAATTGAAATCTGTGCAATTTCATAATTGAATGCATTTATGGAGTTCAGGGTTGCTGATTACAGATGTCAGTAGTATGGCACTAAATGGTTAGTGATAGACATGTGCATATTCAAGAGCATTGCATGCTCAAGTTTGACTTCTATGAGGTTGATTTGACTATAGGTCACTGAAGTATATTGCCTGCTGGCATTTTGAGAAATTGACTGGTTTTGCAAAGCTGAAGAATTTGAAACGGCAAACACAAGAGAAGGATACTATCACTCAAATAGTTGGTGGACTACAACAATTTTGTTTTATGGAAATTCAAGGTTTCTAATTTCTTAATTGAAAGAGGCTATTGGGACCTAGTATTACAGGTCTTGAAGATGAGCCGAAGCTACCAGAAGATAGACCTCCATCACAGGATCAATTAATAGCACACATGACTTGGTTGGAAAAGGCCAGCAAGGTTTTGCATTGGCTATCGCTATGTGTGTTAGACACAAAGGCTATGCAAATTGCAAACTGCACTTTCCCAAAAGATACTTGGGACTTATTGATGAATAATTATGGGCATGTCACTCATGTGAGAAAGACACAACTGAAGCAAAAATGCAGCCACATATCCAAGAATGGAAGGTCTATTGAAGACTATGTCAGTGAGATAAGAACCATTGCAGAACAGCTAGGCTCAATTGGAGCTGAAGTTGAGGATGATGATTTGGTGGCTACTACCCTTCATGGACTTGGACATGAATATAAGCAATTTGACACTTCCATATTAGTACATTAGGAGCAGCCTGACTTTGATGAACTTGTGACACTTCTTTTGCATGAAGAAGCGAAACTTGGACTCAATACAAGTTCCAATGGGTCTAAAAATAGCAGGGGACAACTTCTTCTACTCAAATCAAAGGAGTGGAGGTGGAAGAGGAAGATCAAATTTTAGAGCAAGAGGTGCTGGAAATGCATATGTAGACCATGGACACCAAGCTACTGGATGGAAAAATAGGCAGTCTCAAGCAAATAGAGGTGCCTCAAATGCTCGTGGAAGAGGGAGTTATTCAACTAGAGGAAGAGGCACTTGGCAGTAGCCTCAAATGAGTCATGGATAGCAATCAAATGCAAATAAGGATTGCCATTATTGTGGAAAATACGAGCATGTAGCTAAGGATTGCTACAAGAAGCAGAATGATCAGAGAGCAAGAGGGAAGCAACATGGTAATTATGCTTCTTCTAGTGGTATGTAGGAGGATGACAAGTTGTTTGCTAAGTAACATGTGATGAAAGGGTTGCCTACACAAGGCAAAGTAGATGATGTATGGTATATAGACTCAGGGGCATCTAACCACATGACTCCTCATGGAGAGTGGTTTGACACATTGGTAGAAGGTGCTCATGGATATGTTTGCATAAGGGATGATACACATCATGACATTATGCATATAGGTACTGTTCCCTTGATGATGCATGGTGACATGAAAAAGAGTCTCTATGATGTTTTACATGTACCCTCCATAACCAAAAACTTGCTTTCTATGGGACAAATGGTTGAATAGAATCTACAAGTTAGATTCAATAGAGATGGATGCTACATTGAAGAGTATGGTCAAGGATGCAAACTCATTGCTAAAGGCAAAAGAAACGGCAGGAAGTTTACATTGGATACAAAAATTCCAGCATTGAATGCTACTATGTACTCACATGACAATGTTGCAATAAGGGACATTGAGATTTGGCATAAAAGGATTGTTCATGTAAATGTACAAAAGCTGAAGAATATGTAGCATAACCAAGTTTTAATTGGACTCCCTAAGTTCAAGCATGTGGAATTGGGACATGTATGCCAGTCTTGTCAATTTGGGAAGCAATCAAGGCTTCCATTTATGAGACATGTAAGCACTAATACTAGACCATTATAGCTTGTACATTTTGATTTATGGGGACCCTCACAGAATGCATCTCTTGGGGGATGATGTTACTATGTGTCAATCATAGATGACTATAGTAGGTACACATGGTTGCATGTGTCAAAGCATAAGAGTGATGTCATGGATGCTTTTTAGGACTTCAAGATACATGTGGAGAAAGAATTGGCTTGTTACATCTCATGCTTGAGATCTGATAGTGGTGGAGAATATGTTTTTAAAGACTTTGATCACAGCCCATGGGATAAAAAGGCAATTGACATGTAGGTACACATGATAACAAAATGGTGTGTCAAAAAGGAAAAATAGGGTGATCATGGAATTAGATAGAGCCATGTTGAATGAGAAGAGCCTACCAAATGCATATTGGACAGAGGCTATAATGACTGCAATGTATGTCATGAATCGTACACCAACAGCAGGGATACATGAAGTGACTCCATATGAGAGGCTTTATGGGATAAAATTGGACATTAGCCATCTTAAGGTCTTTGGATGCTTGGCATATGTACATGTTCTAGATGAAAAGAGGAAGAAGCTTGATCCAAAGGTAGAAAATGCCATCTTTATTGGGTATGCACAAGATAGGAAAGCGTACAAATGCTACAATCCTTCTACTCATGAGACATTGGTCTCAAGAGATGTAGTATTTGATGAGCTGAAATCATGGCATGAGAAGAATATCCCCTTGATGAATGATGATGATGCTTATCAGGAGACTTATGTACATGCAGGTACAAATGAAAGTGCAAAAATTTATGGGCCTTCTAAAGATGCTACTTCATCACTTAGTCCTTGGACAGGTAGATTGAGGACTTCAACATCTTTATCCACTGACACGGGTATGTCATTGAGGGGGAGAAATGTGAATAAAGGCAAAGGCAAACTTGATGATGTTACAAGGCCACTCACTTGTGGTTATGATTCATGTGGCATTGACAGCTTGGATAGTGAGTTTGGTATTCCGCCAGTTGTGACTCCTGGCATGAGACATAGATACGTATCACCTCATGAGAGAGGAGAGTCTCATAATGCACCTCAGCTGAGGAGATAAAAAAGAGTCTGGAAGCCTATGGATAGGCTTACATACAGTGGTTATATAGTGAGGCACTATGCATATATGGAAAAAGTCACTAGCTTCAAGGAACCCACAAAGTTTTCTAAAGCTATTTTGGATGATCATTGGTGTAAGGCAATGGATGAGGAATATTCAGGATTTGGCTGAAAATGACACTTGGGATTTGGTTGATTTTCCTAAAGGAAAAATGGCTATTGGTTGCAAATGGGTATACAAAGTGAAGTCCATTCGAAAGATACATTGGATGATCAGGGATCCCACAAGTTTTCTGAAGTTGCTAGTCATCTATGTGGATGATTTGATCATTATAGGTGATGATGTCATAGGAATTGGAGAGATCAAGGAAATGTTACATGCTAAATTTCAGCTCAAAGATTTGGGTGAATTGAAATATTTCCTTGGGATTGAGGTTGTCTCTACACCTCATGGTACTTGGGTGTTGCAGAAGTAGTATGCACAAGACGTGTTAACCAAGTATGGTATGTTGGATTGCAAGTCTTTGAGCACTCCATTGGAACAAAATGTTAAGCTACTTGGAGATGTTTTCCATGAGATTGAGAATGTCACTATGTATAGACAAATGGTGGGTAGCGTGATTTACCTTACCATTACTAGACCGGATCTTAACTATTCAGTTGGACAGATTAGCCAATTCATGCACAAGCCTATGAAGCTGCACTTGGATGCAGTGAGGAGGATCTTGAGATATGTGAAGGCTACATGTAAGTCTTTGGAGATTACAGGATATACAGATGCTGACTAGGCAGGAAGTGCCTATGACATGAGATCTACTAGTGGGTATGCATTTTCCCTTGGTAGTAGTATGGTTAGCTAGAGCAGTAAGAAGCAACCTACAGTTGCACTCTCTAGTACTGAGGCAGAGTATAGAGGTGCTACACTAGTTGCATGTGAGGTAGCATGGCTCATGAAGCTTCTTGATGATCTGGGCATGCAAGTAGTCAAGTCTGTCACACTCTATTGTGACAACATGAGTAGTGTGGTCCTAGCCAGTAATCGTATCTATCATGCTAGGACTAAGCACATTGAGGTACACTATCACTTTATCAAAGAAAAAGTGATCAAGTGACATTGATTTGGTCCATGTGAGGACAGAAGACCAAGTTACATACATCTTTACCAAGTCATTGGGTAAAGATAAGTTTGTGCATTTCAGAGAGCTACTTGGAGTGAAGTACCCCACTTGAGCTTGAGGGGGAGTGTTGAGATTCAAGCCTTTGTATGTGTGTAGTACATAGTTGACTTTATAGAGTGTTGAAAAAATTGAATGACAGTGAGCATGTCTGCTACCCTTCCTGCCTATGCCTTTGTCTATCTCTTTCTCTCTGAAATCTAATAAATCCAACAACAAAGTCCAAGGGGTTGTAACTCTCCACGCATCTTGATCCTTTTTGCCTTGACTCTTTGACAAGTCAAGCACTGAGTTACATACTTTAATACATCCCTTTTCAATCCTGGTCAATGATAGCTCTTACCAATTGCGTTGAGTGTCTTGGCATACCCCGAATGTCCTACAATGGGGATGTCATGTTCTTCCCATAAGATATTGGCCTTCACTTATGGTCCTTTTGGGACACAAAGGCGATCATGGTAATATAGACAACCATTGCTAGCACAATAATCCTTAATCTTAGACCTTTCTTTTTTGTCAGAGGTTCCTCCTTAAAGTACCTTAGCCATGAGTCCTTCATATTTCTTATCATGAGCGTACAAGATCAAGTATAGGGTTATCATGTATGGATATTGTTCTTAAGCTTTGAACTTCGACAATGTTGTTAAGAAAGGATTTTCGGTGTAAGGCATCCGCAACAACAGTGTCCTTCCCTGGACAATATTTGATTTCAGAATCAAACTCTTGCAGTATCTCTATCCATCTTCTTTGCCTTATGTTTAGGTTATCTTGGGTGAAGATCCACTTAAGACTTTTATGATCTGTCACTAAAGTGAATTTCCTTCCCAGTAGATAGTGTCTCTATAGTTTCAAGGCATGGATTACTGCGAGTAACTCAAGGTCATGAGTGGCATAGTTGGACTCGTAGGGCTTCAATTTTTTGGAAGTATAGGCCATTGGTCTTCCTTCTTGTACTACCACCCCACTGATTGCAAGTCCACTTGCATCAATGTGATAATCTCAAATGGTTGGCTGAAGTCAAAGAGTTTTAGTACAGGTGCAGTCAGCTTCTTTAAGTTTATCAAAGCTTTCTTGATGCTCAATGATCTAAATGATTACTGTATTTTTCTTCAAAAGATTTGTCAAGTTTGCAACAATGAGGGACTAATCTTTGATGAAGATTCGGTACCATCCTATAGTCCCAAAAATCCTTGGATTTCTTTTACTATCTTAGGTATTGGCCATTCTAGGATATATTTTACCTTGGTAGGATCTTTTGAGATTCCATTAGTGGAAACAATGTATCCAAGATATTCAATCATGTCAATGAGAAATATGCATTTACTCATCTTGGCATAGAGATGATTTTCACGGAGGGCGATCTTTAAGTGACCTTCATGTTCCTCTATTGATTTGGAGTACACTAACATATCATCAAAGAATATTACCACAAAATCATCTAGATATGGTCGAAAGATTTCTTGCATGATTAGACAGTTGAATGTGGCTGGTGGGGGCATTGGTCAATCCGAATGGCATGACCAAAAATTCATAATGATCATACCTAGTGCTGAAGGTAGTCTTTGGGATATCTTATTCCTTGATTCAGATTTAATAGTATCCGGACCTTGATTCGGATTTGATGGTATCTTACTAGGGCGATCTTTGGGATTTGATGGTATTTGGACCTTAGATCAATGTGAGTGATTAAGCTATATCTCATATTATACCACCTTAGTCTCCTAAGGTAGATGCAAGAAACTAGTGAAGATGGTTGTCTATGTGTTGTGTGGGCATACACCAATGCGCTGCAAGGTGCCTATTCTTCCTTCCTCACTCCCCTTTTCAAGCTCACTTGAAAAAAGAGACAACTAGCATGTGTGGAAGTGCACTTATATTTTTCTTGCACTAAAGTGGTGTGTGTTAGTCTACATGTACATTTGCACTATGCATTATGTGTTTTTCACTAAGCATGCTTGTGCACATGGGTGTTATGCAAGCAAGCTTATGCCCTAATAAGCTAGACTATGGATGTATGGTGTTGTGAGTGAGCTAGGTGGAGATAGGAAAGTGTAGTTGCATGTGGGTGCACTAGTGCATGTGTGACTAATATGTATATGCCGATGTATATGCATTATGCAATGTGTACTATGTATTGTGCACCATGCAGCACTAATGGATAAACTAGTATACTATATAGTGCACTTGTGAATAATGAGGTGGTGAATGATGAGGTGTTATGCAATAGTGGGCTTATGCACTAGGTGAAAGGAATGCAGTGATCTATTTGTAGTGAACTATGTGCATGGATGCAGTATACTAGGGTAGAGTGCATTGTGATCAATTTGGTGCACAACATGTGTGCACTGGGATGGGATCTTTATGCTAGTGGATAAAGTGCAAAGCTTTAGGATGGTACACATGGCATCATAGGATGCATCATTCTCTCTTCCTCCTACTCATCTAATCCCTCGTTGCAAAAAATATAGTAGGTGCCAATCAAGAGGGAAAAAAAAGAGACACAATGAGCACAATAGTGTACATGTGCAAGGTTGTGCACATACATGTGTGTGTGTGTGTGTGTGTGTGTGAGTGAGTGAGTGAGTGAGTGTGTGTGTGTGTGTGTGTGTGTGTGTGTGTGTGTGTGTGTGTGTGTGTGTGTGTGTGCACGCACACACATGTAGATGAATTAATGCAATGTAAGATTTATTGTGCTTAATAGGATAAGTGATGTGCCCTAAATTTTTCACCCCTTGCAAACCTGGTGGCATTAGGAAAAAGAGAGAGAAAAGTAGGAGAAACCTAACAAATGTACAAGAGTTATGCCATGCTAAGTGAAAGGTATTACATGCATGGTATGTGAGGGGGGTGCAATGTATGTGTGCACTATGCAATGTACACAAATGTAGTGCACAAGGTTGGACACTTGAAAATGTTTCTTTCCTTTCTCCTTCCCATTGTTTCCCCTTTTCAATGAAGAGGAAAGAGTTAGTCAAACAAAGAAATGAGGAAAGAAGTTATAGTATATACTTTTGTGTGTAGTGGATGATGTGTATGTGTGCATGTGTGCCTATATACTAATGAAGTGTGTGTAGTGGATGATGTGTATGTGTGCATGTGTGCCTATATACTAGTGAAGTGTGTGCCTATATACTAGTGAAGTGTGTGTAGTGGATGATGTGTATGTGTGCATGTGTGCCTATATACTAGTGAAGTGTGTGTCATGCAATGTGCATTGTGCATGGACGTGGATCCATAGACAACCAAAAAGAATTAAATACACCTCAAATTCAATAACCTTAATAAATTAACTAATCATTTAACATTTTTGTGACAAGAAATCACCAAATGCAATTAGGACATGTCATTCCTATTAAATCTTCTCTCCAACCCTTGCAAACAAGGTGGGTGTCAAAGAAGCCAAGGTGTCATATAGCTTCCCTTCGACTCTCTCTTACTTCAATGTAGAGTTATCCCCTTGTCAGGAAGATGCAACCAATAGATTGAATGCTCTACATAAACTCTTTAATAAATTCTTAGCTTGACTACGAACAACAAGGTCCGATTGAAGCTCTTTCTTTGTCTCTACATGTGGTAGTTCTTCTCCTTCTCTTGGCAATTTCCTCACTTTTTGGTGGCTCTTCCTCTCTCTCAACCATTTCTCATCTCATCAAGTGGTACACTCGTATGATGGATGAAGCATAGAAGATATCAAAGAGAAAGAAGGAAAAGAGGAGGGCACATGGGGTAACATAGAAGATATCAACGGCAAAGGAAAAGATGCAATAGTTGATTGTTCCAATGATGAAGGAGATGTTGTGGACACTCTTGTTGTTGAAGAAGATGATATTTTGCTTATGCTACTCCTAGTTATGGTGATGATGGTAATAATGTTGCTACAAGTGATAAAGAAGATGGCTAGATTCCAATAGTAAGTATGATGAAGATGATTGCAGGGCATCTTCAGTAGACAAAAAATAAATAGGTTGTAATCATGTTGCTATCTATGATGACGAGGATTGTGTTGTTGCTACTCTTAAAGATGATGAAGATGTTGAAAGGTGATGCTTTAGATGTTGCTGCAATTTCTTAGGCTCTAAAAATTATGATATTGATGTTGATTAATAATGACAATTAGTATGATGATTTTACTAAGCAGCATGTAGGTGCAAACATTAGGCATGCATGATCATAGGACAACCACAATAGGGTGCAACCTTGTCGATGATGATGAGAGAATGATGATGATGATGATTGTCATGGAGATTTCATTTGTCCTACTATTGCTACCAATGATGAAAAAGATAATGTTTGTTGTGTTGTTGAAGAATATGATGGACATGACAACAAAATTGCAAGGCAATGTGCACACAACAAGTGGCGTGGGGCATAACCTGGGCAAGGCACAATGCAAGTGATGATGCCCATGACAATCCTCACAATGATGATGAAGGTTATGATGATGCTATTGGAATTGCTAAAGATGATGATCATGATCAAGGTACTTGAATAGGTAGATCACTGCAAGGTAGTAGAGGCAATAATCTCTTGAATAGGACACTTCTTCTTATAATGACAATTATGAATAGGGGTAACCCTAAAAAAAACACGAATTTTTCTATTTTCCTTTTGTTTTTCATTTATCTCCCTTTTCTTTCTGCAAAAAAAGAAAAGGAAAAGGAACCTTATAGATCTCTCTCTCTCTCTCTCTCTCTCTCTCTCTCTCTCTCTCTCTCTCTCTCTCTCTCTCTCTCTCTCTCTCTCTCTCTCTCTCTCTCTCTCTCTCTCTCTCTCTCTCTCTCTCTCTCTCTCTCTAGCTCAATCTCCCAAACTGATGTGGTCGTAAGTTTTCAAGAAATCCAATGTAAATCTTGTTGTTTCATATCTAAGCAACCTACTATTTTCCATAAGTAGCATGTTTACTAATCTTCACCTCACTTGTTATTTATTCAAATAGAATGAGTAATGCTTTTAAACATAGAACCTAAGACTATGACCCATTTACTTCCTATGTTTAAGACTTAACATACAAGTAACATATCCTATACTTTGGTTTTGATGTGCATGAATGGCTTCTTCATTGAAGTGTCCTTGGTCTTGACAACAAAACAAAAATGTCACACTCTATAAGCTTGATGTCAGGGGACATTAGACATGCTTTTATTATTTCAAGAGATTCAACACACATTGTACACAACTAGCTCTCACCTAGTCTACTCACATGATGAATCCATACCAATGATGGGAGAATGAACTTACCTATACGTACCTTGTTGTAATCCTCATATTGGCCCAATTGCACACTCCTTTTCCTTTGACCTCACTACCTTGTCACTACAATGGAGAGGAGACACTCATGATGAACTTAAGGAAAAGAATAGAAGAATAAAACTTCTCATTACATTCCCTCACCCTCTTGTACTTTTAACTTACATTATCTCAAGGCACTCATCCATGATGGGATGGAGAATAAGAAGATAACATGCAAAAGCTTCACACTCCATGTCCCTCACTCCACATGCTCCCACACTCCCTCTCCTTCACTCTCACTCTCAAGGAAAAAAGGATTGCAAGGAATCAAGAGAGAAAATTTTGCATAAACATTAATCGCTTCTTTCATTAGTTTTCATCCTATTTGTACATAAAATTTAGGGTAAATGTTTCCCCATGAACCACTAGTCATCCTATCCCTTTTTGTTGCCTTTCTCCTATCATGGCTTCTATTCCATGCTTCTAGACCTTAATATTAACCATAAATTTGACTAATATAGACTATTAGAACAAAGCTCCATGTGATTATTACAATTTTCATGAGAGGGCACATGGCTCTTAACAAAATAATAGAAGCAATTCTATGATATAGATCCTTGTTCCAGAAATTTGTAGGTCCTCTTCTCTTTGCAGTTAACAATTAGTTCCTTAGAAAATCTCAATCTCTTTTGTTCTTTACATAGATGGAGAAGGCAATGCATTGACCATGTAGTTTCATACATAACAATGCAAGCCAAAACCAAGTAGGAATGCCCTTCTTATGTTTAGCCACACAATTGTTTTATCATGTTCAATCGCACCATTTTGTCATAGTGTGTAACTAAGTTATTGATGTGCAATGCTATGAGATTGCAAAAATTTTGAGAACTCACATGACATATACTCCACCATGATCTTTATGGAATGTCATAATCTTAAATTTTGCATATGCATCTAATTTAGCATCCAAAGCAAAACCGAGCAAGTAAAGATGCAAATACAAACAACCATATAAGTAATATATTTATTGAAATTTTAGTAGCATACATGTAGAACTTTACTTAGAAATTTCAATAGCATATGAGAGATTTTTCCATAATTTGCTTCAATGTGCAAGTTTTCTCATTATTTATTGATCCAAAATTCATTTTCAATTGATAATTGGTTTACCAAGGGATACAAAATAGCAAGAATATTACTTGGAAATTTCAATAGCATATGAGAGTTCTTTCCATAATTTACTTCAGTGTGCCATTTTCTTCACTATTTGTTAATTCAAGTTGTTCATTTTTAATTGATAATTGGTTTACCAAGGAATACGAAACCTAACCTTGATCCTATTTTCAAATTTACATTGGGTTGCTATTAGCTAAAGTCATGGGTTACCAACAAAAGTTCACATATTTTTCACATTTATTTAATAAAATTCAAGAGATATATAAGTGGCATAATGCCAAAATGATATCCATTAGCAAGTAATAGGCATAATCCAAATATAATATCATTTGGCAATTCCATAGCTCATTCATGTGCTTTTACTGAGTTTACCATCGACATGGCAATATTCTGGTATTGAAAGTTGGATAGAAGCCCCTACAAGAAGATTTTGAATGTTATTATGTTCTAGCTTTATACTTTAATGGATGAGGAAAAAATATAAAGTTCTCTATATCTATGAGTGCTCTATAATTTATGTATACAATGTCACTTCTCTTGAAGTTTGTGCTCTTGTAAGAAGACAAAAACATTATGGATGTATAAGAGATATGTTTTATTCCTTTGTACAATCGATAATAGATTTCTTAATCTTTATGTGCCTACTTTCCTGATTTGATGCAATGATGAGATATCTATGTACCTATTGTACTTCATTTGGAAGTATAGGTGGGATTTTGCACATTTGTGTTGCACAATGGAATGAAACATTTTGACATTTTCTTTTGAACTGTTTTTCTTCTTGCTAATGTTTCACCTTTATGGTTCCTTTTTAAGTTAAATAAAATGCTCTCATTTTGTTATATAGATTGCCTTATTACTATTTGTTTGTTTAATGGTGTGTCATAATGGCCAGTTAGCTTGTCATTGAAACTTAAGCATCAATGAAGAGAGGCACGCCATTCCTTTCATCTCATGTGCCTTATGCTTTAATACCATACATTTCACACTTTCTTCCAATGGGTTGATTGAGAGCATAAGATATTGCCATCTTGTGATTTACCTATAAAACTTTGAGCTTCTTAGTTTTAACTTGACTCAAAATCAACCTCTTACATTTCATTAATGATTCTCTCATCACACACACACACACACACACACACACACACACTCTCTCTCTCTCTCTCTCTCTCTCTCTCTCTCTCTCTCTCTCTCTCTCTCTCTCTCTCTCTCTCTCTCTCTCTCTCTCTCTCTCTCTCTCTCTCTCTCTCATGTGCATGTCGATGTTAATCATGAAAAGTTAAATGTGTATTATCAAAAGAAGCAATATTTCAAATTTATGCTATCTTCTATTTAGTAAGTTTTCTCGACAATCTTTTTGAATTTTTGACTCTCATACACTATTTATACATGCTTTTCACCTATGCTTCATTAAATGCCTTTGAGCTTCCATATGAAAGTGTGCTATACATACACAAAGATATTAGAATTGTGTTAATTTGAGAATTCACACAACTTTCCACAACATATGCATACATTTGTCAAGGGTACTACAATATATTTCATATCTATATGGATGTAAAAATGTGAGAAGGAACTGCATGCCTAGAATCTTAAAAGTGAAACACAAAGTTTCTATGGGGTTTCAATTATCTTTTCATGGTATGATATTGATAATGGGTTTGAAATTAGATAGTTTGTGATATTGTGTTGAATTATTAAAATGTAAGGATAGGGGAAAAGCATTGAAGAACTAACATAGTTTTCTTGAATCAACAATCCTATTATTTCATGCTTCATTGCATATAGTGTTTCTATAAGAAAAACAATATGGATGCCTTAAAAAATCATATTATTTCATGCTTAATATAATTGCATGTTATAAGGATGCCTTAGAACAACATGATCAAGAAAATGAAAATATTTCTATAAACATACAGTGCATAAATCTATAGAGCAATATAAGCCATTAGATGGTGGGGAGAGTTGGCACATATTAAGTATCAAGAGTCAACTTCAACTAGTATGTGAACTAGACTTTACATGGTGTAATAAATAGTTTAGTTTTACTTGAACTACAATAACTTTTCCAAAAAATCTCCAAATCTTACTATTATTACTTATTTGGAGAGATTAGCTCTTGTAGATACATTTAAAATACTTGATCACCCGAATTGGAGTTCCTCTATACCAAAGGTTATGGCTTCTACAAATCAAGGTGTCAACCTATCCAATCACTATTGTTAGGTAGCTAAAAGCTAGGGGCTATTTCAATTTGCTCTTCTCATGACTAAATCAATCTGTATATAATTGATATACTAAATAATAAGAATAATAGACATATATATTGGAGAAGAGCTCATTGAGAGCATTGAGAGCTTTGTAATAGCCATTCAACTTATTAATCTTTTTGAGCTACAATGTGTAGTTACAGCAGTGAGTCAAGTCACTATTTAGTCATAATAATAGGTTGTGGGTTTAGTATCATATTCTTCCTTATCATGATGAATTTGAGTACTTCCTTGTCTTGATTCTCATTTGTATTACTCATGTTCTCCTAATCCACTCTTTGTTCACTAACTTATCTTGAGCAAATTGATCTTATTTCCACTTGCTCCCCTAAATGCACATCATGTAAGTTTTTTTGAGCTCAAAATATTTTCTTAAGTGTATTACTAAGCACAATCTTAATGTTATTTTTGGGTTTGGGTAGCCATAGCTCTATTACGTAGTTAATTGTATTATTAGTACTAACATTACTTTTGTATCTAATGTCAAAGTGATTTTGTATATGGAAAATCACTTTTACCTTTGTAAAAAGCACTTTTTCAAAGTACTTTATTCATTGTATTAGTACTATGATCACTATTCTACTAGTTGCAATAGAGCATCATAATTGCCTCCTCTTAATCACCAAATTTTCACATGGTATTATATCTATTCAATCTCTTGATAGCCTTGTTTTCCATCCATATAGCTATTATATATTTCTTGAGTGATTAGTGAGGAAGAACCCACTATTTTTCCAAAAGTGTAGTCTACTTAAGGGAAGCGTAGGCTATCCTATTCTTCTTCTCCTTTTAGCTCTCTAGGCACAAAGCTCAAGTCCTCTAACTTGACATTGGAAAGTGGTGATACGATCACTACATCAAACTAATTTATTTGGAAGATGAGATAGAAACTTGTCATTCATGGTCTTTGGAATATTGTTCAAGGCAATGAAGATAGGCCCAATCAACTCAACGAGTAGGTCAAATATGATAATAGAGAAAGATAATCTCTCCATGTTATCAATATGAATGTCTCTGATGATGGTCAAGAATGCTACCAATATAAACATTGCTTGGGAGTCATTGAAGTCCATTTATGAGTCCAATAATACTTCTTGATTTATCACTCTAGAAACTAAAATATGGGCTTCACCATGAATTAGTTGATGATTACTTGTAAATGATGAAAAGCCTTAATAGTGAGCTAGCTAACAGTGATAATAAAATGGAAAACTTTGAATTGAGACAAGTTATATAGAATGTATTCAGTGAAGGCTATGAGAATCTTGTTCAAAGTAATGCCATCCAAAAGGGCCTTCCATCACTTGAAGATTGATGAATGTTCTATTTGCTAAAGATCATATAATTGTCAATGAAATGAAAATAATAGAATAAAATAGTAGTAATAAGAGGTCCAAAAGAAGCTTTCTTTACCTCAAGAAGAGGAAGAGGAAAAGGAAGAGATTCACATAGAGGCATAGATCTACATCCTTCCCACAAGAAAACAATAACCAAGATGCCTCAAGAAACTATAACAAGAAGGATAAATAAAAAGTAAAATGCTATAATTATGGTCTATATGGCCATTTTGCTTCAGAATTTCACATGAAGAAAAGGAAGATCAAAGGAAAATTAAGTTTGAATTTCAAGTGTGTCTTTCTATGCTAAAAATTTATGTGAATATAATATATTTGAGGGTGAGGTGGAGGCAACAAAATCTCTCCTGTTGATGACCAAGATAATTTTGTATCAATCCATGGTGGATTAATAGTGGTGTAAGCAGCCACATGACCAACCATAAGGTGTTTTTCCAACAAATGTCTCCATGAAGGTTGAAACATTATGATATATATAGAAAATGAAATGGTTGTGCTATCAAAGGAGTTGACACAATTTGAGTGATAATGCATAATGATAAAAATGCCAAAATGAAGGTTGTTTTGTACATTCCATCTCTAACTAAGAATCTATTGAGTGTTGCATAGACTATAGGAAATGGATACAAGGTCGAATTTGATGATAAATGCCTCATAAAAGATAATAGGAAGAACTATAACATTGCTACAAAAGGAGTTAAAACATGGAACTTATACAAGCTTATTGCTTATGTATCTTCTCTTAGAAAAGTTATGAATACAAGAGGAGAAAGCATGTCTTTAACTAAGTTATGGCATAAAAGACTATGCCATGTTGGATTCAACTCAATGCTAGAGATGCAAAGGAAAGGCATGGTTAAATTTTTACCTCAAAACCTTCAAATGGCTAGCAAAGTATATGAATAATGTGTTATGTCAAACTCTCATAGGCAACACTTTCAAAGAACTACTATAAGGATATTATCCAACTTATTTATTCAGATCTTCATACAATAAAGACCAAAATCATTAATGGATGCAACCACATTGCTGCTTTTATTGATGAGACTATAGTAAATATTATTTGTTTTACTTTTTCAAAAGAAAAGCTGAAGTATTGGACAAGTTTTAAGGAATTCAAAAGCATGATTAAGAACCGGTTTAGTAAGAGGATCAAAACTCCCAAGTCAAAAAATGGGATTGAGTATATTTCAAATGCATTTTTGTATTTCAATGGAATTTTTGTGATGAAAATGGGATTAAGAGGAAGTTGATATGCCCAAGGACACCTTAACAAAATGCTATTGTAGAAAGAAAGAATAGGACACTTGTTGAGTGTGAAAAACCTAAGCTTGTATAAACTTGAAAAATACCTCATATGGGTTTCATCTTGTACAAACTTGTGGAGAGAGGAGTGATGAACTATGGGTTTCATCTTAGTAATAGATTACCAAATGAAACTATTATATGGAAAGACTCCATATGAGAGGCACTTTCAAGATGAAGCCCAAAGTTCATCATTTGAAAATATTCGGGATTACATTCTATGCCCATATTTGTCGGGAAGATAGAGATAAAGCAATAATAAAATCAAGAAAATGCATATTTATTTGCTATAGTGAAGTAAAAGAAGCTTATAGGCTCTATGATCCACAAAAGAAATGGGTTCGCCAAGATGTATTCTTTGATGAAGACGCAAGAATGATGATTCTATAACTTAAAAACAAGCTCTTAAAGCTCCCATCTCACATGCAGTTGCCATAAAAGAAATTTAGGACAACAATGAAGATGCGACTAAAGAATAAACCCAAACACCCACTTTTAAGGATATCTTAAAGAGAATCTAAGCCCTAATAAACTCACATATGCCATGAATGAAGAAAATGGATTTTAGCAATCTAACTTTGCCTTGATAATCTTTATTGTGTAGGCAGAGGAGTTTCCTATGTTCGATGAATATGCATTCAACGAGAAAAAATGGTCTAATGCAATGAAGAGTACGTAGCTCTCATTGTGTAGGAAGAGAAAGTCCCTATGTTCTATGAATATGCATTCAACGAGACAAAATGGTTTGATGCAATGAAGAGTATGTAGCTCTCATAAAAAATAGTACTTAGGAGCTTGTGGAGTTGTTTGAAGGAAAGAAAAAAATTGGATGCAAATGGATTTATAGCCATAAGTACAATGCTAATGGTACTAACAATCGATACAAAGCAAGGCTAATAGCCAAAATGTTATTCCTAGCAGCATGCAATGGATAATGAGGAAACATTTGCTCCAATAGAAAAAATGAGTACTCTTAGAATTCTCATATCTATGGCTACCATGAAAAATTACATATTTGAATGGCTTCCTAAATGAGAAATATGCATGCAGTAGCCTAAAGGCTTCATTGTAAAAGGTAAAGAGAATATGGTTTGTGACTTAAAAAGGAGTATATATGGAATGAAATAGGATCCAATGAATTGGTATTCAAGATTGCATACCAAGATGATGAAAATGGGTCTCGCAAGAAGTGAGTATGATCATAGTCCCTACCCTTCCTCCCCTGCTCTTTTGTTGAGAACAAAATACGAGGGATCACTAGAGTGGGGGAGCCATGCTCCTCTTGGATCGATGATGGTTCTGGGGTTTTCTCTACTACTTCTTGTCTTTCCACCTCCCCCAAGGCTTCGTAGATTATAGTTGTTAGTACTCCTCCAAACCTTGCGGTTGATGCCTTGAATGCTAGTTTTTTCCTTTTTAACTCTAGTGTCGTAGTTGGAGACTCTCCCCTACTGCCCTTAGCGATGTTGCTAGCGCCTTTGTTGATACTTTGATTATTTTTTGAATACAAGAATTCTATTTTACCTCATCCAATGCGTTTGTTGCAAGGCTCTCAAGCAATGGCACTCCTATTCTGTTCACGAGGGCGTTGTATCTTTGGCTTGAGAAGAGGGTGTGGACCATTTTTTCTTGTAGTGTGATGGTGGGATTGGGGATATTAGCCAAGTTGGTTCTATCATTTGTGTAGACTTTCTTCTTATCCATTCCCAACATCCTATAGACATCTCTCTTGTGCCTTTTCTCAAGCTTGTCCACCACTAGTCCCAAGGCCTTCTCCACCATTTCTAGGTTAAGTTCCAACTTCCACCCTTTTGTTGGCATCTTCTTTCCTAATTGTTACTGTGCTACTATTCTTTTGAGCATCAAAGGTCTTAAAGAACTCAGTGCATTTGATGTGGTTGATATCTAGCTCCACCTTCTCCTAGTACTTGGCAAGATTTCATTATTCTAGTATCCTCCTAACTACCTCTTCAGATGTCACAAACCCCCCTAGGTTGTGGATGCTATGGCATTCCAATTGGTTGAATGCACATATCTCCATGGCTAAGCCATATTTCCTATGTTCCTCCTCAGAGAATGGGAGCTTGTTAGTTTTGTCATGTTGCCTTGCCATTTGGGTTCCTATCACCACATGACAACCCATAATTAGCTCTCCTTAAAGGACATTTCTTGCACACAGAAGGTAAAGTGATTAGAAATAACACTATTAGACGATGAAATGTATAACTCAAAAAATGATAATTTTCACATCAATCAATCCCATACATTTCACACAAGAACTTCATGGAGAATTTTTACTAAACAATGAAGAAAACTCCATTCACCCATTTCTTTGAATTTCAATTCCTATTCTGATTTTTTCATTCACCTTCTACTTTACCCCTCTTCCACTTGGAAATGATGAAAATCCTTCCTCTAGGGTTGTGGGAGTAAAGGTGCAAGGGCCTTTAGTGTGTCTGTGGTGTGCCTTACTTTTTCAAGATCGAGTTGTAAAACATTGGGTTATACTCTAGTGTTGCATGATAGTCCATATCCTGTGGACGAATGCCCACTTGGGTGATGTAAGTCATTACATCGGTCAAGAGGTCACCTGAGTTGATTATCGACTTACAATGTGGAGTTCCTCCTCGGTTAGGATTCTATCCAAGTATGAATGTATCATGGCTAATACCCTAAATGAGATTGGTGCCACATACATTTGCTCATATTCGGAAGTCTTGATGGCACGCCATTGCTTCACATTGGTCATGATTTAATAACCCTCTCGAGTTCATGAAATGTGCAGAGTATACAACTTGCATAAGAAAGTGGACTTGGACTCAACTAGTTATTTTAGAGCTCAGCAAGTTCCTGTGGTGGCGTGGGAACTTTTCTCTTCTTATAAGATGTGACTAAGCATTGGCTTAAGGCCTTTTCTAGTGAGATTTTGTTGGCAATCATTTCTTATGCGCAGTGGTGGAGGCCTTGCTGAAGATGAATATATATTCTTCCCAAAAACATAGCAAGGAACACACCTTGTTTGTTATGTGTTTGTCAAGCAGGCCTAGGTCCAAATGTTTGTAACTTCTAGCAAACAATGTGAAGGTTGAGACCAATCATCAGATAATGCATGTTACTAAGTCATCGTGTATGTCCATGGCCATGTTGGAAGCCACTTCAAGAATGGATCATCATCATCATTACTACGATGGCTTAAGGCCTATTGATGGCTTTGGTTTAGTTGAACACAAGTTGATACGTGGTAGTTCCACCTTGGGATTTTCATTGGATTTGGTGAGCTTGGTTTGAGAAGTTTGGAGTTTGATTGATGCTTTGTTATCGGTTTTTTCAATGGTGAGCACATCAAAGTCCTTAGGTGGGAGCTCATTCATGAGTGGTCACTCATTGATTCTTGATTGAGCTTTGGGTTGATAGACCATTGGAGCACTCATGGATTGAGCACCCTTCCTTTTGGTTTTTCTCTTCCCTTGTTTTGATTTATGTTTCTGGGCCTTAGTTTTTGGAGCATGAGATTGGGGATCATACTTGACACTTAAGAGTTTAGGTAGCCTCACCAAGGTGTTACCTTCGTATACCTTGGGCACGCAATAGGGCTTTTGGGACCTAGTGTGGCCTAATCACCTATGAACTATAGGAGTACCAAATCCACCCTTTAGGTCTAGAGTGTGACACATGGAAACTATGAGTTCCAAATTATTGGCATTTGTAAGACTGTGGTCTACACTTGGGAACCCACTTGAGTGTTTGGATCATAGCTTTGGTTGTGGTATCTAGATGCTGGTGGGAATTTACCATGGGAGTACATTGTGGTGCACTACACCCCTCCTTAGGGTTGACACTAGGTTTAACTGTTGGTGGTACTCTAAGCCTATGGGTGGTTGTGGTGCCCTTGCTGAAAGCCATTACAATTCTAACATTGTCGATGGCAAGGTAGATGTACTACAAGTCATAGTCAACATTACAATGAACTTTTTTTTTGAACATGTGACCCAACAGTGATTCCTTACCAACACTTTTCTTATTAGGCAGCACATAAAAGATGATGGGTAGGCTCTTGGTCTTGATAGCAATAATTAGTTTGCATATCCCCAAGAGTGGATAGGATTGCCCCCCAAATGGGCTAAGTGTGGCATTGGTTAGTTGCAATTGGGGTTGACCCATGGTGGTCTAGTGATCATACATTAAGATATTTGAGTCAGCTCCCTCATCAATTAGTGTGTCAAAATTGTATGCCTTTTGAGCGATCATGGTTATTCGCTAGGTAGGCTAGTGCTACTGCTTCCTCATCCTCCTCCTCTAGTTTAGTGACGATTGCAACTCTCACATTCATTAGTGGCTCTATCATCAAAGGTTCATGAAATGGATGTGAGGGAGGGTAATACTTTTTTATGTGACTTCTATTGAAAAATCCTATGTCCTCCCCCTCTAGGGTTTTGAGTTCCACATTGCCCATTCTACTGATATTGCAAAACTTGAAAGGTTTCAATCCCCTGAATTTCATCTTCTGCTTGTGTCCATTGATGGAGTATAGCAAGACTATCTCCTTGCTCGAAGTCTCATTGTGTTTGTCAAATCAACTCTTGCATCATGTCTTTTCACATATTAGAGCATGGGTTGCAATGAGACAAGTCTTATATAGGCGTTCTAGCTCTAACAATCAATTTGTCCATGCTTGCTTGCCCTCCCTCCCATCTCTCCTGGACTACTAATCTCAAGCTTAGAACTAAGAAATCTACTAGTAGAATCTCTTCAATTATGTGGGTCAATTTTAATGGGATCTGTCCTATGGATGTTTTGTAGGATGTCCAATATGCCCATCAAGCTGTCATGAGATTTTTGTCCTAGTCACATGTAGAGACTACCTTTGTTAGGACATTTACCAAGATCTTGTTTGTGGATTCGGCTTGACCATTGGCTTGAGGGTAATATGGTAAGGACTTCCTATGGATTATCAAAAAGGTGGATAACAAGTAAGAAATCACTTCATTGATGAAGTGTGTGCCTTGGTCACTAACCAACTCTATGGGACAACCAAACTGTGACATTACTTGCTCCTAAAGGAACTTGGCCATGGTCCTTGCATCATTTTGCGACTTGCTCAATCTTTTGCCCACGTGGTGAGATAGTGTGCGGTGGCAACAATGATGTACTTGGCTTGTGCAGTAAAAACTCCTAGTAGTATCATGTATGGCCTAAGAAGCATTGAAATTCCTTCAAGTTGGTTGGAGGGTCCACAATCACTCTAAATTTTAAGGATTTTGTGGCTATCCCATTCCTCGATACAATATGCCCTAAAATACACCCATATTTCACCCAAAACTAACACTTTAAGGGGTTCAATGAGCGACCATATTACTGATACTGTTCAAAGACTATTCATAGCTTTTTAAAGTGCCCTTCCCAATTGGTTTGGATGCACAAGTCATCAACAAATACTTCCAACCATTTTCTAAGCATATCCTTGAAGATAGCATGCATGAGGTGCCATTGAAAGGTAGTAGGGGTGTTAGTCAACCCAAATGGCATGACTATGTAGACAAATACCCCCCATTTGGTGATGAATGTCATCTTGTGCCTATTGTCCAAATGGACTTGCACTTGGTTATATCCTGAGAAGCCATCTAGAAAACTATAGCCTTCCTTTCCTGCCACTCTCTCTAGCATGTGCTCAGTGTATGATAATGGGTAGTTGTCTCTCTTTGTAGCTGCATTGACCTTCTTATAGTTTACACACACTCAAATCCTTCCATTATTTTTCATGAATATTACTATGGGTAATACCCAATCCATGTGCTCTATCTTGTAAATGAATCCTGCCTTTAATAGCTTATCAATCTCTTCCTTCATTGGCATGTACATGTTTAGGATTTATTGCGTATGATTGTTACTGCATTAGGGGCCATAGGAATGTTATGAGTCACAATACTCGGATCTATTCCTTTCAACTCATTTAAGGGACATGCAAACATGTTAGAGAAAACCTTTAAGAGATTTATGAGATCCTTCTCCTCCTCCTTAGTTAGGTCATCTGCTATGTACACGAGCCGAGGCTTGTTCCCTTCCCTTACCAATTTGACTTCCTTAACTTTGGTTAGTCCTTTAATAGGATCACTTGCTTGCCCTTTTTCCTCTTGGCTCATAGTAGCACCACTATTCGATCACCCTTCTTGAACTTTGTAAAGTGCTTGGTCAGGTTTTGGGGTTTCTTCTACATTGTTTGTCTTCTAAATACTCTGACTATTTCCCTCTCACCTCCTTTAGCCTCTTGTGCTATAGGTGGTGGACTGGGAGGTCCCCCTTAGTGTGTTTAGTCCAAGGTGGTTGAGGTATTTTGGGGTCACTATCAGAGCTCACCTCTGACTCAAAGTTATACTCACAATCCTCACTTGAAGAGGTTGTCTCCCCTAGTGGTCACAACTGTGAGGTTGATTCCACTCCAAATAATGATGTGGTGCAAGGATGAACTAATCCTACTTGCTCACAATCTACTACCTCTAGGAATTCTAGCCAAGTTCGATTCCAATCTACCTTGGAAACTCCTTTGTTCACTTTAAACATGTTGACCTCTCAGAGTTTAGTGTTTGCTCATATTTTCTCAATCACTCTTCCATCCACGTCATATTCTATAGTCTTCGCTTCCTCTTCATGTTCCTCCCTAATGGAATAGTAGTCTTCATACTCATCCTCTTATTTACTCAATCACTCTTCCATCCATGTTATATTATATAGTCCTCACTTCCTCTTTGCTTTCCTCCCTAATGGAGCAATAGTCTTCATACTTATCCTCATAATCCTCATACTCAAACTATGTGCCATTTTTAGGTTTCCTGTTCTCAAGCTTTTTCTCACTTGTCACATGAAAGTCTAGTTATATGATAGGTTTAAGTTATGCACCTTAGTCCATTGCCACTCCTTGCTTTCCATGAGGTCCTTGAGGGGCTTTAGGTTTGCAGCTGGGTTTCCAGATGGCTCATATGACAGGTACTCAAAGATCTTAAGGAGTTCCAATTTGTTAGTTGGGACATGATCGATGATTGGTGTTGATCAGCTAATGGAACTCTTGGCATTATGCATAGGGGGATTGTGGGTAGGTTAGAAATTATGGCCTTGTTGGGTTTACTAACTAAATCTATAGCTTGCATATATTCATTCTCATTTTCTGATAATGGGAGATCAATGGTTGCCAGCACATGCATCCAATCATGCTCATCCTCACGACAAGGAATGTACTATGCTATAGGTCTAGCCCTTGAGTCATCCTTTAGCATGGCAAAGATGGCATCTAGGTCCACTGGTGAGGTTCTCCAAGTGTCCATCTCTACTTAGAATTCTTCTGATATATTGCCTAAGAATATTAATAAATTATTCCAATCCTCTAACACTTGGGCATTCCTCATCCAAGGTTTGCCTAGCAGGATATCATAATCCACTCCCTTCATGACTATGAAGTTCATGGAGAATTGGATTATTGCTATCTTTAAAGGCCAATCCTTCAGGACTCCAAAGGGTCTAACCTTCATACCATTTGGTAGAGTGGCATTGAACCATGCAATTTCTACTAGTGGGTTTCTCCAAGCTCGAGGGCTACATCGCTAAGTCCACTAACTCTTGCTCTCGTGTCTACTATCCCCTTCTATGTTGTGTCTCCTAGGGCAATGATAGGTAAGACTGTCTGCATCTTAGTGCCTTCCAAGAAAGCACTCATTTGTAGGGACTTAGACATTGGATTCAATGTTAGGCTTGGTATGTGTGTCACAGCATCATGAATAGGCATGTCTAGTGATTCATGTTTATCAAATTGGTTTACCCATGGCTTCAACCCTTGCCATAGTGTGGGATTTTGCCTAAGAAATTCTCAGTTAATATTAGTGTGGTTAGCAAATTTCCAACCGTCTTTCTCTCCTCTCCTTCATGGACTTCCTACCAATGCTCCTGGGTAGCTTGTCTATTCATGGCATCCATGCTCTACCTATGCGACTATGCGTGTGGTGATGTTCCCTCTCCTACTCTCAAGTGTGTGGGAGAGGCTAGTGGACTCATGGTTGAGAGTTCATTGATCTCATTCTCAATGATAGGTTTAGCATCTCACAAGTGATCTTGTGCTTCCTTTATCCATTCCTTAACCTTATCCATAGCCTTTAGTTTGCTGATTGGGGTTAGCAACCTTAGCACTTCCCTTCTCCCTCGTCTTAGTAGTAGTACATGTTTCTGTTTCTACATTACTAACCTACTTTCCCTTTGTTAAGGTGATAACACTCTTATTTTAAGTATTAATTTTGCCTCACTCCACTTTTTTCTCCTTCATCAGCTCTTCTTCCCCACAAAAGATGTGTCTAGGTTACTAGGTCTAGATAATGAGGTACCTACTTGCTTTGTTTGTGCTTGTGTCATGACATTTATGGGGATGGGTGTGGCATCATTGTCAGGTGACTTAACACAAAAGAGTCAGAGAGGCACTAATGGTATGATTGCTGAGCTAGCGGAAGGTTTTACCTAGGGAAATTGGTAAAAAGGTATGTAATTTTGCATTTGGGGCATCTTAAGTCAATCTTCTCTCTATTTGATTGCTTCTTTTCAAGGTAGGGATATGAGATATACCCTTGGAGCTCTCAACATAACACCAAGGCAACATGTATCTTACTGTAAGAAAAAATATATTTTATTCATCAATAAGATTCTTTTCATCCTTTATGTAACCACAGTAGAAAAAAGAACACTAGGTACAACAAATCTTCATGCAGCATCATAGAAAGAATCTCCCGTGGATACCCCTCCCAAGAGGTAATTCTAATATGAAGAGTCACTAGAGCCACTACAGTGTCCCTTGAGAGCTCATTACTATCACTATCATTGTAGTCTTTACTTTAAGTCTTCTTCGGCTACTTCATATGCTTCTTTGAGCTATTTTTGAGCTTGTATTTTTCCTTCTCCAAGATTGCAAAATTGCAAAACATTCCCAAAGCTAAACATCCATCCATCAAAATATTCACAAAAGCAAACAAAAGCTTACAAAACAATGGCAAACACTCTACAGAACACTATAGAAGGTGAACAAAAGGCATAAATATCATTAAGGTCAAACCAAAACCACTTCAAACTATCTAAAACCATTCACAAGAAACTCTTAATAATTCCTTGAAAAACTTTTTACAATCCCAACCTCACAAATAGAAAGAAATTAGATCAAAACAGAGGCGGAAAAAACCTATCAAACCCAAACATACTCATTATAGAACTCATCGGATGATCATATCTCAATCAAAAACCATCATGAGATTCTCAAACAGACTCAACCCATCCAACACATTCCAAAACACTTTCAACTCAACCAAAATCAATCAATAAACCCTCAAAATCAACAATTCAGCTCACAAAACAACAAAAATCAGCTCAAAAAACAAGTCATTTCAACCCTCAACATATCCCCACACTTAATCAGGGGGAGCATCCTTGCAACCTTAGAAAAAGAGAATAAAATATAAAAATACTACCAAGATGAAGATACTTCTTCTTGAAATGCATACTAAGTTTGAGGCATTCTAGGGTTTTGCTTTCATCCGCAAAATGGAGAGGCACATTTTGAAGGAATTGCAAATAACACATCCTTTCCAACAATATAATAATGAATCTGCTGGGGAAGGCTTGGGAAAAATAATAGAGCACATCCATTTGAGCCACTAGAACTTCTTCATTAGGATTAATTATCAAATTTGGTATGAAATTTCTTGTATTCAAATATGACTACTGATGCATAAAGGATAAGTACCAATAAAAATGTACTGCCAATGTATGGATGTATAATCGGACTGAGCATGTGATCGAGAAAAATGAAGACAAGAATTCAAACAAGCCAAATGAGTGCTCCAAGACCTTGGAATGAGAGGCTAATTAAAAACTAGTCCTGTTCATCATGGAATCATGTAAAGTCCACAGCCATCGATGGAGGATGTCATTATCAAATTTAGGAGTGTCCAATATATATTGAGGTGCAAGATTTAAATATTTTGTAGTAGGAGGTGGAATAGGAATGAGGGTAGAACATTGAAGAAGTGGATATGATAGATCATAGAAACATGAAAAGTGTAAGGATAATGATATTGGAAATGGAGAAAATAATACTAAAAAGGGTCTAAGTGATTTTGAACAAAAGGTGGAAGGAATAGGAGGAACAACAAGAGAAGGATATGCAGAAGGAGAAGATGTAGTAGGATCATCAATAAAAGGGCAGGAAGTAAAATCTGAAATATGAGGGGATAAAGCAGGGGTAAAAGATAAAATAGGAATGAAATCAGGATTAGTAGTAAGAAGATGAATATAAGAAGGAAGGCAAAAAGCAATGAGAGAATATAAAATACGATCATGAGGATCACGAGGATAAATAGAACAATGGAATTTATAATTTTGGAATAACTCCTCAATATCATTAATGTGTTGCAACACTTTCGGACCAAACTGCTGGATATCATAATTATGAAAGTCAATAGCATGGAGGACTGATGACAACAACATCCAAAGGAGGATGCCAAGCATCTCCTCTACACCATGATGTACATTGATGAAAATTTTGTAGACCATTCACAAGATTCAACTCCATATAATGTACATACAATATAGCTTGAAAAACTACATCCCCCACATAAATATTCAAATCCTCCTCATCTGGAATTTGTAAATCCCCCTTTAATATACATGAAAGAGAGAAATCTGACTTGAGGATCAAGCATGTCATCCAAGGCTTTGTCAAACATTGATATGAGAAAATCCCTCGACCAAAGATCCTACCATCCATCGGAGGCTATAAATCCACATTGCTCAAAACGATATATAAGGCCAACATCTATTGCTGATGGTACTTAAGCCAAAAAAAGGGCAGAGGGGAGACAAGTTCACTCTAATTAGTAAAAGATTCTTGCACATAATCCATACGATGCTGTAACCTTTCCACCTTGGCAACAAAGGCATCACACAACCTAGCCTATTTCTATACATTCTCCAGCTCCTCCTTAAAAGGCACAATGAGAGGAATAACAAGCAAGAGGGGGGAATAGAGAGGATAACTACTTTAGAATGCAACTCATCAATATGCTTATGTTGAGATTCCACAGTCATTTGGGCATGTTTTAATTCACCCTCACAAACACTAAGCTTCATGGCTAAAGTAAGTGTATATGCCAAAGCATCATCTTTCTCTTTAGTAACAAACACTTTATCTACCTCTAAGCTTGCAACTTTAACTTTCAACTCTCTAATAGTAGCTTTCTAAGAATCCATTAATATAATAGCCCCTTGCATTTGCTTATAGATCTTTCTAAAGACAAATCTTCTAGTGACTTGCTCAATTGATAGGTCAAGGAATCCACCTTGTCATGCAAAGAGGTAGAAACTCCTATGTAGAAAAATTGGAGGCAGGAAGTCAGAGTTGTTTCCATTGTAGCTTGGACATTTGACATGAGCTAGGAAAATAGGGTGCCAGCACAATCAATGTTTAGAGGAATGAAGGAATTTGCGAATCTAGTGTACCTTCCCATTGTATCACAAACAAATTAGGACATGCAAGGAGTAGGAGAAGGGAGCTACCAGAGACACCTCAAATATCAGAGTCAGTACCACAGGCAACAGAATAGGGTTAGATTAGGAGGACCTTATGTGGGGCACTTCATATGAATGAACCTAGGAGGGGGTGCATTTTTTGAATCTGAGTTGGAATGCATAGGAGGAGGAGAAGGAACAAAAGGAGGAGACTACTGAGGAAGTGTAGCAGAATCATGCACAAGAATGCCACCTAGGGGAGGTGCCAATTGAATTATTTTATGTAAAATAATCCCATAGGAAATAGTACTTATATATTTTAGCCAATAGAAATGTTGTCTAGTTGAAGTTAACCCCCTCAAGGATTCTGACAAACACAGTGAATAGTTCCCTAGACAAGCACTTGGATGCAGGCTTGCTCCACATAAATAGGTTTGGGAGAAACTGGCATAATTGCTTCTACAGGGGGAGAGGAAATATGTGCCACTGATACTCATGAATTGGTGATAACCTTATTTGCTACCAAAATATTAGAGATCTCCTTCTGCACAATAGGACAAGAATCTCTGTAGTGGATAATAAATGATTACCACTAGGCACAAGGAAAGCTGCAAAGGGTAGAAACATGGCCTCATTAACAATGGCAAGGGATAAATAAAAACAACCACCATAAACTAAGCCTGAATGCTTCTTGTAAGTTTCCAAAAAATAATAACAAAGTTTCGCAGCCACCATTGGAGGGAACTTTAGGGCCACAAAAAGGTGAAAACCAGCCTTACAAATGCAATCAACATCTAGCAGGAGAGAATAATCATGGACTAGAAGGGGAAGATGCTGAATCACGAGCATAGGAGGTTCACGAGGTGTCATTTAGGAAAAAACACACAGAACTAGGAAAACAAAGTAGGGAATTCTTGCAAAAAACCAATACACAAACCACAAATAAGATAGAAAAAATTAAAGACAAGAACAAGGCGAACAAGACTAAACCAGACAACCCCAAGCAAACCAGAGTCTACAGAAAAAAGTCCGACATGACCTACACACACATGTGACTGATAGCTTCATGATATGCAAACAATCAAGCACCCCAATCCCTCGTAATCGAGCAATCAAATAAAATATAAGCATAATCACGCCACATCCCCAACATTAACTAGACCAAACATATCAAAATGAACTCATAACAAAACCACTGATTAATACCAAAAACTAACAAGGACTGATAAGACTAACCTATGACAAATAAACCCCATCCCCGCACAGTTTGTCAATTTGTAGTGTAGTGATGTGGATGGGTGAAACTACATGAATTCCTTTTAGCAGTTGGCATTAGCAATAGTTCATTGTTAAATTATGCCCTTAATGCACAATGAGTTGTAGTTCACGATCCAAAACCCATGTAGATTGACCCGACTGGATGATGCTCTCTACAAATGCACTTCTTTATTACAAGCTAGATGATGTTTGGCGCAAAGTGCATGAATGAGTGACAATGGGGAATTCTTTGTTATTTACAATTTAAATGTGTCTGCAGTGTGTGTGCACTTGCACTATGAACATTAGGGGTTAATTTTAATTTACAAAATTATGTGGGTGATTGTGCAAGGTGCACTTGCAATGGCAGGATTCCTTTTACAAATGAATGGTTGGTTCATTTAATTGAAAATTTTGTGGGTTGTAGTGTGTTAATTTGGTGTGTGCAATAGTCATATTAATTTTATATACCATTACTATTTTTGAGAATTTTTACAAAATTTTCATGAAGTTTATCACTTTTTATTAGATTGGTAAAAAAAATTTAATGTAAATTTCCACTTTGATTTTTTTGTCCTAATTTTTTAAATATTTTTCTTGTGATTTTTAAATAATTTTGTGCATTTAATTTTATTTTTTGATGAATTTTAATGAATTTTTGGATTTTTTAAATTTTTGGAATAATAATAAATAAATAAGAAAAATGCACGTACAAAGCTACGCTACATGTGAACAACAGCAAGTCCACCACACAGAGAAGACTATACGTGTGCCTTTGCATAAGAACAGGGTGGAGAGGGTATGCACACACGAACGTGACAAACCACGAAGGTGCAACATGCGAACAACCATGAAAAACAATTTGTAGGAAAGTCCTCGTCAAGATCACACATGAATGATGACAAAGGAGGGGGCGGGGTGTGTTGAGGAGGGGATATGGAAAAGGGTAGTGGGGGTGGCCCAACGGGCGGAGGTGGGGGGAGTCAAATGGGGTGGGGATAGGGAAAAAAGGGGTAGAGGGGGGTAAGATGGGCGGGGAAAGGTTAAAGAAAGGGGAGTGGGGGAGATGGACAGGTAGGGAAATTGGAAAATGGGGGATAGACAAGTAGGTAGGGTATGAAAAATGGGGGAGTAGGGGCAAATGGGCGGGATGGGGGGGAGGGGGAGGTGGAGGGTTAGTCCAATGGGCCAAGCGGGGTGGGGCAGCCAAGCCCCCTGCTCCGAGTTTGAGTCGCCATGACTTATTATGAGGAGAGGTGGGTTATGAATCGTGTCACCCCCGTGGTGCACTGTTCCAAGATGGTTGATTGTGGATCCTTGTGAGCCCGGAAGTCTTCCATGGCATGATCTGGCAACTCCAAGTGCCATGTTACCCTTGTGCGAGTTAGACACACGCATTACACGTGCTGTAAGTGAGCAGTGACATGGGAGGGATATCAAGGGTGTGACGGCCCGCGACGCGATGAGTTCATGCTATGACGTGATGATGTGTCACCTTGATATATCTTGTGAGTTCACTTCTGTTGCATGTTTAGGACGCGATGCAGTGGTGCATGCCTGCAGACCATGTTGCTTATGCAAGTTTCGTGTGTGGACCCATGGGACTAGGTATGCACCATCACACTTGGTATGGGGGGGGGGGGGATGGGGGTCAAAAAAGGGGGATGGAAGGGGTAGAAGACAGGCGGGGAGGGGGGAAGGGAAGTCCAATGAGCAGGGGTGATAAAAAATGGGGGGTGGGAGGGGTAGAAGATGGGCGGGGGTAAAAAATGGGGGGTCGAGTGGCGAAGGGAAAGGGGGGTCGAAGGGGAGGGTCGGGCAGGTAGACAAGAAAAGGGCATGGGGGGAGTAAGAATTCTATGGGTGGTACCAAGGACAAGGGCAGTGCAACCATAGTAGTGGGGCCCGGTGAGGTTGCAAGGGTACCCATGGCAAGGCGGGTGACATGAGGCGTGGGGGCAATGATGAAAATGGGGTGGGGGTGGGGAAGAAATGAGGCGAGCAGGGGAATAACAATGGGGTGGGTGGGTAGAAATGGGCGGGCAAGGGGGCACCAAAGGGGCTGGCAGGTAGGGGGAAAGGGAGGCTGGGAAAGGGAGTTTGTGGAGGTAGGCGAAGTAAAGGAAGGTGGTGAGCATGGTAGCAAAAGGGGGTGGGGTCAAGCAATGAAGGAGGGGTGGTGGCAAGCAGTGACTTCTTGAGTAGGAGGGCGGTTGGTGGTGCGATCCACACGGCAGCGCCCACCGCAAAAGGTGGGAGGGGAGGAATGGGAGGAGAGAAGAGGGAGAAAGAAGTAGGGAGTGAGAGTAGGGATGGCGAGGAGAGAGAGGGAGGGAGCAAGGAGAGAGAAGAAAGAAAGAGAGAAGAACAGAGAGGAGAGAGATGAGGGGGCAAGAGGGAAGGATTTAGGAGGGAGATTTTTTTCTCTTTTTTTTAAAAAAAAAAATGAATTGCTAAGTCTTAAATGGGTTTAATTTTTAAGAAAGAAAAGCAAAGAAACATAGTTCCTCTTTGTGCACAAACGCAGGGCGGGGTAAAATAATTTACCTCGACAGGAGTGGGATAAATAAGTGTGGGTTGAACATGACATGATGGACGCATCGACACACATCACGAGACAAAAATCAAACATTCACGTGAAAAAATAATTGAAAACACAATGAAAAATTAGTTTGTCAAAATGAAGTGAAAAAAGAAGGAAAAATGTCCAAGCAAAGGTGCCACATAGGTCTGTTAAGTCAGAACATAGTTTTGACAAGAATAAGACACATTCACATGAAACAATGAGGAAAAATAGAACCTGAAAACATAATAATAAATTAATAATGAAAAATCTAGTAGTCATAATGGAATGCAATGTGAAGGAAAAATGTTCGGTTTGATTAGATGGATAGGACTATAAAGTCAAAACATGGATTCGATGAGAAATGAGGATGTTCACGTGGAAAAAATGATAAAATCGCACATAAAAATGAAAATAAAATTTAATTCGAGACAATTCATCAGTCAAAACAAAGGGCAATAAAAAGAAAAAATGCCAGGGGAATGATGTTTGATAGGGTCGTTAGGTTGGAATGTAATTCCGGTGGAAGAAAGGCAGGTTTGCATGGAAAAAGTCCATGCAGGGTGCCATTTTGATGAGAATAGAGCATGTTCACATGAAAAAATAGCAAAAATCACATAAAAATAAACCCACAAATATGCCAAAATAAATCATGATCAATCTGTGCATAAAAAAGATAGACTATAAAAAGAAAAACCATTTGAGAGGAAGGGAAGATTAAGGCTATCATGTCAAATAGTAGTTCTGGCATGAGAAATATGTGTTTGCATGAAAACACATCCGATTTGCATAAAATTCTTCAAAAATTAACAACAGAGGAACTCTTGCTCATAATAGAGGGCAATAAAAAGGAAAATTAGCCAACTCAAAGGGATAAACAAGACTATAAGGTTAAATTCTAATTTCAATAAACGTAGGATGCATTCACATGGAAGAGTTGCAAAATGATAAAACAAACGAAAGGGCAAGAAAAAGACTACGAGAATAAAGTAGAATAGGATGGTTGGGTGAGAAAGGGACCTCTACAAAGAAATAATGAAATATGATATCGTTTAAGGATCAAATGGTAGGGGATACATGAATATATGCAAATAAGACGCGTAAGGATGCATTTCTAATAGATTGATTTGTCCAATCAGCAAGGGTCTAGTACTCAATCATGACCCATACCCTTGCATCCCCACACTTAAGACATGTTATATATAGAAATAAATGCAAGAGATAGGGCTCAAAACAATTGGCCCATTTAGTTGGTTGATGTGGATTGTCCTCGACGTGCTAGTTGGGGAGTTGAAGTCATCTATAAGAGGTACCACATCTTGCCATAGCACTTGTCTAGCATCATAGAAGGGACCATGAAGTAGCACCTAGGGAGATAGCAATGTTGATGAAGAACTAGTTAAGAAGTTGATACCAAAGGATATCACCCTTAGCTCAACGGATGCACATATAAGAATGATAGATAAGTTGCTCACCCATCAAAACCTTCACACCTTAATTTAGTGAGGAAGGCCACCTTCATGTCATTCCTATTGCTTAATATATCTCATACCACTAAAATGCCGCACCTTTGAAAGTGGCGAGGAATATCGCCAACCAATGCTCGCGGTTTCTAGCATTGTTGGCTACACACACTACTATGAACTTAGCTACATGAATATCAGGATCTTCATTGTACTCTCTCTTAAAGATTGGCAATGGGATTATCACTGGCTTGCTATCAATATTTCAAGGATGGATTTGGCTAGGAAGGGGACCTTGCTTCACCATGGGGGCTTCTTTAAAGAGTGCTACAATAAGGATATCAAAGGAGGCTTCTGTTGTGCTAGTTTGTTCTCAACTTTAATTTTTGCCTCCTCTCTTTTTACATACCTCTGAGGATTCATTCTAGTGCTTGCCTCTTGATCACGTCATTCATTAGGGAGTTAACTCCACTGATTTTTTCCATATTCAATAGAAGAGAATCAAAAGTGCTTCAATCTCTAGAGGACTCTCTTGCCAACACTTAGGCTTTTCTACGACAGCCTCTGGTGTTTACCATGTTTGTGGTGTGCCCACACTTTTCAAGTGGATGCTCACTAAAGCCTCTACACACTTTGTACTTCTTTGGTTGTGATTAAGGAGGGGTATTTGTGATATTGGCAATCACACTCTAGCTTAGCCTCTTTGTATGGTGCTCAGGATGCAGAATCCCATATGCACAGTGGTGGAAAGTGCAACCTACTCTATTCCTATAAAGCATTGTACTTGCTCTCTTTTTGAATGCAATGTCATAGTACTTTTGTACTTCCAGTAAAGTTTCTGTGTCATTGTCAACCCACAACACAAGATTTTGTATATGAGTCCAAGCTTCCATCTTGGAACCTAATTCACTTGTGTGACATTTGATCTTGATGTACATCACCTCATGAGCTCACTCTTCCTCTTTCAACCTCCATAGCCATGCTCTAGATCCGACATTTCTACACTTTAGGGGACTATGACCCTTTAAGGTTCACAATGTTAGTAGAACGGGAATGTGGAACTTGAAACCCTAGAAGGAGAGGGCATAGGATTCTTCAATGGAAGTTGCATTAGAAAATATTACCCTTCATCACATCCACTTCATGAACCTCGATGATAGAACCACTGTCAAATGTGAGGGTTGCAACCATCATAGAGCTCGAGGAGGTAGATGAGGAAGTGGTAGCACCAGCCTACCTGAAAATCATTGTTATCTCCCAAAAATCATATACCCTTGATGCACTAATTGATGAGGGAGCTGACACAAATATCTTAAAGAAAAAACACTAGACAACCGCAATTGCAACCAACCAATGTGATTTGGGGGGGCAATCCTACCCACTCTTGGGAAAATGCAAATTAATGGTTTCTATCAAGATTGAGAGCCTACCCATTGTCTTTTACGTGCTACCTAACAAGCAAAGTGTTGGCAAGGAATCATTACTAGGGCATGTGTTCAAAAAACAAGTTCATTGTAATGTTGACTACGATACATAGCGCATCCACCTCGCCATCGGTCATGTTAACGACTTTTAGCAATAAAGGGCACCACAGTTGTCCTGAAGCCTATAGTGCCACTGGTAGCTAAACCTAGTGTCCACCCTCCTAAGGAGGGGGTATTATATGACAATGTACTCCCATAGCACTTTCACAGCCACATCGGGGAACCACGGTCCCCAAAAACTCAAGTGGGTCCCTAAGCATAGACCACAGATTCAAAAATGACAATCATGGAGAATGCATAGCTTCCATGCCTCAAACTCTAGGCCTAAATGGTGGAGTTGGTGCTCTTATAGTTCACACGTGACCGCGAGCAGCACTCGGTTCCAAAAGCCTTGCTGTGTGCCCAAGGATACTATGAGGGTAACACCTTGCTGTGGTTGCCTAAACTCTCAAGTGCTATGTATGATCCTCAAACTCATGCCCCAAAAACCAAGTTTTAGAAACATCAACCGAAACAGGGGAGGAGAAGAACTAAAAGGAAGGGTACTCAATCCTTGAGTGCTCAAATGGCCTATCAACCCAAGGCTCTCAACCAAAAGTCCACAAGCAACCACTCATGAGTGAGCTTCCACCTAATAACTCCAAGATGATCACCACCGCAAGATCTGATGATAAAGTGTCAATTATACTTCAAACCTCACAAACCAATCATGCCACACCCACCACTAAGAATCTTCAAGTGGAAGCACCCTGCATCAAGCTGTCTTGTTCAACTAAAAACATGTTTCCAATGGCTAGATTCAACTTTCACACTGTTTGCTAGAAGTTACAAATGTTTAGACCTAGGTCTACTTGACAAACCCATATCAAACAAGGTACGTTCCTTGCCATATTCTTGGGAAAAGTGCAAATTCATTTTTATTAAGACTTCCACTATTACAAATAAAGATGATTGTTTGGTACTGAAATTTCATGAGTAAAGGGCATAAGCCAATGCTTGATCACATCCTATAAGAAAAGTAAAATGTCAATGCCATTACAGGAACTTTTTGAACTCTAATGACTAGTTGAGTCCAATTTCCTATGCAAGTGGTATAGTTTGTGCCTTTCATGGGCTCAAGAGGGTTACCAAATCATGACCAATGTGGAGCAATGACATGCCATCAAGACTTCCAAGCCTACAACTCAACCTATGTGGCCCCCACCTCATTTAGAATGTTGGCCATAACTAGGAATCGACTATTAGAAGACAATATCATGCTTCATCCATAACTCATACTTGGATAGGATTCTAACGAGGGGGGAACTCCACATTGCAAGTCGACTCAACTTTGGTGACCTCTTGATTGATGTATTAACTTATATAATGTAAGTAGGTATTTGCCCATAGGATATGGATGGACCATTATGTGACCCTTGAGTATAACCCCAAGTTTTAGGACTAGCTCTTGAGAAAGTAAGACACACCACATATGCATTGAATGCCATACACCTTGATTTCTACAATCCTAGGAAGGATTTTCATATTTTCCAAGGGGAAGGGGGGTAATGGATAAAAACTTAGAATTGAATTTTAAAGGGGAAGAATGAATCTGTAAAAATGTGTGTGGATTGATTGGTATGAGAATTCTCATCTAATATTTCTAGACATTTTACTTTTCGTGTGCAAGAGATGCTTCAGAAAACTAATTGTGGGATATCGTGTGGTGACAAGAACCAAAATGACAGGACAACAAGATAAAGCCAATAGGATCCCCTTCTTCAAGGAAGAGCATAGGAGATACAAACTAGCCATGAAAATTTGAGCAAACACAATATTAGTGAGTTTGGGAATCTCCCAATTCCCATTTTTTGAATACTAAAAAGGTGGCACCCGGATAACATGCCCATAAGTTTATCAAAACCATATGATGTGACCTATCATTGGAAAGCGCTTGAAAAATGGAATCTATTAAGCTACGGAGCTTGATTTGGAGTTATAGTGTTCAAGTTATGACAAATCCAAAGATTTGACCAGGTGTCCCAACCTTGTGGAAAATTCCCATATTTCCCAATATGGTGTTAGCATTTAATCAATTAAAATAATATAGCATCCACAATCTTGAAGGAGTGTTGATATCCAAAGAGGTAGTGGAACAAATGATAGAATGATGTAACCTTGACAAGTACCTAGAAAAGGTGGGACAAGACATCGTCAAAAGGAATAGTTGCATGGTGACCATCAAGTAAGGCCAAACCTCTAGAGAGAAGGGTGAAAGTTGCCCTCAATCCAAAGATTGTGGAGAAGGCACTAGAATTAGCAGAGAATCTAGAGAAGAGGCCAAAGAGGGATGTGTACAGGATGCTAGGGATGGATAAAAAGAAGGTATGCACAAATGATGGAATCAGCCTAGCTGACATTCCGGACCCCACCATTCGATTGTAGGCTAAAATGGTCCACATTCTTTTATCAAGCCAGAGATATAATGCTCTACAAAAATGATGGAATCAACCTAGCTAACATTTCGGACCCCACCATTTGACTATAGGCTAAAATGGTCCACTCTTTTATCAAGCTAGAGATATAATGCTCTCATGAATAGAATAGCATACCATTGCTAGAGAGTCTTGTAGCCAATGCCTTGGTTGGATGAGGTGAATTGGAATGCCTACGTTTGGAAGACAATATAAACATCGGAAAAGGTACTAGCCACACCACCAAGGGTGGCATAAAGGGATTCTTCAACTACCACAATGGAGTCTAAGAGGAGAAACCTACCTCTCCAAGACTTTGAATGTAGGCTTTGAAGAGGAGTGTTAGTGGCTATAATTCAGGAAGCTCTAGGGGAGACGAAAAGAGAAGTAGTAGAGGAGGCCCCAAAGCCATCACCAATCCAAGAGGAGTATCGTTCTCCCACCCTAGCAAGCATGACAATCTCGTTGTTAGCAGGAGAATAGGGGGGAAATGAAGTCCACAAGGAATAGTAGAACAACATTGAGAGAGTTGCTAATGAAAAGAAGAATGACAAACCAACTCAATATCAAGAAGCCTCACGCCAGAGGATAGTCAATGAGCAGTAAGGCTTAGAGTTGTCGAGTTAAGGGGGAGGAAAAAGATCACTCTTAAAATCACCATAAGAAGAACTTGATCCACCTCTAAGGAAAGCTGACAGCTACAAAGGGGGGGGGGAGGAATCTAAAAGACTAGAAGAAGAGCACAAGAAGAGGCAAGAAGAGGAGGAAGAATGACTAAGGCAATAGGAGGAGGTGGATATCACCCTAGCCATTAGAAGATCTATGGAGCAGTTCTTCTGATCATAAGAATTGGCAATGATAAGCCCAACAAGAAAGGGTGTGCAAAGCACGACAAAGCTGAAGAAGTGGGACCAAGACCGATGGTCAAAGGCAAGGGTAAAGCCCTGCTACACCCAATCCCGCCAGTCATGGCTGCACCAACAATCACCCCAAAACAAGGAACTAGGGAAGGGGTGGTCAACGAAAGCAACATCATGACCCCTCGAGTGTAGTACTTAGTTAGCAAAGTCCAAGAAATTGCACTAGCACCCAACAGTGAAGGATCCCCCTTGTAGAAACAAAGAAACTGGTAGCAGTAGTAGCTAATGCAGAATCATGCCAAGGGGAAAAGGTAGCTCATTTAGAAGTGTCAACTACTTTGGTGCCTTCAGCCATGTGCATAATGAAGATAAATACAAATTTGTAAAGGAGCTTCAAAGCCAACTCAACAAGGCAACAGAAGAGAAAAACGTCATGCTTGCAAAGCTCGAAGAAGAGAAGATTGCATTTGCAACTTACAGGGTGAAACAAGCAAGAGTGATGACTATTGTAAATAGAGTAGTAATCACACTAAAAGAGACCTTAAAGGCAAGGGAGGGAGAAGAGAGTCTAAAGGAGTTATATGATGAAGAAAGAGAGAACCATATCTCCTTAGAGAATATGTGTACCTTCAACTCCCAAGAAAACAGATGTCTATAGATGGAAATAAAGGAGTTGAAGAGGCAAACAGAAGAGGCAAGGTTGGAACTACAGATGATGGAAACATGAACCAAAGAGACGAGGAGACTATGAAGAAGTTGATGGAACTACATAACTAGCTTCAATCAACTCTCCACAAGCAAGCCACTTTGAAAGAGCAGGTGGAATGTAAAAAGCAAGAGCAAGAGAAAATGCACACACTATGGTGGGAGTAGGAGTAAGTGATTGCCACCCTATCCCGATACCAAAATCAAGGGCTAGAGTAGATGAAGGAAAAAGTAAAGGAATGGGTAGTCAAGAACGAAGATAGAATCAAAGACGTAGCCTATAAGCTGGCCCATTCTGAGGGTGAACGCATCTTGGTGGAAAGCAAAGCTATGGCTATCCAGCCATAAATGCTGGAGCAACAACACACATTCTTGAGCACAGTATTGAATGTCACACAGCCAAGAGAAGAAGAGACATTGGAACAAGTAAGAAGAAAGCTAGAACTAACAAGGAGGGTGCTGCAACGATATGGACTCCATGCTAATGTACCCAAGCCTAGCACTAGCTTGGGAGTAGAGAAGGAATGCACCCACCTACTCTCAGTTGGCTTAACTACGCAAGAGCTCACGTTGCTAGGGATCAAGGAGCTAAAATAGCAAATGTAGCCACCCCAATAGAAGCCACTCGAGTTGGTCCAAGAAGAAGGGCTTGATTTTGAACCAAACCAACAAGAGGAAGAATGGGTGCAGGGGCCAAGCCCCCCTCTATAGCCACAAGTACATTTAGAAGAGAAAGGGAAGGAAGCTGGGCCACCTAAACATATGGAGATGATGCAAAAATGTAGAGAGCAAGTGGAACATGCCCGCAAGAAGTTTCAAGCCAAGATACTACAAGTTCCACAAGCAGCCATCCCTTAAAGTGAGGAGTACAATCCTATCAATTGGGGCTAGGAACTTGTAGTGTGGAAGCAATGGGAAACCCATGGCCACCACTTTGAGTTCTCCTTCACCATGAATGCCTTCTAGTGAAAAGCAAAGCTGTGGTTGTTGAGACACGAATGGTGGAGTAAAAACACGCATTCTTGAGCATAATATTGAATGTCACACAGCCGGGAGGAGAAGAGACATTGGAGCAACTAAGAAGAAAGATAGAACTAACAAGGAGGGCAATGTAGCATGGACTCCATGCTAAGGCACCCAAGCTTAGCACTATCTTGGGAGTAGAGAAGCAACATGTCCACCTTATCTCAGCTATCTTAACCACACAGGAGCTCATCTTGCTACATCTTGGGGAGCCATGATAGCAAATGCAACCACCTCAATAGGAGCCACTAAAGTCAGGGTCCGGGAAGAAGGGCATGATTTTGAACCAAACCAACAAAAGGAAGAATGAGTGTAGGAACCATGACCCCCTCTATAGTGACAAGTATAGTCAAAAGAGCAAGCGGAGGAAGCTAGGCCGCCTAACAAATAGTGGAGATGAGACACAAATGCATAGAGCAAGTGGAACATGCTCATAGGAAGTTTCAAGCTAAGACACTATAAGTTTTTCAGCAAGGGAATGCAGGCTAGAATGCCCCAAATTTGTGGCATTTTGAATCAGTCATTGCCCCAAATTTGGGAGCTGAAAATACGCCAAATTTTGGGGCATTTTCAGCAAGGGAATGCAGGCTCGAATACCCCAAATTTGTGGCATTTTCAGTAGAAGGAATGCATGCTGAAGTAACACCAAATTTCGGGCATTTTTAGCAAACATTTAACACATGCATGTTGAAATTTTGGTGCAAATTTCTGCAATTTCATTGAACTTTACTAATTATTTATCACTTGAATGCCTTCTTGGCGAAAAGCAAAGCTGTGGCTATCAAGTCATGAATGGTGGAGCAACAACGCACATTCTTGAGCATAGTATTGAATGTCACACATGAGAGCGGAGTTTTGAGCCCAAGATGTGCCTAAAATTTGCCAAAAAGTCCAGAACTTAGGGAAAAAATATTTAACATCGAAGGCGGCGGCTCCAGCTAGGACGATTTTAAGCACCAAGTGAAATACGACTCTTAAAAGGCACCCAAGCGACACTTCTTGATTTTTGATAATTTTTCTGACTGCCGTGCAGGTTGCCAAGAGTTTCCAGCCAATGCGGAATGTCAAGACGGACGCGCAACAATTTACAACACTCGAATCGAAGCCAAGATGGGGAAATGGCCACAAGATGGGCAAGATATGAAAAGGTGGACATTGGAGAAGACCAAAAGGGGTGCCCTTTGGAGCCTTTGCCCCCCCACCCAAAAAAAATTATGCATCCTTGATCAAAAACGTGGAGAGAGAAGATGGGAGGATGAAAACGTGAAGAAGGCGCCATCACCGAAATTTGCGCCTCCATGGATGTTGGCAGGTTACAAACACCCTATGCAACTGACATTGCCCTCGATCTTCTCCCTCCTTGCCAGTCTTATCGCCTATCTTTGCCTGTGAAATGGCTGTGGGAATGAAGAGATGGAAATCTAGTCTTTCTCTCTCCTCCCTCTCTCTCCCCTAAGGGGTTGTTCTTGTGTGCAAGAGGAAAATGAAGAATGGTGAAGGAAAGCTTGTTCGGTTGGGACCGGATTGCTTCCAGATCGATGTAGACATGAAGATTGCTGATTTTGAAGGTGCTGGACATTGAATGAGGGCTAACCCGCAGTCCCGCACCAAAACCGAGATCCCGAGACATGAAGCCTAAGCGGTAATTCAACTTTTATGAAGGAAAAATGAGTTTTTATGCTATTTGATTGATGAAATATTGTTCCCATGTGTTGATTATGCATTATAATGTTGTTTTCTATGAGTTTCAACAGTTTATAATCAAAAAATTAGAAAATCATAAGTGATATGGCTGAAATTAATGTCATAAAACCCATAAAACATGCGTTTAAGGGGTAAAATGGGGTTTTTTACAAAATAAATAGGAAATATGAGACATAATACCTACAAAACCTGAAATTTTGCTGTCAAGGAACCTAAGGGCCATAGCCCACAATCAATCTTAATTTCTAGTCATTTTTTTAATTGAAGAAAATAGAGGAAAAATACCAAAAAATGGTGAAAATTGGGTTTTAAATGGGAGAAAATTAGGAAACGGAAAAAGGAAAATTCTAGAAAATTACATGTGTGTTTGTGCAGCGTATGATGAAGGTAGAGCATGAGGTTAGCCTCAGTTTACCCTCGCTTCTATGTTTCCATCCGTGTTTATCGCTTTCTTTATAAGGAAAAACACATAAAATAACTCTTTCACCTAATCAACGAATGCAAAACATTAAACAGTAGGATGAGAGGGGAGGTTGAGCATCAAAATATAAACTAAAATCTAGTTTATGTGTTGCATCATGCCTATAGGACATCTTTTTAAAGTAAAAGAGAAAGGCATCATGAGCGTAAGGCTCTGTGTCTTTTCTCTTTGCAGTACATAAGCGCTAGCATGGAAATCATGAAAAGATTGGTTTTGCACAGTGCACAATGCTGATTTTCTTCTGTTTGTGCACTAAACTATTCACATTATGCACTATGCATAGTTCATGGTATCAAAGAAAAAGCTCGTGGACTGCATAGCAATTGTTTTCTTAGGAATTTGACCCACGATTGAGAGTATAAGGTTATCCCTTGCCGTAGGATAGAGGGGCGGTTTCCTAAGGGACTGTTAAGTGAGGACACATGGTATATCTCCTGGAAATACAAGAAATATAAAAGAGAGGATTTTTTGTTCGATTGTGTTATATGTTGAGCAGCGCATCAAGGGGCTAATCCCTGCGATGTAGGAGAGCTGCACTGGGGCCACGGTGTTTCTACTGAGAGGTTGCCTCCATGTATGTGATCGTGGCATTGCCAAAGTTTATGGGTTCTTCCTCTAAGGAGCTTATGGAAAGGGAAACGTTGGACTACAAAATGATAAAACTATAAATGCATAGATTAGGATTTAGGGCAGTTTGTACTTTAGCATTAGATTGACACTCCTGGTCCACGAGGTAGTGAGGGTGTGTTTGTCTATTATGAGCATGAGGTCCGGCTAGTGCCATAGCCAGTGCCAGCCCGTTTCAGGTCCCATCAACACAATCGAGAGGAGAAGAGACATTGGAACAACTAAGAAGAAAGCTAGAACTAACAAGGAGGGCACTATAACATGGACTGCATGCTAAGGCACCCAAGCCTAGAACTAGCTTGGGAGTTGAGGAGCAACGTGTCCACCTAATCTTAGCTTCCTTAACCATGTAGGAGCTCACCTTGCTAGGGCTTGGGGAGCTAGAATAGCAAATGTAGCCACCTCAACAAGAGCCACTAAATCCAATTTAGGAAGAAGGGCCTGATTTTGAACGAGACCAACAAGAGGAAGAATGAGTGTAGGAACCAATCCCCCCTCTACAACCACAAGTATAGTCAAAAGAGTAAGAGGAGGAAGCTAGGCTATTGAGATGGCAAGCTCAACACGTGCGCACATTGATGATGGACTGCCTGGCTAGATGGGTCCACAAGTCTACACTTAGCACGTTGTTGGTCATTATGATACTCACATAGCCACTAACTTATCACTTATTATATTTAGTTTGTTACACCTACCTATAGTTGGCAAAGATATCGTACTAGTAGATTAGTATAGTCTGTTATGCATTTTTTGACTTAGTAGGCCATTTCCTTTATGTTATATCTTATCTATACTTTGTGTACATTGTATAGTGTGTGGAAGAAGAAGAATAAATCAGCAAGAAAACATTTTTGGGCCTCCATCTCTCTTCTTGTGTTCTTGAGTGACCTTCCTCTTGTGTATACAGTGTGTGTTTGACATAGCAGCTTAAGCAAGTCCGCCCACATGCGATTCTTGATATGGTATCAGAGTGGCACCACTGAGAGAGACTCATTTTGAAGGCTGAAGTGAAGGAAAAGAAGTAAGGTTTGAGCAAGCAAGCAATGGGTGAGAAGCTCTCCCATTCTTCCACTCTTTCTCTTGGATAGTGCCTATGGAGGCACCAAAAGCAGGGTAGAGTGAAAATCTTAGATTTATGTGAGATTTGATGTGCAAGAAGAGCACTCTATATTCTGCAAATATACATTTTTTTTGGGCAGTGTATGGTTTTTTGGGCATCTGATGCTGTTTTAGGCCCTGTTTTAGAGCGGCAAGGTTGGAAGGATAGCAATTTCAAGGTACACTCTAATTTTGATTGTATTGACGAAAAATGGGTGCACAAGTTACATATTTTGAATTTGTAAATTTTTAGGTGTTTGCTAGGAAGAAAATATAAGGTTTATTTGCAAAAAGTTGCAGATTACATGTACTATTGAGAAATTAGTGAAAAAGGTTGCTTGGTGTATTGTTGTGCACTTATTTGTGAAAGGTTGCAAAAGACTAACTTCCTATGTTGTATCCTTTTTTATGATAATGATAGAGGATAGTGAAAATCCCATTATTGAGAAGCTCGACAAGAACAACTACCCTTCATGAAAGTTCTGTGTGACAAACTTCCTCATTGGAAAGGGTCTTTATGAGTTTGTTTCAGGTGTGAAGAAAAGGAGCCAGAGTTGGCCAACTACAAATGAATTAAAGGCATGGAAAGAATGGAACGCAAAAGACAAAAAGGTGATGTACTGGCTATCTGCAGTCATTAATAATACTATGTTAGGACATATCAGGAATGCAGAAACTTCACATGCAACTTGGACAAATTTTTAGAATATTTTTTAGTAAATAAAAGGCACGAAAGATTCAACTTAAGCAAGATTTGAATACATTGAAGAAAGGAAAATGTCTATCACAATGAGTATATTTTGAAGGTGAGGAGCATTGCAGATGCTTTAGCAACAATTGATGCAATGTGTGATCATGATGATTTGGTTTCATTCACTTTGAGTGGCCTTAATAATGAGAATTTGGTTTCATTCACTTTGAGTGGCCTTAATAATGAGAAGGCATGGAAATCATTTGTTACTTCAATATATGTACAAAAGCCATTTCCAGATTTTGTTGAGCTGGTATCTCTCATGATTACCAAAGAGATCAATATGCAGGGTGACTAGTTTGAAAGAAATGGTGAACAGGTCCAAGCATTTTACTCTAGAAGGAGACGTGGTAGATCCTCTTTGAGAGGCTGTGATATGGGACGTGCTGGTGATAACCAGCAAAACAGGTTCAATCAACAATTTGGTGAAATGCAAGTTTCAGGAGGTCAAGGAAACTTTAGAGGCAAGAGGAGCTCTAGAGGAAGAGGTGGATGGCAGAACAGAGGTTCTAGAAATTTTGCTATTATTTGCCATCATTGTGGCAAAATAGGTCATATTGCAGCCCATTGTTATGCTAAGAAGAATGATATTCACAGTGGTAAATTGTAGTAAGGAAACTATGCATCGTCTTCACGACACAATGAAGATAAAAGTGAGGGTTTCTTTATTATGCAGCATATGATGAATGCAATTATAGGAAAGAAGACACATGATGATGTATGGTATGTCAATTCATGTGCATCTAATCATATAACTAGTTATGTTGAATGGTTTGGAGAGATGTAGGACTTACAAAATCTAGGTTATGTGCAGACGGTTGATGATTCATGCCACCCGATTCCACACATTGGAAAGGTTTCCTTGTCCTTGCATGATGACCAGACAAAGAGTCTCTGACACAGATGTATTACATGTGCCATCAATCACAAAGAATCTAGTGTTTGTTGGCCAAATGGTAGAGCAAGGGTCACAGGTTTGATTCAATGCAAAAGGTTCTTTTGTAGAAGGCTTTAATGATAAGTGCAGGTTGGTCACAAAAGGAAGTAGAGTTGGTCGCATATTCACTTGGTCGCATATTCACTTTAGACGCTCGAATTCCTACAATGGATGCTGCTATGCATGCTAAAGGAAAAGGAGTGGTTGTAGGCCTTGAAATATGGCATTAATGTATTGGACATGAAAATGTGCAAATGCTGAAATTAATCAGTCCAGAGGATAGTTATAGGGTTGCCTTCTTTTAGAGTTGTAAAATTTCATAAAGTGTATGAAGCATATCAGTTTGGTAAGCATGCGAGACAACCCTTCTCACATGACAAAGAAGTGAGCAGAAATATACTTGATGTAGTGCATACAGATGTTCGGGGGCCTACACAAAATGTATCTCTTGGTGGTAGCAAATACTTTGTCACATTTATTGATAACTATTCAAGGAAGCTATGGGTATATTTCATGAAGGAAAAGAGTGATGTATTTGAGCACTTCAAATCTTTCAAGGCAGTTGTTGAAACAGAAATAGGGTTGAAAGTAAAGTTCTTGAGATCAGATGGAGGGGGAGAGTACCTCTCTAATGAGTTTAGTGGCTTATTGAGGACTCATGGGATAAAGAGGCACTTTACTTGCAAGTATACCCCACAACAAAATGGGGTTGTAGAAAGAAAAAATAGGCATATTGCAGAAGTTGCACGGGCAATAATGGCTGAAAAGAATATGCCAAAACATTTTTGGCAAAACATTTTTGGTCTGAAGCTAGTCTAAAGTTTTCCATATTGTTGTCTATATTATGAATAGAACTCCCGCAGCTACAATTCATGGGATGACTCTCGAAGAATGGTTTACTGTGGCAAGAAGCTCGATGTATCACACTTGAAGGTATTTGGCTATGTTGCATATGTTCATGTGCCAAATGAGATATGGAAGAAGCTTGATCCAAATGCTTTAAAATGTATTTTTATTGGATACTCTTTAGAGTAGAAAGGGTATCGTTTCTATAACCCTGTCACACATGTGAGTTCAGAGTGAGCAGGAATGTTATTTTTTATGAGATGAGCATTTGGTATGCATCTCTTGGTGATATATTAGATGATGATAATGATCATGATGAAGGCTATGTGCTAAAAGAAAAGCAATAATCATGGAGTCTTAGTGGACCAGAAACATCATCTGGTATTGCACCTACATTGAGCCCTTGGTCTGGAAGACTAAGTAGTAGCCCCACATCTTTAGGTGGATCTATAAGTGCTGCAAGCAAATACAAAGGAAAGAAGAAAGTGCTGGATGGTAATGATGCATCCACTAGCAATTTGGGATTTGATGGATATTCTAGTGGTTTAGAGAGTTTGGATTATGAGCTTGGTATTCCTTTAGCCAGAACAACAGGTGTACAGAGAACTCATAGTAATGTAAAGGCTCCATTGAGTGATCCAGTGGTATGCAGGTCTAGCAGGGTTAGATACCCTGTTAAAAGATTTGGTTTTGAAGGTTATGTAGCTCACCATTATGCTTATATGGTGAATTAGTTGAGGATGTTGAGGATGTTGAGCATAATGCAGATGGTTCCACTATAGCAGGTATAAGGCTAGGCTGATTGCAAAAGGAAATGCTCAAACATATGGCATATATTATAAAGAGACAGTCTAGTTGCTAGGATGGCAACTATTAGATGTGTAATTGTCTTGGCAGTAGCCAAAGGTTGGAGTTCGCAACAAATGGATATTACGAATGCCTTCTTGCATGGTGAATTTCAAGAAGAAGTGTATATGGATCAGCTAGCAGGTTATGAAGAATTAGAGCATCCCACATATGTGTGCACGTTAAAGAATGTGCTCTATGGGCTGAAGCAAGCACCTAGTGTGAGAAAACATGGATCTTGAGCATGTTTGCAGCTATGAAGGTTGGAAAGTGGTGACTAGAGTCATTGCAACATGGACAAATGACACTAACTGTTACTTGAGTGAGTTAGGTTCCAAGATTGAATGCTTGGACTCATAAACACAATCTCAAGTAGGACATGACAATGACATAGAGTCTAGTACAAAGTATGATAGCATTGCATTGAAATGAGTGTCAAGTACATGCTTATATAGCTTTTGGATAGTATCACTCTTCCTCACTATGCTTATGGGACTCTAGGCATCTCTTGTAGAGCTTCTAGAGCATACATCTTTTCTCATATCTTCCATACAAAGCCACTTATGGGCCAGCCTATTTTGGGCATACATCTAGCCTCTATGGGCATACATAATTTGATTTCTCAACACCTAGAGCATGGTCTGGCAAGATTGGAGAGTATCTTGTCAATATCGGATTTTGTATTTCCGATGCTGATCACTCACTTTATGTGAGAAGGGGAGATGCAGGTTTGGTCATCATAGTCATTTATGTGGATGACTTGATTATTACAAGTGACAGTGACAATGGGATTGCTGAAGTTAAGGACTTCTTGAAGAAGAAGTTTGAGATGAAGGATTTGGGTGAGCTGAGATACTTTCTTGGTATTGAAGTGATTAGATGTGATGATGGTATATGGCTATTCCAAAGGTAGTATGGCTTGGATATGTTATCCAAGTATGGTATGATAGCATGTAAGCCTCTTTGAGTACCATTGGAGCAAAATGTGAAGTTGAGTGTTGACATTGGAAATGAGATAGAAGAACCTACAATGTTTAGAAGGATAGTAGGGAGTTTGATTTACATGACTATCACAGGGCCAGGACTTGAGCTATGCTATGGGCCTTGTCAGTTAGTTTATGCAAATGCCTAGAAAGCCTTATTTGGATGTAGTTAGACGTATATTGAGGTATGTGAAGTCCACTTTACATTATGGACTTTTTTATGAGGCAGATAAGGGTGTATAGGTCTTTGGATACATAGATGTAGATTGGGCTAGTAGCATGTTAGACAGAAGATCTACTAGTGGATTCATGTTTTCCCTTGGTAGTATAGTAGTTACATGGAGCAGCAAAAAGAGACCTAAAGTTGCTTTATCGAGTACAAAGGCTATAGAGGTGCTGCTATGGCAACATGTGAGGTGGTATGGCTACAAAAGTTATTAGGTGATTTGGATGTGCAGGGAGATGGTCCAGTTGTCATTCATTGTGACAACATGAGCAGCATACAGCTAGCTAGGAATCTAGTGTTCCATACTAGGACAAAACACATATAAGGTGCACTACCACTTTGTGAGAGAGAACGTACTTGCAAGAGAGATTGACTTGGTAGCACACAGGATCAAATAGGTGACATTTTCACAAAGGCATTGGGTGTAGAGAAGCTTCAAAAGTTTCAAAACTTACTTGGAGTTGCAAAGATAGAGTTGAGCTTGAGGGGGAGTGTTGAGATGGCAAGCTCAACATGCACGGACATTGATGATGGACCGCCTGGCTAGAGGGTTCTGCATGTCTACACTTAGCACATTGGCAGTCATTATGATACTCACATGGCCAGTAACTTATCACTTATTATATTTAGTTTGTTACACCTACCTACAGTTGGCAAAGATATAGTGCCAGTCGATTAGTGTAGTCTATTATGCACTATCTGTCTTAGTAGGCCACTTTCCTTTATGTTGTATATTATCTATACTTTGTGTTAATTTTATAGTGTGTGGAAGAAGAGGAAGAAATCAACAAGAAAACATTTTTTGGCCTCCATCTCTCTTCTTGTGTTCTTGAGTGAGCTTCCTCTTATGGATACAGTGTATGTCTGGCGCAACAGCTCAAGCAAGTCCCCCCACCACACGAAAACAAATGGTGGAGATATGGCACAAATGTAAAGAGAAAGTGGAACATGCTCACAAGAAGTTTCAAGCCAAGACACTACAAGTTCCATAAGTGGCCATCCCTTAAAGCGAGGAGTGCGATCCTATCAATTGGGGCCAAGAACTTGCAATGTGGGAGCAATGGAAAAACTGCAGCCACCCCTTTGAGTTCTCCTTCACCTTCCCTTGCACATTGGATAGACTATTATCTCCTAGGGTGGTGGAGGATGTCATTAAACTTTCAACAAAGCTAGGAAGGAGATGGCTATAGGAACGAATGAGATGCCCCACAAGGTGGCAATAGAAATCTATAGACTACTAGGAAGACAAGGCAGTGGAGGTACCCTAGAGGGTGGAGGGATATGAGGCATAGCCTAGGTGGGACAAGATCATTTGGGACTCTAGCATAGAGGCCTCAATCACTTTTTACAGCACCCTACCCCATGAATGAGATGATCCAATATACATGCTCTACCTAAGAAGGACTGGAGTTGATTTCAACTGGGAGGCGTAGATATGACTTCCCTCTAATCTACAATGTAAATACCTCAATCCTTAAAGAAAGCTTGATCTTCACCAAAAGGGACCTCCACCCATCTATATAGCAGGATTCCTCAAAGACTTCTCCTCATGCCCCAACCTCATCTTCATCACACATGTAACTACCTCCACCTATTGGGAATATTACTAAAATAAAAACATACTACTACAAAGGAAGAGCAGTTGCTTCCCCTCTTTTTTAATCTCAATGAGGGGATAGATAGTTGTGCAATGGTGTGCCTCATGATGAGAGCCACTCTCTTGCTAGCATTTTGTATTAACCTCTTATAATATATGAGTGATAGTAGATTCACTATAACCACCCATTTTTATTGTCCACTCCACTCAATGTAAGAGCAAACTTAAAGACATATCTGAAGAGCAGGGCATTTCTAAAAGTAGATCCCTCAAGCCGCCACGCAACTTGGCCCTTGCGCTCATCAATATGATACTTCTTATTGTGCTCCCCTTATAATTCACAAAAAAATAGGGAGAAGAAAAAGAAAAAATAAAAATAATAAAAAATGAAAAGAAAAATAAAAATAAAAAAGAAAAAGAAAAAGGACAAGGACAAGAAGGAACAAAGTGGAAAGAAAAGAAACACCATAATGAAATCATCCCATCTATACTGTATGAGCATTACAAGCACTATACCTAGGGACCACCCTAGCCCCTTCCCCCACTTCACATACTTAGGGCACATCAAGGGCAGGACACACCTAGGGGGACTTCCACTTGCCTACAATTAGACTTGTCTCTTTAAGTCACACCCACAACACCTCCCCTTGTACACAAATTAGGTCCTCAAGTGTGGGATAACACCATGAGCTTTTGCCTAAGGTTCACCCAACTCCTAGTTCCACTGGGATAGACACCATACACTGTACAATGAGATAGACACGCCCCCAATTAGTGCACTTCCTTTTCCTTTTAAGGATAATTTGATAACTTGTGATCAACCACCAACATTAGAGGATCCCATTACCTACTCAAATCTATCCTCGGCCTCCGTAATATCTCATCCATTTTTCATGCTTCTTCTCCATAGCCAATCTCCCCAAAGACCCATCATCAATCCACATGGTAAACCTTCAACCACCCGAGCTCTCACCAACAAGTGCCTTGGGACTGGCACTCAACTAGGAGGGGGTAATGTTAACCTTGATGCAAAGAAAGTGCAAAGAAAATTAAAAAGACATAGGACAATGTGAAAAAAGGGGCCCAATGGAAAAACACGAGGAAAAGAGCCAAAAACTCAATTAAAAAACTCAAAAGTTTGAGGCAAGCACAAAAGGGGAAAGACACATTTTAAATAGAAAAGTGCACTCTAAAAGCGACAAGCTCCCTCTTGTACAATTTGTAAATGTAGATGAGCATGAGTGAAAGAGCAATATAAATAAGAAGGGAATAGGGAAAGATGACCTAGGTTAAAATGGATGATCCTATAAAAAAGGGATGGGTGCCCAAGGAAGGGATAAGGGCATGTATAAAAAAGCAAAAGGTGAATGAAGAAGCTCATTGTTGTGTGTGCCCAGAACTAGTTCTCTTCTTCTTCTTCTTGCTCTTTCTTGTGCTTGTGCTTGTACTTGAGAGAGAGTGTGTGAGGTAGTGAGGAAGTGTGTGTGAGGGTGAGGGATTATGTGGATAAGCTCTCCATCTTCACCTCTCTTCTTCTTCTCTTCTTTCCTTTTCTCTTGTCTTGCATGCGGCAATGGAGCTTGGAGTTTGGAGCTTGACAATCGAGCTTACTTGAGCTTGCACCTTGGATTGTGGAGCTACCAAAGAGCTTTAGGGAGAAGGAAACTCGATCAAGTAGCATGAAGGTAAGCTCACTACACTCATAGGTGTCAGAGCACATATGGCTATGTGAGAGATAGCCATTGCACTTGGCTTGAAACTACGGGGGATTCACTAGTAGTAATAAGGAGACATCACCACCTGCGTGCAAGAAATATATGAAAATACCCCTTATCTATCTCCTATTTATGGGACCTTACCTTATAAAATGTACATTCCTTCCCTTAAATAACCCCCCTCCCTTACACTCACGTGGTACCATACGGTAAACCCTCGTGGACTCCCCGAGCTTGAAACACTTGAAATGATAAGCAATCCGTGGGTCTTGCTGGTAAGGTGAGAAGCTCCCACAAGTGGCAACACATCTAGAACACCAACCTTGATGCTTGGATGGCCATCTATGGCACCATACTAGACAAATGCAATGACCCTACCTACATACCATATTTGCAAAGAATAGGAATAGGGGTAGACTACAACCCGAAAATGCATGGCATGAACAACTTTCCAAGGATCTACAACAAACATGAATGTAGGAAGTCCAGAGGAGTGCCTAATCTTCACCAAGCATGGGGCATTTGCCTATCCATCATGTACTTCCTCGATCAGTTCTCATCGTACCCCAACCCTTCCTTTATTACCACATGCAATTATCTTAGGATACTTAGGATTTTTCTCAAACAAAAACCCACAGCAGAAGAGGCCCGCCAACTCCCGCTACTCTTTTTTTATATAAATACAAGAATTGATAGTTGCATGATGGCCTACCTAATGATGAGGGTGATAGCCACTTCACAAGGTGTAACCACCCCTTCCTACCAATGACTCCTCTGAGCGTACACGTTAGAATAAAGGGCTACTTGTAGAGTAGACCCTTCATTAACAAGTCCCTTAGGGCTCCTCATAGTAGTGTGGCTCCTAAAGAGCATAGGGATCACTTTTAGCATGCTCCCCTCCCATGTGTCAAGTATCCAAAAAAAAAAGAAGAGAAAGAAGGCAAAGAAAAGAAAGAGACAAAGCACGAGGAAAGAAAGAAATGGGATTCTCATATACCATTAGAGTGCCACAGGCACTACACCTAGGGATAATTATATCTTTAGCCCCTTCCCCCATTTCACATACTTAGGGCACATCAAGGGTAGGACACACCTAGGGAGATCCTACTTGCCTATGGTTATAGACCTGCCTCACTAAGACCGAGAGCACCTCCCCTTGTACACAAATCGGGTCCTCAAGTGTGGGACCACACCACATGCTTGCCTGAGGTTCTTGACCCAACTCCCATTTTCACTAGCATGGACACCATGCACTACACGGTGAGGTAGACACACCCCCAAATAGAGAACTTTCTTTTTCTTTTTTAGGTATACTCAATAAACCACGATCAACCACCACCGACATCGAAGGCCCACATCACCCACTCAATCTATCCTTGGCCTCTGTAACCTCTCATCCATTTTGTTATGCTTCTTCTCCACAACCAATCTCCTCAAAGCCCCATCTAAAAATGGCACGTTTCTTGTCCACAACGTGTCATTTTGTCCATGATTCCTCCTACTTTGTTTTCATGTACTCCATTTAACTCAAACTAGGCTATCCTTGGTTGCTACACCTATCTAAGAATGTAATTAGTCTAAGAAGGAAATCTAAGGAAAGATTGAACCAAATGGATCAAAGATCAATGCTCTAATACCACTTGCTAAGAAGAGGGCTGAGAGGGTGAGAGAAAAGAGAGTAAAAGAGAGAGAGAAAAGGAGAGAGAATGAATGATGAGGAGAGAGAAATATTAGAAAGATAGTAGAGAAGCCATGAAACACTATATTGGGGAATTTGGGAATTTGGGAAATCTTATTGCCTTACTTAAAGTTGGAGCCTACCCTAAATGCTAATATGTAAGATACCATTCCAAATCTCACTTTCAAATATGGATTAAGATTTAGCCACATGGTCAAATATTTATCACTTATTTAAAATTGGGACTTGGAAAATTTCCAAATTCTCTAATATGGTGTTATGAGAGCTATGAACAAGAAGGTGAGATGAGAGACAGTAATTTTATTATTGCATAAGTGATAAAAATTTGCATGTCTCACACCTTTTATACCTATGTTGTGTGAGAAAGTATTATCAATAATCTCTCACTAAAATATATATCTTTCTAGCTTCTTATATATATTATCCTTTTGTGTAAGAGCTACTTTGTCATTTCTTTGTGAATTTGTCTATTATCACATTACCTTTCCAATGCAAAGGTGATTTGTACACTTTCAATAGGCCAATTTTTATCATAGACTACTGGGGAAAATAAATATGATATTTCAATCAAAAGAAAATTGATATTCTAATTATTGGTAAAAATATAGATAAGTCTTTATATGATTCACCATTGATCGATGAAAGCACTCAAGCACTTAAAAGAAATGTTAAAGCTCAAAAAGATAAATGATTAAATGCAAGTTAGCGTATGTCAATGGCACAGTTAAGCAATTAAAAGAAAATGAGTTATCTAACTAAAAGAAAGAATTCAATGTGAGCACTAGAGATCCTAGAACATAACAATATTTGTACACATTATCTATCTATATAAACAAAAAAATAAAATCTCTACATTATCATGCCTCTATTTTTCATGATAAAGAAATGGCAACATCACTTTATTTCACATTGGCAATTGAATTATGAAATTTGACTAGAGAGTGTGATTAGATGTCACATGCCTCTTGGTTCAAGCAAACAAACTTTTCTACAAGGTTGGGTAATGTTAAAAGATGATAGATATGACAAAGAATATCCTAATCTTAGGTCATGCTAAGATTAATAATTTGGTTCATGGTGCCCAAAAATTCCCAACAACTAGTTTCAGTACTGGTTGAGAATCAATAAAGACCTATTTTGAATGCACGATAGCTATGGTAATTTAAAGGAATAGTTTTTGAAGCATCAAATTTGTGCTAGCAAAGGAAAAAGTATAATTTTTTTAAAAAATGTATGCATGTGTGAGCTCATTTTGAACTTTCTTGGACCATATGTCCACCCATGTCTTGAGAAGATTGTGAACTTGAAGTCCATTGTAAATCAACATGTGATGGCAACTAGGCCTTGGTGGGAATAGGTCTTAAAATGCCTCAAAGAAAGAGGTAGCATGTGTATTCTAGAAGAACAAACATGGAGATCTGAATAGAAAGAAATTTTGGGATTGAAAATATATCCCTTGCACAAGTACCCATACTCAGACAATATAGTCAAGAGATGGCCAAGTACTTTCATCCACATGTGCACATGTGATTTTTTTTTTTGCTAGGGTTATGGAAAGTCACACCAATAAGATGCAAATGAAAATAGGATGATTAGAACTCATGTTTCTTTCTCAACAAACATGACCTTACATGAGTAATGATTTGTATGTTTTATTTTGAAATGACTATCCTTGAGAATAGCTAAAACTTCTAAACCATCACTAAACCTTTTATTTACATTCACCTTTGATCATTAGCTATCAATTTTTATTTGGTCAACATTTGGTCAACATCATTGCATAGTTAAGTGCATCTCACATTTTGATCAGAAACAACAAATTGAGTTGAGAAAAAAAGTAATAAGAGTATGCATTTAAAACATTGATCTTGACTTGTTTTTCCCTATATGATAAAAATATTAAAACTTTGTGAAGTTACAATTGCATGAGTGAGACAACAACCTTTGTACTTTGTGATTTGTACCTTGAATGATTTGAGACTATTAGATGCAAAAAGTTAGATCACAATATTGATAGATATCATCACATACAACTACAAATGACCATGACTAGAAAATCAATGTTGCCAATTTACCCAAGTTATTTCTGTCTCATTTTCTTGCATGCATGCTATACTCTAGTACAATCGAGGCTGAAGCTTTATATACTACTTACTCCATTTGAAATCTTGCTTGAGACATTTAAAACTTTTCTTATTTCTAGCTTCTAAGAACGTCAAAAGAGACAAGATTTTGAAGGTATGCTCTTAGTTTTTGCTTTCTTCACTTCAATCAACAATTTTGCCAACCATTATTATGTTGAGGGGCTAGTTGAACATTCTTAACTCGATAGGAGAAGCTTAGATCCAATAACATGCCATCCCTTGACAATGACCATCGATAATTTCCTAGCTACAAAGTCCTAGACCACCAGCTTGAAATATTTAGTAAGATTCCACTTGGATAAGCATTGCTAAATCAAAATCACATCATCATGAGTATCAAGCCATCATCCTCTTTTGCATCATCTTCATTTAACCATCAAACATGTGGTTCTTCTTAGCACACAAGCTAGCACATAAGGTAAATTGTGATCTAAACTCCCAAATCTAGAAGATATTATCCTCTTTGTGCATTTTTTGAAGCATGCCATTTTTTCATGCTTTGAAGAGGATTACATGTCCTATGAGTATCCTATTGATTGAAAAGTTCTTCATGAAAGTCCATATATTATGTAGTTATACACAAATATTAGTTGTTCACATCCTATGAATATCCTCATGATCAAAAAGCTATTAATAAAAGTCTATATATCAAGTCCATATATTTTGTCGCTATACACAAATCTGAGTTTTGTCACAATTATTAAACATCACAACATACCAAAGTTTGTCATGGTGATGTCTTATAAATATCTAGAGGCATGTCTTGCAAGTACTTCAATGATATGCATTGAACGTGACATTTGTTTATTACAATGTCCATCTCTTAAAGTTTTTGTGTGGTGGTACATGACAACCCCACAATTTGACTTGTCACCACCCGCATTCCTTATACACACAATCATCTACTTTTTTCTCTTAGAATTTGTCCTTGTTTTTTCTTTCTTATGTAGGGACAAACTTGACAAGGTAGGAACATTTGCTTGACATACATATCTTTCTAAGATTCAATAATAGCTTTTCCAAACCTTTGTTGCTTTAAGTGTTTTTTATTGCTATTTCTACATGGTGCTAGTCTTATGATTTTCATGCTCAAGTTCCACTTGTTCATCCTTATCATGATGCTTTAAGTTATTCCTAATGTTTGGCATTGACTTTAAGCGACTCTATGTGTACTTGTGAACGATGGAGTTTCGTTCATTATTTGATGCTAATTTGGATTCAACTTAATGTTATGCACTAGAAAATTATGTATAAATGCATAATACATATATATGTATGTATGTATGTATGTTTGTATGCATGCACATGCACACACACGTAAGGTATGTGTGTGTTGTGTGTGTAGATGCCCTTGTGTATAGTTTTGCTTCATGACATTACTCCTCGAAGCCATAAGGTGTCATGAGGTATTTGCTTTGACTAGGTATGCCTTGCAATATCTATCGTACAATCGCCAATGTCAAGTAAAAAGGAGGAGGCTAAGCCTTTTTATGAGCTGGCTTTTGGGGGTATCTATGATACACTTATATAGTTAATCATGAGCTACACTCACTAGAAATTTATGACTATGAAAATATCCCTACACCTAATAGATTCTCTCGTGCCTTTTCTACATTTTATATATAACTATAGTTTCTAAGTGAATACGACACAATGATTCCCTAGTATTGAAGGACTTTTTAGTGGACAGGACACAATGATTCCCTAGTATTGAATGAATTTTTAATGCATAGGACAAAATGATTCCCTAATATGAAGGAAATTTTCAAGGTAAGTATAAAGGAGTATGCACGTAACCTTCTCTTTAAGTAATAGCCTTTTGGAAGAAAAAACTCTATAAGAATATCATACTAAAGGCACCTTCTTGGTATGGAAAGATCTAACGTAATGATTACAAGCTTTAGTGCCATTTTGAAGCTTACCAAAATAGGGTAAGTTTTAAGGAACCTTTAAAGATAAAGGATATATTCCAAACATGCCTTAATGGTAAGTTTTGATTCTTACTAGAATAATGTAAAATTTAAGGATCCTTTAATGGAAAAAGATCTATTCCAAACATTCCTTAATGGTGGTAAGGTATAAAAATATATCACATGTCATACCTCAGGGACTCATCAAGGTATCTATCTTATAAAGACTTTATAAGCAATTCCATTCTATTAGGGGGTATGATTAATATCATACCCTTCAAAGTAACGGTAGTATTCCTGAGAGGGTATGTTTTAAGATGAGTAATTGAAGCATATCTTCTAGAAATGAGAATATGAACCTTAATGTAACCATACCTTTGAAAACCCAATGTACAACTTTTGTCATTGTCACAATGTGACGATATCGTCATCATGAAGAATTCACCATTGCTAGTTTTTGATTTTTCGACAATGATGAGTATTAGCAACTATATTTTAATTCTTATGACCTTTTTTATAAAGTCTATACTAGGTGCGTTGCATCTAGATTCTCTTGATGCTTCATGCTCGATGCTTCGTAGTGGGGTTCAAAGCACCCATCTCAATAACACATAGGGCACTTGGTCTCCCAAGACATGTTTCAATAGTTGAGCCACAAAGCAACAAACTATTAGATATATAATTTAAAAAAAGATAGATCATATTCAATAAATACATAAATAATACTAAAATACATAGATAAATGACCACTATATACATATATGAGAGAGAGAGAGAGAACTATTGAAATCATTTTTATCAAATGATGATATTATATAATAATGTAATAATTATATAATGAACATATACAATATATAATATAATATTATAATAATATAAAAAATCTATTTTACATCATGTTAAATGCTTTATAATATAATATAAATGCATATAATATAATCTTACCACATATAGTACACACTCACACATTATACAAAGTCAAACTCATTAGAAAAAAAAGATATATGTTTAGCATTTGAGATCCCTCCCACAGACAGCAAAAGAGGCACAAAACCAAGGATTCATGCGGCAAAGTATATGCTTAGGCTAAGCCCATCATCATGAACCTGCCAAAATACACTCTCATGCCATAAGAAAATCCATCAGCCATGCACCCTAAAGACACCTATCATCTTCACCCTCTTCATCACTCTCAACGTCCATGAGAGAGAAGAAAAGACAATAGAGCCCAAGAGAGGAAGAGAATTCTGCAAGAAGGTGCGAGGAGAAGAGAGAGAGAGAAAGAAGAGGAAGAGGAACCTAAATGTCTCGTGCCCTCTCCCAAACCAACTCCCCCAACCACCTCTTTTTTTTATTATTTTGATATTTCATAATACAATTTTGAACTAAGGTCCAAGAGACCCTTCCATTTGTATGTGAAATGACAATCTCCTAGCTCTTTTAAAATGCGAAACGCACATCCACAAGGTCATGACTTTATAGATTTGAGCCATGCCTCTACAATGGTTTTAAAATGGATTTTGCACCAAAATTACATCATTTGAATGTCTAGAATTTTGAGATTTTGCCAATGAAGCTCTCAAAATGTGCCTTTTTGTAGCAAGAAATGCGGGTTAACATTCCTCCTCCACTTGAACTACGAATGTCCTCATGAGCATCTCGAACAAAGCTTTGCCTTTAACCACATGATGTCGATGAAGAACAACACACTCAACTTCACAAAATTTTGCCTCATTTGGGCTATCTCTAACAATTTCTTTCTTCCTTTCTTTCAATTCTTCTTTTCAATCTTTTATCAAACACCTAGAATGATGCCTCTTTCTTGACCTCCCTTCTTTGACAGATTCATGACTACGGCTGCACACCAGAAATGAGATCCCTCCCATAGACACCAAAAGAGGCACAAAACCAAGTATTTAGGCAGCAAAGTATACGCTTAGGCTAAGCCCATCATCATGAACCTTCCAAAATACACTCTCATGACACACGAAAATCCATCAGTCATGCAACGTAAAGACACCCATCATCTTCACCCTCTTCATCACTCTCAACCTCCTTGAGAGAGAAGAAAAGGCAATAGAGCACAAGAGAGGAAGAGAATTCTGCAAGAAGGTGCGAGGAGAAGAGAGAGAGAGAAAGAAGAGGAAGAGGCACCTAAATGTCTCGTGCCCTCTCCCAAACCAACTCCCCCAACCACCTCTCTTTTTTATTGTTTTGATATTTCATAATACAATTTTGAACTAAGGTCTAAGAGACCCTTCCATTTGTATGTGAAATGACAATCTCCTAGCTCTTTTAAAATGCGAAACACACATCCACAAGGTCATGACTTTAAAGATTTGAGCCATGCCTTTACAGAGGTTTTAAAATGGATTTTGCACAAAAGTTACGTCATTTGAATGTCTAGAATTTTGAGATTTTGCCAATGAAGCTCTCAAAATGTGCCTTTTTGTAGCAAGAAATGCGGGTTAGCTTTCGTCCTCCACTTGAACTATGAACGTCCTCATGAGCATCTCCAACAAAGCTTTGTCTTTAACCACATGATGTTGATGAAGAACACCACACGAACACACTCAACTTCACAAACTTTTGCCTCATTTGGGCTATATCTAACACTTTCTTTCTTCCTTTCTTTCGATTCTTCTTCTCAATGTTTTATCAAACACCTAGAAGAAAATATGAGGCAAAAGCAAAACCCAAAATGTCGTTGAAGACCACCCGCAAGTGTTAGAAAAAGAGAGAATGCCAAAACCGCCTTTGAAGAACCAAAATACTATCCATGGAAGAAACCAGGGATAAATCCCCAAGATAAGATTTATCATTGAAGTACACCCTCTCGAGAACTATGTCAATGAAGACCTCCACACGGTTCCATTTGTGTGTGACCATCTTTACAGAGAAAGGAATTTGAGGTAAATGGACAAAAGGAAAAAAATTGCTTTCTCCAGGTCAATGATCATTGATCTTCAAAACCTGTGCAATTTGTTTCTGGACATTCCACTTTCGCTGTCCTTCTCTTGATGTCTCTGACAAAAACGACAATGAGCTTGCAATGATTAATTTTTCATTTGGTTTTATAGGACATCGTCTTCTTCTCTTGATGCTTCGTGACCTTGATTCTTTACATAACTACTCTACATGGCTGCTTTTCATCATCTTCCGCCTTCTGTTCTTGCTTGCACCTCTTTGTCTACTACACCTGGACTGAATGGCCATGTGTTTCCAAATCTTTGTTGGAACAGGGCTGCCATATCCTCTCCATGTCGTCAGCAATAAAGGAAGAGCCAAGATGATGATGGCCATGGACTATGTGTACACCTTCGCCTTGTCTGTGTTCTCCTTCTCAAATTTCTTCTTCTTGATGCCTCTTTCTTGACCTCCCTTCTTTGACAGATTCATGACTAGGCTGCACACCCGAAATGAGATCCCTCCCATAGACACCAAAAGAGGCACAAAACCAATGATTCAGGCAGCAAAGTATATGCTTAGGCTAAGCCCATCATCATGAACCTGCCAAAATACTCTCATGGCACAAGAAAATCCATCAATCATGCACCCTAAAGACACCCATCATCTTCACCCTCTTCATCACTCTCAACCTCCTTGAGAGAGAAGAAAAGACAATAGAGCACAAGAGAGGAAGAGAATTCTGCAAGAAGGTGCGAGGAGAAGAGAGAGAGAGAAAGAAGAGGAAGAGGCACCTAAATGTCTTGTGCCCTCTCCCAAAACAACTCCCCCACCACCTCTCTTTTTTATTATTTTGATATTTCATAATACAATTTTGAACCAAGGTCCAAGAGACACTTCCATTTGTATGTGAAATGACAATCTCCTAGCTCTTATAAAATGCGAAACACACAAGCACAAGGTCATGACATTATAGATTTGAGCCATGCCTTTACAATGGTTTTAAAATGGATTTTGCACAAAAATTACATCATTTGAATGTCTAGAATTTTGAGATTTTTCCAATGAAGCTCTCAAAATGTGTCTTTTTGAAGCAAGAAATGTGGGTTGACATTCCTCCTCCACTTGAACTACAAACTTCCTCGTGAGCATCTCGAACAAAGCTTTGCCTTTTACCACATGATGTTGATAAAGAACACCACTCATTTTCACTAACTTCTGCCTCATTTGGGCTATCTCTAACACTTTCTTTCTTCCTTTCTTTCAATTCTTCTTCTCAATATTTTATCAAACACCTAGAAGAAAATATGAGGCAAAAGCAAAATCCAAAATGTTGTTGAAGACCACCCGCAAGCATTAGCAAAAGAGAGAATGCCAAAACCGCCTTTGAAGAACCAAATACTATCCATGGAAGAAACCATGGATAAATACCCAAGATAAGATTTATCATTGAAGTACACCCTCTCAAGAAATATGTCAATGAAGACCTCCACCTAGTTCCATTTGTGTGCGACCATCTTTGCAGAGAAAGGAATTTGAGGTAACTAGAAAAAAGGAAAAGAAATTGCAACCTCTTGATGAATGAGGCTCTTGGGTGTATGACTTCAGTAGCTTCCTTGCGATAAGAGAGTTGAAGAGTAGGGACAAGAAATTGGCATGTGAAGAAGAAGTTAATTTATGCTTGAAGAGAACCTTAGGGTTTTTTCTTGTTTTAAAGTTTATCTTATAGCCTCTCGTTTTATGTTTTTAGAGGTCGTCGTCTGCCTACTCTCATCCTCATTGTTGTCAAATATGGTGCCTCTTCTTCAGGTTATTTCTTGATTGATTTCTTTCTCTTGGTCAATGATCATTGATCTTCAAAACCTGCGCAATTTGTTTCGAGACGTTCCACTCTCTCTATCCTTCTCTTGATGTCTCTGACAGAAATGACAATGAGCTTGCAATGATTAATTTTTCATTTGGTTTTACAAGCCATTGTCTTCTTCTCTTGATGCTTCGTGACCTTGATTCTTTACATAACTACTCTACATGGCCGCTCTTTCATCATCTTCCGCCTTCTGTTCTTGCTTGCACCTCTTTGTCTACTACACCCAGACTAAATCGCCATGTTTGCAAAGCTTCGTTGGAACAGGGCTGCCATATCCTCTGCATGTCGTTAGCAATAAAGGCAGAGCCAAGATGATGATGGCCATGGACTACGTGTACACCTTCACCTTGTCTATGTTCCCCTTCTCAATTTTCTTCTTCTTGATGCCTCTTTCTTGACCTCCCTTCTTTGACAGATTCATGACTAGCCTTTCCCCGGCTGCACACCAGAAATGAGATCCCTTCCACAGACACCAAAAGAGGCACAAAACCAAGGATTTAGGCAGCAAAGTATATGCTTAGGCTAAGCCCATCATCATGAACCTGCCAAAATACATTCTCATTCCACGAGAAAATCCATCAGTCATGCACCCTAAAGACACCCATCATCTTCTTCCTCTTCATCACTCTCAACCTCCTTGAGAGAGAAGAAAAGACAATAGAGCACAAGAGAGGAAGAGAATTCTGCAAGAAGGCACAAGGAGAAGAGAGAGAGAGAAAGAAGAGGAAGAGGCACCTAAATGTCTTGTGCCCTCTCCCGAACCAACTCCCCCAACCACCTCTCTTTTTTATTATTTTTATATTTCATAATACAATTTTGAGCTAAGGTCCAAGAGACCCCTCCATTTGTATGTGAAATGACAATCTCCTAGCTCTTTTAAAATGCGAAACACACATCCACAAGGTCATGACTTTATAGATTTGAGCCATGCCTTTACAATGGTTTTAAAATGGATTTTGCACAAAAATTACATCATTTGAATGTCTAGAATTTTGAGATTTTGCTAATGAAGTTCTTAAAATGTGTCTTTTTGTAGCAAGGAATGCGGGTTAACATCATTCGAGAAGTGAGCCTAGAGGAACTATAATGTGCCCAATTGAAGAGCCCTAAGTGACATGATTTAGTGGTCCATTGGGAGACTTTTCCCAAGCAACAACACTTGTTGCTCCTTAAAATAACATGGGGTTTGTTGCCTAGGCTCTCTCAAGACCACCATGTAATGAAAGGGTCTAGTCATAACCCATAAGTATGTGAATCCAGATTCCTAATTCAGCACACTAAGGTCATCTAACAACTTAATAAGCATTGGTCCTTAAGACACAACATTTGCAAGTCAACTCAAACCAAACCAGACTAATGTTGCACTTGGTTCATAGTGAGTGAGAAATGAGGGGGACAATTTTCATCAACCCCTCTACCCATAGGGTATATTCTCCACTTTGTTCCCCCAAAATAGCATTGATGATTCCTAAAATAACATGATTGACCGATAAATTTCCTAAATCTAGTGTCTTGAAGGAAAACTCTTGACTTATCAAGACCACCTATCCATAAAATGGATCCGTTGGGGATATCACCCTCTCGCTTTCCTTGAGGTTTATTTTAGTTATCTAATTATCCTAACACATTTATGCTTGGCATGCAAAGATAGTTTTCTTAGTTAACCATTAACATTGGTTCATGTAAATTATGGTCACAAACACAAAGAAAGCAATCTTTTAACTTTGCTAGTTATAAAACAATGTTCTTATCTCGTACATTCTCTAAGGTGCAATGCCAACCTAGCATTCTATCCCTTGGTCCAGGATTCATGTCAAATCTTAGGCACACATCGGTCCTAACCTCCAATGCGATTAAACAACCCCTTGCTGAAGGGCTCCCACCATTTACCTTGGGGGAGGTTTAGTATGTAACTATATATCGAACCATGAGGGCATAAGAATTTTTATGAAAACACAATCAAGCAATCAACTTATCCAACAATAGCTAAGAAAAAAAATCATTTTTCATAACATCAATCCAAATAGTCACTTGGATATCTTACAAGAGTCAACCAACCAACTTATCCTTGGCTAGAGAAAAAAACTATCTCTTTTTTCAAAATCATAAGTGTTATCTCATAAAACCAATATATTGTCCTTTGAATACTTTGCAAAGAGGATACAATGACATAAAGTTTTTCATCAATTAAACCATATTATTTAAGCAATTTGTGCTACTAATTTTTCTAGTACCATCTCAAGCCTCTTTATAACATCACAATATTTCCTTCGATTGATGTAATATTTGTCAAGTACAACCACCTTCTAAGCATATCATAAGAAATAATCCCTTCCAATTTTCCAAAAGAGGTCATTAGTCTTATAATCCCCTTCTAGAGACACAATAACTTGAGAACACTCAGGTATAAAAGATACAAGCCACAACAACTTATTCTTCTTTGGATTATAATTACATGAAGTGATACATGCCTATCAGGACAAAAAATGACCATGATTACTTGCTCTATCAGCTCTAGCCTTCGGCTACTTTACACACCAAACAACCCTCATGGCCTCACGGCTAGGAGCATTTAGATATATTACAAAATGGTTTATGTAACTAATGTGTTTATAGACATAAGTTTCAAACTATAGTCCAATGGTTTGCCCATCCCAAATCCAAGCATAGGGAGCCTCCCATACATAGGTGACTACTGCACCTCAATTTACACATAAAGAGGGCATCCCATCATTGAATGTTGTGGCCCCTACAGCTCTCCTACACCCCAGGTATTGGCCTTGGGATGTGTCATGTTAACACATAAAGAACAAGGAAACATAGTCCTCTCTATTTATATTTCCATGATCGAAGAGATTTATTATTTCCTTCGAAAAAACTTTCCCCAAAAATAGCCACTCTAATCTACAACAAAGGAACCTCTTTTTCTCAACGTAGGTCAATAATTTGGTACACAAGTGCTATATATCTAGGAGTTCTTCTTTGATACTATGCTTTGTGCATATGCAGTGTGTCATGCCCCAGCATGCTCAAATAGTCTTAACTAAAAACCAGCCATGTGATGTGCAAACACATTCCTTTCATGCTTTTCCCTAACACAAGATGGTGACAAGGAGACAAAACTGGGCTATCCGGTGCTTTTGATCATTAATATATACCCAACAAAGCCTAAGTGTTGCACTTCAATGCACAATCATTCATTTTTTCACGAAAGAAAATTTAGCTTTAGCCTTAATTGCACACATTGATGATATTTTCCAATAGAAATACCCCCTAAACGAACACTTTAACATGCAAATGGGTGTAGAATAAGGCTAAATCTCATGCCCTACAACCCACCGTACATTCGAACATGTTCTACTATTATCTCACATTTTTTTGGAGCTAAAAACTATTTTTCCATGATTTTCTACTATTTTTTCAATTTTCCTTAATTATTTCTATTATAAATACTTATTATGTTGTAATTAGTATCAAAAAATAGAAAAGAAAAATCATGGAAATTAACATACAATATTTTATCCATTTATAACAATTATTTCTATCATTTCTCTCATTTATTGTAAAATTGACTTATTTTGCATGTCTTTTGGATCTTTATTAAGTAATATCTCACAATTACAGAGGCAGGTTCTGAATTTTCTTTATCATAGCCCTCAAACACATCATATTGTATCCTTATATCAATTTTGGTACCATATCAACATCACTTGCATCATTAAACAACAAAAAGTTTCAAATTTTCATTCAAAATAAAGCTTACGGAGATTTTTTGTGTTTCAAGTTATAATAATTGAATGCACAGCCAATGAATGGGTCTACAATTAGCCTCTAACTAGTGCTAGTCATTTTCTCTTAGTATCATCTGTTAGATATGATCAATGCCCCACCCTCATTAGGTGCTACCAATGATCCATGGTGCTCAAAGTTGTAAGGCCCCCATTATGAGGAGAAGCCAAATGTGAGCCCGGACATTGGTTGAGTCCTGACTTGTATATCACATGAGGTCTATGTGACCGTATGACAAAAAGGTGACCGTTGTGGGTCTAATCTTTGGGTTAGACGGAGTGGTTAAGCTGGTAGCAACTCGAGGTGCATTGCATCGAGTTGTGGGGTAAGGGAGTTAAAAAGGGCCCCTATTGTGGGGTCCGAGGGCCGCGGAAGCGGCCCCTGGCTGGGGGGTCCCAGGGGGGCCAGCGGTAGGGGTCCGAGGGCAGCGCCCCGGGCCCGATGATAAAGGAAATATTCCCTGGCTGACTAGTGGAGGCTTATATGGTAGGTCGGTCAGGCCAACCTCACGGCCTTCACAGGCTATAAAAGCTAAACCCCTTTGCAGCCATCGATCACTCATCTTTCACCCAGTCAGAGTTGTTGTTCCAGCTAGCCTTAAGCTCTTCACCTATCTTCTATCTAGATCGCCATCTAAGCTTCACACAGTGAAAGCGCATGGGTGGACAGAGCCATCTTTGTATCAGTTGTTTGGAGTTAAAGAATTTAACCTATTCTCCTCTTATCTATTGTGTACTCTCTATCTCTTTCTCAGATTCTGTTTGTTGTGCCGTGTAATATTTTACATGGTATCAGAGCCTAAGGGGCTCTAGAGATCGGAGAGTGTGCAAGAGGCAAAGGCTTCAACAGCAAAGAGAAACTATGTCGACTTTCGGAAGTGGTTCTGGCACATCAGAAAGCGGTGCAGGAGGTGGTGTTGCGGTACCGACTATTCAAACACTGCGGATTCGTCCACCAACCTTTAGCAAAGGCAAGTTAGATGGTACAAACTACACCTTGTGGAAGTTCAAAATTACAACTATCCTTGATTCTTATGAGCTTCTGGAGACTGTGCTGGGGACTGACGCAGAACCACAGCCTACCCCCGACCCATCAAATCCCAGTGTGATGATTCCTCCAAATGCAGATCTTCTACGAGCTTGGAAACGAAGGAATGCAAATGCATTGTGTGCCTTAGTTATAAGCTATTCTAACAGTGTTCTGACTTTGATTCAGCATACAACCAAAGCGTCAGAGGCTTGGAATGTACTAAGGAGTCAGTATGAAACACGAAACCTAACAAGGATTCAAAACTTGGAGAATCAACTAGCAGCGGAGAAGTTTGCTGAAGGAGAGACGGTTGAAGCATTCATCACTCGGATTAAGAATCTGCGGGACTAGATGGCTGGCGCTGGGATACAAAAGACTAGCGAAGAGCTAGCTCGGAGGTGTCTTCGGATTTGTCCACAAAAGTTTGATGGACTAGTAACTGCCCTTAATACTCAGGTGAGACCTCAAGCTTTGACTTTTGAGGAGTTTTGTGCATTATTAATGGAGGAGGAGTTGAGGTTGAAAGCCCGAGAAGGAAGCAACAATGGAGATGTTGCATTCTCTGCCAATGCAAAAGGCAAAGGTGGTTCCTCCACCAAAAATGATGGTGACAAAAAGAAGAAGGATGGAAAGAAGAAGTTTCAAGGAGAGTGCTTCTACTACAAGAAGAAAGGACATGCAATTGCAGATTGTCGTGTCAAGAAGGCAAATGAAAAGAATGGTACCCTTAAAAGTAAAGGGAAAGAGATAGCCAATACGGCTGAAGCAGAGCTGGAATTATTTATGGCGACCATTGAGGAAGTGTGCTCCTCGGCGCAAGAAGAATCTACCACTGACACATGGGTGTTGGATAGTGGGGCCTCCCGTCACATGACCAACAAGAAAGGTCTATACAGTTCTATGCAGCCTCTACAAGAATCCATCACTGTGATGGTTGGAAATGATGCTAAATGCCCTGCTGCAGGCACAGGTACTATTTCTTTTGTTGCTACAAATGGTGAAGTCAAAAAGCTTTCAAATGCGTTGTATGTTCCCAAAATCAGGAGAAATCTCTTATCAGTTGTTGCTGCCATAACTGATCTTGGTCATGAAGTGAGGTTCAAGAAGACAGGTGCATAAATTCTTGATAGTGCTGGCACAATTGTTGGCAAAGGAGAAAGAAGGAACAACCTGTATGAGCTAAGTGCTCTTACAGCCACCGCTGGAGTGGGCACAAGTAAGCTTTGGCATGAAAGGTTTGGACACATCGGATTTGCAGTGTTAAAGGAGATGCAAAAGCAAGGTATGGTTGCTCACCTACCTACAATAACTTAATTGAAGGAACCATGTGAAGCTTGTATGATGGGCAAGCAACAGAGAAAGGCATTTCCACAAGAAAGCAAGAATAGAGTACAGGCTCCTCTAGAGTTGGTGCATGCTGACTTGTGTGGTAAGATGCCTACACAGGCCTTGGGGGGATCTTCTTATTTTATGTTGATTGTCAACGACTACAGTAGGAAGATGTGGGTGTACTTCCTTCATGATAAGGCTCAAGCTTTTGGTAAGTTTAAAGAATGGCTAAAACTTGTTGAGAATGAAATAGGGAAAAGTGTGAAGAAATTTAGAACAGATGGTGGTGGTGAGTTCAACTCAAAGGAGTTTGAAGGCTTTTGCAAGAGCAAAGGGATCAAGCGTCAATTGACGACGCCTCACACACCTCAACAGAACGGTGTTGTGGAACGCAGGAATCACACCATTGTGGAGATGGCAAGATGTATGCTAAAGGGCAAGGGATTGCCTAACCATTTTTGGGCTGAAGCTGTTAATACTGCAGTCTACATTCTAAATTGGAGCTACACAAAGGCTCTCAAGGGAAAAACACCTCATGAGGCTTACACTGGTAAGAAACCATCTGTCTGACATTTCAGAATTTTTGGATGTGAATGTTATGCACATGTTCCAGATGAGAAGAGAAACAAGTTAAAACCAAAAAGCAGAAAATGCATCTTCTTGGGTTATAGCGATGAGCAGAAGGCTTACAAATTATATGACCAAGAGGCAAAGAAGATCATCGCGAGCTGTGATGTAGTGTTCAAGGAGGAGCCGCATACAGTGGAGGAGGAGAAGGCAAGTTCTTTCACTTTATCATCAAGTGAAGAAGTAGTCCACTATGAACCTCTGTCCCGAGAGCTATCCCTATCCTTAAGGAGGAGGAAGCATCATCTTCAGATGATGAGGAAAAAGTTCACCAACTTGACGTCACCCCACCAAAAAAGCCATTGCCGCGCTCGGTGAAGCAGCTCTATGACCACAATAATCCTATGCATGCATCTGTTGAGGAGAAGGCAGACAGACCAAGGAGGTCTCAGAGAATAGAGGAGCAAAGGAGGGCTTCTGCTCACATAGTCAATATGGCCTTGATGGTTGAGATTATGAGAGAAGTAAAGGAGCCAACTAACTTAGAAGAAGCACTTGCAAATCCATCATGGAAGGCTGCTATGCAGGCGGAGTATGACATCATAATGAAGAATGACACTTGGGAGCTAGTGGATCGACCAGCAAAGCGAAAGGTTATTGGCACCAAGTGGATCTGGAAGGTAAAGTACAAGGCTAATGGTACCTTAGAAAAGTACAAAGCTAGACTAGTTGCCCAAGGATTTTCACAAGTTGAAGGGTTTGATTTTCAAGAGTCATTTTCCCCAACTGCCAGAATGACCACTATTCGCATGGTACTTGCAGTGGCTGCCCACAAGAAGTGGCCAGTGTACCAAATGGATGTTAAGTCAGCGTTCTTAAATGGTGACCTCACGGACGAGGTATACGTGGCTCAACCACCAGGGTTTGAGGCCCCCCATTCTAAGAACAAAGTGTGTAAGCTGAAGAAGGCATTATATGGGCTAAAACAAGCCCCCAGAGCATGGTACCAGCGGATAGATAAGTTCTTTTCAAACCTAAACTTCAAAAGATGTGCCTCAGATGCTAACTTGTATGTTTACAGGGATGGTAAAAAGTCTGTAGTGATTGTCCTATATGTGGACGACCTTCTTATTATAGGTGACTATGAATATATGATCAACCAAACTCGAAAGGCTTTGAGTTCTGAGTTTGAAATGACAAACTTGGGCTTGTTGCACTATTGTTTAGGGATTGAAGTCTGGCAAGAGCCAAGAAAGATCTTCATCTCTTAGAAGAAGTATGCATGGGAGTTCTTGAAGGCATTTGGCATGACCGAGTGCAAGGAGATAGCTACACCTATGGAGGTGAATGCAAAGTTATCCATCGAGGATACATCAGCACTAGCAAACATTGGGAGGTATAGGAGGTTGGTCGACAGTCTGATCTACTTGTGTAACACTAGACTAGATATCAGTTTTGATGTTGGTGTTTTGAGCAGGTTCTCAAACAAACCTAATGAGAGTCATTAGAAGGCTAGAATGCGGGTGCTCAGATACTTGAAGAAAACTCTTGACTATGGTATCACATACAGTTTCGGAACTTCTCTTGTGGGGAACTGTGACTCAGATTGGGGAGGAGACAGTGATTCTAGGAAGTCAGTTTCTGGTTATTGTTTCTCTTTGGGTTCAAGAATTTTCTCTTGGATTAGTAAGAAGCAGCCAATAGTGGCATTGTCTTCTACTGAAGCAGAGTACAAGGCAGCTTGTTTTGCTGCATGTGAAGCAGTATGGTTGAGAAGGATTCTATGGCATATGGGAGTGTAGAATGAAGAACCAACTGTGCTGAGATGTGACAATCAGAGTTGCATCGCCATTGCCAAAAATCCAGTGTTTCATGTATGCACCAAACATATAGAGATCCAGTATCACTATGTGCATGATTTGATGGAGGATGGGATAGTGGAACTGGTCTACTGTCCAACAGAGGAGAATGGAGTAGATATCTTCACCGAAGCACTTACGAAGGATTTTCTTCAAGTTCATCTTCAGAGACTCGGCATTGGGCCGAGGAGATAGTTCACCTATGGGTGGACATTGAGGGGAGGTGTTAGATATGATCAATGCCCCACCCTCATTAGGTGCTACGAATGATCCATGGTGCTCAAAGTTGTAAGGCCCCCATTATGAGGAGAAGCCAAATGTGAGCCCGGGTTGAGTCTTGACTTGTATATCAGATGAGGTCTATGTGACTGGATGGCAAAAAGGTGACCGTTGTGGGTGTAATCTTTGGGTTAGATGGAGTGGTTAAGCTGGTAGCAACTTGAGGCGCATTACATCGAGTTGCGGGGTAAGGGAGTTAAAAGGGGCCCCTATTGTGGGGTCCAGGGGCCACGGAAGCGGCCCTTGGCTGGGGGGTCCCAGGGGGGCCAGCGGCCCCCCTGGCGGGGGTCCGAGGGCAGCGGCCCTAGCCCGATGATAAAGGGAATATTCCATGGCTGACTAGTGGAGGCTTATATGGTAGGTCGGTTAGGCCGACCTCACGGCCTTCGCAGGCTATAAAAGGTAAACCCCTTCACATCCATCGATCACTCATCTTTCACCCAGTCAGAGTTGTTGTTCCAGCTAGCCTTAAGCTCTTCACCTATCTTCTGTCTAGATCGCCATCTAAGCTTCACACAGTGGAAGCGCACGGGTGGACAGAGCCATCTTTGTATCAGTTGTTTGGAGTTAAAGAATTTATTGATTCTCCTCTTATCTGTTGTGTACTCTCTATCTCTTTCTCAGATTCTATTCGCTGCGCCGTGTAATATTTTACATCATCATGGTCCCATCTCCATCTAGTTTGAGCTAAACAACCAGTTTCCATCCCATTCTTCTCTAGATTATTGCCAAATGAATGCTCCACAAGAGGAGAGAGAAAGACTATATCTAGATCCCTTTAGCATGACCACCATTTCTAAAGTTAAGGGTGGCAATGGAGAGTAAGAAAATATGGAAGAATCGTGATATGATTAGTTATATGGGCTGCATTGAGGCTCTCTAATCCCCCCTCACAAATTGAAATTTTCACTTGTTCGTACCCCCTTTTTTCTCCAAAAAGAAATGCCCCCCTCCCCCTACCTATTACATGATTTTTTTTTTTGTAGGGAGAGCCTAAAGGTCACAGCCCCACTTCAAGTCTCTTTTAGACCTTCATTTTCTCCTATTCCACTTGGGCACCTAGTTTCTCCCACGTTTGGTGTTTGATTCAAGGTCCATGAATTTTGGCATGTTCATTTGGAACTCTTGTACTACCTAGCACTTGTATTTATTGAATCCACCACTTAGAATTTTTTAAAAAAATTTGCAACCACTGTGAGGTTGGTCTTCAAAAGTGCTTTTAAAACTCATCTTTCACGGTTGCTTAAAATGGTTGTATCTGCTACTTCCACTGGGATCGCATTTTCGCTTCAAAATAATAAAATTTGGCACACTTTTAACAATTTTCCTAGCTTAAACTCTCGCTCTCATTGGAAACCATGGGATAGGTGACTGAGCCCATCAAACCCATGAACTCATTTGCACACACATAAAATAAAAAGAGTATCAAGCTGCTCCAAATAAAATATGCAACATAGCACAACACGGCTCTCACCCCAACCTCTAACAAAGTTAAGGTACAAATTCCATGAGGGATAGGCTAAGCACAATCTAACAAAGAGATCAAGAGCTAGCTGCGAACCAACTACTCCAGTATAGACCAGCTAAAAGAACTATTAAAGAAGTCATCCAAAGTGGTGGTCTAAGGGCTACCTACCTAACCTAGGACAACAAGACTAAAAAATCCTACTAGGTGAGGACTCCTATAGTGTGGTTCACTTAAATTCATATATTTGTTCATGTTTCCACATTCTTTTTTCTTCAGCAATTACTATTCGGATGTGTAAAAAGAAGAGAGTTGAGCATATTGTGACCCAAAGAGAATAGGGCATCGGTCTCAAGTCCAATCTCGGTACCCAATAATCTACCAAGCACTCTTGAGGCAACACTAAATTCTTTTTTTCCACTCACTTTTATTTCCACTCCAACCATTCTATTTTTCTTTTGGCTAAAGGTTACTCCTAGGAAGGGCAAGATATCTAGATCGTCCCTAGGAACTTATCAGGTGCGCAAGGTGATGAACATCTACTCTTTTGATTTTTCCTACTTATTTTCTTATTTTATCTTCGTATGTAGGTATTTTTCACATATTTATCATTTTCTTCTTTTATTCATTAGGCTTTCCTAGTTTCCTCACAACTAATAGGAAAACCTAGAACTAGCATCTTGGTAGGTTAGTAGAATAGGGTCACTAGGGCTACTACTAAGACAAATCTTTACATGTCAAAAAATGTCTTCATAGGAGGCAGCTAACTACTCAAACCTCCCTAGACATGTCTAATCTAATCCTGGGACCTCATGTCTTGATTGTTAGTCCCCCACAAAGAAAACCCATCTCCTAAGTACACTAACACATTTTTTTAAAAAGAGAATGAACTTTGAAAGGAAAGACATTACCTAGATTGGCCACAACGAGCATGAGAAGGAGCATCCACGTAGCAATTGGCTTCCTCCAAGTGATTCTTCAAACCTCTCTAATGTAACACTAAAATAAAAAACCATTAAACACCCACACCAAATAGACACATGGCTCTCTTGGCCTAACGATATAAATCATTTCACTATAGCAAAAGAAGTTGCCCTCATGGCCTAACAAATTAAAACAATATAGGTTATATGACATCCCCCCTTGGAGTAGTACTACACACACAACAAGATGCACCATTCCAAGGAGAAAATAGGGTTCTTAGCCCTAAACTAAATGCATCAAATTATGACCTATACCTCCTGCATATATAGCAAGAGGCATATGCATACCATGTCATCTAACAAGCCTATGGGTCCAAGGTAATAATGATAGATGGGTCTCAACCACTTTTTGCATCACCCAAACTAACCACTACCTACCATATAATGCATGTTCAGATAACAATCCCCATAATCAACCAAGTCCCATTATCTCATAATTTACCAATGAATCAGTAAACTGGTTCTAATGTCATGGAACCAACTAAAGAGACACCCTTTTGAACTTGCTCATGAGGTATGTAGCAATGTGATAATACATATGAAGGATGGGATTGGGTACTGTGTACATCCCATTTAGTTGATTTAATATCAATTTGGAATCCCCTTTACTAGTAAATGGTAAATACCAATTCTCTTAGAAACTTTTAACAATTCCATTATCAGAGCTTTATATTCTATCATATTGTTAGTAAAGCCTATCCAAAAAGGAGATAGCTAATTTCGTCATGACTCAGGGATCTCTAATGACTACCTCGATGCTCACTTTCTTATTGGGACTCCTAGATGCTCCATTAAAATACATTGTATAGGTCCATAAAGGGTTTACATAGCTAGCCAAGGTCAATTCCTCTATTCATAACTATGATAATCGAAGCTCTCAACATATTCAGAGGGTGAACCAAAGGTTCCATCTCACCTTCTTCATTAAAACCTACATGGATACTTGTCAAAAGTCTCATACAATGATGACACAAGATCTTAATATCCCAACATATGTTCCATCTTCTTGCTCAATCACCTTATATCCTTTGCTCCACCAAAATGGCCTTGATAGTATCTTTGTTCTAGTAGATGCTCCAAATAGGATTTAGCTACCCCATCAACCAGATGTAACTTCTCTTGCAGGTTTCAGATCATCATGGCATAGATTTGCAAAGCATTTGTCCCATTAGTATGCTTATAGTAGATAATAAGGTTTAATCTTGTTAATATTAACCAATTTCTTAAATTCCACTCTCTATAAATTGTTTAATAGTACATGGACTTATTTTTACCTATTCTTGCTCCTATAGGGACCATCCCACTTAGGCTCTAGTTTCCCAAAAAATAGCTCCCTACATACATTATAGTACATGACTATTTGCCCTTTTTTAAAGGTGTACATCTTTGCTTCCATATCATGAAGCTGCTTCATATGACGCTTGGCCTCATGATATGATAATCTCTGAAGTTTAAGCTAATTGAGATGTGTTAGGGCCATAAAGAGTCCAAAAAGTGTATCTTCATCCCCCAGAGAATGGTTAATCACATGAATCGTATTGTGGGAAACTCGATCTCAAAGGATAAAACACACTCCTCTCCATAAACTAATTGAAATGATGTGTGGCTTGTATCTTGTTCAAAGGTCGTGCTATATGCCCATACCACCACATATAGTTTCATGTTCCAATCCCATTTCTTCTCTAAAACAATCTTTGACAAAATTCCCACAAGCTTCTTATTGGTACTCTCAACTTGCACATCTTCTTATGGATTATAAGGTGTCATTTTGTTATGCTTTATCTGTGCGGGCCTCCATCAAGCTTTTGATCACCTTATTTAGGAAATGAGCTCCATAGTTTGACACTAGCTCTTTTGGTGGGCCAAGCCAATAGATTATTTGTTCAAGAAGAAAGCTAGAAAACTCATTTGTATCAGCCTTCCTCATCACTCGTGCTTCCAACCACTTCAAATAGTTAGTTGCTACTATAATATACCTCTTTCGTGTAGAGGGTGACGAGGTAATTGGACCTTCATTTGTATCATCCTTCCTCATCACTCGTGCTTCCAACCACTTCATAAAATAGTTAGTTGCTACTATAATATACCTCTTTTGTGTAGAGGGTGACGAGGTAATTGGACCTACAAAGTCAATGGCCCACTTCTTGAATGGTAATAGAGCCATAACAGGGATCAGTGGGTGCTTTTGATTCTCTCTATTGTTATGTCTTTGATATAAATCGCACCTCTTTATATATGCAAATGCATTCTAGCAGATGGATGATCACCAATATCTGGCTTGTAAGGCTTTTTGTGTAGTCATCCGTCCACATCAAAGTGCCCTCCACAAGCAAAGTCATGACACTGTTCTAAGATAAATGGAACCTCCTCAGGCATAACGCAATGATGATAAAGATCATGTACCCCTTTCCGATTTAAAGTTCCTACAATTAAATAAAACTTTAAGGCTTGCTATTTAATATTTCTTTTCTCAGCCTTAGATAGAGAGGATCCAATCTCTCTTGTAGATAGGCAATGTGTTATTGTATCATACCAAGATGGAATGGAAGCAATGTCTATTTTCAACAGATCCTCAAGGTTGCTAGCTTCAGCCAGAAACTGCCCGGCTCTCCAAAGTCTACAATACACTCCACAATTTCTTGCAATCTTGGTGACTTACTTTGAATCTCATAATTAAATTCAAGCAAAGTGATTAGCCATTTTATTAGGCAATCAGGTGGCTGTAACTTGTTTAATAATAGCCTTAGCCCTTCTATCTTCATATAAAATACTACTTTCTCATACATAATATAGTGCCTCAATTTCTTCGTAGCAAAGACCATCCCAAGGCACAATTTCTCCATGTAGGTATAATTAATCTTAGACAAACCCAATTTACAACTAGCAAATGAAATCGTGTGGTACCATTTCTCCTTCCATATCTAGGCTAAGCAATAGCTGATACTATACATTGTGCTTTTGTTGAAAACACATAGAACGTCTCACCTCTTTTGGGTGCTTTCAAGACTGGTGCTTTGGCCAATTCTTGCTTCACATTCTTGAAAGATATTTTGTATATCTCATTCCAAACAAATAAATAGTTAAAGGATAATAAAGTTATTGATGGCAACATCCTTTCAGCAAATGCATTAATGAGTCATCGGTAATATTTGATTGACGATAGGAAATTATGCATTTCCTTGGGTATTCTTAGTGGACTCATAGCAACAATGACTTTGATATTTTTTGGATTAGTCGCAATTCCAACCAAACTCACCACATGGCCCAATAATAATTTTTTAGGGCACCCCAAAGATACATTTCCTTGGATTTAAAGCAATGCAAAACTTCTTGCGGTGCTCAGGAAACTTTTAGCTCTTTTGAGGAAATGTTAGTGAAGGTTTTATCGGCCATAAGTTCTCAAGAATCGAGTGTGTTATATAATTTGAAGGTCATGACATGATATGCAAAGGTTCCAGACATGGTTAAGAATATTGTCTTTAGCTTGTCCTCCTCTGCAATGGCCATTTGATTGTAGCTAATGAAATAGCACATAAAGGAGTATATATCTCTACATGCTAATTGATCTAAGATTTGATCAATGAATGGAAATGGATAATTGTCCTTAGCAATTTGTTTGTTGAGCTCTCTAAAATCAATGCAAATATGAATTTGATTATTATTCATCTTCTTGATGATGACCATTGGTGAAAACCACTCTGTGTGTTGCATGAGAAATATCAAGCTAGCCTTACATAATTTATATAACTCATCAAATATCCCACCCCCCTTAACTCAAAAGGCATGTTCCTTCATAGACAGGTTGACTTTCCTCTTTGAGGGGAATAGTATACACAGCTAAACTAGGGGGAATACCCTCAATTCATCATAATCCAAGCAAATGTATCATGAAATTCCTAGATTAAGGACACATAGTCCTTCCTTTTTTTCACGCTGAGTATAGACCCTAATGTGATCAGTCATGAATCATTCGACTCACCAAGGTCTATCTCTATCACATCCATATCTCAGATTCTATCATAAGCTTCTATAGGCTTGTTTAGAGTTACGTGGTAAATATAATCCATAGTAGACTCCTCACTTGATTCATCACTTGACGAAGTCTCACTACCAAAAGGCCCCTCTAGCGCATTCAATTTTGTTGAGGATATGGATGCTCTCTTGCTTTGAGGTGATTCTAGGTAAGCATTGATTATAACTCATCTAGAATCTTTGCCAAAGATCAAACAACTAGCTGATATGCAATCAAATTGCAAGATCCATAGCCTTCCTAATAGTAGTTGGTAGCTTGGATGCCCTGCAAACCTAATGACCCTAAAGTCCAAGATACATTCAATGTTAGCAACTGTGACATGGACTTTGGTAATACAACCTTTCAATTGTCTCAAACTATCATTGGCCATCCTTAGAATTATGGAGGTATCTTTTTGGCTCTCTAATCCTAGTCTCTCCATCAATTTTGAGCTCATAATGTTGATAGAGGATCCTATATCCACAATGGCTTGGTCCACCAATATGATGTCAACATGAGTTGACACCCTTGGGCAAATTTTTTCAGCATGCTCAAACCAATCATTACCAACATGGGCTATACCCAATATTCAATGTGAAGGATCTTTTTAAACTCACGCACTCTTGGGGATAGTTTAATTAATTGCAGGAGCTTGACGTTGAACTTGACCTTACAAAGAGAACTTGCTAAATCAAATTTCTAAAAGTTAGCAATAGTCCTCTTCTCTAGCTAAACAATCCACTCTCTAGGCCAATTCACATGTTTAAGTGCCTCTTTCTTGGCCTTCACTTTCTTCTTTATCAGCTCCTTATTCAGGTCTATTTTACCATCAATAGCCTTCAAAGGACCATCTTGCACATTAGGGTTAAGAATTTTATTGCCCTTATCATCCTATTTAGGGGTTTTATAGATAGGTTTTTGTAGCGTGCTTGCCTATCGGCTGTCTAAGCACATTTTAGCGGTCCATCAAGAAATGAATCTAAGCGTCGCCGCTCGGCGCTCCTAGGGAATGTTCCAAGGTTTGTCGCCCAGGGTTTCCCAAGTCCGCCTTGCAACAGAATGTTCACGGCCAAACCCACTAGGATCGACCTGAAATTTGGGTTCATAGGCCAAGGTCTCCTAACAGCATTCTAGCATCACGTTTTGGATATCCTACTTTACACAAAGATACCCAATTCGAGCCACATCCATACTGCATTTGGTTCAAAGAGAATGGGAAACGAGAGGGATGTGCTGCTCAACCTCGCTGCTTGTAGGGCATAGTCCCATTCCAATCCCCTAAAACGGCATGAATCGGGTTCTAACGTAACAATACCTTAAGTTGAATGGTGATAAATCCTTGTGAGAAGCCTCCCAGTTCTCTGGGACCACCCTGCCATAGGACAGACCCGTCGGGGGTTCTGTCCACCTGCTTCCCTTGATAGCTTTAGTTTTCTAATTAGGTCCTACCATATTTATGTGCAATATTTAAAATCAACTTCATTAGTTAAACCTTATAGGTTACAGGGTTCGTTCACATATTTTAGAGCACAGACATGAAAACAAAACAAGCAGTCCTTTTGACAAACAAGTTCCTTAACTTATCTTCAAGTTAATCTTCGTCTCCTGCCCATACATGAGAATTATGTATCTCTTCTGTCCAATAGAAGTACCTGGTCCAAATCACATGGCACCATAATTTCCATCCTTTATCTAGAATAGGATCTTCCAATGCCCTAGACGTTGGGCTCACGGGGATCTCCAACTCCATTCTGGACATGCAAGGGGTGTCCAGGGCTCCACCTGAACCACAAGCGGTCTAGGAGTGAGATGTCATTTCCGTGGTTGGCCTTTTCACCACTCGACCTTCGGCCCATGAATCGAGTAGTGCCCTAATATGCTGTGCGATCTTGGAGATGATCCACTGGTGCAAAATATCCTTCCTTAATTAATCCATTTATGAATCAAGTACGATCAAGGCGATCAACCTAATAACATCTTCCAATGAAACATTCCTTTATTTCCTATGGCTACTTGCCATTATTGACCCTTGCTATGTTTTTGCCATCAAACAAAAGCACTTGGAATATTTATCCAAATCACAATGCAACAATCAGTTGATTGAAAAAAAACATTTAGGGTGTTGTTCAATCACCCAACAAAACTAATTGTATTTTTCCCAAACAATACACGAATATGTGAGAAGAGGATTATTCCTTCCCATGACCTATTCTCATACATCATAGAATGGGCCTAATGTATCTCATGCGAGAATCAAAGCAAGTATCTATCAATTTAGAAATGTATTACTTACGATTAGAATTGTAGTTGGATTGATAGTGATGCCTTTGCCCAAAGCTCTGTTGCTGGTTGTAGGATTGCCATCCACACATGACATTCTTTGCTTGGAGGCCATCGCCTGCAAGTAGACTCAAGAGATTAAGAAGGCAGAATAGATTCGAGATGGAAGAGTGTAAGAGAAGATGGTTGAGTCAAGGATCGAGATAGAGGGAATTGTGCAGCCTCTCGGGGTAACTCTCTCTCTCTCTCTCTCTCTCTCTCTCTCTCTCTCTCTCTCTCTCTCTCTCTCTCTCTCTCTCATAATCTCTTGGAGGGGTATCCTTCTCTCTGCCTCTCTCTCGCAGCCTCTCGGGGTCTCCTTATGCTTTCTTGTGCCTCCCCATGCCTCATATTTATAATGAATTAGAGAGGAGGGGATGAGACTGAGAACAAGAGTTCTTGGTGGAGGGACTCTTGGAAAACTCAGTGATCTGATGCTTAACTCATAAATGTGATGGTTCCATTGGCTCCAAAAAGGGGATAAAGCGCCAAGACGCTTGGTTGGAAAGTTTTCAGATCACTCCTTCTTTCTCTCCATGTTCAAAGTGATGTCTACTGCCTGTAGATTGTAATCGCGGAGCGCGCGATTTCACCAATCACTCTCTTTATCTTTTTTCGTTTTATAGAATCTCAAAAACTAACTAAAACATCAATTGTTTTTTCTTTTAAATGACATCCAATTCTATCTTTTTAGGATAATATCTAAAATATGATTTTTTTTTAAAAAAACCTAAAAATCTAATAATTTTTTTAACCATCTATACTATACATATTAACACTAGTCGTTAATATGGCTCATAACTCTCGTTCATGTTGTAACTTTCATGAATGGTGGCTATGGTCCCTGTTAATCCGAGGAAAATATAAAACTTATGACTCTCAATTTTTTAAATAAAATATTTTTAATTAAATAAAAATTATTAGCCATTAACATTAGTTAGTTTTTACCTTTAAAGTTAGTCTTTAGTTAGTAATCTTACTAACTTATTCATTAACTAATTAAATTTCGAACTAATCAACTAACTTTTATTGCGTGGAAATATTACAGTTTTACATTATATATCTCTCTCTTTGGTCTTCTAACCTCTCGTAATTACTCGTAAATGAGAAGCATCTGTGCCATTAACACCCACTACTTGTATCAAACTTACACCATGCCACTGGGCAGTTCTTCCACTATAGCCTTTCCTCTTTGAAAAATCTAATTTGGTCCCTCATCTTGTTGAAGATTATTTTCTTATTCTCAATGATAAATAGGAAATCACTATCTACTTCCTTATTCAAAGAAACTAATCTTACTCTAGCAAGTACTAGCTAAGTGATTAGACTTTCCACATATCTCACATTTAACATTGGGATAGTTTCGAGGGAAGTGTTGACCACCACACCATTTACAGGTAAACCTCAAGGGACCACCCTCTTTAAGGCATCAACTTCTTATTAAGTTTTGTTGCTTCTTCACAAAGTTTATGTCTATGGTGATTTGTCTATATTGTTCAGATATCATGTTAGTATAATGCTTCATTGACTTCTCAAAGAACATTCAATGCACTAGACTCATAACCAACGTTCAAATGGCTTAACCACTTGGTTAGGTATTGTTGAGATGTTTGCAATCACACCTACTTTAGTCTCTTTGGAAGGAGTAGTTGTCAAGAATCACGTGGTGGGGGACTTTTCTTGAGCTTCTGCGCCAAACACACACTGTATACACAAGTCTAGGAAGCTCACTCAAGAACACAAGAAGAGAGATGGAGGACAAAACATTTTCTTGTTGATTTTTTCTTATTCTTCCACACACTATACAATATACACAAAGCATAGATAAGATACAACATAAAGGAAAGTGGCCTTCTAAGTCAAACAGTTCATAATCGACTACATTAATCGACTGGCATTATATCTTTGCCAGCTATAGGTAGGTGTAACAAACTAAATATAATAAGTGATAAGTCAGTGGCCATGTGAGTATCATAATGACCACCAACATGCTAAGTGTAGACCCATCTAGCCAGGCAGTCCATCATCAATGTCCGCATGTGTTGAGCTTGCCATCTCAACACAGTAGGAGAGCTCAGGTCTAGAATCCCATAAGCACAGTAGGAGAAGTGCTACCATCCAATTTCCTATAAATCATTGTACTTGCTCTCTTTTCTAATGCAATGTCATAGTACTTTTTTCCTTCAGTAAAGTCTTAAATTGTGTCATTGTCAGCCTATACACAAGACTATGTTTATGAGTCCAAGCTTCCATCTTGGAACCTAATTCACTTTTGTAATAATCAGTCATGTAAGCGTCTTCATGAACTCACTCTGTCTCTCCAACCTCCATAGCTTCCGCCTCAAGCCATGTTCTAGATCCATGTTTTAACATGGTATTAGAGGTTTGACTTTTATACATACCCTATCCCCTCCTTGGGTGACCATTCCCTTTTCAATCATTCCTCTACTCTCTTTCCTCCTCCTTCCTATTAGCATCAGCCTTAACCTATGCCTCTCATTCTTTGCAACTTTCACGGGAGAGAGCTCACCAGTGCTCTCTCATAAGATGAATTACAAGGCGCCCTAGTGCTCTTTTTGCAAAAATATTAAAGTGCACTTATTTGTATTCACCTTCCTCTTACATTTAGAATTTTCCTACACTTTGTGTCTTCAAATTTTCCTTATTGCGCCTTTGTCCTCCATCTTCCTTTAGCATTGGGACTTTCTTCCATACTTTTGATTTTTTGGATTTGTTATGAGTCTTCCTAGGGTCAACAACACCCATTTGCATGTTAAATTATCCATTTAACATATAACGTAAAGAATGGTTCATATCATGAATTAATTTTGGAATGCCAAGTTTTCTTTTATGAAAAAACAAATGATTATGCATTGAAGTGTAGCATTTAGAATATATAATAAGGAATGGAAGCATGGGATAGCCTGATTCTATCTCCTCATCACGGCCTCACATTAGGAAAAAGAATGAAAGTAATATATTTGCACATCACATGGCTGGTTTTTAGTTAAGACTATTTGAGCATGCTAAAGCATGACATAGTGCATATGCACAAAGAAAAATATCAAACAAGAACTATTGGATGCATAGTAATTGTCTTTTGAATTATTGACCTATGTTGAGCAAAAGAGGTCCCTTTGTGGTAGGTTAGGGCGGCTATTTTTGGGAAAGTTTGTGTGAGAAAATAATAAATCTCCTAGATCATGGAAAAATAAATAAATAGGACTATGTTTCATTGTTCTTTATGTGTTAAGATGGTGCACACATGGCCAATCCTTGGGATGTAGGAGATATGTAGAGGCTACAATATTTCACTAGGGGGTACCCTCTATATGTGTAAATCGAGGTGAATTAGTCATCTTTTTATGATGAAGCTCATTCTTGGTGTGTGGCCAAACTTGTTCTCTTATTGCTTCTTTCTCTTGCTTTCTTCTTATGTATGAGAGAGGTAGAGAGGGAGTGTGAGAGAGGGAGAGAGTGTTTGTGTGTGAGTGAGGGATTGTGGAGAAGTTCTTATTCTTCTTTCTTCATCATTATCATCTTCTCTTCTCCTTTCTCATGTGCATTGCTATGGAGGTTGAAGCTTGGAGCTTGGAGATGGAGCTTTCTTGAGAGCGCATCTTGGATCATGGAGCTATCAGCAGATTCATGGGAGGAGTCAACTCGATCGGATTCAAATATAAGTTCACTATATTTGTGTGCAGAAGAGTGCACACAGCTATGTGAGAGGTAGCCATAGCTCTCAACTTGAAACGTTTGAAGCAATAAGCGTATGTGGGTCTTGGCAGTTTGCTCACAAGAGCATTGATATTTTAGTTCCATTGCAAGGACCAACAAATTCAAGCTTGATTGCTTGCACACTTTGAATCGAGCGATGAAGTAGGAGTTCATATCCGAAACGGCACTTGGTTTTAGTAGGTAAGAAGTGAGGGAGTCGAAGGCCATTCAATCTCTCTTGTGAATTACTTTAGGTTTACAAAGATGTCTATGCATTGGTTAGAGTAGGAGAAGTGTATCATAATCATATTTAAGACATTAAGGTTTGGAAAATAAGGAAAAACAAGGAAAAGGTAAGTCTTTGTATAACCAGGAAATAGCACAATAGAGAAAGAGAGAAAAAATATTTTTAATGTATGGGAAGGAAAATAGAGAGTATGGAGAGAAAGAGAGAACACAAAACGTGAAAAGGGGGAAGAGAGAGAGTTTATTTGCACATTGTGAGATTGAAAGAGAGTTATTGAGAGAGAGAGATTGAGAGCTACAAGACCAGAGGTAGCAACAATAGCAATCCTTGGCATTGTCACATTCACGCACTCCAAGTATGCCATGAGTCTTCATTGTGTTCTCTTGAGAGCTCCATGTTTTTGGTATGCAACTAGGGAAGATTGCCATCAACAAACACCAACAGAGAGGCTAAAAATGGAAGAAGTGGCACTATTGAGTGAAGAGGAAGAAAAGCAATGGAAGATTGTAAAATTCCTGCTACTATTGAAGAATTGGAGATCTTCATTGCTAAAGCCACCTTGTATAAGAAGTGCATCCCTCAATAGCAAAAGCATATAACTATCATGATATGGGCTCTATGCAACAAATTGACTCCATTATCTTCTAACGCTATAGGAAGTTGTATCACTATAGCCAACTGTTTTCACAAAATTGAAAAGCATAGCAAAAACAAAGAGAATGACCCATCCAGATTTGGCATTCATTAAAGAATTTCATATTGTGAAGAAACTTTAGGAGTTGTGGTCAGTTGAAGTTTACAAGAATAAGAAGGAAAAGAGTTGGAATTTTTCATGGATGCTCAACAGCAGGATATGTGGGATGCTTGGTGCACTGGCAACCTTTTATTGTCCAATTGGCAACCCATTAGAAGTTAGTAGACAAAGTATTCTTCACAACCTATGCTATTGAAACCCTCCAAATTTGGTATTATCAAGATAATGGCACTATGGAAATCCTTAGAAGAATGAGTTTTGATGCCTTCAAAATTGAATATCTTCCCCTCTGTGTGGAATGAATATTGAATTTAGAGACATTGAAAAGAAGGAAGTAAAGACATGGTGGACATCCAGAGGCTGTAACATGGACCTCACAAAGTGTACAAAGGCTGTAATACAAGGTTACATGAGGAGTTTATGATCTTATGTCAAAAGAATTAGGGCTAGGAAATACAAGGCTAAAAAAGTTTATAAGAATAGAAGGACTGATGAGGTTTGTCCTTCTCCTGGTGATATTCTTCTTTTGATTCTTCTTTTGCTCCATGGTCTTATTCTTCTTTAACAACAACTAGATACTCCTTTTGGGACCTCTTCATGGCATGACAGAATTCCTTCGTGTGCCTAATCCTTTTGCAGAAGTCACATACCAGTTGATCTTTCTTGCCCTTGTACCTAGTACCTACATATAACATTTGTTCATCTTTAGAGGTGCTTGGTTCTTCTTTGGATTTTACCTTCTTTTCTTCTACTAGTAGGGAGGCCTTAATGTCAACCAATTTAGGACTAGTCATGTTGATCAATGCAGTTGACACATTATTATAGTCAGTGTTGAGATATTGGCCATCACAACTAGCTTAGCCTCTTTGTATGGAGCATTGTGGGCTCAAGATGTAGAATCCCATATGCATAGTGGTGGAAAATAAAGCATTGTACTTACTCTCTTTTTGAATGCAATGTCATAGTAATTTTGTACTTTTAGCAAAGTGTCTGTATCATTGTTAGTCCACTACAAAATTGTGTTTATGAGTCCAACCTTCCATCTTGAAACCTAATTCACTTGTGTGACATTTGGTCTTGATGTCTGTTACCTCATGAACTCACTCTTCCTCTTTCAACCTCCATACCCATGCTCTAGATCTGAAATTTTCTACATGGTATCAGAGCCCAATCAAGTATGGATCAGCTCCACAAATCACTTCTTCAGCTCCTCTCAACATTTGGTTAGCTCAGTTTGACATAATCCTTCATCTTCCACCTCCATCTTCACGCTATCTCTCTTGGCTGCCATCAACACCACCTACCTACCTTTGTTTGAGTAACCATATCTCTTCAAGCAAGCCAGATCTCTTTGATATTTCTTCTCAAGAGTTGTTCCTTAGATCAAGATGCATATTTTCCACTCAAAATTTCCTAACATTGTGCAACATACAGCCCGACATTGCTAAAAAACATAGATCTGGCTCAAATTTCTCTGCTATAAGTTGGACCTATTCTCTCTCCTACTATGAGAATTATTCCACAAGTTATCATAGGGAATTTTTTGGTCATATAGGTGACTTACTTTAGCTAAGAGGGCTTGAGAAATTTCCACTCCAGTAGAGAGATATTAGAATATTACTAGAACTTGTTGTTGTTCAACTGATGGCACCATCATCACGCCTCACAATCTCAAGGGCTACCATGGGCCTTTTAAATTTTATCATATGGGATAACTCCTAAAAAAATTTCAACTCAAATGGTCCACTGGGTGAGCTGCTACAGCCAAAATATCAGGTTGTTGTCCTAAATTCGTAATCGGCATCCATAGCCACTTACCTTCAAGCTCATTTTTTCCTTCATTTTCTCTCTCTTGCCACTTAAACTAAACCTTTGCCACTCTAATCCACTGAGAATTGAAGTTTTCCAACAAGATTTTAGTATCCAACAAGAAACCCCTATGCATCTTTGGCTCGATGGCAATGCCTTGGTTGATGATTCAATCATTTTGCACATGTAGGCATTCATATTTACTTCATCTATAGTCCATGCTGCAATACTTTCAAACATTGGCACTAGGATTTGGGCCATGATGGTGTTGTATCGATGACTAGAGAATAGGGCATGCACCATCTTGGCCTACAATTTGATGGCGGGGTCAGGGATGTTTGCTAGACTCATTGGTGTGCACCCTTGTCTTCAGCATCTTCATCAAGCCATAGACATCCCTCTTTGGTCTCTTTCCCTATGTGTTGGCCAATCCTAAAGCCTTCTTCACTATTTCAAGGTTGAGCACAACCTTTATCCTTTTGGGTAAGCCTTTCTTCCTAATGGCTATTGTGTCATTGTTCTTCCTTGTATCAAAAGTTCTTATAAACTCTGTGCATCTGCCATGGTCAACCTTCTTTAGATATTTGTGGAGATTGCATTGGTCGACTATCTGTCTCATCGCACCTTCCTTGTTCACGAGCTCTCCCAAATTGCTGACGTTGTGTTACTTTAGATGGCTGTAGACTTGCATTTTAGTGGCGAATTGATACATGTTGTACTCTTCCTCTGAGAATGGAAGTTGATGTGCCATCTTAAGTTCCTATTATTGCACAACAACTTACAATTAGCTCATTTGAGAGTACCTTTTGCAAAATAGGAAAAAGTTTAAGAATAAACACTATGGAATGGTGTGATGTTCCAGTAAAGAATGGAAACTTTTTTATACTTCAAGCAACCCACTAGCATGAGGGTCCTATGCTCTTGCGAGAGCGGTCCTTTTAGATTTTTGATTACTTGAGTGGTTGATAGGGCAAAGGGTTGAGTGATAAGTACCGCTATTATGTAGAATGGCTCTAGAGACTCAAGAAAGATTAATGAGGCTTTAAGCTAGTGAATTCCCTATGTTTGCAAAAGGAGTATGATCACATATAGCCCAACCTTACAAAGCTAAAAAGTCTCATCCTAGGCTAGGATGGTTGTCTTATCTTACAAGAGAGATGCATTTTGTACCACTCTTACAACCCTTTTATGGTTTTATTTACATTTATGATTATTATGAAATATTGTTTTTCAAAGTATCTATCATGTACTAAAGGTTGTGTTGACAAACCTTGAGTAGAACATTAATAAAAAGAAGCTATTTTTATATGTCAAATAGTGTGGTAGCATGCCTTCCTTGATTAGATAATCAAAACAAATACATTGATGAAAGTGGGAGACCTTGATCTCGATGATCAATTGCCTATGGATGAGTGGACCTAATAAGTTTGATAACTTTTTTAAAACACTAGATAGAGCTTTTAGATCATGACCCTCCAATTTTTTGGCAATTTTGACACCATTTTAGGGAGACTATGCCCAATGGTTAAAGGGGTTGATGTTCTACTCCCCATGATTTCTCATTCTCATTGAACCAAGGGCAGTGTTAGTACACTCTCATCTTTCATTGGTTGCAAAGTCTCTCCTTAGGTAGGTGTTAGACTATTGATAGGGTTGACTAGTCCCATGCTCCCCCCATTAAAAATAGAACAAGAATTCCCATGCCCAACCAAGTCCACTTTCCCTTAAGGAGGGGAGACTGGACAATGATATGCATGGACTCGAGTTTCAGTTAACTACTAGAGGAGGCACCTCATAGTCTTGAATAATTATAACAATACAACACAATTCAAGTCATCTCATTACCTATAAATTCTTTCTCCTTTTTTTTGAGACATTTTCTAAAAACACATTTTCAGGCCTTGAATGGCTCCTTTGGATAACATTGAGATACTTGAGTCACATTCTCACAACATATGGAAGATACCCCCATATTAGAATATTGAGAAGGAAAATAGTTTGTACAAAAATCCCATAGATAATGAACTACCTTGAGAGACCTTACAAATTGCATTCCAAGACATTTCAACTATATATCCTACCTACATGACATGAAAGTGCCCTAATCTAATTTTACATCAAAACATCTTATAACGTTTGATCAAGTGGATGGCATATCTCATTAAAATTTTGTATTCTCTAATTACTTCATATTAATTTGATATTCTTGCAAGGATTGAGCTAATCTAATGAGCATTGGATAATTCCACAATAAAGTAAACCTTAGCAATATTGAGTTGCATTACATACAACTAGGGTTGATTGAGACTCTTCTCTCTTAGCAGGTGCTTTGTTGACTTAGTTCTGATGCAAGGAGTGTCAATTCTTTTATCAAGAAAAATAAAATTGGTTCTACTTGAAATAATGCTATATTGAGGGAAATCTAGTTTGATGAAGGATAATATGGAATAAACAAGTAGCTAGATGGTAGTTTTACATAAGCCTTCAAACTTCAAGTCTTCTTCCAAAATGCTATCCACCACAGGGCCCATTCATGGCTCTGATACCATGTTGAGAGACAGAGAGAAGGGTTGAGCAACAGAGAGGAGCAGTGTGCTCTCATCTTATTTCCTTAATTATTCCATAACACATAACTAAAGTGAATACAACACACTAAAGGTCTTATAGACCATTCACACAAAGCCTAAAGTCACCGACTTATTTAATGTTCCACACTTGTTGATACAGCTTGATAGAGTGTCGGTTACATATTGATCAATGCCAAATTATTTCCTGAAACTAGACCCATATTAAGATTGGTTCAAGAGAGGCATAGGCCACTTGTAGTTGGGATTCTACTTCTTGTGCTCATCTAATGGCAGTGTCTACATCTGGAAAAGTGACACTATTCAAATCAATTTGAGTATCCCAGTTGAGCTTATTAAATAAGGTGGTCTAATATCTTTGGTTCACCTATTGGTAAGCTCAATTCCACTATCATAAGTATGAATGACCCATAGAAATAACCCAACTAGTAGATGAAACCACCAAATTTTACAAATTATGTTTTGATAGTGCATCTAGAGGGCCTACTACAAGAGCCAATGTAGGAGTGGCCATAAAGGACCCCCATCATAGAGTAGTGATGAAGTTGGGAGCCTATTTGGGGGTGGGCTTTACCAATGATATATTGGAGTATGAAGCTTTGCTCATGGGATTTTATGCTTCCCAAAGGACTTGAATATGATGTGGCAGTTAAAGAGGACTTGTAATTGGCAATCAATCAATAAAATGGGCTATAGACTATGAGAGATCATGGTTACCATTTTGAGGATGTACCATCGCATGGTATTATTAACATTAGGTTACTTTAAGATGGTTTCTCTATAGTTGATCCCTAGAATATGGAATCAATGTATAGATGCTTTAGCCAATATTGCATTTAAAGAGGATGTTTTCTTCACTAATTAAGGCCACTTGATTTGGGAGACACTAATTATTGTAGTTGATGGGCTACATAGCATTAAACCACCTTTAGCAGCTTTTGATGACTTACCAATGACAAGTACATTGATATATTTTGCATTCATCCATTGTTGCTTATGTGAGGAACCTAGCCATTAACTTCATGTCCCTAGCATAGGGTCCCTTGAACCATTTCCTTTAAGTCTACAAGTCAAAGACATATCTTAAGTACTAGTTAAAAAATGATTTTTTAATAGAACTTTTTGGAGCATCTTCTTATGTCTCTTAAGGCCAAGTGGGCCATTCCCTTATTTCCTTGGGTGTTGGCTACTAATAAGTGTTTGATTGAGTTCTTTATGTGCATGAATTTTTTTGGACTTAACAAGTTTTAAGCTGATGATGGAGCAAAATGAAAATATTCTTTGGGATCAATGGTATCCCTTCCCTTTTCTTGTATCACTTATTTCTTGTGTATGAGGAAGGGAGAGAGGGACATTTTTATGGATAAGTAACTATCTAAAACAAGCCATTAGACTAAGGAGCAATGACCTAAGTAACAATGCTCTTTCACTCTCTTTGGTTCACGTATACCTACAATTAGGGGAGAGTGTTCTACTAGGATATCCCTGTTGGGACCTTGCAATTTCCACTCTAGTAGCATTGCCTAAGAATATAATGGTCGAATTAGGTTGAGTTTAGCTAGGATATCCATGAATTCTGAGAGCCTCCTAGTTTGAGTGAAATTTTTAAAATAAAAAATAGTAGAAGAGAAAATAAGTGTGCTATAATGTAGAAAAAAAAGGAAAAGGTGCCAAAAGATACTCATCATGTTGTGAGGATTGGGTATGTTCTTGGGTGTCAAATGAATAGGAGGACCTAAAGGCACTACCATGAGACTTGGCTTAGGGGTTTAAAAAATGATCAAAAGGTATAAAATTCTAAATAAACTAAAAGAAATATATTAATGTGTTACTATCACCCTTAGTAGGATTCATAAGTGTTCAATGGACATTCAAATAGGGATCTACTCGCTTAGGAGAGTTATATGATAGAGGGTGATTCATAGGTGTTTGTTAGGATAGATTCTAGACGATCTAATTTAACTTAGTGCACTTGTCATGCTAGGGTGAGTAGTGCTTTTCAATATTTACTTTTTTTATGTTCTATAAACTAAAGGGATGATGTTATACATTTACAAGGATATGAGTGCATCATATTTCATAAGTATTTCTATCCTTATTGCATTGCCTTAATACTATTACATATGTTTGTTGTATTGCTAGAACATGTTTGTGGGTTCGATACGTAGGATCAACTTATCCCATGGGTTCTAATGAAGCAACACTTTTGGAGGATATTTTAGTGGCTTTCGATGTCCATTTTTTGGCATTTCAAGTGAACTCAATTCAAAGTTTTTCGGGTCAAAAGTGACATTGGAATGGCCACCCATGTAAGTGGTAGTAGTACATATTTGCAAAAATATTAAATCCAAATGTGTCCACACTAGTGTAAGGACATCAAGAGTACTTATGTGACAAGTTTGCTTCATTTTTACCAAGTTTGGTGACATTTTCTTGCCAAAAGTGTGTCAAATAGAACATTAATATTGAAGAGCATTGAGAATGTAGTTTACCTATGAATAAAACACAAAGTTTTGAGAAAAATCAAATGAAATGTAACAAAGATTGAAGAGGCACCCATGAAGCGACACATAGAAATTGGTACCCATTCATATTTTCATGATGACCACTATAAGGGAGATTTTAGATATTATATTGTTTCTTTATTATCTTTCTCTTCTAACATAGAGTATGTTCTTGTGCCTTCATTCTTATCATGAGAATAATGAGAGAGGGAATGTTTTCAACACAATGATGGTGATGAAGATTGCATATAAGCAGCTAGTTTTTGTGCCATCACCACTACCTCCTTCTCCTCATGAATTACTAGTCTAGGAATTCCCATGACATGAGTTTATGCAAGTAGGTTTTGATACTATTATGCATTATATTGTGTTCACATTGATTGATTTTGATTCTTTGTGATATTTTCCCTCTATTAATCAGTAAAAACTTAAAAAAAAAGGTATTTACATGCATTAAACATAAAGATAGATGTATAAAAAAAAGAAATTTGATATTTAATGCAAAGAATAAGGAAAAGTAGTTATAAAGTGGGAGAATTATGCATGATTTGTTTTTTTTTTTAATGAATAGGGGTTGATAGTATGAGGATGGCCTAGGTGCAAAGTCTGAGTGTGCTATCTGGAGTTGAAGTGGGCATCTAGGGAAAGTATGTATTCTAATGGTCAAAGAAAGATAAAAGGGTCTTTCAAGCCTATTCTTTTAACATAATTTAAGGTTTTAAGAAAGAAAAATGCTACATGTATACCAATTTTTATAAAAATATGTAGAAATGACATAGGATATGTTATGCACAAGTGGTCTATATGCTAAAGTAGTATATATGAAATATTAATATTAAGTGGTTATTTTTCTTATTAATTACATTTAAGTATACATTGCATTCTCTCTTATCTCTTGAGTGTGAAATTATTTGGTAGCATGAGGTCAACCTCAGTGCCTTCAAATAATCATGTCAGCAACAATGAAGCACTATGTTAGTCTATGTATGCATATGAAAGAAGGAAAGATATGGTCAATGAACGCCTTGATTTCCAAATCTTTGTTTGAGCATTATACATGCCATCTTTCACATTTCAATGGTCATTTAAATTTTAAATTTTTTTATAGAAATTTAATGGTTATGATCTAGAGTTTGGGAGCCATAGTTGTGAAGGATGTTCTATTAGGATGTAAGTGTGGCGGCTCAAGAGGATTTGGGTGTGCATTGGGTTGACTCTAATAAGAAATGTGCTAGCCTAATTTGAGCTAGGGGTGGATTAAACCCCATGCATCTAGAGAGCTACAAGATGATGGGGTTAATGTTATAACAATGGCCTCATTAAACCTTTGGGGAGGTTTAGCAAGGGTTTAGCATGCTACTTTAGTGTGTTAGAAATCCATGTTTGAATTTTATGGTGAGCTAGTTATAAGTGGAATACTAAATGCAATTCTTTATATATGAGTGATTTCCATGCCATTACATCATGGGATTTGTGAGCGAGTCTCCTGGTTTGAGTTGTGTAGAGCAATGTTGGACCCAATTTTTTCCTATTTTTGATCCATTAGTTGAAGAAGAGGTATTGGCCATGGCTTGCCAAGGGCAAGACCACATCCCCATGAGAGATAGGGCTAGTAGATTTGCAAGAATAGATTTGTGATGAGTGATAGCAACACTAGCTTGCACAAGCATATCTATGCCTTCATGAATGCTTCTCAAAGAAAATAAAGCACTATCGAGAACTTCCAAGGCATGGAAAGATGAACCTGAAGGAGTAGTAATCAAAATCCACTTACAATATTTTTAACCTAATATAGTCAAGTCCAATCTAGTACTTTTCCATTGCCCTAGAGCATAAGGAATAAACACTTTCTTTCAAGGACATAAAAGGTATATTATTCTTTAAAAGATATTTCCAAGAAGGGGATCATAGACATAGGAGCAAGTATTAGCATTGTAAAATCCATAGTACTTCAAGCACAAGGTAGTTTGCCCATAGAGAATACATACTTCAATCCTATTGTAGATATTTTCTCAAAGGTTAAACTTATACGAGTCCTGAAGGATAGATCATCAATATTGGAGGAATAGAGCTCTCAATTATCTTTTTAGCAAATAAAGAAATTAAATGTGACCTACTCCTCAAAAGACCTTGGATCCACCTTAGATATAAAATGCATGACTCACTAAAAAAGATTAGGGAATTGGTATAGCATTGTTTGGCAATAGGATAGAGATAGTGTAACTAAATAACTTGGAACCTTGACTACCATGACATCCCTTCATCATGCAACTCAATAATGAAGTCATCATGCCCATCAATTAAACCCAACCTTTCATATCCATTTGAAAAATAATGCATTGATAGTCCACCTCCCACAATGTCAAAATTCTTTAAGAAGTGTCAAAGTTCATCATGCCCTATATATTAACTAAGCCCAAGCTTTCACATCCTTAAAACAAAGAGTACATTGATAATCCACCTCCCACAATGTCAAAATTCTTCAAGAAGAGTCAAAATTCATCATGACCCATCAACTGAAGCTTTCACATTCTTAAAATAAATAATATTTTAATAGTCCACCTCCCACAATGTCGAATTTCTTTAAGAAGAGTCACTCGATGCTTTATTAATAAGTTGTACCTCTTTAATCCCCAATAACCTCCCACTTACCCATCAGCTATCCAAGCACGTTTTTCGTGGTCACAAGTCTAAGCGACGCCGCCCGGCACTCCCATGGAATGTCATGGGGTTTGTCACCTAGAGTCCACCTCTCAACGGAATGTTCGTGGCCATGAACCCATCATGATCGACCTAAAACTTGGGTTCCTAGTGGTCAAGGTCTCTTGATAGCACTCCCGGGGGGTCCACTAGGGTTTACCGTATGGTACCATGTGAGTGTAAGGGAGGGGGGTTATTTAAGGGAATGAAGGTACATTTTATAAGGTAAGGTCCCATAAATAGGGGGTAGATAAGGGGTATTTTCATATATTTCTTGCATGCAGGTGACGTCTCCTTATTACTACTAGTGAATCCCCCGATAGCATTCTAGCATTGGGTCTTGGAAATCCTACTTTATGCAGAGATACCCAAGCCAAAGTAGATTCGTACATCACTTGGTTCAAGGAGAATGGGAAACGAGAGGGATGTGCCACTCAACCTTTGTACCCATAGGGCATAGTCCCATTCCGGTCTCCTAAAATGGCATAAATCGGGTTCTAACTTAGTAATGCCTAAAGGTCGAACGACGGTAAAACCTTGTGAGAAGCCTCCTAATTTTCTAGGACCACCCTACTATAGGACAAACTCGTCGAGGGTTCCATCCACCTGCTTCCCTCGATAGGTATTCTTTAGTTATCTAAGTAGTTCCTATCATATTTATGCGTGACATTTAAAAATCAGCTTCATTAATGAAGCCTTTTAAGGAATAGCGTTTGTTTGCGTAATTTATGGCACAGACCCAAAAATAGAGTAAGCACTCATTTTGACAAACAAGTTCCTTAACTTATCTTCAAGTTAATCTTTGTCTCCTGCCCATATAGGAGAAATCAGGTATCCCTTCTGTCCAATAGAAGTACCCGGTCCAAATCAAATGGCACCATAATTTCCATCCATTATCTAGAATAGGATCTTCCAACACCATAGATGTTAGGCTCTCCGGACTAGGCAAGGGTTGTCCAGAGCTCCATCTGACCCCAAGTGACCTAGGAGTAAGACACAACATTCGTGGTTGGCCTTTTCACCACTCGACCTTCGGCCCGTGAATCGGGCAGTGCCCTCTCGGGTTGAAATGTGGTGTGACCTTGGAGATGATCCACCTGTGCAAAATATTCTTCCTTAATTAATCCAATTAAGAATCAAGCACAGTCAAGGCATTCAACCCTAATATCATTGTCCAAGAAAACATTCCTTTATTCCCATGGAAACTTGTCATCATAGACCCCTGCCATGCATTTACCATTAAACATAAGCACTTGGAATAATCATCCAAATCACATCCCAACAATCAATTTAATGCAAAAATAATTTAACATGGATGTTAGGTCAATTAACAAAATAATGATATCTTCTTTCAACATTGCAGGAATAGATGCGATGACCTTTCCATTGCATATTTGCTCTCCCCCTTGGGATCAAAAGCGGTTCTATGTAAAATTTACTTAACACACCCTTCTTTCAACTAAGGCATATGTTAAGGTTTCAAACATTGTACAAGACATAAGTTCTTACATTGATCGATAACCCAGCCTTCTTCCCAACAAGTAAAAAAGCATCATGGGTCTTTCCTTCGACTTAGGGTTTCCTAATCCTTGAGCTCTTCATTTTCCTTGGAGTTGTTGCATCCAGCTCAACCCCGAATATGATTGATAAACACAGTAGTTATTAGATAGATCTCAAGGCATCTTGATTTCTAATCCTTATGATCGTTATTTGTGTTAACTATGCACAACATCAAGATCCCAATGAACTAACAGTTTGAGATATAAGCGAGAGCTTGGCTAGAGCTTTGAAAATGATTCTCTTCTAGACTAAGTTGCTTGCCATGCAATCCTTCAGGCATACAAGTTGCAACATATGCCTTCAAAGTGATGAAAACACACCTATTAGTGCGAGGATGAGAAGTTGACAATGCTTGACTCCTTATATGTTGTTTATGAATTCATCACATAGTATCTAAATGCAATTAACTTCTCTTGATACATGCATTAGGGGAATTCAATCCTTTGAATACTTGTCATGTAGATTATCCTTTTCTATGTCCTATTCTCGTGTGGCATAATGCGGGCCTAATTCTTTCTCATGTGGGAATCAAAGCAAGCATTCATCAATTTGGGAATACATTACTTACGACAAGTACCATAGTTGGATGGGCAGTGATGTCCTCGCTCAAGGCTTTTGTTGTGGGATTGCCATCCGCATGTCACATTTTCCACATGGGGACCATTCTCAATCTTTGTCTCCCCTAGACATCAATCACACAAGACTTCCACTCCTTTTCCTTGATTAACAGGGGCCAATTGGGAAAGGAATTAAGATACGGGGTGGATGACAATCTCGCGGAATGGTGCGGGGAATAGATAGGTGCGTGTGGCCACCCTCTTAGGGGGGGAAAGGGAGGAGATCCTTTGTCATATTCCTTCTCTCTCTCTCTCTCTCTCTCTCTCTCTCTCTCTCTCTCTCTCTCTCTCTCTCTCTCTCTCTCTCTCTCTCTCTCACACACACACACACACACACCCTATTCTTGTCACACGCACCTATTTATTCCACACACACCTATCTATTCCATGCACTAGGTCGAGGCCTCCTCCTTTTCTTATGATTGGGGAGGGGGGGTGGATGGTTTATAGGGGAGAGGAGGGTTATTATGGGGAGGGGGTGTTACATGGAGGTGGAGTGGTGGTGTCTCCCCCACCCACCACTTGTCATAGCATGGCGGCGTGGAGCCTGTTTGTGGGCCATGGCTAGTCGGGGGAGTCAGGGAGGGTGGTAGGCCACGTGCCCCCCCTCATCATCGATATCATCATCGGCATCTTCCTCTTTTTCTTCCCCTCTTCGATTGTCATCATCACCTCCTTCCTCCACTCCTTCCTCGTCAGCTTCATCTACTCCTCATCATGCCATCTTTCATCACGTCGATGACTCCTCTCCTCCTTCCATGTTGTCCCCTCCCTCCCCCCCTAACACTTGTTTGGTGATAGCAAGGGGGGGAGGGATAATTTTTTTTTCAATTATCTTGATTTATTTTTTCTTGGGGGGTCGGATTCCTATGTGGGAGGGGGGGTATTACACACTTAAAGGAAAATGCACCTAGGTGTGGAGGAAAAAAGAGAAAAAGGTGACAAGTACAAAGTATATATGTAAGTACAATAGGATAAGGAAAAAAGGTTATCTCATCTTATACCCATCATCTTCTTAAGAAAGGCATTACATTCTACTAGAAGACTTTTACTAAGAAGATCTACAAGATTCTCATCAGTCTATCTTCATGTCAATCAAGATCTTAACAAGCTCTATCTTCTTGTCCTAAATCACCATTCTGATGAAGTGATTAATGAACCTCAATATGCTTGGTCTTTGCATGAAAAACTCATAGATTCCAAATTCAATGTAAGAATCATAGTCGTACGAACATCTATAACTAGACAACTAAACCGTAGGGCCTCCTTGTGCAAGCCTTAGTGGGGCTGCAATGCACTTAGCCTCAATAGTAGATGAGGCCCTATATTTCTACACCATAGACATCTAAGAAATAGCACCTCCATCAAAGGTGAAAACATAAACAAAAGTGGACTTCCTACTATCTGTATGTCCTATATAATCAAAGTTTGTGTAGCCCACAAAACTCCAATATCCTAGCCACCATAATAGATATACATATTTGCAGTACCCGTAAGGTATCTCATGATATCCTTCATGGCATAATAATGTTGTTGGTGAAGTGTCTCCATATAAAAAGCCAAAACTCCAATTGAAAATGCTATATCAAGTCTTGTGGCTATCATGGCATACATCAAGCTGCCCATTGTGGATGCATATGGGATCTTGACCAATTCAACCTTCTCATCATTTAACTAGGGATAATATACCCAACTGATCTTCACATGATAAGGTAATGGGCAGCCAAAAGGCTTATCACCCTACATATGGAATTTCTCAAGCATTCTCTATATGTAATCTTTCTAGGATAGGTCAAGAAGTCACATAGAGTGATTGCATGTAATAATGTACATATCAAGTATGTGAGAGGCATGCCCCATGTCCATCTCAAAGCTCTTCTTAAGATGAGTCTTCAAATAATCCAACTCATCATAAGCACTCCCAGCAATTAGCATTTCATCAATATATAGCACCAAAATTATAAGGCTACTATCATGGGCCTTCTTCTATAAAGACAAGAATCCATAATGCTATGGGAATAACCCTGTGAATGCATAAAAGTATTAAATTTATGGTACCATCCTCTAGATACCTACTAAAGCCCATAAAGACCCTTCCTCAACTTGCATACTCTAGGTGTTTCCTATCTTTTTCCACAAAGCCCTTAGGCTATCACATATAAATGTCCTCGTCCAGGTCCCCATATAAGAAAGACATTTTCACATCCATCTGATAAAGCTCCAAATCTCACTATGTAACCAAGCCCAAAACCAAGGCCAAAAGCAAGTGATTGAACGATTGTCATCTTGACCACAAGGGAGAAAATATCATCAAAAGCAACTCCCTTTTCCTATTTGATATTCTTTGCAACCAAACAAGACTTGTATGCTAGCTTAGACAAACCAAGGATACTCTTCAATTTCCATGCACACTTGCTTAACAATGCATATTTACCATCTGGTAAGAAAACAAGTCCCATGTATAATTTTTCTACAATGAATCAAACTCAAAATACGTGACCATCTCCCAAGAGTGAATATCACCTTTGTGCATAAGCTCCTCATAAAACTAAGGGAATCATGGCCAATGTTGCATGTCCTCTCTATCTAACATCAAGATCCTACACAATAGGCAGATCTTGGGCCACTACATCATCAACAATTGCATGCTCTTGGGGCTAGTTGTACTATAACATAAGGCTCTTCCTCAAACATCACCGTGCCTATCTTAACTACTTGTTTTGGTCTCATATGCATCTTTTTCTAATGGAATGCTACAATATCATGGTTGTGAATAACCTTCTGAGCTAGGGATCCCAAAGGGGATAGCCTATCTCACACCTACATCACCATATCCAAGAAAGATACATTTGATGAACTTCAAATATAGCTTATTGCATTTTTCTTTGGAAATATGGTAGAAATTCTCACATTTAAAGACTTACAAAAAGTATCCATATGAGGGAGGTTTACCAGACCATACCTCCTCTACAACTCTACCACTAATAGTAGAGCATGGGGATTTATTAATTAGATGAACTATAGTAATAATTGCCTTAGTCCAAAAGTACTATGGTAAACTTGCCTGACTACAAACTCTTTCCTAAATAGTCCTATTCATGCACTCTACAACACCATTCTAGATTGGGGTGTAAAGGGTATCAACAACTAATGCTTAAATACCCATTTCATCACAAAACTCCTCAAATTCCCTAGAAACATATATCACCCCATTGTTAGATCCTACACATTTTAGCCTATGCCTAGACTAGTTCTTAACCATAGCTAGAAATCACTAAAACACATAGAAGACTTCTTATTTCTACTTTATGGGATAGACCCAAACCTTATTGAATAATCATCAATGAATGTAATAAAATACTAATACCATCTCTACTGAACTGACAAGGTATAGGACCACAAACATTTGAATGCACACAAGAGGCAATGGCTCACCCATGTGCATAAAACTAAACTTTTCATACGAGTTATGAGCCTACCTGCCATACAAACTATGATCACATTAATTAAAACATAAATAGTCAAAAGAAGGTAAATATTGTAAATGAGTCAAGACTTTCATTGTATCTTATCTATACTTTGTATCTTATCTATACTTTGTGTACATTGTATTGTGTGTGGAAGAAGAAGAAACTAGTAAAAAAACATTTTGGTCTCCATCTATCTTCTTGTATTCTTGAGTGAGCTTCCTCTTTTGTGTATGGTCTGTGCTTGGCATAGCACTTCAAGCAAGTCCCTCCACCATGAGATTCTTGACAATCATGTCTCTTTTGGTGATTTTGCATGGAATATTATGAGTGGCAACCTCATTTTTGCTAGATGTAAGTGATAAATCAATAGCCATGTGAGAATCATAATGACCACCATTGACATGCTAAGTGTAGACATGCAAAACCATCTAGCTAGGTGGTCCATCATCAATGTCTGCACATGTTGAGCTTGCCATCTCAACACTTCCCCTCAAAATCAATTGTATATTTGCAACTCTAAGTAAGCTTCAAAACTTTTGAAGCTTCTTTGCACCCAATGCCTTTGCGAAAATGTTAGCTATCTAATCATGTGTGCTAATACCAAGTCAATCATGTGCTCATAATGTCAACTGCACCATCTCTCTACACATCCAAACCACCCAATAACTTTTGCAGCCATATCACCTCACATATTGCCATAGCAGTATCTCTATAGTCATCCTCTATACTCGATAAAGAAATTGTAGGTTGCTTTTTGCTGCTCCATGTAGCTACTACACTACCAAAGGAAAAAATGAATCCACTGGTAGATCTTCTATTTGACATGCTACCAGCCCAATTTGCATCTATGTATCTAAACACTTGTACATCCTTATTTACCTCATAAAATAATATATAGTGGACTTCACATATCTCAATATATGTCTAATTGCATTCAAATGAGGATTTCTAGGCATCTACATAAACTGACTAACAAGGCCAATAGCATAGCTCAGGCCGCAGCCTTGTGATAGTCATGTAAATCAGACTTCCTACTATCCTCCTGAACATAGTAGGTTCTTTTATCTGATCCCCAACATTAGCACTCAACTTCACATTTTTCTCCAATAGTACTGAAAGAGGCTTACATGTCATACCATACGTAGATAACATATCCAAGCTATACTGCCTTTGGGATAGCCATATACCATCATCACATCTAATCACCTCAATACCAAGAAAGTACCTCAGCTCACCCAAATTCTTCATCTCAAACTTCTTCAAAAAGTCCTTGACTTCAGCAATCCCATTATGAGTGTCACACCTGTAATAATAAAGGCATTCATATAGATGACTATGATGATCAAGCCTACATCTCCCTTTTTCACATAAAGTGAGGTTGCAAAAGAGGCATACTTGCTATTTTAAAACATTTTTGTGATAATGGAAGAAAATAGTGGAAACCCCATTACTAAGAAGTTAAACAAGAACAACTACCCATTATGGAAGTTCAGTGTAATGAACTTCCTTATTCAAAAAGGCCTTTATGAGTTTACTTTAGATGAAGAAAAGGAGCTAGAGTTGAGTAACCCTATGATGATGTTAACCCCAACATGAAGAAAGCAAAAGGAAATACAAAAGATGCAGGGCAAAGGCGGAAAAAAGGTAGCTCGACTGAAGAAAGAAGAGGAGAAAAGGCCAAAAGCGCAAGGGAAACCTTAAAAGTCCAAGGCAACTGCAAAAGGGAAAAGGTGCATTTTAAAATACAAAGGCGCACCCTGAAATCTTGTAAAAGAGTGCCAGGCAAGAAAATCCGGAAAGCTACAATGAAAGACAAAGACAAAGACAAAGGCCAAGGCAAGAGAAATGGAAGGCAAAGGCGCACCAAGAAAAGCACAAGACAAAACTTGTGTAAAATAGCACAAGCGCACCGTGGTTTAATTCAAGGAGCGCCAGGCTCTCACCCATGCAAATTGTAAATGTAGATGGGCGGTGGAAAGGGAGCTAGGAAGATAGAAGGACAATGGGAAAAAGGGCCTAGCCTACAACCGGCCATGTAAAAAAGGGAAAAGGGGATGACCGCCCAAAAGGGATTTAGGGTTTTGTATATAAAGTTGAAAAGTGAATGAGAAGCTCATTCTTGTGTGTGGCCAAAAGTGGCTCTCCCCTTCTTCTTCTTCTTCTTCTTCTTCTTGCTTGCTTGAGCTTGTGCTTGAGAGACGGAGTGTGAGAGTGTGAGGGAGTGAGTGTGTGAGGGTGAGGGAGTGAGTGTGTGAGGGTGAGGGACCAAGGAGGAGAAGCTCTCCATCTTCTCCTCTCTTCTTCTCTTCTCTTCTCTTCTCTTGTCTTGCTCGCGGCAATGGAGCTTGGAGCGTGGAGCTTGAGGATGGAGCTTGCTTGAAGCTTGCACTTGGATCGTGGAGCTACCGGAGTGTGCGGAGAGGAGGTAACTTGATCAGCATGGAGGTAAGCTCACTACACCTATAGATATGGATGGCGCGTTGGCTATGTGAGAGGTAGCCATTAGTGCTCGGCTTGGAATGCTTGAAGCAATAAGCGGTCCGTGGGTCTTGGCAGTTGAGCGAAAGCTCCCACATTTTGGTTCCGTTGTCGAGACCAATGGATTCAAGCCTTGAGCGCTTGCACGCTTCGAATCGAGCAACAAAGTAAGGGTTTTCCCCTGAACCGGTGCTTGAGATAGGTAGGAAGTGAGGGGGTTGAAGATGGTATTCGATCTCCTTGGGAATTAGGTTTTTTGCTTTTTGAGATTTATGTTGTGAGATGGAGTAGTGTTGGTATTTACTTGTGATTTGGATGAAATAGAGTAGGAGAAAACAAAGAAAAACAAAGAAAATAAACACTAGGGTTTACTGTTGCAAAACAGGGCAAAAACAAGGCAAGAATCGTGCAAAAGTGGTAAAAAACTTGCTGGTGATGCCTAAGATCGGCAAGTGAGCCATTGAGGGCATCAATACCATACCTGGGAAGGGGTATAAGGGCCAAAAGTGGCAAGAAAGGCCACATTGTGCATTGCAGGGTTTCAGGAGAGAAAGAGAGAAGAGGAAAGCTTGGTGAGGGGATCCGCTTCAATCTTGGCATTAGAGAAGATATTTGGCTAGCCTAGGTAATTCTACACCTTCCCTTACAGTAGTAGGATGGATCTGGAGCTACTCGACAAGGTGGAAGGTCTCTAGCACCCGGCACGACGAATCTCGTGAGAGTCGGCAAAAAGACACGCGGCGTCCGGCACGTCCGAGTAACGATGACTCTGGTCCGAGGCCCAAAATCGGTCCTCGGACCGCTCGACTCGACCCACTCGGCCACTACCACTCGGACACCCACACTCAGGCCATCAGAATCGAGCACTCGGACTATCTTAGAGTTCAGCCTCGGCCCACTCGACCACCTGACCTAGCCTTGGCCCACTCGGCCATCTGACCAACCTCGGCCTACTCGGTCACTTGACCAGCCTCGGCCTACTCGGCCCTCAGACCTAGCCTCGGTCGACTCGGCCCTTGGACACCCCGGCCAAATTGTGCATTCGGACAGTTATGTACGGCCCTTCCCACTCGACCCTCGGATGTGCCGAATTGGGGACTCGGACCCTGCAATTCGGACTAGTTGGGCCGAGTGTGCAGTTTCACCAAATTTTCAAAAAACTTTACCTAAACTGGCCAACACTCAGCAGCGCGAACTATTGGAAGCCCTTAGGACACTCAAAACTTGATTCTGGCGCACGGAATAGGCAAAATCATAGGGCACAGCCGCTTAGCAGCTAAAAGTAGGCAGTTGCGAGACCAAGGACTTAGATGCAAACCGCTGAGTGGAAAAGCCTGATTGGACCCAAAAACGAACGAGGCAACGAATTAGAAAAACTTTGAACCCTAAAATTGGCCCCACATGCTGCATAGAGCAAAAGGCGCATCGTAGATCCACCCCTGGGCCGAAACTTCAAGCAAGTGGTTCAAGATTTGGCTAGACAATCCTCCAAACTGTGCATGGTGTTTACGGTAACGGCCCTGCGGAGCGGGGAGGGGAGTGCCCCCCAGACCCCCCTAGAGGGGGCTCTTCCCCAAGTAGGTTGGAGAGAAAACGCGCGTCGTGACAAGCACTTCAACTTAGACCCTCGGGCAGTAATGGCCCTACACGAGCATGGATGCTCACTTGAAAAGAAGCAACCAAAAGCCCGCACCCGAATAGAGGCAAATAGAGACCCTAGAACCTTAACGAGCCAATCTAGCCATCAAGGGCAAAAAGTTCACACTACAAGGACACATGTACATTGTGTTCAAACTATGTCTAGTCAAAGCAGAATGCAACATCATCAAGCTACCAATGTAGGGATGACTAGACATGACAGTCCGGACGACAGATGTACCCTGAGTAGCGCTGCACAGACAACCCAGGGTCTCCATAGAGAATCCATGTCTAGCTGTGCAGCTAGGGACTCAAGGGCATGTATCAAAAGGCTTGAAGCTGTAAACCAAGACCCGGACGATGAAGACATAGTGCCACCTGCTTATCTTAGGGTCAAACTCACCGCAAAAAGAGAGCATAGTGTTGATGCTCTCATTGATGAAGGAGTAGATTTCAATATCTTGACTTACGAAGCATGGACTCTACTAGGTCAACCAGAGTTCAAACCGACTAATGCAACTCTTAAGCCTCACGGGGAAAACCCAGAAGCACTTCTAGGGAAGTGCAAAATCCTTGTAACTATTGAAACAAAAAGCTTGCTAGTCCTGTTCTATGTTCCTCCAAATAGCGAGAATTGTGGAAAGGAAATCCTCCTAGGAAGGCCCTTCAAAAAGGCAACGAAGTGTGAAGCTGACTATATAGCACAGAGGATACACCTAGCACTACCAGGTGTGAGGATAAGCACGAATTTTAGCAAGGGTGACCTCACCAAACCTCGAGGGAAGGGCAAGGAGCATTATGACATACCAAGCAAGCCTAGTAATGAGGGCAGGGAGCTATTGAAAGAGTTGATACAAGCACAGGTTGAACGGAGAGAACCAGTAAGTGAGGCCATACTTGAAACAAAGCGGTTAGGAGATAAGCCCAATGATAGGGCTTGGACTTACAAATATCGTAGAAGATCACGAAAGAAGCCCAAGCCTTATAGACGAAGGCATCCATGGAGAGCTGGCACGACGCCACGATGGATATCCAAGGCATTGCTTCGTGCTCAAGGGTATTATGCAAACAACCGATGGATTTGGGCACCGAGACCCCCTGCTAAACCACCTCGGTCAGGAGCTCAAATTAGGTCAAAAGAAACGAAGCATGGGAGGATCCCTAAACGAAAATTCTAGTCTCGGACCAAAAATATTGGAGTGATTGCGCCCCTCACGATTGAAATCAAGAAACCGAACATGACCCATTAAATACTAGATCCTCAACCTAGCGTGCCTACCAAGCAGATATCAGGGGGATCCGTCAAGTGTACACGAGGTTCACTAGTGGCCAAGGAGCCTTTGACTTCCCAAGGGGACAAGGAGCACCACAGGCACAACGTCACTCATGATAGGGTTGATTGCTCAACAAAGTTAACGATGGAATCCTCCAACAATCACAAGAAAATCATTTAGCCGATGCCAGGTCTGCCTAAGAGTCCTAGGTCCCCTATGTCCTCTCTTCCCAAAAGGACCTAGGAGGCACAATGACAGCTGTCAATGGCAGGGGCTCACTCCCAATCTCTATCTCCATTAAAGCTTCCAAACACCCAAGAGGGGAAACATGACACTGGCCATAGCTCTCGGCCCAAGGATACTCCCGTGCGACCCAATGTGACTGGATCAACTCAGGATCGATCTACATAGGTAAGTGTTCAGAGGACAACAAAAGACACGACCACGTCCGATCACCCCAGGGACTCCACACTACAATCCTCCAAGAGTAACCAACCCACTAGACTAAACGCCACTACTCCCAATCAGGGATCGTAGCAATCACCACCCTCGGCTGTGACCACACCCCTTGCAGAACATGTTCCTAACACCATCTGAAGAGGAGGTGCCGCAACCAGTATCCTTGACAACTCCAATCCATCCCAAGCACCTAAAGCCTAGGCTCGAGGAGAAACCCCTCAAAGGTGTGGCCAAGGAGATGACGCACCAACCCACTCAACCTAGCAAGGCTATTCAACGGGCTGCGGCTATGATCCATGAGGACACACTAGAGAAAGGAAATGCTAAGGCCCAACCAGGCACAACAATGGTTGACCTAGTCCAAGGTCCTGAACCATTGAGAGATATGCCTTCACTAACCAAGAGAAAGAGGAGAAAATAGTGCAAACAATAGCAGCTATAGGTGGTCGTGGACCCCAAGAGCATTGAAACCAAGAGCATTGGAGAGCTGGGGAATAAAGCATCATGTTCATCCACCAATGAACCCATTGATGTCTTCCTAATAGCAGTGAAACCTCAGACACATCCGTGTGCTCTGAAAAGTTAAAGAAGCCATTTCCATCAATAGTTGCTTTCAACACTCAATCCACCAACAATAGAACTCCCATCGACCAATCAAGAGTGGAGATAACGTTGTCACAACAGGGCGAAAAATTCATACCAGTCATGACCAAGGAGAACCATGACGTAATGACAAAGCCTCAAGAGAAACATGTTAACCCCAAGCGCATGAGCACTCCTAGCATTGACCAATCTTGCTCATCTAGGCCTGAGCCCCCAGCTACACTAAAGCCCAGGCAAACTCCTAGAACCTTGCATGAGATGGCAACCGAGCAAGCCCTCATTGAACATAGAAGTGTCACAGAATGCCTAGCTGAGTTGGATGCCAAGCTCAAGGTGTTCGCACGTGTCTATGTCCTGGCAGACATGCGTGCATTCCCCTAAAGAGCAGCTCGGGGAATACTTGCCCTTCCCCTTATCCTAGGAAGAGCAAGAACACCTTGACGAGCACTATAGCAAGCTCCTGCACGAACACTTGCTACTCATCTCGAGCGAGGAAGCCAACGAACTGCGCTTAACGATCACATTCAATGAGGCTCTCTGCCAACCAAATCTCTTAGATATAGAGCAACTGAAGCGACTGTCAGAAGGCCGAAGTCGATTTGAACAGTGTTGGTGTGAAAACCGCGTTGCAATGGCTGAGCTAGGAGCTTAGATCATGGCAGTCTTTGAGGAGCGATTGGCCAAATGGAGATCCCAAAGAGACCCAACCTATGTGGCACCAACTTCCCTTCAAGTGCTGACTGCCATTTGGGGCATGGACTTGGCTAAACCAAGCTAAGAAAACCCTCTGCTTGATAAGGTTCTCACTGAGGAGGAGCTACATGTCGCCAGTAGACTTGGACAAGGTTCCATGCTACTCAATGTGGCAAAATATCTATCAGTATTGAGTAAGCTGCCACGTATACTAGATGCGTGTGCCACGCTTCAGTACAATCCTAAGTTCTACAAATGGTTTATATTCTCGTGAAGTGACAGGGATTCAAAAAAATGTACAGATATATAAACAATGATTTTTGTGTCACCATGTATAGACACTATCAACACACACAAGCAATAAAAAGTCAAGCATAGACAAAAGAATCGGGGAAAATAGGCCCAGTCCCCCGTTCACCAGATCATGTCTGCCTCCAAGTGAAGGGCATGCACCCCGCATTGCCACCATGGAAAGCCCTGACCAACATCTCTGATGATGTAAGCAGGGTGCAGTCCCTCTCTATACACTTTTATCTTCCCGCCCTATCCTTCCGACGATGAGCTCTCTAAACGTAGGACCACCAAAACCGATGTACCTCGGCATGAGCCAAGATCTACTAAGTAGCTAGAGGCTAAAGGGACACCCTTACGGGGGCCATCCCTCTACAATGAGCACAACATGTTTCACACCTTCTCTTCTAGTCATATGCATTGGACAACCCATATTGAAATCCCTCCTATGCGAACAATCTTATTCCGTATCATGGCCTAACCCTTGGATTGCATCTTGTAGGCCCTCAGGAGGAAATCATGGAGAACAACCAGCTGGCATGCAGAGATGCTCTTTGCGGACGAAGAGAGCATGCAACACACACCCCTCTGCCGGTGCGCTATGTGCCCACTCTCAAGAGATACGCCAAGAAACGTGGACCTAAACGGCACCGTCTCGGACGAAGACCTAAAAATCCTCAGACTAGGAAAGTCAAAGCTCGGCTAAGTGTGCAAGCCGTGGCAACACCAATTGCACAAATCCCCCACGAGTGCTCAAGCACGAGATGCCCAAGGGCAGGAAAGGCAGCCAGGGACAGGGCAGAGTTCGACGAATTATTTAAAGGCATTTTGGAAATGGTGGCAGCCCGGGACTATACCATCCATGTCCCGGCCGACATGTGCCCTGCCCAACCTCATGACAATCCCGCACCAGCACCAGCCCAGTCGCCCAACCAATCGGACTCGCCCCGCCTAGTAGAAATCGACTAAGCCCTAGGATGTACGAGCAGCTTAACAAGTTACCAGGACCTAACTTTTTGTCTTTTGATGGGTGAAAGGGCAACTCCCCACTTGTATAATTTCTTCTGCCTCTCGTTAATGTATGCCGCACCTTTGGCAAGCGATCGCATGGGCATTGCAATTAACATCATAGCATTTCGAAAAGTCATGTTTTAACATAATTACATCTGTTGAATTACTTAACTAAATCAAGCATGTGCTCTCATGACGTGACAAGTGGATGCAGGATAACACAGGTCTTAGTGCAAACATGTTCAATGCATGGGTCACCGCAAAACCACGACCGTGCACTAATCGCCACAAAGTCACGTTGCTGAACGCGAACAATCTCCTCGTGAGTGCCCACATCGCACGAACCCATGCGTAGTCATGGGCTACACTCTCTTCTTGGGTCACGCTCTACACTCACGACGGGGGCGCTGCAATCGTACCGATATCGCAACAACGGCTCCCCTAACAACAAGGCTAGGGCCAAATCATCACGGTCATATCCATTTTCTGAGCCTCCGAGGCTTGACATGTCCCGACCTATTGAGAGGATCATAGCCTTTGCATATTGCAATGGTTGTACTGTGGCCAAAAAAAAAAGAGAGAGAGAGACAAAAAATAAAAGCACAAAAAATAAAAAGCACCCACGATCACAGCACCGCACCTAGGGGCTCTCACATTAGGTGCGTCCAATACCTTGGTCGGCTGGCTCCGTCCCTAATCCCCTAGCCCTTTCTACATCCCCCACAATTGTTCAGGGCACATCAAGGGGAGGACATACCTAGGGAGCTCACCTCCCCTATGGTTAGACCGGTCACCCTGAACCACTTGCACAATTCTTTTGCACTCCATCTCAATGCCATTACAATCAACAATGGTAAGCAAGGCATGAAAGACACGGGAAAAGTACACCATACTTTTCAAGCACTACAAGTAGCCACTAGCTCCAAAAGCCAAGACATCAAGGAGCTCAATTATGCTACATTGCCTTGACAAGACCATAATGATGTCTCAAGCATCTTCAAGTGTCCTCCCCGTCTTCATCGACAAATTTTTCCATCCACTTAGCCCCTTGCTTCACTGACCCATTGCTATACATGGAACCATGCCGACAGTCTTCTAACTAAGTAATACCTAAATACGCTCGTGTACTCACTTAATATTCACACTATAACCTATACACGGTTTGGGTCCTCAAGTGCAGGACAATACTCCAGGCTTGCTTAGAGTTTGACCTATCTCCCAAATTAATCCAAATATGTCTTGTGCATGATAAGAAGACTAGCACTACCCCTTAGGGAGAGACCACATGAGAGGTTTTTCAATTGCAGGTATTAAAGACTCCCATGAAAGCGCTGTCAGCTTTACATCAACGCTCAACTCTAAACTCGCGACCTTCACTCCATCATGCCAATCACCAGAGAATCATCACGCGCCCACTCCACCAAGAGTATCCCACGCATACCAACCCCCGTGCCAGCTATGAGTGGCCATTTCCAACAAAGAGTCACCCTATCGCCCCCTATAACAATCATATCACCAAGCCACTCGGAACAGCCAATGCCCCAACCACCATTCGCACCACCCTCAGAACTCCCCCAAGGTAGACCACAACCATCCTTTCCACCCACGTCTTTGGTGCATGCTACCGCCTGCTACCTACGACGGTGAGTGCCATGGGGCTCGCACTCGTCTAGGAGGGGGTAATATTAACCCCAACACAAAGAAAGCAAACGAAAATACAAAATATGTAGGGCAAAGGCAAAAAACAGGTAGCTCAACTGAAGAAAGAAGAGGAGAAAAGGCCAAAAGCGCAAGGGCAACCTTAAAAGTTCAAGGCAACTGCAAAAGGGGAAATGTGCATTTTAAAATACAAAGGCGCACCCTGAAATCTTGTAAAAGAGTGCCAGGCAATGGAAAAGCCGAAAAGCTACAATAAAAGACAAAGACAAAGACAAAGGCCAAGGCGAGAGAAATGGAAGGCAAAGGCGCACCAGGAAAAATGCAAGACAAAACTTGTGTAAAAAAGCGCAAGCGCACCGCGGTTTAATTCAAGGAGCACCAGGCTCTCACCCGTGCAAATTGTAAATGTAGATGGGCGGTGGAAAGGAAGCTAGGAAGATAGAAGGACAATGGGAAAAAGGGCCTAGGCTACGGCCGGCCATGTAAAAAAGGGAAAAGGGGATGACCGCCCAAAAGGGATTTAGAGTTTTGTATATAAATGAAAAGTGAATGAGAAGCTCATTCTTGTGTGTGGCCAAAAGGGGCTCTCCTCTTCTTCTTCTTGTTCTTGTTCTTGCTTGCTTGATCTTGTGCTTGAGAGAGGGAGTGTGAGAGTGTGAGGGAGTGAGTGTGTGAGGGTCAGGGACCGAGGAGGAGAAGTTCTCCATCTTCTCCTCTCTTCTTCTCTTCTCTTCTCTTCTCTTGTCTTGCTCACAGCAATGGAGCTTGGAGCGTGGAGCTTGAGGATGGAGCTTGCTTGAAGCTTGCACTTGGATCATGGAGCTATCGGAGTGTGTGGGAGAGGAGGTAACTCGATCGGCATGGAGGTAAGCTCACTACACCCGTAGATATGGATGGCGCGTCGGCTATGTAAGAGGTAGCCATTAGTGCTCGACTTGGAACACTTGAAGCAATAAGCGGTCCGTGGGTCTTGGCGGTTGAGCAAAAGCTCCCATAGATAACTGTGTAGATGCATTAAAGGCATGGAAAGAATGGAATGTAAAGGACAAAAAGATGATGTATTGGCTATTTGCAATCATTGATAATACTATACTGGGACATATCAAGAATGCAGAAACTTCACATGCAACTTGGACAATTTTTTAGAATATGTTTTCAATAAATACAAAGGCACGTAAGATTCAACTCAAGCAAGAGTTGAATACCTTAAAAAAAGGGAAAATGTCTATCAATATGTTTTGAATGTGAGGAGCATTGCAGATGCTAGCAGTGATTGATCAAATGCTTGATAATGATAATTTGCTTTCATCTACTTTAGATGGTCTCAATAATGAGAAGGCTTGGAAATCATTTATCACTTCTGTATATGTACAGAAGCCATTTCTAAATTTTGATGAGTTGGTCTCTCTCATGATTACTGAAGAGATCAATATGCAAGGTGACTCATCTGAAAGAAAAGGTCAATAGGTCCAAGCATTTTACTCAAGTTCAAGAAGGGGATGTGGCAAATCCTCTTTGAGAGGCCGTGGTATGGGACGTGTTGGTGATAACCAAAAAAATAGGTTAAATCAACAATTCAGTGAAATGCAAGTTTTAGGAGGCCGTGGAAACTTTAGAGGAGGCAAGGGGAGCTCTAGAGGAAGAGGTGGATGGAAAAATAGAGGCTTTGACAATTCTAGTATTGTTTGTCATTATTGTGGTAAAACTTGTCATATATATCCCATTGCTATGCTAAGAAAGATTATATCCGTAGTGGTAAATTGTAGCAAGGAAACTATGTGTCATCTTCATGACAGAATGTAGAAAAAAATGAGCCTCTATTTGTTATGTAGTAGTATATGATTGTTGTTACAGGAGGAAAGGGAACACATGATGATGTATGGTATGTTGATTCAGGTGCATCTAATCATATGACTAGTCATGCTGAATGGTTTAGAGAGATGTAGAATTTACAAAGTCCAAGTTATATGCAAATGGATGATGATTCATGCCACCCAATCTCACACATTGGAAAGGTTCCCTAGTCCTTACATGATGGCAAACAAAGAGTCTATCATATGTATTACATGTTCCATCAATCACAAAGAATTTATTGTCTGCTGGCCAAATGGTAGAGTGAGGGTTGCACGTTCGATTTAATGTAAAATGTTATTTTGTACAAGACTTTAATGATAAGTGTAGATTGGTCGCAAAAGGAAGTAGAGTTGGCCGTGTGTTCACTTTAGATGTTGGAATTCTTACAATGAATGCTACTATGTATATTAAAGGAAAATAATTGGTTATAGACATTGAAATATAGCATAAACCTATTGGACATGAAAATGTGCAAGGGTTAAAATTAATACAGACCAAAGGATTAGTTATAGGGTTGCCTACTTTTAGAGTTACAGAATTTCATAAAGTGTATGAAGCATGTCAGTTTGTTAAGACAACCCTTTTCACATGATAGAGCTATGAGTAAAACCATACCTGATGATATATATACAAATGTTTGGGGACCTACACAGAATATATATCTTGGTGTTAGCAAATATATTATTACGTTCATTGTTGATTGTTCAAGGAAGCTATGCGTATATTTCATGAAGGAAAAGAGTGATGTATTTGAGCACTTCAAAACTTTCAAGGCTATGGTGGTTGAAATAGAAATAAGCTTGAAAGTTAAGTACTTGAGATTAGATGGAGAGGAAAGTTTAGTGCCTTCTTAAGGTCTCACGAGATAAAGAGATAGTTTACTTGTAGATATACCCCACATCAAAATGGAGTTGTAGGAAGACAAGACAACCATATTACAAAAGTTGCATAAGCATTGATGGGGCTGAAAAGAATATGCCAAAATATTTTTGGTGTGAAGCTATCCATATTGCTATCTATATTATGAATAGATCTCTCATAGCTGCAGTTCATGGGATGACCCCTGAAGAATACTTTATAAGAAAGAAGCTTTATGTATCACACTGGAAAGTGTTTGGTTTTACTACATATGTTCATGTGCCAAATGAGCTATGAAACAAACTTGCTCCAAAGGCTCAAAAATGTATTCTTATTGGATATTACTCTTTATAGTAGAAAGAATCTCATTATTATAACCCTATCACAGGCAAGTTCACAATGAGTAGGGATGTTATTTTTTATGAGATGAGCAGTTGGTATGCATCTAGTGGTGATGCATTAGATGATGATAATGATCATGGTAGTTATGTGCAGAAAGAAAAGAATGAATCATAGAGTCTTAGTGGACCAAAAATATTATCTAGTGCTACATCTCCAATTAGCCCCTGGTTTGGGAGACCATAGTAACCCCACAACTTCAAGTGGATCTACAAGTGTTGCAGGTAAAGACAAAGGAAAGAAGATAATGTTGGATGGTAATGATACATATACTACTCATTTGGGATTTGATGGAGATTCTAATCATTCAGAGAGTTTGGATGATGAGCTTGGTATTCCTTCAATCAAGACATTAGGGATACAGAGAGCATATGGTAATGTAAAGGCTCCATTAATTGATCCAATGGGTGGTATAAATGTCTAATAGGGTCAGATACCCTATTAAAAGATTTGGTCTTCAAGGTTATGTAGCTCATCATTATGGTGATATTGTAGCGTGCCCTATCGACTGTCCAGGCACGTTTTTAGCAGTCTGAATCCAAATGACGCCACCACATGTTACGAGGTTTATCACCTAGGGTTTCTCGAGTCCCCACCTTGCAAAATTAGATTCATCTCTCGATGGACCATTAAAAACATGCCTGGAAAGTCGATAATCAGGCACGTTACAGTTGGTATCAGAGCCAACCAACGAATAAAACAATCAAGATAGTAATAAATCAAAAAGAGTGAAGTGATGTTTCACTAGGAAACTTTTTTTTTCTTTTACTCACTTGTGGATTGTTGTTGCTTCCAGACCTATGAGATGTGGAGCAAGTTCCTTGTATTTCATATCATGTTCAGGATGGCTATGAATTCTTCAAGTTATCACTAATGATCCGACATGATGGGGATTCTGGATTGACTCTACAACCCTTCACCACTCTATGCAAAAAGGTGTTGGGGACTTGGAGCATGGGTTACTGCTAATATAGATGCTAACCGACTCGCCTATCTTCAAAACAATGTGAAGAGGCTAAAATGGTTGGAGGACTTGAATATTATCAAGTTATTCATCTTCCATGAGGCACGTTTGAATGCAATTCCACACTCGGATGCTGGCAAGTAGAACATGTCAAAAGCTGTGGATCTAGAGTATGGAAAATGCTATGGCAGATGGAAGATGAAGACGAAACTCATGATGACATAGACAAGTAGAGACAAACTGTTACACAAGTGAATTAGGTTCCAAGGTGGCAACTTGGACTCATAAACACAATCTTGTGTAGGATTGACAAAGACAAGAAACTTAACTAAAATTACAAAGCATCATGACATTGTATTCATTCCATATGAAAAGTGATAGTCAAGTACAATGCTTTATAGTTATTGGATGGTAGTATTTTTCCCTTTTTGTGCATTTTTCCTGCATGTCCTAAGCCTAGAACTGCCTCATACAAATAGACTTCAATAGGTATGATTGCAAATATCTCAATACGCCTTCTCAATCACAACCAAAAAGTACAAAGTGTGTAGAGGCTTTAGTGAAAGCAACACTTGCAAAGTGTGGGCACACCATAAACATGGCAAAACACCAGGGGGGCTGTCGCAAAAAAGGCTAATTGTGGGTACCACAAACATGTTGATCATCCAAAGGTTGTAACAGGGGCTACATGAGGAGTTTAAAATCTTATGATAAAGACATTTGGGCTAGGCATTACAAGGCCGGAAAAAAAATTAGTAAAAATTTGGGTCAAGGACCATTAGGCCCTTGCAATTTTCAGCATTTCTTTTCACATAGATCTTCAATTCATTGCAGATGTTGATGTAGTCGAGCTTGCTCTTTTTAATCATGTACTTGTTCTTCACTTTGCTTACCGCTTACAGAAGATGAATGATTTCTTTAAGTTGAAACATTTGGGCCTATCTCTGGAGGCGTACTACTCGAAATTTGTCTCCTTGTTAAAATATGGCCCAACAATGAGTATTCCCCAACAAGTCTCAAAGTTTTGTGATGGGCAGAACCCATCAATGAACACTCGATTGGAATCAATGTGTTCTTTGTATTTACAAGATGCATTAATAAGAGCCAAATTCCAAGAATAATAGACCTTGGTTCCACAAAGACCAAAATCCAAGGATGTTGAAAGCTCAATTTAAAAGGGTGCAAGGACAGAATCAAGGCCAATGGAAAAAGCCAAGGGCAAATGCAATCAATGACTTTTCCCCACTCAAAGAAGTGATCAAAACCTGCGATGTTTTCACTGCAAGGAACCAAGGCACTTCAAAAGAGAATGTCCCAAACTTGGCAAAGATCGTCATCAAGGAAAATTTAGTGGACAAGCCAAGACTACCCATGGCCATGGGCATGCAACAATAGGAAGGGCGAAAACTTCCAATATCACCACAAAGGAAATCAATGGACAAGAATACATGTCCATGGAAGCTGAGATTGAGACGGTATCCATTCATGCCGCTCTCCACAAAAAGGGCCCAAATCACCAATCTTTGGTGATCCAAACTCCATCAAATTACCATGGTAAGAAATTCAAAGCCTTGATTGACTGTGGCAGTACTCATTCTTTCATTTCACCAGCTTGTGCGAGAGAAGGTTAGTGATAGCCATAGTAGCGGCACCTACCTTACTTATCAAACTAGCAAATGGAAGAGAAAATACTTGCACAAGACAAATTGCTAAGGTGGAATTCCTACTCGAAAACAAGCCCACATCTATTAAGTTCAGGGTAATGAATCTAGGAGTCCATGAGAGCCTACTTAGGATGGATTAGCTAATCCCCAATGATGCTCACATTCATTGTGGGAAAGGACAAGTCTCCTTTCCGAATCCTAAAGGTGAGCTAGTTACAACTCAAGGAGAAGCAGGTAAACCAAAGATCTAGCTAGCTAAGGCAATGCAAATAGCTCAAGGTATAAGGAAAGGATTACCTATTTATCTGATCAAGCTAAACAAGCCAGAATAGGTAAAGGACTCCAATGGAGAACCATCATGGTTAAAAGAGTACGCAGATGTGTTTTCGAAAGAATTGACAGAATTACCTCTGCCTAGGGAGGTGGATCATGAGATTAAGCTAATACCAAGAGCTGCATCAGTCGCAAAAAGATCATACAGGATGTCCATTCTTGAAGCTATTGAGTTAAAAGAACAACTCAAATAGCTATTAGACCAAGAGTACATATGCCCCATCAGTTCTCCTTGGGGGGCTCCAGTCTTGTTCCAAAAGAAGAAGGATGGGACACTTTGCCTTTGCATCTATTATAGAGGCCTAAACCAAGTAACCATCAAGAATAAATATCCTATTTCAAGGATAGACGAGTTACTTGACCGATTGCAGGGAGCAAAAATCTTCTCCAAAATTGATTTGAGGTCAGGATACTACTAGATCCACGTCAAGGATGAGGATATTCCTAATACAGCTTTTAGTACCAGATATAGTCATTTTGAATTCACGTTAATGTCCTTTGGACTGGCTAATTCCCCTGTGATGGGACCTAAAATGGATATGCACTAGCTATGGCACTAGTCGGGACCTCATGCACACAACAGACAACCCCACCACATGGTCTCACGACCAGGAGTGTCTAAGACTCACTCTACACTAAATGTTAATGTCGATTCTGCGTTTGTATTAGGTCATAGTCTAGTGTTTACCATCCCTTCTCCTCAGAGGAAGATTCCATAACATATAGGCATAATATCTTGTAACACAAACATAGGGAAGCACCTCTCGGCTGACTATCACAGCTCCACTCTAACTCTCCTACACCTCAGGGATTGGCCCCAAGATGCGTTGCTCTCCAACATAAAGTACACATGATACAAGCTCCACTCTTTCATTTTGAATGTATTCCAAGAGATACCATGTGTTCTTACCAAACAATTCCCCAAAAAAATGATCGACTAACCTACAACTTAGATCGTCTCACACACTCAAGCGTAGGTCATCATAACAGAAAATAGGTACTATGCATCCATTTCTTTATATTTTGGTACCATGGTTCATATGCACATGCAAAAATGGATTATCCTAATGTGCTCAAACATAATTTTCAATAAAAAATGTGGCGTGCACAACCAGGCTTTCCAATGCTCATTTACTAACTCGTTGCGGCGATGTAATGATAGCATCGAGACAATGCTCATGCTACTATCCTCTTAATTAAAATACAACAAACCCTATATCATGCTATGCATTAGTAAAATCAACAATAAACAGCACCCAAATTGCATCATTCAAACACCCCACCCCCTACTTTTAGGTGTTGCTTCTGTTGCATAGGTGTAGGGGTTCATTTTGTCATGTTTTGATGTATGAAAAGTGATAAATCGCAAACCTTGACAAAAAGATAGGGCACAAATTGAGGCTTAACATTATTCTTTGCCATTACCATACATTCACAAACACTTAATATATTTTTTCTTATTTTTATGAAGCGCATTTTTTTTCTATTTTTTCTTATTTTTTAGCATTTATTTATCAATAATCACTATTATTTTGTGATTTTTTCCATACCAATCATTTCAACAAACTATAATTTAATTTAATTTTCCATTTTTCCCCATAGAAACATATTTCACCCACTCGAAATGACAAAACCATCATTTTACCATTAAAAATCGCATTTCGGATTTTGCGGGATTTAAATAGCACATGTAAATCATTACAAAATCAGAACTTTCTTACAAACAACTATTAACCATGATGCAACTAGCACTCAAAAAAAATTTCATCACATAAAAATATAATTTCTATCATAAAATATCAAAAAACCTTCATTTTCTTCATAAAAAATAGTCATACCATGTTTCTACGAAACCCAAGATGCATTGAATGACAGTGTGACCACCAGACAGAGCCTCCATCACTCTCAATTCCATGTTGCACATCAATATTCAGCATCTCCACTAATCTCCATCATCATTTTCTTCAATCTTCTTCCTGATTCCTCCTTCAAGGTAGTGGGCATGAACATCCCATAGAGGGGGGAGAGAGGAAGGAGAGAGAAAGACTAGAATAGGAACTCAGCAAAACTGGGCAGCCATTGGAGAAGTAGAGAGTGGCAATGAAGGGCAAAGAGAAGCAGCATCTGCATGGTAAGATCAGATCATATGGGTATATTGAGGTAGCAAATGCCTATAGCCTCCCTTCTCCTCAAAATCGTCGTCGTGCAGGTCGCCATAGCTTTTTTTTTTCTTCACGAAAAAAAAACGGACCCCCCCCCCATTCATCAAGTTTTTTTGGGGTCCCAAGGGGAGTCCCCCAAGGGTCACACCCTTTTACACCTCCTTAAGTCTTTTTAGACTTGGCCCCCTTTTGGTCTTGGTCTCAGGTACTCATGTTCTCACATCTGGTGTCCGATTTTAGATCTAGATCTGTAAATTTTTGCTCGACTACCTTGAGGTCCCGCACTACCTAGAACTTCTCAAGATCCAATCTGATAGTTGAAAAATTTATGAAAAATCTGTAACTGTTAGTTGGTGTATCTTTAAAGCACTTTGAGAACTCGGCGCGACAGCTGCTTACTTCTTAAAATCAACTCAATTGCCTATGCCGCCTTCGATGGAGTTTATTTTTTCCTTGAAATGTGAAAATTTTGGCAAATTTTAAGCACTTATCGGAGTTAAAAATCACCACCCATTGGCAACCACCATGGGATACGGCAACTCAGCTCGTCGAATCCCATGAACAGATTTGTACATAACCACAACCACAAAGAGCATCAAGCTGATACAAAAAATACTTAACAAAACACATCACAGCTCTCACCCTACCCCCTATCAAGACCAAGGCATGAAATCCATGCGGAGTAGGCCTAGCATACTCTGAACAGAAAGCCAAAAGCTAGTCACTAACCAACTGCTCCAATGCGGCCAAGCTAAAAAGAACTATCAAAGAGGGCAGCCTCAGTGGTGGACTGAACTACTTACCTAACTAAGGACAACACAACCAGGAGCTCCTACTAGGTGAGCTTATAATAAAGCATAAGTCACCTTAGTCTAGAGTAGGCTAGGGTTAAGTATAAAAGGTGGAGATGTAACATGTGAGGGATCTTTTTTCCATTTCAAGAAATACATGCTTTAAGGTTCCTTCCTCCCACCAACTAAGAGGGTACATGCTCTTAGCCACCAAGATATGGGGTGCATACCATGTCCCACCTTGACATGAGGTGGGTATTCATGTTGCAACTTACATATATGATTCTGAGCCTTCCATGGAAATACTATTTTATGCCTAGCTACCTTGGCTATGGCTTCCTTGCAAACATGGTGTATTTCTTGTATTTCTTTACAAGCATGGTGTAATTCATAAATTTCCAATTATTTGACTTGCTGTGAGAACTAGTATATTATAGAGGACTCCTATAGCCTGATCAAAAAGTATTGTCTTTTAATATATTACATAGCTGAGCGGAGCAACCCAAGGAGGACAGGGCATCGGACTCAGATCCTATCTCAGTATCGAAGAACCTACCAAGCCCTCGCAAGGCGACATTGATGATGCTCACTTTTATTTTCGCTCCAACATGCCTTAGTTTTTTTTTCTTTTCAGCTAGTTGCCACCCCTAGGAAGACAAGGCATCGGCCCTAGGTCTCTTGACTCGTCCCCATGAATCTACCAAGCCTTCGCAAGGCGATGAACAACTGCGCAAGGATTTTTCTTTCTATCTTTTCCTATGTTTAGAGGGGTTAGAACCCCTTTTTACACACCTCTGTATATTCATATATGTCCTTGCAGATATTTAGGGGTTTTCTTCTTTATATCATCATTTGGTCTGGTAGGCTTGTCTAACTACCTCACACTAGTAGGAACTCCTAGGATGGCCACCTAGCAGGTTACAGAACAGGATCACTATGACTTCCTATGAAAACAGGTCTTTCAGTGCCTGAGAATGCCTTTGCAAGAGGCAATGACTACTCAGACCTTCCATAGACTTACATAACCTAAACCTAGGACTTCATGCCTTGATTGCCGAATCCCCAACAGACAAAAAGAAAGTAACCCCTTTCATATATATATATTATTAATTGCTTAAGGGAAAAGACTCAGTAAAGGGATGAAACCACCTGGAATGGCCACAAGAAGCTCCTTCGCAAAGGCTTTCTCCAGTGACTTCGTCAACCTGTATGATGCAATCACTGAAACAAAAAAGCATTAAATGTACCTACACCAAACAGACATAGGGCCCTCTTGGCCTAAAGAAATAGCACATTTCATTGCAAACTAACTGACCCTCTTGGCCTAAAGAAATAGATCATGTCACTGCAAACTAACTGGCCCTCTTGGCTTAAATAAATAGACCATGTCATTGCAAAATTGACTAGCCCTCTTAACCTAATAAAATCAAACATTAAAACCTTAAAGCAACTGGCCCTCTTGGCCTAATGAGATTAAAAAGAATAGCACCTATGCATCCCTCCTTGGAATAAGGCATATATACAAAAATATGCTCCATTCCAAGGGGAAAAATAGGGCTCGTAGCCCGAAACTAAATGCATCAAGTTATGACCCATCCCTCCTGCATATATAGCAAGAGGTGTGCATAACATGTCATTTGATCAACATATGGGTCCAAGATAATTGTGGTAGATAGGTTTCGACTACTCTTTGCATTACCCATATCAACCATTGCCTACCATATAATGGGTGGTCTGATAAAAATCCCCACAAGCAACCAGGCCCTGTCTCATTATCAATAGCAACATACGAACTAGGATCACATTTGAAGAAGATGTCCTCTTCATAAGCAAAATTTGCTAGGGAATTCGCAAACTGATTCCAAGAACGTGGGATCAGCTGAAGAGAGACGCTCTCAAATTCATCAAGTACGGTTATAACAGTTCGATGATACATGCAAAGGATAGGATTCTAGACTGTGTATGTCTCATTTAGTTGATTTAAGATCAACTGGGAATCCCCTTTTACTAACAACAACCAAATACCACCTTTCTTCACAATGTTCAGTCCCATAATCAAGGCTTCATACTTTGCCATGTTGTTAGTGAATCCTACCCCGAGATAAACAGCTAATTTCATTGTAACTCTACATTGGGGATCTCAGATAACTACTCCAACACTCCCTTTTTTATGAGGGCCCCTGGACGCTCCATCAAATTATAACATGTACGTCCACCATAGGTTTACACAGCCGCTCATCAAGAACCCCCCTATTTGTAATTATGATAGTCAAAATTCAACATACTTAGAGGATGAACTGACATTTCCATTCCACCTTCTTTATTAAACTCAACAGGGATGCTTGTCAAAATTTGTAAACAATGATGGTAGAAAACTTTGATTTTCCACAAAAAGATACCGTCTTCTTGCTCAATCACTTTGTGTCCTTTGCTCCACCAGATAAGCTTCCCCTGATGATATCTTTGATCTACATATGGGTGCTCCAAATAAGGCATTAACTACCCCATCAACCAATTTAAGCTCTCCGATAGGTCTCAAATCAATCCCAACATGGACCTGCAATGCATTTAGCGCCTTAGCATACTCAAAAATAATATGGTTTAATCTTATTAAGATTAATCTTATTTTTAAATTCCACTCCCTGTAGATCATCTAGTAAAGCCGTGGATTTATTTTTACCTATCCTAACTACCATGTAAGGGCCATGCCATCTAGGTTGCACCTTCCTGGCAAATAGCTCCCTACGTGCATCGTAGTATAGAACTAACTATCCTTTATTAAAGGCATATTTCTTTGTCTTTAAATCATGCAAGCGCTTCATCCAATGTTTAGCTACCTCTCTTGGTGTAATAGAATCTGCAATTTAAGCTCATCCAAGTGGGATATAGTCGTAAAACGCTCAAATAGGGCATCCTCATCACCCAAAGAATGATTGATGGAAAATCTTATGGTCGGAAACTCAATTTCTAAGGGCAAGACACACTCCTCCCCATAAACTATTTAAATGGGATATGGCCCCAGTGGCTTATTTAAATGTTGTACTATATGCCCATACTGCCACATACAATTTTGTATCTTAGTCTCGTTTCTTTTCAGAGACTATCTTTGAGAGGATACCCACAAGCTACTTATTAGTACTTTCAACTTGTCCATTTGCCTACGGGTTATAAGGAGTTGTCTTGTTATGCTTAATTTTCCATGCTTCAGTCAGACTTTTAATCACCTTTTAAAAAATTGGGTTCCACGGTCCGATACTATTTCCCTTGGCGAACCGAAACGGCAGATGATCTACTCAAGTAGGAAACTGGCAGTCTCTTTTGCATTTTCTTGCCTTGTTGTTCGTGCTTCTAACCACTTTGTAAAGTAATCAGTGGCTACTATAATGTATCTCTTCTAAGTAGTAGACAATGGGGTAATAGGACCCACAAAGTCAATGCCCCACTTCTCAAATGGAAGGGTAGCCATAATTAGAGTAAGTGGATGCTTCCTATTCTCTCTATTATCATGTCTTTGACATGTATCACATCTCTTAACATACTCAAATGAATCCTGGAAGATGGATGGCCACCAATATCTAGCTCTCAAAGCCTTATATGCCATCCATCGCCCAGCAAAGTGCCCCCCCACAAGCAAAGTCATGGCACTCCTCCAAGATAAATGGAACCTCGTCAAGCATCACACATCAGCGATAGACATCATCAACACCATATCGATATAGTGTACCTGCAATCAAAGAAAATTTCAATGCCTATTTTTTAATTAGGGAATAGACACTGTATCAATCTTATACAATATTTCCATGTCACTTCCTTTAGCCAAGACCTCTTTTGGCCTTCAAAATTCACAAGACATTCTACAATGCCCTGAAGCTTTGGTGGCTTGCTCTTAATCTCATAATCAAACTCCTGCAAAGTGATTAACCACTTTGCTAAATGATCAAGTAGTTGTAACTCGTTCAGCAAAAATCTAAGTCCTTCTTCCTTTGTAATAAAAAAACCACTTTCTCATAAAGAATGTAGTGCTTGGACTTTTTGGTCGCAAATACCGTCGCAAGGCACAATTACTTCTCCATATAGATGTAGTTAATTTCTGATATACCCAACTTTTGACTAGCAAAGGCTATCGGATGGTACCATTTTTCCTCCCAGATTTAGGCTAAACAATAGCTAATACTATGCATTATTGATGTTGAAAATATGTAGAACATTTCGCCCCTTTTAGTTGCTTTTAAAACAGGTGCTTTGGCCAGCTCCTACTTTGCATCGTCAAAAGATACTTTGCAAGCATCGCTCCATGCAAACTGACGATTAAAGGACAATAGGTTCATTACTGGCAATGTTTTTTCTGCGAGGGCATTGATAAACCTTTGATAATACCCTATCGATGATAGAAAGCTATGCACTTTCTTTGGAGTATGTGGTGGACTCGTGGCAACTATGACCTTGATCTTTCCAAGGTCAGTCGTGATCCCTACTAGACTGACCACATGATCTAACAATAGCCCATAACAAAGACGCACTTCCGTGGGTTAAGACCTATGCAAAATTGTTTGCAATGCTCAAAATACTTTCTCAAAATAATCAATTGCCTTTCTCTTATGGTGACTGCCCACAAATCATTAATGAATACTTTCAACTCCTCTAGGAAAATGTCACCAAAGGTCTTCTCAACTGTTCTTTGCCACGAACCAGGTGCATTACATAAATCAAATGCAATCACATGGTACAAAAAGGTACTGAAGACTATAATAAATGTCGTTTTCACCTTGTCTTGCTCAACAATTGCCATTTGGTTATACCCTGTGAAGTAATCTATGAATGAATATATTTCCCTACTACTAATTGATCCAAAATTTGGTCAATAAATGACGTGTAGTAGTCTTTAATAGTCTGCTTATTCAACTCTCTAAATTCTATGCAAAGCCAGATTTGGTTATTCTTCTTCTTTCTGTTCACAATTGGTGAACACCATTCAGTATGTTGAACAGAGAAGATCAAACCCATTTTCCATCCTTTAGAGGAGTTGTATGCATAGCCAGGCTGGGAGGAATACCTCTAAGTTCATCATAGCTCCAAGCAAAGATGTTGTGGAACTCTTGAATTAAGGACACATAGTCCTCTCTTTCTTCTGAACTGAGCATGGATCCAAATTTGATTGGCCGCAAATCATTTGGCGTACCAAGGTGCAACTCAATAACGATTGCATCTCTTATTTGATCTTGAGGCTCTATTGGCTCATTCCAAGTTATATGATAAATGTCCTCTATAGTGGACCCTTCTTTAGATCCATCGCTCGATGACATCTCACTACCAGATGGATCATCTACTATTTCTAGTTCATTAGAGGATAAAGGAGCTCTCTCACTCTGAGGAGACTCAGGGTAAGCATCCACTATTACACGATTGGCACCTCTACCTAGAATCACTTGACTAGCGAGTATATTGACTTGACAGTCTATTCGTAAAATCCATGGCCTACCTAGCAAACCTTGATAGCTAAGACGTCGCGCAAACCTTATCACCCTAAAGTCTAGATAGCATTCCACGCTTGCAACAGTAATGTGGACTTTAGTGATGCAACCTTCTAGTTTCCTTAGACTATCATCAGCCATCCTAAGAAGTGCAAAGCTGTCTTTTTGGATTTCTAGACCTATCCTCTCCATCAAGTTTGAACTCATGATATTGATGGAGGATCTAGTGTCCACGATAGCATGCTCTACTAATATTCCATCCACGTATGCTGAAACCCTAGGACAATGCTTTTCAGCATGATTGAAACAATCTTCTCCCACTCGTGCTATGCCCAAAGGTTCTACAATATACCCAATATGCAAGATTTTCTTGAATTCCTTACATACTCTTAGAGACAGTTTAACCAATTGCAAGAGATTCATATCTGGTTTCACTTTGCAAAGAGAACTTGCTAAATCAAAGTCATGGTAGTTAGCCAAATTTCTCTTCTCTCGCCAAACCATTCTCTCCTTTGGTCTTTGGATCAACTTTGGTGCCTCTTTTTTAACTTTTGCCTTCTTTCTTGGCAATCCTTTATCCTTCTCAAGATCAACTTTACTATCAAGAAGCCTTAGAGATCCACCTTCCATATTAGGATTCAAGACTTGCTTTCCCCTAGCATCTTGCTTAGGGTTTCCTTCAACATGTTTCACAATTCATGTTTCATCCTCTCTAGTCTTTTGACCTCTTGTTACGGATCATAGATTAGAAGTTTCATCATCATTGACACGTGCAGCCTCAATAAGACTAACTCCACTGCCATGAGGCAACTCCTCTACAGTAGCCTTTCTTGTTTCACCCTCTCTAGTCTTTTGACCTCTTGTTACAGCTCATAGATTAGAAGTTTCAGCATCATTGACACATACAACCTCAATAAGACTCACTCCACTGCCATGAGGCAACTCATCTACAGTAGCATTTCCTCTTTGCAGTATTTGTCGTGGTTTGTCATCTTACTGGAGATTATTCCCTTGTGCGTGATGATTAACTGGATTTGGTTGTTTACTTCCTTGTTGGAGAGAACTAATTTTACTCCAATAGGTAGCAGCTAAGTGGCCAGACTTTCTACAAATATCTCATTTGACATTTGGACAATTCCTAGGGAAATGTTGGCCACCACACCACTTACAATTGTATCTTGAGGGGGCACCCTCTTTAGGGCGTCAACTCCCTATCAAATTCTGTTGCTCCTTAAGGAAATTGACATCCACAGTTATTTGTCTATACTGTTTGTTAATCATGTCAGTGTAGTACTTCATCATATCCTTAACTTCACCAAGGACATTTGAGGCACTTGACTCATCGGTGCAATCGTCTGTATGTCGTCCCATCGGCCTACTAACCACTTGATTAGGAATTGGCCACTGACCTACTCGGACAATGTTCGGGTTTGTTTTTTAGCCTCCACCATTTAGTGGGCCCATGACTAGCCATAGGCATAGTCAAACTAGGAGGAGCTAGTAACATAGGCAGATTTGGCATGATACTCCCTCTTCCATTCACATTTGACATGGGGTCCCCTTAACTCCCGTTGGTTAGTGCCAAATTATTACCATTTAAATTTATCCTTGCTACATAAGCCTCTTGCAAGTACGACTCTACTCCTTCTGCTTGGGTAATAGCAGAGGCAAACGCACCACTGATGGGACCTAAAATGGGCCCACACTAGCTATGGCAAAAGCTGGATCTCATGCACACAACAGACAACCCCACCACATGGCCTCGTAGTCAGTAGTGGCAGCTGCAATGTCTAAGAATCACCCTACACTAAATGCTAATGTCGATTCTACATTTGTATTAGGTCATAGTTCAATTTTTACCATCCCTTCTCCTCAAAGGGAGATCCCATAACATATAGGCATAATACCTCATAGCACAAACATAGGGAAGCACCTCTTGACTGACTACCACGGTTCCACTCTGCGACTCTCCTACACCTTGGGGATTGGCCCCAATATGCATCACTCCAAGAAAACGATCGACTAACCTACAACTCAAGTCGTCTCACACACTCAAGCATAGGTCATCATAATGGAAAACAGGTGCTATGCATCCAATTCTTTATATTCTGATACCATGGTTGATATGCATATGCAAAAGTGAATGATCCTAATGTGCTCAAACATAATTTTCAATTAGAAATGTGTCATGCACAACCAAGCTTTCCAATGCTCATTTACTAACTCGTTGCGGTGACGTAAGGACAACACCGAGACAACGCTCATGCTACTATCCTCTTAATTAAAATACAAAAAATCCTATATTATGCTATGCATTAGCAAAATCAGTAATAAATAGCACCCAAATTGCATCATTCAAACATCCCGCCCCTTACTTTTAGATATTGCTTCTGTTGCATAGGTGTAGGGGTCCATTTTGTCATGTTTTGATGTATGAAAAGCAATAAATCACGAACTTTGACAAAGAGATAGGGCAAACTGAGGCTAAACCTCATGCTTTGTCACTACCATACATTCACTCATTATATTTTTCCTTATTTTTATGAAGCGTATTTATTTTTCTCCCTATTTTTTTATTTTTAAGTATTTTTTTAATAATCACTATTTTTTTATTTTTTCCATACCAATCATTTTACCATATAAAATTCAATTTTATGTTCCATTTTTTCCCATAGAAACACATTTCGCCCACCCAAAACGACAAAACCATCATTTTACCCTTAAAATCCGCATTTCAAGTGTTGCGGGATTTAAATAGCGCATGTAAATCATTACAAAATCAAAATTTTCTGATAAATAGCTATTAACCATGATGCAACCAGTACTCAAAACAATTTTTCATCTCATAGGAACATCATTTCCATCAGAAAATGTCGAAAACCCTTCATTTTCTTCATAAAAAATAGTCATACCATGTTTCTACAAAACCTAAAACGCATTGAATGACTGCATGACTAGTGGATGGAGCCTCCATCGCTCTCAATTCTATGCTGCACATCAATCTTTAGCATCTCTATTAATCTCCATCATCATTTTCTTCAATCTTCTTCATGATTCCTCCTTTAAGGTAGTGTGCATGGACAACCCATAGAGGGGAGAGAGAGAGAGGAGAGAGAAAGACTAGAATAGGAACTCAGCAACTTGGTAGCCATTGGAGTAGTAGAGAGTGGCGATGAAGGGTGAAGAGAAGCAGCATCTACCTAGTAAGATCAGATCATATGGATATATTGAGGGAGCAAATGCCTATAGCCCCCCTTCTCCTCAAAATCGTCATCGTGCAGGTCACCATAGCCTCTTTTTTTTCTTCACGCAAAAAAAAAGGACCCCCCCCAATGGTCATGGCTTTTTGGTGCCCCAAGGGGAGTCCCCCAAGGGTCACACCCATTTACACCTCCTTAAGTCTTTTTAGACTTGGCCCCCTTTTGGTCTTGGCCTTGGGCACTCTCTCATGTCCGGCGTTCGATTTTAGATCTATAAATTTTTGCTCAATTTTCTTGAGGTCCCGCACTGCGTAGCACTTCTCGAGATCCAATCAAGTAGTCAAAAAAATTATGAAAATTTTGTAACTGTTAGTTGGTGTATCTTTAAAGCACTTTGAGAACCTGGCAACTGCTTGCTGCTTAAAATCGACTCGATTGCCTATGTCGCCTTCGATGGAGTTTATTTTTTCCTTGAAATGTTGATTTTTGGGCAAATTTTAAGCACTTCTTGGTGTCAAAAATCATTGGTCACCCTACCACATTTAATAGGCTAATGCAGTGTAACATGCCCATGGCTGTCCAAGCACGTTTTAGGGGTCCATCGAGAAACAAATCTAAGCATTGCCACCCAGCACTTCCATGGAATGTTACGGGGGTTGTTGCCTAGGGTTTCTCAAGTCCACCTAGCAACGGAATGTTCGCAGTGGAACCCACTAGGATCAACCTGGAATTCGGGTTCCTAGTTACCGAGGTCTCCTAATAGCATTCTAGCATGGGATCGTGGACATCCTACTTTACACAGAGATACCCAAGCCGAAGCAGACCCATGTTGCACTTGATTCAAAGAGAATGGGAAACGAGAGGGATGAACTGCTCAACCTCTCTGCCCATAGGGCATAGTCCCATTCCGGTCCCCTAAAATGGCATGAATCGGGTTCTAACCTAATATTACCTAAAGATCATATGACTATAGAACCTTGTGATAAGCCTCCTAGCTCTTGGGTCAGGGTGGTCTCCCAGAGAGCTGGGAGGCTTCTTACAAGGTTCTATAGTCATATGATCTTTAGGTAATATTAGGTTAGAACCCGATTCATGCTGTTTTAGGGGACTGGAATGGGACTATACCCTATGGGCAGAGAGGTTGAATGGTGCATCCCTCTCGTTTCCCATTCTCTTTGAACCAAGTGTGGCATGGGTCTGCTTTGGCTTGGGTATCTCTACGTAAAGTAGGATGTCCAGGATCCGACGCTAGAATGCTGTTAGGAGACCTTGGTAACTAGGAACCCAAATTCCAGCTCAATCCTAGTGGGTTCAATGCTCTGTTGCGAGGCGAACTCGAGGAACCCTAGGTGATAACCCTGGGAACATTCTATGGGAGTGTCGAGTGGCGATTCTTAGATTTGTTTCTCAATAGACTGCCAAAACGTGCTTGGCCAGCCGCAATAGGCAAGCACGTTACAATTGATATCAGAGCAAACCAATGAATAGAACAATCCAAATAGGATTAAACTAAGGAAAGTGAAGTGATGTTTTCATTAGGAAATAATTCTTTTTTTTCTTTTCACTCACTTGTGGATTTTTTCCGCTTCCAGACTTACAAGGCATGGAGCAGGTTCCTCGTATTTCACATCATGTTCAAGATAGCTATGAACTCTTCAAGTTATCCTTGCGATTGTACATGATGGGGATCCTGGATTGACTCGACAACCCTTCACCATTGTATGTGGAAAGATGTTGGACTTGGAGCACGGGATACTGCTATATAGATGCCAACCAACTCGCCTATCTTTAAAACAATGTGAAGAGGCTAAAATGGTTGGAGGACTTGAAGGACATCAAGTTGTTCATCTTCCATGAGGCCCCTGTAAATTTGATCCTACATATCGGATGCCGTCAAGTAGAACAAAATCGCTATATTTATGATGAGGTCGTCAAAGTCTTGCTAGTTGACAGACTTAAAGTAATGGGGCGAAATGAACATCATGGCTATCAAAATGGGGACTTTCTAAGCTTCCGATGACTTATCATTTCCTGAGAATCCATTCTCCCAATCCATATCACTATTCTATCCCTGTAGCTGAATCCAATAGGGAATTATTAACCTAGCATTGATGTATCTATTGGAAAGAAAATCATCCCAACCGATCTCTATCTATTCCCAAATAATTGTATTTGAAGCTTATGCTTCTTTACGGATAAATAACGCATTGATTCAAGATGTGTAGAGATATGTAAATGTTATCTTAACACAAAGGTTTTAATCCAAAACTAGATACAACCCCAAGCACAGAACTAGAGTCTTGTTTCCGCACTAAGCCCAACGGAGGCATAAGAGAAGAAGTTTCTTCTCAAGCAGATTAAACCACCAAAATTTGACAGAAAAGGGAAGTCTGTTGAAATTGATGCCGAATTCTGGATTGAATAGATGGAGGATTACTTCAGTGCAACGGGAACAACACCTATAAACTAGGCTATGAGTGCCAAGCTCAAGCTTACCGGTGAGACTATACTCTAGTGGAAGCAATGGAGTAAGGACCAAGCAGTCTTTGAAAGCACAATAACTTGGGATAAACTAAAGGAAGTAGTGCAGGGAAGATACATGCCACCTACATATAAAACTCAGAAGATGAATGAGTTCTTCAAGTTGAAATAGTTGGGCATGTCTCTGGAGGCGTACTACTCGAGATTTGTCTCCTTGTTGAAATACGCCCTGACAATGAGTATTCCCCAACAAGTCTTGAAGTTCTATGATGGACTAAACCCATCATTGAACACTCAGTTGGAATCAATGCGTCCTTTGGATTTGCAAGATGCATTGATAAGAGCGAGACCTATTGCCTAAGAAGTCCAACCGAAGCCCAGGAACAATAGACCATGGTCCTACAAGGACCAAAATCCAGGAATGTTGAAAGCTCAATTCAAGAAGAGGGCTCAAGGACAAAGTCAAGGACAATGGAAGAAGCCAAGGGAAAATGCAATCAGTGACTTTGTCCCCACTCAAAGAAGTGATCAAAGCATGTGATGTTTCTACTGTAATGAACCTAGACACTTCAAAAGGGAATGTCCCAAACTTGGCCGAGAGTGTCGCCAAGGAAAATTTAGTGGCCAAGCCAAAGCTATCCGTGGCCGTGAACGTGTCGCAATGGGAAGGGCAAAAACTTTCAATATCTCTTCTAAGGAAATCAATGAAGAGGAAGACCCATCCGTGGAAGTTGAGATTGAGAGGGCATCCATTCATGCCGCTCTCCATAGAAAGGGGCCAAATCTCCAATTCTCAATGATCCAAACACCATAAAATTACCAAGGTAAGGAATTCAAAATCTTGATTGACTGTGGCAGCACTCGTTCTTTCATTTCAGCAACTAGTTCAAGAAGGTTAGGGATAGTCATTGTAGTTGCACCCACTTTGCTTGTCGAACTAGCAAATGGGTTGGAAATCACTTACACTAGACAAACTGCTAAGGTGGAATTCTTACTTGGAAACGATCCCACATCTATTAAGTTCAGGGTAATTAGTCTAGGAGTCCATGAGTGCCTACTTGGGATGGATTTGGCTAATCCCCGACGCTCACATTCATTGTGGGAAAGGACAAGTATCTTTTCATAATCCTAAAGGTGAGCAGGTAACAACAAAAGGAGAAGAAGGTAAACCAAAGATCCAACTAGCTAAAGCAAGACAAATAGCTCAAGGCATAAGAAAAGGATTACTCATCTATATGATCAAGCTAAACAAGCCAAAACAAGTAGAGGACTCCATTGAGGAACCATCATGGTTAAAAGAGTATGCGGATGTGTTCCCAAAAGAATTGACTGAATTATTACCACCTAGGAAAGTGGATCATGAGATCAAGCTAATACCGAGAGCTGTAGTAGTTGTAAAAAGGCCATACAAGATGTCCATTTCTAAAGCTATTGAGTTAAAGGAACAACTCAAACAGCTATTGGACCAAGGGTACATACTCCCTAGCAATTCTCCTTGGGAGGCTCCAGTCTTGTTCCAAAAGAAGAAGGATGGTACACTTCACCTTTGCATCGATTATAGAGGCTGGAACCAAGTAACCATCGATTATAGAGGTTGGAACCAAGTAACCATCAAGAATAAATATCCTATCCCAAGGATAGACGAGTTACTCGATCGATTGCAGGGAGCAAAAATCTTCTCCAAGATCGATTTGAGGTCAAGATACTACTATATTCACGTCAAAGAAGAAAATATTTCTAAGATGATATTCAACACAAGATATGGTCATTTGAATTCACAATAATGTCTTTCGGATTGACTAATGCCCCTGCCACCTTTAATAGGCTAATGCAAGACATTTTTAGACCATATCTTGACAATTTTGGGCTTGTCTCCTTTCATGATATCTTGGGTTATTCCAAGGAAAAGGAGGATCATGAATCCCAAGTTTGCATCATCCTTGAGACCATGAGAACTCATAAACTTTATGCTAAGAAGAAAAAGTGTGCCTTCCTCAAAACGCAGATTGAATACCTTGGATTTATTGTGTCAAATGAAGGAATCTCTGTAGATCCTACAAAGGTCAAGGATCTCCAAGAGTGGCCTCCACCAACCACTGTCAAAGAAGTGCGCAACTTTCTTGGATTAACAAGTTGGTACAGGATCTTCATTAAGAACTATGCCTTAATTGCAACACCCCTCACAAACTTGCTGGAAAACTAGGTTGCCATAGTGTGGACACCCCCACTGAACAATCAAGTTTTGATCAACTCAAGCATAGCTTAGTGACATCACCGATTTTGAAACTCCCTGACTTGAGCAAGGAATTTGAAGCTGTCATGGATGCTAGTTCACTTGCACTAGGATGTGTACTATTGCAAGAAGGTCATCTATAGCATATTCTTCAAGGAAGCTAAAAACCCATGAAAGGAATTATGCTACCCATGACCTGGAACTACTAGTAGTTATTCATGCTCTCAAGCTTTGGTGACACTATTTTCTTGGCAACAAATTCCCTTTGGTCACGGACCATAAGAGCATTAAATGGATCTTCATCCAGACCGTCGACCTCAATATGAGGCAACATCATTGGATTGAGGTTCTGCCAGAATATGACTTTGAGATCACGTATCGGCTTGGCAAATAGAATGTAGTCACTGATGCCTTAAGTTGCAAAGTGTTCCCCAACTCTCTTATTATGGAGGAACCCTCGATGGTAGAATCATTGGCAACTATGGTGTCAATGCCTAGCAACCCTATCCTTGAATTAGGAAAGGAGGAAGCTATCCATGACCCAGAATATCTGAAGATGATGAAGGAGATTTCAAAAAAGGACTAAGACCCTAAACTCAAAGTAAAGTATCAATAATTCACTGAGGGACTTGTCTATTTTAGGACAAGATTGTGCATACCCTCAAGTAGGAAATTAAAACAGAGAATACTTTGGGAAGCACATGATTCCCCCTTTTTAGGCCATCCTAGATATGTCAAGTCCCTCAACATGGTCAGGAAGAGCTACCATTGGGAAAGGATAAAGGAAGATGTACTCAAATATGTCACAGAATGTTTGTCTTGCTAGTGCATTAAAGCAGAGCATGTCAAGTTGTTTGGGAAGCTACAACCTCTTGACATTCCCCAGATGAAGTGGGAATTATCAGCTTAGACTTTGTTGTCAGGTTACCTTTAGTTCAAGGAGGGTACAATTCAATTATGGCTATAGTAGACATGTTCACTAAGGTTTCACACCTCATTCCAATCAAGACAAACTATAAAGCTTCAGATATTTCCAAATTCTTCATCAAGGAGATATTCAGATTCCATGGACTGCCTAGAAGGATCATTAGAGACCATGATTCCCTCTTCACATCTCATTTCTGGAGGGGGATATTCGAGGCCATTGGGACTCAACTCTGTTTCAGTACAGCCTACCACCCTCAAACTGATGGCCAAACAGAGAGAGTCAACCAAGTCATTGAGGACATTCTTAGGGCATATTGCTATCCCAAACCCAGGAAATGGATCCAATATCCACCATTGATAGAGTTTTCCTATAATGCTTCCCACCAGCAAAGCATTCAAATGACACATTTTCAAGCAGTGTATGGGCATGATTGCCGTACTCCACTAAACTTTTCAGATCCTACCTTGAGGGTAAAATCTTCCAAGAAAATTCTTAAGGAGATGGATGAGCAGGTCAAGGCCATTAGAACTGCCAAGGATAGGTAGAAAGCCTATGAAAATTTAAATAGAAAAGAGCGACTCTTCAAAGAGGGAGTTATGGTTGTTATTCATGTACGACCCAAGAAGAGTTCCTTATCATTGGGAGAATTTAAGAAACTAAGTCCAAGGTATTGCGGGCCCTACAGGATCCTCAAGTGCCTAGGGCCCAATGCCTACAAACTCTAACTCCTCGAGAATGTAAAGGTTCACAATGTATTTCATGTTAGTCTACTAAAGAAATATGTATCCAATCCTAGCCATGTACTCAATGATCAACAAGTTGTAATGCCAAGCCAAGGAGTCCTTGAGATCTGTCTACATAGAATATTAGACATTTGGGAAAAGAGATTGAGGAGTAGAACCCTTAGAGAGTACCTCATCCAATGGAAGGACTATCCAGAATAAGATGCAACATGGATTGATGAGAGTACTCTCAACCAACAATACCCCCAATTTCTTTCAAGATGAGGACATCTCGATTCCTTAAGGGGGGAAGGATTTAATATCTCCCCGTGAACCCGTAAGGCCCTCCCCTTTATAATTGAATGAATTTTTTTAAAACTCCCCCCCTATCAGCATCACCAACTGGTAGAGGGAGGGGGAGCCACAGTGGCCATCCACACTGGGAGAAGGCAAGATGACATGGTGGGCAATGGAGCTGTAGAGATAAGTGTAATATTTCCACGCAATTAAAAGTTAGTTGGTTAGTTTGAAAGGTAGTTAGTCAATTAATAAGTTGGTAAGGTTACTAACTAAAGACTGACTAAGGTAAACACTAGCTAACATTAATAACCAACAAATTATTTAATTAAAAATATTTTATTTAAAAAAATGAGAGTCGTAATCTAATATTTTTCTTGGATTGACAAGGACCATAGCCACCCTTCACAAAAGTTACAATGTGAACGAGAGGTACAACCCATATTAATTATTAGTGTTGATCTATATAGTATGGATGGTCTGAAAATATTAGATTTTTGGGCGAAAAAAACCAGCATATTTTAGATATTATCGTAAAAAGATATGGAGATTTCTAGAACGAGATGTCATTTAAAAGAAAAGACAAGTGATGTTTTAGTTAGTTTTGGAGATTTTATTAAAAGAAAAAATAAAGAGAGAGATTGGTGAAATTGTGCGTGCTGCGATCGCAGTCCACAGGTAGTAGACATGGAACCATCATATTTATGATCTGAGCATCAGATCACTGATTCTTCCAAGATCCCCTCTACCAAGAACTCTTATTCTCGACCACATGTTCTCAACCACATCCCCTCTTCTCTAATTCATTATAAATATGAGGCATAGGGAGGCACAAGGGAGCATAAGGAGACCGCGAGAGGCTGCGAGAGAGAGGTAGAGAGAAGAATATCCCTCCAGAAGATTGAAAGAGAGAGAGAGAGGGAGAGAGAGAGAGAGAGAAAAGAAAGAAAGAAAGAAAGAAAGTTATATTAATGTCTTCTAAAGACCAAAACTGGCCTATGAGACAAACTGTGATACAACTGATGAGGTCCAGCTATCCAAAATAATAGTGCTGAATGAAAAGCTAAAAACTGGAAACTGGAAATACGTGCTGTGAGTGTGATAAGTGTCGTGTATGTGTATGTGCGTATGTAGCTCTGGTACTCCAGATAATGGCTACAAAAGGGGAACAAATGTTGACTGTGATAGGGGAACAACTGTCGGCTGTGATAAAGTGGTGCGATGTGTATATGTAACAGATGCAGGGAGATATACTATCCTGGGATGTAGTAGCAGTCGTCGAAGTCTCTAATAGCAGGTGATCCCTCCTGGATGCAGGATGTGGTACATCGGCAATGGAGAAAGAGCAAACTGGAGATCTGAGATCCAATGTGTCGAGTGTCGTTGGATCTCAGTCTGCTGCTGTCGATGTAGATCAAGAATCCTCCAGATCTCCTGTTGGTGTGGCTGTGGGGTCCGAAACCCATGGATCCTCGTGCGGCGTCGGGTACGCTGGTCCTCAGCCTATTGTAGTGTGAGCCCGGAGGTCTGGCTAGAGGCTGGTATAGTAGCTCTCACTCTGTCTGTCTGAAAGAACTATGTAATAGTCGTCTGGGTGGGCCCCTCTCTGACTGGGACCCGCTGTGTGCTCTATTCTCTGATGTGCCATGCCTCTCCCAGAAAATGGCCAAATGATCTCTGATCCATATCAAACATACATCCCTGAAGTGAGCTACTCAATGTGTATCTAGATCTCAACTCTGAGTATGCCGGGCATCTGAGAACAAAATGCTCCTCACTCTCCACCTCTGATCTGCAAAGGGGGCATATCCTCTCCTCCCGTGGGATGCCATTGGCTCTGCCACTCTCAATCATAAGCTGATGTGATGATACCCTGAGCTGTCCAATAAGAACTCTCAATCAATGTGGCATATAGATCTGCATATATCTCAGAATCTCTATGAATCCCTGCTCTGATATACTCAAGAACTATGTATAATAATGTGCCATCTTCGATGGCAGTGGCTGTGCAGGGCTGACCCATGTCCTCTGTATATAAATATGCCATATCTCCTGTCTGATGACTCTGTTCCTCTCAGAGAGAGAGAGGGTGTAAGTGGGAGCCTGAGTATCATATAGAAGAGGTGGGAGTCTATCAATGTCCAGCCCATGTCTGTCAAACCAAGCTCTAGTCTGTGCATACCATGATGTGGTATCCCCCACTCGAGCCATAAATAATCCAAGTGCTTGTGTTTGATGGTAAAAGCATGGCAAGGGTTAGTAATGACAAGTAGCCATGGGAAATAAAGGAATGTTTCACTGGAAGATGATATTAGGTTGATTGCCTTGATCATGCTTGATTCCTAAATGGATTAATTAAGGAATGATATTTTTCACGTGTGGATCATCTCCAAGATCACACCGTGGATTACCCCAAGAGGGTACTGCTCGATTCACAAGCCAAAGGTTGAGTGGTGAAAAGGCCAACCACAGAAGTTGTGTCTCACTCCTAGGTCACTTGATGTCAGTGGAGCTCTAGACACCCCTTGCCTAGACAAGAACGGAATTGTAGACTACCGTGAGCCCAACGTCTAGGGCGTTGGAAGATCCTATTCTAGATAAAGGATGGAAATTATGGTGCCATGTGATTTGGGCCGGGTACTTCTGTCGGACAAAAGGGATACATAATTCTCCTGTATGGGCAAAAGAAAAGATTAACTTGAAGATAAGCTAAGGAACTTGTTTGTCAAAAGGACTGCTTGTTTTGTTTTTGTGTCTGTGCTATAAATTACGCGAATGAACCATGTTCCCTAAAAGGCTTAATTAATGTAGATGATTTTAAATGTACATAAATGTGGTAGGACCTAATTAGAAAACTAAAGCTATCAAGGGAAGAGGGTGGGTGGAATCCTTGATGGTGACACGGTGGTCCCAGAGAATTGGGATGCTTCTCACAAGGGTTTATCACCGTTCGACTTTAGGTATTGTTAAGTTAGAACCTGATTCATGCCATTTTAGGGGACTGGAACGGGACTATGCCCTATGGGCAAAGAGGTTGAGCAGCGCATCCCTCTTGTTTCCCATTCTCTTTGAACTAAGTGAGATATGGATCTACTTTAGATTGGGTGTCTCTGCATAAAGTAGGATGTCCAAAACCCGATGCTAGAATGCTGTTAGGAGACCTTGGCCCTAGGGACCCAGATTTCAAGTCGATCCTAGTGGGTTTGGCCACAAACATTTCATTGCGAGAGGTGGACTCAGGAAATCCTAGGCAAAAAACCCCAAAACATTCCCTGGGAGTGCCAGGTGGCGACGCTTAGATTCATTTCTCAATGGACCCCTAAAACGTGCTTGGACAGGTGATAGGTGAGCACGTTACAATAAACGACCAATGTGATGACAGATTTGATGGGGGGGAGGGGCACACATGTGCCACCTCCAGCCCCCCACTATCACTTTTTTTCCCCTTAATAGAGCCGCATGGTGATAGTTACACTAGCGTGGAGTGGAGCTAAGGGCTCCTTATCGCAACACCTTTTCCCCCCCCAATTAAGACCCATCTCCCCTATAAAATCCCCCTCCATGAAGCAAATAAGGGCACGCTATTCTTTCCCCCCTGTTGCCAATCTGTGAAAGGAGAGAGAGAGAGAGAGGAGAGAGAGAGAGAGAGAGAGAGAGAGAGAAGAGGGCTCAAGGAAATTTCCTTCCTTCCCTCTCTTGAAAAAGAGGATAAAAGTACCCTCCTTCCCTTGCTATCCCTGTGATCTCTCTATCAACTATCCCTCTACTTGGAAAAAGGTTGTGGAAGTCAAAGCAAAGCGTAGGAAACTCCAACAAAAGGAGTGCTTCGAGAGAAGAGAAGGCCTGTATTCCAAGCTCCAAAATGACCCCAAAGCGTAAATTCTCCCAAGTAACCAGGAAGGTCGCAACCACGAAAGGTGGATCAGGTAAAGACATAACCACTAACACAAATGGGTCATCCGATATAAATGCTAATTCGTTGCTACAAAACTAGGTACCGCTATAGTGTCTTGTCCTATGAGAGGATGGTAAAGCATAGTTATTGTAGAAAGTAGTCATATTTCCGCATCATGTGATTTGTGAAACCAGAAAGGTAGATGCATAAGAATCAAGTTCATGATGGTTATGATAGTTCATGAGTTGATTAAGAATTATTAGGCACAAATTTTTGTGAATGCATCTTAGACTACCAATATATATATAAATATATGAGACCGTATAGGATGATTGCATCTTATAATCCTTTATAGAGAATTAGCTTACACTTACGTTAGGCATGATGAATTCATGTACCTTGCACTTTTTTTTTTTTAAAAAAGTCACAACTTATGATTTGCATAAATTCATTGAAATGGATTTTCAAGAACCAAAGCTCCGCATTGTACCATCAACTCAAGAAAGACTTGTATCTAGATTTGCATGGCATTGTGGATAGGTTCAGTTGCACTACATGATAGAGATCCATCTTAAAAAGATAGATTTAAGATGCGCATGTAAGTTGTTAAAATTAAATTACAAGAGGTACTTTGGTATATAAAATCCTATAGGTTAAGTAAGGCCAGGATTTAATTTGACCTATTTAGGGTTAATTGTAAATAAGTCAAACTATTGCTACGATCATGGGTTGACATGGAATCAAGTAAACACACTCAAAGGTCTCTATCCTCGCAACTAGCTGCAATAAGTCCAAAACACCCACAAAGGTATCATTTTAAACTATGATACAACTCAATGTCAATTCAAGAAAACTAGAATATTGTATTCGCAAGAAAGAATGACCAATTTCCACATGACACTCGATGCCCGCAACTATTCAAGGATTGCAAAGGGCTTAGTTTACTCTTGGCTTGTGGGAAGAATGAACAAAAAATTCTGTTATGAAATCTTGAGGGATGAAACCCTAGGGTAAACTTGGAAATACCGATGAAGTTCTTAGGAGGGGAATGGTTACCAAATGACCAAATTGAAATCCTAGTTGAATCATCTAAGACCGGTGATCTCAAGACAAGAACCCCGGACTAAAGGTTAGCAAATTAGGGCAACTACCATCCGGGAACTATTGGATATAAACCCAATGGCAAATTTGCTTGCTCCTATCACATAAGAATGAGGGTGTATTCCCTACTCCTCAAAAGATCAATGGCATTTGACACCAAGACAAGACCCAAAAAGGATGAATGCTAAGCGTTCAAAAATAGGAACTCCACCTTAGCAGATGTCCTGAGCACTCGCCTTCATTGTTGTTTATGCTTGTAAATTTAGGAACACTGTGTGTGAAAGGATTGTATGACCCAAGCTCACAAAATAAATTTGAATAATGAATCAAGTTAAATTCATGGAGGGCACGCCAAACCACCCTAGTTGGCCGCCAACCCCTATTCAAGGGGATTCTAAATAACTATGATAGGAATATGGACCAAACCCACCACGAGAGGTCTCTTTGTGAATTAGTTTGAACGTAGGAGGATGCTTGGATGCCAGGGGGCTCTGGCTGTAAATTCCATGCCTCCAAGTCCTACTCAAACAATCTACGTGACTCAAGAGAGATTCTCGAGGCCTTGTTACTAGTGCAAGGGCGCAAACTTGGAGGAAAAAATATGCATCCTCATGGATTTCAGGAATCGTTTATTTTTGGATAAGACTTGTATCTATGTTACAATGCTAATATAAAGTTTACTTCCAAGGAACCTATCTGAACTGTTTTCATGTTAGTGCCATAAGTTACATGAAAGAACCCTATTCTCCCTAAAAGGCTTAATGAAGGAAGTTGATTTTAAATGCCACACATAAATGTGATAGGACCTAATTAGATAACTAAAGAATGCCTATTGAGGGAAGGGGGTGGGCAGAACCCCCGACGGGTCTATCCTACAATAGGGTGGTCCCAGAAAACTAGGAGGCTTCTCACAAGGTTTTATGGACGTTTGACCTTGAGAAATTGATAGGATAGAACCCCAATTCATGCCATTTTAGGGGATCAGAATGGGACTATTCCCTATAAGCAAAGAGGTTGAGCGACACATCCCTCTCAATTCCCATTCTCTTTGAACCAAGTGTGGCATTGGTCAACTTCAGCTTGGGTATCTTTGTGTTAAGTAGGATGTCTAGGACCAATGCTAGAATGCTGTCATGAGACCTTGGCCATTAGGAACCCAAATTTAGGTTGATCCCAGTGGGTTCGACCACAAATGTTCCATTGCAAGGCAGAATCAAGAAACCCTAGGCGAAAAACCATGTAACATTCCATGGGAGTAACGAATGGGCGGCATCATTTAGAGTGTTCTCGCTATTGGCTATAAGTGGATTTACAAAACCAAGAATAATGTAGATGGTTTAGTTAGTAGGTATAAGGCTAGGCTGGTTGCAAAAGGCTATGCTCAAACATATGCCATAGATTATGAAGAGACATTCGATCGAGTTACTAGAATGGAAAATGTTAGATGTGTAATTTCTTTGGCAATAACCAAAGGTTGGATTTAGAGCAAATGGATGTCAACAATGCCTTCTTGCACAGTGAATTGCAAGAAGAAGTGTATATGAAGTAGCCAAGAGGTTATGAGGATTTAGAGTATCCCACATATGTGTGCAAGTTAAAAAAAGTGTTCTATGGGCTCAAGCAAGCACCTAGAGCATGTGGACAAGATCAAAGAGTCTATTTGTAGACAAAGCTTATGTTTGACCTTTGAAAAACACCTCAAAACTTACAAATTTAAAATATGTAACCTGTGCACCCACTTTTGATCGACACAATTGAAATTATAGTATGTCCTAAAACTGATGTTCATAACCTTGCATGTCTAAAGTGGGGCCCAAAATGGCCTTAGATGTCCAAAAAAGCAGTAGGAGAGCCCTAGAGGGATTTTCTATAGAATATATAATGCTTTGCTTGCACACCAAATCTCACGGTAATCTAAGATTTTCACGCGTTGCTTCCGATGCCTCCACATGCACTATCCAAGAGAAAGTGTGGAAGAATGTGAGATCTTCTTATATGTTGTTTGCTTGCTTGAATCCTTGCTTCTTCTCCTTCACTTCAACCTCAAAAACTAGCATCTCTTAGAGGCATTGCTCTAATACCATGTCAAGAATCGTGTGGTGGGGGGACTTGCTTGAGCTATTGTGCCAAGCACACACCATATACACAAGAGGAAGCTCACTTAAGAACACAAGAAGAGAGATGGAGGCCAAAATGTTTTCTTGATGGATTTTTCTTCTTCTTCCATACACAATACAATGTATACAAAGTATAGATAAGATTCAATATAAATGAAAGTGGCCTACTAAGTCAAACAATGCATAACTAACTATACTAATCGATTGGTGCTATAACTATGCTAGTTGTAGGTAGGTGCAACAAACTAAATATAATAATTTATAAGTTAGTGGCCATGTCAGGATCATAATGATCACCGATGTGTTAAGTGTAGACGTGCGGATCCATCTAGTGAGGTGGTCCATCATCAATGTCCACACATGTTGAGCTTGCCATCTCAATAAGATACCTGTTATCATCCAATTGTCTAGCTAAGATAAGACCTTTAGTCAAAGTTGGGACATGACATAAATCATGCAACACAAATGGAGTACCAGAACCAGACTATAGTTTCACATCACCTATGCCAATAATACCGCATATGTGATCATCAACCAGCCTAAATTGAACCTGCAACAATACGGTGGATATAAAACCAATTACAATGCAAGGTAACATGAAAGAAAGCCCCAAAAAAGAAGCCAACATAAGAGTAAGAGGATAGAATATTAGTCAATTGATTAGTATCAAGTAAATAAACAACAAGCATGTAATTACATGAATTATACTCCAATTCATTTATCTCCTTAATCTAATAGTGGACTTAACAATGATGCGATTCTTAGCAAAATTGGCATTTTTTTGCACTTTTGCGTTGCCTTTTTTGTGCCTATCATTGTGCATTTCATGGTTTTTTGTTCTTACATGACTCTATTTCCTAGAATAATGATAAGTGAAAGAGGACTTAGTACCACATGACTTACTACATGATTGACCATGAGACTAAAACTTGCCCCTGTTGGGCTATCAGTCTCTACCATGGTGATCATTACCTTTACCATCATGTTTGCCTCTAATTGTAAGTACATGAGAAGTACGGGCTACATCAATATTTTTCCCATTCACTTCTTTTGTAAGCAAAGATCCTTCTACATTGGAGCACTTGAACCCATCTTTAAGAAATTGACACTCATAATAATATGGAATGTATCCCAAGACTCACACAGTACAACAAGCAAGAATATAATTTATGTCATCATCAAACTAATGCCTTGTGAGATAAGTTGACTGATAATTGAGTGGAATTCGTTCAAATGAGTGGATATAGAACTATTGTGCCCTCTTTCATGCCAATATCCACAAGATTCTTTAACAAGTACAATTGAGATGTAGGACGTTCCTTATCATAGAGATCACATATTTTTTTGCCATAAATCATAAGCATTGTCTTCTATTTCAGTAACATTGAAATAAACTTGCTTGCAAAAACTACCAGATAATGGAGGACTTGCATAGCTCTTCCAAATCATCCCATGCATATGCATCAAACTCCTCAGGCTTTATGCCTTTGCATTTCAATGGTCAGAAAATGTATGTTGGCGCAAAGTACATGTAACCAGTGTTTGTTCTCAAAGGTTTGCTCAAATACATTCATGAATGGAAACCATGGAAGAAAATAGCCACTGTAAGTTTAAATCTTATGGAGCTCAAAACCAAGGCTTAGAGCTCAACATAACCATATCCTAGCATAATAATCAATGCTAAGCATTAATACATCCATGTAGCATCCTAAAAGTGCATAATAGGAATGAAATGCATGAGCTTTCAACCTATAATATTATTTTCCATAGGGTATAATAGTAAAGAACCCTTCAATGATGGAGCTATTCAAGCTCTAATGGATCTAAAAGCATATCTTGAACATCAATATGTCATTTGGCATAACAAACTTGCCCCGTAAGCATTAATAGAGCATTAAGCAAGGAAATGCTTTCTATCCAGATAGTATACAATAGGTCCTTTCCTAAATAATATTGAACAATAATTATGTCCGCAACACAAGGAATAATAGGTCTATCCTACACACAATGAACAATGGGTCCTACTATTAACATTATTTTGAGAAGTCTAAATTGGAAGTTCAAAGTGCAAGTGGAGAGGCTATGTTTTGGAAGGATTATTATTTTTTTAAGCTTCATTATATTGTTTTGGACACTTTTTTTATTATTTTTTTACTTCATGCACATCAAATTATCATAATTGTATTATTTTGTGGGAACCGGGCTCACAACACTCGTACACATTGAATTATTCCCCATAGTTGTATTTGTCACACCAATAGTTATTTCGTGGGTTGCATACATGGATTTGTGACTAGAATAGGATGTGCTAGGTCTAGTTAGGCTAAGGCATAATCATGCTTCACCGATCAAGATCCCACTAAGTGAGTAGAATGCCCAAGAGAGGGTGTGAATCCTAATTCACAATTGTGGAAAACCTAAGAGCAAAAGAGGTGCAAATCCTAAAACAAAAAGTCGGATTCCAACAATAAAATGTAAATGGGATGCCACCCTAGATAAGTGATCTAACTATAATCCTAAAACACAAAGTGGGATTCCAACCCTAAAATGTAAATGGGATGCCACCCTAGATAAGTGATCTAACTATAATCCTAATTTGTGTCTATATAAGGTTGGGAGGTCTCATTATATTTACCCTTTTGGTACATCCATGCTAGGAAGCTTTGTCAGTGAAACTATTGAAGCGTTCTATTCTCTTCTTCTATTCTATCATCTTGCCTCCATTATTGAGAGTGACTAAGAGAGTGAGAGAATGAGCGGTGTGTTAAGCAAGGGACTAAGAAAAGGTGAAGTTCTTTTACATCTTCTTGTTTTTCTTATTCTTCTCTGGTAGCTTCTTAACTCTCAGTTCTTGGTGGTGTGGATGAAAAAGAGCGATGACATCATATTGTGTTGTTTGGATTGTGGAACCATCTTTGAGCCTTCAAGCTTTCAAACTACAACACGGAAAGGAAGATAGGTGAGTTCACTATACCTCAAAGCTAGTCTTGTATTCTTACTTTCTTGGTTTGGAGAGAAGGATGCATGGTTAGTTAGAATGGAGTGTTAAGAGATAAGGTGAGAGATTGTTGCCAAAGTGAGTGCATACTTGAGGGCCTCTAGGTGTGATGCAATGCATGTGAGTGCATATATGTCTTTTTCTTTTCTTTTCTCGTCTTATTGTTTTTTTCTTTTTTATATTTTTCTTTTTCTCATTTATTTTTTCTTATTTTTTAAATTTCTAATTTTTTCTCTCTTTTTTTCTTTCTTCTTTTGTGGCATACAAATAGATCAAAAGGTCGATTGAGAGTAGTAAATCTAGCTCATAAAAGGGCTAGTGTATCCATGTGCATACAACAAAGATGACAGACTAAGCCTAGACATTGGAAGCACATTGCCATGTTATCGATGAAGCTATTTTTGAAGAAGAAACTATACTTGTTGAGATGAAGATGTGAAAATTTGTTGATGAAGTAATTTATGACCTCTCTATAGGAAGCAGATGACCACTATATATGTATATATTGAAGATACTGAATGTCTTTGTCACATTGTTGAGGCTCCAAGAAGGTGATCTTGGTATGCCATCTAGATACTCCTAGGACTTGAGATCTTCAAGATTTTTTTGAGTGCTAATGAAATCTTCAAGTCTTGGAAATTGATTGTTGGTTTTTGTCACCGATGTGATCTACCATGTGCCTACATGCACTTGGTGAAACTGTGAGAGTACCATGTAGTGGAAAAGATAGGAAAATTGGATAACAATTTTGTTAGTTTTTTCCATGATATCCAAAATAGAACTTAGATCTCATACATTGGATCTTGCCCTTGCATAAAATATAGCATTTTTTCAAAATTCTGTGAGTGTTTGGGTCAAAGTATTTCAACTCTTGTCAAGGTAACATATAATATGAAAAAAGTAACTAAGATTAGTAATGTACAAGAGCTAGGATATTATAGTTTTAGGAATCCATGAGTTGTAGAAATTTGAGTTGTGCTCCAATTCAACAAAAGCATCCAAGTCAATTGGTTTGGTAACCACTCCATAAAGATAAGTAATTAGATCATCAAGCAAGAAAGGCCATTCAAAGTAGCTGGCTATATGTAATTCTTCTTCAATCATAATCTTATGAATCAATGGGTGATATTTCAATTGTGATGGCATATATAGATTCCTTACTAGGATGATAGAGCGTAGTGAAGTGATCTCATAGTAAGTTGGGTTAGATTGAAGTGTAATAATTGTACAATGCTTCTTAGTAATTTTCATAAGATGATGGCCATCATGAGCAAGGTCAAGTCAATGAGAAAACCACTTTTGTAAGAATTGACTCAAGGAATTGCAATTCTACTCAAGTTGATCAACTATTGACTAGTTGTTGATTTTGGTCACAAAAGCATAAGAGGAAAAAAGTTTCTATGATTGCAATCGCTTTTGAGGAAGGGTTTTAGCATATTCAACTTGAACTAAGAGGCTTTTGTGGTAGAGGTATTTACTCTCTTTCCGAGTGGGCTACCATTTGGAAACAACTTGTAACACCTCATCGTCAATGATGCCTAAATCAATCATTGTGAATAGCTTGTCATAAGTAGAGAACATGGCATCAAATTGGAGTAAGAATTACGTTTCAGAGGAATTGAATCCCTTTGCCAAATGAGTAGCCATGCTACTTAATGGTTGATATACTAGTAGCAAAGGTTGGAGGTCAAAAGGAGGGTCATGTTTAGTAGGGTTGATCTAGAGATGAGTCTAAGTAGCCTTGTTTGAAGGGTTTAGGGATTCATCCAACTCAATTGGGTGAGTGGATTGAGTTAGTAGGGACATTAGTAGCTTTGACCTTAGGATCTCGAGTCTCCAACACACTATTTTCAATTATTGTATCCTTGTGAGTTGAAGTTTTATGTACATCACTCTACCTCATGTCATTTAATGAATATTCATTGTGTGTGGTAGTAAGAGAAAAGATGAGATTTTGTGTCATTCAGTCTTGGGATACACCACTCATAGAACTAGGATTATACTAAAGAGAAGTATATGTATTAAGAATTGTGGGACATGGGAAAGGTAGAAGAGATATGTAATGACATTAATCATCATGCTGCTTTATCCCAATTGACTTGCAATGTGTAGCTCTTCCTTTGAAAGGAGTTTGTCACACAAGGGATCAATTTTGGTAAGTTTAGAAATATTAACACTACTACAGATAATGACAACCACACTCAAAGATGTAGGGGCTACATATGTTGGATCACGCAAAGAAATCCAAAAAGTGCCTTTCATATCTTAGTAATGGGGTTGCCATATCTTGTAGCTAAACCCCAACTAGAAAATAATTTTTTTTCAAACTCGCTCCATCATTTAGGTTTTCGAGCCAACATCACAATATATTCCTTCCTTACTGCAAATTATCGAGTGTAGAATACAAGAATCAAGCAATGCTTCTCCTACTTTGCCTTTGTCTTTTGCCTTACAACTTCTCCCACAACTGGTAGATAACACCAACAAATGTGTGTCTATTTTGGCCATGTCAAAGGCCTTTCTAAGAACTTCTCATGCTCAACAACGTGAATTCCAATGTTGCCATGAACATATGCATGCACGAGTGATAACATAATGTCCTCCAAATCCTTGTAATGCACAACCTCCACTTGATCTTCTACTACACTCACATATCCACCTTCTCTAAGAGAGATCAATTAGGTTTCAAGTATGCAGGGTTTTTGGGCCAAGAAGAACATGACTTAGGAAACAATGGATTCATTTTGCTCTTTGGGATTGAGTTTGTATTCGGTTGTATGGTAGAAGCACTGGAGAATTATTCCTCATCTAAAACTATAGTTTGGGTCACAATCAAAGGTTGTGACTATGTGAATTCCACATCAATATTGAAAGTAGTAACTTATGATTTAGTGGATTGGTTAGTCCTGACAATAGACTCTACACTTGGATACTTAGATTGATTGGAAATAGTCTCGATTTGGGAATTTCCAACTATGTTCTTGACAACATTCTCAAATAAAGATTGTCAACATTTTAATATTTTCTTGGACATCCCTTGTGGATCAATTTTCTTTGATTGAGCAATTACACTAGGACATTGTTGGTTGGATTTTTTATTTGGTTTTAGGTTACAAAAGTTCTTTGTTCTTGGGAGACTTCAAGTGGGAGGATTGAGGTTATTGCTTGGCAACACTTGAGGGATTTATTTTTCTCCTTTGGACTTTCTGTTTCAATGTGAGCAACATCATTAGGAAGAAGTGGTTGCTTAGTCTTCTCCACTTGACTTATAGATTTCTCACATACTTGTTGAGAAATAGACAAATGATGTATGCTCCAGAAAGAGATGTTCTGAATCCCATATGCACAATGAGGAGAGTGGAACAACCCAACTTCTATAAAGCATTGTACTTGACTATCACTTTGACAATGGAATGAATACAATATCATGATGCTTGGTACTTGCACTTAGTATCTTTTTCATTGTCAGTGTCCTACACAAGATTGTGTTTATGAGTCAAAGCTAATCTATCTTGGAACCTAATTCAATTTTGTAACAGTTGCTCTACATTGTTTATGTCAACATGAATCTAACCTTCATCTTCCATCCTCCATAACTTGTGTCGTGCTCTAGATCCACATTGTTCTCATGGTATTAGAGCCCAGTTGGGCATTTCTTATCTCCTCCTCATCTCTTCTCAACTCAATTTGAGTGCTAGACCCCATCTCCAACCTCATTTGCATCTCTACCTTCAATAAAGCTTCCATCGCAGCCATAGTCAGTAGCACCTTGTCAACTTGAAGCCTTCATATCTCTCTCCACAGGCCAAATCTCTCTGAATTTCCTTCTAGAGAAGTGGTTTTCTGCTTCTAGAGCTCCTCCTTGGCACATCAATCATTGACATTGGGCAACTACAACTCTAGCATTGCACAAAATATTGCTTGTTGTCCTGATTATGCAGGCAGACTGTCATACCTATTGACCTTAGAGGAGTTAGTGTGTGAAAACTAAGGCATCTTAGTCATTACTCTCTTCAAAAGAGTTTTTCTTTGTCTTAAGGCACTTCTCCTCGTCATGTCAGAGGGTGACATTGTGCCCTACAAGACCCTAGCATTACAAGAAAACGTGACACTGGTGCAAAATTCACAAGTAGAGATTCTGTTTGATCCACCATTCAGCATGACGTGCAATTCTCCAAATCTTTGTGAGCTTTTGAAGCCCCCCAAATGGTAAATATCAAGCTAAAATGGCTCCCCAAAATTCTCTCTCTATTTTTCACAATCTGTGAAACCCTAAATGTCATCTCTGTGGACAGCCATAGCCAAAAGCTTTAAAGTTTGACATTTTTCATTGTTTCTTCTCACTGAAGTTATCAACAATGATTTTAATCACTGAGAAACACTCTCTGAAGTTTATTATAGTTCTAGAAGTGCTCGAGAAATCTCAAAAGTCATCCACAAAGTTTGTGAGAGAAAGCAGATCAAGCACCGACTAGTATCCATTAATACTCAACTTAGTGTCAATTTGATACTATTCTTCTTGTGTCACTTGACACATTAAAATAAAACTTTTTTTAATGGTTAATTGAAGTTTATCAACATGGCAAATCTTGAGCAAATATCTAAATTCAATGGTGAATCCTTTCATGCATGGAAGGAGAATACCATGTACCACCTTATGCGAAAGGACTTGTGGGACCTGTATGAATATGATGCAGATAGCAAGAAGGAAGATGATGAAGACAGGTTTGTTGAAGAAGACTCAAGTTCAAGGGCCTAAAAACCCAGCTTGTGACTCTTAAGAAGAATATTGATGAAGATGAAGCAATAGTCTTACTACTTGCAAGTGTAAACAATTGGTATTCCATCATCTAGGGAAAATCTATTATACACCAAAGGAGCTGTTGGACCCAAAGGAAGAGGTCGAGGATTCAACACTGACAACAAAAATTAGATGACATGTCATTATTGTGGTAAGACTGGCCATATAGCTAGTGGATGTTTTCACAAGAAAAGAGCATAGCAGATGTAGAATGATCACCATTAGAATCAATTCATGAATGAAGAAGAAGAAGAAGATGCTTCCGCAACTGTCAACAACTCTGACAGACTATTCTAAAAGAATTTTCACTGTATCTTTCATATGTTTTTCCCTTAGTGTATTTTTTTTATAAGAACTCTTGCCAAAAATGTAAAGTTTCAAGCTTTAACTTGACTAGGCTACCTATGAGCTAGTCTCCCAGGCCATGTTATTGTGTAGGGGGGGCAAAAGGCAGCAAGTGTAGGAACTTATCATTTGAGGGGGTTGTTGATAAATAGAAAAATGATGTTTGCTCTAGGAAGAGATGTCTTGAATCCCATATGCACAGTGAGGAGAGTGGAACAACCCAACTTCTATAAAGCATTGTACTTGACTATCATTTTGACAATGGAATGAATACAATATCATGATGCTTAGTACTTGCACTTATTATCTTTATCATTGTCAATGTCCTACACAAGATTGTGTTTATGAGTCCAAGCTAATCTATCCTGGAACCCAATTCACTTGTGTAACAGTTGCTCTACATTGTTTATGTCAACATGAATCTAGCCTTCAGCTTCCATCCTCCATAACTCATGCCATGCTCTAGATCTGCATTGTTCTCAATCCCTAGGTTTCTCTTGTGGATTAGCAACTACCTCAATTTGTTGCTCTTCTGAGATTAGGGGATCTTGTGTCATAAGAACTAACTTTTTGGACACTAATATATAAATTTTTTTCACCTAAAGTAGCTTGGTCCTTGAGCTAGACTTGTGTTTTAGGCCTCTTTCTCTTTCACTTTGATTTTGTCAAGACTCAAGATGTGGTCAATGCTGGTCGTTGTGTGGGTAGTTTTGGTAACCAAATCCAATGGTTTCTTGCATAAACCCTTGAGTACACAACAATTTTTTGGGGTGATGTATTTTCAATCCACAATAGTTCCTCTTAATTTAGCCTTCCTAAACTAGCTCCATGTGTTTCAAAGAGTGTAAGTCACAAGTGTGGACAATCGATACCCTATCAATCCCATCCACATAAGCAAACAAGCTTTCTATTCTGCCATATGAGATAGGAGTATGAGAATCTTGGAAATTGCACCATCCTTGGTCCTAGTAAAATGAAACCAAAATATTGAGCTAAACACACAACATTTAGGACATTGGATGGACTTCTATTGTTTGAGAAGTTGCAACTCGTTTAAGTGAAAAACTCTCACATTATCTCTCAATACTCTACTCTAGCTAACCATACATTCCTCTCTCTATCCCAAGAAAGTAAAACCACAAGACTAGCTTCAAGGTAAAGTGAATTCACCTACCTTACCTCCCCATGTTGTAGTTCAAAAGCTTGAAGGCTCAAGGTGGCTCCACAACCCAAGCAACACAATATGATGCCATTGCTCCTTTGCATCTACCACCAAGCATACTAATGAGTCAAAAAGTTAGTAGAGACAAAGAGACAGGCAATAAGATAACAAAGAGCTTCACCTTCCCTCAATCCCTCATTCAACACACCTCTCACTCCCTCTCTCTCTCTCAATCACTCTCAACAATGGAGGCAAGATGAAAAAAATAGAAGGATAGAATAGAAAGCTTCAATAGTTACATTGATAGAGCTTCTGCAGCATGGATGTACCAAAAGGGTAAATACAATTGAGACCTCCCACCATTATATAGAACTAGATCAGATTCAGAATTAGGTCACTTCTCTAGGGTGGCATCCTATTTTCATTTTAAGGTTTGCACTCATTTTGCATTTGAGAGGTTGTATAACTATGAATTAGGATTTGCACCTTCCTTTGGGCATCCTACCCACTTCTGGGATCCAAGCTAGTCATCATTCCTTGAAGAATTCTTATACCTTAACCTACATAGACCTAGCTATGTTACTCTAGTCATAAATCCCTATATGCAATCCACACAATAGTTACAGGTGTGACAATTACAATTGTAGGTAATAAACACAATTTTCATGGGTATTGTGACTTCAACTCTCACAAAATAATATAATCATGATAGTCCTTTGTCCATGAAGTACACAAATACTACAAGTACCTAGAAATAATCATTGAAGAATTCTAATAATAATAATCCACCATCAAATAAATAACACACTTTAGCTTTCACTTTTCTTTGATCTTCTTTGACTTTAGCCATCACAAAATATTGCTAACACCTCAACAAAGTGAGCAACAGGTTTTTCTTGAATAGAGTGAATAGAAAGTGCTAGAAGAGATGAAAGATATCAAGAATAGGGGTAATAAATCATGTGCAAATTATGTTGATGGAGGCTTTTGATTGCCTATTGCAATGGTTGAGCTCAATGGCCACTTGACAAGGCTCAAAACATATCAAGAAAGGTGCTAATCAATGTTGGAAAGGGTGGGGTTGATTGGAGAAGAAATGGGACTTATGTGTACCTCAATGATTGGTTGCCATGAAATCTATTAATGAATCTCTCTTTCCAGGTTGAAGTTAATGTTAGTGAAGCCCCTCAAATGCTCTCTCTAATACTAGTTGAAAGGTGGAGCAAGAGTGAGAGCACAAGCAAAAGTAAGAGGATACAAGAGCTATGGAGATGTGTGTGTGTGTGTGTGAGAGAGAGAGAGAGAGAGAGCATATGTGGAAACTCCAACAATAGCCACAATCTATGGCCTACCTTCCATTATTCTATTGTCATAGAAAGAATAAAGAATAAAATGAAAATGACAAGTGGTCGCCACTTGCAGTATACAGGTGTGTGGACATAAGTACAAGGCAATGTAGGCAACTAGGCATAGGTGGCCTTTAACCCCCCAACAAGATCATCTAAGTATTCAGTGTATTGCTCATTAAGGTGTTCTTACTCTTTCCATGATAGTGACCATTCTAAGAATTCTTTGTGTTCTTCAGCTAGGATGGTATGGCCTACCTTCCATTATTCTATTGTCATAGAAAGAATAAAGAATAAAATGAAAATGACAAGTGGTCGCCACTTGCAGTATACAGGTGTGTGGACATAAGTACAAGGCAATGTAGGCAACTAGGCATAGGTGGCCTTTAACCCCCCAACAAGATCATCTAAGTATTCAGTGTATTGCTCATTAAGGTGTTCTTACTCTTTCCATGATAGTGACCATTCTAAGAATTCTTTGTGTTCTTCAGCTAGGATGGTAGTATCACCCTGGGCATAAATGCAAGTAAGTTACATGAGTTTATCACTCAATTCTTTAAGGCACACAATCATTATTCAATTTTCATATTGAGCTATTTCTAATACTACCATTCCCTTCAAATTTCTAAGCTTCACCTTAGATTTCAATTGAGCTAGAGTCTTTGGTCAAGGTGAGCATGACTTGAGAACTATTAAGTTGCATAGGCTTATTTTTTTAGCACTAGTATCTTTCTTTATTGAAACATTAGGGGCATGCTCCTTGGCAAAGTTTGTAAATTTAGTCATAGCTATGGGAAGTGTGACTATTGTGTTTCCACATTTAGATGGGAAGTAATAACTATTGGGTCAATGGATTTGAATGTTGTAGTAGTTGTGGGAAACTATTGGATTGGATCCTGAATTTTTTTGGAAGTATTCTTAGGCTTTAAAGGTTCAGATGTGCTTTGGTTGGTGTCTTTGGTCTCTTGTGGTTGTCTTTTTAAGGGTTCTACTATCATTATTAGGATCCATCCTAGCATGTTTGTTGATATGTCAACTTATGTCCTAAGTGATCATGCCTACCACTCTTCTCTTCTACATTCTTATTAGGAGAGGTTTTGGGTAATTCACTCTAACTCACATCATTAGATGATGAAAGAAGTTGCAAAATAGAAAAATCAAAAGACGGATTTGGTTTTATGTCACTCACCCTTGAATTAAACTAACATCAAGTAGCATCCTTCCTTATCCTAACCTTCTAGCCATATGTAGCTCTTCCTCTATAAGGATTTTATCGTACAAGGGATGTTTTTGGTCATGTAGATAGCTCAACATCGTGGACAATTGATAGCATTCTTAGGATGATATGGGCCACATATGTGGGATCATACATTGAGGTCTAGAGAGCCTTTCCTTGCACCCTACAATAATCATTAGTTTCCTACCAATTTTAGCTCCCAAACTTCAACTATTCAAATACACTTCATTCTTTTCCTTTTCATTCTAGTACTTATATTTTTTTCTTGTTTATCTCATGAAGGTCAATGTAGAATGATAAAATTAAGTGCAACTCTCTACATGTAGCCTTTGGCATACCCTTCATGACTTCCTTGACAACGCTTGTGTAACAAGAGAAAATGTGTTTATGATTATCCCATGTCACTAGATTTTCAAAGAGTTTTATATGCTCATCAATCAAGTTTCCAATGTCGGTATGCATGTATGCATATGTGAGTGATGTCAACTTGTTATCTAGCTTTATAAGACACTTCATGTCTAGTTCACTAGTTTGCTATGCTACCACCTCTACCATTTCCATGAGAGATTTATTATTGTGCCTAGGTTTCAAGTGCTTCCAAAGGTTTTGGATGTGATGAGAACATTTTGTGAGGCATCGTGCTCATTATTCTTTGCAAAGTTGATATTCACTTTTGGTAGTGAACTAATAGGGGCTTCTTTCTTTATTGATGTGGGAAGTTCTGTCATCATGGCCAAATGCTATGACTATTGGGATACCTCCTTAGGTTTGGAAGTAGTAAAAGCTAAGTCAATGGATTGTGACTTGTGGGGTGGATGTATTCTTGGTGTCTTTTGTGGATTTATTTGCTTAGGTTGAGTAATTGTACTAGGTTGCTACTACTAGATTATCCATTTTTTCTTATGTAAAGAAGATTTAGAAGTTTGGACTTCTAAGTAGGCTATTAGCTACCTCAAGTGTCTTTCTCTCTTCCCTACATGACCTATTTTCTCCTCCTTTGAGCATTTCTTCTTGGCTTAACCATCACCATATAGATAGGACTTTGCTAACTTCTTTCAAGCTGATGGCTCATCTCTTACTATCAATCTCTCCTTGGATTTGGCAACCACATCAAGCAAGTGTGACTCAGTCACATTGAGCTTAGTTTCTTTTTCCTAGTAGGTATGATTTGGCCTCCTGGTTTCTATCTTAACTGGCTTAATCTCTTCAATGATTTTTGTCCTTGACTTTGATCTATGTGTCAATCTTTCCTTCATTTCATTGATTTGTGTGAGATTTAGGCTTTGGCCTACACTAGTGGTGACACTAGGGGTTTAGGTATCCAAATCCATTAGTTTCCCACATAATACCCTTGAGCACATAACAATGCTTTGGAAAGCCACCATAGCATTGTGCTAACTCTTCATCAACATCTGTGATGGTATCCCAAGATCTTCACCTTTTTCTATATGGTAGCAGTCTTTTTTTTGTCACATTAGAAACTGCACTAGAGTTTTTTACCAACTTGAATTTATCTTTTGGACAAGGGAAATTTCCATTGAGCACGACTCACTTTTCCTTTGGGTGCCCTTAACAATTCTTTAATAACTCCTTTACTTTTCTCTCTAGGGTTTCATAGTAGCTTGGAGATAAGCTAATTTCCCTTCCCTTGCACATCACCAAGGTTTTTTTGTTAAATTTTGTGATTACCTTGACATTAGGTAGGGATCAAATATATTTGATGTGCTTCATAATCCACATCACACTTAGTTGTGTGCTTGTGTGGGAGCTCAGGCTTGACTACCAAGACCCACAAACTGCTTATTGTTTCAAACATTTCAAGAGCAATGGCTACCTCTCACATAGCCATGCAAACTCTCACCCATATGCGTATAGTGATCTTACCTTCATGCCCAATCAAGTTGCCTCCTCCCACCACGAGCTCTCCAGCCAGTAGCTCCATGATACAAGGTGCAAGCTCAGATCCTCAAGCTCCAAGCTCCAAGCTCCATTTCCACATGCTAGACAAGAGAAGAGAATAGAAGAGAAGAAGAAAAGAGGAGATGATGGAGAGCTTCTCCAACATGGTCCTTCACCCTCACACACTCACTCCCTCACACTCCCTCTCTCAAGCACAAGCACAAGCAAGAAGAAGAAGAAGAAGAAGAAGAGAGCTAGTTTTAGCAACACACAAGAATGAGCTTCTTCATTCATTTTTTGCATTGTATACATGTCCTACCTCCTCCTTGGGTGCCCATCCCTTTTTTTACAAGATTGGCCATTTTATCCTAGGTCCTCTTCCCCTATTCCCTTCATATTTACATTGTTCCTTCACCCATTCCCATCTACATTTACAAATTTCACAATCGAGCTTGGCGCTCTTTTACAAAATTGTAGGGTGCACTTTGTGCCTTTCTATTTAAAACACGCCTTTTCCTTTTTGCACTCACCTTGGACTTTTGAAATTGCTCCTATGCTTTTGGCCTTTTTCTCCTATTTTTTTGTTGGGCTACTTTTTTATACTTTGCCTTGTGTCTTTTGATTTTCTTTTTCTCTTTCATTGCACCAAGGTTACCAGCTTGAAAAGTCTCCTAAGTAGAATTTCTTTTTTGGCATCCTCTCAAAGGAAGCATATAGAACATAATTGGCAAGCTTTTAATTTTGTAGCCATCAAAATTTTACATTTTCCTAGGAGAGAGTATAAACATTCCCCGTATGGGGGATTGTTGTGTCAATCTCAAGTTGTCCGATCAAGATCCATGCATCATGGGTAAGGATGTTATAGTTTGCTCCTTTACTAATAAGAGCTTTGGTGATGTGCTCTTGCTTTGCAATTAGTTTGACCATAAGATAAGCAAGTGGGATTAGTTCTTTATCTTCAAGAATGATCATACCCTCGACCATTCTAATCAAGATGTTACACCCTATAGACCCACTTGGTATACTAATCGATGTTTGACATTTAGGGTGATCTCGATACATGTGAATAATGCTACACTCACTGCATTGTAGGTCTACTTGATTTTCAATTGAAGGTCCTTGCTTTCTTAGGTAGTCTTTTGGCATGTGCCCTAATTGATGGCAATTCCAACACTTTGTTGTTTGCCTCTATTAGTTTGCCCCTTTTCCTTTCCTATGTCCTAGTGTCATGACATGGTGATCCATACAGATTGTGTTACCTTCCTCATTGATAACCAGGAAGTCAGTGAAAATAAAGGCACAAAAATGTGCTCAACATGGAAACATCCTTTACGAAATGGCATTTTGGTTTTGTACTCTCTTGTAAAAAAACAAATATGAAGCAGTGTAACAATGTGGGTCCTTAGGCTCACATCTTAAAATGTTGAAAGGAAAAGAAAGGTCAATACCTTTTGTCTCATTCCAAAAATAAAGGGTCTTTTAGACCTTAGCCAAAATGTATGCAACACAATTTTATAATATCAAGAAAGGAAAAGGAGGAGGCTTGTCGGGTGATTTGAGGAGGTGGGAGGTTGAGGTGGTTACAATCTCTGTCTTCCTTTATCTTCTCCTCTCACACTTCATTTCTTTCTCTTCCTCATTTGGCACAACACTTGCTCTCTCATTCTTGTTTCTTTCTCTCTTGTGCTTCATTACTTAGTCTAATGGAGAGTGAGGAAGAGGAAGTGAGTTAGGATGGAAGCATTGTTCAATTTTTTGCCTGCTTTCCTCTTGTGTGTTTTTGGAGCAATGTTTTCTTGGTGAAGAAGAAGGTTTCTTGTAGGTTTTTGTAGCCAGCAATGTGTTTGCAGCCTCTACTTGGCTAGTTCGAGCTTTTCTTTGTGTCGTGGTAGGGTGTTGTTCACTCATCATACGCTACATAAGGATTCATGTATTCTTCTTCTTTGCACAACTCTTCAATTACATGCACATGAGGGTTGCTAAGGGGATATATTATATTGGAGCGTGAAAATTTGGGTATTCTTGATGGATCAATTTCAGGTCTAATTGGGTATTCTTGATTGATCGATTTCAGCTCTAAAATTGGGTATTCTTGATGGATCGATTTCAGCTCTTGTTGGGGTTGTCTTAATTAGTTGTGTGACCATGATTAAATTGCAGGTGGCCATAATTTAGAATAGGAGCTAAGAACCTTCAAGGAGCTCTACAATATGTGGTATCATGCCCCATGCACCCATAGGTAGTGCAAGTGCATGTAGGCCATGAAAACTTCAAAGGAAGATGGTCTCCACCATGTATACATTGCACATTTTGATGATAGGGTTGGGGTAGCTTAAGGGATCCAACCATTTTGAGTAGCTCATGTTATTACTTCATCACATCACTTATAAGATTCTATGCTTCATTGGCCTGATTTTTTCCTTAGCTAGATTGAAGTTCTTGTCAGTGGCTTAGGGCTTTCTTGTCTTTGTTTCTTTTTGTGTGCAAATTGTCAACACAAATGGCTTTGTATAACACATTATTGATATTAGAGTGATTAATGCCCAATTTTCCTGCCATGGTCTCATAAATTCTTTCATTTTATGTACCCTTGATGAAAGTTTTCGTCACAATCCTGGCAGTCCATCATTCTACAATGATTAGGACTCTGTTAAATAGGCTGCTTACTTTTGAGATGCAATCTCATATGCTCTATTTCTCTTGCTTCTCAATGTTCACTAGGAAAATCATGCTAGATTATCACCATAACCTTCTTCTACAAAGATTTTCATAATCCTGAATACTTTCCAGTTTTGCTTGCATGATTGCTAGTTGTTGCCTTATATCATGGTTGATTTTAGCAACTAGTTTAGATTGCTAGTGCCTTGGTGTTGAAGCTCAATGAGCTTCTGTTCCATGGTTTTAAAAGATATGTTAGAGATATCAAAGCACGTGGCACACTAAAAGTTATTGATAGTGGCCTAAAATGTGTCAGAGGTATCCCCCCCATAGATGGTTTTCTCCATCGTGCCTAATGAATTCACCATAGTCTCTAGGTTTGCTAACTCAATGACAAAGTCAATTAGGTCACTAAAAAAAGTACTATTAATTCATGAAGATCCCTTTGGACTAGAGGTCTTGCTTGTGGGATGTCGTAGTCATTTCGTAAGCGCATACAGTGGTGTGTATTTGAGGTCCTAAGTTTCCTTGAGGTTCCCTTGTAGTTAATCATTCCAAACTTTGTTATCCTAGGTTTTTAAGTTCAAGCAACACATTGTCAAGCCTTAGTAACCTCTGAAGTCAATAACCCATAGTTCAATGTAGTTTACTTCAAGTGATTTAGTGCATGGTGCTCAATCAAGATTTCTTTTTTCCAAACAATGTGTGAATTATCCAATGAATTAGCACTCATCAAGGTTTGTTTAATGATATGATCAATTATTTTACATTTGTAAATTGACATTTTTCTAGTGCATGTGAAGCAATGTCGTTATGCACTCAGTGTGGAAATAATGTATTAAGCATGTGTACCATTGCTCTAACCCTTGAATTGGATGTGGTCTATAGTTCACTCTGAGGTGCACAAAATGTGATGGGTTTAGTGCATGGATGTGGGTGGAGATTGAAGCTGATGAAGGTTTACTATGTGTGCATGAATGTGCTACTAAGCAAGGATGTGTGTGTGCACTAGGGTGAACTATCAATCACCTATATGCAAGTGCCATTGGAATCCTCTATATAGCTCTATTCACTACATGAATGAAGATGATTGAGGCGACGATGGAGGCATTATGGAAAAAACTAATAGAATGGAATATGCAAAGTTTTGAGGTCTCAAAAATGGAGTTTTGAGGTCTCAAAAATGACTTTTAGGAGATAGAGACAGAGTGCTCTAGACCAACAAGAGTAAAGCCTCCATAAAATGAAACCTCTACTTTAAGAAATGCAAAAAATCATTTTAACACAATATTAGTGAGTTTGGGAATCTCCTAATTCCCATTTTTTGAATACTAAAAAGGTGACACCTGGATGGCATGCCCATAAGTTTCTCAAAACCATATTATATGACCTATCATTGGAAAGCTCTTGAAAAATGGAATCTATTGACCTATAAAGCGCTCAATTTGGAGTTATAATGTTCAAGTTATGACAAATCCAAATATTTGACCATGTGTCCCAAACTTATGGAAAATTCCCATATTCTCCAATATGGTATTTTTTACAAAAAGATATATATATAATAATGTTACGAGTTTACATTATCAATATTTATTTTTAGCCTATTATGTTCATGATTATGACATTATTTGCATTAATGATATATAGTCTCGGCCACTTTCATTTAATGACATGTCTAGATTCCCTCGTGTTTTTCCCTCCTAATTTGTGGTAGCCTAGTCCTCTCTCTCTCTCTCTCTCTCTCTCTCTCTCTCTCTCTCTCTCTCTCTCTCTCTCTCTCTCTCTCTCTCTCTCTCTCTCTCTCTCTCTCTCTCTCTCTCTCTGTGTGTGTGTGCCATGGATATAGAAATCAAGGCATCCAAGCTCCCAAACCACATCTGTATGAGTGTTTAACTCATTCCAAAAAGATGGAAGATGGATTCCTATATTCATTAGCAAAGGTAGTTGGATCACCATGCAACATGCAAGATAGAGGAAAAAGCAAAGATATGAGAGCTTGTTCATCTCTACTTGGAAGGGTAGAATCCAAGATTTCAAGCTTGGAGTAAATAAGAATAGCATAAAAGAGGTATAGTGCAACATGTGTTTATGCATAGAGAACTATATTTAGAACCTAGAACTTCAAATATTCCAATGCATAGACCAAGTTTCAAGAATTTGATTCTTGAAATCTTTATTTTCTTGAACTTGGCTAAATGTTTTCCATTATAACATTTGTTTGTTTATCTTGTAGATATCTATCCCTCTAACCTTGAGGAATGGCAACTGGTCGAGTCTATTGTTGATGTTATTGATGTTATGTATGGTTTGATTGGAGAAGAAATGTACAAAGGTAGAAAGAAGATAGAGCTTGTAGAGAATGGAATATTCTTTTATGACCATTCTTACATTGTCCCCATGTAGCGCAGCCAAATCAATATCCCCCTTCCTTTGCCCGATTTTTCAAGCTTTGAGTGGCCTTTTCCAGGTCCAACTACTAGTGAGGGCTATAGATGTAAAATATTTTCTAAGATATAGAGAGAATTGATCCCTAAAATGAGTAGGCTAAGCAAAGTTACTTTGTTCATACCTACTAATATATTAGTTGACTTCTTTTCTAATGCTAAGATAATAAGATCAAAGGCCATGCTATCAGTGAAGAGACTAATATATGATCATGTCATACAATTTGTTGATGAGGGATGGGACACTAGGACATAAGGAAAATGATATGTAAGATAGATTAAGATTTTATAGCTTGTAAATATATAATTGCTACTCAAAATTTCATCCTTAGCTTTTATTATAGTAGATGCCATTATGTTGATGGTAGTCTGGTTGCTTTAAACCAAAATCTTGATAATTTTAGCAAAGATCCTATTGTGGATCTTGATGTTTGGTTTAATGAGAGTATTATTGCAATCCTAAAGATTAGATCATCATGTACGCCATATCAAGTGAGGATGGATTTATAGAATGAAGATATTGAACTACCATGCTCATTTGTATTCCAACTTAGTAAAAAACGAGTAAGTCTTTAAATCATATTATATCCACTTAGATATATATCTAATTCCACTTCCTGATTGATAAATATTTGTAATATATTTTTTGCACATATCAACGAGGAGAGAGAAGAATATATAATGCAAGAATATTGAAGAAAATATCTATTTACTATAAATATAAAATGCATGTACAAATTTTGTGGAAATTTGTTGATAGCCATCTCCATGACTTATACACACAAGGGCTTATAAAGTAATGAGGCAAATATACTTCTTTTTTTGGAAACTTTTCTTAGGAGAAGGGACATCCTTTCTAGGAGTCCTTTTTGTTGAGTTAGCTGCAATGGAACTTTTGTGTTAGAGATGCAGGTTGAGAGAGAGAAGAGCCAAAGACACACGATTTGTGGTACTGAAGAGTGTACCTCAATAATTATTTTAGATAGGTATTACTATGTACAACTTGGCCCTTACGGGTAGACACGGGCACTACCCTTTATCCCAATAACCTCCCCTAAAGGAAATTTTCCCAAAGGTAGAGGAAAAGAATCACCTAAGTCAAAATATGTACAAAGTTGAAGAAACTATACTTATCAAATACCCATAATCTACTAGCAATGGGCAAACCTCTATGCTAGAAGACCTTTCGTGAGAAGGTCTACAGGGTTATCATCAGTGTGCACCTTGACCAGCTCAATGTTCTTGCTGTCAAGTACCTCTCTGAAATGATACTTCACCTATATGTGTTTTGTCTTTGCATTAAAGACAGGGTTTTGTGCTAATATGATAGCACTTTGACCATCACAATGGAGAACATGAACCTCAATATTCCCAAGCTTAGCAAAAACCAAACATGATAGCCATAAGGCTTCTTTGCATGCCTCAATGGTAGCCACATACTCTGCCTCTGTAGTAGACATTGCAACACACTTTTATAGCCTTGATACCCAAGAGACAGACCCCCTTGTTAAGTTAAACACATACCCTATAGTGGACTTCATGCAATCCACATGTCCAGCATAGTCTGAATCTGTAAACCCAATGACAAATGTCTTCTACTTACCAAAGTAGATGCAAAAATCCTTTGTGCCCTTAAGGTATCTCATAGTACCCTTCACTGCTTCCCAATGCTTCTTGCCAAGGTTTGCCATGTACCTGCTAACCACTCCCACTGGCAATGTCAGGACATGTAGCAACCATAGCATACATCAAACTACCAATGTAACAACCCCCGTGCCCCCGTGTCTCCCCCCCCATGCGAAACCCCCTTAAGAAAATTTTTAAAATTTTTTCAAAAAATGTTTGCTCTCACTCTCTCTCCCCCTATCGACTTCATGGCGGGGAGAGAGAGAGAGAGTCAGTAAATGAGTAAGAGGGAGTTAGGGGGGGCATGCAGCCCCCCCAAGAGGGAGGGGTGGTGGCCATACCACCCTCCTCCCCCTCTTTAAAAAGAGGGGCCTTCCCCCTCCCTTCGGCAGCATAGCCCCCTCCCCCCCGTCACCTCCATCGTCACCCCCCCTCTATCTACGATGGTTGCGGCTCCTCCCCTCCCTTGTCAACGGACGGTGGCCTCCTCCTCCTCGGCTTTAGTAGCAGCCCCCCTGGTCGTCAGAAACCCCCCTCCTCCTCGTCAGGTGGAAAACCCCCCCTAGCCATGAGAGAGAGAGAGAGAGAGAGAGAGAGAGAGAGAGAGAGAGAGAGAGAGAGAGAGAGAGAGAGAGAGAGAGAGAGAGAGAAGAGAAGGAGAAGGAGAAGAGGGATAGAGAGAAGGAGAAGAAGAGGGAGAGAGAGAGAGAAGAAGAAGAAGAAGAAGAAGAAGAAGAAGAAGAAGAAGAGGAGGAGGAGGAGCAGAAGAAGAAGAAGAAGAAGAAGAAGAAGAAGAAGAAGAAGAAGAAGAAGAAGAAGAAGAAGAAGAAGAAGCAGAAGGAGAGTGAGAGAGAGAAGAGGGAGAGAGAGAAGGAGAAGAAGAAGAGGGAGGGAGAGAGAAGGAGAAGAAGCCAAGACGAAGAGGAAGGGAGAGAGAGAAGAAGAAGAAGAAGAAGAAGAAGAAGAAGAAGAGGGAGAGAGAGAAGGAGAAGAAGAGAAGAAGAAGAAGAGAAGAGAAAGGAGTTTGGAAGCTTCCAAGAAGCTTCCAATGCATCTCCTTTAGGAGGTATTTCAACCACAGGAACCGACTTTATTTTTCCTTAATCCATGATCACATCGATTCAAGTGCCAAGGCCATGAGGATTGGTGGGAAGCTGCTGGACAATTTGTAGGAAATTCTTGCACATCTAATAGCTATCCCCGCACACGAAGGCCACTAGATTTCCGCGAAAGATGGCACCCAAGAGGCACGCAACTAGCAACTCTGCAGGTGTTTCTACCCAAGGCGGAGGAGTGGCTACTAACGGGGTTTCGAGTGTCAAGAATCAGGGATCAAAGGAAAGATCACATAGATACTTCAAGGGATCTAGGAGATAACTAGCAAGTTGACCAACTAAGGACAATGGGGTTGGTAAGGATAAATAGGGTCAACAGGGTACAAACCCTAACCCAAAGATAAAGGGGAAACAAGAAACCTAGCTTGCCAAGCCCTTGGGATCTCACCAAGTCACGAATGATCCAAGATCGAATGCTAGGAGCATTCGGGAAAAAGGAATCACACCTTAGCAGTTGGTCATACAAAGGCCTCCAAAATGATTGTGATTGTACACTTAGATACATTGTTTGAATTTCTTTGCTCAAGGAACCAGTTCAAGGCCAAACACTTAATGCTTCAGGTTAAAAGCCTGGAGGGAGAGCCAGGATTAGTTACCTCCGAATGTCTGCCTAGCCCTATCCAAGGGGGTTATTAGCCATGCTGGGTATATGGACCTAACCCGTCGCAAGAGGTCTCTCCGTGGGTGCTGCTTGGAGTGGGAGGACGCTTGGGTGCCAGGGGAGGCTCTAGCTGTAAATTCCTTGCATCCGGAACCCACACAAGAGGCCGAGGTGACTCAAGATGGGATCTCGAGGCCCATGTACTAGTCTACGAGTGGAACTTGGAGCAGCAATCCTGTAGATTGCTGGGATGCCCTTCGAACATGATACTTGATGTATTCTAGGACTATGATAAATAACCATCAGATATTTGAAAAAGGAACTTGCCTGACATTGTTTTTGTGTCAGTGCCTAAGTTACGTGAAGGAAACCTGTGTTTAAATTGATTAATTAAGGAAGCTGCTTTTGCATGTCAAACATAATGTGGTAGGTAATTAGATAACTAAGCAAACCGAGGAAAGTGCGATGGATGTGGCTTAGGTCCGTCCTACGGAAGGGTGGTCGTAGTTAGCTGGGAACTTTTCTCAAAAGATGAGATAACGAGACTATGAAGACCTAGAATCAGTAGAGCTAGAATCCTGATTTATGTTGTTTTAGGGAAAAGGAATGGAACTGTGCCTTATGGTAGAGAGGTTGAGCTTTTCATCCCTCTTGTTTACCATTCTCCATGAACCAAGTGCAGCATAAATCCGCTTCAACTCTGTTGTTCCTACGCAAAGTGGTTCATCTGGAGCTCGACACTAGCTACTCCCTAGAGACTTTGCTGATAGGAAGGAAACCCTAATTTCAGGTCGGTCCTAAGTGAGTCCTAAGTGAGAACGGCCGGACACTTCCGCTCGGGGCAGACTCGGGAAGACCTAGATCACAAATCTTGTGAAATTCCTTGCGAGTGCTAGGCGGCGCTTTCTAGACTCTCTTCCTGATGGGTTGCTAAGACGTATTCCACAAGTGGACGATCAGACACGTTACAGTTGGTATCAGAGTGAACCAACGAGATCTAAAGATTACAAGGGAATTTAATGGAGGAAAATAAAGGGAATAAGGGGATAAACAGGGGAAGGTGAGTAGAATATAGCAGTGTTTTCAATTGAAAATATCTCTTTACTCACTTATGGATGCTGGGTTGCAGAGTCACGAAGCATGGAGCAAGTTCTTGGTGTTCGAGGTCATATTCATGACTGCAATGCACACTTTGAACTATCGCCAAAGGCTTGGCATGATGGATATTCTGGACCGCATCTATAATCCTTCACCCTTGTATGTGGAATGGAGATGGACGGGAGACTCAGGAATATACTACATAGTAGCCCACCAACTCGCGTACCTTCAGACCAACTTGAAGAGAATCAAGTGGATGGAGGATTTAAAGATCGTGAAGCTGTTCATCTTTGTTGAAGTTTACGTAAACGCAAATTTGCACATTAGCAGTCGGCAAGTCAAGCAGAACAAGTATGTCTATGAAGAGGTGACCCGGGTGATCTCTGCTGACAGAATCAAAGTGTTAGGGCGCTATGAGAAGAACGGGTATTAGAGGAAGGGATACCCCAAGCTTCCTATGACTTACCGTTTCTTGAAAATCCATGACCCCACTCCATATTACTATTCCATCCCTGTAAGCGATTGTAACACAATCCTATTCTCCCCAAACTGATATATCAATCAGCTTGTCCTACCTATCCAAAATAGATATACTCAAAGGGTTATGCCTTTACAAATAAATAGAACTTTTATCTTGATCATAAATGTTAGCTAAGGTGTTAAGTGATTAAATCACTTGACTAAAAGCTGTGCTAGTCGTATTAACGTAATATGGGAACGTATGATAAGATGTTAACATAAAGAATCTTATTGTCCAAACACAACCCCAAGTGCAGGTTCCAAATTCGACTCCTGCACTAAGTCTAGCTGTGGCCCAAGAGAAGAAGTTCCTTCTCAAACAAATTAAGCCACCCGAGTTTGATGGCAAGGGAAGGACTGTTCAAGCTGATGCCGAGATCTGGATTGAGTCCATGGAGGACTATTTTGAGGTAGCAAGAACTGCACCTGCTAACCAAGCCATGCTCGCCAAACTTAAGCTTACAAGCAAAGCGAGACTTTGGTGGAAACAGTGGTGCAGAGACCAAGTGATCTCGGAAGGGATAGTCACTTGGGATAAGCTTAAGGAAGCTGTGCAAGGGAGGTATCTGCCACTTGCCTACTGCCACCTGCCTACCGCATACAAAAGATGAATGAATTCTATAACTTGAAGCAGCTAGGATTATCCCTTGAAGCATATTATTTCGTTTCACTCCTAAAGTATACACCCCCAATGGATATGACACAACATGTGTCAAAATTCTGTGTTGGGTTGAATCCACCCATAAACACTCGATTGGAATCAATGTGCCCAACAGACCTACAAGACGCACTCATTTGAGCTACTCCAATAATATAGGGGGTGCAGACCAACCCAAGGAACAACAGGATTTGGCCTTACAGAGATCAAAATAAGGGTATTTCTAAGGCTCAGACCAAGAGAGCGCAGGGTCAGAATCAGGGCCAAAGAAAGAAAGCTAGGGAAATGATGTCAACAACTTTGTTCCCACACAAAGTAATGATCACAACCCACATTGCTTCCATTGCAACGAGCCCGGACACTTCAAGAGGGAGTGTCCCAAGCTTAGAAGAGGGCAATTCCAAGGGCAAAATAGAGCCGCTCATAGCCAAGGAACCACCATTATGGCCAGAAGGAGAACCTCCAGTGTTTCCAACAAGGAGCTAGACGATGAAGAAGATCCATCCATGGATGCTGACATTGAGGGCAACTGACACCACTCTTCACAAGAAGGGTCCGAATCTCTAATTTTCAGTGATTCAAACTCCATCAGAATATCAAGGTAAAAGCTTCAAAACTCTGATTGACTGTGGTAGTACACACTCCTTCATTTTACCAATCTGTGCGAAAAGATTAGGGATAGCCACAATAGATGCACCTACTTTACTTGTGGAATTAGCAAATGGTCGTACTTTGCTCGCAACACTCTTCTGGGCATACAATTCTTGTAGTCGCTTCCAAATATCATAAGTAGAATCCAACCCTTCAATATTAAACAACAAGGCATAAAAATCGATAGCTCAATGGTCGAGCATGCATGCTCATTTAGCTCATCCTGGTCATCTTGCTCTACATCAGTTGGTTTTGTTCCCTTTAATTTAATCAACTTTGCTTACTTCTTCTACAACAAGATATTACAGCATTGCTTTCGCCAAACTGCAAAGTTGTGTGCTCCTTCAAGCTTCATATGCACAAGATGATTGTCACTGCTGCTAGCCATGATTCACAGCCAAATAATTGTATGACAGTAAATGATAGCTAATTCCAAGCAAGGGAAGCTCCAAAATTCACTTAATAGTATGTTAGGAATATCTCCAAGTATGTAGCAGCAAGAACATACATCAATTCATTGCCCAAAATGCCTCAAAAGCATTCAATGATAGTAAACATATCAATTTCTTGACAAAAACAAAGTGTAGTCTTGAAATTCTTGACAATACAGGTGGTTGTCTTGCAATTTAGGAGTGCAATCCTAAAATTCCTAATAATACAAGTGGTTGTCCTCCAATTCAGGAGTGCAGTCCTAAAATTCCTGACAATACATGTGGCTATCCTACAATTTAGGAGTGCAGTCTTGACATTTAGGAAAAATCTATCCTGAAAATTTAGAACTAAAGTAACCTCTCACACTGACTAATATTGAGCTCTAAAGAACATGCAAAGTTGCTCAAAACATCACCGTAATATTCTTCCATAGAAAAATATCGAATTTCCTAACAATGAGGTATGATGTCCTAAATATGCAAGAAACTATCCTAAATGTACAACAATAGACCTATAGGTAAAGCCGATCCGAAAATGATCTTTAATCGCTGCTCAAATGCATTCTGAAATCAAATCCAAGAATGTAACATCAACCATAAGCATGAATACATGGTATAGAATGCCCGAGACCAAGTCCAAAAGCAAGACATAATGCATATGCAATCAAAGTGTCATTTAGTCTTGTTATTCCAATAGCCAAATCTCTATCAAAACCAAGAAAAATGATGACTCTAATCACCCCAAAATGATCTCTAATCATGGACATAATATCTCAAAGTCATGTAGCACCAAATGGGCATTAGATAGTCATCACAGAAGTGAATCATAAGTGTTATTCACTCAAAAAATAGTTGTTGCCTTGTTCATTACAGATCTAAATACTGTGTATTTCAGACTTGAAGTTGAATGTATATTAGCCCCAAGTGTAATACTACACTTCAATGCTCAATGCTAAGCATTAGATGCAAGTCTCGAGCACAAACATGATGCCAAAAGAAGAGGAGCAGCTGTTGTAGGTCTTGAGCATGCTAAAAACCAGATCTACATATCCACGTTGATGATGCCTTCAGCCTTGAAGACATTGGAATGCTGGTCTAAGTGTTGGAGATGATGGGGAGGGTCCCCAAGTGGCCAATGATGGCTGCCAACAAGCTCAAATAAAGAGGGAAGCTTCAAGCTTCAAGAAGAAGCTTCAAACCTTGTTGCCCTACCTGTAGACTCTTCACAGTGAACTCTTCTTCAACTTCAAGCTCCTGCACTTGAAGAAATGCCAAGCTCCTGATTGCCTAAACTAAGCTCTGATACCACTTTGTTGAGTTAGCTACAATGGAGCTTTTGCGTAGAGATGCATGTTGAGAGAGAGAATAGCCAGAGACACATGATTTGTAGTATTGAAAAGTGTATCTCAATAATGGTTTTAGATAGGTATATGTACTATGTACAACCTAGCCCTTACAAGTGGACACGAGCACTGCCCTTTATCCCAACACTTTTTCCTTTCTTTTATGTTTTGGTTACCTTGGGTGTTGAAGGCATAGCTTCACCTACTATAGTTACATGCACCTCCTCTCCTTCAATGTCCAAGCCCCTACTATTGTCCATTCTTACCGGTTGCATACAATCGACCGTTATGTACTTCATGACCTTTGCTCTTACATACTAAACATGCTTACTTGTATAGCAATCCCTTTGTAAAGTGCTATACATTTGTAAGAAAATATTTTTAGTTCAGTGTTATTTTTTACAATGGAATATATTATTATCATCAATGGACTTATTTGCAATAAATCTCTATCTTAAAGTTTAGTATCTTTCACATTACCTTTATAAGTTTATCATCATTGAGATAAATAAACTTAACCAATCTTTTGGTATTTTCAATTACTCTCCAATCACAAGAGTGACTATCATCCTAATGAGAACACTATAATAAACAATATTAAGTAAAATTATGAAACTTGTTTATGGTAGTTTATAAAATAAATCTTCTTATTATGTTTCAACCATTCAAATCAAGACCTTACCACAACTTGTGTATATTGCATTGTTGAAAGTAAATCAAAAGGCATGGGAGACTTTTCCTCTAGCACTTCAATCAATCTTTTTACAGCTCTATACCAAAAAAATAATAAACTTTAGAGTAATTACTAAAAAAGATCAAAATATTTAGAGTACTTACAAAAAAAAGGATCAATATCAACAAGACCTTGGATTATATGACTTACAACTTGGGATCTCCATGGCTTCCTTTCATAGAATTGATGAGGAAACATTGCCTCTCCACACAATCTTTTCCAATTAGGCTCCAATGAGAACTCAAAACAATCTTATTTCAATAATTTAACAAAACAAAATCTCATAAAATCTATCAAAATATCAAATTACTTACTTTTCATTGTATGGAATTACAAGAACCTCCAAAGTTTCAAAGTCAATTGGATTAAACCAATGATCAAATGCACTTGCATCAAGCTCACTCCTCATATCATATAAGATAGATGGATCAAGAACCTCAATTTTTTGTTGTATATCAAAGGGGAGCTTGTGCATTACACACCTAGCAAAGGAATGGAGATAGTAAGCATCGACAAGAAAGTCTATTGCTAGAAAATTATAGTGAGTAAAAAAAAAATTGGTACATTATACCTCATCCCAACAAGAATAATAAATTCATTTACTACTCATATTTTATTCTTGAGGATTTAAACACGGTCAGAGTAAAAAAATATTATATTAAATCTTTTGCTAATAGCACCAGGTAAAAAGTAACAGACATTGAAGCCCTTAGGATCATCCCTTTCAAGAAGGATAGATAGCTCTTTTTCAAAAGATAGAAGTTTCTCTACTTCCTTTCTTTTGCCTTCTTTCTTGTATACTCCCTCTATTTATCTGCCTGCTCTTCTGTGGCCTTTTCCTCTTTCTCATGTAGTCTTGTGTCCTTTTCATGGGTGACATCTTCAACCTTAGGACCTAGATCACCTTTCTTTTTTCTATACGGAGGCACATTTAAAATATTGAAAGCCTTCACATCAGAAAGGGGGACTAGCTCAAGGACCTTTGAAAACGTGTATCTCAACCTCCTAATAATTATCATGTATTTTTCCATAAGTGTAAGCCTATGTGCATAAGTAACACAAATATAGGAATCTTGAAAAAACTCAATCAAAAAATATTCTGCAGCATCTTGAATGCAATTGAGAGCTGTCCTTTTCTATCTAAATGTTGAAATACATGGATATAGAGCATGGCTATGGTGGATGATAGATGTAAACAAGACTCATGAAGACATAGAGTTGACAATTGTTTCTTACACAAGTGAATTAGGTTCCAAGATTGAGACTTGGACTCATAAAGATAATCTTGTGTATGTAGTCAATGACATAGACCCTTGAGTGAAAGGACAAAAGTACTATGACATTACGTAAAATGATAGGCAAGTACAATGCTTGCTTGAGGATAGGTAGCACTTTCCACACCATTGTGCTTATGGGATTGAGCAAGCCTGCATATCCTTAGCCAACTACTCCATACAAAGGGGCTACACTTGGTGTGATTGCCTAATTCTCAACACCCCTCCTCAATCACAACCAGAAAGGCACAAAGTGTGTAGAAGCTTTAGTGAGTTAGCACCTGCAAAGTGGGGGCACACCACAAACATGGATCCAGAGGTTGTCGCAAAATAAAGCTAAGTATGGGTACCAAAAACTTGGTGGACATCCAGAGGCTATAGCAAGGGCTTCACAAATTGTACAAAGGATGTAGTGTCAAGTTACATGAGGAGTTTACAAAGCTTATGACAAAAGCATTAGGGCAAGGCTATACAAGGCTTCAAAAAAGTCTATATAGAAGGACTAGTGAGGCTTGTCCTTTTGCTCCTAATGGCCTTCTTCTTCTTTTGCTCCATGATCTTCTTCTTCTTTCATTGTTGCAAGATAGGCCTTCTGAGACCTCTTTTTGGCATGACATAACTTCTCAGTATGTCCAATCCTTTTGCAAAAGTCACAAATTAGTTGGTCCTTTTTGCCTTTGTTCATGTTATTACATTCAACAGTTGTCCATCTTTTGCAGTTTCTTCTTTTCCTTTAATCTTAATTTCTTCTTCTAATAAAAATGCCTTAAATAATGTCAGCCAATTTAGGGTTTGGCATGTTGATTAAAGTGGTAAAGACATTATCATAATTTGGAGGTAGACTTTTTAATAATACACCAATACATATATCTTCATCCATTTTCAGATTTATTCTCGCAAGCTAGGTTAAAAGACTTTCCATGTAGTTCAAATGAGATGCCAAGGATAAATTAGGCTTCATGTCTAGTCTAAAGAATTCAATCCTAGGTGTCATGGGATGTGTCACATGCATCCACATGATGAATATAGTTGTCATCCAACTCAAGCTTTATGATGGCTTGAGTCTTGTCATCATTTTTCTACCAAATTGTTGCAAGGGTAGCATCTCAGGGCTTCTTCTCTTGTCCATTGGTGATGGCCCATAGGCCCTTCTTCATTAGGATAATCTTTATGCGGGTCTGCCACCAGGTGTGAAACCCAACTTTTTTGAATTGGCATATCAGAGACTCTTTGCCCATGCTAGAGTGGCTGGAACAGCAACAAATCAGCACCAATTTCTTAGATTTGAGCAACAGAAGAGTTGATTGTATCAAAAGACACAAGTGCTAAGAGCACTAGATGAGTGTCAATAGACAATGTGTTTGTATCTTCTTCCTTGAGTCTTCCAAATCCTTCAAGATATTCTAAGTCCAAATCTTTCCCTCCTTGATTTGATGTTGGGAATTTCAGTGCTCAATAAGATTAGAGTGTCAGTAGGTCCCTTGAGCCAAGAGGAGTGAAGAAATGAAGATGAAAGTAAGCTTTATGTTTGAAGCTTATGGCTTCTCTTTAGGGTTTCATGGCAGGCTACTATTTTTTTAGTTCGTGCAACTCATGGACGTGATCATTTGGCACAAGCCTTGATAGGAAGGAAGCTTGAGTAGTGAGCTTTCAAAGCCCTATGGTTAGAGTGGACATCTTGTTGCACGTGATAGCCTCCAATTTCTACACTAATAAAAAGGCTAAAAGGATGTAACATCAACAAATATTTTATGCTATCCAAAATTATATACTATATGCATGTTCATTGTACTCTATTTTCATACACATTTAAGTGTTGTAAATGCTTGGCTTGAGCTATAAAAGCCATTGCATATGTCCTCTATGTTTAAAAACCTTAAGTAACTTGCCCAAAAATGCATGCAACACATAAGGCCTTCAACCTTTGCTTTTGTATGGTCAAAATATTTTCAATTTAATAAAGATATAAAGAGGTGTGAAGGGAGTCTCTAGAAAAGATGGTTGAGGAGGCTGGAGCATGCCTGAATTTCTGGTGCCTCTTTTAACTTCCCTCTACCTTCATTCTCAAACTCTCTTTGTCCATCCTCCTTCTTGCTTTATCTTTGTGCAAAAAACTATGGATCTTGAGTGTTTAGAGGAAGAGGAGGAGCCACATGATCGTCTCTTGGTCAGTGTGGGATTGTCTTGATTCTTTTGTGTGTGTACATTTTTAGTGCAAGAGAGGTGTGTTTGCAGATTTCATGGTGAGGAGCAAAACTCCAAGCATATACTTTGCTGCTTGGTTACCATGGTTTTGTGCTTCTTGGTGTGCTAGGTGAGAGCTAGTCAGTATGTAGGGAGAACGACTATACAACCAGATGGTAGGTTAGACATGCAGCAACCACAAATTTTGATAATGTTGGGCTATAGTAGGGCCAATGTCAGTGATTGAGCTAATAGAGAGCTATGCCTAGAGTAGAGGGACGAATCCTTAGAAGAAAACCAATCAAGATCTCAAAGTAGGGTAGGTGATCTGTGGCTATGGCACACAAGAAGCTTGAGTGAAGTTGGAAGTGAAAATGGAGTTGATCATGAAGTCATGAGCTCAGGCTGAGCTAGACAAAAGTGGAAAGGAGCTAGAGGATCAATGCCATGCTCACCATGGCTCTGATACCATGTTGAAATGCATGGATCTAGAGCATGGCTATGGTGGATGATAGATGTAAACAAGACTCATGAAGACATAGAGTTGGAAATTGTTTGTTACACAAGTGAATCAGTTTCCAAGTTTGGGACTTGGACTCATAAAGATAATCTTGTGTATGTAGTCAATGACACAAACCCTTGAGTGAAAGGACAAAGGTACTATGACATTACATCAAATGATAGGCAAGTACAATGCTTTATAGCTTGAGGATAGGTAGCACTTTCCACCACTATGCTTATGGTATTGAGCAAGCCTGCATATCCTTAGCCTAGTTGCTCCATACAAAGGGGCTACACTAGGTGGGATTGCCTAATTCTTAGCACTAAAACTATCAAGACTATGCTTGTCATCACAAGTTTCTATGACAAGCCTTTGAAAATGCAGTTTTGGAATTGCGTTATCTAGCCTTCATGGCACTTCTAATCTCCTTTACGTATCTAACATGCTGTGAAAACCTTCTCCTTGGCTTTGGTTTCCTTGTAAGTTTGGAAGGCATGGAGGACTAATGGATCTTTAAAGTCAGACCTCTAGGATCAACTTTTTGCTTCCTTGCAATGGCCTTAGTTCTAGCCATCGTAAATCTCTATATAACGAAAAACAACTCAAAATTAAGAAAAATCTCCAAATCTTTGATATATGTTATTTGCAATCACTAAGTGGTGGTAAACACACACAATTAGATAATCTCAATCCAAATAATGATAAAATCAATTTTCAATAATTCATCAAAGTTGTGATATCATTCTAGCTCAAATTTCCATCAAACAATGCATCCCCTAATGTATGAAACACGAACTTGGTCTTTTAAATAAGGTAGACATATGCATTTTCTCATTTCATATGTCACTTTTTTTTGTAGAAATTTTGGCCAGATTATTCAGAGAAAATTTAGAAAACAAGTTCGTAATAAATTCAAATATGATTTTTCTATTGGACTAGCTAGGATCTTTCAAATTTCTAGTTCCTTAAATACAGAAGCATGGTAACCAATATATTTTGTTACCTAAACCAATCTTAGTTGTGAGCTCAAGAACAAAAATCAATTGTAGAGTAGTGTAGGATTGGGCCAAAGACCTCCAAATATTTGATACAATGTCATTTTTAATCACTTAGTGGTAGGCTTAACAGTGCAGCCCCTCCCGACATATGAAACACAAGCTAACTACTCTACATGGGGGAGAGCTATGCCTTATAGTGTTTCATTCATCAAACTTTTTGGAGAAAATTTGGACATATTTGAAAAATATTTCAAAGAAAAATTCAATATTATTTTTTGAAAATAACATCGCTATTGAGCTAAGAAAGATTTTTTTAATAAAATACATTTGTGAGACTTTAGCACATTGTATGTTGGGTGATGAAGTCTTACCCTATGTGGTGGATACTGAAGAATTTTGAGCTGTGATGATAAAGTCACCTTGTGATGGTGTTCGGAGAGCAGGAAAAGAGGTTGACCTTTGAAAAAATACTTTTGTGGTTCAAAAATTGGTTTTAAAAGGACCTTTGCTCACACATGTGGCTATAATTCACAATTAACTTGACATGTACGACGGGTAGACCGTTGTTGCCTAGGAACTTGTGCCACGTGTCAATGACATTTTTGGACATGATGGTGCTTTTATGGCACCACTTTTTGGGTGCAAAAGAAAATTTTTAACCTCTTCTTTTTTACTTTAAATATAGCTCTTTTGAATGAGTGTGGGACACTTTTTGAACAAAACCATGGTGACAATTAACATATGTATACAAGAACTCGGGCTCATATTTATGTAAAATTTTCTTCCATGCACTTTGTTTTCTTTTTCACGACCATCTCTTTTGGAAATGACAATATCCTCCCTTTGCGAACTTGTGCGCAAGCTCATACTCATACCAATGATGGTACCGCCTTGCCCAAGCAAGCGAATGCTATCAGGAGGTGGTGTTTGCTTGGGTGTGATGGGACACCACCTTCAAGCCAACGCCCAACCTTGGGGTATGGCATCCCTTTAAGGGAATCCACTGGGATTTGTGGTTTTAGCTAGTGAGAGTCAAGCACTACCTAGACCCTTGAACTGGGATGCTAGTGATGCCTATCTACGCTACATCATTTGGGTGGTAAGTGGAGTCTTCCAAGGATCTTAATCCTGAAGGAAGTAGCAAAATCATAAGCTAGTGGCACAAGGTTCTGCCTTTGAGCCTAATTAGGCACCCGACTCAAAAAACAAAAACCATATTTTTTGTGCATCACAAGCCGAAAGTATGCGTATTCCTAATAAAACCCATTTATTCTCAGGAAGCAGTATAATACTCATGTAACAAAGTTTTATATGTCACTTTTTTTCTACAATCTTTGAAAAATAGCTGAATGATCTATTTCAAGGCATTAAAGATGGTTAAATCCGTTATTTTTCCTCTGAAGCAATTGATTATCGTATAAAACATGATAATATCAATCTGCAAAGGGTATCAACCCCTGTTGCCATGTTTCATAAGTTCTCCATTAAGAATAATAACTGCCTGATGAAACGCAAAATTCCATGCTTGCTCTGCTACCTAAAGAGTCAATTCACATTTCATAAGGCACTTCTATTTTGTTTTGTCCAATTTAACATGTATGATATATTATGCAAGCATTTGCAAATGTGGAGTATGATATATGGATTTAGACATGTAAAATGAATGAATTAAAGTGTCAGTGTGGCCCATTTTCTGTGTTTTATTGTCTAAGAGAAGGAAGAGAACATTGAAGCCTTGCTCAAGTTTCCTTAATGAGCATGTCATACATCAAAAGGGTAAACTTCAAAGCCAAGAATGAGTTCGTCATCAGAGAATATCAAAAAGCCAAAAATGGCATGAAGGGTTTGACATAATTTTTCTAGCAATCTTACTTTGATCTTGTACATATGTAAAATGATATGGTTTTGATGTTCTATATGTGCATTAGCTTAGATAATTTTTTTAGATGTGAGCAAATGTAGATTGGTATATTGTATCCCTAAAACTTGTCTTTCTGTTTTCAGGATTTAGTTTTGTGTAGTAATCAGGATGACTAAAAGGAATATTTCTCTAGAGGGAATGGAGGAAGAGGATCTGGAGGATACCTATGATGAGAAGCTCTTTGAACTCCTCCATGTAACTGGAAATTCATCCTGACTTGTTTACATCATAGATATGCTCAATGTTCTCTTTGATTTTCAAGAGCTCTTAAAGGATCTTGAGGACAAACTAAATGATTATAGGGAGTGTTATGATAGACATGTGGAAGGCCTAGAGATTGAGGGATTTGTCCATTACAGTGATGTAGTGAAGCTAGCAATGCTACTAGAACAACTTTGCAAACAAGGTTTAGTCTTATTAATGAGGAATTCAGGAAGTGGGAAGCAGATTTCCCTTTTCATCAAAATCAACATCAACGTCTTCTTATACAGAAGGATGTTGGATTTCTTGTATGTCCTCAATATATGGATAGTTGTTCTTTAGATACAATACAAGAGAAGAAGAAAGAGGATATTGCAAGCAAAGATAAAGAGGTTGAAGAGAAGGGGCAAATGTTTCATAATGTATATGCAAATAAATAGGGAGATGAACAGCAAATATGGCACAAAGGTAAAGGAGCACTAGATCAGATGCCATGCATTCACGCCGTATTTGTGGACAGTGACTCCTTAGACACAACGATAGATATAGAAAAAATGCATGCGAGTGGAAAATTGAAGGTTTTCTACTCACACCATATTGATAGATTGAAGGTTGTCTACTTGCAAGGCTCATACTGTACGAAGACAACATAACTTGATATTGGACAAGATGCACGAAGGAAGTTCATAAACCGTGCAAATAGAGCACATTGAGATAACGCACTAAATGTATTCACGTCGTATCACTAGCCCGAATCCTAGAAAGCACAGCTCTATTAGCCTTCAAAACATATTAACCGATACCGACGCAATGGTGGAAGAGCATTGCTAATGCAAGAGGTCACTTGCTCTGTATTGTCATTCACATCGTGAATGTCAAAGTGAGTCATGTAAGCTAGCATCGGTCTTTTATACCTATGTGGCAAGCAACACATGGCACTATATAATTGGCTAGGGTTTGCGATGGCCATCCACATGGCCATCAATGTGGCTGTCCACGTGGAAAATCCCTGTCCTTGTCTATATATACGTATAATTAGGCATTTATGGTTTTTGTAGCAAATTATCAAACCTAGCTAAATTTGAGCTCCTTCTACTTTTCTACATTTGTTCTTGTACTATATTCAACTCAACGATACAGAGTGAGGATTGTTTTCAAGTGTCATCAGCTCTATCGATTCACACTATATCGTGCACTCCTTGATATGAAGCGAGTGCGCTTCCTCGTTGTTAGGGGAATCATCCTTTTGCTTCCAGGAGGATGTTGAGAACCCATTAGTGTAGGGATTTGATGTTGCTTTGTTTAAAAGTGAGAACATTACAAAAGTAAAAGAAAAGGAGATATAGTTGAGTGCAAATATTGAAACAAGTCCTCTTGAATGTGTCCCAACACTTCCCAGGTACCTCATCAACAAAAAGAGATATGTATTGCTAGATGATATTCAACACCTTTTTTATCTCAGAGAATATTACTGCTTGGAAATCCTTGCAGCATGGGATCAAAATGATATGGATTTTATAGGTTATGAATAGGACTTGCTAGCAAGTCATGATGTTGAGGAAGAGAATTTTCAAGATAGCTATGTAGCCTTACATTCATGTACTAATTAGATCATGGAATATGAAAAGAGGGGGCTACCTCTACAGAGAAAGAGTTCTTACAATTCAACAGAGACTTAGTATTGATGACATGGGGTATGAAGATAAACTGAACTCTCCATTAGAGAAGAAATCAAAAAGTTCAATAAATCTTTATAATAATAGTCTTCTTGCAGAAGATGAAAACCCTAAGGTATGGAAGATAATTCTAAGATATCCATTGTAGTTTATATTAGAGTATGTTATGCATTATAGACAAATATTATTGGATATTTATCTATTGACATCTTACACTATTATGGTTTACTGTGCATATACGAATTGAAGTTGCAGGGACAATTTCCTTGGACGAGCCAAGGGCTCAAGGCCATTGAAGCTAGCAAAAGTCAAGGCCTTGGTCATTGTATTGGAAGCTTAAATAATCAAACAGCTTCAATTTATCATAGCAAGTCGTCAAGCTCTCCAAGCTTGCCAATGATGGATTTGAAAGCTATTTCCAAGGTGATTGGATCCCAAGTTTTCAATAGAGGATCAAATAATATAATTTTGGTAGATAAGGAAGAAGCTGTAAGAGTTTTTGGCTCCATGCTTGGATATAGGGGATCTAGGGCATGATACTTTTGGAGTTCTTGGCTCTTATTTTCTCTCCCATGTCGGAGATGCAAAGAATTTGAAGCTCCTTTCAGGCTATAGGGAAAAAAAGTTCCTAAAATGTAGAGGTCTCATTGAGTGGGATGAAACAAAAGATTACTTAAGGGACCTAGTGAATTGCTTGAAACTAGAGACCCTTCTGTAAAACAAAATCAGACTAAAAGATGTCAACGGTTTCTTGAAACTGATCTTTTTCCATCTCTTTGTCTAGTTTGTAACCATTTGGAATATCTTTGCTTTGCACAAGAGTTTAAATATCCCTCTTTTCTTCTTCGGGTGACAATTTGTATAGTACTTGCTAAAGATTATGTATTACATGATGCAGTTGTGTCTTTGAGCCTAAATTTATGCCAGATTTGTCTGTAGAACCATTAGAAGACCTGTAGTAAACTGTTTGCTTTGTGTCTTCCACCTCCATGTCTTGTGTATCTAAAGTATTTTGTTTTTACTTGATAATGTGATTTTTCCACACCTTGGGTTGACCAAATAGATAGACATCCATATTTCTTGATAAAATATGGAGCATGGTTATTTAAAATATACTGCATAGTTAGCAAATAAAGAAAATTAATTGGAAAAACCTTATATGAGTCAGACAATAAAGAGACATACATATGCAAACTTCTCACGATATAGTGAGTGAAGTGTTGATTACCCCAAGCTTCTATCATTGCCTTTTAAAAAAGGTTCAATTGTTTTTTAAGTCTTTGAGATCATCATCATTCCATTCAATTTTATCACCATAAAAGAATACTTTCTCTAGTGTTTCCCAAACATTGGCCTTTCTATTTTGAGCTTGATCATTATCAGCACAATCCTTAACTACATTATGTAGGGACTTCCACTGATTGTATCTAATAGTTGAGCCACCATTCCTAGAGTTCATCTTGCCAAGTCTCCCATGAAAGCCTAGGAATCTTCTAGCCTTCACTCCACCAATAGATGGCTTTTTGGAGACACAATTGCCATCCTTAGACTTTTGAAGATCTGGTTCAATAACAACAGTACCACGATGCAGACTAATTGCAGATAAGACTTTTTCAATCTTTGTTATAGCATATGTTCTAGTTGATAATGGCTTCAACTTCCATGCAAATCCTATATAAAGATGAACAAGCTTTTCAATTATCCTGCAAAGCACATGAAGTGTACATATATGGGTATTCACTAAAGGAATGTCTAGAATTCGCTTAAATTGTGAATCCTTGTTCTGCCTAGAGGGAGCTCTATTCCAATTACTTGAGTTCAACTCTATGGATGGGGACATGCAATATAGGTAAGGAGATTGTGTCACTCAATCTTATGATTTCCAAATCCTTTAGTGAATAGCTCTTCTCGTGCTTCTTGTCTCTTAATAACATCAGGTATTGATATTTGATGAAAAATCCAATACAATATATCAAAATCCTATGTATCTACTTCAAATGCTTCTAACCACCAGATGTTGTATTATGATTGAGTACTAAATGATATTGAGTGATTCTATTGATCTAATGAAAGTTCTCTATTCATCAAGATAATAGAGATCCTCTTTAGTTTTGTGCATTTCAGGATCTCATTTTCATCAAATTTAACCACAAATCTAGTCACTGATTGTGCCTCTTCTAGTGACAAGTCATAGAATTTGATCATTAAACATTGTAGGGTGGGAAAGTCAATGAAAATATTATTAAATTAATTGAATATAACTTCATTTTTCTTCCCCTTGAAGCTAGCCTTGATATGAAAAGGCTTACCTAGAATCTCTATCACTTTGTTATTCACTCTTTGTTTGATAGTTCTAACCACATATGGTCTTGGAAGTATGTAATTGCATACTTGTCCTTGCTTTTTATTTGATTGTAAAACCTGTAAACCTGTAAAAGTTATATATAAGCATCTCGATTGATACCAATACTATCTAGTGTCTTCTCCACTAACTCAGTATCCAAAGAATGGTCCTTTATAAATTACTCCAAGCATTGTTTCTTTGCATTTTTAATTTTTTTCTTCTCCACAATATCTTTTGAAACTACAATAAAACTGAGATGCTTTTAAAGAATCTCTTTCACTTACATTCGGTTGAAGAAGAGACCTAAACAAAATCAACATCACAAATCAATACAATTAATTATAAACAAAGCTATTTAATATTTTTAAAGTGAAAAAAAGTGCCTCGTTGCTTGGATTCTTTTACTACAACCACCTCCTCCTTGTTTGAGACTCTTAATATTTTTAAGAGCCTTTTGTCGATTATGAAGGCCTAAAATAGTTTACTTTTGTTGATCAAATTTAATGCATTTCTCCAACAAATGAATCCTCTATTGACAACCCTCTAGCTTTTGTAACAACACATTGTTATGTTTTGATAAAAGATGGTTCTCCAATCTGAGAACATCCTTTTCTATAACCAAATATATAACCTAAAAACCCATTATAACTATCACCAATGAACCTCATCAATGAAGAGCTATTATAGAAAAATGCCAAGTGCTAATTTTGCTAGGATCTTTGGGACATAGCTTGCCATCTAACCAAAGATTAAGATTCTTCTTTTCTTCAAACATGAGTATATGTTTCATAGACTCTGTAATAGTAATGGGTTTTGTTCTCTTCCTTATTGGTTCTGTCACTAAATTGATTGATTATTATGCATTCTCTATTTAATAAATTTATGTCAAGAAATTAGTGACTCACTTTTCTTTAAGTGTTAATGATGATCTAGCATGAGACCATTATTCCTAGTGCATCACTTAATGGGGTGATCAAAGCACTGTGACGGGGATATCTGGTACATGCAGTACATGTTATGAAGGGAGAAAGAAGTGTATGCCAAGTGTAAGAGTGTACACAAGAACTAAGGAGTTACACATAAATGAAGATGGATTGAGTTCCAAGAAGAAGAAGTGCATTAGCATTGTGTATATGTATTTATGTGTGCATCCGGGGACGCCTAGGAACGTTTACTTGTGTGTAATGAGCATTCCATTCATTTGGGGTCATCCTCTTCCTTACAAGTCAAGGTTTACGGTCTCTTCTTTCATTAAGAAAGACAAGAGATGAAATTCTCTCACTAAGGAAGACAAGAGACGTGATCCTCTAGAAGTGAGGAGAGAAGTGATTTTCTCGTTCTAAGGTCTAAAATGACACAAGATTTTGTGTGGAATCCAATCTTAAGGTTGAGGCCCAATGCAATCTAATGAACTCTCCTTATCTATGACTCAAGGTGGTTGCATGGACCACAAGTTAAGAGTACAATTTAAAAAGTTATTTTTTTCTTTTTAGACATGAAAAATGTATTTTAAAATATCTCGCGATAGAAAAAATATCTCTAAAAACGGGCCACACAGGTTATCGAAAACAACGAGATCTACAACTTTCATGTTGGATGTTTTTTCATCAGAATAACACACAGAGAGATATCTTGAAATTAGTACTCCAGAGTAGGTCCAGGAACAACCACATCTTACATGAATATCAACTCAAGTCTCTCTCCAAGAAGAGAAGCTCTTGAAAGCCTATAAAAGATGAGGCTCTTCTTGGGTGTGAGAGAGGGGAAGGAAGCATCACTTTGCATGCATCCAAGAGAAGAAGAGAAGGTGCAAGTGCTACGGAAGCTCTGTTGAAATCAAGTTCCAAGAGGACAAGCGAAGGTGCAAGTGTTGCGAAAGCTCTACTGAAATCAAGTTCCAAGAGGAGAAGAGAATGTGTAAGTGCCGTGGAAGCTCTGCTGAAATCAAGCACCAAGAGGAGAGCCCTACACATATTGTGTAAGAGAGAAGGTGCAAGTGCTGTGGAAGCTTTGCTGAAATCAAGCGCCAAGAGGAGAGCCCTACACATATTGTGTTGGAGAGAAGGAGACTCAAGAAGGATCAAAAGGTGCCAAGTTCCAAGTTGTGCAAGTGTTTGCCAGTTGTATACCGTGCAAGGAACTGTGATCTTGTTTCCAAGATCTACAAGTAAGAACTTGCTTATGTGTAATGGAGGAGCTTGCTCCTTGTCAATAATATAACTCCACAAGGGAGGGAGACTGGCCCATCTTCCAGTCCCTAATGTGTTGCTGATTTCTCTACCTCTCTCTCTCTCTCTCTCTACATCTTTCTTTTCTCTCATCTATTCTCCCTCTGTGCCAGCATAATATTCGCCATATATATTTTAAGTATATAGGAAAGTCTAGAGTGTATCTCAGATCTTATAATAGTGGTATCAGAGCATATCTCTTTGCTTTTCTCAAAGTAAAGGCGATCCTTGCAAGAAGAAGGTAAAGATGGCAACTGATGAAATGCCTACAAGTGAGCAATTACAGGCTCAATTGACAGAGTATCATAGCTTGTTGGAAATTTCCAAAGTACATCAATTGATTGACAGCTTAAGGGCAAGGGAAGAAGCTACTTATGAAGGACCGAATCCTCCAAAAGATGGTGATACTCAAAGAACAACTATTGCACCAATTGATGGTGAAGGTGCAAAGCATCCAATTGTTGAGAAGCTTCCTAAAAGAAAGAAGGACTCTCAGGTCAAGAAGATCAAAAAGAACTCACCTCGAGTGAGGCGGATAAGGATGGAGTCATCTCCCTCAGCAAACTAGCTACTCCCCTGAGTACTCAAGTTCCTCCTCCTCCTCATCAAGTTCTAGTTCCTACTCTCTTAGTTTTAAGTCTCGTACAATCCGCAAACGGACAAAGAGGAACCATAAGAGGAGCAAGCTTAAGAAGACTAAGACTTTCAAGTCTAGGGATAAGGGCATAAAGTTTGACTCTTACTTCAATAAGAGAGATCTTGCTAAGGTGTTAGCCTTTGTCATGCAATTTGAAGTTGCTTCATCTGATGGTAATTTCTCAGAAAATTCCAAGCTAAGACATGTAGGCATGCACTTAAGACATCGCTAGCAATTGGTGGTTGACTCTCATTTTGGAGGGAAGGAAACCCACAACTTGGGAAAAGTTCAAGAAGAAGTTTTATGCTCAGTTCTTGCCTCCTAATTTTGAGAATGATGTCAAGAAGAAGTGGGATTGGCTAGGCCAGAAAGAGCATGAGAAGGTCACTAGTTATGTAGACAAGTTTTGGTCTACTCTTCTCAAGGTTACTCCTTTCATGGAGATCAGTGATGAAGAGAAGAAAAGGAATTTTGAAGCTGGCGTACTCCCTCATTTACACAGAACCATGAAGCTATATCCATATGAAACCTTATCTCGCATGATAGAGTCTACCATCATAGCTAAAAGTTTGCATACACCTAGTACATCTCGAAAGTTGGAGATGAGTTCTTATAGAGCTAGACAATAGCAGCTCTATGATCAACCAAGACACAGGACTAATCGAAGAAGACCTATCTTTACCCATGACCAATATTCAAAGCCAGAGGGTAATAAGAAGAAGCACAAGTATATCTCACCCTCTGAGAAACAAAAGTACAAAGAGGAAGGAAGGTGCTTTCTTTGTGGTGAGTTAGGGTATATGAAGCCTGATTGTTCTCAAAAAAGGAAGGAAGAAAATGTGGTTAAAGATCCTCCTCCGCCATCCTCAAATTTTGTTCCAGATGTGCAAGCTAACACTCATTCAAATGAGAAGAAAATACAACTTTTAAAGGGTTGGAGGACACTCAACAATCAACGAGTTTTAATACTCTTTGATCCATGGTCCACATATAATTTTGTATCACTAGATACTGTTGAAAGACTACAAATTCCACCGGATTGATTGGGAACACCAATTGGATCAGGTTCGGCATTTGAAGGACTTACAACCAATTCTACTCCTATCCAAGGGAAGTTGAATCTTAGGATTGGGGATTACCATGACCAAGAATCTTTTTTACTTGCACCCATTGGTAACTGTGATGTTATCTTAGGTATGCCTTGGCATTATAAGATTAGACCTCTTCCCGATTTTGTTAAGAAGACCCTTGCATTTCAATTCAAGGGTCAGAACATAGTATGCATTGCTCATGCTGGAGATTGACCTATGCCAATGGTTAGTCATGTTAGCATTTCTAAAGAAATGAAGAAAGCTATTTCTGCGCACATGATTTTTGTGAGAGAGTCAAAAGAAGCTAATGACTCAAGGGCACTTGATGCCTCTAATGAACACACAATACCAACTAATGCTTCTAAGTCTCAAACTCTAAAAGAACCCCTCTCTTTAATTGATCAAGCCAGACATGATTTTGTTAAACAATATGAAGATTATTTTAGTGATTCGCTCCCATGAGAGTTACCTCCTAAGCGCCCAAAAGATCACACAATTGATCTTATCCCAGGCAGTTCACCACCTAATCAACCACCTTACCGAGTAAGTGCAGGTCAGCAACAAGAGGAGATCCTAAAACAAGTAAACAAATTATTGGAAAAAGGGTTAGTTCAACCTAGCTCTTCTCCATACTGCTCTTCAATCTTACTTGTTCAAAAGAAAGGTGGTTCTTTCTGTATGTGCATAGACTATAGATCTTTGAACAAGATCAAAATCAAGAATTGTTTTCCTATCCCAAGGATAGATGATATCTTGGATAAGTTGCAAGTGGCTAGTATCTTTAGTCGCATTGATCTCAAGAGCGGCTATCACCAGATACGTATAGCACCTGAAGATATTCATAAGACAACTTTTCGTACAACATTAGGACTGTACGAGTTCTTAGTCATGCCATTTGGTTTGACTAATACACCCGCCACATTCAATCGAATGATGGAGAGAATTTTTAGACATCACTTAAAGTTTACACGTGTCTTATTTGATGCATCACATTCTAATATTTTCACGGTCTGAAGAAGAGTACAGAAAACATATATCTATCGTTTTTCAAGAGCTTCGCAAGCACAGACTACAGGTCAATGCTAAGAAGAGTGAATTTTTCCTTTCAAAAATTCATTACTTGGGCCATATTGTTTCTCACAACTTGGTGAGAATGGATCCTGAGAAGATTCGAGCCATTGTTGAATGGCCTTCACCTACTTCTGTACATGAAGTTAGAAGTTTCTTGGGCCTATGTTCATACTATAGGAGGTTCGTACGAGGTTTTGCATATGCTGCATCTCCTCTACATGACCTTATTAAGAAGCAGATGCCTTTTCACTAGGGATCAAGGCAACTACAAGCCTTTGAAAGAATTAAGTTCTGGTGACTCAATAACCAATTCTTATAGTTCTAGATCTTCAAAAACCTTTTGAAGTTCACTGCGATGCTTCTAGGGATTGCATTGGAGCTGTGCTTAACCAAGAGCATCATGCATTAGCATTTGAGAGCCGACGCCTTAAGGATCTTCAGCTACATGCTCCAGTATATGAGAAAGAGCTTATGGTGGTGGTACATGTTCTTCAAGTATGGAAACACTATTTACTTTGTGCAGATTTTGTTATTAAAATAGATCACCAAAGTCTAAGATACTTCCTCACTTAGAAGAAGCTCTCAGAGAAATAGATGTGCTGGGTAAATTTCTTATCTATGTTTCATTTTCAAATCCTTCATACATCTGAAACTAAGAATGTGGTAGCGGATGCTCTATCACACGGAGACCTCCAGTGAATGCAATCACAAATGTTTACCATAACAAGTTCATGGATTTACCTAAAATGTATGCAACTAATTTTGACTTCTCAACTATATGGGATCAACTTAACTCAGGTCAATCAATTACACCTTACTCGATTTGAGATGGTTATTTGTATCATCATCAAGCAATTTGTGTAGCATTACCATTGCAATACAAGGTAATGGATGAAGCACATGCATCTCCATATGCTCGACATAGGGGTATTCTACCCACTACTCAAGCATTGGAAAGATATTTCTTTTGGCCTACTCTTAGAGATGGCATTGAAAGATATGTCTGCAAGTGCAAGATATGCCAAAAAGTAAAGTATGACAGGTATAAACCACTTGGTCTACTAAAGCCATTACCTATTCCCAATGAGCCTTGGGAAAGTATAGCCATGGATTTTATCATGGAGCTTCCTCACACACAAGTAGGCAACGATGCAATCTAGACTATCATTGATAGATTCAATAAGCAAGCTCACTTTATACCTGTGCGAAAGACAATCAAAGCTAATCATATGGCTAAGCTATTCATTGCTCATATTTTTCAAGCATCATAGCATGCCTAAGTCCATTATAAGTTATCGAGATCTCCGTATGACCAGCCTCTTTTGGCAAGCCCTCTTTGAGAACATCAGGACTCAATTAAGTATTTGCATTTAGTAGAGTTTGCATACAATAACATGATACAGTCTAGTACTGGTAAGGCACCCTTTGAGATCATCTATGGTAAGCCTCATTTACCACCCATCTTTCTTACAAAGGATAAGATCTTTGCAGCAGATGAGTTTGTTAGAGACATTGATACAACTTTCACTCAAGTAAAAGCTGCTATCCAAAGAACACAAGAGAAGCAGAAATGCAAAGCTGATAAGCATCGTCATAAGTTAGATCTCAAGTTGGGACAACATGTCCTTCTTAATTTTGAGAAGGCTTGCTTAAAGAGGGAGAAAGGTCAAAAGGGTAAAGTGATTAAGCTTTCTAATCGCTATTATGGCCCTTTTAAGATCGCAAATAAGATAAACGATGTGACTTTTTGTTTGGATCTACCAAGTCATTGGAACATTCATAATGCTTTCCATATAAGTTTGCTATGTCCCTATATTGGAGAACCTCCAATGGAACCAATCAAGGAAGATTTACCTGACATAGAAGAAACAGAAGAGTTCTTTGTGCCTGAAAGAATTTTACACCATCAAGACAATACTCTAAGGTTAGGTAAGGTATTATGGAAGTATCTGGTTAAGTTTAAGAATTATCCCCCATTGGACGCTCAGTTTACGACTGAGAGAGAACTACAAGACTTTCCATATCTTCTTAAGGACTATGTATCCCCTCTACAATTGAGGTCAACTGTTTAGAAGCTAGAGGGATGTCACTAAATTGATTTCTTATTACACATTCTCTATTTAATAAATTTATGTCAATCAATTAATGACTCACTTTTCTTTAAGTGTTGATGATGATCTAGCATGGCCATGAGACCATTTAGAGACCAGTATTCCTAATGTATCATTTAATGGGGTGATCAGAGCACTGTGATGGGGTTATATAGTATATGTAGTACAAGTTATGAAGGGATAAAGAAGTGTCTGCCAAGTGTAAGAGTGTACACAAGAACCAAGGAGTTACACATAAATGAAGATGGATTGAATTCCAAGAAGAGGAAGCTTTGTTGAAATCAAGCGCTAAGAGGAGAGCCCTACATATATTGTGTAGGAGAGAAGGAGACTCAAGAAGGATCAAAAGGTGCCAAGTTCCAAGTTGTGCAAGTGTTTGCCGTTTATATATCGTGCAAGGAACCGTGATCTTATTTCCAAGATCTACAAGTAAGAACTGTCTTATGTGTAACGAAGGAGCTTGCTTCTTGTCAATAATACAACTCCACAAGGGGGAGGACTGGCCCATCTTCCAGTTCCTAGTGTTTTGCCAATTTCTCTACCTCTCTCTCTCTCTCTCTCTCTCTCTCTCTCTCTCTCTCTCTCTCTCTCTCTCTACATCTTTCTTTTTTCTCATCTGTTCTCCCTCTGTGCCAGCATAATACTCGCTATATATATTTTAAGTATATAAGAAAGTCGAGCGTGTATCTCGGATCTTATAATAGGTTCGTAGTCACTATCCAACTCAATTTGAAGATGATAGAGAGGTATTTTACTATAGTTATAGAGATCATTGGATGATTGATCTATAGCTAAGGATGTGATTAGAAGATTAAATTGCAAAACTATGTGAATTAGAAACAAGAAGGAAAATGAAGAAAAAACTAGTGAGGATGGGAAAGAAAGAAGAGAGTGAGAATGGAAGGAAGTAATCAAACATCGAACAAAATTCAAATTGAATATTAGTTTTCACTTTAATGAGGATGAGTAAGATCTTCAATATGACAATCTTTGTTACCTTTATGGCGGCCTAGATTTCTAGGTTTGAAGTGACCACAAGAATATAATGATAATGACTTATGAATAATTTTTTATGTATTTACTTATCAAAATATAAAATTTTTAAAAGTCTAAAAAATAATTTTATTTCCTAAAATATTTTCTCTCTCTAGGATCACTTATAGGGCATTTTTGAGACCTCAAAAATCCCCTAATGATTGCATTTCCTTGGGCGTGAGTGGAGGAGCAATTCAGATCACATACCAATAAAATATACTTACAAGCTATATGGCTTGGTTCCGTTTGGTTAACAATGGATCTACAACATGCTACAATCAAGTTTTATATGAAAGACTAGACTACACATGCCTTATTAATTTGAGAAAAATGGAATGGACCCCATGGATTTTGATGTAGCAAAATAGCATTCTAACTAACTAAGATATTTTCCCATAACCCATGGGTACAAATAAATTATCAATCGATTAAATTCCCAATTAGCATCAAAATGCCATAAACTAGCTCAAACAAAATTATTATAGAAATAACATAAGCTAGCTAGTCTGAAATAAGGAACAAATGTAAACTTACATCATATTAGCATTTAATTTTTAACTTTCTATTTGCCCTTATCCTAACTATCTCCTTAATGAAATTTTGTATATTCCTCCACTTTACATCTTCTTTGTGGTTGTTGACCAATGTTGCACATACATAGTAGCACAGGTGCACAAACACACATAAAAAAGCATGAGAGAGAGAGATATATATATATATATATATATATATATATATATATATATATATATATATATATTTCATGGAGAAATTATACTTTTGCCATGCAAACTTGGTCTTACAATGTCAAGATTGGTGGTAGCTTTGGAAAATCATATAATAATGATGTAGTATAGATGCTACCTTCGTGCCATTAAGCAATGTTGCACATAAAAAAAGCACACATGCATGCGCATGTACACATATAATAATGTGTACGCATCTATACTACATCATATATGCTACTAGCACACATGCATGCGCGCACGCACACACACACACACACACACACACACACACACACACACACACACACACACACACACACACACATAGAGCAAGTAGAGCATGGGACTTAAGTTATATATTGGTTCTTAGTCCATTGTGGATCTATTTAAGCATATAACAAGGGGTTGTTATGCATAAAGTGAGTGGTACACGACAATTTCACTTAACTCGTAATGAGTCTTTGCTCATGAACCAAGCAAGCTGCTGTGTGACAGGTTTGTTGGCCATGACTGGCAGGGCAATGTCAGGGCAATGTGCAATGATTGCTTCTATCTTAAATAGCTTGATGAAAAATTGTAGGAGGGTCAAACTCATTGATCCTAGGTGTAGATTCGTGTGCGACCTAAGGGTAAGCAAACATTTGTAAGAACTTGTCCTCTCCAAAATTCAAGCAAGTGTGCATTGGCTAAGGGAAGAGCTCCGGGGGGCCTTAGACTTGTCAAAGGATGCACAAGGTTTCTCTTGCTTGGAAAGAGATGGCATAAAGAGTATTTATTTATGAGATGATGGTACATTTGATGGTTGTCTTGACTGATTGGCGATCCTAGCCGGGTAGAAAACATGGCACCAATGGAGTCCATCTATAAGGGGGTCCTTATTTTGTGGCATGCTAGGCTGATCGATACAAAGCAATACCTGTAAAATATTGAGAGATGGGAAGGAACTGGGAAGGGGGTGTGTGTGTTTGGGGGTTGAACGAGTCTTCATTAAAATGGAGGGCTATTCTTTGGGGCTACTTTTTCCTGACATGCCAACTTCCATTTCCCATCTCTCTCTCTCTCTCTCTCTCACGCACGCACACAAGCAGTGGATGGGACCCAACTCACAACAGCTCCTTCACCTGCGGTGACTCTGCCAGCTTACCTCGCACTCTCTCTCTCTCTCTCTCTCTCTCTCTCTGTGTCTCTCTCTCATATCTTCTTCTATATAGGTGTCCTACAGCCATTTCTCTGGACAATTCAATTATCAGAGATCTCTCTCTCTCTCTCTCTCTCTCTCTCAGTCAGAGGCGGCACCCTCTAGCTGTACTTTCCTAGGTCTGTACATTCCCCCTCCCCCCCTCCCATTCCCATCCCTTCTGCATTCCATTTGCATTTCTTCTGCACCTTCAGTGACAAAAGCATCATCTCCCTCATACAACTGTACCCCATAACATAGCCCCTCTTTGCTATGCACTTCGTCTTTAAGAATTAAGCTTTCTGCAAGGCATTCTTGATAAGCCCCTGCAGTGTTTAATCTTAGAACTCCTTGTGTCTAATCAAATCTGTTCTGGGTTTTTGTTTGTGTGTGTGTGTGTGTGTGCAGAGATCAAGTCTTCCCCAAGCACGAAGAGATGGCCCTGAGAGTGGGAGCTTCCTCTGCCATGGCTGTGAACCAGCTCTTCTTCTTCCTCTGCTGCTGCATCTTGTTTGCAGCTCTGGCAGTGCGCGGGGCGGAGAGCCCAGCGCCCGCCCCGGCCTCCGGCGCCGCGGATGTGAGCCCCTCCCTGATCTCCTTCCTCATCAGCCTCCTCTCCCTGGCTGTGGGTGCTGCCTTCCTCAGCTAAAAGAGAACAGACAGAGACATACACATACGCCTTTCATTAGTTTCTCCGTTACAATTCTTTCATTTTTGGCACATACATACTACCGCCATCTCCATGATCTCCCCCTTCTCATCATCGTAGCTCGTTTTGTACTATCGTAGCTCAGAGACCTTGTCTATCATGGTGATGTTTCCCTGCTTCCATGTAATGTATTTATCATAAACCTATTGATTCATATGTATTGATTACGCGAGCTTCATCTCTCTCTCTCTCTCTCTCTCTCTCTCTCTCTCTCTCTCCACACACACACACACATAGGACATGGGCAATAAGTCCTTCACTCCTAATTATGTCATTTAGCTTAGAGTGATCCATAAATGATAAGGGTAGAAACTAGGAACCTCTATGAAGGTTCCCTAATAAGTTACCCAATGCTTACTCAACTAAACTTTCCAAGCACATCTCATCATACTTCAATTTTCCATACGTCCTGAAAATTTCAATGGTGGTGCATCCCCTACCATTTGCTAGTTAAATGTATAACAATGTCATTAATATGTTTCGAATGAAAGTACAAGAAGTAGCAAATGGTAGGGGATGCACCACATCTCATCATTCGAATGAAAGTACCACATGTATGTAGCAAATGGTAGGGGATGTACTTTCATTTGATGCACCACATCTCATCATTCGAATGAAAGTACCACATGATCATTGTTAACCTATTTCAAATGAAACTACAAGAAGGTCATTAACATTGTTGGGGAGTCCCATAACAATTGCTATGAAATATATGACGAGCAGGTTTTCTTCACGTGTACATTGCAATAATTTACCTATCAAATTGGGAAACTCAAATCATATGATGTTGACTTTACTCTCTCGTGCGAATAAACCATTTTGTGTACAAGTCTATAAATTTTGTAATGGACATAGAAGACATGAATGGTAACTATAAGGGAACTTTGAAACTTCAAATCATGCTAGTTACTATAGATTTCATGACATTTGTAAAACAAGAGAGATCAGACACAGGAAGGGGGAGAGACTAGAGTTCTCTCTCTCTCTCTCTCTCTCTCTCTCTCTCTCTCTCTCTCTCTCTCTCTCTCTCTCTCTTTGCATGTGCCAATGCTAAAGGGGAAAGAAGAGCATCAATCGCACAATTGGAGAGTGGAGCCTCCGATAGGCATTGAGCTATCAAAATTTACTCATTTTTCTCATGCTTTATTATGTGTACAAGGAAATTGGGCTATGTGAGAGATTATACTAAGAGTAGAACGTTCAATGTAAACATTTTGTCATGCAAGCTTCTCTTGGCAAGATTTGGAGCTCAATGATTGTGTTTAGGAACTTGGAAGTGTCGATGAGAGATTGGGTAAGAAGTCACATCCTATTTGCAAGCCAAATGGATGGGGCATGGATGAAGCAAAGAATTAGGCAAGCAACACACCCTAAGCAACAAAGGGTGGGAAATGACAATGAGATGGTGATTGAATCATATGTATCGAAGGTAGAGGAGAAGGCTCCTAACCTATAGATCCTTGTGGAAGCTAGTACAACTAATGTGCTTAAGATAAACAATGCAATATTTTCCTCTAGAAGGGTGCACAAGATGGAGATGGAGCTTGTTGTGTTGAAGCTATTTGCCATAGATACTTTGATTTCAATTTTATTGGCATGGAACTTTATTTTATGGGCCAAGTGCCCACAGATGAGGGATTCTCAAGGTGGTTTCTCAATAGCTTTCAGTCTCATTGAAATGTTATCTACTACCAATTTGTTGGTAAGGCTTCTCCCAAAAGAGCTAGATATTGTCTTGCTCTATTGGCTTTAAGTGAAACATGGTGCATAGTTTACTGTGCTTGGCAACCTTCTCTTTGCATGAAATATTATTGTCAAAATGCCCAATTGGGGCATTATTTCCCAATCTCCACATAGTCTTTGAAATCAAAGTTCAAGTATTGCACTAGCACTCGAGAAAGTCCCATATATTCATTTTAATCCTAGGGGTGAGAGAAGAGCTTATATCTTGTGGGACATGCACGTGGAGCCACCAAATGTGTTGGAAATTGGTGATAAGAGAGGCCTCTCTATCATATGCAAGCTTAGGTTCTCTAGTTTCCCAAATGTGTGCTACTTATATAAATAGTCTAGTCATATGCATGCCCCCAAAAATGGGGCAAGAAGGACAAATACAACCTACCCAAAATGGTATTTCAAGTCCAAAAAATACGTAACATCTTATGTTCAAAGAGCAGAAGGGGGATAATCTACCATCTAATCTAGAAAAAGGCAAGCATAAGGCATCTACTACTCTTAAAGAGGACAAAGGGAGAACTTTAGAGACCAACACAAGAGAACGACATGCTAGAGAGTATTGACAGCAACAAACCTAAAGAAACAAGGAAAGTTAACTCGAAGGGAGGTGGAAAAGAGAATAGCAATCCTAATTTTTATGACACCAAAGTTACAAGTTCCACAATAGCAAAATATCAATTGAGAACTTGCAGGTGGTGCTAGGTGTATTCAAATATTTATGCACCGTTGGCAAGCATAGATGAAACCTAGAAGGCTTAGTGACATGAACAAACCTATTGGCAAAATTTTTGTACTCACTTGGAATGTGAGAGGCTTTTGTTTGAGAGAGAGACAAGTAGAGGTGCAAGCTTAACTAAAGGAAATACTTGAGAGTAAACTGTTGAGCAAGGTAGAAGAGTAATTTTGGTTGTTAAAGATAGGTTGAATCCATCTTCAATGCCTTGCATGCATGAGCATCCAAGGGGAAATGGCTAAATTCAACAAAGTTGGGGGAAGCTTCTATGGAACATGACAACAAAACAAATGAGTGTTTGCATGGGTTAGGCAACATGAGAGATCTTATGCTTGGAAATCCTTTTGTGCTCTTGGGGGGTTCACTCTATATATATCCTTTATATAACGTGTGTTCATGGCCTATTTATAAATATCCTAATCTGTGAATTTTTCTTGAATAAAACACAACCCTTTTCTATTCAATCTGTAAGTAACTCCTTTATATGACACCCTTATGCATGTAAAAAATGTATAAAAATTGTGTTTTAAAAACCCCTTATTTTGAACTTACGTTATATATACATATATTTATGAGTGACCCCCCCCCCCCCCCCCCCTCCCCCCCGCCCCGAGTTTGTGATCAGCACTTATTAGTGGATGTATGCCCTTTGATTAGTGATAAATCATGCAACAATCATAGCATAATAACCATATAGATCATATTTGGAGGGGCACTAGGCTGGTGGACTGCTTCTATTTGACTAGTGATGCAATGTGGATTGTTCCATATAAGACACTAGCTAAAGCCTTGGTGCTACAAATTAATCAAATCATCTCTACTCTTCTCCACATAAGACAATGCAAATTCATGCATAGCAAGAATATACACAATGTTATTGTCATTAGGAAAAGAATGAACTCTCCTTTGGGCCTTTTAGTCCCCCACTCTCTCCTCGAAACAAGGAAAAGTGAAGAGGAGAATACTAAAATAATGCCCTCCTATCTCCACTTTTTCAATCTCATTTTGTCTTTTTTGTATTATCCACAAAGGATTCGCTTGTAGATTCTATGTCTCTCCTCATTCAATAGCTCTTGTTTTATGAACCTTTATATTCAGATAGAGATTAGTTACGGGAGTGCGATGCTTCATTTTCAATGCCAAATGATTAATAGATGTGTTATAATTTATTTTTTAATAGAAAATGACAAAGGTAAAATATCAAGAGTTCCTTTCAATATCTTTTGAAGATTTTTTATATTTTAGCTTTTGGTTAATAAATAAATTGTTTGTCAATTTTTTCTTTTTTTGGAAATATTTTTTGAGGTAAATTTGAGTTTTCTAATATCTAAAAACCCTTGGACACCAATTCCATGTAAGCTCTTCTACTCCATTCCACTTCTCTTCTAAAATCTAAAAACCCTTCAACATCCCTTTCCTCTGAGCTCTTCTACTCTATTCCACTTCTCTTAGAGCTCTATTGTATCCTCTTCTCTATCCAACCTACCTTTTCATAGCGAACTAGTCCATTTTCTTTGACCTCTCTTTTATTCTTCTCTCTACTCATTCCATCAAAATAAAGTATGGATAGCAAGAAAGAGTTGCATATTAAGCTAAAAGGTAAGTATGATTATTTTTTCAAGAGAACACAACTTGCTCATTCTAATCCTCAAGTTTTATTGAGGTTTAGATAGATGGTACTAAAGCATATAGACTCTGTGTGTGTGTGTGTGTGTGTGTGTGTGTGTGTGTGTGTGTGTGTGTTAAAGTTTAAGTACTGTATTTTAGGATTTTATTCTTAATCTTATTCACTGAGTTTCTAGATCTTCTTCTTATGTAAGAAGATGGTTGGGTCTAAAGTAGTTACAAAGAAGATCTTAGAGCCCCATATTGGATTTACCATAATGAAGCAATTACTATGTCAAATGTAGTCTTTAATACTGCTTCTTCTCAACTTATTAGTAGACGAGAACCACTTCTCACTCTAGGTTATCATCTTCAAGCTAGTCCCGAAAGGGTCCTCCTCAATGTCCCTATGAAAAACATTGGTGGAGGCTAGGTGCAATGGCTTTAAGGGTAATCAAGAAATGCCAATTTTCAAGGAGAGGGCTAAGAAGTGAGAGAAAGAAGAACATAAGAGAGAGAAATAGAGAGAGAGAGAATGAGTGACGAGGAGAGAGAAAGATTAGAAAGATAGGAAAGAAGAGAGAGAATCTATGAAAGCTAAGTACAATCAAGTGAAACGAGAGACAGTAGCTGTATTATGGTAAAAGATATCCAAAATTGCATGTCTCACACCTTTTATACCTATGTTAGTGTGATAAGATATTATTAATAATTCTCTCACTAATACATGTCTTCCCGCTTCTTACAATCTATCCTTGCCCAAAGGTTTTTTCCCACAAAAACAAATTCACAATGACAAGACAATTGGATGAAATAGAGTACTACTTTGATTTCAGTTATACAAAATCTAAGAAGTGAATCAAGTAGTGAAGTGATATTTGTTGAAATGAAGACATAAAGGAAAGTCTCTACCATATACATTTAAATTCAAATGTCTTCAAAAGAAATTGAAGCATTTAGATCTTCAAGAGACAAACTCTGTAAAGAATAGATAGCTTGCCGTAAAAAAAATAGGCGTTGTTGAGCAAAACTACCATATCTTCTGATAGAAATATCCAAATAGGGTGTGGTACATATCAAAACAATAGCTAATGAGGAGTACTTTGACCCTATATAGGTAGCCTATTTCTGAAAATCAGATAGAGTAAAATCTCTTCTAAGAACAACTAGCTCAACAACTCACCACTGAGCAAATCCAATAGAACTGCCAAGCAAAGAAGCAGTAGACTTTGAGCAAGGCTAAGAAAAAGAAGAATAGCTTCCCCCAAGTACCAAGCCCCACACAGCACGTGCAAACTCAAATGAAAGAGTAGGGTGACATATGCTCGAGAGACGAGCATGCCAGAGAGATATATGTGGGATAGAATCCACTGACAAAACATGGTCAATAGTACCAGATACAACGAAGAGGTAGAGGCTGCCAGACTTGGCACCTCTTGCAAAAAAAAGCTTGCCACCAAATACACTGCGATAAGGTATGAAACCACTCATGATAGGTGGTCATAGGAAAATATGCACCCGAATCCAAGATCCAATACTGTGCATGAACAGACCGAGACTCTAAGATGTAGTCACCATTGGACTTCTCAAGCTACATGACATTTATCTCCTCAATATTTACGCTGGACTTTGCAGGTATAATGCTGCAATCATTGGATTTCTCCTACACTTTTTCTTTCCCCTTTATGAACCCCATCTGTAAAAGCTCTTTGATTTTCTTGTCTACTTCTTCATGCTCACATTTAGAAAATCTCTATAGGGTGGCTTATTGACTGGATTTGAATGAGGGTCTAAATTTATAGGGTGATCCATTGCTCTCTTAGGAGGTAATGAAGTAGGGACTTCAAACAAATTCATGTACTCCTCAAGTAGAGCTTTCAAGGCTGGATGCTTACATGAACCCTTGGACTGATCTTCTACCTCTTTATTTAGGTGTAAAACAAAAATTTGAGAGTACCATTTGCACTCCTTCTTGAGTTATTTAATGGTGATATGCTAAAAAGAAGATTTACTAGGGATTCCCTGTAGATGGATGAGCTTCCCATCAATGGTGGTTGGGTGGCAGATTCCATATACAACTACGAGAAATCCATAGTAAACTTCCCTAAAGTCATCAACCAATCACACCCAAGCACAATATCTACTACGGATCCCATTTCCAATGTAATTAGGTTCACATGTATCCCATAATTTTTAGCTAATTGTATGGGAACCATTGGGCATATTCGAGTGCTGATTTTCCCTTTACTATTAGCTACTTGTAGCCTTATGGGTTATTGCAAATCAATGGAAAAAAAATGTAACCTATCCACAATGGACTTATTCATGAAACTTTGTACTGCCACTATCTATTAGGATAAACACATCCCTTCCATGAATGGTACCCTTCATACAAGGTGTATTATGGCTCTTTGAACCTATCTAAGAATCCATAGAAATAGAACAAAGGGTAGTGGTAGTAAGAGGTAAATTTGTCCCACTATGATCAAAAGGAATATGCCCACAAGGGTCTCATAAGACTAATTGGGATCAAGATCCTCATCATGCTCTTCAAATTTAGCTTGTGCACTCACTATTGGTTCTTTAATAACCTCATCATCCACATCCTCAAGTACCATCATATTGTAATTCTTGGCCTTGGCATTCTTGTAAGTGCACTTGGAAGCATGATCAATTGTATATTTTTCACCACATTTGAAACATAGACCCTCTTCTTTTTGTTCCTTAAAAAGATCCATAGGTATAAACTTGCCATTGATTGTTGAATTATTGCAGGTTGATTGTCACCTTGCTTAGGCTCCACTTTAAGGCTGATTACTGACTTTGAAGCATTTTTCTATCTTGAAATATGTAGGAACTTTGACACTACTAAATGAAGTATTGGATCCTCCATAATTTCCACCAAAGTTTCCTTATTTAGCAATAGCCCTTTACTATCCAAAAGAAGCTTGCATAGGAATGCCCTTCCTATACTTATGAGCATACTTCTCTACTAGCTCTATGACTGGGAATAGTGTGGTAGGTGTGTGGGCCATAACATCGGCTAATAAATTAAGCTCCAGACCATAGATATACTTATGCAACTTTGGATCATTGCTCAAATACATGGTAAGATTCAAAAATTGATTTGTATACTCTCTAATTGATAGGCTTCTTTGGTCCAACCGATACCTGCTTCTAACTAACTTTTCTTTCTCAATGGGAGAGACAAATACTTGAGCCATCTTAGCTTTGAATTCCTCCCAAATATCTATCTAGTAATTTTTGCTCTTTATGTACCTCCACCATGTATGAGCAAAGCCCTAAAGGTAAAGTGTAGAAAAGTGAATCTTTTGGTCATTTGACTTAGGGAAAATGTCAAAATAGGAAACTTTGAGGTCCAATCCTCCAAATCAATCGGTGATGATAAATGGCCACTATATTTGGTTAACACAATCTTATCATAGAGTTACCTCTTAACAAAGCCTTGATATCCATTAGTTACTTGGGGCTGCATATCCATGTAACCGCCATTGGGGTTTGAAAGATTAGAGGCACTCCTATGATAGTTGGTTTGAAACCTGCCTAGAGGAATATGTGGTTGAATTCTAGTTGTTTGAGGAGGATTTGACCCATAAATGCTCGAAATTGGCTCATCAGTCCTAAAGGAAGTCTCATCAATCTTATAAATGTTGTGTGGTATCCCCTTCTTCCCAATGATACCTAGCTGAGAATTACTATTCGATGTGGCTAAAAGGACTGTTTCTCTCTACTCCCCTTGTCTGCCATTTGTGTTACCACAAGCATAGAGATTTGAGCACTAAGTTTGTCCAACAGATCTCTAGTGGAAGAAGAAAACTTCTCTAAGGAGTCCTCAGTAGATTGAGCCATCTACTAAGGACTAAGTTTGTCCAACAGATCTCTAGTGGAAGAAGAAAACTTCTCTAAGGAGTCCTCAGTAGATTTAGCACTTAGTTTTTCCAACAGATCTCTAGTGGAAGAAGAAAACTTCTCTAAGGAGTCCTTAGTAGATTGAGCCATCTGCTCCATGACTTCCTTGGTTTGCATATTGGATTGAACTAATTGTTCAACCACTCGATCCAATTTAGAAACTAATTTCATATGTCTAATGGTAGGCTTGTTCTTTCCCTTATTTTCAATCATTTTTGCTCACTGGTATAATGTAAACCCCTTGGTGCAAAAATGCCTATAACTTTTCTCTTCGATATCAAAATCAAGAACTTTTTGATGAAAAACAAAGCCAATGAGTAGCTCTTCAGGATGAGCTCTAACGTTCATTTGTAGAATCAAAATATAATATTTTGAGAATATTATTTTACTACTATATAAAACAATCGTGTATCCTGTAAAAGCATTGTTCTAGTGTAACCACCTCCCTTAAGTCCAAAGTAAGGTCTCCCAACCCTATGGTGCCCTATATATGACATATAGGAGTTGAATACAACCTATAGTACCTTGTATAGGTCCTGAAAATTCTCTGAATTACTCTATAATACCTGTAACCAAGTAAAACATTTCCCAAAAGTGGTCCCAATTCACTATTTGAGTGAAATACTTTGTGTAAGACATGTAACCAATTTGGGATAATCTATAACACTTTTAGATGACTAAAAATCAACCCAAATCAATGTATAGATACCCTGTTACACCTAAATACACATGTCCCCTACTATAAAGAGTGTAATGGCTGAAATTTCCATGTAGTAAAGCTGTGATAGCCCGTATAATCCTTGTAACTTATAAGTGGAGTCCAAATCAATGCTATGTAATTGAAATATTTAGATCTTCAATGACTCTACTTGTGGTATCTATGGTGAGGGATATAATGGTATAACAGGCTTCCTACATGGGCTTCAAATCACCAGGAGATGGGAAATTTTTTCCATAAACACCATATTGGGGAATATGGGAATTTCCCATAAGTTTGGGACACATGTCAAATCTTTGGATTTGTCATAACTTGAACACTATAACTCCAAATCGAGCACTCTATAGCTCAATAGATTCCATTTTTCAAGTGCTTTCCAATGATAGGTCACATCATATGGTTTTGAGAAACTTATAGGCCTGTTATATGGGTGCCACCTTTTTAGTATTCAAAAAATGGGAATTGGGAGATTCCCAAACTCACTAATATTGTATTCATGGGTCAATTGGTTGCACCCCTTCGAGATCCTTAATAGTGGGGGACGACCGCCTCTCTATTATCCCACTATCTCCCCCACATCCACCTTTCTCATTGGTGGGAATATCAACATGATAGGAGCATTCTAATTAAGAAAACAAGGATGAGATACATTATTGAAATTTTCTTTCACCCTTCAATTGTATGATGAAAATTGGAATCAAGAAATAGAGACTGGTTGAGGATCTTACAAAAGAAGTTCTGTGACTCACTGATTGTTGCAAGTACTTACACTAGGACTGAATTGAATGTTGAATTTCAATTAGAAGGCTCTGATTAATGAGAAGAAACACTAATCTATGATCTATTGATCAATTCAGAGAATTAATTGATCAAGAATCTCCCATCAACAAGTGGACAAGCTTTAAACAAATGGATGTTGAGAGATTTAAAGCAAGTAAAATACATTGATCAAGCTTGAAGAAGATGATTGATTCACTTGGAATCAAGTTTCAGTCCAATAGTTGAAGAAATTTTCATAATCCATCATAAAGTTCCAATAATCTATAGAATTAGCCCATACATGCTTGAAGAATATTAAATCCTCGAAGAATCAATGCCTTTAGCCCACTTGAACACTTGAATGTCAAAGATTCAAGCTCTTTGAATAAAAGCCCAAATATAATTCCATTATGAGCTTGAAGCATCTCAATGTGCTGAAATCTTTGGACCATCTTCAATCTTGAATCCAATCTTGCTCCCAAATGGTAATAGAGAAGCCTTTGATGTTGGAAAGAGCCAAATATTGAAAAAATTGAAGCTTCCAGATCTATGGCTATAGCTACCCTACTATGCATTAGGGTTTTTAGCCAAGAGAATCAAGTTTAGAGGTTCAAAGATGTATATCCTTGTTAGGAGTGATATAGGAAACTTGTCCAAGAAGTAAGCAAGCAATAGGGAAGAGTTTGATGCCAAAATGGAGAATACTAAATCAGTACATTTTGTGACACATTTTTTGGGCCTCTTCATGGTGCTCTCGAGCCTTATGTCTTAAGTATAGTGATTAAAATGATCAACAAGATATAAAGAACCATTATTCCATGCTTAGAAGGAAGGATATGATTAGTAAGAGGCAAGAGATAGGATTTCTTGGTAGCCACCATGAAAGCTTTAGCCAAAAGCTTAAAGGAGAGAAGAAAGAGTAAGCTTTCCTTGAAAAGTAATTGGACTTTTAACCAAAACTAGCTCTATTCTCCCTATCTTTAACCAATTTACCTCCAAAATGGCATGTTAAGGATACACGACCTACCATTTTTTCCAAGTTGCCTCTAACTTTGTCTTCAAGTACTCTAGTTAGCTCTGACTAGGCTGTCCTTAGTCTCCTTGGTCACTTCACCTATCCATTTTCCAAGCCGACACCCTATCCTTGGGTAACCAAAAGGTAATTGGCATGTGGAAGAAATCCAAGAAAAGATTAAACCAAATAGATCAAAGACCAATACTCTGATACCACTTGTCAAGGAGAGGGGCTTCTATTCGAAGTATTATTCTCTCTAAGTTTCATTCCCCAACTAGTATTGGAACTTCCAAAACACAATCTAGAAATCGAAGGGTAGTTGGAAGTTTGTAAGAGCTTAAGGAGTTTATGATTAGAGCCCGCTTGTATCCTCACCTCCTTCTACTATGACTAGAGTTCCCTATACATCAAGACCTTTCACGTCATGATTGATCTAAACTCACTAATGCTAAACAAAAAAATAAAAACCCCTTGGAGTAGGCTTTATTCACACTGGCCTTGGGGAGTTCTAGCGCCATCAAGAACACTACCTCAATCAGCGTTCTATGTTCACCAGAATACTACCTCAGTCGACGATCTATACTCAGTCATCCATCTTTTAGCCTTATGATTTTAGGAAAGATCAGTACCTAGCTTACAATCACAAACATCTTATTTCGAATGCATTATACATAAACTCTTAACAAGTTTATTTTAAAGACAAATCTTTTCTTTTCAAAAATAATTTCAAGACAAATCAGCATAAGTGGCAAAATAACTTTGAGACAAATCAGCATAAATGGCAATATAACTTCGAGACAAATCAGCATAAGTGGCAATATGACATTGAGACAAATCGGCATAAGTGGCAAAATAACTATAAGTGACAAAATAACTTCGAGACAAATCAGCCTAAGTAGTAAAAATAACTTCGAGACAAATCAGCCTAAGTAGTAAAAATAACTTCGAGACAAATCAGCATAAGTGGCAATACCTTCCAATAGTCTTCTTGGATTCCCTCTTCCTTAGGGATTAGTTTGTATTGAAATTAAGAAGCATTTCATACTTGAGGATAACTCCCTTGGAGTTTTGTGGGTCTCTGCTCACAATAAAAGAAAATCTTGATTAGTTTAATTACGAACAGTATCATTCGACAATTGCATCTCAAGGTCTCTTATATACCGAGGATTAGCATTTGTGATTCAAAGATTTCATTTTATCAACACAAAAATAGAAAATATTAAATCTTTAGGAACATTGTACATTCCTTGCACTCGCATAGGTCATCTTGTACTACAGACCCAAGTTAAACATTGGAATTTGCGGTTAAGAATTCCTCAAGAAATTATATTCTTGAATTGAATAAATCTTATTTTTTGCATGCAGCTTCTGTTGCCTATTCTTGGAATAAAGGCTTGCTAGTTGCTTTTATTTAAGAAAATTAATACATAAAGATCCATGATGGGTACTTGGTTGATGGTATTCGCGGCTTCGTTTGTAATACCCATACTCGCCATTGTGTTTGTAGTAATTGTGTTCGCAATATTATTGGCAGCTCCTACCTCCGCGACCTTCTTAGCTTTCTTCTTTGGGGCCATGGTCTTTATCACGAGAGTGCAAAAAAGGGGTCTTTGAAAAAGGAGCTTGGGGGTAATTAGATTGACAAAATTTTGATTGACACGGCGGGGGGGGGAAGCGATCACCAAAGATTTTGAGAAATTGAGAAGAGTCTTGATTCCATATGAAGGAATATGATAGAAGGGATGGAGGAATTGAATTTGAGAGCTCGTCGAGTATCCTCATTGTCTTCTTGAAGAGAATTTCCCGTGCTCACGCTTCTCTTCCCTCACTCCCCCTTGTTCGATACTCCTGAGAAGGGCCACTCCCCTCTTGCTTGGATTACTCTCAATGGCTCCCCATGCCTCTTATTTATAGCTAAATTAGAGAGGGAGGGTTCTGGCTAAGAAGAAGAGTTCTTTATGGAGGGGATCTTGGCAAAATCAGCAATATGATGCTTAGATTACAAATCTGATGGTTTTTCTAGCTCTAAAAGGGGGGTAAAATCACAAGACACTTGATTAGAAATCTTCTGGATCACTCCTTCTCCCTGTTCAAAGTGATGTTTGTTGCTTGTGAATTGCGATTGTGACATGCGTGATTTCGCCAATCTTTTTTTTTTGCATTAAATCGTTAAAAATGGATTTTAAAAAAACCACTTAATTTTTTTTTACATGACATCCTATTCTAGAAATTTTCATATCTTTTTAAGATATTTACAGTAAATAATATCTAAAATATGCTAGTCTTGTCCAAAAATCTAATATTTTTGGACCATCCATATTATACACATTGACACTAATGACTAATATGGCTCATAACTTGAATTTACGTGGCAACTTTTATGATGGGTGGCTACAGTCCTTGTTAATCCAAAAAAATTTAGGTTACGATCCTCGGGTCTTTTTGCTCGAAATCTTCTCTATTTAATGATTTTAGAGTTTTTAAAGTTCATTTTGCGAGAAGTTGGAAAAAATTTAAATTAAAGTCGGGATATCACATCCTCTCCCCCTTAGAGGAATCGAGATGTCCTAATCTCGAATGAAACTGGGGACATTAGTTACATATCAATTCATGATCAATCCAAGTGGCATCCTCTTCAAGGTAGTCTTTCCACTAGATGAGATATTCTCTAAGGGCTTTTCTTCTTAGAGTCTTCTCTCACATGTCAAGTATATTTTTTGGTTGAAGTTTGAGGACTCCCCGACTTGGCATTGCAATTTGTTGGTTGTTAAGTACATGGACATATGCTTTCAATAGGCTGACATGAAATACAATATGTACTTTCAAGTTGTTAGGGAGTTGCAGCTTCTTGTAGGCATTTAGCCCTATACACTTTAGCACCTTATATGGCCCACAATACCTGGGACTTAGCTTCTTGAATTCCCCCAAAGATAAGGAACTTTTCTTTGGGCAAACTCGAAGGAAAACCATGTCACCTTCTTTGAAGATGTGTTCTTGCCTTCGTTGATTGGCATATTCATTTTGTCGATCCTTGGTGGCTTGAATATATTGCCTTATAGCTTTCACTTGTTGATCCATTTATTCTAGCATTTGCCTAGATGCTTCTACTTGTAGGGTAGGATCAGAAAAATCTAATGGGGTAAGACAATCTTTCCTATATCGTGCTTGAAAAGGAGTCATTTGAATACTTTGATGGTATGATGCATTGTAGGCAAATTCAACTAAGGGTAGGTATTAGATCCACCGTTTGGGTTCCCTATTACAATAATCCCTCAATATGTCCTCAATAACTTGGTTGACCCGCTTTGTTTGACCATCGGTTTGGGGATGGTAAGCAGTACTAAACTAGAGTTGGGTTCCTAGAGCTTCAAACAAACTCTTCCATTGAAATGATAGTTAGAGTGCCATCATGTTGGTAAAGAACCTTGTGTTTCATGCGAAAATTGAGCGCATAGAAGTGAGATATCATTTTATTATTTAAGTGCTTGAGGATAAGAAAGTTGGGCTTATCAACATTTAGATAGATAGCAACCCTACAAACTTTCTGAGTTTGCCCTCTGAAAAGTTTACACATTGCAAGGAGTTAATAGGTATTAGGTGAGGGTAACTCACATGCATTATATCTCACACATTCTCACATTCTTTGTCCCTCTTAAAGACACCTTGGTCGGTTAAATGGACAAATGTTAGGGTAAAGGCCAATGTGGTTGGCTACCTATATTACTTAATAACCCTAACTATATATGTACGCAGTCATTATTATTGATGTGATAAGAAAACAAGGTGGTACTCACAAGAGAGTGATTGGAGAAAGCACCACAAACATACCATCTTCTCTCACATAAAGAATGCTCGTAATGGCAGCCTTATTGGTACTTTATGTTGATAATATACTTATAGTTAGGAGCGCTCATGCCGAGCTAGATGCTTTAAATACTTAACATAAGAAGAGCTTTGAGATGAAGAACCTTGGGTAGGCCTCACATATACTTGGTATGTGTATTATGCACAATCACTCTGAGGGACTTCTCTACTTGTCCCAAAAGGAGTACATACCCAAAGTACTTGAGTAATTCCATATGCAAGATAGTAAGCCTATTGGTTGTCCTTTACCTTCTCTACTTGTCCCAAAAGGAGTACATACTCAGAGTACTTGAGCAATTCCATATGCAAGATAGTAAGCCTATTGGTTGTCCTTTACCTTCTCATGTGAAGGTTAGTTAGGCTGATTATTCACAGTCGAACAATGAGAGAGCTGAGATGGACAAGGTTACATATGCATCCATAATGGACAATTTGATGTATGGCATGATAGCTACTCATCGTAACATAGCATTTGCAATGGGAGTTGTGGCACCTTATATGGCTACACCTAGCACTCAACATTGGAGTTCTATGAAGGGTATCATGAGATACCTTAAAGACACTGCATATATACACATTTTCTATGGTTGCTAGGATACATGGGTCATGGGTTACACTAACTTAGATTACATAGGACATGCAACTATAGGAAGTTCATCTCTAGGTATGTCTCTACCTCTGCTAGAGGTGCTATCACTTGGATGTCCAAGGTGTAAGCATGGCCTTATCTACTATCGAGGGTGAGTACATTGCATCCACTTAGGCTTGCAAGGAGGCCCTATGGTTAGGCCATTTGGTTGAAAATCTTGGTATGACTATGACTCCTACACTACATTTGGACTCAAAGAGTGCCATTTAGTTGGCTTATAATTTGGTCTTTCATGTGAAGAAAAAGCACATTGAGGTGTTCTATCACTTCATCAGAGATGTAGTAGAGTAGAAATTGTCCATCTCAGCCCAAGATAGAAAAGACCCAAAAAGTTGGAAATGGAAGAGGGCCCAAGGCAAGAAAAGCAGAAAAGAAAGGCAAGCTCAAAAAAATTTAGGAAAAGTTGTTATGCAAAAGAAAGTGCACCAAATATTCTAGCAAAAGAAAGTGTTGGGGATGCATTGTAATTCATTTTGTAAAAGAGCATCAAGCTCCCTCCTGTGCAATCTGTACATGTAGATGGGCACGGAAGAAAGAATCGTGAAAGGAGGGAAGAAATAATTCTTTCTATGCTTTTAATTCATCTGCAGTCACGGAGGAATACCCAGCTTTGGCTCCTTTTCTTCACGTGAAACAAGCTCATAAAGGCCCTTTCCAATGAGGAAGTTCGTCACACGGAACTTCCATGAAGGGTAGTTGTTCTTTTCAAGCTTCTCAATAATGGGATTTCCACTATTCTCTGCCGTTATCACAAAAAGGACACAACACAGCAAATTAGTCCTCTGTAGCATTTCACAACAAGTGCACAACAATACACCAAGCAACCTTTTTCACTGATTGCTCAATAGTACATGTCATCTGCAACCTGTTTGTAAATGAATCTTATGTTTGCTTCTTGGAAAGCACCTCAAAAATTACAGTTTCGAAATCTGTAACCTATGCACCCACTTTCAGTCAATACAGCCAAAATCACAGTGTACCCTGAAACTGTTGTCTGCAACATTGCGGCTCTAAAAAACAGGGCCTGAAACGGCCTTAGATGCCAAAAAGAATTGCAATAACTCCTTTAGGGGGTTTTTGTTGAGATATTGAGCTCCACTCATGATATGCCAGGGTGACCGTTGTGCATTTATGTCACCGACATGTTAGTTGCAGATGCGGTTGGTACATCGCCCATGAATAATAGCTAGATGACAGCTATCCTTATCTACTTTAGTTCGTGGATCAGTTAGTATGCTACCTTAGTTAGTTGAGTTTGGTTTGAGACTCATATATAGGGTTCTTCTATTTCTTTGTACTTGACTCCTTTTTGGCTTACACAACTAAGAAGAGGAAAACTTTTTTCAGCCTCCACCTCTGTGTGTATTCCCCCATTGTGCAAGCAAAAAAGCTACAAGTGAGACTCCTTCCTTCTCTCCCACAATCTTGACATGGTATCAGAGCCAGGTTCGTGGTAAGGAGCTCAAGAAAGCAAGCCAAGCTCGTGGTGTTCTGGTAAGAGGAGCAGTGTTGCTTTCATTTTTTCTGTTTTGGGAGCAGATCTCTGCAGGCAGCATAGCCGAAAATTGCAATAGTGCATTGTCTCAGGTAGAGACGCCCTTCGCGGTGAAGCAAGAGGGCAGTATATGCTGCGGGAAAGGGCTCTAAAGCCCTCGGCGACCTTGTTTTTTTTATTTGAGGCCATTTCGGGGCCTGTTTTGGAGGCGGAAGTTTTCTATACGCACTCAGGAAAAGGCCCTGTTTTATGCTGTGCGACCACTGTTCTACAGGTCGGTGAAAAGTTACCATAGAAATTGCATCGTATGCTTGTGTGCAGAGACATTGGGAGTTACAAAATCATCCTTGGTTCCTGTTTATGCAAAATCGTCACTAGGAAGTGACTGTGTGGCCAAATACCACTTTCGCCAGTTTTGCATATTTGCCCTTGTGAGGGTGAAGCTGTGTTTTTTGCAGTGACAGAATTTTTTGCAGTGTTCTGTAATGGCGTCTGATTCTCTTTCACAGATTGTCACTGAAAAGCTTGACAACAACTTCCAAGCATGGAAGTTTAGAATGACGAATTTCCTTATGGGAAAAGGATATTGGGAGTTTGTTGCAGGAAATGAAGAAGAACCAGTTCTTCCTGATGTTCCCAATCAACAGCAAATGCAAGCATTTAAAGCATGGCATGAGGGAGCCAGGAAAGTTATGTATTGACTGTCTATCAACATTTCAGACTCTATGATTGTGCATATTCAGGATGCAAGTACGCCAAAGGAGGCATGGGATTCTTTGTCAAAAATGTATAGCACAAATACGCAAGCCAGGAAAATGCAGCTCAAGCAAGAGTTGCACAATGTGCAAAGAGAAAGTATGAGCATCAATGACTACCACATGAAGGTGAAGAAGATTGCAGATGCACTTGCTTCCATTGGGTCGCCAGTGGAAGATGATGATTTAGTCTCAGTGACCTTGAATGGTCTAGGAAAGGATTATTCACAATTCCGAACATCCATTTCCGTCCGTGAAAGATTTCCTGATTTTGAGGAGTTGATTGCTCTTCTAATTTCTGAGGAGCAAAGAAATGGTGGTGCATCTTCTTCAGGAGGAACTTCAAAAGAAGCTGTCTTCTACTCAAATGCTGGAAGAGGTAGAGGCAGAGGTAGAGGAGGCCGATTTGGAGGCCATGGTAGAAATCAAATATGCAGCAAACTCAAGAAAACCAGTCCTATGGAGGAGGACGTGGTAACTCTAGAGGCAGGGGGAGCCAAAGAGGTTGTGGTGGATTGCAAAGAGGCCAAAATGCAAACAGTAATGTTGAATGCTACTACTGTGGTAAAATGGGTCATATGGCTAAAGACTGCTATAAAAAGCAGAATGACATCATGAATGGAAAACTGCAACAAGGAAATTATGCATCTTCTAGTAGACATGGTGATGACAGAAATGAGCATTTTTTTATGGTGCAGCACATGAACAATTCTGTGACAAGTGCAGAAGAAAGCAACGATGTGTGGTATGTTGACTCAAGTCCATCAAACCACATGACAGGTCATGCAGAATGGATGGAGGATGCAAGGAAAATGGAAAAACCAGGATTTGTGGAGACTGGTGATGATACTGCACATCCTATTGTGCAGATTGGAAAAATTCCTTTGTCTATGCAGGATGGGAAAAAGAAATACCTGTCCGATGTATTTCATGTCCCGAATATCACCAAGAATCTGGTTTCTGTTGGTCAAATGGTTGAGCAGGGCTTACAGGTCAGATTTAATCCTCATGGATGCTTTGTTGAGGATATGAAAAATAAAGGTCGCTTGATAGCAAAAGGAAAGAAGAAGGGCAGAATGTTTACATTGGATGCAGACATGTCTGAATTGAGTGCAACAATGTTTGCACATGGGACCAGTGTAGTTGCAGATATTGATATCTGGCATAAACGCATTGGTCATGTTAATGTACAGCGACTTAAATCAATGTATGCCCAAAATATTGTTGCAGGATTGCCTAAATTCAAGGTTGCAGAAATGCATAAGGTATGTGAAGCCTATCAGTTTGGAAAACAGGCAAGGAAACCATTTCCTAGACATGTTCAAGAGAGTAAGAAGCCATTGGAATTAATCCACTCTGATGTGTGGACTACTAAAGCTGCATCTCTTGGAGGCTGTCATTATTTTATCACTTTTATTGATGATTATAGCAGAAAAGTTTGGGTGTATTTTATGAAAAAGAAAAGTGAATTTTTTGGGAATTTCAAAACTCTTAAAGCTATGGTTGAAAAAGAAACAGGTCTGTAAATAAAATGCCTAAGGTCAGATGGAGGGGAGAGTACCTCTCAAATGAGTTTGCAAGGTTCCTGCAAGAGCATGGCATAAAGCAGCAATATTCATGCAGTCATATCCCACAGCAAAATGGAATTGCAGAAAGGAAAAACAGGCATATTGGAGAGGTATCTCGTGCCATGCTCAATGAAAAAGACTTGCCAGATTTTTACTGGGCTGAAGCAGTTGCTACAGCAGTTTACATAATGAATAGGACTCCCACTGCAGCAATACATGGGATGACTCCAGAGGAGAGGTATACTGGTAGGAAACCAGATATTTCTCATTTGAAAATTTTTGGTTGCATTGCCTATGTTCATGTGCCAGATGAGTTGAGATCCAAGTTGGATCCAAAAGCTGAGAAGGTTACTCTTTGCAGCAGAAAGGGTATAGATGCTATAACCCTTCTACTCGTAAGTTTACACTGAAGATGTTGTTTTTGATAAGATGAGTAGCTGGTATAAACCAGTAAATGTGATTGATGATGTAGATGCACAAAATGGTAATGCTGCACAGAATTCACTGCAGCAGTCACAAAATATTAGTGGACCTGGAGCGTCCTCTAGCAGTGGTTCACATTCTTCGCCATGGACAAGCAGATTGAGATCAGGAGAATCTTCTCAAAGCAATGTAGATAGTGGTATGCAGGTATCACGAAAAGGAAAAGAGAAGGTAGATCCGCCCATGTTTGATGTGAATGTAGGTCACTCTTATGTGGATGGTGAATCCAGTGGCTCAGAATAGAGCATTGATGATGAGTTGGGTATTCCTTCTATTGTTACACCTGGAGTAAGGAAGACCAGGGATGTTTTGAGAGTACCTGGGAGTGAACCTACTTTGCGCAGGTCTACCAGAGTTAGGTATCCTGTGGATAGGCTGAAATATGATGGATTTACAGCCATTCACTATGCATATATGGTCAAAGTGATACAGGAACCAGAACCCACTTCTTTTGAGCAAGCCATGGGAAAAGAAAAATGGGAGAAAGCCATGGATGAAGAAATGGATGCCTTGGAAGCAAATGCTACATGGGAATTGGTACCTTTGCCTAAAGGTAAGAATGCAATTGGCTGTAAGTGGGTTTATAAGGTGAAGCACAATGCAGATGGTTCTATGAACAGATACAAGGCAAGATTAGTAGTCAAGGGGTATGCACAAACATATGGCATTGACTATGAAGAAACATTCAGTCCAGTTGCAAGGATGGCAACCGTAAGAGCAGTCATTGCTATAGCTACATCAAAGGAATGGTCTTTACATCAGATGGATGTAAAGAATGCATTCTTGCATGGTGACTTGCAAGAAGAGGTCTATATGGAGCAGCCACCAGGTTATGTGCATGTTGTTCATCCTGAGTTTGTTTGCAGGTTGAAGAAAGCCTTGTATGGCTTGAAGCAAGCACCTAGAGCATGGTCTGACAAGATAGGACAATATCTTGTCACTATTGGCTTTCAGATTTCCAAGGCAGATTTCTCACTTTATGTGAGAAAAACAGAGAAAGGTATTATGCTACTTGTCATTTATGTTGATGATTTGATTATGACATGTGACAACGATGAAGATATCCTTCATGTGAAAATGCTATTGAAGCAGAAATTTGAGATGAAGGATTTGGGAGAGCTGCGTTATTTCTTGGGCATTGAGGTGATTAGATCACCAAGTGGGATACAGCTCTTGCAGAGGCAGTATGGATTGGACATGCTGTCCAAATATGGGATGACAGGCTGTAAGCCTATTTCAGTTCCTTTGGAGCAGAATGTGAAGCTGAGCGCAGATGCAGGTGAGCTTCTGGAAGATCCTATTATGTACAGACGCATAGTAGGAAGTTTGATTTATATGACTATTACCAGGCTAGATTTGAGCTATGCTGTTGGATTGGTAAGTCAATTTATGCAGGCTCCAAGGAAACCACATTTGGATGCGGTTAGACGCATACTCAGATATGTGAAGTCCACATTGCAGTATGGACTATTTTACGAGACTGGGGTTCAGATACAGTTGCACGGATACACTGATGCTGATTGGGCTGGTAGCATTTCTGATAGACGATCTACCAGTGGATATATGTTCTCTTTTGGGAGTGCTGCAGTCACTTGGAGCAGCAAGAAAGAGCCTACAGTTGCCTTGTCCAGCATAGAGGCTGAGTACAGGGGTGCAGCAATGGCTGCATGTGAGGTAGCTTGGTTGCATAAGCTACTTTATGATATGCATCAATCTACAGATGGGCCAGTTGTCATTTATTGTGACAACATGAGTAGTATACACTTGGCAAATAACCCAGTCTATCATGCTAAAACAAAGCACATTGAGGTGCATTATCACTATGTGCGGGAGAGGGTTTTACTAGGTCTTATTGATCTAGTTTATGTCAGCACAGAGGATCAGGTAGCTGACATATTTACGAAGGCATTGGGCGCAGAGAAGCTGCGCAAGTTCAGAGACCTGCTTGGTGTGCAGGAATTGGGATTGAGCTCGAGGGGGAGTGTTGAGATATCGAGCTCCACTCGTGATATGCCAGGGTGACCGTTGTGCATTTATGTCATCAACGTGTTAGTTGTAGATGCGATTGGTACACCGCCCATGAATAATAGCTAGATGACAGCTATCCTTATCTACTCTAGTTCGTAGATCAATTAGTATGCCACCTTAGTTAGTTGAGTTTGGTTTGAGACCCATATATAGGGTTCTTCTATTTCTTTGTACTTGACTCCTTTTTTGCTTACACAACTAAGAAGAGGAAAACTGTTTTCAGCCTCCACCTCTGTGTGTATTCCCCCATTGTGCAAGCAAGAAAGCTACAAGTGAGACTCCTTCCTTCTCTCCCACAATCTTGACAATTTTTTGCAAAATATACAAGTTAGTGGCCATGTGAGTATCATAATGACCACCAACGTGCTAAGTGTAAATGTGCAGACTCATCTAGCCAAGTGGTCCATCATCAATGTCCGCACGTGTTGAGCTTGCCATCTCAACAACTTTGTAGAGCTTGAAGAAGAGAATATCACCTTTGCAGCCTATAGGGTAGAACAAGCAATGATGATGACCATCATAAACATGTAGATAATTGCACTAAAAGAGGCCTTAAAGGTCAGGAAAGGAGAAGAGAGTCTAAAGTATTTTTACGATGAAGAAAGAGAGAACCACATGTCCCTAAAAAACATGTGCACCTTCAACTCCAAGGAAAACATACATCTAGATTTGGAAATAAAGGAGTTGAAGAGGCAAAGAGAAGAAGCAAGGACAGAGATGTAGGTAGCAAGGATCCAAAGAGATGAGGAGACCATGAAGAAGATGATGGAGTTGCATAACCAACTTCAATCAGCTCTGCACAAGCAAGACATACTAAGGGAACAAGTAGAATGTAAAAACCAAGAGCAGTGACACAAATGCATACCTTGTGGCGAGAACATGAGCATGTAATCACCACCCTAGCTTGGTACCAAAATCAAGGGCTAGAGCATATGAAAGAGAAAGTAAAGGAATAGGGGTAGCTAGGAACGAAGACAAAGTCAAAGATTTAGCTTACAAGCTAGCCATTCCAAGAGTGAATGCCGCTTAGCGGAAAAAAAAACCGTGGCTGTCGAGATAGGAATGCTCGAGCAACAACGCGCATTTTTTAGCATAGTGTTGAATGTCATGCAATCAAGAGAGGAAGAAACATTGGAACAAGTAAAAAGAAAACTAGAACTAGCAAGGAGGGTGCTACAACATGGACTCCATTCCAAGGCACCCAAGCCTAGCACCAGCTTGGGAGTAGAGGAGTAGTGGATCCACATAATCTTAGTAGCTCAACAAGAGCCAATGGATCTGGTCCAAGAAGAAGGGCCAAATTTTGAACCAGACCAATAAGAAGAAGAACAAGTGCAAGAAGAACCAAGCTGCCCTTTGCAATCACAAGGACAACCAAAAGAACAAGGAGGAAGCTAGGCCACCTAAACATATGGTGAAAATGAGGTAGAAATGCAGAGAGCAGGTGGAACTCTCCCATAGGAAGTTTCAAGCCAAGACACTACAAATTCCACATGTGGATATCCCACAAAGCAAGGAGTGCAACCTTGTCGATTGGAGCCAGGAACTTGCAATGTGGGAGCAATGGAAAAAATGTGGGTGCCCCTTTGAGTTCTCCTTCACCTTCCCTCACACATTTAATAGAGTATTATCTCCCAAGGTGGTGGAGGATGTCATTAAGCTTTCAACAAGGCTAGAAAGGAGACGTCTAGAGGAATTAACAAGACACCCCATGAGGTGGCTACAGGAACTTGCAGATCACTAGGAAGATAAGGTGGTGGAGGTACCTCAGAGGGTTGAGGGATATGAGACATAGTCTAGGTGGTGGAGGAACATCTTGGACTCTAGTTTAGAGACCTGGATCACTTTTTGTAGCACCCTACCACATGAATGGGATGATCCTACCTGCATGCCCTACCCAAGAAGGATTGGAGTTGACTTCAACTAAGAGGTGCATGGTAGATACGACTTCCCTTTAATTTGCAACATGAATACTTCAACCCCTGAAGAAAGATTGATCTTCACTAAAAAGGACATCTACCTATCTATAGCAGGTCTCCTCAAAGACTTCTCCTCATGCCTTGATCCTACCTTCATCACCACATGTAACTATCTCTGCCTATTGTGAATATTATTAAAATAAAAGCCTAATGTAGAGGAAGAGTAGTTGCCACCCCTCTTTTTTGATATCAATGCTAGGATAGATAGTTGTGCAATGATGCACCTCATGAGCCACCTTCTTACCATCATTTTGTATGAACCTCTTAGAAGACATGAGTGACAGTAGATTCACTTGGTGTAACCACCCGTTCTTATCATCTACTCCAGTCAAAGGTAAGAGCTAACTTGAAGGGGTATTTGCAGAGCAGCAGGGCCTTCATAAGCAAAGCCCTCAAGCTGCCACGAAACCTGGCCCTTGCTCATCAACGAGATACTTCTTAGTGTCCTCCCATGCAAACTAGCATGGACACTATGCGCACTGCACTATGAGGTAGACACACCCCCAGGTAGTGCACTTCCTTGTCCTTTTCAGGTACATTTGACAACCCACAATCAACCATCGACATTGAGTAGCATACAAAAGACTACATTCACTATCTGTATATAGTAGGAGAAAAGGAAAGAGAAGCTAAAAACAAAACCTCATTGTTATAGCCAGAGAAAAAAGGAATTGCAATAGCAAATTTCATTCTAGGACTTTGTCTATGTAGCACTTCGCCATCATCAAGCTCCAAATCCACTATAAGTTTGTATCACCTGTCGTAAGCCTTTTTCCTCATGCTCAGTTATTTCTCCATGACCAATCTCCCTAAAACCCCATCATCAACCCTCATAACAAACCTTCAACCACCCAAGTCCTCACCAACAAGTGCCATGAGACTAGCGCTTGGCTAGAAGGGGGGTAATGTTAACCCCGGTGTGTGCAAAGAAAGTGAAAAAAATCAACAAATGCATAACAAAGTGGAAAAAAGTGTCCCATTGGAAAAATGAGAGAAAAATGACCAAAAGCGCAAGATCAAACCTAAAAGTCCAAGGCAAGTGCAAAAGGGGAATGCACATTTTAATTATAAAAGTGCACCCTAAATCCTTGTAAAAGAGTGTTGGGCTCTCTCCTGTGCAATTTGTAAATGCAGATGGGAATGGGTAAAGGAACAATGTAAATAGGAAGGGTGTAGGAAAAGGGGACCTAGGCTAAAATTGCTAGTCATGTAAAAAAAGGATGGGTGCCCAGAGAAATAGAGCATGTATTAAAAGTTAAAAAGTGAATGAAGAAGCCCATTCTTGTGTGTGACTAAAACTAGCTCTCCTCTTATTATTATTATTATTATTATTCTTACTCTTCTTCTTCTTGATTGTACTTGTGTTTGAGAGAGGAAGTGTGAGGGAGTGAGTGTGTGAGGGGGTGAGGGACCATGGTGGAGTATCTTCTCCTCTCTTCTTCTTCTCTTCTCTTCTCCTCACTTGTCTTGTGTGCTGTAATGGAGCTTGGAGCTTGAAGATCAAGCTTACTTAAGCTTGCACCTTGGATCATGGAGCTACCGGAGAACTTGTGGAAGGAGGTAACTTGATCTAACATGAAGGTTAACTCACTACACTTGTACATGTGAGAGCACGCATCACAGCTATGTAAGAGGTAGCCATTGCAGTTGGCTTGAAACACTTGAAGTAATAAGCAGTCAATGAGTCTTGGTAGTTGAGTGAGAGCTCCCACACCAAAGGTTGGAGCTTATAGAAAGTGGATGTGAAAAACGCCTTTCTACATGGTGATTTGCAAGAAGAGATGTATATGGGGAGTAGCTCGTAGGTTATGAGGATATAGAGCATCGCATATATCTATGCAAGTTATAGAAAATGAATTTGAATAATGTATTTTTGCATGGTGATTTGTAAGAAGAGATGTATATGGGGAGTAGCTAGTAGGTTATGAGGATATAGAGCATTCCACATATCTATGTAGTTTACAGAAGACACTCTATAGGCTAAAACAAGCATCTAGAGTATGATCTAACAAGATCAAAGAGTATCTTGTCTACATTGGATTTTATGTTTTAGATGTAGATCACACACTTTTTGTGAGGAAGGGTGATGCAGGTTTGGTCATCATAGTCATCTATGTAGATGACTTGACCATTACATGTGATAGTGATAGTGAGATTGCTATTATCATGGGCCTTTTAAAGAAATAATTTGATATGAATGATTTGTGTGAGTTAAGGTACTTCCTTAGATTTAAGGTGATCAAATATGATGATAGTATATAGCTATCCCAAAGGCAGTATTATCCAAGCATGGCATGATATCATGTAAGCCTCTTTCAATGCCATTGAAGAAAAATGTGTAAAAGTTGAGTGCTGATGTTGGAGATGAGATGGAAGATCCTACTATGTTTAGGAAGATAGCAGGGAGTTTAATCTATATGACAATCACAAGGCCAAACTTGAGCTATATCATTGGACTTGTTAGTTAGTTTATGCAAGAGCTTATGAAGCCTCATTTAGATGCATTCAAATGCATATTGAGGTATATAAATTCCACCTTGCATTATGGACTTTTTTATGATGTAGTAAGGATGTACACATGTTTGGGTGCACAAATATAGATTGGGTTAGTAGCAAGTTTGATAGAAGATCTACCGGTGGACTTATGTTTTCCCTTGTTAGTGCAACAATTACTTGGAGTAGCAAAAAGAAGATCTACCAGTGGACTTATGTTTTCCCTTGTTAGTGCAACAATTACTTGGAGTAGCAAAAAGAAACAATGATTGCTTTATTGAGTACAAAGGTTGAGTATAGAGTTGCTGATATGGTAGCATGTGAGGTGGTATGGGTGCCAAAATTATTGGGTGATTTGGATATGTAGGGAGATGGTTTATTTATCATTCACTGTGATAACATGAGTAGACAGTTAGCTAGGAACACAGTGTTCCATGCTATCATAAAACACATTAAGGTGCATTATCATTTTTTGAGAGAGAAGACACTTGTAGGAGGGATCAACTTGATATATATCAATATGCAAGATCATATAGCTAACATTTTCATAAAGGCATTTGGTATAAAAAAGCTTTAAATTTTTTAAAGCCTACTTGGAGTTGTAGAGATGCAATTGAGCTTGAGAGGGAGTGTTGAGATGGCAAGCTCAACACATGCAAACATTGATAATTGACTACCTAGTTAGATATGCATCTCTACACTTAGCACACTGGTGGTCATTATAATTTTCACATGGCTATTAACTTATCACTTATTATATTTGGCTTGTTACACCTACCTACAAAACTGGCATATTTATAGTGCCAGCCAATTAGTATAGATAGTTATGCACTATTTGAATTAGTAGGCCTCTTTTCTTTATATCATATCTTATTTATACTTTATATACCTTGTATTATGTGAGGAAAAAATAAGAAAAACCAAAAGAATTTTTTTTTGTCTCAATTCTTCAATGAGCTTTCTTATGTGTGTATAGTGTGTGTTCAATATAGTAGCTCAAGCACATCCCTCCACCATGCGATTCGTCACACCATGGACCTAAGTTAGGTATCTAGAGTCATTTTCATGTGACTATGAATCCCTCATTCTTTATTGAAATGTGATGAAACTTTACACATATGTTATGAGTTGGCTAGTACCTTCTTGTTTTCCAAGAAGAGAAGAGCTTGGGCCTAAGTCTACTAGCAATTGGAGCCATTCTCCTCCCGTGAAATTGGCCCCATGCACCACCCAAGACCTTCCTAATATTTTTTTAAAATTAAAAAACATTTGAGCTCTTAATAATTTGTCAATGCATGTGCAAAATTTTGTCACATTTTGATAAAAAATGAGGGCTTTACAATCATGTGAAAATGGCTCTAGACACCTCCAGGGACCTCTTAACAAATTTTTTTCATGACACAAAATAGGTGACCCACTAATCCCATCACAAATGCACATGCACATTTTTAAGAATTACAATCAAATGATTAATCATACATGTGAGATTATCCTTTCTTTTATTGAAATGCTTGCACTTGCATCAATGAGTTGGCCAATAGTGCACATGGGTTTTTTTCATGGAAAGAAATTACAAGCGAATGCATAGGGCATTTGGAGCCATTTTTGTTGTAGGAAAATGGCTTTAGATGGGAGAATTTTTCCCAAGCACTTCTTGAAAATTTTTCCCCATGATAAAAACATGTGTGATATTAGCCTTCTCATTTATGCATGTGTAAAGCTTTATCACATACCAATATAGTTAGGTATTTTCAAAAAATATTCTACTCAAAGGTATGCATGGACTAATGATCAAGGAGTTATTATTGCAATTATTGATACTTGGAAATTTTAGACCATCTAGGCTCTGTAATTGCCATAAGCATAAAGTGTGCAATTTATCCACTTTGAGCACGAGGCAAGATGTAATTATAACAGAAAGGAAAAAGATGATAGGAGCTAGCTCCTTACAATGGAATAGAAAGGATTTAATTTACTTATGTTCAAAAATCCAACATTATTCAATATACCTTATTAACTCACCTTTAAAACTAATCCTAAATTTTGATACTAATCAACTATCTATAGCTAAGCTAATTATCTATTGTGATTGATATTCCTAAACCCATTAACTTATTATTTGATAACTTTGGGTGTTGGGACAACTCTTATTTATTAAATTTTCAATCTTTGATATAAATACCACACTACTAAAATTAGCTAGGTAATCTCCATGTTATTTTAGTCACCTAAGTAGTTAACTTGACTAACTAGATAATGTTACTAGTATTAACCTTTATAACTTGGCTCTTGTGAATCTTTGCATTATTGTGTGATGTGAGTATGGTGAGATTCTGAGTAAGAAAGGGTCTTGCAAAATTTATACTTGAGGGATAACTCGAGTATATGTTATATCCTCTTTCTCATAGAGAACTCAAGATGTCATCTTGACAATCGGCTTGACAAGAACTAGCACATTATTTTGTAGTCTTGATTTGATCCACTCAAGTTGCTGATAACTTCCTTGATTGAGATTTAATGGTATTGACCAATTTATCATTAGGTTTCACTTTGATACTATGTGTGATGTACCACCTCCAAAGATAGCTACTATGCGTGATGTACCACCTCCAAAGATAGCTAGCCCAAATGAGGTGATGTAATTGTGATAGGGAAGATGGAGATAACATGAGATGACATTGTAAAATGGAATAGAAAGGGACTTAATTAGCTAAAGTCTATAAAATCTTACATGATCAAACCTACTATACTAATCTACCCTAAGCAATACTAATCTATTATTGTGAATTTACTACCTAACTTAGCCAACCAATCTATTTTGTTTAATGTGACTAAATATATTAAATAGCTTAATATTTGATAGCCTTAAGTATTGGGAAAATTCTCATTAACTAATTTTCTTATCTTTGATATGACTACTATACTATTAACTAGCCATGTAACCTTCCATGCTATTTATCAAGTAGTTAGGTTGACTAACTAGATAATGTTTTGATATCCTAACTTTAATTTAAAAAATTTTCAACTTCTCACAAAATGGACTTTAAGAACTATAAAACAATCAAATAGAGAAGATCTTGAGCAAAAAGACCCGAGGATCGTAACCCGACATTTTCTGGATTGACAAGGACTGTAGCCACCCATCATGGAAGTTACCATGTGAATGAGAGTTATGAGCCATATTAGTCATTAGTGTCAATGTGTATAATATGGATGGTCCAAAAATATTAGATTTTTTGATAAGACTAGCATATTTTAGATATTATTTATTGCTGCTCCAAGTGACTGCAGCACTCCCAAAAGAGAACACATATCCACTGGTAGATCGTCTATCAGAAATACTACCAGCCCAATCAGCATCAGTGTATCCATGCAACTGTATTTGAATCCCAGTCTCATAAAATAGTCCATACTGCAATGTGGACTTCACATACCTGAGTATGCGTCTAGCCGCATCCAAATGCGGTTTCCTTGGAGCTTGCATAAACTGACTTACCAATCCAATAGCATAGCTCAAATCTGGCCTGGTAATAGTCATATAAATCAAACTTCCTACTATGTGTCTGTACGTAGTAGGGTCTTCGAGAAGCTCACCTGCATCTGTGCTCAACTTCACATTCTGCTCCAAAGGAACTAAAATAGGCTTACAGCCTGTCATCCCATATTTGGACAGCATGTCCAATCCATACTGCCTCTACAAGAGACATCACTTCAAACATGGAGAAGAAGAATGAGTGATCCAGAAGATTTCTAATCAAGTGTCTTGGAATTATACCCCCCTTTCGGAGCCAATAGAACCATCAAATTTGTGATTTGAGCATCAGGTTGCTATTTTTGCCAAGATCCCCTCCATAAAGAACTCTTCTTCTTATCCACAACCCTTCCTCTCTAATTTAGCTATAAATAAGAGGCATGGGGAGCCATTGAGAGTAATCTGAGCAAGAGGGGAGAGGCCCTTCCCTGGAGTATAGAACAAGAGGAAGTGAGGTAAGAGAAGCGTGAGCATGCAAATTTCTCGTCAAGAAGACAAGGAGGATACTTGGTGAGCTCTCAAATTCAATTTCTCCATCCCTTCTATCCTATTCCTTCCTATGGAATGAAGACTCTTCTCGATTTCTCAAACTCTTTGGTGATCACTTCCCCCCCCCTATCAATCAAAATTCCTTCAATCTAATTACCCCCAAGCTCCTTCACCAAATTTCCCTTTTTTGTGGTCTCACGATAAAGACCATGGCCCCAAAGAAGAAAGCTACGAAGGTCGCAAAGGCAGGAGTTGCCAATAATGCAGCAGACACAATTACTAAAAACAAAATGACTAGTACGAGGATTACGAGCAAAGCCGCGAATACCATCAACCAAGCACCTGTCACAAATCTTCATGTACTTATTTTCTTAAATAAAAGTAGCTAGCATGCCTTTATTCCATGAATAGGAAATAGAAGCTGCATGCAAAAAATAAGATTTTATTCGATTCAAACATATAATTTCTTGAGGAATTCTTAACCACAAATTCCAATGGTTAATTTGGATCTATAGAAGATGAACCTATAGATATACAAGGAAGGTATTGTGTTCCTAAACATTTAATTTTTCTGATTTTTGTGTTGATAAAATGAAATCTCTGAATCACAAATGCTAATCCTTGGTATATAAGAAACCTTGATATGCAATTGCCAAATGATACGATTCGTAATTAAACTAATCAAGATTTTCTTTTATTATGGGCAGAGACCCACAAAACTCCATGGGAGTTATCCTCAAGTATGAAATTCTCCTTAAATTCAATCCAAACTAATCCCTAAGGAAGAGGGAATCCACGAAGACTATTGGAAGGTATTGCCACTTATGTTGATTTGTCTCGAAGTTATTTTTGCCACCTAGGCTGATTTGTCTCGAAGTTATTTTGCCACTTAGGTTGATTTGTCTCGAAGTTATTTTGTCACTTATAGTTATTTTGCCACTTATGCTAATTTGTCTCGATGTTATATTGCCACTTATGTTGATTTGTCTCGAAGTTATATTGCCACTTATGTTGATTTGTCTCAAAGTTATTTTGCCACTTATACTGATTTGTCTCGAAGTTATTTTGCCACTTATGTTGATTTGGCTTGAAGTTATTTTTGGAAAGAAAAGATTTGTCTTAGAATTAATCTTGTTAAGAGTTTATGTATAATGCATTCGAAATAAGATGTTTGTGATTGTAAGCTAGGTACTGATCTTTCCTAAAATCATCAGGCTAAAAGATGGATGACAGAGTATAGATCTGCGAGACTGAGGCAGTATTTTGGTAAACACAGAACACCGACTGAGGCAGTGTTCTTGATGGTGCTAGACCTCCCCAAGACCAGCATGAATAAAGCCTACTCCAAGGGGTTTTTTCTTTTTTGTTTCGCATTAGTGAGTTTAGACCAATCATGATGCGAATGGTCTTGTCGTAGGGAACTCTAGTCAGCAGGAGAGGAGGTAAGGATACGAGGGGACTCTAGTCATAAACTCCTAAGGCTCTTACAAACTGCTAACTACCTTTTGATTTTCAAATTGTTTTCAGGAAGTTCCAATACTAGTTGGGGAACAGAACTTGGGGAGAATAATACTTTGAATAGAAGACATTATAAAGGTCATTTTTCTAAAATGAACTATTAAGAAGGAATTACATTGCTCTATTTTTGTATTTTAAATTAAAGGCATGTAATGAATTTGTATCAGGAGATAATTCAAGGAATTTGATTTTATATGTTGAGCCTAAGGTGGTAGGTAATTAAATAACTAAAACTACTCTCTCAGGGGAAGTGGGAGGATGGTATGGTTGGGTGGTCTCGGTAAGCCGAGAGCTTTCCTAAGAAGGAATAAAAAAGTAGTGAAATCTCCTCTTGTTGATATATTTTCTTGATTTATGGTAGAAAGACGAACCTTGGGAACGATTCTTGATTTTCCAAGTTATGTTTATGTCAGCAATGCACTCCTCTAGCTTTAGCTAGAGAAACCAGATGTTGCATATATTAGATCAGATATACAATCCTTCACCCTTGTATTACGAAAGGCGATGGATGTTAAGTAGAGGATATTGTTACATTGATGCAAGCCGTCTTGCTTGCCTCGAAAATAATTTAAAGAGATTAAGATGGATGGAAGCCCTTATGCTTGCCAAGATTTATCTATTCTATGAGGCTAGAATAAACTCAAACATGTTCACTAGAGGGCAATGGGTCAAACTAAATTGTTACATCTATGAGGAGGTTACAAGGGTTATACTGATTGATCAAGTCATGGTTGTAGGATGCTCTAGCTGCCGCAAATACAAGAAAGATGGATTACATGATCTTCTTTTGAAATATAGATTTTTGGATATTTATTCTCAGAATCCTAATTACTATATGCGAGGGATGTATCTCAATGCCATGCTTAGATTGTGGTATGAAAATATTTTCCAAGAATAATATGAGCTCTCGAACTACTCAAATAATGTATTCCCTTTCTATTGATGTAAAGAATTTTTTTTGTATATTCGTTTATCTCCTTGATAAATCAAAATAGTAGATGGATTTTTTTAAAAAACTTTCTTTTGAAGTATAGACCTTGATCATTGTTCGAAAGGACAAGTAGTACATAATTTCCCTCCTAAATTAATGAGGTAGAGTCGGCAAGTGAACATTGTTTTTTTTTCTTTTGAATATGGTTGGAAAGAAAATTGATCATAAAATTGCATAATCTTCAAAACATCACCCCGAATCTCAATACTATGGAAGCCCAAGAGAAGAAATTTCTTCTCAAGCAGTACAAGCCACTGGAGTTTGATGGTAAAGGAAGGGACATTCCACCTGAAGGCAAAACATGGATAGAATCTATGGAAAACTATTTCAGTGCTACAAGGATTGCACCATCAAATCAAGCCATGATTGCCAAACTAAAACTCACAAGAGATGCCCATCTTTGGTGGAAGCAATGGTGCAAGGACCAAAGAACTCTTGAAGGTGCTATCACTTTGGGACAAAATTAAGGACGCGGTACGTGGGAGATATCTTCCATCCACATATCAAGCCCAAAAGATGAATGAGTTATTCAATCGAAAGCAGTAAGCCTAAGCCTAGAAGCCTACTACTCCAAATTCATAACACTGCTAAAATATGCACCAACAATGAATGTTTCACACTAAGTATCCAAATTTTGCAATGGTCTAAACCCACCCCTAAATACACGTCTTGAATCAATGAGACCATTAAATTTACAAGATCCATTGATTTGAGCAGCTCCAATAGTTTAGAAAATTGAACAAAGGCCAAGAAATGCAAAATTTTGGAATAGAAACAGTCAGAATAAGGGCAACTTTCAAGGTTATGCAAAAAGAGCCCAAGGATAGTACCAACCAAACAAGATGAAGAAGGCCAAATCAAATGCAATGGGAAGATTTATACCCATAGGAAGGAGCACTGAGACTCCAAGGTATTTCTATTGCAACGAACCAGTACATTTCAAGGAGGTAGTGCCCGAAGCTTAGCTAAGGTCAGTTTCGCAGGCAAAGCCAAGATGCCATGGAAAAGGTTGCTAGAATAAACCTAAAGGAGGAGAGTAATGATAAAGATCCCAAAATGGAATCCGATATGGAAAGAGCCGAAGTATACTCCACTCTCAATAAGAAGGGTCGAAATCACCAATTCTCAGTAATTCAAACACCAACATATTATCAAGGTAAATCCTTTCAAATTTTAATCGACTATGGAAGTACCCACTCTTTCGTATCACTAAAATGTGCAAAAAGATTAGGCATAAGCACTATTCTTGCACCTAGAATGCTTGTGGAATTAGCAAACGGTAAAGAAGTTCTATCAATACAACAAACTAGCAGGGTAGAATTTAGCTTGGGTGGCAATTCTTCCAAAATGAACTTCTGAATTATGAACCTCAGGGCTTATGAGTGTTTGCTAGAAATGGATTGGTTAATTCCAAATAATGCCCATATCCATTGTGAAAAGGGTCAAATTACATTCCAAAACTCAAAGGGAGAACAAGTAACCACTTAGGAAGAAGCAAGAAACCCTAAGGTTCATCTGGCTAAAGCCTCATGAATAGTAAAGGGATTGATTACCCATCTATCTAATTAAACTCAACAAGGCTGAGAAGAATAGTGAAGCCAAGGATCAACCATCTTGCCTAAAAGAATATGCAGATTATTTTCTCGAAGACCTGAAAGAGCTCCCACCCACAAGGAAAGTAGATCATGAAATCCAACTCATTCTAAGTGCTGCCCTCGTCGCCAAAAACGACCTTACTGAATGTCAATTTCTGATGCCATTGAGTTGAAAGAACAACTCAAGCAACTATTAGACCAAGGATACATTCAGCCAAGTAATTCACCATGGTGAGCCCCCAGATTTATTTTAGAAAAAGAAAGACGAAACACTACGCCTTTGTATCGATTACCTTGGATTAAACCAGGTGACAGTGAAAAACAAATATCCAATTCCTAGGATAGATGAGTTGTTTGACCGACTCCAGGGAGCAAAGGTCTTTTCAAAGATTGATCTCGGATCAGGATATTATCAAATAAGAATTAGGGAGGAAGATCTCCCTAAAACTTTTTTTAATACAAGGTACGATCATTTTATGAACTTATTGTGATGTCATTTGGGTTAACAAATGCTCCTACCACCTTCAACAGGTTGATTTCCGGCCATGCTTGATGACTTTGTTCTCGTCTTCTTTGATGATATCTTAACATATTCCAATAATGAAGAAGAACATGAACCATAGCTATGAATAGTTCTTGAAACAATGAGAGGCCACAAACTGTATGCTAAAAAGAAGAAATGTGCTTTCTTTAAGAATCAGATTGAATATCTAGGATTCATAGTATCGACAGATGGCATTTCAGTGGATCTTGCCAAGGTCCAAGATGTACAAGAGTGGCCACCCCCAACTAATAGGTTGGTCCAGTAGCCTATGCTTTAAGAAAATTAAAGATCCATGAAAGAAACTATGCCACACATGATATAGAATCACTTGATGTAATTCATGCCTTTAAACTATGGAGACATTACATGCTTGGTAATAGGTTTTCTCTAGTCACTGATGATCATAAGAGCCTAAAGTGGATTTGTACTTAGCTAGATCTCAATATGAGACAACGCTAATGGATTGAGACCTTGCAAGCATTTGACTTTGAAATCAAGTATAGACTAGGCAAGGAGAATGTGATTTCAAATGCCCTAAGCCATAAATCATTCCTTAATGCTCTAATCCTAGAAGAACCCTCTAGAGCTCGAACTCTTGCCAGAATGATTTCAATGCCTAATGACCCTCTCCTAGAAATGGCTAAAGAAGAGGTGGAGAAGGATCCAAGCTATTAAGACTTGTTAAGAGAAATTTCCATCAAGGATTCAAATCCAAAACTCCTCAAGACTAAGTATCAAGATTTTTCCATAAATGAGGAGCTTGCCTATTACAGGGCAAGACTATGTATTCCTGCAAGTTAGGAACTCAAAAGGAAAATACTCTAGGAAGCTCACAATTTCCCATTTTCAGGTCATCCTGGTTATGCTAAGACTCTTAATACAATTAGAAAAAGTTTCTACATTGGGAAAGACTCAAGGGTGAGGTACTCAAGTATGTCACCAAATGCCTAAACTACCGACGAATTAAGGCTGAGCATGTCAAGATGCCAGGAAAGCTCCAACCACTTAACATTCCTCAAATGAAATGGAAGTATATCAGCATGGACTTCATAGTTAGATTACCCCCGGTACAAGGAGGGTATAACTCCATAATGATAGTCATTGATATGCTAAAAAAGTGCACACCTTACTCTTGTAAAAACCAATTACTAGGCTTTCGATATCGCCAGGATTTTTATGGCTTCTTTGCGTACCTTTGTGGCTGTAATATACTTAGCTTTAGTGTGATAGGTAATGCCACATATTTTTGCAAGTGAGACATCAATGAGATTGCACCACCATAGAAGGTAGAAACATATCATCTTGTTGACTTTCTATTGTTAACATTCTATACAGTCTACGTCTATGTACCCAAGTATACCACTACTACTTTGCCCAAAGTATATGTACACATCTATTGTACCATTCAAGTACCTCAAGTTTCCTTTCACTACTTCCCAATGCTTCTTGCTACGATTTGACATGTACCTACTTACTACACCCACTACAAATGCAATGTCCAAGTGAGTGGCAATCATAGCATCTCCTCAACAAATTTGGAACAGTCATCAACACTAAGTTTCACATATGGATGCAATGGAGTACTACTTTCCTTCCCCCCTCCATATAAAACTGCTACAACACTTTGCTAACATAATCCTTTTTGAGACCAATAGAGCAATATCTTTGTTATATCCTTGATTATGCACATGCCAAGAATGTGATTTGCATGTCCCAATTCCTTCATTTCAAAGGTTTCCATTAGCATTTTCTTCAAGGCATCAATCTCATACTTGTTTTTTCTAGCTATCAACATATCATCCACATAATGAATCAACACTATCAAGCTGTCATCTTTAGCCTTTGTAACATATAAGCAATGGTTTGTCCCACTTCTCTTATAGCCATGAGATTGCATAAAGGCATCAAATTCACTATATCATTGCTGTGGGGCCTAATTTAATCCATAGAAACTCTTTTTTAGCTTGCAAATAATATTTTATTTGCCATGTTCCAAAAACCTTGTGTCTACTCCATGTAGATCTCATCATGAAGATCACCATGTAGAAATGTTATCTTGATATTTTCATATCATGCGTAACCACCAAGACAAGCAAAATGTGAAGAGTATTCAATTTGACCACATGTGAAAAGATCTTATCAAAGTCCACACTTTTTTCTTATATAAAACAAGTGCATGCGAGAAGCGATCTTTTCTAGGCATCCTCCAATTCTTATTTCACATAATCTATTTATTTCTCATTTTCTCTTAGGCATATATTAAGCACCACTACTGCTCCTTCACTACCACCACCATCACCTCCTCCAGGACCACTACCATGACCACCTCCAGTGCTGCTACCACCACCACCACTTCTACAGCTTCCACTACCACCATTGTTCATTCTCCATTGCCACCAATACCTCTACCACCACATCTTACTCACCCCCTCCTCACATTAGCATCACTATTAAAGTGCCAGAAACACATAGTCTCTTTCTCCACCCATGTTTCTCCCCCATATTAACTACCTCAAGTATTTTTCATCTCTCTCTCTCTCTCTCTCTCTCTCTCTCTCTCTCTCTCTCTCTCTCTCTCTCTCTCTCTCTCTCTCTCTCTCTCTCTCTCTCTCTCTCTCTCTCTCTCTCTCTCTCTCTCTCTCTCTCTCTCTCTCTCTCTCTCTCTCTCTCTCTCTCTCTCTCTCTCTCTCTCTCTCTCTCTCTCTCTCTCTCTCTCTCTCTCATTTGTTTAGGCTCACACATGGATTGAACTTAAGAATCTATTTATAATAACCCTTGTAATTTTGCAAGGGTTTAGGGTTAGTGTGAGATCCATTGTGTCAAACACTTTTAGTGGTTAATATTTGGGTAATAATAATATAAGAATGTTATTTGTTTGATTGTGCATGTACATATTTAGTGGCTTAGAAAAAATACCTTCGTTGTGGTACAAGGCTTGCTCAAGAACTTGTATAACCCTGCCAAAAATCAGGTGACCAACATGTATATAAACTTGACACTCGAATTGCAAGATCTGTGGCCTTCCTAATAATACTTGCTTGGTCACCCTGCAAACCTAATAACCCTAAAGTCCAAAATGCATTCCACATTAGCAATAATCATGTAGAATTTGGTAATGCAACCTTCTACTTATGTGAATGAGCATTGCTTTAGTTCAGCTCCTCAATATGGCTAGTTACTTTTCTAAAAGAACAACTCTTCCATGTGTGCTAGTTGTATCTAATTGCTAATCCCAAGGCAGGGTGGGAGGGTCCATCTATAAGAAATCATCTATATAACATGAATTCAAAGGATATTAAGAAATACACTTTCTTTACATGTTATAAGGCCTTAAAATGACCCCTTTTACTTGACAACTTATAGATTTTTTTCAAATTGCAATTTAAAAACCCCTTTTGTAAACATGATCCCATAAATTTTACTAAATATAATACCCTTTCTTTTGAATTGACATGGTATTTTACATAAGGGGGATCCCTTGGGTGGCCAATATCCAAGGCTAACTTGGAAACTTGTACAATCCTTGCCATTTTATGAATGAGCATTGCTTCAATTGAGTTCATTTGGCCAATGAACTTTTATCTAAGAACAACTTCCTTGTTTGTTAGATGTTTCACCATGGCCAATGTATTGTGCATGTTGGCTATTAGTGTTGCTTGCTTTTGCTATTCCTCTCTAGGGGAATGATCTCATAATCCTATCATGATAGGTTATTGTAGGAATTGAATAAGCATTTCATAACTCAACTAGCTACCTTCACATATCCATTAGTGCTATTATGGAAAAATTTATTGTGTCAAGCATGATTCGTTGCTTTTTGGATTCATTGAATTCCATCATATGAACTTAGTCATTGCATTGACATTTTTACAATCTCTTTTGTTGGCTCCATATTTCTTGATGATGACATATGATTCTATTTTGTCTCTTCCAAAAGGCATGACTTGCTGGATTTTGAAGTCTTTAGAACCCATTGATGGTAGCTCAGTGAAGTCAAAGTGTGTGACGTATTCGATTTTCTTATCTTTGAAATAAGTGGATAGCATGTGATTGAAGCCAAAGGGCATGATCCGATGCACTATCATGTCTTTGAAATTCTCAAACTTGTAGAAATGAATCAAAAACATGCAAAAGACAAGGTATATGTTGTCTTTTTTAAAACTCAACATTATGACAAAAAATTGAGTAGTCCATCAAGAGATCGTTATAGGCAATGATGTCTATCTAGAACTCCCTCAAGATGTGGTGGACTTTACTACACAAAGTCTCTAAACTCTACCTCAAAGGGAAATTTATTATCTATTCTCACTACAATCAACCTAAAATTAAGGCCACTAAATAGTACTATGGTCACCTAACCATTTTCCTAGCATCATCACTTACAAGTGATTGCTTACACAACTTATTCCAAACCAAAGCAGACATGTGTTGCTCTTAGTTCAAGGAGAGTGAGAAATGAGGGGGAGTCAATCTATCAGCCCCCCTACCCATGAGGCAAAGTCTCACCCCAACCCCCTAAAATGACACAAGGTTGGTGAGCTCTAGAATTTTCCCTAATGTTAGCTCTTCATAGCCTATTGACAAAATCTATTGGCTTACCAAGACCACCCTACTAGAGGATGGGTCTTTTGAGAGCTTGCCCTTTTATTTTACATTTAAAATGAAGGTTCTTAATTACCTAATTACCTAGCATAGTTAATATAACATACAAAAAAAATCTTCCTTAATTAATCTTATTAGCATAAGGTTCTTTCACATGATCTTAGTATAGACACAAAGATAAATTGAAAACAATCTTTTCGTAAAAAATAATTCTTTATTCAATTTAAGCAATATAGCTTTATTTACATCAATAGATCTGTCCAAAATAGGACCCACCCAAAGGCATTACCACCAAATATTTACTCTCAGCTAGCATTAGCGCCTTCCAAGAAGTTGCCCTAGGCTCTTAGGGGTTAGAATAGTCTTTGATACTCAAGGGATTTATAGCCAGAGCCCCCTAGAACCCTTGCCATCTCCTAGCCAACTAGACTCCCTATGGAGAGACCTCTCTGATGCCAGGAGGCATATTTTACAATGGATTCCGTGAGACCGCAATGGATTCCGTGAGTTTTTTAGACCACAGTGGATTCTATGAGGTTTTTGTGGTGGATTTCGTAAAATTATATTTATTTATCAGGGCTCGTATACAAGGTGGATTCCTTGTGTGAGAAGTTGACGAGGACGCCTGTGCTTTTTTTCGGTCGTCATCTTAATTTAATGTGCACGTGGATGACTCCAGAGTGGGTGATTCCGCAAAATACATATTTAAATTAATGGATGTTTATGAGTTTAGAGTACACTCGTATTAAATTAAGGTTAGGACCCAAAGTTCTAACCTATTTATTTATTTTGTAGCTGAAGACTACTAGGTATTCACTATTATTTGTTTATTTTATTTATAAACAATTGTGAATGCTTTAGTTGATGTGTAGAGCAGGCACCGGTGGCTTTGGGTAGCACTGGGCGTTAGCGTAAGTCCAAGCGTAAATTTTATTATTAAAATTATTACTCTAATTGTAAGTTATAAGTTTAAACTTCTTTACTAATAATTAGATCATTGTCCTTAATACTATTAACTTATTTGTTTTTTAATATAGATTATTTTAGAATATGAGATTCAAGATATGCTTTTATTGAAATAAGCTTTCTTTATGGAATACTTGTTATTTTCTTAATGTGGTTAAGTGTAGAAGGCTTTTCTAGCTTTCTTTATAAAAGCAACAAGATTGCGTGCAAAACAGGAGAATAGGGTGAAAACTTAGTTTTTTCGTTTCTCCCTCATCCAAAATTGGAATTCAAAGCTTCAAGAGTCGTTTTGGGGGTTTTGGCACGCTCGATGGTGATGTCAAAATGTCAAGATTCAGAGCACACAATTTTCTGCAGCAACTGGAGCATGTGTTACAGGATACCTCTTGACTCTTAAAAGTCTGTATTTCAATTGATATTTGTACTTTCTTTGTAATTATATGTAAGATATGTATACAAATATCCATGTAAAACTATAATATATAATTAAGGATGTCAAACCATGGCTTTTGCCATGGGGGAGGTTAGGCCCAATCGTGCATATTTCTCTTGTCTTTCTCAATCTATTGAGTTATTCAAATCCTCTTATGTATTATAATGTTGATTGTATTTAATAATTGAGATTTTTGATTTATTAGATTTTTCCACTAAATTCTTTGTTTATGATTGAGATTTGATTTGCTAGATTTGCCATGTATTCTGCTTCGCAACACTCTCACTCATAGATTTGGTCATAATATCTAAAGTAGTAAACATAGCCTTTGGTGAAAGCTCTCACAATTAGCCTTGGAGGAGACTGTGTGTATCTTTGAATTTATCGTGATTTTTAAATAGATTCCTAAAGTACAAGTTCAAGCACAAACAGTCTTGCTAATGCATCATCCCCTATACATCAAACAATTTTTTGATGTAATTTAAAATAGTGAGGATTTGTTTTAGATAGTATCCTTCTGATATCAAGTTCCACTTGATTATTATGTGTCAAGTTGAGGTAAAAAGGGGTATCATAACCTTCAACCTTATGATTATATCCAAAGTAAATAATTCTAGGGTCGTAAGACTCAATAGTCTTTCAATGAGTTTAACTTCCTCATTTAAAGAACTGTGATCCCTTTGATCTAAAGAGTTGGGTTTAAATCTATTGAATCCCTTTTACTATGCTCATTTGGATTATAACTTGAAAACTTGATTGATTTATGGTCTTGTAAAGTTCTAAAGTTACTTCCTCGAGCAGGATAGAAAGAGAGGCAAAATCCCTAACTCCCTCAAGATAGTTTTCCTTTCTAGTTTCTTGGTTCTTATCCCTTAGGTAACATGGAACCTATAACTCATATTAATTTCCACTCTATTTGAAAATAATTCATTTTTATAATGACAACTTTAATAGGACAAGGACAAAGGTGCCCTTAGGCTTTGAGTCCTTTGGATCTTTAAATCTTGAAGAAAAACTTGATCTCACATATATTCTTTAAATTATGAGTCTAATTCTTCTTGCATTGTCCCTCTTAAGAAAAAATTCTGAAGTGGCCTTAACTTTCCTATAGTGTTTATTTAAACTAGGAAATAATCTATTATTTCATGAAAAGAAAAATCATTTACTAATTCTTATCTAGCATTTCTTACATTTGTAATGCTTGCTACCTTAATCTACTTTTATGGAATAATGTGCTACCACCCAAATCCAACCCCATCAAAGAGGAGCAATTCCTTATGGATGCCCCTCTAAGGTATCATAAAATATGGATCCACCCTACTAGGCCACGGTGTACCACAAGGTGTCCAAACATGGGGGGTGTATTGCATATCATGTATTTCAACTCAACTCAATGATTACCATACAATTTAATTTATAATGAAATAACAATAGAAAAAACTTGGGTTTGGTTTGGAGTGACATTATTTTCCCATGCGATCTCGTAACTTTCTCCCATACTTCTATGCTTTGGGGCCATCTTTGCTTGCACTCTCTACAAATTGTAACACGTTCGCTCATGATCTTTACGATTTTGTGGTGCATCCTATGCACTTTGATCTTGGTCGATCTAGAAGCTTTGAACCAATGCTTTCTCCTTGCTTTGGATGGCAAAAGGCCTTGATAGGGTCAAGAGCTTGGAAAATCAAATAGGTCTTGAGTGAATTTCCTTCCTTTTTTTCTCTATTTATAAATCTCTCAACCCTTCTCCCCCTATCTCACTCAATCACTTTTCCTCTATCTCTATCCTCTCTTTCTCCTTCTCTCTATCTCTATCAACCCTTGTTTTCCTATCTTTCTCAATCTTCTTTTACCTCTTGTAATCACTCACACAAACACACACACACACACACACACTCTCTCTCTCTCTCTCTCTCTCTCTCTCTCTCTCTCTCTCTCTCTCTCTCTCTCTCTCTCTCTCTCTCTCTCTCTCTCTCTCTCTCTCTCTCTCTCTCTCTCTCTCTCTCTTTTGTCTCCTCTAGTACTATCCCTCATAAACTCCCTCTCTCTCTCTTTTGTCTCCTCTAGTACTATCCCTTATAAACTCTCTCGACTCTATCTCTTTCCTTCTCTCTCTCTCTCTCTCTCTCTCTCTCTCTCTCTCTCTCTATATATATATATATATATATATATATATATATATATATATATATATAGACAAATGAGGAGAAGAAACTCTATCTCTCAATCTCTCTTCCTATTCCTATCACCCTCTCTATAGGTTGCAACCATGATTTGGAAATAATTGTTTTGAAAGGTAATTAATCTTATGTCTTAAGTTCAAGGTATTGGATATGCTCAATGCCCCAGCCTCATAAGGTGCCACCAATGATCCATGGTGCTATAATTTGCAAGGTCCTCCATTATGAGGAGAAGCTATGTGTGAGCATGGACATTGGATGGGTCTTGATTTGTATGTCAAATAAGGTCTATGTGACGGGATGGCAAAAAGGGGCCCTTTATGGATCCTCGAGGAAGTTACTATATGTATATCCTCTATATCACATGTGTTCAAGGCCTACTTATAAATATCCTTATCTGTGAATTTTTTCTAAATAAAACATAACCCTTTTCTATTCAATCTATAAATGACCCCTTTATATTACACCCTTCTATATGTAAAAAATGTATAAAAATGATATTTTTAAAATACCTTATTTTGAACCCACGTGATGCACACATATATTCATGAGTAACTTACCCGAGTGTGGATCTAGCCTTTGGGTTAGATAGAGTTATTATGCTAGTAGTAACTCGAGGCATAATGCATCGAATTGTGGGGTATGGGAGTTATTAGAGGGGCCTCTATTTTGGGCTCCAAGGGTCATAGAAGTGGCCCCTAGCTAGGGGTACTCAAGGAGGCCAGCAACCCCCCCTAACAAGGGTCCAAGGATAGCATCCTCAGCCTTTCTCAGATGGCTAGGGAAGATTCATAATATGGTCAAATATACCGACTAGTCTACCTTCCTATGCTATAAAAGGAAGTCCCCTCTAAAGCCATTGTCAATCTATCTTTCACCTAGTTAGAGTTCTTTCAACTACCCTTAAGCTCTTCGCCTATCATTCATCTAGGTCACCATCTAAGCTTCGGAGTGGAAGCACATAGGTGGACAGAGACATCTTTGTATCAATTCATTTGAAATTAAAGTAGTCTCTATTTTTCTCATATTTGTTGTGTATTCTCTACTCCTTGCTCAGATTCTATCCCCGTGTGTCATATAGTTTCTACACAAGGCTATTATATGGCCATCACTCTAATAGTCCCTCTTGGGCTTATCGACTTTTCCATCCCCTTCGACGATGAATTCATAGAGTGAAATCGTAAGATGCCATTGGTGTGATCAATATACAGTTTCCATCCCCTTCGACGATGAATTCATAGAGTGAAATCGTAAGATGCCATTGGTGTGATCAATATATAGTTTCCATTGGTGTGATTGATGCATAATGACATTCGGACTAGAGGAAGATTTGCTCTCTATTCGACGGGTGTGGAGATGACAATGATAATGAGGATGATGATCTATTTGTTTTAATGATGGATGAAGCAAATGATGCGTTCAAAAGTTGATCATCAAACAATGATGAGTGGGGGGAGATGATGTTTTTGAAATTAATAGCTCATGACAGATCATTGATAAGATTTAAAGGGTTTGCTAAGTACTTAAAATTATAATAGTTTTTGAATTATTAAGGTTTAAACCTTTTTTCAATTAGTTCATGTACGAGGGTCATTAGCATAAAGGGAAAGAGCATATTTTATATGCAAGATGTTACATTCTCTCCCTCTTAGATGAATCAAGATGTCCTCATCTCGTGAGAAACTAGGGGTATTGTTTATATAAGGCATCCTCGTCAATCCAAGTGGCATCCTTTATGGGATAATCTTTCCATTGGATGAGGTATTCTCTAAGGGTTCTACTTCTTAGGGTTCTCTCTTTTACATCAACTACTCTATGAGGTTGAAGCTAAAGGACTCCTTAGGTCGACATTACAACATATTTGTCATCAAGAACATACTTGGGATTAGGAACATAAGCTTTCAACAAGCTAATATGGAATCCAATGTGGTTCTTTAATGCTCTAGAAGTTGCAATTTGTATGCATTAGGTCCTAGACACTTTAAGATTTGATAGGATCCACAATATCTTGGATCAAGCATCTTGAATTCTCCTAATGATAGGGAACTCTTCTCTTGACAAATATAGAGAAAAACCATGTCTTATTCTTTGAAGATTCATTCTTGTCTTGCTAGATCAACATAGGCCTTTTGTTGATCCTTGGCTACTTGAATGTCTTGTTTGATGGCCTTGACCTATTCATCGTTTCTTCTAGCATCTTCTTAGAGGCTTCTACCTTTAAGATAGGATTTGAAAATTTGAGTGGAGTAAGACAATCTTTCCCATATAATTCTTGAAAAGGGATCATCTTGATGATTTGATTATATGATGCATTGTTGGAAAATTCTACTAAGGGTAAATATTACATCCACCACTTAGGTTCTCTACGACAATATGCCCTAAGTATGTCTTCAATGACTTGATTAAATCACTCCATTTGATCATCAATTTTTGAACATGATATGCTATACTGAAGCAAAGCTAGGTCCCAATGGCTTCAAATAGGCTCTTCCAAAGATCTAAAGTAAAAAGGGAATCGTAATCACTAAACATCCTCTTAGGTAATCTATGGAGCCTAAAAATCTCCTTTGTAAAGAGCCTTGCAATATCTAAAGCCTCATAATTTGCTTTGGTAGAGAGAAGATTAGCAACTTTTGTCCACATGTCCCTAATGACCATAATGGAGTTATATCCAACTTGTATTGAAGGTAAACCCACCATAAAATCCATATTAATAAAATCCCATTCCATTTGAGGGATGTCAAGTGTTTGGAGCTTGCCAAGCATCTTGATATACTCCACTTTCATCTACTAGTATCTTAGACACTCGATGACATACTTAAGCACATCACCCCTTGGCTTTTCCCAATGGTAGCTCTTCCTTATGGCGTTGAGCACCTTAGTGTAACTAGGGTGTCCTAAGAATGGGGAGCCATATGCTTCCCAAAGTGTTTTCTTTTGAGATCTTGACTTGATAGAATGTACAATCTTGTCTTGAAGTAAAAAATTCATTTCTTGAGATAGAGAAATCCTACTACCAAAGCTTCAACTTAGAATCTTGGTCCTTAGCTAGACTTCCCTTTGCAATTGTTCGTAGTTTGGATCTTTAGACCCTTCTTCCTTTGCCATCTAGAGGATGAGATCACTTGGCATTGGCACAATGGTTGCTAGGGATTCTACACTTGCATGTTCTTTGAAGATGAGTGCATTGAAGATGAGGAATGCTTTGCAGCTTAAGGCATTCAAAACTATATTCTTCTTTGCCAATCTCTACTTGATTTGAAAGCCATATTCCTAGAAAGCTTTAATCCATCACCACTGTCTCAAGTTTAGATCAACTGAGTGAAGATCCATTTGAGACACTTGTGGTTGATGACTAGGGTAAAGTTCTTCCCTAGAAAATAATGCCTCCATAATGAATCACTACTAAGAGTTGGAAATCATGTGTAGCATAGTTTTTCTCATGTATCCTCAATTATCTTGAAGAGTACGCCTTTGAATGACCTTCATGCATTAGTACATAGCCTAATGTTAGGAGCTTGCATATGTTACAACTTCAAACTCTAGAATTAGGTCAAGAACCTTTAAGATAGGAGCTATTACTAGGCTTTTCTTGAGTTTCTCAAAACTAGACTGCTCAATCGGAGTCCACACAAAAGAAACTTACTTCTTGAGCAAATTGGTAAGAGGTGCAGCTATCAATGCATAGTCCTTGATAAACATCCTATACCATCTAGTCAAGCCTAGAAACCTTCATACTTCCTTGATTGAATTTTGAGACGACCACTCTTGCACATCTTTGGATCCAATGCAATCCCCTTCTCATATTTAATAAATCTAAGGTACTCTATTTGCCTCTTGAAGGATACACACTTTTTCTTTTTAGCAAATAGAGTCCATGAATTCTTAAGGTCTCTAACACAATCCTAATCTATGCCTCATGGTCTTGTTTTTCTTTAGAATAAGTTAAGATATCATCAAAGAAGACTAAAACAAACTCATCAAGGTAGGTCCTAAAAATATATTGCACCATCTTGTTGAAAGTGATAAGGATGTTAATCAACCCAAAGGACATTACAATGGATTCATAATGTCCATATATTGTGCTAAAGGTGTGATCTTTGGGATGTCTTTCTCTTTGATCCTAATCTGGTAGTAATAGCTTGATCTTAGATCAATTTTTTAGACTATCAAAAAGCTCATCTTTTCTAGGCATTAGATATCTATTCTTGATTGTTACCTAGCATAGATGAAGAGTATTGTCTTTCTTCTTTTGAAATAAAACCAGGGCTCCCTATGATGAATTACTTGGTCTTATGTATCCTTGGTCTAGTAGCTACTTGAGCAATTCCTTTAACTTGATGGCCTTTTGGATTGACATTTGGTAAGACTGCTTTTCCACCAATTTAGCTCTTTTAATCAGTTCAACCTCATAATCAACTTCCCTTTTAGGAGGAATCTTTGTATTGGAAAGACATCAACATATTCCTTTATCCAAGAAGGTGATTCTTCCATTTCTTTATTTTGATCCACCTTGTTAAGCTTCATTCGATAGATGAGTAATCCTTTTCTTAAACCTTAGACAATGCACAAAGCTTTTGCCAGTTGGATATTTGGTCTTTCAGCTTCACCTTGTGTAGTTACTTAAATGCCTTTTGCATTTTGAAATGTGACTTGGCCCCTTCCCAATAGATGTGGGTATCATTCAGGATTGGCTAGTTCATTCTGAGAAGGTACACATAAGCACCCAAATTCATGACATGGAATCTCATATTGGTAGGCTCATTACCTAGATGAAATCCCACTTCTCTACACATTTATGTAGAAATTACCTCATTTCATTAGCTAATTCAACCAAAAGCTTGGATGTAGGGGAAATTGCTATTCCTAATCTTTTTGCACATTTGGGAGAGAGGAAGGAATGAGTGCTTCCACAATCCAATGAGATTTTTGAAACCTTTACCTTAATAGTTTGCAAGGGTTTGAATCACAAAAAAATAGTGATTTTATTCTTGCTTATTTAGAGTAGCATGCATATTTCCTTTCTCAAATTGAGTCCCCATAGTCAATTCCTCTTCTTCTTGTCCCTTAAAAGTCACTGTTGTAATCTTTTATTTTTCCTTGGCCGCAATCCCTTTGTTCTAGTTGCAGATTGTCCTTGGCAAATTGTTGATTCAATTTTGGGCACTATCTTTTGAAATGTCCAAGCTCATTACAATGATAGCACCATTGAGCATCATTGTTTCTTATTATGGGAACAAAAATTACATGTTGCATTTTCCTTGGCCCTTTTCCTTGGGCTGAGTTATTGTTGATCTCGAGTTATCTTAATGATGGCATATTGTCCATTATTTAGAGAATCTTACCCCAATATCTTCCAACCTATGGTTTGGATTGGATTTCTTCGTATAGGTGTTTGGCATGAAGCAAGGCATCCTAAAGATCAAAAGGTGATTTCCACCACAATCAAGTCTCACCGAAGCTTAAGCTTAGTAATCATGGCTTGGTTTGTAGGACTAGTCCCTACAACTAGAAAGTAGTCTTCCATTATCTCTATCCAGACTTCTGCATTGCTTCCACATCTCTTCCTCTTCTATCAAACTCAAGTAGTTTGACCTGCTTAAGGAATAACTTCTTCTTCTAAATTTTGAGAGGATTTAAAGTAGATGTGATGCCCTGGGTTTGGGAATGTACAAAGCTAACTTTTTTGCAACTTATTTGATTCTTTACTCATATTTTATTAGAGTCCTGATGATGAAAGATAAAGAAATAATATCAAGGAACTTGGGTTCTTATACAATTTAATACAAAAAATTTGAAAGAAAATCCAAGACATCTTTTTTCATCATATGCCATAGGCGAAATGGAAGTATATCATGGTAGAGATTATTTTGATTAAACTAGGAATTTTAGTTATAAGGGTTTTAACCATGGAATTCTAATACATCAATAACTTTGTAATTTGGAGGCTTAGAAAATATATTTAATATTATGCACTTACAAAAAAGATTTAGAAAGCCATCTTTACAATAATTATGGTGGTACAAGTACCCTAAAATGTTAGCATGCTCAATTGAGATAATGTAGAGCACTTGGTTGTAGATATAGCAATCCTAACAAATCTTACCCATGTTGAGAGTAGGATTTACAAAGTACTCATAGAGTTAATTTTATGTGATTTTCAATTCTCTATTTTACATAGAATAGAATAGTTTTGGTTTGGATAGCTAGCTTAGAGGTTACAGAGCTTTATGTATTACATGCCTACATGCTATTCAAGTCTTCCATATGCTTATGTTGATTATGGGCATTGATATATATGCTTGGATATGTTTATGGTGACCTTTGAAGCTTGGATTTGTGCTCCATTGGATGTATTTGGCTGTTAACCATTTGGTTCAATGCTACTTCACTCTCAAATTTATATGCTGGATATATATAAGCCTTGGGCATTCTAGATTCACTTTCAATGGGAGCCCTTTGTATTTATATTGTAGAGCTTGGTTCTTTGCATAGTGGGAGACTCTTTATGCTCTTTTGGTTTATGCATATATTATTTATTGCAGAGATTCATGACTATGGGCTAAGTTGCTTTTGAGCTTGGATACCTTGTACTACATTGTCAGTGGGTTGATAGTGGTGGATGCATGCTTGATGCGCATTGTGTGTATGCATCTATGTATTTGACACCTTGTATGTTTTGATAGTTCTTGGTGGCTACACTACTGATTGCATTTTACATATCCCGGTTACTATCTAGATATTCTTAATAGAGGAAGCTTACTATTTTGGGCATTTACATGTAAATGTATGGTCATTTATTGAAACTTTATGGATAGCACTGCTAAAAACTATTTATGAGTAGTTTATTTGAGAGTAGATGTCTTGTTTGAGTACTCTATTACCTATTGTTTGTGGACAACTATAGACTCTTTAGTTCCCTACGTCTTTCCCTCACTTCTAGCTTAGATTTAGAATTGTTTTACTATGATTATAGCAGCCCATACTCTTGTATTTTGTAATCATTTATAGATGTAATAGCGAATACTTCAAATACATCCAGTGATAGTGCTATTTCGACATTGAAAGGTTGAATGATAACAACTTCCAATACTGGAAGATGCAAATATAGCAAGTATTGGTACAAAAGTAGTAGGTTAGGCTATTAAAAGCTAAGGGCATAAAGCTAGAAAATTGGGATCAAGACGATTGGGATGATCTTGATGAGTTATGCAAATGTACTATCATACTATCTTTGTCTAAGTAGGTGTACTTCAATGTAATTTTGGCAGATGGTGGTGCATATGATTTATGGAAAAAGATATGTGGTCTTTATAATAAGCAAAATATTGTATCTCAGTTGTATTGAAGATGCTTGTGGACCTTCATATCAAGGAGGCGCTCCTATATCTACTTGTTTAAATGAGTTTCACTCTATTTTCAGCCATCTTATCTTGCAAGGCATTCAATTTGAGAATAATATAAAGTCTATGTTTTTACCCATCATACTACTAGAGTCTTGGGATACACTTTGTACTTCTCATGCACATACTATAGAGTTAAAAATGGTGGAAATGGGAATAATATCAATAGTAGAAACTCATAGAAGTCTTAATCCAAGACTCATAAGCAGTCTCACATTAAGTCCCATGGTTATAAGTCCTCTATGACATGTCATTATTGTGGGTAGTAGGGTCACATTAGACCATAGTGTCATAAAATACAGAATGAGAAAGGCAAGGGAAAAGCACAAGATAATGTCTAATCTTTTTATGATTATATCATTATTCCTAAGTCCAATGTTAAGAGATAAATATCTTGCAGTACAATTCAAATGACTACATTTTTTTTGCTTCATCACTTAATGCTACTCAGTTGATCAATGCTTCATCTTCTTAATCTTCATGTTGGCTTCTTGATTTGCAGACTTCATTCCATGTTACCCCACATTGTAATTTGTCTCATAGCTAGTGTACTGTTATGGGTTTTGTAAGAGTGGGAGATGACAATGCATTGGATATTTTTTACATAGGTAATATTAGATTGCAATTTGGTATTGATGCTCCTTTTATGCTTCATGATACATGCCGTGTCCCAACTTTGACTAAAGGCCTTATCTCGATTGGATAATTAGATGATGATAGATACCATGTATCTTTTGGTTATTCTATGTGGAAGATCACTCATGGCACTTTTTACTTTGCTAGAGATGCCAAGGTTTCCAACCTCTACCCTTTGCTTATCTCTAGGTCTATTGATGATTTTTTGGCTATGACCGACCTTCCACATGCATCTTTAGGGAATTATTGTCTTAGACACATGTCTTTGAAAGGAATAAAAGTACTTACACTATAAGGATATGAGGGTATAGCGATGGCCATTTGCAAAGACAAATAGCGGCGTCGCTATGATGGGACCTGAAATGGGCCGGCACTGGCTATAGCACTAGCCAAACCTTATGCTCATGACAGACAAACACACCCTCACGGCCTCGCGGACTAGGAGCGTCAATCTGGTGCTAAAGGACAAACTTCCCTAAAGCCTAATCTATGCATTTATAGTTTTTATCGTTTTGTAGTCCAACATTTCCCTTTCTATAGACTCCACAGAAGGAGAACCCATACACATTGGCAATAAATACCACGATCACATACATGGAGGCAACCTCTCAGTAGAAACACCGCGGCCCCACTGCAACTCTCCTACATCGTAGGGATTGGCCCCTTGATGCGCTGCTCAACATATAAAACAAACGAACGCACTCCACTCTTCATTTCGAATCCAGGAGATATACCATGTGTCCTTACTTAACAGTCCCTTAGGAAACCAACCCTCTATCATACGGCAAGGAATAACCTTACACTCTCAATCATGGGTCAAATTCCTAAGAAAACAAGTGCTATGCAGTCCAGGAGCTTTTCCGTTGATACCATGAACTATGCATAGTGCATAATGTGAATGGTTTAGTGCACAAACAAGAGAAAATCAACATTGTGCATCGTGCGAAACCATTATTTTCATGATTTCCATGCTAGCGTTTATGTAATGAGAAAAGACACCGAGCCTTATGCTCATGCTGCCTTTCCATTTATTTTAAAAAAAGGTCCTATAGGCAGGATGCAACACATAAACTAGATTTTAGTTTATGTTTTGATGCTCAACCTCCCCTCTCTTCTACCATTTAATGTTTTGCATTCATTGATAGGTGAAAGGGTCGTTTTATGTGTGTTTCCTTACAAAGAAAGCGATAAACATGAACGGAAACATAGAAACGAGGGTAAATCGAGGCCTACCTTGTGCTTTGCCTTCATTATACACTACATAAACACACATGTAATTTTTTAGAATTTTCCTTTTACCGTTTCCTAATTTTCTCCCATTTAAATTCCATTTTGCACCATTTTTTGGTATTGTTCCTCTATTTTCTTCAATAAAAAATGACTAAAAATTAAGATTGATTGTGGGCTATGGCCCTTACGTTCCTTGATAGTAAAATTTCAGGTTTTGTAGGTGTTATGTCTCATATTTTCCATTTTTCTTGCTAAACCCCCATTTTTACCCCTTAAACGTGTGTTTTTCGGATTTTATAACATTAATTTCAGTCATATCACTTATGATTTTTTTATTTTCTTATTATAAACTATTGAAACTCATAGAAAACAACATCATAATGAATATTCAGCCCATGGGAACAATGTTTCATCAATCAAATGGCATAAAAACTCATTTTTCTTCATTAAAAATTGAATTACCGCTTAGGTTTCGTGTTTTCGGATTTCGGTTTTGTTGCGGGACTGCGAGTCAGCCCACATTCAATGTCCAGCATCTTCACAATCAGCAATCTTCATGTCTACATCAACCCAGAAGCAATCCGGCCCCAACCGGACAATCTTTTCTTCACCGTGCTTCATTTCCTCTTGCACGCAGGAACAACCCTTTAGGGGAGAGAGAGGGAGGAGAGAGAAAGACTAGAATTAGATTTCTTCATTCCGTCCACCATTGCTCGCGCGAAGGGCGGTGATAAGACCGGCAAAGGGAGAGAAGTCAAGCCCCATGATCAGTTCTATGGGGTCTTCACAGCCTACAAACCCAAGATCCATGGCATGAAGCGAAAAATGCGCCTGCTGCCTCACACCGTTTTTCACGCCATGTTTTCCTCTTCTCTCCACGTTTTTTCCCAAGAGATGCATATTTTTTTTTTTGGGCAGGGCAGGGGGGGGGGGGGGGGGGGGGGGGGGGGCGGTCTAAGGCTCCCAAAAGGCACATCCCATCGCAAATGTCCACCTCTTCGAATCTTGACCATTTGTTGGCTCCTTCCTCGTCTGGCATCCGATTTGAGCTCTGAAAAATCCTGGGCGTCCGGCTTGACATCCCACATTGATTGTAACTCCTGACAACCCGCACGACAGTCTGAATAATTATCAAAAATCCACAAGTGTCGCTCGGGCGCCTTTTAAGAGTCATCTTTCACTTGGTGCTTAAAATCGTCCTAGCTGGAGCCGCCACCTTCAATGTTGAATATTTTCCCCCTAAATTTCGGATTTTTTGGAAATTTTTTGGCACATCCTGGGCTCAAAACTCTGCTCTCATTGGTGACCATGGGATAGGGCGACTCAGCCCGTCGAATCCCATAACAGATCTGCACAAAACAACCAATGGAAACATCAAGCTGATACAAAATAGATACATACTAAAACACAGCACAATGCTCACCCTACCCCCTAACAAAACCAAGGCATGACATCCACAAGGAGTAGGCCTAGCATAATCTGATAGAAGGTCCGAAGCTAGTCACTAACCGGCTGCTCTAACACAGCCAAACTAAAAAGAACTATCAAAGAGGTCGCCCTAAGTGGTGGTCTGAACTACCTACCTAACTAAGGACAACACAACCAGGAGCTCCTACCAGGCGAGGACTCCTGTAGCCTGATCAAGTAGTATATTCTTTTAGTGCATTTCCTCTTTTAGGTTTTTATTTCTCCATACTCGGGCATGTAAAAAGGAGGGAGCTGAGCATAGTGACCCAAGGAGAACAGGGCATCGGCCTCAGGGCGTGTCTCAGTACCCAAGAACCTACCAAGCCCTCGCAAGGCGACACTTAATCCTTTTCTGACGCTCACTTTTATTTTCACTCCAACCATCCTTACTTTCTTCTTTTCCAATAAGATGCCACCCCTAGGAAGACAAGGCATCAGCCGCGAGTCTGACTCATCCCCAGGAACCTACCAGGCCTCCACTAGGCGATGATCAACTGCTTATAACTTTTCCTTTCTTTTCTTTTCTATTTTGAGAGGGATTAGAACCCCTTTTTACACACCTTTGTATATATTTATTTCCTTTTGGATATATTCAGGATTTCTTTCTCTCTATCATCATCATTTTCCTTCCGGCAGGCTTCTCTAACTGCCTCACAACTAACAATAACTCCTAGAACGACTGCCTAGTAGGCTAGCAGAACAGGGTCACTAGGACTACCTTCTAAAACAGGTCCTTTAATACCTGGCAATGTCTTTACAGGAGGCAACAACTACTCAGACCTCCCTCAAACATACATAACCTAAACCTGGGACTTCATGCCTTGGACGCCGGTCACCAATAAGAAAAGAAAATCCCCTACAAGTACACAGACACATATAGCATAAAAACACGGTACTTATAAAGGAGAGATATCACTTGGATAGGGCCACGAGAAGCTTCCACGCAACAAAGGCTCCTTCCAAGCTCTTCTTTGAACCTGTCTAGCACAGAATTAAAACAAGAAACCATTAACCGCACATGTAGTAAACAGACGACTGGTCCTCTTGGCCTAACAAAATAAAGCATTTCAAACCTCGCAAAACTAGCCCTCTTGACCTAATGAAATAAAGCAGAATAGCATCTACACATCCCTCCCCGAAATAGTACAGATATACAATAATATGCTCCTTTCCAAGGAGGAAAAACCAGGGCTCGCAACCCTAAACTAAATGCATAAGATTATGACCCATCGCTCATGCATATATAGCAAGAGGTGTATGCATAACATGTTGTCTAATCAGCCTATGGGTCTAGGATAACAACGGTAGATTAGTCTCAATTATTCTTTGCATCACCCATATCAACCATCGCCTGCCATATATTGCATGCTCTGATAACATTCCCCATAAGCGATCGGGTCCTATCTCATTATTGATAACAATATCCAAACTAGGACCACAGTTGAAGAAAAGTTCTTCTTCATAAGCAAGATTTTCCAGTGAATCCACAAACTGATTCCAGTAACGTGGAATCAGTTGAAAAGACACTCTCTCAAACTCCTCAAATAGGGTCATAGCAGTTCGATGATACATACAAAGGATGGGATTCCGCACTGTGTACGTCCCATCTAACTGATTCAAGATCAACTGGGAATCCCCTTTTACTAAGAACTGTTGAATACCACCTTGTTTGGCAATATGTAGTCCCATAATCAAGGCTTTATACTCTGCCATATTGTTAGTGAAACCTACCCCGAGATAAGCAGTTAACTTCATCGTAACTCTATGTTGGGGATCTCGGATTACTACTCCAACACTCCCTTTTTTATTAGGGCCCCTGGACACTCCGTTAAAATATAATGTATACGTTCACAATGGGTTTATACAACCTGCCATCACGAACTCTTCTATTCGTAATTATGATAGTCAAAATTTAGCATGTTGAGAGGATGAACTGACGGCTCCATCCCACCTTCTTCATTAAACTCAATAGGAATACTTGTCAACATTCACAAGCAGTGATGGCAGAAGACTTTGATCTCCCACACAAAGGTTCCGTCTTCTTGCTCAATCACTTTGTATCCTTTGCTCCACCAGATAAGTTTCCCCTGATGGTATCTCTGCTCCAGATATGGGTGCTCCAAATAAGGAATTTACTGCCCCATCAACCAACTTTAAGCTCTTTTGCAGGTCTCAAATCAACCCCAGCATGGACCTGCAATGCATTTCTCCATATTAGCATACTTAGAAATAATAAGGTTTAATCTTATTAAGATTAACCTTATTTTTAAAGTCTACTCCTTGCAGATCAGCTAGTAGAGCTGTATACCTATTTTTTCCTATCTTGACAATCTTGTAGAGGCCATCCCATCTAGGTTCCAACTTCCCTAGAAACAGCTCCCTATGTGCATCGTAGTACAGAACTAATTGCCCTTTTTTAAAGGTATACTTCTTTGCTTTAAGGTCGTGCAACTGCTTCATCCGACGTTTAGCTACCTCCTGGTGTAATAAGCTTTGCAATTTCAGTTCATCTAGGAGGGCTATGGTCGTAAACCACTCAAAGAGTGAATCCTCATCTCCCAAAGAGTGGTTAATTGCAAACCGTATGGTTGGTAGCTCAATTTCGAGGGGTAATACACACTCTTTCCCATAAACTAATTTAAATGGAGTATGGCCGGTAGCTCGCTTGAACGTTGTATTATACGCCCATACTGCCACATACAACTTCCTGTCCCAGTCTCGCTTCTTCTCAAAGACTATTTTAGACAATATACCCACAAGCTGCTTATTAGTACTTTTGACTTGCCCGTTGGCTTGCGGATTATAAGGAGTCTTTTTTTTTTGCTTGATTTGCCAAGCTTCAGTCAAGCTTTTGATCACTTTATTCAAAAAATGGGTTCCACGGTCCGACACTAGTTCCTTCGGTGGACCAAAACGGCAGATAATCTACTCTAAAAGAAAACTTGCAGTCTCTTTTGCATTGTCCTGCCTCGTCGCCCGCACTTCTGACCATTTTGTAAAATAATCAGTTGCTACTATAATGTACCTCTTCTGGGTAGTAGATGACGGGGTGATAGGATCCACAAAGTCAATGCCCCACTTCTCAAATGGAAGGATAGCCATGATAGGCATAAGTGGACATTTCCTATTCTCTCTGTTCTGTCATGTCTTTGATAGGTATCACATCTCTTAACATACTCAAAGGAAACTTGGAAGATGGACAGCCACCAATATCCAGCTCTTAAAGATTTCTGTGCCGTCAACCATCCAGCGAAGTGCCCTCCACATGCAGAATCATGGCACTCTTCTAAGATAAAAGGAATCTCTTCAGGCATCACACATCGGCGGTAAATATCATTAACACCCTGCCAATATAGTGTTCCTGCGATCAAGGAAAACTTCAAAGCATGTTGTTTGATTTTCCTCTTTTCATATTTTGATAGACCAGCTCCAGTCTCTCCTGTTGATAGATAATGTGTGATAGCAGCATACCAAGATGGGACAGAATCTGTATCGATTTTAAACATTTCTTCAAGATCACTTCCTTCAGCCAAAGTCTCTTTCGGCTCCCTGAAATCCACAAGGCATTTCACAATCCCCTGCAACCTCGGTGGCTTACTCTTAATCTCATAATCGAACTCCTGCAAAGTGATTAGCCACTTTGTCAAATGGTCAAGTGGTTGTAGCTTGTTCATAAGCAATCTGAGCCCTTCCGCCTTCGTATAAAAAGCAACCTTCTCATAGAGGATGTAGTGCCTGAAATTTTTAGTTGCAAACACCATCGCAAGGCACAGCTTCTCCATGTAGGTGTAGTTAATTTTTGAAATGCCCAATTTTCGACTAGCAAAAGCTATCGGATGATACCACTTTTCCTCCCAGAGTGGGGCTAAACAGCAGCTGATACTATGCATGGTGGCTGCTGAAAATATATAAAATACCTCGCCTCTTTTAGGTGCTTTTAAAACTGGTGCTTTTAATAGCTCCTGTTTCACATCCTCGAAAGTTACCTTATAAGGGTCGCTCCATACAAATAAACAGCTAAAGGATAATAAGTTCGTTAGTGGCAACGTCTTTTCTGCCAAGGCATTTATAAACCTTAGATAGTACCCTATCAATGACAGAAAGCTATGAACCTCTTTCGGAGTGCGTGGTGGACTCATAGCGACTATAACCTTGATCTTTTCAAGGTCAGTTGCTATCCCTACTAAACTGACCACATGGCCTAGCAATAGCCCATAAGGCACTCCAAAGACACACTTCCATGGGCTAAGAGCGATAAAAAATTGTCTGCAGCGCTCAAAGCACTTTCTTAAAATAATCAACGTCCTTTCCCTTACAGTGGGGCTGCCCCCAGATCATCAATAAATACTTTCAACTCATCTGGGGAGATGTCACCAAAGGTCTTGTCTGCTATTCGTTGCCATGATCCGGGTGCATTGCACAAACCAAAGGCCATCACATGGTATACAAAAGTACCAAAGACAGTAATGAAAGTTGTTTTCAACTTGTCCTCTTTTGCAATTGCCATCTGGTTGTATCCTGCAAAGCAATCCATGAACGAATATATTTCTCTACCCACTAATTGATCCAAAATCTGGTCAATAAATGGCAACGGGTAGTAATCCTTAACCATCTGCTTATTCAGCTCTCTAAAATCTACAGATAGTCGGATCTGGTTGTTTTTCTTCTTCCTGATGAGGCAACTGGTAAACACCATTCTGTGTGTTATACAGGGAAGATTAAACCAGCTTTCCTTAACTTCTGTAACTCCTCCAACAGCCTGTCCCTCAATTCAAAAGGCATACTTCTTACCTTCTGATGCACAAGACGACTACCTTCTTTTATAGCAATAGTATGAACAGCTAGGCTAGGAGGAATGTCTCTCAGCTCATCATAACTCCAAGCAAAGATGTCGCGGAATTCTTGAATCAGAGGTACATAGTCCTCCCTTTCTGCTGAACTGAGCATGGAACATAATTTAATTGGCCGCGAATCATTCGGCGTGCCAAGATCCAACTCAATCACATCCGCGCCTCTTATCCTATCTTGCGGCTCTATTAGCTCATTTAGAGTTATCTAATAAATATCCTCTGTAGTGGACCCTTCTTTAGATTCATCACTGGATGATGTCTCACTACCAGATGGGTCATCTACTGTTTCTAATTCAGTAGAGGATAAAGGAGCTCTCTCACTTTGAGAAGACTCAGGGTAAGCATCGACTATTACTCGATTAGCACCTCTTCCTAGAACCACTCGACCGGCGGGTATATCGACTTGACAGTCTATTCGTAAGATCTAAGGCCTACCTAGCAAGACTTGATAGCTAGGACGTCTTGCAAATCTTATCACCCTGAAGTCCAAGAAGCATTCTACACTTGCAACTGTAACATGAACTCTAGTAACGCAACCTTCTGGTTGTCTTAGACTATCATCAGCCATTCTAAGAAGGGTGGAGCTATCTTTTTGAATGCCTAGACCCAACCTCTCCATCAACTCTGAACTCATGATATTGACGGAGGAGCCAGTGTCTACAATAGCATGCTCTACTAATATTCCATCCACGTATGCTAGAACCCTAGGGCAATTCTTTGCAACATGATCAAACCAATCTTCCCCTACTCGTGCTATGCCCAAAGGTTCTACAATATACCCAATACGTAGGATCTTCTTGAATTCCTTGCGTACTCATGGGGATAATTTAATCAACTGTAAGAGGTTTACATCTGGTTTGACTTCGCAAAGAGAACTTGCTGAATCAAAATCATGATAGGTAGCCAAAGCTCTCTTTTCTCGCCAAACCATTCTTTCTTTTGGTCTCGGAACCGGCTTTGGTGCTTCTTTTTTAGCTCTTGCCTTCTTTCTTGGCACTTTCTCATCCTTCTTAGGATCGACTTTCTTGTCAACAAGCCTTAGAGGTCCACCTTCCATGCTAGGATTCACGACTTGCGTCCCCTTATCCCCTTGCTTAGGGTTTCCCTCGATCGGTTTTGCATTATCTTTGTCAACCTCTTTAGCCTTTTGGCCTCTTATCACAGCTCGTAGGTTAGAGGTTTCAGTGTCATTGATGCATACAACCTCGATAAGGCTAACTCCATTGCCTTGTGGCAACTCCTCTATAGTGGTCTTTCCCCTTTGTAGTATTTGTCTTGGTCCATCATTTTGCTGTAGGTTATTACCTTGCACTCTATGATTAACTGGACCTGGCTGTTTACTCCCTTGTTGGAGGGAACTAATCTTACTCCAACAGGTAGCAGCTAAGTGGCCCGACTTTCCACAAATATCACATTTAACATTTGGATAGTTTCTAGGGAAATGTTGTATGCCACACCACTTATAGCTGAATCTTGAGGGACCACCCTCTTCAGGGCATCGACTCCCTATCAGATTCTGCTGCTTCTTTAGGAAATTGATGTCAATAGCTATTTACCGATATTGTTCAGAAATCATGTCGATATAATGCTTCATCATATCCTTAACTTCGCCAAGGACATTAGAGGCACTCGACTCATAGCCTTGATCGTCTATCCGTCGTTCTATTGGCCTAACAATTTGATTGGGCATTGGTTGTTGACTCACAGGAACAACATTAGGGTTCGAAACTTGGCCTCTAACATTAGGTGGAGCCAACTGACTTGCCATAGGCATGGTCACACTAGGAGGAGCTGGCAGCAAGGGTACATTTTGAACCATGCTTCCTCTCCCATTAGGGTTATTCATAGGCATCCCTTGACTTCCATTCGTCAATGGTAGATTGCCTCCAGGTACTAACCCCGCATTAAGGTTTATTCGAGAGGAGTAGTCCGTTTGCAATCGTGTCTCTACTCCTTCCCGCGCGATGGCAGTGTCTATATCAGCCAAAGCCACACTGTTCAATTGTACCTGAATATTGAAATCCAATCCATGCAAGAAGTATTGCAATTGGGCAGCCGACGGAATAGGAATGTAAGTTTGTAACTTACGAAATACTTCCTTAAGCTTCTTAGCATAGGCTTTCATATTCTCATGGGGGTCTTGGCGCGTTACATTCAACACATGCAACCAGTATTGGCCACCTCTTTCAGGGGCATATTCTGCTCGGAAAGCTGCATAGAATTGGTCGATTGTGGTTATGATTCCAGCCTCTATGCTATGATACCATACTGCAGCCCTTCCTTTTAATGTCATGTTAAAGAACATCATAAGATGACCCTCATCTTGGATGCAGTAATTAAACATTAATCGTTGGAATTCACAAATGTGAAACTCCGCAATTTTGGCTAACCCATTAAAAATGGGCAAAGGAACTCCTAAACCTGGCAAATCTGGCGTCCCTCTGCAGAAATTGCAATGGGTTGTGCCATAGTGACAATCGGATTGACAATAGGAGTTTGAACTGATGGAATCACACCCCCACTTGAAGTGGGTTGACTTGGTGGAAGAGAGGAAGAACTTACGCTTCCTCCTGCACCTAAAGGATTATGTGCAGTAGTTGGGTTACTAAGACCACTGCCTCTTATGCATATCGGGCTACTCCTTTGAGGAGAATAACGACTTACAATCTCCAACCACCGTCTAGCCCTCTCAGCACGTTCTACTTTTTGTATTTCGGCTTGACGGTCCTTATCATAGGACATAAACCAACTTTTTGGTCCCTAAAAACCCTAGATTCGAGAACCACCACTTGTTGGCAGCTCCCGATAGATAAACCACTAATGGGACCTGAAATGGGTCGGCACTGGCTATAGCACTAGCCGGACCTCATGCTTATGATAGACAAACACACCCTCACGGCCTCGCGGACCAGGAGCGTCAATCTAATGCTAAAGGACAAACTTTCCTAAAGCCTAATCTATGCGTTTATAGTTTTTATCGTTTTTAGTCCAACGTTTCCCTTTCTATAGACTCCATAGAAGGAGAACCCATACACATTGGCAATAAATACCACGATCACATACATGGAGGCAACCTCTCGGTAGAAATACTGCGACCCCACTGCAACTTTCCTACATCGCAGGGATTGGCCCCTTGATGCGCTGCTCAACATATAAAACAAACGAACACACTCCACTCTTCATTTCGAATCCAGGAGATATACCATGTGTCCTTACTTAACAGTCCCTTAGGAAACCGACCCTCTATCCTACAGCAAGGAATAATCTTACACTCTCAATCGTGGGTCAAATTCCTAAGAAAACAAGTGCTATGCAGTCCAGGAGCTTTTCCATTGATACCATGAACTATCATAGTGCATAATGTGAACAGTTTAGTGCACAAACAGGAGAAAATCAGCATTGTGCATCGTGCGAAACCATTCTTTTCATGATTTCCATGCTAGCATTTATGTAATGAGAAAAGACACCGAGCCTTACGCTCATGCTGCCTTTCCCTTTATTTTAAAAAAACGTCATATAGGCAGGATGCAACACATAAACCACATTTTAGTTTATGTTTTGACGCTCAACCTCCCCTCTCACCCCACCGTTTAATGTTTTGCATTCATTGATAGGTGAAAGGGTCGTTTTATGTGTGTTTCCTTACAAAGAAAGCGATAAACATGAACGGAAACATAGAAACGAGGGTAAAACGAGGCCAACCTCGTGCTTTACCTTCATTATACACTGCACAAACACACATGTAATTTTTTGGAATTTTCCTTTTACCATTTCTTAATTTTCTCCCATGGCATAAAAACTCATTTTTCTTTATTAAAAATTAAATTACCGCTTAGATTTCGTATTTTCGGATTTCAATTTTGCTGCGGGACTGCGGGTCAGCCCACATTCAATGTCCAACATCTTCACAATCAGCAATCTTCATGTCTACATCGACCCGGAAGCAATCCGGTCCCAATCGGACAATCTTTCCTTCACCGTTCTTCATTTCCTCTTGCACGCAGGAACAGCCCTTTAGGGGAGAGAGAGAGAGAGGGAGAGGAGAGAGAAAGACTAGAATCAGATTTCTTCATTATGTCCACCATTGCTCGCGTGAAGGGTGGCGATAAGACCGGCAAAGGAAGAGAAGTCAAGCCCCATGATCAGTTCTATGGGGTCTTCACAACCTGCAAACCCAAGATCCATGGCATGAAGCGAAAAATGCGCCTGCTACCTCACGCCATTTTTCACGCCATGTTTTCCTCTTCTCTCCACGTTTTTTCCCAAGAGATATGTCCAAGGCTCCCAAAAGGCACATCCCACTTGGCCTCTCAAATGTCCACCTGTTCGAATCTTGACCATTTGTTGGCTCCTTTCTCGTCCGGCATCCGATTCATGCTCTGAAAAATCCTGGGCATCTCGCTTAACATCCCGCATTGATTGGCAACTCCTGACAACCCGCACGCCAGTCTGAATAGTTATCAAAAATCCACAAGTGTCACTCAGGTGTCTTTTAAGAGTCGTCTTTTACTTGGTGCTTAAAATCATCCTAGCTGGAGCCACTGCCTTCGATGTTGAATATTTTTTCCCTAAATTCCAGATTTTTTGGCAATTTTTTGGCACATCCCAGGCTCAAAACTCTGCTCTCACGCTATTTGCGTCGCTATTAGCATCACATTTGTGATGCTAATAGCGACGCAAATAGCAACGATACTCATATGAAAAAAACACAGGCCGAAACCCGAGCGCGTTATTTTGTGCACATTCACGAAAGAGAGAGCAAAAGGGAGAGTGAAAGGGAGAGCGAAAGGGAGAGCGAGAGGGAGAGCAAACATCTTGCATTTGAGAGGGAGAGAAAGAGAGAAAGAGGGAGAAAGAAGGCTCCTCACCGCCGCCACCGTTGTTCACAAAGAAGAAGAGGAGATGTATAGAGGGTGAAGAGGAGCCGCCGTCGCGAAGAGGAGCCGTTAAACCCTTCTTCGAGCCTTTACGTTGAGTGCATTGTCCATTCTTGCTTTGCTTTAAAGTTTTCTCTCTCTCTTTTACTTGTTTTTGGTATAATTCGTGTGTATTGAGAGAGGGAGAGAAAATGAGAAAGAAAGAGAGGGAGAGGGAGAGGGAGAGGGAGAGGGAGAAACATTAAACATAATAGGGAAAGAGAGAAAGAGAGGGAGAGGAAGAGAGAAAAAACATTAAACATAATAGGGAGAGGGAGAGGGAGAGGGAGAGGGAGGGAGAGGAAATGAGAGAAGGAAAGGAAGAAAAAAACATTAAACATAATAGGGAAAGAGAGAAAGACGAAAGAGAGAGGGAGAGGAAGGAAAAAACATTAAACATAATAGGGAAAAAGAGAAAGAGAGGGAGAGGAAGAGGAAGAGAGAAAAGGAAATGAGAGAGGGAGAGGAGAGAGAAAAAACATTAAACATAATAGGGAAAGAGAGAAAGAGAGGGTGAGGGCGAGGGGGGAGAAGAAATGAGGGAGGGAGAGGAAATGAGAGAGGGAGAGTAGAGAGAAAAAGAAATGAGAGAGGGAGAGGAGAGAGAAAAAAGAGAGAAAAAACATTAAACATATTAGGAAAAGAGAGAAAGAGAGGGAGAGAAAATGAGGGAGGAAGAGGAAGAGAGAAAAGGAAATGAGAGGGAGAGGAGAGAGAAAAAACATTAAACATAATAGAAAAAGAGAGGGTGAGGGTGAGGGTGAGGGAGGGAGGGAGAGGAAATGAGAGAGGGAGAGGAAGAGAGCAAAAGGAAATGAGAGAGAGAGAGGAGAGAGAAAAAGAGAGAAAAACATTAAACATAATAGGGAAAGAAAGAAAGAGAGGGTGTAGGTGAGGGTGAGAGAGGGAGAAGAAATGAGAGAGGGAGAGGAAGAGAGCAAAAGGAAATGAGAGAGGGAGAGGAGAGAGAAAAAGAGAGAAAAAACATTAAACATAATAGGAAAAGAGAGAAAAAACATTAAACATAATAGGAAAAGAGAGAAAGAGAGGGTGAGGGTGAGGGTGAGGGAGGGAGAGGAAATGAGAGAGGGAGCTGAGGAGAGAGAAAAAGAGAAAAAACATTAAACTTGATAGGGAAAGAGACAAAGAGAGGGTGAGGGTGAGGGAGGGAGAGGAAATGAGAGAGGGAGAGGAAGAGAGAAAAGGAAATGAGAGAGGGAGAGGAGAGAGAAAAAACATTAAACATAATAGGGAAAGAGAGAAAGAGAGGGTGAGGGTTAGGGGGGAGGGGGGAGGGGGGAGGGGGGAAAAGAAATGAGGGAGGGAGAGGAAATGAGAGAGGGAGAGTAGAGAGAAAAAGAAATGAGAGAGGGGGAGGAGAGAGAAAAAAGAGAAAAAAAAACATTAAACATAATAGGAAAAGAGAGAAAGAGAGGGAGAGAAAATGAGAGAGGAAGAGAAACAGAGAAAAGGAAATGAGAGAGGGAGAGTAGAGAGAAAAAGAAATGAGAGAGGGGGAGGAGAGAGAAAAAAGAGAGAAAAAACATTAAACATAATAGGAAAAGAGAGAAAGAGAGGGAGAGAAAATGAGAGAGGAAGAGAAACAGAGAAAAGGAAATGAGAGAGGGAGAGGAGAGAAAAAACATTAAACATAATAGAGAAAGAGAGAAAGAGAGGGTGAGGTGAGGGAGGGAGAGGAAAGGGAGAGGAAATGAGGGAGGGAGAGGGTGAGGTGAGGGAGGGAGGGAGAGGAAATGAGAGAGGGAGAGGACGAGAGCAAAAGGAAATGAGAGAGGGAGAGGAGAGAGAAAAAATGAGAGAATTAGAGGAGAGAAAAAGAGAGAAAAAGCATTAAACATAGTAGGGAAAGAGAGAAAGAGAGGGTGAGGGTGAGGGAGGGAGAGGAAATGAGAGAGAGAGAAAGAGAGAAAAGGAAATGAGAGAGGAAGATGAGAGAGAAAAAGAGAAAAAGCATTAAACCTGATAGGGAAAGAGAAAAAGAGAGGGTGAGGGTGAGGGAGGGAGAGGAAGAGAGAAAAGGAAATGAGAGAGGGAGAGGAGAGAGAAAAACATTAAACATAATAGGGAAAGAGAGAAAGACAGGAGAGAGAAAAAGAGAGAAAAAACATTAAACCTAATAGGGAAAGAGAGAGTGAGGGTGAGGGAGGGAGAGAAAATGAGAGAGGGAGAGGAAGAGAGAAAAGAAAATGAGAGAGGGAGAGAGAAAAACATTAAACATAATAGGGAAAAAGAGAAAGAGAGGAGAGAGAAAAAGAGAGAAAAAACATTAAACCTAATAGGGAAAGAGAGAAACAGAGGGAGAGGGTGAGGGAGGGAGAGGAAATGAGAGAGGGAGAGAAAGAGAGAAAAAGAAATGAGAGAGGGAGAGGAAAGAGAAAAAGAGAGAAAAAACATTAAACCTGATAGGGAAAGAGAGAAAGAGAGTGAGAGAGTGAGGGAGGGAGAGGAAATGAGAGAGGGAGAGAGTGTGAAAAGGAAATGATCGAGGGAGAGGAGAGAGAAAAAACATTAAACATAATAGGGAAAGAGAGAAAGAGAGGGTGAGGGTGAGGGAGGGAGAGGAAATGAGAGAGGGAAAGAAAGAGAGAAAAGGAAATGAGAGAGGGAGAGGAGAGAGAAAAAGAGAGAAAAAACATTAAACCTGATTTTATGCATAAAAACAATGTATCTACATGAGAGAGAAGAGAGAAGGACTATGAAGAAAATAAAGAAGAATACTATGTGATGTATTTCTAAGCAAAAGTGGTGTCTTTCTTTGGTGTTTTATTGTTCTTTTGATGGAGATTATGAAGATTATGAAGAATATGGTTGATTTTATAAAATCCGTGGGAGATCTACATGATGCTGCATGAAGATTTGTTGTGCCTAGTGTTCTTTTCTTCATTGTGATCATACAAAACCTAATAAAAAAGCTTGTTGATGATGACAAGATAGATTTTCTTGCATTAGAAACCCTATTTCCTTGGTGTCTCTCTTGGGCTCCATGTTTTTGGTGCGCAACCGGGGAAAACTGCCATCAACAAGCATAAACAGAGGCTGAAAATGGAATAAGTGGCACTATGGAAAAAGAAGTAAATCAATGGATAGTAGAGTTCCTGCCACCGTTGAAGAATTGCAAGCCTTCATTGCCAAGGCAACATTCTACAAAAGATTCATTCCCCAATGGAGAAAGCACAATGCCATTCTGATGAAGTCCCTCTATGACAGTCTGTTTTCACTACCCTTTGAAGCTGTAGAAAGTTGCATCACAGTTGCAAAGTTCCTCCCACAAAACTGGAGAGTAGAACAGAGAGGATGAGTATCAATGGAGGATTTGGCCTTCATTGAATAATTTCCAAACATCATCAAAAGTGGGAAATATTCAAGAAGCTTCAGGAGTCGTGGTCTGTGGAGGTTCACAAAAATAAGAAGGAACAGAGCTGGGACTTGTTTGTAGACGCTCAACAGCAAGATATGTGGGATGCTTGGTGTTCTGACAATCTTTTGTTTGTCCAATTGGCAACCCACTGGAAGTTGGTAGACAGAGTGCTCTTTACAACATACACTATTTAAACCATCAAGAGGTGGCATTACTATGATGATGGCACCACCACAATGCTTAGACGTATGCATTTTGACACCTTCACAACCGAATACCTTTCTCTGTGCAGTGGCATGAAAGCAGAATTCAGAGACGTTGAAAATGAAGAAGTAGAAGAAATGTTGGTAAGAGAGTCCTCCTGAGACTGAAGCCTTCTGTTATCCCTTTGTGGAGCACTAAGAACATAGTGGAGCCAACCCCCTCATGAATGACACCATCAGGAGACAAGCACTAGAATGACTTCAGAGGTACGTGAGAAGAGAGAAAGCAAGAATCAAAGCCGAGAACGAACTAGCAGGAGAAGCCGCCTTTGACGCCCTTGCGGAACTCTTTACAGAAGTCCCAATGGCACATCAAGCCCTTCCTCCTCCTGCTGGAGGTCCACTTCCAAGCCAGATCCGTCCTGGAAATATTGATGACAGGCCAGCGAATGTAGTCACGTTGCCAATTTTTAAGGGAGAGTACAATGAAGACCCTGATCTTCATGTAGCAGAGTTTATGGTAGCATGTGTGGCTAACAATGCCAGAACCCCTGAGCATTGGTTAGCAATATTCCCCCCCACTTTCAAGGGCGTGGCGTTTCAATGATATGAGAGACAAGCAGTAGGAACTTTTGGCACATGGGACGACCTGAAGTTGGCCTTCCTCACTAAATTCAGGCGTGAAGGTTTTGAAGAGCGGATGCGAGAGGAGTTCATGAATTTAAGTTAGTCCGCTGGAGAAAGAGTAGAAGCTTATGTCTCGTGAATGGAATCCATCCTGAAGAGATGGACTAACCATCATTTGGATGAAGGAATCCAGAAAGGAGTGTTTCTCAGGGGATTACAACAAGAAGTTTGTAAGTTTGTGGAGCTGCAAAGACCAGCCACACTGCAAGCTGCAACAGAAGGTGCAAGATTGTACGATGAAGTGGAAGCTAGATTAGAGATGAATCCAAGAAGAGGAATCCCACCTCCTCTGATTCCAAGAATGATGTACCCACCAAATACAATCCTAGGGGCTGTCCCCTACCCCTACCAACAAATGCCCCCAGTATCACAATACAGTGCACCAAATCCACAGTGGCCACAATCAATGCCTCAAATGATGGTTCAACCACAACAACAATGGTCCCAAACAATTCCCCCAATGCCAAATCAGTAGCAACAATGGAACCCTACCAACTAGAGCCAACAGCCACAACAGTTCAAACAGGAGCTCTGAATCAGAATCAGAACAGAGACCCCTCTGCACCAGCCTAACCTGTTTATGCAGTGATTACAGAGACTCCTCAAAACCCTACTGCCAGTGCCTCAGGAGGAGAAAGCTTGAAGGATTATTTATCCAACTCAGTTGCAAATATCAAAAAGAAGTTGATGGATGTGATTACAGAGCAGTTGCAGACACTGAAAGTGAATACCGCTAACATATCCAACGTTGCAGGAGCAGGAAGAGATGTGATGCGGTCAAATACTTGGTGTGATAATGTCATCAAGCAGGCCATTTAGCCATTGAATGTACACGAAAGCCAACAGTCCCTGGAGCTTTCTGCTCCTACTGTCTTAGGAAGAACCATACAGAGGATATTTACTCTCTGAAGGAGATGCAAGATAGGAGAAGGAAGGAAGAAGACGCAAGATTCAACCTACTAGAATCCAAAATGACAACCCAAGATATTGGGCCAAAGCCTAAAGACTTCGGTCCTAACTTCGGACCCAGAAGATTTCCATCCCAAAGTTATAGAGGAAGACAGTCTGGCGGTGGTCAGAGATCAGAAGTGAAGTGTTACAGATGCGGAGAAAAGGGACACATTTCACCAAATTGTCCAAATCCCAGAAGGTCAGTGGATTACAAGCCCTTATGCAGTCAATGCAAAAGAGAAGGCCACACTGCAAAAGACTATCCAAGCCCAACCCCAGTGAAAAACAGTGCTACTGATAATCCGTCTAAGGCCCAAGAGCCTACCTCCAATTTAGTGGAATTGGAAGTTGCTGCCATCACACGTGCAAAGAAGAAGGAACCACCTGTCCAGAAAGAAAATAATCCTCCTGCCAGAATAGTGAAGTTTAATCTTCCAACAGAAGAACAGAGCAGAACAGATCCTGACAGTGCCGTACAGAGCACTACAGTGCCATAGAGAGTCACAGAGACAGTTCCTCCTATCTTTCCATCATTGTTACCCGATTTTGCCTTCTCTACATGCTCCAAGCTTTGGATCCTCTACCCCTTGCAATATCAACCCCTCTATTTGCATACTATTCTTATTTATGCTGGGAACATTGCTTTCATCATATACTCTCGCACTTCGAGGAGTTAAAGGTACAACATACCACCATCGAGGTTGTCGAGGGTTTATGAGGGTTTGGATAGAAAATTACCTATTCAAAATCACATACAAGAGAGATTTAATATTTGTGGCATATATCATGTCGTAATGAAATTTAAAAAAACATGATTTCATGCACATGTTCACAATGGGCTGGCAATACAAATGTGTCGTGCAAATCCATCATCTTTCTTTGAAATCTATTTTAAGAAATCCAGATGGGCCTCGTCGAATAGTTCCCCCTACTCCTTCCAGTACCACTTTGAGCCACTACACATTGAATAGGATCATGGAGAAGCTATGGTAATCCACCGTGATAATACTTTGCAAGTTCCCAAAATACTCAATCTCTTCTATAATGGTGTTTGGATCCGTGACTTGCCGTCAGCTCTCTTGCTCAAACTTTGCCATGATACCACAATCTGTTGCAGAGCACATTTTGTCGATACACTCCACGCAAAAATGTCGCCCATGTGACCACGCCGCACTGTATATTTTTTACTATATATTGAAACGATTAATTAGTTGTCACATATAAAATCTAGATACGATAGCTTATAAAACATATGGTCACCTTTGGTCTACATCCCCTCGAGAATTCCCACTCCTCAAGTAAAGACCTCCACCCCTTCGCAAGAGACTGCGATCAAAGCTCCATGCAACCATCGCATAGACATAAACAGCGACATCTCCTCCATGCCCTCGAGATATGGAATTGGTCAATGGCACGTACTACATCAAAATTCGGATTGCACCTCTTCCTGATCTTTCCTGGCTTCCTCGTACCTAGCGAGCCACGTCTCCATGGAGGCATGGTGCAACATACAAAAACAATTCACTTTCTCCTCCATTGCAGCGTCCATCCTTTTTTCTACCCCATTTCCAACCACCACATCTCTGATCAATCTATCATCATCCTTCAGCGACCATAGTATACTATTGTCTGAATCCACTGTTGGTAGCCACTATGAGATATGCACTAACGCCTCGGACACCAACCAACCTTCAGCCATACTACCTTCTGACCGAGCTCGTTATCGCACAAATACTTTTAGGGTTTTTATGAAGTGCTCTAAGAAGAACATCCATCGTGTATGGACAGATCCTGCAATCTCCACTTCATCTACAAGATGCACCAAGAGGTGGGGTTGTATCGTAAGTATGCTAGTGGGCAGGTACTTCTCAAAGAGACAAACCGTCTCCACTACTCCCGGCCTTGCAGATTCAATAGAGGATGTCTTGATCTCCTTCTGTGAGATTCATTGCACTAAATTTGACAACCTGTAAATCGCCCCGCGTATTTCTGAAGTGAGGCATCTTGCAATCGCGATCGGTAGTACAAACTGCCACAAATGAAAAACCATTACAAACAACGACTACACTCCAAATATCAAAATATGTAGGTCACTTACAATCCATTCGTAGTACAAACCTAATATATCTTATGCCAATCATGGGACTTTAGTCTTGATAATTAGTCATCTTTAGAAAATGCGGATATGAGAGAACTCATCATACCCGTCGAAGTGTAGATAGACATGATAATTTGGTTCACAAAGCGCTCTTCTTTAGTGGACAAAACCCAAGGAGTGCAAGGTAGTTGCAAGCGACCATCAACACTCAACTATGGCCAAGACTGCCGCCAAAGCGCCTCCATCTTGCCTATCTCCTTCAAATCCATTTGTGCCCCTGTAGTATCTCTCTTTCTTTTGATATGGTCCCATAGTAAGCTACCCACATTCTTGAAAATATGCATGGGATCCAACAAGTGGTCCAATACGACAACTCATAGAAAACTGAGAATCGTTGCATTTTGTTTCAATGCAACTCTGTGTGGACCATTTTTAGCTCGTACCAGCTTTGGGCGTTCATTCGTGCTAGAGGTCGTCCAAGAAAACCTTCCCTCATTTCATGACCCTCCGACAAGAAAGTGGCGTGTCCTTTGATATGCCATCTTCTTCATGGTTCATGACCTTTGAGAGTCTAACAGTGGCCCACACAATGGATGTGCATGATAACCTGAAGTAACCAGAGATATCCCAATACCTCTATCATGTGAATATAAACTTGAACAAGCTATGATAGATATTACCAATGAGAATGGAAGTCTATTTACCTTAGCACTCCCCGAATCCCGAAAAGTCATGCATGGTCCACATGAGAATGGCTTGTATATTGGCAAACTGTCGGCCATCACACTTGCTCATATCTTCCATGGCGAACCCCTCCTCCCACAAGATCTTCAGCTCATCAACTAATGGACGAAGATAGTTATCCATATTCTTGGCTTTATAGAGACTAGGAATGAGCAAGCTAAGAATCAAGTGTTATTTCTTTATAGAAAGCCATGGTGGGATGTTGTAGTTAACAAGGACTACAGGCTACACATTGTAAGAAGTTGAGTGGAGACCAAATGGGTTCATGCCATCCATAGCTAGACCGAGCCGAAGATCCCTTGGCTCTCGTGAAGCTTGGAAAGATAGAGTCAATGTGGTTCCATGCACGTGAATCCACTAATATCCGTTGGACCCCATTTGTGGATCTATTATGTGCATGCCATGTTGTCAACCTCACCAAGCCCGGCATATGAAACATGTGATGTATACGGGGGATAAGTGGAAAGTATCTAAGAACTTTCTAAGGGATGATTCGCCCTTGCAAGTCCTATCGATACCTATGAGCACCACACTTTGGACATGTCTCCATAGTTTCATATTGTCCCTGAAACAACACACAATCATTGACACATGCATGGATGTTGTTGTAGTCCATGCCAAGCTTTCGTAAAACATGTCGCGTATCATCATGAGACTCAAGCATGGTATTTCCAAGTGGTAATATATGATACTTTAGCAACCTGAAAAGAAATCATAAAACACCTTGAAAAGGCACAATTATTTTTTATAATGGTGCTAAAAAGAAATCAATGAATTATATATAGAAGGTACCTGAACAACTCGGTCACGCTTGTATTGCTCCATCCGTATTTTGCTTGTACACTTAGGAGTACAAGCAGCATCTTCAGGCAAGATACTCGGCACCCATCATATAATGGTATGGATGCTTCCTCTCTAAGAGAATCAAATATCTCAGCATCCATGGGCATCAATGCATTTATCATTGCCTCCATCTCAGGCTCCAAGATTGTAGGAAAGTCTAAAAGGTTTTCTATCTCCTCTGGTATTGACACTATAGACTGGGTAGTACCTTCCAAGTGGTGGATTGGCTCAAGCACTCCATCCATCGCATGCCAACAAACTCTTCTAACTAGCCACAATAGGTGCACTCCTCCTTGGGATGAGACATCACTTCCCTATAATAAATTTTACGGCCACGTCCAATGTTTGTATATGATATTCAATTGGTTTGTGAATACAATGCATGATTGATATACACTTTTCTTGCCGTTTTCTCAAAGTCTGAGATCGCCTGATCAATGATCTCTGATTGAAACTCACCGAAGCGTCGTATGTGTTCTATAGCCAATCGACATTTTCATTTAATTGCCATCTTTCATTGAGAACAAGGACATGGGACATGCTGATTAAGATATGCCTCACGATGTTGAACATCACGACCTTCATCATTTTTTATTTGGTCTACGTTATGACAAACAATTTGTTTTTATTCTCATTCTCTTTTTCTTTCTTAAATTTTCTGAGTCTAAGATATTTCTTCTCTTGTAACTCAATAAAATTAACATCAACGAAAGTCTTGGTTTTCTCTCCCTTTCTTTGTTTCTCCCCCTTTCTTTGCACCTTTCTTTGTGCTCTTCGTTTTATATTCTCTCCCCTTTCTCTTTCATGTTTTCTTTGTTTTTCATGTTTATTCTCTCTTTCTCGTTCTCTCTTTCTCTTCCTTTCTTCTTCTCTCTCTTATTTTCTATATTACTTTTCTCTCTCTCTCTTTCTTTGTTGCCCCTCTCTTTGTTTCTCTCCACCCCGTTAAGAGTGGACCTACAGTATGTAAAGACTAATATGCTATGCATAGGGGCAAGCATAGGGGCAAGGGACTAGCTACCCTATGTCAGAGTGTTCCCCGCTCCGTGGTATTGCAGCAGACTTCGACACCTTTTTTCCTTTGTGTGTGACTCGATATGCATAGCGTAGGAGGAGGCAACGCAAAGCATATCAAGAAAACTATCTATTCACCTCCAAGTCCAATCTCTCTTTCACTTTACCGGGCCTCGAGAACACAGACCTTTCGCACCTTCCCAAAGCTTCGAACACAACCAAGGTGCACCTTTAACAAAACCTCTCTCTCTCTCTCTCTCTCTCTCTCTCTCTCTCTCTCTCTCTCTCTCTCTCTCTCTCTCTCTCTCTCTCTCTCTCTCTCTCTCTCTCTCTCTCTCTCTCTCTCTCTCATATATTGCTCAACAGTCTCAGGACACAAGAGTACAGTAGATGCGTCGGCCATTTCTCTCTTCCTCTTCCTTTCTTCTTCTCCCTCTCTTATTTCCTTTCTTTCTTTCCCTCTTTCTCTTTATTTGTTTCCCTTCTCTTTCTTTCTCTCCACCCCTTTATGTTTTCTCACTCATTCTCGTCTCTCCCTCCCTCCCTCTCTCTCTCTCTTTCCCCATTTCTTTGTTATCTTCAATGTTTTCTCTCTCTCTCTCTCTCTCTCTCTCTCTCTCTCTCTCTCTCTCTCTCTCTCTCTCTCTCTCTCTCTCTCTCTCTCTTCCTTTCCTTTCTTCTTCTCCCTCTCTTGTTTCCTATCGTTCTCCCTCAATGCACCACATTCTCTACCCTCTCTTATTTCTTATCTCATTTCCTCTCTTTCTCCCTCAATGCATATCATTGTTTTTTTTAAAAAACAAGAAAAGAAGAAATTAAAGAACAAGAACAAACCCTCTCTTTGTTTTTCTCTACTCCCTTGTGTTTTCTCATTCATTCTCCTCTCTCTCCCTCTCTCTCTCTCTCTCTATTTCTCTCTTTCTTTATTATTTTTCATGTTTATTCCCTCTCACTCTAGTTCTTTCTTCTTCTCCCTCTCTCATTTCCTCTCTTTCTCCCTTAATAGCGACGCTGGTTTCCAAGGAAAATTATCAGCATTGCTATTTGCATCACTATTTAAATAGTGACGGTACTCAGACAAAAACAACATGGTCGAAACCCGAGTGTGGAATTTTGCAAAAGAGTTTGCGAACCACCATTCACAAAGAAGAGAAGGAAGTGTACGAAGGGCGAAGAGGAGTCGTCACGAGGAGGAGCTATCGCGAAGAGGAGACAAAGAATCCATTTTCGAGCCTTTGCAATGAGTACATTGCTCCCTCTTGCTTTGTTCTTGTTCTTTCCTTTTATTTTGTTATTTTTTGTTGAGATTAATGAGGTGCATTGAGGGAGAAAGAGAGGAAATAAGAGAGGCAGAAAAAAAAAGGAAAAGGAAGAAAGAACAAGAGAGAGAGAGAGGGAATAAATATGAAACAAAATAAAGAAATGTAGAAAGAGAGAGAGGGAGGGAGGGAGATAGAGAGGAGAATGAACGAGAAAATACGAGGGGGTAGAGAGAAACAAAGAGAGACCGTAGTCATGCAAGAGAACATTTCATGGTTAAAAGCTTGGTGAAAGAAACTCCCTACACCTTGACATGAGATCCAAGGGCTTGACTATCACTCTTGGTGCTACCTCCACTCAAGTTGTTCTCACCAAATGGTTCTAGGTGAGCTTAAGATTAGCTTTAGGTTGACTACTCAAGTTCACTTCTCGAGGTATGAACAGGGCCTTTACCACTTACTTTGGAAGTGAGCGTATCAGAATTGTTGGCATAATCTCTTTTTCCTCTATTTAACACTCTGAAAACACTCCTAAAGGTGTCCAAACAAGTGAGTTGAGTTGAGCTTCCTGTTACTGAAGACTTGGTTACTGCCTATAGAGTCTATCATTTTCTCTTGGACTTCTAATACTCAATGTATTTCCTATTGCGATCTTTGTAGAATATCTCCTATGTCTTGTGTAGTCTCATCAAACTTAAGGGGATCTATATAATTTGTGATTATTGCTAGGACTTCTAGTGGCTCCATTGGTGTAAGTTGTACTTCTTCAAATGACTTTTGAATAATCAAAAGTGTTGTAAAAATTGTGATTGAATGCTTGTTTGCATATGTCATACTTGAATTGGAAGTTTGAGCACCATCATCATGAAGATACTTGCATTTATATTGAATCACATTGATTGTGGAAAACAAAAGCCTAGTTGTGCATGATGCACCTACATACACTTGCAAGTTAGTAAAATTGCAAATTTCTAACAAAGGAAAATAAGATACATAAAGAAATAAATCAAAAAAAGAAATCACAAAATACATAAAGAAATTTGAGAAATAGAGAGACCAAATATTGACTGACTCTAGAAATCCCTACAATCATAGCTTAGACAAAGAAAAGAGACTGTGAAAAATGGACCTTATCATCAAAAATATTCTTAAGCTTACACGCCATGCAACAGAGACCACATCGCCAAATGAGCCTTACTAGCCAACAATGACGAATTAGACAACAAAGCCTTTTAGCGCCTAGCATATGACACATCGAACATATGCCACCACTTCCTTGCCTAAACTTACACAAATTGTTTGTCATAACGTAGACAAAATGGAAAACAATGAAGGTCGTGATGTTCAAGATCACGAGGAGTATCTTAATCAATGTGTTACGTGTCCTTGCTCTCAATGCAAGCTGGCAATCAGACGAAAGTGTTGCCTGTCTATAGAACATGTACGACGCTTTGACGAGTTCCAATTGAAGATCATTGATCAGGTGATCTCAGACTTTGAGCAAACGGTAAGAAAAGAGTGTATCAATCATGTATTATATTTGCAAACTAATTGAATATCATATACACCAACAATGGATGTGACCATAAAATTTATATAAGGAGGTGATGTCTCATCCCAAGGAGGAGTGCACCTATTATGACCAATTAAGAAGAGTTCGTGGGCATCTGATGAATGGAATGCCCGAGCCAATCCACCACTTGGAAGGCACTACCCAGTCTCTATAGCGTCAATACCAGAGGAGACAGACAGCCTTTTAGACTTTCCTATAATCTTGGAGCCTGAGATGGAGGCAATGATCGATGCATTGATGCCCATGGATACCGAGGCATCTAATCCGATTAGAGAGGAAGCATCTATACCATTATATGATGGGTGCCGAGTATCTCGCTTGAAGACACTACTTACACTACTAAGTATGCAAGCAAAATACCGGTGGAGCAATGCGAGTGTGACCAAGTTGTTCAAGTACCTTCTACGTACATTTCGTTGATTTCTTTTCAACACCATTATAAAAAACAATTGTGCCTTTTCAAGGTGTTTTATGATTTCTTTTCAGGTTGCTAATGTATCATATATTACCACTTGGAAATACCATGCCTGAGTCTCGTGATGATGCACGACATGTTCTACAAAATCTTGGCATGGACTACAACAGCATCCATGCATGTATCAACAATTGCGTGTTGTTTTGAGGAGAGTACGAGACTATGGAGACATATGTCCAAAGTGTGGTGCTCACAAGTATCGACATGACTTGCAAGGACAAACCATCCCTCAGAAAGTTCTTAGACACTTTTCACTTATCCCCCGTATACATCACATGTTTCCTATGTCAGGCTTGGCGAGCTTGACAAGGTGGCATGCATAGAATAGATCCACACATGGAGTCCAACGAATATCAACGGATTCACACGCATGGAGCCACATTGACTCTACCTTTCTAGGCTTTGCACGAGAGCCAATGAATCTTCAACTCGGTCTTGCTATGGATGCCCTGAACTTATTTGGTCTTCGCTCGACATCTCATAGTGTCTGGCCTGTAGTGCTTATTAACTACAACATCCCACCATGGCTTTCTACAAAGAAAGGAGACTCGATCCTTAGCTTGCTTGTTCCTAGCCACTACAAAGTTAAGAATATGGATGTCTATATCCGCCGTCCATTAGTCGATGAGCTTAAGATTTTGTGGGAGGAGGGGGTCATCGTGGAAGATATGAGCAAGCGTGATGGTCGATGGTTTGGCAATATACAAGCCATTCTCATGTGGACTATGCATGACTTTTTAGGATTCGGGGAGTGCTCAGGTAAGTAGGCTTCCATTCTTGTTGGTAATATTTATCATAGCTCATTCAAGTTTATATTCACATGATAGAGGTGTTGAGACAAGTCTGGTTACCTCAGGTTATCATGCATGTCCATTGTGTGGGCCACAATTAGACTCCCGAAGGTCACAAACCATGAAGAAGATGGTATATCAAGGACACACGGCTTTCTTACCAGAGGGTCTTAAACTGAGGGAAGGCTTTCTTGGATGACCTCCACGAATGAACACCCAAAGCTGATACGAGCTGAAAATGGTCCACACGGAGTCGCATCCAAACTAAATGTGACGATTCTTAGTTTTCTATGAGTTGCCATATTGGACCCACTTATATAGATCAACCACTTGCTATATTCCATGCATATTTTCAAGAATGTGGGTAGCTTACTATGGAACCACATCATAGGAAAGAGAGACATTGTAGGGGCACGAATGGATTTAACAGAGGTAGGCAAGATGGAGGCACTTTGGCCACAATCGAGTGCTGATGGTCACTTGCAACTACCTCGTGCTTCTTGGGTTTTGTCCACTAAAGAAGAGCGCTTTGTGAAGCAAATTATCAGGCCTATCCGCACTCCAACGGGTATGATGCATTCTCTCAGATCCACGTTTTCTAAAGATGACCAATTATCAAGGCTAAAATCCTATGATTGGCATAAGATATGTCAAGTTTGTACTATGAATGGATTGTAAGTGCATAATGCTTCTTCATTTGTGGCCGTTTGTACTAACGATCGTGATTGCAGGACATCTCACTCCAAAAAATATGCGAGGCAATTTACAGGTTGTCAAATTTAGTGCAATGGATTTCACAGAAGGAGATCAAGACATCCTCTATTGAATCCACAAGGCAGGAAGAAGTTGAGACGGACTATCTCTTTGAGAAGTATCGGCCCACTAGCATGCTCATGATACAAACCCACCTCCTGGTGCATCTTGTAGATGAAGTAGAGATTCCGGAACCCGTCTATATGCAATGGATGTTCTTCTTGGAGCCCTTCATGAAAACCTCGAAAAGCTTTGTGTGACAACGAGCTCGGCCAGAAGGTAGTATGGCTGAAGGTTGGTTGGTGTCCGAGGCATTAGTGCATATCTCATAGTGGCTACCCCCAGATCATCCTTTCCCTTACAGTGGGGCTGCCCCCAGATCATCAATAAATACTTTCAACTCATCTGGGGAGATGTCACCAAAGGTCTTGTCTGCTATTCGTTGCCATGATCCGGGTGCATTGCACAAACCAAAGGCCATCACATGGTATACAAAAGTACCAAAGACAGTAATGAAAGTTGTTTTCAACTTGTCCTCTTTTGCAATTGCCATCTGGTTGTATCCTGCAAAGCAATCCATGAACGAATATATTTCTCTACCCACTAATTGATCCAAAATCTGGTCAATAAATGGCAACGGGTAGTAATCCTTAACCATCTGCTTATTCAGCTCTCTAAAATCTACAGATAGTCGGATCTGGTTGTTTTTCTTCTTCCTGATGAGGCAACTGGTAAACACCATTCTGTGTGTTATACAGGGAAGATTAAACCAGCTTTCCTTAACTTCTGTAACTCCTCCAACAGCCTGTCCCTCAATTCAAAAGGCATACTTCTTACCTTCTGATGCACAAGACGACTACCTTCTTTTATAGCAATAGTATGAACAGCTAGGCTAGAGGAATGTCTCTCAGCTCATCATAACTCCAAGCAAAGATGTCGCGGAATTCTTGAATCAGAGGTACATAGTCCTCCCTTTCTGCTGAACTGAGCATGGAACATAATTTAATTGGCCGCGAATCATTCGGCGTGCCAAGATCCAACTCAATCACATCCGCGCCTCTTATCCTATCTTGCGGCTCTATTAGCTCATTTAGAGTTATCTAATAAATATCCTCTGTAGTGGACCCTTCTTTAGATTCATCACTGGATGATGTCTCACTACCAGATGGGTCATCTACTGTTTCTAATTCAGTAGAGGATAAAGGAGCTCTCTCACTTTGAGAAGACTCAGGGTAAGCATCGACTATTACTCGATTAGCACCTCTTCCTAGAACCACTCGACCGGCAGGTATATCGACTTGACAGTCTATTCGTAAGATCTAAGGCCTACCTAGCAAGACTTGATAGCTAGGACGTCTTGCAAATCTTATCACCCTGAAGTCCAAGAAGCATTCTACACTTGCAACTGTAACATGAACTCTAGTAACGCAACCTTCTGGTTGTCTTAGACTATCATCAGCCATTCTAAGAAGGGTGGAGCTATCTTTTTGAATGCCTAGACCCAACCTCTCCATCAACTCTGAACTCATGATATTGACGGAGGAGCCAGTGTCTACAATAGCATGCTCTACTAATATTCCATCCACGTATGCTAGAACCCTAGGGCAATTCTTTGCAACATGATCAAACCAATCTTCCCCTACTCGTGCTATGCCCAAAGGTTCTACAATATACCCAATACGTAGGATCTTCTTGAATTCCTTGCGTACTCATGGGGATAATTTAATCAACTGTAAGAGGTTTACATCTGGTTTGACTTCGCAAAGAGAACTTGCTGAATCAAAATCATGATAGGTAGCCAAAGCTCTCTTTTCTCGCCAAACCATTCTTTCTTTTGGTCTCGGAACCGGCTTTGGTGCTTCTTTTTTAGCTCTTGCCTTCTTTCTTGGCACTTTCTCATCCTTCTTAGGATCGACTTTCTTGTCAACAAGCCTTAGAGGTCCACCTTCCATGCTAGGATTCACGACTTGCGTCCCCTTATCCCCTTGCTTAGGGTTTCCCTCGATCGGTTTTGCATTATCTTTGTCAACCTCTTTAGCCTTTTGGCCTCTTATCACAGCTCGTAGGTTAGAGGTTTCAGTGTCATTGATGGATACAACCTCGATAAGGCTAACTCCATTGCCTTGTGGCAACTCCTCTATAGTGGTCTTTCCCCTTTGTAGTATTTGTCTTGGTCCATCATTTTGCTGTAGGTTATTACCTTGCACTCTATGATTAACTGGACCTGGCTGTTTACTCCCTTGTTGGAGGGAACTAATCTTACTCCAACAGGTAGCAGCTAAGTGGCCCGACTTTCCACAAATATCACATTTAACATTTGGATAGTTTCTAGGGAAATGTTGTATGCCACACCACTTATAGCTGAATCTTGAGGGACCACCCTCTTCAGGGCATCGACTCCCTATCAGATTCTGCTGCTTCTTTAGGAAATTGATGTCAATAGCTATTTACCGATATTGTTCAGAAATCATGTCGATATAATGCTTCATCATATCCTTAACTTCGCCAAGGACATTAGAGGCACTCGACTCATAGCCTTGATCGTCTATCCGTCGTTCTATTGGCCTAACAATTTGATTGGGCATTGGTTGTTGACTCACAGGAACAACATTAGGGTTCGAAACTTGGCCTCTAACATTAGGTGGAGCCAACTGACTTGCCATAGGCATGGTCACACTAGGAGGAGCTGGCAGCAAGGGTACATTTTGAACCATGCTTCCTCTCCCATTAGGGTTATTCATAGGCATCCCTTGACTTCCATTCGTCAATGGTAGATTGCCTCCAGGTACTAACCCCGCATTAAGGTTTATTCGAGAGGAGTAGTCCGTTTGCAATCGTGTCTCTACTCCTTCCCGCGCGATGGCGGTGTCTATATCAGCCAAAGCCACACTGTTCAATTGTACCTGAATATTGAAATCCAATCCATGCAAGAAGTATTGCAATTGGGCAGCCGACGGAATAGGAATGTAAGTTTGTAACTTACGAAATACTTCCTTAAGCTTCTTAGCATAGGCTTTCATATTCTCATGGGGGTCTTGGCGCGTTACATTCAACACATGCAACCAGTATTGGCCACCTCTTTTAGGGGCATATTCTGCTCGGAAAGCTGCATAGAATTGGTCGATTGTGGTTATGATTCCAGCCTCTATGCTATGATACCATACTGCAGCCCTTCCTTTTAATGTCATGTTAAAGAACATCATAAGATGACCCTCATCTTGGATGCAGTAATTAAACATTAATCGTTGGAATTCACAAATGTGAAACTCCGCAATTTTGGCTAACCCATTAAAAATGGGCAAAGGAACTCCTAAACCTGGCAAATCTGGCGTCCCTCTGCAGAAATTGCAATGGGTTGTGCCATAGTGACAATCGGATTGACAATAGGAGTTTGAACTGATGGAATCACACCCCCACTTGAAGTGGGTTGACTTGGTGGAAGAGAGGAAGAACTTACGCTTCCTCCTGCACCTAAAGGATTATGTGCAGTAGTTGGGTTACTAAGACCACTGCCTCTTATGCATATCGGGCTACTCCTTTGAGGAGAATAACGACTTACAATCTCCAACCACCGTCTAGCCCTCTCAGCACGTTCTACTTTTTGTATTTCGGCTTGACGGTCCTTATCATAGGACATAAACCAACTTTTTGGTCCCTAAAAACCCTAGATTCGAGAACCACCACTTGTTGGCAGCTCCCGATAGATAAACCACTAATGGGACCTGAAATGGGTCGGCACTGGCTATAGCACTAGCCGGACCTCATGCTTATGATAGACAAACACACCCTCACGGCCTCGCGGACCAGGAGCGTCAATCTAATGCTAAAGGACAAACTTTCCTAAAGCCTAATCTATGCGTTTATAGTTTTTATCGTTTTTAGTCCAACGTTTCCCTTTCTATAGACTCCATAGAAGGAGAACCCATACACATTGGCAATAAATACCACGATCACATACATGGAGGCAACCTCTCGGTAGAAATACTGCGACCCCACTGCAACTTTCCTACATCGCAGGGATTGGCCCCTTGATGCGCTGCTCAACATATAAAACAAACGAACACACTCCACTCTTCATTTCGAATCCAGGAGATATACCATGTGTCCTTACTTAACAGTCCCTTAGGAAACCGACCCTCTATCCTACAGCAAGGAATAATCTTACACTCTCAATCGTGGGTCAAATTCCTAAGAAAACAAGTGCTATGCAGTCCAGGAGCTTTTCCATTGATACCATGAACTATCATAGTGCATAATGTGAACAGTTTAGTGCACAAACAGGAGAAAATCAGCATTGTGCATCGTGCGAAACCATTCTTTTCATGATTTCCATGCTAGCATTTATGTAATGAGAAAAGACACCGAGCCTTACGCTCATGCTGCCTTTCCCTTTATTTTAAAAAAACGTCATATAGGCAGGATGCAACACATAAACCACATTTTAGTTTATGTTTTGACGCTCAACCTCCCCTCTCACCCCACCGTTTAATGTTTTGCATTCATTGATAGGTGAAAGGGTCGTTTTATGTGTGTTTCCTTACAAAGAAAGCGATAAACATGAACGGAAACATAGAAACGAGGGTAAAACGAGGCCAACCTCGTGCTTTACCTTCATTATACACTGCACAAACACACATGTAATTTTTTGGAATTTTCCTTTTACCATTTCTTAATTTTCTCCCATGGCATAAAAACTCATTTTTCTTTATTAAAAATTAAATTACCGCTTAGATTTCGTATTTTCGGATTTCAATTTTGCTGCGGGACTGCGGGTCAGCCCACATTCAATGTCCAGCATCTTCACAATCAGCAATCTTCATGTCTACATCGACCCGGAAGCAATCCGGTCCCAATCGGACAATCTTTCCTTCACCATTCTTCATTTCCTCTTGCACGCAAGAACAACCCTTTAGGGGAGAGAGAGAGAGAGGGAGAGGAGAGAGAAAGACTAGAATCAGATTTCTTCATTCTGTCCACCATTGCTCGCGTGAAGGGTGGCGATAAGACCGGCAAAGGAAGAGAAGTCAAGCCCCATGATCAGTTCTATGGGGTCTTCACAACCTGCAAACCCAAGATCCATGGCATGAAGCGAAAAATGCGCCTGCTACCTCACGCCATTTTTCACGCCATGTTTTCCTCTTCTCTCCACGTTTTTTCCCAAGAGATATGTCCAAGGCTCCCAAAAGGCACATCCCACTTGGCCTCTCAAATGTCCACCTGTTCGAATCTTGACCATTTGTTGGCTCCTTTCTCGTCCGGCATCCGATTCATGCTCTGAAAAATCCTGGGCATCTCGCTTAACATCCCGCATTGATTGGCAACTCCTGACAACCCGCACGCCAGTCTGAATAGTTATCAAAAATCCACAAGTGTCACTCAGGTGTCTTTTAAGAGTCATCTTTTACTTGGTGCTTAAAATCATCCTAGCTGGAGCCACTGCCTTCGATGTTGAATATTTTTTCCCTAAATTCCAGATTTTTTGGCAATTTTTTGGCACATCCCAGGCTCAAAACTCTGCTCTCACGCTATTTGCGTCGCTATTAGCATCACATTTGTGATGCTAATAGCGACGCAAATAGCAACGATACTCATATGAAAAAAACACAGGCCGAAACCCGAGCGCGTTATTTTGTGCACATTCACGAAAGAGAGAGCAAAAGAGAGAGCAAAAGGGAGAGTGAAAGGGAGAGCGAAAGGGAGAGCGAGAGGGAGAGCAAACATCTTGCATTTGAGAGGGAGAGAAAGAGAGAAAGAGGGAGAAAGAAGGCTCCTCACCGCCGCCACCGTTGTTCACAAAGAAGAAGAGGAGATGTATAGAGGGTGAAGAGGAGCCGCCGTCGCGAAGAGGAGCCGTTAAACCCTTCTTCGAGCCTTTACGGTGAGTGCATTGTCCATTCTTGCTTTGCTTTAAAGTTTTCTCTCTCTCTTTTACTTGTTTTTGGTATAATTCGTGTGTATTGAGAGAGGGAGAGAAAATGAGAAAGAAAGAGAGGGAGAGGGAGAGGGAGAGGGAGAGGGAGAGGGAGAAACATTAAACATAATAGGGAAAGAGAGAAAGAGAGGGAGAGGAAGAGAGAAAAAACATTAAACATAATAGGGAGAGGGAGAGGGAGAGGGAGAGGGAGGGAGAGGAAATGAGAGAAGGAAAGGAAGAAAAAAACATTAAACATAATAGGGAAAGAGAGAAAGACGAAAGAGAGAGGGAGAGGAAGGAAAAAACATTAAACATAATAGGGAAAAAGAGAAAGAGAGGGAGAGGAAGAGGAAGAGAGAAAAGGAAATGAGAGAGGGAGAGGAGAGAGAAAAAACATTAAACATAATAGGGAAAGAGAGAAAGAGAGGGTGAGGGCGAGGGGGGAGAAGAAATGAGGGAGGGAGAGGAAATGAGAGAGGGAGAGTAGAGAGAAAAAGAAATGAGAGAGGGAGAGGAGAGAGAAAAAAGAGAGAAAAAACATTAAACATATTAGGAAAAGAGAGAAAGGGAGGGAGAGAAAATGAGGGAGGAAGAGGAAGAGAGAAAAGGAAATGAGAGGGAGAGGAGAGAGAAAAAACATTAAACATAATAGAAAAAGAGAGGGTGAGGGTGAGGGTGAGGGAGGGAGGGAGAGGAAATGAGAGAGGGAGAGGAAGAGAGCAAAAGGAAATGAGAGAGAGAGAGGAGAGAGAAAAAGAGAGAAAAACATTAAACATAATAGGGAAAGAAAGAAAGAGAGGGTGTAGGTGAGGGTGAGAGAGGGAGAAGAAATGAGAGAGGGAGAGGAAGAGAGCAAAAGGAAATGAGAGAGGGAGAGGAGAGAGAAAAAGAGAGAAAAAACATTAAACATAATAGGAAAAGAGAGAAAGAGAGGGTGAGGGTGAGGGTGAGGGAGGGAGAGGAAATGAGAGAGGGAGCTGAGGAGAGAGAAAAAGAGAAAAAACATTAAACTTGATAGGGAAAGAGACAAAGAGAGGGAGAGGGTGAGGGAGGGAGAGGAAATGAGAGAGGGAGAGGAAGAGAGAAAAGGAAATGAGAGAGGGAGAGGAGAGAGAAAAAACATTAAACATAATAGGGAAAGAGAGAAAGAGAGGGTGAGGGTTAGGGGGGAGGGGGGAGGGGGGAGGGGGGAAAAGAAATGAGGGAGGGAGAGGAAATGAGAGAGGGAGAGTAGAGAGAAAAAGAAATGAGAGAGGGGGAGGAGAGAGAAAAAAGAGAGAAAAAACATTAAACATAATAGGAAAAGAGAGAAAGAGAGGGAGAGAAAATGAGAGAGGAAGAGAAACAGAGAAAAGGAAATGAGAGAGGGAGAGTAGAGAGAAAAAGAAATGAGAGAGGGGAAGGAGAGAGAAAAAAGAGAGAAAAAACATTAAACATAATAGGAAAAGAGAGAAAGAGAGGGAGAGAAAATGAGAGAGGAAGAGAAACAGAGAAAAGGAAATGAGAGAGGGAGAGGAGAGAAAAAACATTAAACATAATAGAGAAAGAGAGAAAGAGAGGGTGAGGTGAGGGAGGGAGAGGAAAGGGAGAGGAAATGAGGGAGGGAGAGGGTGAGGTGAGGGAGGGAGGGAGAGGAAATGAGAGAGGGAGAGGACGAGAGCAAAAGGAAATGAGAGAGGGAGAGGAGAGAGAAAAAATGAGAGAATTAGAGGAGAGAAAAAGAGAGAAAAAGCATTAAACATAGTAGGGAAAGAGAGAAAGAGAGGGTGAGGGTGAGGGAGGGAGAGGAAATGAGAGAGAGAGAAAGAGAGAAAAGGAAATGAGAGAGGAAGATGAGAGAGAAAAAGAGAAAAAGCATTAAACCTGATAGGGAAAGAGAAAAAGAGAGGGTGAGGGTGAGGGAGGGAGAGGAAGAGAGAAAAGGAAATGAGAGAGGGAGAGGAGAGAGAAAAACATTAAACATAATAGGGAAAGAGAGAAAGACATGAGAGAGAAAAAGAGAGAAAAAACATTAAACCTAATAGGGAAAGAGAGAGTGAGGTGAGGGAGGGAGAGAAAATGAGAGAGGGAGAGGAAGAGAGAAAAGAAAATGAGAGAGGGAGAGAGAAAAACATTAAACATAATAGGGAAAAAGAGAAAGAGAGGAGAGAGAAAAAGAGAGAAAAAACATTAAACCTAATAGGGAAAGAGAGAAACAGAGGGAGAGGGTGAGGGAGGGAGAGGAAATGAGAGAGGGAGAGAAAGAGAGAAAAAGAAATGAGAGAGGGAGAGGAAAGAGAAAAAGAGAGAAAAAACATTAAACCTGATAGGGAAAGAGAGAAAGAGAGTGAGAGAGTGAGGGAGGGAGAGGAAATGAGAGAGGGAGAGAGTGTGAAAAGGAAATGATTGAGGGAGAGGAGAGAGAAAAAACATTAAACATAATAGGGAAAGAGAGAAAGAGAGGGTGAGGGTGAGGGAGGGAGAGGAAATGAGAGAGGGAAAGAAAGAGAGAAAAGGAAATGAGAGAGGGAGAGGAGAGAGAAAAAGAGAGAAAAAACATTAAACCTGATTTTATGCATAAAAACAATGTATCTACATGAGAGAGAAGAGAGAAGGACTATGAAGAAAATAAAGAAGAATACTATGTGATGTATTTCTAAGCAAAAGTGGTGTCTTTCTTTGGTGTTTTATTGTTCTTTTGATGGAGATTATGAAGATTATGAAGAATATGGTTGATTTTATAAAATCCGTGGGAGATCTACATGATGCTGCATGAAGATTTGTTGTGCCTAGTGTTCTTTTCTTCATTGTGATCATACAAAACCTAATAAAAAAGCTTGTTGATGATGACAAGATAGATTTTCTTGCATTAGAAACCCTATTTCCTTGGTGTCTCTCTTGGGCTCCATGTTTTTGGTGCGCAACCGGGGAAAACTGCCATCAACAAGCATAAACAGAGGCTGAAAATGGAATAAGTGGCACTATGGAAAAAGAAGTAAATCAATGGATAGTAGAGTTCCTGCCACCGTTGAAGAATTGCAAGCCTTCATTGCCAAGGCAACATTCTACAAAAGATTCATTCCCCAATGGAGAAAGCACAATGCCATTCTGATGAAGTCCCTCTATGACAGTCTGTTTTCACTACCCTTTGAAGCTGTAGAAAGTTGCATCACAGTTGCAAAGTTCCTCCCACAAAACTGGAGAGTAGAACAGAGAGGATGAGTATCAATGGAGGATTTGGCCTTCATTGAATAATTTCCAAACATCATCAAAAGTGGGAAATATTCAAGAAGCTTCAGGAGTCGTGGTCTGTGGAGGTTCACAAAAATAAGAAGGAACAGAGCTGGGACTTGTTTGTAGACGCTCAACAGCAAGATATGTGGGATGCTTGGTGTTCTGACAATCTTTTGTTTGTCCAATTGGCAACCCACTGGAAGTTGGTAGACAGAGTGCTCTTTACAACATACACTATTTAAACCATCAAGAGGTGGCATTACTATGATGATGGCACCACCACAATGCTTAGACGTATGCATTTTGACACCTTCACAACCGAATACCTTTCTCTGTGCAGTGGCATGAAAGCAGAATTCAGAGACGTTGAAAATGAAGAAGTAGAAGAAATGTTGGTAAGAGAGTCCTCCTGAGACTGAAGCCTTCTGTTATCCCTCTGTGGAGCACTAAGAACATAGTGGAGCCAACCCCCTCATGAATGACACCATCAGGAGACAAGCACTAGAATGACTTCAGAGGTACGTGAGAAGAGAGAAAGCAAGAATCAAAGCCGAGAACGAACTAGCAGGAGAAGCCGCCTTTGACGCCCTTGCGGAACTCTTTACAGAAGTCCCAATGGCACATCAAGCCCTTCCTCCTCCTGCTGGAGGTCCACTTCCAAGCCAGATCCGTCCTGGAAATATTAATGACAGGCCAGCGAATGTAGTCACGTTGCCAATTTTTAAGGGAGAGTACAATGAAGACCCTGATCTTCATGTAGCAGAGTTTATGGTAGCATGTGTGGCTAACAATGCCAGAACCCCTGAGCATTGGTTAGCAATATTCCCCGCCACTTTCAAGGGCGTGGCGTTTCAATGATATGAGAGACAAGCAGTAGGAACTTTTGGCACATGGGACGACCTGAAGTTGGCCTTCCTCACTAAATTCAGGCGTGAAGGTTTTGAAGAGCGGATGCGAGAGGAGTTCATGAATTTAAGTTAGTCCGCTGGAGAAAGAGTAGAAGCTTATGTCTCGTGAATGGAATCCATCCCGAAGAGATGGACTAACCATCATTTGGATGAAGGAATCCAGAAAGGAGTGTTTCTCAGGGGATTACAACAAGAAGTTTGTAAGTTTGTGGAGCTGCAAAGACCAGCCACACTGCAAGCTGCAACAGAAGGTGCAAGATTGTACGATGAAGTGGAAGCTAGATTAGAGATGAATCCAAGAAGAGGAATCCCACCTCCTCTGATTCCAAGAATGATGTACCCACCAAATACAATCCTAGGGGCTGTCCCCTACCCCTACCAACAAATGCCCCCAGTATCACAATACAGTGCACCAAATCCACAGTGGCCACAATCAATGCCTCAAATGATGGTTCAACCACAACAACAATGGTCCCAAACAATTCCCCCAATGCCAAATCAGTAGCAACAATGGAACCCTACCAACTAGAGCCAACAGCCACAACAGTTCAAACAGGAGCTCTGAATCAGAATCAGAACAGAGACCCCTCTGCACCAGCCTAACCTGTTTATGCAGTGATTACAGAGACTCCTCAAAACCCTACTGCCAGTGCCTCAGGAGGAGAAAGCTTGAAGGATTATTTATCCAACTCAGTTGCAAATATCAAAAAGAAGTTGATGGATGTGATTACAGAGCAGTTGCAGACACTGAAAGTGAATACCGCTAACATATCCAACGTTGCAGGAGCAGGAAGAGATGTGATGCGGTCAAATACTTGGTGTGATAATGTCATCAAGCAGGCCATTTAGCCATTGAATGTACACGAAAGCCAACAGTCCCTGGAGCTTTCTGCTCCTACTGTCTTAGGAAGAACCATACAGAGGATATTTACTCTCTGAAGGAGATGCAAGATAGGAGAAGGAAGGAAGAAGACGCAAGATTCAACCTACTAGAATCCAAAATGACAACCCAAGATATTGGGCCAAAGCCTAAAGACTTCGGTCCTAACTTCGGACCCAGAAGATTTCCATCCCAAAGTTATAGAGGAAGACAGTCTGGCGGTGGTCAGAGATCAGAAGTGAAGTGTTACAGATGCGGAGAAAAGGGACACATTTCACCAAATTGTCCAAATCCCAGAAGGTCAGTGGATTACAAGCCCTTATGCAGTCAATGCAAAAGAGAAGGCCACACTGCAAAAGACTATCCAAGCCCAACCCCAGTGAAAAACAGTGCTACTGATAATCCGTCTAAGGCCCAAGAGCCTACCTCCAATTTAGTGGAATTGGAAGTTGCTGCCATCACACGTGCAAAGAAGAAGGAACCACCTGTCCAGAAAGAAAATAATCCTCCTGCCAGAATAGTGAAGTTTAATCTTCCAACAGAAGAACAGAGCAGAACAGATCCTGACAGTGCCGTACAGAGCACTACAGTGCCATAGAGAGTCACAGAGACAGTTCCTCCTATCTTTCCATCATTGTTACCCGATTTTGCCTTCTCTACATGCTCCAAGCTTTGGATCCTCTACCCCTTGCAATATCAACCCCTCTATTTGCATACTATTCTTATTTATGCTGGGAACATTGCTTTCATCATATACTCTCGCACTTCGAGGAGTTAAAGGTACAACATACCACCATCGAGGTTGTCGAGGGTTTATGAGGGTTTGGATAGAAAATTACCTATTCAAAATCACATACAAGAGAGATTTAATATTTGTGGCATATATCATGTCGTAATGAAATTTAAAAAAACATGATTTCATGCACATGTTCACAATGGGCTGGCAATACAAATGTGTCGTGCAAATCCAACATCTTTCTTTGAAATCTATTTTAAGAAATCCAGATGGGCCTCGTCGAATAGTTCCCCCTACTCCTTCCAGTACCACTTTGAGCCACTACACATTGAATAGGATCATGGAGAAGCTATGGTAATCCACCGTGATAATACTTTGCAAGTTCCCAAAATACTCAATCTCTTCTATAATGGTGTTTGGATCCGTGACTTGCCGTCAGCTCTCTTGCTCAAACTTTGCCATGATACCACAATCTGTTGCAGAGCACATTTTGTTGATACACTCCACGCAAAAATGTCGCCCATGTGACCACGCCGCACTGTATATTTTTTACTATATATTGAAACGATTAATTAGTTGTCACATATAAAATCTAGATACGATAGCTTATAAAACATATGGTCACCTTTGGTCTACATCCCCTCGAGAATTCCCACTCCTCAAGTAAATACCTCCACCCCTTCGCAAGAGACTGCGATCAAAGCTCCATGCAACCATCGCATAGACATAAACAGCGACATCTCCTCCATGCCCTCGAGATATGGAATTGGTCAATGGCACGTACTACATCAAAATTCGGATTGCACCTCTTCCTGATCTTTCCTGGCTTCCTCGTACCTAGCGAGCCACGTCTCCATGGAGGCATGGTGCAACATACAAAAACAATTCACTTTCTCCTCCATTGCAGCGTCCATCCTTTTTTCTACCCCATTTCCAACCACCACATCTCTGATCAATCTATCATCATCCTTCAGCGACCATAGTATACTATTGTCTGAATCCACTGTTGGTAGCCACTATGAGATATGCACTAACGCCTCGGACACCAACCAACCTTCAGCCATACTACCTTCTGACCGAGCTCGTTATCGCACAAATACTTTTAGGGTTTTTATGAAGTGCTCTAAGAAGAACATCCATCGTGTATGGACAGATCCTGCAATCTCCACTTCATCTACAAGATGCACCAAGAGGTGGGGTTGTATCGTAAGTATGCTAGTGGGCAGGTACTTCTCAAAGAGACAAACCGTCTCCACTACTCCCGGCCTTGCAGATTCAATAGAGGATGTCTTGATCTCCTTCTGTGAGATTCATTGCACTAAATTTGACAACCTGTAAATCGCCCCGCGTATTTCTGAAGTGAGGCATCTTGCAATCGCGATCGGTAGTACAAACTGCCACAAATGAAAAACCATTACAAACAACGACTACACTCCAAATATCAAAATATGTAGGTCACTTACAATCCATTCGTAGTACAAACCTAATATATCTTATGCCAATCATGGGACTTTAGTCTTGATAATTAGTCATCTTTAGAAAATGCGGATATGAGAGAACTCATCATACCCGTCGAAGTGTAGATAGACATGATAATTTGGTTCACAAAGCGCTCTTCTTTAGTGGACAAAACCCAAGGAGTGCAAGGTAGTTGCAAGCGACCATCAACACTCAACTATGGCCAAGACTGCCGCCAAAGCGCCTCCATCTTGCCTATCTCCTTCAAATCCATTTGTGCCCCTGTAGTATCTCTCTTTCTTTTGATATGGTCCCATAGTAAGCTACCCACATTCTTGAAAATATGCATGGGATCCAACAAGTGGTCCAATACGACAACTCATAGAAAACTGAGAATCGTTGCATTTTGTTTCAATGCAACTCTGTGTGGACCATTTTTAGCTCGTACCAGCTTTGGGCGTTCATTCGTGCTAGAGGTCGTCCAAGAAAACCTTCCCTCATTTCATGACCCTCCGACAAGAAAGTGGCGTGTCCTTTGATATGCCATCTTCTTCATGGTTCATGACCTTTGAGAGTCTAACAGTGGCCCACACAATGGATGTGCATGATAACCTGAAGTAACCAGAGATATCCCAATACCTCTATCATGTGAATATAAACTTGAACAAGCTATGATAGATATTACCAATGAGAATGGAAGTCTATTTACCTTAGCACTCCCCGAATCCCGAAAAGTCATGCATGGTCCACATGAGAATGGCTTGTATATTGGCAAACTGTCGGCCATCACACTTGCTCATATCTTCCATGGCGAACCCCTCCTCCCACAAGATCTTCAGCTCATCAACTAATGGACGAAGATAGTTATCCATATTCTTGGCTTTATAGAGACTAGGAATGAGCAAGCTAAGAATCAAGTGTTATTTCTTTATAGAAAGCCATGGTGGGATGTTGTAGTTAACAAGGACTACAGGCTACACATTGTAAGAAGTTGAGTGGAGACCAAATGGGTTCATGCCATCCATAGCTAGACCGAGCCGAAGATCCCTTGGCTCTCGTGAAGCTTGGAAAGATAGAGTCAATGTGGTTCCATGCACGTGAATCCACTAATATCCGTTGGACCCCATTTGTGGATCTATTATGTGCATGCCATGTTGTCAACCTCACCAAGCCCGGCATATGAAACATGTGATGTATACGGGGGATAAGTGGAAAGTATCTAAGAACTTTCTAAGGGATGATTCGCCCTTGCAAGTCCTATCGATACCTATGAGCACAACACTTTGGACATGTCTCCATAGTTTCATATTGTCCCTGAAACAACACACAATCATTGACACATGCATGGATGTTGTTGTAGTCCATGCCAAGCTTTCGTAAAACATGTCGCGTATCATCATGAGACTCAAGCATGGTATTTCCAAGTGGTAATATATGATACTTTAGCAACCTGAAAAGAAATCATAAAACACCTTGAAAAGGCACAATTATTTTTTATAATGGTGCTAAAAAGAAATCAATGAATTATATATAGAAGGTACCTGAACAACTCGGTCACGCTTGTATTGCTCCATCCGTATTTTGCTTGTACACTTAGGAGTACAAGCAGCATCTTCAGGCAAGATACTCGGCACCCATCATATAATGGTATGGATGCTTCCTCTCTAAGAGAATCAAATATCTCAGCATCCATGGGCATCAATGCATTTATCATTGCCTCCATCTCAGGCTCCAAGATTGTAGGAAAGTCTAAAAGGTTTTCTATCTCCTTTGGTATTGACACTATAGACTGGGTAGTACCTTCCAAGTGGTGGATTGGCTCAAGCACTCCATCCATCGCATGCCAACAAACTCTTCTAACTAGCCACAATAGGTGCACTCCTCCTTGGGATGAGACATCACTTCCCTATAATAAATTTTACGGCCACGTCCAATGTTTGTATATGATATTCAATTGGTTTGTGAATACAATGCATGATTGATATACACTTTTCTTGCCGTTTTCTCAAAGTCTGAGATCGCCTGATCAATGATCTCTGATTGAAACTCACCGAAGCGTCGTATGTGTTCTATAGCCAATCGACATTTTCATTTAATTGCCATCTTTCATTGAGAACAAGGACATGGGACATGCTGATTAAGATATGCCTCACGATGTTGAACATCACGACCTTCATCATTTTTTATTTGGTCTACGTTATGACAAACAATTTGTTTTTATTCTCATTCTCTTTTTCTTTCTTAAATTTTCTGAGTCTAAGATATTTCTTCTCTTGTAACTCAATAAAATTAACATCAACGAAAGTCTTGGTTTTCTCTCCCTTTCTTTGTTTCTCCCCCTTTCTTTGCACCTTTCTTTGTGCTCTTCGTTTTATATTCTCTCCCCTTTCTCTTTCATGTTTTCTTTGTTTTTCATGTTTATTCTCTCTTTCTCGTTCTCTCTTTCTCTTCCTTTCTTCTTCTCTCTCTTATTTTCTATATTACTTTTCTCTCTCTCTCTTTCTTTGTTGCCCCTCTCTTTGTTTCTCTCCACCCCGTTAAGAGTGGACCTACAGTATGTAAAGACTAATATGCTATGCATAGGGGCAAGCATAGGGGCAAGGGACTAGCTACCCTATGTCAGAGTGTTCCCCGCTCCGTGGTATTGCAGCAGACTTCGACACCTTTTTTCCTTTGTGTGTGACTCGATATGCATAGCGTAGGAGGAGGCAACGCAAAGCATATCAAGAAAACTATCTATTCACCTCCAAGTCCAATCTCTCTTTCACTTTACCGGGCCTCGAGAACACAGACCTTTCGCACCTTCCCAAAGCTTCGAACACAACCAAGGTGCACCTTTAACAAAACCTCTCTCTCTCTCTCTCTCTCTCTCTCTCTCTCTCTCTCTCTCTCTCTCTCTCTCTCTCTCTCTCTCTCTCTCTCTCTCTCTCTCTCTCTCTCTCTCTCTCTCTCTCTCATATATTGCTCAACAGTCTCAGGACACAAGAGTACAGTAGATGCGTCGGCCATTTCTCTCTTCCTCTTCCTTTCTTCTTCTCCCTCTCTTATTTCCTTTCTTTCTTTCCCTCTTTCTCTTTATTTGTTTCCCTTCTCTTTCTTTCTCTCCACCCCTTTATGTTTTCTCACTCATTCTCGTCTCTCCCTCCCTCCCTCTCTCTCTCTCTTTCCCCATTTCTTTGTTATCTTCAATGTTCTCTCTCTCTCTCTCTCTCTCTCTCTCTCTCTCTCTCTCTCTCTCTCTCTCTCTCTCTCTCTCTCTCTCTCTCTCTCTCTCTCTCTCTCTCTCTCTCTCTCTCTCTCTCTTCTTCCTTTCTTCTTCTCCCTCTCTTGTTTCCTATCGTTCTCCCTCAATGCACCACATTCTCTACCCTCTCTTATTTCTTATCTCATTTCCTCTCTTTCTCCCTCAATGCATATCATTGTTTTTTTTAAAAAACAAGAAAAGAAGAAATTAAAGAACAAGAACAAACCCTCTCTTTGTTTTTCTCTACTCCCTTGTGTTTTCTCATTCATTCTCCTCTCTCTCCCTCTCTCTCTCTCTCTCTATTTCTCTCTTTCTTTATTATTTTTCATGTTTATTCCCTCTCACTCTTGTTCTTTCTTCTTCTCCCTCTCTCATTTCCTCTCTTTCTCCCTTAATAGCGACGCTGGTTTCCAAGGAAAATTATCAGCATTGCTATTTGCATCACTATTTAAATAGTGACGGTACTCAGACAAAAACAACATGGTCGAAACCCGAGTGTGGAATTTTGCAAAAGAGTTTGCGAACCACCATTCACAAAGAAGAGAAGGAAGTGTACGAAGGGCGAAGAGGAGTCGTCACGAGGAGGAGCTATCGCGAAGAGGAGACAAAGAATCCATTTTCGAGCCTTTGCAATGAGTACATTGCTCCCTCTTGCTTTGTTCTTGTTCTTTCCTTTTATTTTGTTATTTTTTGTTGAGATTAATGAGGTGCATTGAGGGAGAAAGAGAGGAAATAAGAGAGGCAGAAAAAAAAAGGAAAAGGAAGAAAGAACAAGAGAGAGAGAGAGGGAATAAATATGAAACAAAATAAAGAAATGTAGAAAGAGAGAGAGGGAGGGAGGGAGATAGAGAGGAGAATGAACGAGAAAATACGAGGGGGTAGAGAGAAACAAAGAGAGACCGTAGTCATGCAAGAGAACATTTCATGGTTAAAAGCTTGGTGAAAGAAACTCCCTACACCTTGACATGAGATCCAAGGGCTTGACTATCACTCTTGGTGCTACCTCCACTCAAGTTGTTCTCACCAAATGGTTCTAGGTGAGCTTAAGATTAGCTTTAGGTTGACTACTCAAGTTCACTTCTCGAGGTATGAACAGGGCCTTTACCACTTACTTTGGAAGTGAGCGTATCAGAATTGTTGGCATAATCTCTTTTTCCTCTATTTAACACTCTGAAAACACTCCTAAAGGTGTCCAAACAAGTGAGTTGAGTTGAGCTTCCTGTTACTGAAGACTTGGTTACTGCCTATAGAGTCTATCATTTTCTCTTGGACTTCTAATACTCAATGTATTTCCTATTGCGATCTTTGTAGAATATCTCCTATGTCTTGTGTAGTCTCATCAAACTTAAGGGGATCTATATAATTTGTGATTATTGCTAGGACTTCTAGTGGCTCCATTGGTGTAAGTTGTACTTCTTCAAATGACTTTTGAATAATCAAAAGTGTTGTAAAAATTGTGATTGAATGCTTGTTTGCATATGTCATACTTGAATTGGAAGTTTGAGCACCATCATCATGAAGATACTTGCATTTATATTGAATCACATTGATTGTGGAAAACAAAAGCCTAGTTGTGCATGATGCACCTACATACACTTGCAAGTTAGTAAAATTGCAAATTTCTAACAAAGGAAAATAAGATACATAAAGAAATAAATCAAAAAAAGAAATCACAAAATACATAAAGAAATTTGAGAAATAGAGAGACCAAATATTGACTGACTCTAGAAATCCCTACAATCATAGCTTAGACAAAGAAAAGAGACTGTGAAAAATGGACCTTATCATCAAAAATATTCTTAAGCTTACACGCCATGCAACAGAGACCACATCGCCAAATGAGCCTTACTAGCCAACAATGACGAATTAGACAACAAAGCCTTTTAGCGCCTAGCATATGACACATCGAACATATGCCACCACTTCCTTGCCTAAACTTACACAAATTGTTTGTCATAACGTAGACAAAATGGAAAACAATGAAGGTCGTGATGTTCAAGATCACGAGGAGTATCTTAATCAATGTGTTACGTGTCCTTGCTCTCAATGCAAGCTGGCAATCAGACGAAAGTGTTGCCTGTCTATAGAACATGTACGACGCTTTGACGAGTTCCAATTGAAGATCATTGATCAGGTGATCTCAGACTTTGAGCAAACGGTAAGAAAAGAGTGTATCAATCATGTATTATATTTGCAAACTAATTGAATATCATATACACCAACAATGGATGTGACCATAAAATTTATATAAGGAGGTGATGTCTCATCCCAAGGAGGAGTGCACCTATTATGACCAATTAAGAAGAGTTCGTGGGCATCTGATGAATGGAATGCCCGAGCCAATCCACCACTTGGAAGGCACTACCCAGTCTCTATAGCGTCAATACCAGAGGAGACAGACAGCCTTTTAGACTTTCCTATAATCTTGGAGCCTGAGATGGAGGCAATGATCGATGCATTGATGCCCATGGATACCGAGGCATCTAATCCGATTAGAGAGGAAGCATCTATACCATTATATGATGGGTGCCGAGTATCTCGCTTGAAGACACTACTTACACTACTAAGTATGCAAGCAAAATACCGGTGGAGCAATGCGAGTGTGACCAAGTTGTTCAAGTACCTTCTACGTACATTTCGTTGATTTCTTTTCAACACCATTATAAAAAACAATTGTGCCTTTTCAAGGTGTTTTATGATTTCTTTTCAGGTTGCTAATGTATCATATATTACCACTTGGAAATACCATGCCTGAGTCTCGTGATGATGCACGACATGTTCTACAAAATCTTGGCATGGACTACAACAGCATCCATGCATGTATCAACAATTGCGTGTTGTTTTGAGGAGAGTACGAGACTATGGAGACATATGTCCAAAGTGTGGTGCTCACAAGTATCGACATGACTTGCAAGGACAAACCATCCCTCAGAAAGTTCTTAGACACTTTTCACTTATCCCCCGTATACATCACATGTTTCCTATGTCAGGCTTGGCGAGCTTGACAAGGTGGCATGCATAGAATAGATCCACACATGGAGTCCAACGAATATCAACGGATTCACACGCATGGAGCCACATTGACTCTACCTTTCTAGGCTTTGCACGAGAGCCAATGAATCTTCAACTCGGTCTTGCTATGGATGCCCTGAACTTATTTGGTCTTCGCTCGACATCTCATAGTGTCTGGCCTGTAGTGCTTATTAACTACAACATCCCACCATGGCTTTCTACAAAGAAAGGAGACTCGATCCTTAGCTTGCTTGTTCCTAGCCACTACAAAGTTAAGAATATGGATGTCTATATCCGCCGTCCATTAGTCGATGAGCTTAAGATTTTGTGGGAGGAGGGGGTCATCGTGGAAGATATGAGCAAGCGTGATGGTCGATGGTTTGGCAATATACAAGCCATTCTCATGTGGACTATGCATGACTTTTTAGGATTCGGGGAGTGCTCAGGTAAGTAGGCTTCCATTCTTGTTGGTAATATTTATCATAGCTCATTCAAGTTTATATTCACATGATAGAGGTGTTGAGACAAGTCTGGTTACCTCAGGTTATCATGCATGTCCATTGTGTGGGCCACAATTAGACTCCCGAAGGTCACAAACCATGAAGAAGATGGTATATCAAGGACACACGGCTTTCTTACCAGAGGGTCTTAAACTGAGGGAAGGCTTTCTTGGATGACCTCCACGAATGAACACCCAAAGCTGATACGAGCTGAAAATGGTCCACACGGAGTCGCATCCAAACTAAATGTGACGATTCTTAGTTTTCTATGAGTTGCCATATTGGACCCACTTATATAGATCAACCACTTGCTATATTCCATGCATATTTTCAAGAATGTGGGTAGCTTACTATGGAACCACATCATAGGAAAGAGAGACATTGTAGGGGCACGAATGGATTTAACAGAGGTAGGCAAGATGGAGGCACTTTGGCCACAATCGAGTGCTGATGGTCACTTGCAACTACCTCGTGCTTCTTGGGTTTTGTCCACTAAAGAAGAGCACTTTGTGAAGCAAATTATCAGGCCTATCCGCACTCCAACGGGTATGATGCATTCTCTCAGATCCACGTTTTCTAAAGATGACCAATTATCAAGGCTAAAATCCTATGATTGGCATAAGATATGTCAAGTTTGTACTATGAATGGATTGTAAGTGCATAATGCTTCTTCATTTGTGGCCGTTTGTACTAACGATCGTGATTGCAGGACATCTCACTCCAAAAAATATGCGAGGCAATTTACAGGTTGTCAAATTTAGTGCAATGGATTTCACAGAAGGAGATCAAGACATCCTCTATTGAATCCACAAGGCAGGAAGAAGTTGAGACGGACTATCTCTTTGAGAAGTATCGGCCCACTAGCATGCTCATGATACAAACCCACCTCCTGGTGCATCTTGTAGATGAAGTAGAGATTCCGGAACCCGTCTATATGCAATGGATGTTCTTCTTGGAGCCCTTCATGAAAACCTCGAAAAGCTTTGTGTGACAACGAGCTCGGCCAGAAGGTAGTATGGCTGAAGGTTGGTTGGTGTCCGAGGCATTAGTGCATATCTCATAGTGGCTACCAACGGTGGATTCAAAAAATAGTATACTATGGTTGCTGAAGACTGATGATAGACTGATCGGAGATGTGGTGGTTGAAAATGGGGTAGAAAGAAGGATGGATGCTACAATGGAGGAGAAAGTGAATCATTTTTGTATGTTGCACCATGCCTCCATGGAGACATGGCTCGCTAGGTATGAGCAAGCCAGGAAAGATTGAAAAGAAGCGCAATCTAAATTTCAACGTAGTACATGCCATCGACCAATTCGATATCCCGAGGGCATGGAGGAGATGTGGCAGTTTATGTCTATGTGATGGGTGCATGGAGCTTTGATCGCAACCTCTCGCGGAGGGGTGGATATCTCTACTTGAGGAGTGGGAATTCTCGAGGGGATGCAATCTAAAGGTGACCACATGTACATGTTTTATAAGCTGTCGTATCTAGATTTTATAAGTGACAACTAATTAATCGTTTTAATGTACATTACAAAATATACAGTGCGACGTGGTCGAGTGGACGATATAGAAGAGATGGAGTATTTTTTGGGAACTTACAAAGTATTATCACGATGGATTACTGTAGCTTCTCCATGATCCTATTTGATGTGCAGTGGTTCAAAGTGGTACTTGAAGGAGCTGGGGCAACTTTTCAATGAGGTCCATCTAGATTTCTCGAAATAGATTTCGAAAAAATATGGACGGATTTGCGCAACACGTTTGTGTTATCGATCCATTGTGAATAGGTGCATGAACTCATGTTTTTTTAACTTTTATTACGACATGGTATATGCCACAAATGTTAAATCTCTCTTGTATGTGATTTTGAATAGGTAATTTTCTATCCAAACCCCCAACAACGTCGATGGTGGTATGTTGTATCTTCAACTCCCCGAAGCATGAGAGTATATAATAAAAGCAATGTTCCCAGCGTAGATAAGGACAATATGCAGATAGAGAGCTCGATATTGCAAGGGGTAGAGGCCACCCAAAGCTTGGAGCATGTAGAGGAGACAGAATCAAGTAACAATGATGGAAAGATAGGAAGCCAAGAATTCTTTGAGAATGGGGTGGACTCATCCTTTTGTGGTGACCTTTCTATTGACCTTCTAGTGTATGCGAAGTTGTGTCATGAGATTGATATGGGACCATAGGCTACGTCATACTTGGAGCATCCACCTACTCAATTTGTTGATGAATCACTTATAAGGATACTCTAGAATATGCATTTTAAATAAAATCAATTTTTTTAGAGTTATATTACCATGCTTTGCTTGAATCTTTATATTAATTATGCTAATATCAATTTTTGTATGTGCATGTGACCTTTGTGGATATTTGGGCAACACAATGAGTCGAGGGATGAGCAATGAGGAGCTACAGGAGATCTTCACACGTATGTCTCTAGATCAGATGGCTCGATTCAGAGATATGGAGGACCAGGAGCTATCTCGGACACCATTAGGTCATTCTGTTTGATCTACTTTGGCACGCTCTCATGCATCGGTTTTTTGAGTGGATGAGGTCTTCGCTCCAGACTTGGGCCGGACAGAGGGGGTGGTTCTGGGGAATGTTGCGGAGATGTGGATGCGGTGAGCCTGCGGTCGCTCAAGATACAGGTGCTACTCCTCCCTCTCGTGGAGGTTTGAGAGAGGGTGGCTCAAGTGCTTGTTATGGAGGTATCGACGTAGTGTCTCCACCTTGTCGTTCTACTAGATTTGTGTCACCTGTGATATTTATCACACCTGTGAAGATGTCTACTCCCGTCACTCCAGCTTTTGCTCAACCATCCACAGGAGGCACCCCTATGGGTGCTATTTCGAGATATACTACCTGCGTAGGTACACCAGATGTACAGGGATCTCCTGGATATGCCCAAGAGCATGGTCACAGGTGGGAGAGGACACATCTTAGGCATACCCCAGAGGGGTATGGATACATTGTAGATGATAGGATAGGAGCCGTCATCGTGAATGATGAGGAGAGGAGGGTGATGGCTCGTATGAGAGAGTTGTGTCAACAAGTTTTTTGACACAATGTCTTGAATCATTGGAAGAACATACCAGAGGGGAGCAAGGACTAGATAGTATCATCCTTGCATGAGGAGTTTCTAGTACCCACAGCAACAGATAGGTTTTCCACTGGCTGGATGATGGAGTGCATGCATGCATACATGTCACAAAGATGATCGGACGCACGCAAGGCACTTAAGAGTGGGGTCTCAAAGCCTGAGTGGCTAGATGCAAATGATTGGTGTCGACTCAGGGAGGACGCTACAGGTTTTCTCCAGGACATTGGAGACAGCAACGTGAGGCGGCAAGGGTACGATTGGAGGCCGAAGTGGTCCATCATCTTGGGAGTGGCAGCCACAGGACTTATCTTGAGGACTTTGTAAGTTTTTCTTTTGTTTTGCTTGCTTATTTTTTTACAATATCCCTTGTGCTGACAATCGTGTTTCTAATAGTTGTATTTTGTTTTCTTTGCAGCACTCCATTACAAATCGCGATCCCACCAGCCTAGAGAATCGATATACAGAGTGGTGCACAGATCGGATGCCGTAAGCGCGCGTAGTGAGCGTCAGAAGATCCCCAAGAACAAAAGAACTCTACTTTTTGCACACAAATCAATGTAGAAAACTTGCACGACATAAACAAGAGACCAATTGGGTGCAATCTCCCCCATGCCTTGTGTGAGCGCTGCACAAAGCATGTATTTTTTTATGTATTAATTATCTTCAAGCTCAAATAATAGCCCAAATTACAAAATAGCATGCTTTTGGCTTTTGAGTTTGCTTTTGTGCCAAATAGAAATAAAGCTAATGGGCACCCAATAAGTCAGGCATACCCAATACAATGTCCAAATACAAATATCTAAATCGTGTGCCCATGCACATACAAAAATAATAAATAAATATCAAACGCCTTGATAAATAGGCACGATAAAATATAGGCGCCATGCCTAAGATATGCGCCCATCAAAATATTGACGATAATTTTGAATACATGCTATTCTCTAATGCTTTCCACCGCCACTGCTGCTATCTCTACACATCAACTGAAGCATTCACAATCGTTAATAAAACAATACAATTAAACCGACAAAAGTGAATACCTAGCAGTCTTCAGCTACATAAGTAAATCAATTGGTTAGAAATCAATCCTAACCTTAATTTATCACGAGTACGCACTCTAAACTCATAAACATTTATTAATTTAAATATGTATTTTGCGAAATCACCCGCTATGGAATCACCAATGTACACACTAAATTAACAAAACGCCCGAAAAGGATAGGCGTCCCCATCGACTTCTCGCACAAAGAATTCACTTTGTGTATGAGCCCTGGTAATAAAAGTTTACGGAATCCACCGTTAAACCTCACGGAATCCACCGTGGCACGGAATCTACCGTGTAATATGCCTCCTGGCATCATACCCCCGGGGTGGGATAGCAATTGTCTTCAATTGCTATTAGCTCAATGTGGAGCTAACAGAGTGGGAAAAGCATTTAAGTCTCTAGCGTGCATCCATTCGGCCTCTTCAACATGATGGTTTTTAAACTTGACCAAATATCTAGAATATCTACGGCCAGTTCTAGTGGTCATAAAGTCAGTATCTATAATAACTTCAGGCTCAATGATTTCAGTCTCTTCATCTAGTAAAGGTGGGTTTTCATAGACAGGGTGTACAGGTAATTGGCCTCTAAAGGGTCATAATAAACTAATATGAAAGATGTTGTGGATTTTCCAATGTGGTGGTAGTTCTAGTTTAAATCCATTGTCATTGATTTTGTGTATGATTTTGAATGGTCCATAGAATCTAGGTGCTAATTTCACAACTGGGTGTTTATCTACACTTTGTAATCTACATTTTTCTATACGTAACCAGACATAATCATCAACTTTGAAATTCATGGCATGTCTTTTCTTATTTGTTTGCTTTGTATATGATTGCTGGGCTTTGGCAATCATATCTTTAACTTCATCAAAAATAGTAGCATGCATGTTAGCAATATCATCAGCACTCTGAATTTTATTTGATAATGATGCAACAGGTGTAGGCAATCTATAACCATAAATCACTTCAAATGGTGCTTTCTTTGTAGCTGTGTGTGGTGTATTGTTATATGCAAACTGAAGTAAATGTAGATGTGTATCCCATGTGTGTGGTTTTGAAATAGTGTAAGCACGTAAAAGATCTAAAATAGTACAGTTAGTAACTTTTATTTGACCATTAGTTTCAGGATGAAATGCAGATGAAAAAACAATCTTTGTTCCTAAGTTAGAAAACAAAGTAATCCAAAAATTATTACAAAATCTAGAATCACGATCAGAAATAATAACTTTTGGTAAACCATGATTAGTAAACACAGTTTTCAAAAACAATTGAGCTGCTTGAGATGCAGTTAAAGTTTTCTTGCATGGAATGAAATATTCTTGTTTGCTAAACCCGTCTACAATAGTCCAAATCATATCATGGTTAGCTTTAGTGTTAGGTAAACCAGTGATAAAATCCATAGAAATCTGTTCCCATGGTCGTGATGGAATAGATAAAGGCATTAGTAAACCATACTGTTTACCATGATGTCTTTTAACTCTTTGACAAACTAAACATTCAGAAACAAAGTTAGATACATCAGTGTCCATATGTGGCCAATTAAAATCTTCAATTAATGTACGCAAAGTAGATATAATACCTCTATGACCTTGATATGGAGGACAATGAATCTCATTTAAAACAAATGATCTAAATGGAACTCTAACACATAATCTCTTTTCATAAAACATGAATCCATTATTGTAAGACAGTGATCAATAGGAATCCAATTATTTGCAACTAATTTATTCCAATCAGCTTGAAAAGTAAGATCCTGATGATAAGTATCTTTCATAGAGATAAGGGAATCAAATGATATGATAGAAATATTATGAATTGTTGGTCTTCTACTTAAAGCGTCGGCTACTACATTCTCTTTTCCTGGTTGATATTGTATAAGGGGATGAAAACTTTGAATGAAAGGTGCCCATTTGATATGTCTGTCAGATATTTGGGGTTAACTAAGGAGATGTCTAATGCTTTGTTAGTCAGTTTTAACTATAAATTCAGAACCCATTAAGTAATGTTTCCATTGACGTAAGGCTTGTACTACAGCTAGCAATTCTTTATCATATGTAGAGTATTTAAGTTCAGATGGTTTCAGTTTACAACTAAAGTAGGCTATGGGATGATTATCTTGCATAAGGACAGCTCCTATTCCAGATCCACTAGCATCAGTAACTACTCAAAAGAATGGTCTATTGAAATCAGGTAGTTGTAATACAGGAGCATGTGTTAATGCATGTTTCAATAAATCAAAAGATTTTTGTTGATTATCAGACCAATTATACACAATACCCTTATTTAAAAGTTTAGTCAAAGGCAATGCAAGTAATGAAAATTTTCGCACAAACTTTCTGTCAAAACTAGCAAGACCTAGAAAAGAACGTAACTCATGCACATTTTTGGATATGGGCCAATTTAAAATTGCTTCTATCTTTTTAGGGTCAACCTTAATACCTTCTGATGAAACAATATGTTTTAGATATTCAATTTCTATTTGAAAGAATTCACTCTTTTCTGGATTAGCATACAATTGATTGTCTTTTAACAACTTGAAAACTAAAGACAGATATTCATAATGCTCTTTCTCATTTTTACTGAATACCAATATATCATCAAAGAATACTATAACACAATGCTGATATTTCAAAAATATGCGATTCATCATGCGACTAAATGTAGCAGGTGCATTAGTTAGACCAAAAGGCATCACTAGAAACTCATAGTGTCCAAATTGTGTTCTAAATGCAGTTTTGAATATATCAGATTTATCCAATCTCACTTGATGATAACCAGATTTAAGATCTATCTTACTGAATATGGCAGAACCTTGTAGTTTATCCATAATATCATCTACCCTAGGAATTGGATATCTATTCTTAACAGTAATTTTATTTAGGGCACAATAATCAATGCACATGCGATGAGTATTATTCTTCTTCTTTACCAGTAAAATAGGTGCACCAAATGGAGAACTACTAGGTCTAATTAATCCTCTGTTTAGCAATTCCTCTACTTGATTTTGAATTTCTTTTTGTTCAATTTGGTTATGCCTATAGGGTGCTTTACATGGTGGTTGTGTACCAGGAATTAAATCTATTTTGTGATCTTCAGGTCGTGAAGGTGGTAGTCCAGGTGGTAAATCATCAGCAAAACAATCTTTAAATTGAGCAAGAAATTGTTTATGCCTAGGATGCATATGTTTTTCTTTAGCTTGAAGTTCATTCACCCATATTAAATAAAATTTGCTACTTTTACGTAATGCACGTTTAGCTTGAGTATGAGTAAGCAGTGGAAAAATATTAGAAGCGTGCATACCATGCAATGTGATTTGTTTTCCTTGAAAATAAATTTTAATTGAATGCGTGGAATAATCTATGTCAGGATTATACTGATGACGCCAAGGCATACCTAAGATAATATCACTAGACTGCAAAGGTACAACTAGGAAATTCCTTCGTTCAGTATATTCACCAATTTTAATTTCTAAGTTATGCACCTCTTGTGTTCCATTATATCTTGTGCCTAAGAATGTTGCTTTAATGTGATAATGTGTAGAAACAATTTGTAAATTCAATTCTTTCACTAACTTTGCAGAAATAAAATCATGTGTGCTACCATCATCATGCAAAATAATATTTTCTTTACCATGCACTAAACATTTCATTGTCAACAAAGAATGTGGAGTTGGCATACCTGGCAAAGTATCTGAAGGAGTACCAATGTTGTCATCATCTTCCATAAAGTCAAGCATTTCCTCACGTTCTTCATCTTCCATTGCTCCAAGATAATTTATATGGACAGGTGGCTTTTTTGATTGACAATTGACTGCTAGATGTCCAGGTTGATGGCATTTGTAACAAACTATAGGTTTGGCTTTAGATACATTGTTGGTAATTGCAGGAAGTCTAGGAATATTGGGATTTGGTTGTAAGGATGGCTTAGGGTTTGGATTGGTATTTGATGGCAAAGCAAGTGGTCGTGTCCAAGACTTACGGAATGACGATGGAAGAAAACGACTTTGATTGAATCTTCTAAAATTTGAATTGAATTTCTTGGAACCATAGTTACCATTAGCTTGAAATTATTGTGGATGCTTGTCTCTTCCGCGAATCTTGTCTTCAGTGTCATGAGCCAAAGAAATTGCATCTTCAAGGGTTGTTGGCTTGAACATATTGACTTCAGCATAGTAATGTCCAAGTAAGCCAGACATAAACTTGCGTTTGTGAGTCGCTTCAAGTACATCTTCGAGCATTCGGAGTTGCAGTAGGGCATTTCAAAAACGTTCGGTGTATTGGAAAATAGGTTCACGTTCTCTTTGCTGTAGAAGATCCCATTGCTTAATGGATTTTTCATGGAATTGAGGAGGAAGGAAATTTTGCAAAAACTTCTTTTGGAAACTCTCCCAGGTAGTGGGACAATCAATGCTCTTGAGAACCACAGTCCACCATAGAGATGCTCCATCGACTAAATGATTAGTGACACATTTAATTTTGTCTTTTTCAGCATATGTCTCTTCATGAAAGTAATCATCAAACTAACTGATAAATGCAAGTACAGTCTTTCCATCTCGAGATCCATTGAAAGTACGAAATTTGAAGTTTCTTTTACTTATCTTTGTTTCTTTGCGGATGGATTGAGCTTCGAGCGTCGCATCGATGGAATATTGAATAAGATCTTTGGGTTGTGGTCCATCTTTTTCGGTGGTAGATCGTTGCAGATTGGCCAATTGAACTTGCAAAGCTTATCAGGCTCTTCGTTCTTCATCAAGATGCATCATAATTATATCCAATTTTTGTTCCATCGTTGGTTCGGGAAGATCGCCTTCAGCCATAAAATCGTCCATATTTTGTTCCATCATCCTGTAAAATCCAAAAGACCTCACACTCTCGAAATCTGATTAGCGGGATGAGCGTAGCTCAAAGATGGCTATACAAGGCTTATATATTTTTGTTTGGCTTTTATGGTCTTTGTCTTTTGCAGTTGTGGGATTCGTTGTCTTCGTAGAAACTGCGTATGATCTTATGCGTTTGCTGAAACTGGTTCAGCAAGTCTGCGTATGTGAACAGAGTCTTCCAGAGAGCAATTCCGTAATTCTGTGCTTCTGCGCAAGAACAGTCTTTATGGGAGTTGTTGAAGTAAATTAGTAATGACTTCTGTGGACTTAGGTGACTTGCAGAAATAAGTGAACTTGGAGGACTTGGATAGCTTAGTGAATTAAGAAGCTTAAGTAACCAAGCTTGAATATGATCTATCGATGATTTTGAGGGGGGGCGTTTTTCACGCCATTTCTGTCTCGTCAGCATGCCATGGCCATAGAGTCGTTGATTTCGTTTTAAGTAATCTTTTTAAAGCTTACAAATAAGGCTTACTAAGCTTTAACTTAAGCTTTTGAACTTTTTGAAGATATGGAGCTTACTGTTGACTGTGAAAAAAAAAACGTCTTGAAAAAGGAGATGTAGAAGTGGTCCTCCGCCTACTCAAGCCGGTCCTTCGCGATCAGAGGATGCAGATAGGGGTTCTTGACCGCCAGGAATTCACTGATATCGACCGTTTGCGATGAAACTGACTGTAGAGCTCGATCATTCCAGGAGCTCCGCCTTTGCGCAAGATGATAAGCGATTGGAAGCTCTCGATCTCAGCTTCGCTTTGATACCACTAGTGCACAGATCGGATGCCGTAAACTTGCACGACATGAACAAGAGACCAATTGGGTGCAATCTCCCCCAATGCCTTGTGTGAGTGCTCCACAAAGCATGCAATTTTTTTACGTATTAATCATCTTCAAGCTCAAATAATAGCCCAAATTACAAAATAGCACGCTTTTGGCTTTTGAGTTTGCTTTTGTGCCAAATAGAAATAAAGCTAATGGGTGCCCAATAAGTTAGGCATACCCAATACAATGTCCAAATACAAATATCTAAATCGTGCGCCCATGCGCATACAAAAATAATAAATAAATATCAAACGCCTTGATAAATAGGCATGATAAAATATAGGCGCCATGCCTAAGATATGCGCCCATCAAAATATTGATGATAATTTTGAATACAGGCTATCCTCCAATGCTTTCCACCGCCACTGCTGTTATCTCTACACATCAACTGAAGCATTCACAATCATTAGTAAAATAATACAAATAAACTGACAAAAGTGAATATCTAGCAGTCTTCAGCTACATAAGTAAATCAATTGGTTAGAAATCAATCCTAACCTTAATTTATCTCACGAGTGCGCACTCTAAACTCATAAATGTTTATTAATTTAAATATGTATTTTGCGGAATCACCCGCTATGGAATCACCCATGTACACACTAAATTAACAAAACGTTCGAAAAGAATAGGCGTCCCCATCGACTTCTCGCACAAAGAATCCACTTTGTGTATGAGCCCCGGTAATAAAAGTTTACAGAATCCACCGTAAAACCTCACGGAATCCACCATGTAATATGCCTCATGGCATCACAGAGAGACACAATCTAACTGCATTGATTGACCAATTATATGGATATGGTGGCCCAATAAGTCACTCATCTTTCTTGTCCGTAGTTACTACTTTTAATTAAAATGCATTATTGTATGGTGGACTAATGTGTAGTTTCTTTTTTTGCAGAGTTCATTTGATGTTCCTTTGCGGTAGGATGAGAGCTTTCGAATGGCAAGGATCTATAGCTCGCCCTTGGATCCATGGAGCACACATCCTCTTCTTTTTTGGTCATATGATTTATGTAGACATTTTCTATGCACTATGTTGTTATCATCATTTGTATCTTGCCATGATTCTACCATTGCTTTCATTACGCGATCTTGTATTTATTTTATGTTTCAATCTAGTTGTGGATTCAAGTATCTGCCCTACCACCAAAAAAATAAAATCGTATGTAACTGTCGCTATTAGTGTCCAAATTTACTGCACGCGCGACGGTTTTATGGCATCGCTAATATCGACGTATTTAGCAATGTCAGGGACAATTTTTTTAATGAACATTTTCGTTGCTTTGAACGTCGGTATGAAGCTTGTATCTTATAGTGCATCATTGTAAAAAATAGCAAACAAGAAAAGAAAAAATTAAAGAACAAGAATAAACCCTCTCTTTGTTTTTCTTTACTCCCTCGTGTTTTCTCATCCATTCTCCTCTCTCCCTCCCTCTCTCTCTCTCTCTCTATTTCTCTCTTTCTTTATTATGTTTCATGTTTATGTTAGATATGATCAATGCCCCACCCTCATTAGGTGCTACCAATGATCCATGGTGTTCAAAGTTGTAAGGCCCCCATTATGAGGAGAAGCCAAATGTGAGCCCGGACATTGGTTGAGTCCTGACTTTTATATCAGATGAGGTCTATGTGACCGGATGGCAAAAAGGTGACTGTTGTGGGTCTAATCTTTGGGTTAGACGGAGTGGTTAAGCTGGTAGCAACTCGAGGCACATTGCATTGAGTTGCGTGGTAAGGGAGTTAAAAGGGGCCCCTATTGTGGGGTCCGGGGGCCGCGGAAGCGGCCCCTGGCTGGGGGGTCCCAGGGGGGCCAGCGGCCCCCCTGGCGGGGGTCCGGGGGCAGCGCCCCCGGCCCGATGGTAAAGGGAATATTCCCTGGAATATTCCCTGGCCGACTAGTGGAGGCTCATATGGTAGGTCGGTCAGCAGGCCGACCTAACGACCTTCGCGGGCTATAAAAGCTAAACCCCTTCGCAGCCATCTTACACTCATCTTTCACCCAGTCAGAGTTGTTGTTCCAGCTAGCCTTAAGCTCTTCACCTATCTTCTGTCTAGATCGCCATCTAAGCTTCACACAGTGGAAGCGCACGGGTGGACAGAGCCATCTTTGTATCAGTTGTTTGGAGTTAAAGAATTTTACTGATTCTCCTCTTATCTGTTGTGTACTCTCTATCTCTTTCTCAGATTCTGTTCGCTGCGCCGTGTAATATTTTACATGGTATCAGAGCCCAGGGGGCTCTAGAGATCGGAGAGAGTGCAAGAGGCAAAGGCTTCAACAGCAAAGAGAAACGATGTCGACTCCGGGAAGCAGTTCTGGCGCATCAGGAAGCGGTGCAGGAGGTGGTGCTGCTGTACCGGCTATTCAAACACTGAGGATTCGTCCACCAACCTTCAGCGAAGGCAAGTTAGATGGTACAAACTACACCTTGTGGAAGTTCAAAATTACTACTATCCTTGATTCTTATGAGCTTCTGGAGACTGTGCTGGGGACTGACGCAGAACCACAGCCTACCCCCGACCCATCAAATCCTAGTGTGATGATTCCTCCGAATGCAGATCTTCTACGAGCTTGGAAACGAAGGAATGCAGATGCATTGTGTGCCTTAGTTACAAGCTGTTCTGACAGTGTTTTGACTCTGATTCAGCATACAACCAAAGCGTCAGAGGCTTGGAATGTACTAAGGAGTCAGTATGAAACACGAAACCAAACAAGGATTCAAAACTTGGAGAATCAACTAGCAGCGGAGAAGTTTGCTGAAGGAGAGACGGTTGAAGCATTCATCACTCGGATTAAGAATCTGCGCGACCAGATGGCTGGCGCTGGGATACAAAAGACTAGCGAAGAGCTAGCTCGGAGGTGTCTTCGGATTTGTCCACAAAAGTTTGATGGACTAGTAACTGCCCTTAATACTCAGGTGAGACCTCAAGCTTTGACTTTTGAGGAGTTTTGTGCATTATTAATGGAGGAGGAGTTGAGGCTGAAAGCCCGAGAAGGAAGCAACAATGGAGATGCTGCATTCTCTGCCAATGCAAAAGGCAAAGGTGTTTCCTCCACCAAAAATGATGGTGACAAAAAGAAGAAGGGCGGCAAGAAGAAGTTTCAAGGAGAGTGCTTCTACTGTAAGAAGAAAGGACATGCAATTGCAGATTGTCGTGTCAAGAAGGCAGATGAAAAGAATGGTACCCTTAAAAGTAAAGGGAAAGAGACAGCCAATACAGCTGAAGCAGAGTTGGAATTATTCATGGCGACCATTGAGGAAGTGTGCTCCTCGGCGCAAGAAGAATCTACCACTGACTCTTGGGTGTTGGATAGTGGGGCCTCCCGTCACATGACCAACAAGAAAGGTCTATACAGTTCTATGCAGCCTCTACAAGAATCCATCACTGTGACGGTTGGAAATGATGCTAAATGCCCTGCTGCGGGCACAGGTACTATTTCTTTTGTTGCTGCAAATGGTGAAGTCAAAAAGCTTTCAAATGTGTTGTATGTTCCCGAAATCAGAAGAAATCTCTTATCAGTTGCTGCCATAACTGATCTTGGTCATGAAGTGAGGTTCAAGAAGACAGGTGCAGAAATTATTGATAGTGCTGGCACAATTGTTGGCAAAGGAGAAAGGAGGAACAACCTGTATGAGCTAAGTGCTCTTACAGCCACCGCTGGAGTGGGCACAAGTAAGCTTTGGCATGAAAGGTTTGGACACATCGGATTTGCAGTATTGAAGGAGATGCAAAAGCAAGGTATGGTTGCTCACCTACCTACAATAACTGAATTGAAGGAACCATGTGAAGCTTGTATGATGGGCAAGCAACAGAGAAAGGCATTTCCACAAGAAAGCAAGAATAGAGCACATGCTCCTCTAGAGTTGGTGCATGCTGACTTGTGTGGTAAGATGCCTACACAGGCCTTGGGGGGATCTTCTTATTTTATGTTGATTGTCGACGACTACAGTAGGAAGATGTGGGTGTACTTCCTTCGTGATAAGGCTCAAGCTTTTGGTAAGTTTAAAGAATGGCTAATACTTGTTGAGAATGAAACAGGGAAAAGTGTGAAGAAATTTAGAACAGATGGTGGTGGTGAGTTCAACTCAAAGGAGTTTGAAGGCTTTTGCAAGAGCAAAGGGATCAAGCGTCAATTGACGACGCCTCACACACCTCAGCAGAATGGTGTTGTGGAACGCAGGAATCGTACCATTGTGGAGATGGCAAGATGCATGCTAAAGGGCAAGGGATTGCCTAACCATTTTTGGGCTGAAGCTGTTAATACTGCAGTCTACATTCTAAATCGGAGCTACACAAAGGCTCTCAAGGGAAAAACACCTCATGAGGCTTACACTGGTAAGAAACCATCTGTTTCACATTTCAGAATTTTTGGATGTGAATGTTATGCACATGTTCCAGATGAGAAGAGAAACAAGTTACAACCAAAAAGCAGAAAATGTATCTTCTTGGGTTATAGTGATGAGCAGAAGGCTTACAAGTTATATGACCAAGAGGCAAAGAAGATCATCGCGAGCCGTGATGTGGTGTTCAAGGAGGAGCCGCATACAGTGGAGGAGGAGAAGGCAAGGTCTTCCACTTTATCATCAAGCGAAGAAGTAGTCCACTATGAACCTGTCCCGAGAGCTATCCTTATCCTTAAGGAGGAGGAAGCATCATCTTCAGATGATGAGGAAAAAGTTCACCAACCTGACATCACCCCACCGGAAAAGCCATTGCCGCGCTGGGTGAAGCAGCTCTATGACCACAATAATCCTATGCCTGCATCTGTTGAGGAGAAGGCAGACGGACCAAGGAGGTCTCAGAGAATAGAGGAGCAAAGGAGGGCTTCTGCTCACATAGTCAACATGGCCTTGATGGTTGAGATTATGAGAGAAGTAAAGGAGCCAACTGACTTAGAAGAAGCACTTGCAGATCCATCATGGAAGGCTGCTATGCAGGCGGAGTATGACAGCATAATGAAGAATGACACTTGGGAGCTAGTGGATCGGCCAGCAAAGCGGAAGATTATTGGCACCAAGTGGATCTGGAAGGTAAAGTACAAGGCTGATGGTACCTTAGAAAAGTACAAAGCTAGACTGGTTGCCCAAGGATTTTCACAAGTTGAAGGGTTTGATTTTCAAGAGTCATTTGCCCCAACTGCCAGAATGACCACTATTCGCACGGTACTTGCAGTGGCTGCCCACAAGAAGTGGCCAGTGTACCAAATGGATGTTAAGTCAGCGTTCTTAAATGGTGACCTCAAGGAGGAGGTGTACGTGGCTCAGCCACCAGGGTTTGAGGCCCCCCATTCTGAGAACAAAGTGTGTAAACTGAAGAAGGCATTGTATGGGCTGAAACAAGCCCCCAGAGCATGGTACCAACGGATAGATAGGTTCTTTTTAAACCTAAACTTCAAAAGATGTGCCTCAGATGCTAATTTGTATGTTTACAGGGATGGTAAAAAGTCTGCAATGATTGTCCTATATGTGGACGACCTTCTTATTACAGGTGACTATGAAGATATGATCAACCAAACTCGAAAGGCTTTGAGTTTTGAGTTTGAAATGACAGACTTGGGCTTGCTGCACTATTGTTTGGGGATTGAAGTCTGGCAAGAGCCAGGAAAGATCTTCATCTCTCAGAAGAAGTATGCATGGGAGATCTTGAAGGCATTTGGCATGACCGAGTGCAAGGAGATAGCTACACCTATGGAGGTGAATGTAAAGTTATCCGTTGAGGATACATCAGCACTAGCAGACATTGGGAGGTATAGGAGGTTGGTCGGCAGTCTAATCTACTTGTGTAACACCAGACCAGATATCAGTTTTGCTGTTGGTGTTTTGAGCAGGTTTTCAAACAAACCTCATGAGAGTCATTGGAAGGCTGGGATGCGGGTGCTCAGATACTTGAAGAAAACTCTTGACTATGGTATCACATACAGTTTCGGAACTTCTCTTGTGGGGAACTGTGACTCAGATTGGGCAGGAGACATTGATTCCAGGAAGCCAGTTTCTGGTTATTGTTTCTCTTTGGGTTCAGGAATTTTCTCTTGGATTAGTAAAAAGCAACCAACAGTGGCATTGTCTTCTACCGAAGCAGAGTACAAGGCAGCTTGCTTTGCTGCATGTGAGGCCGTATGGTTGAGAAGGATTCTATGGCATATGGGAGTGCAGGATGAAGAACCAACTGTGCTGAGATGTGACAATCAGAGTTGCATCGCCATTGCCAAAAATCCAGTGTTTCATGCACGCACCAAACATATAGAGATCCAGTATCACTATGTGCGTGATTTGATGGAGGATGGGATAGTGGAATTGGTCTACTGTCCAACAGAGGAGAATGGAGCAGATATCTTCACCAAAGCACTTACGAAGGATCTGCTTCAAGTTCATCTTCAGAGACTCGGCATTGGGCCGAGGAGATAGTTCACCTATGGGTGGACATTGAGGGGGGGTGTTAGATATGATCAATGCCCCACCCTCATTAGGTGCTACCAATGATCCATGGTGTTCAAAGTTGTAAGGCCCCCATTATGAGGAGAAGCCAAATGTGAGCCCGGACATTGGTTGAGTCCTGACTTTTATATCAGATGAGGTCTATGTGACCGGATGGCAAAAAGGTGACTGTTGTGGGTCTAATCTTTGGGTTAGACGGAGTGGTTAAGCTGGTAGCAACTCGAGGCACATTGCATTGAGTTGCGTGGTAAGGGAGTTAAAAGGGGCCCCTATTGTGGGGTCCGGGGGCCGCGGAAGCGGCCCCTGGCTGGGGGGTCCCAGGGGGGCCAGCGGCCCCCCTGGCGGGGGTCCGGGGGCAGCGCCCCCGGCCCATGGTAAAGGGAATATTCCCTGGAATATTCCCTGGCCGACTAGTGGAGGCTCATATGGTAGGTCGGTCAGCAGGCCGACCTAACGACCTTCGCGGGCTATAAAAGCTAAACCCCTTCGCAGCCATCTTACACTCATCTTTCACCCAGTCAGAGTTGTTGTTCCAGCTAGCCTTAAGCTCTTCACCTATCTTCTGTCTAGATCGCCATCTAAGCTTCACACAGTGGAAGCGCACGGGTGGACAGAGCCATCTTTGTATCAGTTGTTTGGAGTTAAAGAATTTTACTGATTCTCCTCTTATCTGTTGTGTACTCTCTATCTCTTTCTCAGATTCTGTTCGCTGCGCCGTGTAATATTTTACAGTTTATACCCTCTCACTCTTGTTCTTTCTTCCTTTTTGTTTCTTATTCTCCCTCTCTCATTTCCTCTCTTTCTCCCTCAATGCTCATCATTGTTTTTAAAAAATCAAAAAAAGAAGAAATTAAAGAACAAAAACAAACCCTCTCTTTGTTCTTCTCTACCCCCTCGTATTATCTCATTTATTCTCCTCTCTCTCTATTTTTCTCTTTCTTTATTATGTTTCATGTTTATTCCCTCTCTCTCTCATTCTTTCTTTATTTTTCTTTCTTCTTCTCCCTCTCTCATTTCTTCTCTTTCTCTCTCAATGCATCTCATTTTCAACAAAAACAAACAAAAGAAAAGGAGAAAGAACAAGAGCAAACCAAGAGGGAGCAATGCACTCACTGCAAAGGCATGATGATGGATTCTTCGTCTCCTCTTCGCCTTGGGTGTACTTCCTCCTCTTCTTCACGAACGGTGGCGGCAGTGGTGAGAAGCTTTCTTCTTCTCTCTCTTTCTCTCCCTCTCCTTTCCCAAACGCACGATCTATTTAGCTCTCTCTTTCGCTCTTCGTGGCAAAATGCCATGCTCAGGTTTCGACCTTTTTTTTTGTCTAAGTATTGTCACTATTTGCGTCGCATTTGCAATACAAATATTGATGCAAATAGCAACACCACTAATTTGCGTCAGGATTGCCGTCGTTATTCGTGAATATCCTTGTAATGTGTGTGTGTGTGTGTGTGTGTGTGTGTGTGTGTGTGTGTGTGTGTGTGTGTGTGTGTGTGTGTGTGTGTGTGTGTGTGTGTGTGTGTGTGTGTGTGTGTGTGTGTGTGTGTGAGAGAGAGAGAGAGAGAAGAAGAAGAAGAAGAAGAAGAAGAGAGAATTATAGAGAGGGGAAAGAAAAAATTAAAAGAGAGAATGAAGAGGGAGAAGGAGGAGAAGGAGGAGAGAGGCAGGGAGAGGAACACACACACACAAAATTATAGAGAGAGAAAAGATCAAATTTAAAAGAGAGAAAGATAGAAGGAAAATAGCACAGAGAGAGGGGGGAGAAGAAAATGAGAGAGAGACAAAGAGACAAAGAAGAAAAGTGGGGAGAGAAGAAAAGCAGAGAGAGAGAGAGAGAGAGAGAGATGAAGAAGAAGAGAGAATATAAACACAGAGAGAGAGAGAGAGAGTTATGGTGAGGAAAGATGAAATTTAAAAGAGAGAGAGAAGAAAAAAATTTAAAGAGAATGAAGAGAAAGAGAGAGAGAGAATTATAGAGAGAGAAAATATCAAATTTAAAATAGAGAGAATAAAAAGAAAAAAGAGGAAAGAGAGAGAGAAGGTAAAGAGAGAATAGAGGGGAAAGAAGAAAAGGGGAGAGAGAATGAGTGAAGAAAAGCAGAGAGAGGTGGGGGGGAGAGGAGAAAAGGAGAGAGTGAGAAAGAGAAAGAGAGAGATAATTTTATGTTTGATGAGAGAGAGAAATTTTTATGTTTGATAAGAGAGAGAGAGAGAGAGAGAGAGAGAGAAAGAGAACAATGAGATGAGAGAAAATAAACAAAAATAAAAGGCAGAGAGAGGGGAGAATGGAGGGAGAGAGAGAGAGAGAGAGAGAGAGAGAGAGAGAGAACAAGAACAAGAACAAAGAGAGACAGGAAGGACAGAGAGAGAATTTAAAAAATGAAAAAAAAGGGGGGAGCGAGAGAGAGAAGGAAAAGAGAGGAGAGAGAGAGAGAGAGAGAGAAGAAGAAGAAGAGACAAAGCATTATAGAGAGAGAAAAGATAAAAATTAAAAGAGAGAAAGAGAGAAAGAGAGAGAAAATAAAAAATTTTAAAGAGAGCTCAATGAAGATAGAGAGAAGAAGAATAAGAGAAAAAGGAAAAAAGAGGAGAGGGAGAGAGAAGGAAAAATAAGAGGGAGGGGGGGAAAAAAATGAGAGAGAGAGAGAGAGAGAAGAAAAGCAGGGAGAGAGGGGGGAGAAGAAAAAGAGAGAATTTAACATTTGATGTGAGAGAGAGAGAGAGAGAGAGAGAGAGAGAGACTTTAGACATAGGGAATTGGGGAGAGAGAGAGAGAGAGAGAGAAGAAAAAAATTAGAAACTGAGGGGGAAAAGAGGAGAAATAGATTGTTGACGAGTGAAGCACCACACGGCAACTTTGCTTGCTGCTTCATGGTCGTAGCAAAGCTACCATGAAGCAGCCTATTGTTCCACACGCGCACGGAACACGGGTAGCATTTACTTAAACTAGGACATAATGTATTAGCATGAGAAAAAGAAAATTATTATTAATTCTTATCTAGTATTTCTTACATTTCTAAAGCTTACTATGTTAATCTACCTTCATGGATTAAGCTATCTTTACGGATTAACGCACTACCACTTGGATTTGACTACATCATAGAGAAGTAATTTCTTACAAATGCCCCTCTAAGGTATTTTAAAATAAGAATCTGCCCAACTGAGTCATGGTGCACCACAAGATTTCCAAACTTGGGGGTGTATGGCACATCCTCTATTTCAACTTAACTCAATGATGACCGTCCAATTTTAACTATAACAGAATAATGATAGAAGGTTTGGTTTGGACTAACATTGTTTACATGTGCGATCTCTTGACTTGCTCTAGTACTTCTATGCTTTGGAGCCATCTTTGCTTGTGCTCTCTAGAGGTTGTAACATGTCTCACTCATGATCTCTACAATTTTGTGGTGTGTCCTATGCACTTTGATCTTGGCTAGTCTTAAAGCTTCAAATTGATGCTTTCTCCTTACTTTAATGACAAGAGGGACTTAGGTCTTGAGTGTCTCGAGTGAATTTCCTTCCTTCCTTTCTCTCTCTTTCAATCTCTCAACCCTTCTCCCTCTATTTCACTCAATTCCTTTTCCTCTCTCTATCTCTATCATCTCTCTCTCATTCTCTCTATCTCTATCAACCCTTCTCTTCCTATCTCTCTCAATCTCCCTTTACCTCTTGTAATCACACACGCGCGCATACACACACACACACACTCTCTCTCTCACTACAAGGGAATGGGGCAATAGCGACGCCGATTAGCGACGGTGGATATCGGCGTCGCTATAGGCATCGCTATTGGCATCGCAATTGGCGTCACTATATGTGTGGCGACGCAAATAGCGACGCCAATTGCGACGCCGCAGGGAAAAAAAGCGCGGCCGAAACCAGAGCGTCGTTTTCATTTTCTTTTCTTCGCCTTTTGAGAGCGAGAGCGAGGGAGAGAGCCAAGGCTTTGTGAGAGAAGAGGAGGAAGAGACTTGCTGCTGCCGCCGCCGCCGCCACCGCCACCGTCGTTGTTCGCGAAGGAGAGGAGGAGCCCTCGTTGCAAAGAGAAGCCGCCCACGCTCGCCATATCTCATTGGTGAGTCTCCCTCTCTCTTTCTTTTACTTGTTGAAGGTTTAAATCGTTCTCTTTTGTTTGTTTAGGAGAGGAAATGAAAGAGAAGGAGAGGGAGAGGGAGAGAGAGGGAGAGAAAGAGAGGGAGAGAAATAGAGGGAGAGAAAGAGAAAGAGAGAGAGAGTGCATTCTCTCTCTCTCTCTCCCTTTTGCTTGTTAATGTTTAAATTACTTTCTTCTTTGCTTGTTTAGGAGAGGAAACGAGAGAGTAAGAGAGAAAGAGAGGGAGAGGGAGAGGGAGAGGGAAAGAAAGAGAAAGAGAAATAGAGGGAGAGGGAGAGGGAGAGGGAGAGGGAGAGGGAGGGGGAGGAAATAGGAGAGGGAGAGAAAGAGAAAGAGAGGGAGAAGGAGGGAGAGTGCATTCTCTCTCTCCCTCCCTCTCCCTTTTGCTTGTTTAATGTTTGAATCACTTTATTTTTTGCTTGTTTAGGAGAGGAAATGAGAGAGAAAGAGAGTGAGAGGGAGAGGAAGGGGAAGGAAATGAGAGAGGGATAGAAAGAGAAAGAGAGGGAGAGTGCATTGTATCTCTCCCTCTCCCTTTTGCTTGGAGGATGTTTAAATCACTTTATTTTTTGCTTGTTTAGGAAATGAGAGAGAAAGAGAGATAGAGAGGGAGAGGGAGAAAAAGAGAAAGAGAGGGAGAGGGAGAGGGAGAGGGAGAGGGAGAGGGAGGGGAAGGAAATGAGAGAGGGAGAGAAAGAGGGAGGGGGAGGGAGAGGGAGCGAGGGAGAGGGAGAGGGAGAGGGAGAGGGAGAAAGAGGGAGGGAGAGGGAGGGGGAGGGGGAGGGGGAGGGAGGAAATGAGAGAGGGAGAGAAAGAGAAAGAGAGGGAGAGGGAGAGGGTGAGAGAAAGAGAGGAAGAGAGGGAGAGGGAGAGAAAGAGAGGGAGAGGGAAGGGAAGGAAATTTAAGATAATATACGTATTGATAATTGTATGCAATGTGCTTTGCATACGGCCATGTACTTCATCAAAATGAACCCAAAATTATTGTTATAGAAGAAGAAACCCTTAAATTGAGTATATGATAATTTCTCTCAGGTCTTATGACTATGAGTAGAATTGATTGAAATAGATTTTATTACTATAGTTATAAAATTTCATAGATGGCGCGCATTAATTTTAAAATGGATTACTTATACTCAAAGCCGAGATATAACAAAAAATTATCTACCGGGACAAACAAATCGTTGAGCATGATACAAGGCCGAGATATAACATCGGAAAATCTCTCGACTACTATATACAATGCAAGGTTTATGGTCAACTTGCAACTTGACGTACATCTCCATAAAGCTATCCATTTAAGCCTCGTTTGCTGTAATGTAGATAAGATGGCAAACGAAGAAGGTCCTATTGTTCAAGACCGCGAGTCGTATCTTAATCAGCGTGTCCCATGTCCTTGCTCTCAATGCAAGTTGGCAATTAGACGAAAACGCCGATTGTCTATAGAACACGTACGACGATTTGGCGAGTTTCAATCTGAGATCATTGATCAGGCGATTGTAGACTTTCAGCAAACGGTAATTTGAAGTTAGCATTTTTCATGCATTGTACTCTCCATGGAGACGTGGCTCGCCAAGTACCAGATTGCAAGGCAAGATCGAGAGGAAACGCGAGCTGAATTCCGACGCAGTACGCGTCACCGACCGATTCGATATCCCGAAGGCATGGAGGAGATGCCGCGGTTTATGTCAACACGATGGTTGCATGGAGCCTTGACCGCAGCATCCAGCGAAGGGACAGATGTCTCAATGGAGGAGTGGGAGTTCTCGAGGGGATGTAGTCCAAAGGTAATGAGGGGTTTAGAATGTGTCATATCTAAATTTGCTTGCTACATCTAATTTGAGTGTTTCAATGTGCAGTACAAAATATATAGTGCAGCGTGGTCGCGCGGACGGCATTTTCGGGTGGAGCGTATTGACAAAATGCACTCCACAATGGATTGTGGTGTCATGGCAAGGTTTGAGCAAGAGAGCCGGCGACGAGCAACGGATCCGAACACGGTTGTGGATGAGATGGAGTATTTTAGGAATTTGCAAAGTATTATTATGGTGGATTACCGTAGCTTCTCCATGATAATATTCGACGTGCAGTGGTTCAAAGTGGTACTTGGAGGAGCTGGCGCAACAGTTCGACGAGGTCCATCTGGATTTCTCGAAATAGATTCCGAAAAAAATTGGATGGATTTGCGCGACACCTTTGTGTTGCCAGCCCATTGTGAACAGGTACAACTAGGCATTTGCTTGCTAATTGTAATACGACATGGTTTATGTCACAATGGTTTGAAGACGGTTTGTAAGTGTTTGTGAACAGGTAATCTTCTATCCAAATCCCCGACAACCTCGATGGTGGTATGTTATACCTTCAACTCCTCGAGGTGCGAGAGTATACGATCAAAGCGATGTTCCAGGCATAGATGAAGAAAATATGCAAATAGAGGGATCGAAATTACAAGGGGTGGAGGCCACCACAAGCTTGGAGCCCGCATCGGCTAACAATGATGGAAATACAGAAGTCATAGAATTTTTTGAGAACGAGGCAGACTCGTTCTTTTGTGGTGACATGTCTATCGACCTTCCAGTGTATGCAGAGTTGTGTCAGGAGATTAACATAGGACCATAGAATACTTCATTCTTGGAGAATTGTATTACTCAATTCGTTGTTTAGATCTTCCATAAAGGTAGATAAGATATGCATTTTAAGAGGGATTTTTCAAAAATGATTTATATTAATGTGCTTTGTATAGTTTAAATTGATTATTCTAACATTATTTTTTATCTGTGCAGGTATCGACATTTTCAGGATGAGTCGAGGGATGAGCGATGAGGAGTTTCAGGAGATAATGGCACGTATGTCTCCAAATCAGCTCGCAAGATTCAGAGAGATAGCAGATCAGGAGCTGTCTCGTTCTTCGTCAGGGCGCTCTGCTAGATCAGCTTCAAAGCGATCAGATGCTTCAGCTTTGAGCAGACGATCTCAATGCTCGCGACTTGGGCCAAAGGGAGGGACTGCAACTGCAGGAGGATCAGGGGTGCTGCTGTGGAGACACGGACGCAGTGTCTCCGTCTCGTCGTTCAGCTGGAGCTCGGTCACCTCCAGGATTTGTCACACCTGTGGAGACATCCACTCCAGTTACTCCGGCTTTTGCGCAGCCGTCGGCAAATGTCACGCCTTTTGGTGGCACTCCTTTTGGTGGCACACCCTCTGGTGGCACCCCTTTGAGTGGCACTCCGGGAGAGGGTACCCCCGTCGATACACCGGATGTTCAGGGGTCTCCTGGATATGCCCAGGAGCATGGACGGAGATGGGAGAGGGCCCATACAAGGCACACTCCTAGGGATTATGGATACCTAGTGGATGGCAAGTCAGGAGCCATCATCATGAATGATGAGGGGAGGAGGGTGATGGCTCGCATGAGGGAGTTGTGCCAACAAGTTTTTCGGCACAACGTCCTGGATCATTGGAGGAACATACCGGAGGGGAGCAAGGAGTACATAGTAGCATCCTTGCACGAGGAGTTCCCGGTGCCAGCCGCAGTGGATAGATTCTCTACGGGCTGGATGATGGATTACATGCGTGCATACATGTCACATAGACGATCCGACGCACGCAAGGCAATCAAGAGTGGGGCTCCAAAGCCCGAGTGGTTAGATGCAAACGACTGGCACCGACTGAGGGAGGAGGCTACAAATTCGCCAGGACGTTGAAATCAGTAGCGGGAGGCGGCGAGGGCACGAATCGAGGCCGGATCGGTACATCATCTTGGGAGTGGCGGCCACAGGACATATTTGGAGGACTTTGTAAGTTTCTCTTTTGTTTTGCTTATTTGTTTTTTTGAGATATTCTTTGTACTGACAATCATGTTTCTAACAGTTAGCATTTTGTTTTCTTTGCAGCACTCCATTACAAATCGCAATCCGCAAGGCCTTGAGACTCGATATGCGGAGAGGCACGGTCTCAGATCATTGATCGACCGATTGTATAGACGCGGCGGCCCAGTAAGTCACTCATCTTTCTTATCCGTAGTTACCATGAGATATTTGAATGCATTATTGTATGGTGGATTGATATGTTGTTTCTTTTTCTGCAGAATCCGTTTGATGCTCCTTTACAGCGGGAAGAGCTTTCGGGGGACGACGATTTGTAGCTCGCCCTTGGATCCTTAGAGCTCACATACCTTTAGTTTTTAGTCGCCCGATCTATGTAGACATTTTCTATGTATTAGTGATATTGTTTTATGATTGTACCAATCGCATTTTATGCGATATCATGTATTTATTTCATCCATCAGTTTTATGATTTCAGTATACATTCTTTTTGTTTGCAAACGCTTTGTATGCAGCAGTGCAGAAACTATTTTGTATGGCTCTCATACAGCACACAGTGCTATATTCTGCCCTGCCACAAAAAAAAAAATTTCTCTGTTACCGTCGCTATTTGCGTCGCAAATTTACTGCACGCGTCGCTATTGTCATTGCTATCAGCGTCGCAAATTCTCTGCAACCGTCGCTATATGCGTCGCTATTTACGTCGCAAATGCGACACATATAGCGACGGTTATAGCGACAGTTATAGCGACGATTCTATGGCGTTGTCAATAACGACGCTTTTTGCGACGACGGGGGCAAATTTTGTTGTTTGTATTTTCGTCGCTTTAAACGTCGCTATAAGGTCTATATCTTGTAGTGTCTATATATATATACATACATATATATATATATACATACATATATATATATATAATACCCTCTCTCACTCAATGTTTCTCCCACTCAAACCATCTCTTCTTTGTCTCCTCCAGTACTCTCCTTTTATCCTTCTTAACCTTTCAGAGCTCTATCTCTTCCCATGTGTGTGTGTGAGAGAGAGAGAGAGAGAGAACAATGAGGAGAAGGAACTATCTCAATCTCTCTTCCTATTCCTCTGACCCTCTCTATAGGATGTGGCCACGATTGGGGAATAATTGTTTTGAAAAGTAATGAACCTTATGTCTTAAGTTCAAGGCTATTGATACTATAGCCATCGCTGTTAGAGCAGCCCCTCTTGGGCTTATCGACTTCGCCATCCCCTTCGACTATCGATGTGTCTAGTGAAACCGTAAGTCGCCATGGGTGTGATCGATGCATGGTGGCGTTCAGATCAGCGGCGGCAGGGTCCGTCGATAGGCGTGGAGATGACGACGACAATCAAGATGACGATCTGTTCGTTTTGATGATGACGAAGTGAATGACACCATCCAAGTTCATCATCAAAAAGTGATGAGTACGAGGGAGATGACGTTTCTAAAACCGGTAGTTCACGAGGGATCATCGGTGAATTTTCAAGTTATGGCTAATTGATTAAAACCTTAATAGTTTTTTAATTATAAGGTTAAGGTTTGGACCTTTTGTCAATCCTAGTTCATATCCTTTTGGGGGGGGGGGGAGGGAGGGTGGTCACTCATAAATATATGTATATATAACATGAGTTTAAAATAAAATATTTTTAAAAATTATTTTTATATGTTTTTTACATATAAAAGGGTGTCATATAAAAGAGTTACTTACAAATTGAATAGAAAAGGGTTGTGTTTTATTTAAGAAATATTTGAGGGTCATATATATATGGAAGAAAGAGCCTATTTTTTATGCGGGACATTACACATCACTACTAAGATGCACCTCTATTGTCCTCAAATCACAACTTAGAGAGAGAGAGAGAGAGAGAGAATGAAAAATGGTATTGGGAGCTTCTGCGTCCACCACAAACAAACATGTGTTGCTCCTCAACTATTTGAGGGAGATGTGTGAATGTGTGTGACACGTTGCAAGCAAGAGATATAAAAGTGTGAGTAAGAATGAAAGAGGGTGTTATAAGCTTGTGCTTCCACCATGGATTGATGAAATTTTCACATCCTCTAAAATACATTTTAATTGAAATATTTTTTAAAGAGGGTGTTATAAGCTTGTGCTTCCACCGTGGATTGATGAAAGTTTCTCCTCCTCTAAATAGATTTTAATTGAAATATTTTTTAAGTAATGACATGTTCAAAGAAATGTATATTGTGAAAAAAAAATTGGAAATGCAAATGGCATATGCTACCAAAGAAATGCCATAACCATGCTATTTAGTACATGTTAACTTGCTTATACCCATAGCTCTACATCTACCCTACCCCTAACACCTACTCTCAGTGTAAAGCTACCATGATCACAAATCTTTAGGATGCAGGATATTGTAACAACAATATTTTTTATTCATCCTTTTTTCTTGAACCTTAAGAGGTAGCTACATATGATGTAGATCCAATACATCCCCAATTAGCATATCTACATGTAAACCTTCTAGAGCATGTTAGGGGGGAAGAGCAAGTAGAAAGTTTTGAAGTTTAATGATACCAATGGCCTTCATCAACAAGTAACACCCAAGAAATTTAAGCTACACCCTCAAGTGCTCCACCTATCCATAAGCCATTGTTGCAAGAAAGTAAGTGCTTCATTGCCTCAATCATGAAACACGTCCTCACATTGAGTTCCCGCCTTTTAATTCCTTAACAATGAAAACCTATAACCCACATGCAAGATTTTAGAGCCTTAAGGACTAAGATTGACATCCCTATGATCTTTCACTTTGAGATATTCTCTATATATGTTGAGCTCTTCCACTCTCCCTTGTCAAGAAGCACAATAGCACAAGACCCTCAAGATATGTTGAGCCCTTCCCCTTTCCTTAATCAAGTAGCGCATTAACACAAGACCCCAAATATTGCAAAAGTTCTTGGACCAACAATATAGAGCCTTGTACTTTCAATTTATGCAAAGGGATAAAGAGGTAGCCATGTAATTATAATATCAACCCCACAAAATGTGTATGGCATCCAACATTCTTAGAGTCACCTCTTGCTCCTATGTAATGATGTTGTATGGTTTTCTTGCGAAAATAATGCCATTGTTGCATTTCAATGAAATCTAGCACACTTTCCTTACACAAGTAGGTTCAACAAAGGCTTTTACTAGGATTCATGAGCGGTGGAATTTTCCAAAAAGAAGTGCTTTTGTACACACGATTCCTAGTGACTTATTCAATAAAGTTTCGAAATCCAAATATCAATTCTAATCAAATACTCTACTTTCTTCATTTAAAAACCTTCATTCAAGACTTGACTAATTTTCTAGATCCTAACTTCAATAGGACAATGAACTACCTAAGGCTTCTCATCCTTACATTGGAGACCCAACATGCAAAGCAAAATGTTTGCCACCCTCCCCTTGTTTTAATATAAATGCAATAACAAAACCCACTAGTGATGGTTCATCTAGTGTCAACTATCCATATGCCAACACCTCCTTAGGCATCACTTTCTCTCTATATGATTATGTGCACTCACTTTGACATTTCTATAAAATCCCTTAAGATAAGAAGAAAAGAGGGAAAATGAAAAAAGAGAAATAAAACAAGAATCAACACACACCTTATTGTGCATGGGGTTCCTCAATTTAGGGATGCTCGATGGCCTCAGTTGGTTGGCCTCTTCTTTAATCCTCTAGCTCTCTTCCCTCACAATCACACTCCAACACACATCAAGAGTAGGACAACTAGAGCTTTTTTTGGGAGACTTGAACCCCTCATAACATTACTTTGCACCTCCCCTTACACGATTTGGATAATCATGAGTGGGATATACCTAGAGAGTTCTGACTCACCTAGTATTAGAACTACCTTCCTATCATGGACTCACTCCCACAACTTATGGAGGGTTTACACATCCCTTTGGGAGCACATTTACATTATAAATAGGTCAACCATCAACACTCTTCCACATCTTCATCTATACCCCTAGCATCTCTACCACAAGTGTCAAGGGACTATACAATCTACACATCGTACAATAATCTAGCCAGGGATAGTGCTGAACCCATCTACAAGACAAGATGAAAAAGAAGGTAGAAAAGTCATTGGTAAAAGTGTGTGTGTGTGTGTGTGGGGGGGGGGGGGGGGGGGGGGGAGGGGACTAGGCTAACAATGCAATTCAAAAGTAAATGATGAAGTTAGAGGTGAAGTTTCAAAATGGAAGCAACAAGAGTTACATTGACATGTATAATTAACTTATCCAAAGCAAGAAATTGATCCAAACTAGTTGAATCATTAGACATCGTGTGAAACAATTTTCATATAAATATAACACAACTCATAGAACTCGTTCATTAGTTGGTACAACATGTAAAAAGAAGCATAGTGTAAATATAACGCATAGAACTCATTCATTATAAAATTTGAGCATTGCACTCATTTCCCCACAAAAATTTGTTAGCAATGCTATGAATGCCAAGGCCAAGAGAAGCCAATCGTTATAATAGAAAAATGGAAAGACAAATGCTACCTCGAAGGATGGAAGCCTAAAGTGGAATTTCTAAACCAAATCCTACATATAACAACTTCCAAAATAATACAAAACATGCATTTTTGTGTCCACAAACTCTTTGAGCTCCTAAAGTGGAATTTCTAAACCAAATTCTATGTACAACAACTTCCTAAATAATACAAAAGATGCATTATTGTGTCCATAAACTTTTGGAGCTCTCTCTCTCTCTCTCTCTCTCTCTCTCTCTCTCTCTCTCTCTCTCTCTCTCTCTCTCTCTCTCTCTCTCTCTCTCTCTCTCTCTCTCTCTCTCTCTCTCTCTCTCTCTCTCTCTCTCTCTCTCTCTCTCTCTCTCTCTCTCTCTCTCTCTCTCTCTCTCTCTCTCTCTCTCTCTACACACACACGTATACACACATGCACACTTTTATATCCTCCTTACCCATTGGTTGAGCTTGAGTGAGAGTGAGATTGAGAGTTTATGAGAGTTTTTGTGATCCTAAGAGAGTGAGGGCTTCTTTTTTGCTACTCTCTTGGGAGTTCTTTTCTTCTTTTTCTTCCTCTTCTTCTTCTCTCTTGCCCGCTCACAAGTGTTGGAGCACAAATCAAGGATTTTGGTTTGCAAGGAGGCAAATGGAGTTTGAACCAACAATGAATCTTTCCTGGTTTCCCTTAGATTTTTTTGCTTTTGGACAAGACAAAGCAGCAAAGGGGAATGATAGAGTGGGACATCCGAGCAACCTTGTTAAGTTAACTAAGAGTGTGAAGAACCACTTTAAGGAATAAATGGTCCATCAAATCCTCTTCATTGAGATAGTTTACTCTAGTATTATCCATACACCTTGCTTGTTGTTAGATCCCTTGAATCACCCAATGAGAGCGCTTATGCACGCAAGGCATTTAGTGCATCCAACTCAATGAGGTCAACCCTCTCTTTTATTGAGATTATTGCTCCATAGTTGCTTTGTCAAGCCTTCATTAATTGCAAAAGGTTCCCCACTATTGCCTCTTGTAGAAGTCTAGGCCATGTTTCAATGCTCCATGGGTTATCCTCTAGTTACTATTGCTAGTAATGCTACTCTCGCCTTCTTTTGAAATGCATAATGACATCAAAGCTCACAAAAATGCAACCCACCACTCAAATCACATCAACCTTCATGCATCTCTATATGCCATCTAATTAATAAAATTAATCACTACATCAAGGTGATTGATTGGCCAAAGGTCCTCCCACCACTTGCCCCTTTCCATACCCCAATCACTAACTCCTCCAATTACAACACTAGTCTTGAAGAGGGTGGAAGCCCATTAGCTGAAGTAAGAGCTATGGCAGAAGAAGCAAGAGAGCAAGAGTAAGAGACATAGGATGTGGAAACTCCAACAATCACAATGTGTGATCGGCCTTTCCTCATTCAAATGTCAATGAATTACTAAAGAATGAAGTGATGGTCTCACCACTTGTAGTGTACAAGTGTGCAGATGTTGTTGTAAGATCTGAGATACACACTCGACTTTCTTATATACTTAAAAGATATATGGTAAATATTATGCTGGCACAGAGAGAGAACATATGAGAGAAAAGAAAGATGTAGAGAGATAGAGAGATTGACAACATACTAGGGACTAGAAGATGGGCCAGTCTCCCCCCCTTGTGGAGTTATATTATTGACAAGGAGTAAGCTTCTCCGTTACACATAAACCAGTTCTTACTTGTAGATCTTGGGAACAAGATCACGGTTCCTTGCAGGGTATACAACCAGCTAACACTTGCACAACTTGGAAGTTGGCATCTTTTGATCCTTCTTGAGTCTCTCCTTCTCTCCTATAAAATATGTGTAGGGGCCTCCTCTTGGGGCTTTATTTCACGAAGGCTTCGCAGCACTTGCTCCTTCTCTCCTCCTCTTGGAACTTGATTTCAGCAGGGCTTCCGCATCACTTGCTCCTTTGCTTCTCCTCTTGGATGCATGCAAAGTGATGCCTTTCTTCACCTCTCCCAACCTAAGGAGAGCCTCCTCTTGTATAGGCTTTCAAGAGCTTCTCTTCTTGGAGAGAGACTTGAGTGCCAAGATTGGAAAGGTTGATCTTCATGCAAGATATGGCTATTCCAGGACGTACTCTACAGCACCAATTTTGAGATATCTCTCTATGCATTGCTCGGATGAAAAAAAAAGTTGTAGATCTCATTGTTTCCGATAACCCATTCGGGCCATTTTTAGAGATCGTCTTTCTATCACGAGACATTTAAAAAATGGATTCACCATGTCTATTTTTATTTAAAAACAGCTTTTCAATTTATACTCTTAACTTGTGGTCCATGCAACCACCTTGAGCCATAGATAAGGAGAGTTCATTAGATTGCCTTGGGCCTCAACCTTAAGATTGAATTCCACACAAAAGCTTGTGTCATTTTAGACCTTAGAAATAGAAAATCACTTCTCTCCTCACTTCCAGAGGATCACGTCTCTTGTATTTCTTAATGAGAGAATTACCTCTCTCGTATTTCTTAATGAAAGAAATAACCTAAACCTTGACTTGTAAGGGAGAGGATGACCCCAAATGAATGCAATGCTCATAACACACAAGTAAACATTCCCAGGCGCCCCTGTATATACACATAAATACATATACATAATGCTAATGCACTTCCTCTTCTTAGAACTCAATCCATCTTCATTTATGTGTAACTTCTTGATTCTTGTATACACTCTTACACTTGGCAGACACTTATTTCCCCCTTCATAACTCGTACTACTTGTACCAGATATCCCCATCACAGTGCTCTGATCACCCCATTAAGTGATGCACTAGGAATACTTGTCTCTAAATGGACTCATGGCCATGCTAGATCATCATCAACACTTAAAGAAAAGTGAGTCATTAATTTATTGACATAAATTTATTAAATAGAGAATGTGTAATAAGCAATCAATTTAGTGATAGATACTATCAGTATAATGAATACAAAAGCGATTAGGCACATGCATCTTTAACCCCAACAATCTCCCACTTAAAGATGAATGTGCCCCTAGTGAGAAAAGAACAAGAAACTATATGACAAAGAACAAATTACATGAAGTATAATAGGATGAGGAAATACGTAATCTCATCTAACTCCCATCAACTTCCTAAGGAAGGCAAAACGCTCAATTGAGAGACTTTTAGTGAGAAGATCTATAGGATTTTGATTAGTGGAGATCTTGACAAGCTCAATGGACTTGTCCTCAATGACCTCTTTGATAATGTGGTAACGCACCTCATGTCAGAAGTGGTGCAACAATGGAAGCATAAACATGTGCTGAAAAAAACTGTTGAACACAAGACAAAAGAAAAGAAAGAGATAACACAATATAGATGAGAACTCAAATGTATGCTCCGAAAATGGAATCCATATGCTCAGAAAATGGAATCCATATAGCCATCGCTGTTAGAGCAGCCCCTCCTGGGCTTATCGACTTCGCCATCCCCTTCGACTATCGATGTGTCTAGGCAACGTCCGTCGATAGGTGTGGAGATGACGACGACAATCAGGATGATGATCTGTTCGTTTTGATGATGACAAAGCGAATGACACCATCCAAGTTCATCATCAAAAAGTGATGAGTATGAGGGAGATGACGTTTCTAAAACCGGTAGTTCACGAGGGATCATCGATGAATTTTCAAGTTATGGCTAATTGATTAAAACCTTAATAGTTTTTTAATTATAAGGTTAAGGTTTGGACCTTTTGTCAATCCTAGTTCATATCCTTTGGGGGGGGGGGGGGGGGGTCACTCATAAATATATGTATATATAAAGTGAGTTTAAAATAAAAGGTTTTTTAAAAAGTATTTATATATATTTTTTAACATATAAAAGGGTGTCATATAAAGGAGTTACTTACAAATTGAATAGAAAAGGGTTGTGTTTTATTTTAAAAATATTTGAGGGTCATATGTATATGGAAGAAAGAGCCTATTTTTTATGCGGGACATTACACATCTCTACTAAGATGCACCTCTATTGTCCTCAAATCACAACTTAGAGAGAGAGAGAGATTGAGAGAGAATGAAATATGGTATTGGGAGCTTGTGTATCCACCACAAACAAACATGTGTTGCTCCTCAACTATTTGAGGGAGATGTGTGTATGTGTGTGACACGTTGCAAGCAAGAGATATAAAAGTGTGAGTAAGAATGAAAGAGGGTGTTATAAGCTTGTGCTTCACCGTGGATTGATGAAAGTTTCTCCTCCTCTAAAATAGATTTTAATTGAAATATTTTTGAAGTAATGACATGTTCAAAGAAATGTATTTTGTGAAAAAAAAAATTGGAAATGCAAATGGCATATGCTACCAAAGAAATGCCATAACCATGCTATTTAGTACATGTTAACTTGCTTATACCCATAGCTCTACATCTACCCTACCCCTACCACCTACTCTCAATGTAAAGCTACCATGATCACAAATCTTTAGGATGCAAGATATTGTAACAACAATATTTTTTATTCATCCTTTTTTCTTGAACCTTAAGAGGTAGCTACATATGATGTAGATCCAATACATCCCCAATTAGCATATCTACATGTAAACCTTCTAGAGCATGTTAGGGGGGAAGAGCAAGTAGAAAGTTTTGAAGTTTAATGATACCAATGGCTTTCATCAACAAGTAACACCCAAGAAATTTAAGCTACACCCTCAAGTGCTCCACCTATCCATAAGCCATTGTTGCAAGAAAGTAAGTGCTTCTTTGCCTCAATCATGAAACACATCCTCACATTGAGTTCCCACCTTTTAATTCCTTAACAATGAAAACCTATAACCCACATGCAAGATTTTAGAGCCTTGAGGACTAAGATTGACATCCCTATGATCTTTCACTTTGAGATATTCTCTATATATGTTGAGCTCTTCCACTCTCCCTTGTCAAGAAGCACAATAGCACAAGACCCTCAAGATATGTTGAGACCTTCCCCTTTCCTTTATCAAGTAGCACATTAACACAAGACCCCAAATATTGCAAAAGTTCTTGGATCAACAACATATAGCCTTGTACTTTCAATTTATGGAAAGGGATAAAGAGGTAGCCAAGTAATTATAATATCAGCCCCACAAAATGTGTATGGCATCCAACATTGTTAGAGTCACCTCTTGCTTCTATCTAATGATGTTGTATGGTTTTCTTGCAACAATAATGCCATTGTTGAATTTCAATGAAATCTAGCACACTTTCCTTACACAAGTAGGTTCAACAAAGGCTTTTACTAGGATTCATAAGCGTTGGAATTTTCCAAAAAGAAGTGCTTTTGTACACATGATTCCTAGTGACTTATTCAATAAAGTTTCTAAACCCAAATATCAATTCTAATCAAATACTCTACTTTTTTCATTTAAAAACCTTCATTCATCAAGACTTGACCAATTGTCTAGATCCTAACTTCAATAAGTTGGGGGTAAAGGCGCCTCCGCCTAGCCGACCGTGTATTACTAAATTGACAGTCACAGCCACTGAACACTACAGGTGGCGGGCGCTCGTCACCGTCACTTTATTCTTTATTATTTTAGTGACAATTTGAATAAAGGAAGACTCGGTCACACATTGTGATTGTTGGAGTTCCCATTTCTTGTCTCTCTCTTTCTTGCTCTTGCTCTCCCGCCATAGCTCTCGAGTGCAAGCTTCGATCCTTCTTACCTTGTGACTATTGGAGTTCCCATTTCTTGTCTCTCTCTTTCTTGCTCTTGCTCGCCCGCCATAGCTCTTGAGTGTAAGCTTCGATCCTTCTCGCCTTTCAACTGGTATTAGAGCACGGCTTCCGACTCTTGAGCTTGGCTCGTGTTATTCTGAGCTTCCCATCGACTCCCCACTCGCATTGGGTCTCCTTTCCGACAGCCATAGCTCATTCTCTTGAGCTCCCTCACTCCTCGACTTTTTGAGCTTCTTCCTGACCTATTGAGACACCATCAGAGCATTGATATTGAGGTATTGCTTCATTATTTCAGAGTTTTACTTCAGTCCACAGGTCTAGGTAAACAGGGTTTTCATAGATTGTGGGCAGCCATAGCTCACACCTCTTGGAGCTTTTTTCACCTGGATCTTGCTTTCAGCCTATCAAGGCTTGCTGAGGCTTGGTGTAGGCCTTCTTTGGCCCCCATTTGTGCCCCCTTTGGGCCCCATTGTTGACACGTGGGACATTAGACCCCCCCAGCCAGCTCACGTTTTTTTTATGCCTGTTTCAAAATCTGGCCCAAAAATCATTCTTTTTGTCATATCTTGAGCATTCGGAACCCGATTTAGGCAAGATAAGAGTCTAAGTGGGGGTTTTGGCACGCTTCGGACGTGATGGTGATGTTGAATTTGCCAAATTTTGATGACAGAATATTCTACAATAGATTTTAGGTCTGAGACAGCATGTATTTGTATACCTATGGCTTATGTGATGCTTCTACTGATGTCTATTGATACCGGATCACTTGTGGATGTTATGCCTCTTATGTGAGACACATTTGGAGCTGATTTAGCTCAGCCATTGATTGTTTTGAACAATCCCAGATCTGTCCAAAACAAGGCAGCCACCTGTTACTTCAATTTTATGCTTACAGGTCTTAGCATTTGATGCCCGATTATACCCGGTTGGTGCCTATACATACGGGAATGTATGCCTATGGTTGGCCTATGGATTTGAGCTTGGATTAAGCACTAATTTGCTCAGTTTACAAAGGTTATATGTTGTTGGAAACTTTAGGGCTGAAGCTATTTATGCTACAGTTGGGTTATGCCTATTGATCACGGGGTGCTCCCAGCTACTTGGTATGATGTCATGATGTATTTGGACTATGCCACATGTCTTGTTTATGCTCTGGAATGCTTTTGAGCTGAGATTAGAGTTCGATTTGGGTTTGACTATCACTTCTTTGCAGCTGGCATTTCATCTATGATATGGTTTATGCCTAGGCTACCCAGTACGGGTTATGATATCTTGGTGAATGCTTTATGCTTTGGTTGTGGATGGCAATTGTTTGAGCTTGTCTCGACATTCATTTGAGTATTCCCTTGAACAGTTGGACATTGACTTGGATTGTTCCGTTACGACTTGGCTTTTTCCATTATGACCTTGAATGCTATTGAGGCATTGTCTTGGTTACCTGTCTTTGGTACTTTGACTTGGTTTGCTTGAGCTGTTGAGCTCATTTATCCGCCTTTTGAGCCAGTGGGAGCATCTTGTATGCTTGACCGACATTGAGCAGGAGGTTTATGCTGTTTTGAGTATTTTGTAGATACTTGAGATTTTGGGATCTCTTATACTTAAATGTTGCATGGTTCATGCACTAATATCTTGGAGTTGCTTTTGACCTGAGCTTGGGCTTTGCACTCTTGTGAGCATACACCTACTGGTGTCAAGTCTTGCCAATGTTATGTATACTTTGCCCTATTGTCCAGGGGGTATGGGGGTATGCCTACTCAGGGTGATTGCTTTGGTGACATGTTTGGGTGTTTGCTCAGGGTCTTGATGATTATTTGGTGCTGATTTATATCCGTTTATGGATGGTCATGTCTTGGCTGTCATTTCTTGACTTGGTGCAGTGATTTGGTCAGCAATTGCCTCTCACAGTACCCTGCTGTCATTTATTATAGCAAGCATATAACTTCGGACTAACATAGATTTTTCATGCTTAAATATTCTGAAATGATGAGCTTTCACTAGTACTTGGTGGGCAGCAGCTTTGGTTACACTTTTCTCATCATTTTTCTCTCGATTTTGGTGATTTTTTGGTCATTTTCTACAGTAAACAGCAAGCAGTTTTAAACTGTCTACAGTCTTCCAGCCTGCATTATGGCAAGTTCGTCCACTGACCATGCTATTTTCAACATCATTAAGCCTAATGGTATGAATTACTCTTATTGGAAGAGCCAGATTTGGCAGGAGTTGGTGCAAAAATCGCAAATCAAACCATTGAGGTTGAGCGGGCATCCGCTTGCAACTATGCCAGAAGACGAATGGCTTGAGCTTGATGAGTTATGCAAGTCCACTATTGTATTATCTCTCACAAAATAGGTTCATTACAATGTATTTGAGGAAGAACAGAGTGCATGGCAGTTGTGGGATAAAATCAAGAATCTCTATGACAAGAAAAGTCCAGCGAGTCAGATGTATTGCTGAAGCAGCTTATGGATCTGTGCATGAAGGAAAAAGGGACTATGTCTGCTCACTTGAGCCAGTTCCATGCTAGACTTAAGAACTTGACTTCGCAGGACATCACTTTTGCAGAGGATGTCACTCCTCTTTTCTTGCTTGGTACTCTTAATGAGTCATGGGATGTATTCCGCACTGCATTATGTGCCTCTACTACTAGCTTGAAATTATCTGATGTTGAGAGTACTCTTCTGCAGGAAGAGGTTAACCATAAGAATTTGGATGCCTCTCGTGTGTCGCATGCTATGACAGTTAGAGGCAGGAATGATGAATATGGAAAGCATGGCAGTGTGGCAGTGGTGGCCGTGGACGGGATTCTCAGAAATCTCGATCTAAGTCTCATGGGAAGTCATGTAGCAAATCCCATGGCAGGAATGCAGATGTTACTTATCACCATTGTGGGAAAAATGGCCATATTAGGCCACAATGCCATGAACTTCGCAATGAAAGGTGCAAAGATAAGGGGAAAGACAAAGTGCAGGATAAGTCTTCTGATTGCAGCATAGTGCCTGCAAAGTCTAATGTTAAAATTGAAGAGATCAATGTTATGCAGCCTGAGGATGTTGATGATGATTATATCCTTGCAACTTCTTCTAGTGCTTCGCAGATGACAGAGATACACTCTATGTATGCACAGTGTTGGCTCTTGGACTCAGGTGCGTCCTTTCATGTGACACCTTGCCGAGAGTGGTTTCATTCATACCGTACTGTTTCAGGTTCTGTGCGCTTGGGTGATGATAACTCTCTTGATATTGTGGGCATTGGTGATGTTAGGCTGTAGTTTCCTTCTGGCAGCAGTTTTGTTATGCTGGACAGCTTGATGACGCAGGTTATCATGTATCTTTTGGGAGACTCTACATGGAAGATCACTCGTGGCAGACTTGTGATTGCAAGAGGTGCCAAGGCTAGCAGCTTCTATCCCTTGATTGTATCTGCTTCTTCCCTTGATTATGTTTTGTCTGTGGGTTCTATCTCACATGTATCTCTTTGGCATGCCCATTTGGGCCATATGTCTTTGAAGGAAATGAAAATGCTTTCTGGTTTGCAGTACTTACCACCCCTTGATTATGCATGTTTTGATTCATGTGAGCATTGTCTTTATGCCAGGCAAACTAGGTCTACGCATAAGAAGTCTGGTAGGCCACACATGAGTGAGCCCTTGGCATTGGTACATTCAGATGTCTGGGGGCCCATCCCTTGTCAGTCTATGGGTGGTGCAAAGTATTTTGTTACTTTCATAGATGATTTTTCACGGAAAGTTTGGGCTTATCCCATTAAGTTGAAATCCGATGTCTTGGTTGTGTTTCAGAGATGGCTTGCATTGGTTGAGAACCAGTCTGGGTATAGGCTAAAATGCCTAAGGATAGATAATGGGGGTGAGTATGTCTCACATGCTTTTGAGCAGTTATATAATGAGAGGGGTATTAAGTGTCAGTTGACTGCCCCTACACCTCCCCCCAAGAATGGTTTGGCTAAGCGGATGAATCGAACCATCCAGGAGTGTGTACACAGTATGCTTAGCCATGCAGGCCTACCACAGAGCTTTTGGGCTGAGGCAGTTAGTACAACTGTGCATGTCATAAACAGATCACCTTCTAGTGGTTTGGATTTCCAGGTTGCAGAGGAGGTATGGACTGAAAAACCTCCCTCTTATGCGCATCTCCATGTCTTTGGATGTGAGGCATTTTGCCATGTGCCCAGGGACAAGAGAAGTAAGCTAGATCCTAAGAGTGTCAAATACATTTTCCTTGGTTATGGGGTTGCAGGCAAGATGGGTTACCATCTCTGGGATCCGCAGGCACGAAAAGTCATCCGCAGTCAGGATGTAGTCTTCCATGAAGACAAGATGCATCGGCAGCCTAACAGAGTTGTTGAGATCCGCAGGGTCATATTTCAGGAGGAGCCGAGAGCTCCCACACAGCCAATTTTACAGCCTATAGCTGCAGCAGATGCTCATGATCAGGGTGTTGGACAGGCAACTGGGCAGGCAGCAAAGCCTGCCATGAGACGGTCTACTAGAGACAGACATCCACCTGATAGATTTCAACCCTCGATGCATTATGTCTTGGTTACAGATGCCGAAGAGCTTTTCACCTATGATGAGGCTATGTGCAGGGGTGACAGTCACTCCTGGGAGAGGGCTATGCAGTCTGAGATAGACTCCTTACATAAGAATGAGACTTGGGATTTAGTTTCCTTGCCTGAGGGCAAGAAGGCTTTGCCATGCAAGTGGGTGTAGAAGCTGAAAAGTACCCTTGGATACCCCAAGCCGGCATACAAGGCTAGACTGGTAGCAAAGGGTTTTAAAGAAGGAGCATGGTGTGGACTTGGTTAAGATGACCACCCTGCGCTTAGTCTTGGCTTTGGTTTCTCAGCTTGACTTGGATTTATGCCAGATGGATGTCAAGATGGCTTTCTTACATGGGGACTTGCATGATGAGATTTATATGGAGCAACCTAAGGGCTTTTGCAGAACCTGGTAGGGAGCACCTAGTGTGCAAATTGAAGAAAAGTTTTTATGGCTTGAAGCACGCACCTAGGGAGTGGTATCATAAGTTTGATGTCTTTATGCAGTCCACAGGGCTATAGGAGGAGTGCTATGGATCCGTGTCTTTACACGAAGAAAGCCCGTGATGGTTCTTTATTGATTTTGGAACTCTATGTGGATGATATGCTGATAGCAGGGAAAGCTCATGATGAGCTAGATGCTCTTAAGGCTCAACTCAAGAAGAGCTTTGAGATGAAAGATCTGGGACAGGCCGCTCACATACTTGGTATGTGTATTAGATGCGAAGGCATCAGGGACTCCTCTACTTGTCATAGAGGGAGTACATTCATAAAGTCCTTGAGCGCTTCCGCATGCAAGACTAAAGCCAATTGGCTATCCATTGCCTTCTTATGTGAATGTATCACAGGCTGATTGTCCATAGACAGATGAGCAGAGGTTCGAGATGGCCAAGATTCCCTATGCATCCGCAGTGGGCAATCTTATGTATGCCATGATCGCCACTCGTCTAGATATTGCCTTTGCAGTTGGTGTTGTGGCACCCTATATGGCTACACCTGGCAAGAAGCATTGGGATGCCGTGAAGGGTATCATGAGGTACCTGAAGGGCACTGCAGATATGTGCATATGCAATGGCAGTCAGGCTACAGGAGTTGTGGGGTACACTGACTCTGATTATGTAGGACATGCAGATAGTAGGAAGTCCAGTTCCGGCTATGTATTCACCTATGCTGGAGGTGTTGTTTCTTGGATGTCCAGGGTGCAGAAATTCACAGCCCTTTCTACTACTACAGAGGCCAAGTATGTTACAGCCACCACTGGAGCTTGCAAGGAGGCCATTTGGTTGGGTTGTTTGGTTGCTGACCTTGGTATTGATGCTACCCCTACACTGCATTCGGATTCTATGAGTGCTATTCAGTTAGCCAAGAATCCGTAGCCAAGAATCCGGTCTTCCATGCGAAGACAAAACACATTGAGGTGAGGTATAAGTTCATACGTGGGGTCATTGAGGACAAGTCTGTTGATATTGTCAAGATCTCGACTGACCAGAATCCTACAAATCTGCTCACCGAAAGCCTCTCTATAGAGTGCTTTGCCTTCCTCAGGAGGTTGATGGGCGTGGGATGAGATGACGTCTTTCCTCATCCTGTTGTACATGTGTACATGTTGTAGTGTCTTTTTCTTTTTCTTTTCACTCCTCACTTGGGCAGATTCGCCTTTAAGTGGGAGGTTGTTGGGGGTAATGGCACCTCCGCCTAGCCATCCGTGTATTACTACACTGACAATCACCGCCACTGCACACCGTAGGTGGCGGGCACCCGTTACCGTCACTTTATTCTTTATTCTTTTAGTGACAATTTGAATAAAGGAAGGCCCGATCACACATTGTGATTGTTGGAGTTCCCATTTCTTGTCTCTCTCTTTCTTGCTCTTGCTCTCCCGCCATAGCTCTTGAGTGCAAGCTTCGATCCTTCTCACCTTTCACAATAGGACAATGAACTACCTAAGGCTCCTCATCCTTATATTGGAGACCCAACATGCAAAGCAAAAGGTTTGCCACCCTCCCCTTGTTTTAATATAAATGCAATAACAAAACCCACTAGTGATGGTTCATCTAATGTCAACTATCCATATGCCAACACCTCCTTAGGCATCACTTTCTCTCTATATGATTATGTGCACTCACTTTGACATTTCTATAAAATCCCTTAAGATAAGAAGAAAAGAGGGAAAATGAAAAAAGAGAAATAAAACAAGAATAATTACACACCTTATTGTGCATGGGGTTCCTCAATTTTGGAATGCTCGATGGCCTCAGTTAGTTGGCCCCTTCTTTAATCCTCTAGCTCTCGTCCATCACAATCACACTCCAACACACATCAAGAGTAGGAAAACTAGAGCTTTTTTTGGAAGACTTGAACTCCTCAAAACATTATATTGCACCTCCCCTTACACGATTTGGGTAATCATGAGTGGGATATACCTAGAGAGTTTTGGCTCACCTAGTATTAGAACCACCTTCCTATCATGGACTCACTCCCACCACTTATGGAGGGTTTACACATCCCTTTGGGAACACATTTACATTGTAAATAGGTCAACCATCAACACTCCTCCACATCTTCATCTATACCCCAAGCATCTCTACCACGTGTCAAGGGACTATACAATATACATCCCTATCATCCTTACCACTTATCCTAAGTGGTTGGTACAATAATCTAGCCAGGGATAGTGCTAAAGCCATCTACAAGACAAGATGAAAAAGAAGGTAGAAAAGTCATTGGCAAAAGTGGGGGGGGGGGGGGGGGGGGGGGGGGCAGAACTAGGCTAACAATGCAATTCCAAAGTAAATGATGAAGTCAAAGGTGAAGTTTCAAAATGGAAGCAACAAGAGTTACATTGACATGTTTAATTAACTTTGCCAAAGCAAGAAATTGATCCAAACTAGTTGAATCATTAGATATTGTGTGAAACAATTTTCATATAAATATAACACAACTCATACAACTCGTTCATTAGTTGGTACAACATGTAAAAAGAAGCATGGTCTAAATATACCCATAGAACTCACTCATTATAAAATTTGAGCATTGCACTCACTTCCCCACAAAAATTTGTTAGCAATGCTATGAATGCCAAGGCCAAGAGGTGCCAATCATTATAATAGAAAAATGAAAGGATGGAAGCTTAAAGTGGAATTTCTAAACCAAATCCTACATATAACAACTTCCAAAATAATACAAAACATGCATTTTTGTGTCCACAAACTTTTGGAGCTCCTAAAGTGGAATTTCTAAACCAAATCCTATGTACAACAACTTCCTAAATAATACAAAAGATGCATTATTGTGTCCATAAACTTTTGGAGCTCTCTCTCTCTCTCTCCACACACACACACACGTATACACACATGCACACTTTTATATCCTCTTTATCCATTGGTTGAGCTTGAGTGAGAGTGAGATTGAGTTTATGAGAGTTTTTGTGATCCTAAGAGAGTGAGGGCTTCTCTTTTGCTACTCTCTTGGGAGTTCTTTTCTTCTTTTTCTTCCTCTTCTTCTTCTCTCTTGCCCGCTCACAACTGTTGGAGCACAGATCAAGGATTTTGGTTTGCAAGGAGGCAAATGGAGTTTGAACCAACAATGAATCTTTCCTGGCTTCCCTTAGATTTTTTTGCTTTTGGACAAGACAAAGTAGTAAAGGGGAGTGATAGAGTGGGACATCTGAGCAACCTTGTTAAGTTAACTAAGAGTGTGAAGAACCACTTTAAGGAATAAATGGTCCATCAGATCCTCTTCATTGAGATAGTTTACTCTAGTATTATCCATACACCTTGCTTGTTGTTAGATCCCTTGAATCACCCAAGGAGAGCTCTTATGCATGCAAGGCATTTAGTGCATCCAACTCCATGACGTCAACCCTCTCTTTTGTTGAAATTCTTGCTCCATAGTTGCTTTGTCAAGCTTTCACTAATTACAAAAGGTTCCCCACTATTGCCTCTTGTAGAAGTCTAGGCCATGTTTCGATGATCCATGGGTTATCCTCTAGTGACTATGGCTAGTAATGTTGCTCTCGCCTTCTTTTGAAATGCATAATGACATCAAAGCGCACAAAAATGCAACCCACCATGTAAATCACATCAACCTTCATGCATCTCTATATGCCATCTAATTAATAAAATTAATCGCCACATCAAGGTGATTAATTGGCCAAAGGTCCTACCACCACTTGCCCCTTTCCATACCCCAAGCACTAACTCCTCCAATTACAACACTAGTCTTGAAGAGGGTGGAAGCCTTGAGTGGAATCCCATTAGCTGAAGTAAGAGCTATGGCAGAAGAAGCAAGAGAGCAAGAGTAAGAGACATAGGATGTGGAAACTCCAACAATCACAATGTGTGATCGGCCTTTTCTCATTCAAATATCACTGAATGACTAAAGAATTAAGTGATGGTGATGGACACTCACCACTTGTAGTGTACAAGTGTGCAGATGATGTTGTAAGATCCAAGATACACACTCAACTTTCTTATATACTTAAAAGATATATGGTAAATATTATGCTGGCACAGAGAGAGAACATATGAGAGAAAAGAAATATGTAGAGAGATAGAGAGATTGACAACATACTAGGGACTAGAAGATGGGCCAGTCTCCCCCCCCCCCCCCCCTTGTGGAGTTATATTATTGACAAGGAGCAAGCTTCTCCGTTACACATAAACCAATTCTTACTTGTAGATCTTAGGAACAAGATCACGATTCCTTGCAGGATATACAACCAGCTAATACTTGCACAACTTGGAAGTTGGCACCTTTTGATCCTTCTTGAGTCTCTCCTACAAAATATGTGTAGGGGTCTCCTCTTCGAGCTTGATTTCACTAAGGCTTCATAAAAACACTTGCTCCTTCTCTCCTCCTCTTGGAACTTGATTTCAGCAGGGCTTCCGCATCACTTGCTTCTTCTCTTCTCCTCTTGGATGCATGCAAAGTAATGCCTTTCTTCATCTCTCCTAACCCAAGGAGAGCCTCCTCTTGTATAGGCTTTCAAGAGCTTCTCTTCTTGGAGAGAGACTTGAGTGCCAAGATTGGAAAGGTTGATCTTCATGCAAGATATGGCTATTCCAGGACCTACTCTACAACACCAATTTCGAGATATCTCTCTATGCATTGCTCAGATGAAAAAATGTCAAACACAAAAGTTGTAGATCTCATTGTTTCCGATAACCCACTTGGGCCGTTTTTAGAGATCGTCTTTCTATCACGAGAAATTTAAAAAATGGATTCACCATGTCTATTTTTTTTTTAAATAGCTTTTTAAATTGTACTCTTAACTTGTGGTCCATGCAACCACCTTGAGCCATAGATAAGGAGAGTTCATTAGATTGCATTGGGCCTCAACCTTAAGATTGAATTCCACACAAAAGCTTGTGTCATTTTAGACCTTAGAAATAGAAAATCACTTCTCTCCTCACTTCCAGAGGATCACGTCTCTTGTATTTCTTAATGAGAGAATTACCTCTCTCGTATTTCTTAATGAAAGAAATAACCTAAACCTTGACTTGTAAGGGAGAGGATGACCCCAAATGAATGCAATGCTCATAACACACAAGTAAACATTCCCAGGCGCCCCCGTATGTACACATAAATACATATACATAATGCTAATGCACTTCCTCTTCTTAGAACTCAATCCATCTTCATTTATGTGTAACTTCTTGATTCTTGTATACACTCTTACACTTGGCAGACACTTCTTTCTCCCTTCATAACTCGTACTACTTGTACCAGATATCCCCATCATAGTGCTCTGATCACCCCATTAAGTGATGCACTAGGAATACTTGTCTCTAAATGGACTCATGGCCATGTTAGATCATCATCAACACTTAAAGAAAAGTGAGTCATTAATTTATTGACATAAATTTATTAAATAGAGAATATGTAATAAGCAATCAATTTAGTGACAAATACTATCAGTATAATGAATACACAAGCAATTAGGCACATGCATCTTTAACCCAACAATCTCCCACTTAAAGATGAATGTGTCCCTAGTGAGAAAAGAACAAGAAACTTTATGACAAAGAACAAATTACATGAAGTATAATAGGATGAGAAAATACGTAATCTCATCTAACTCACATCAACATCCTAAGGAAGGCAAAACACTCAGTTGAGAGACTTTTAGTGAGAAGATCTGTAGGATTTTGATTAGTGGAGATCTTGACAAGCTCAATGGACTTGTCCTCAATGACCTCTTTGATAATGTGGTAACGCACCTCATGTTAGAAGTGGTGCAGCAATGGAAGCATAAACATGTGCTGAAATAAGCTGTTGAACACAAGACAAAAGAAAAGAAAGAGATAACACAATACAGATGAGAACTCAAATGTATGCTTGGGAAATGGAATCCATATACCAAGACATGAGACAATACAAATACAATGTGAGTCACCGGTTATGGAGGCACTAACACCTACTTCCTCTCTCCAAGAACTGTCAAGTGATGAATGAATAAATGGAGGAGGGAGCCAGACAATATATAGGCCAAATAAATGCCTAAAATATGACTGGTCAGTCAACATTAAATGCTTGCCGACTGGCTGCAAATAATGCCTAAACCTCAATAAATAATGACAAATAAAATGCCTAAATAATCTATGTGCTCAGCCTGGCGAACCACAAGTCTAGACTCAACCATGAACTGACTAATCTGCTAACACCTTAATGTGCTTTGTCTTCGCATGGAACTCATAGAATTTGAATACAATGTGGGGACTACATTAGTGATACTAAGGTATGGCCTCTAACCAGATAGCCTCCTTGCATGCCTTAATTGACTATAGCATACTCTGTCTCTATAGTGGAAAGGGCCATGCATTTTTGCACCCCGAACATCCAAGAAACAACATCTCCATTAAAGGTGAAGACATAGCCATGTGGACTTCCTATTGTTTGCATATTCTACATAATCAGAGTCAATGTACCCCACAATTCATGTATCCCAGCCACCATAAAATATCCACATATCAACACTGTCCTTAAGGTACCTAATGATACCTTTTATGGCATTCCAATGCCGCCTACCATGTGTAGCCATATAGTATGCCACAACTCCTACTACAAAGGCTATGTCAGGATGAGTGGCTATCATGGCATACATCAAACTACCCACTGCAGATTCATAAGGAATTTTGGCCATCTTGGCCTTCTACTCATCAAAATGTGGACAATCATCCTAGACTAACCTTCACATGATAAGGGAAAGGATAGCCAATAGGCTTAACATCCTCCATACCACTCAAGGACCTTCTGGATGTACTCCTTTTACAACAAGTAAAGAAGCTCCTTAGAGTTGTTGAGAAACACGGATCTAGAGCATGGCTATGCTATGGAAGTTGAAGCTCATGAACAAGAAGCATGATGGATATGGATTGGATATGGATTAGACAAGAAGCATGAGAGCTGAGACTAACCACAGTCTTGAGATCACAAATAGACAAGAATGAAATGACAAGGTACAATAGCATGGCAATGATAGTCAAGTACATGTCTTGATAGTTCCATGATGGTAGCACTCTTTCTCACTATGCCTATGGGATTTACACACCTTTTTCTAGTTGCTTGTATTTCCCTTGCCTAGATGCTCCATACAAAGCAGCATACAAATGGGTGCGATTCCCTAACTCTCAACACCCCTCCTCAATCACAACCAAGAGGGCACAAAGTGTGTAGAGGCTTTAGTGTGAATAACCACTTGCAAAGTGTGGGCACACCATAAACATGGTGATCAACTAGAGACTGTTGCAAACAATGCTAAAGTGTGTGCACAAAAAATATGGTGGACATCCAGAGGCTGTAACATGGGCTTCACAAAGTGTACAAAGGTTGTAGTGCCAAAAGTTACATGAGGAGTTTTACAAAGCTTATGAAAGGAGCACTAAGGCAAGTTAATTCAAGGCTTAAAAGAGTCAATTAGAGTAGCAAGAATAGAAGGACTGGTGAGACTTGTCCTTCTCTTGACTGTCTTCTTCTTCCTTCATAGCTGCAAGGTAGGCCTTCTAAGACCTTTTTCAAGCATGACAAAACTTCTCAATGTGTCTAATTCTTTTGTAGAAGTCACAAACCAAGTGGTTGTTCTTTCCCTTGTACTTATTGTTTACATACAACACTTGTTCATCATTTGAAGTACTTTGCTCTTCTTTCTTCTAATCTTCTTTTCTTCTTCTAATAGAGAGGCCTTAATGTCAACCAATTTAGGGCTTGGCATGTTAATTAATGTAGTAGAAACATCACCATATTCAGGAGGAAGACTTTTCAATAAAACACCAATATATACATCATCGTCCATCTTTATTTTAATTTCTACGAGCTGAGTTAAAAGACTTTCCATGTAATTTAAGTGAGCTGCCAGAGAGGTAGTGCTCTTCATATCAAGTCTAAAGAATACAGCTCCAAGCAAGGTTTCCAACTGGGGTCCCATGTGTCATGAGAGGTTTCACAAGTATCCACATGATGGATATGGCTGTCATCCAACTCAAGCTTTATGATGGCTTAAGCTTGAGTTGTTATCACTCTTCTGCCAAGCTACGCCAAGAGCAACATCTCGAGGCTTCTTCTCCTATAACCATTGGTGATTGCCCATAAGCCCTTCTTCATTAGGATAAGTTTTATGCTTATTTGCTAGGTGTGAAACCCAACTCCCTTGAAGCAGTAGGACAATGAGTCTTTGCCCATGTTGATGGCTGGAACAATAGCAAATCAGCACCAAAATTCTCAAATTTAGACTAGTAATGAGTTGATTGTGTCAAAGGACACAAGTACCAAGAGGCGCTAGATGAGTGTCACAATAGTCATTATGGTTGTTCAATCTTATTGAGTTGAGATTGAGTCTTCCAAATCTTCCACTTCTTGCTCATTTGATGTACAAATGTTGTTGAAATCTCAGTGAATCAATGAATTAGAGTGGTAGTGACTTGGCTTGAGGCAAATGAGGTAAGAGAATGAAGTGGGAAAGGAGCTTGTGGCAAAAATGGCTATGGAGTCTTCTGTTAGGGTTTAGTAGGCCATCTGGTTTTTAATTGTCTGTAGCATGTAGAGTGAACCATTCAAGCTGAGATTCAAGTGGAAGGTAACCTATATAGTGGGCTTTGATTGCCCTATGGTCGCAAGGCAAATGATAGATTGTTCTCACAGCATCAATCGTACAACATGCTGACAGCGTAGATTAGGCAACAACCACAAATTTGTGCAATGTTGAGCTATATGGTCATCAATGGCTTGGTTTTAGGTGATAGGAGGGAGCACCTTGAGCAAAAGAGGAGGTCCACATAAGAAATCATGAGGTGATATATGACTTATGTCAAGAAATCCAAGAGCTCCAACCAAACATGGTGCTATTAGCTATGGCAAACATGAAGCATAGAGTGGAGATAGAGTGAAGAGATGAAGTCAGTTGCTTGATTTGAACTAGAATGAGGCTATGGAAAGCTGAAGGAAGGATTTGCAGACCTAGGCCATGCTCACCATGGCTTTGATACCATGTTGAGAAACACAGATCTAGACCATGGCTATGTAATGGAGGTTGAAGCTCATGAACAAGAAGCATGATGAATATGGATTAGATAAGAAGCATGAGAGCTTAGACTAACCACAATCTTGAGATGACAAATAGACAAGAGTGAAAGGCAAGGTACAATAGCATTGCATTGAAATGATAGTCAAGTACATAGCTTTAGAGTTCCATGTGGGTAGCACTCTTCCTCACACTGTCTATAGGATTCAAGCACCTTTTCCTAGTTGCTTGCATTTCCCTTGCCCAAATGCTCCATACAAAGAGGCATACAAATGGATGTGATTGCCTAACTCTCAACAAGAGTAATTGCACATGATGTGCATCCCAAGAATATGGGAGGCATGTCCCACATCCTTTATGTTAAAGCTCTTATTGAGCTGACATTTCAAGGTATCCAACTCATCATGAGCACTAACAACAATCAGCATATCATCCACATAGAGTGTCAAAATCATAAGGCTGCCATCACGGGTCTTCTTCATGCATAAACACAGATCCATATCATTGTGGGTATATCCCTATGAGTGCATGAAGCATCAAACTTGTGGTCCCATTTCCTAGGTATCTACTTAAGGCCATAAAAACTCTTTTTCAACTACTAGGAGTTCCTTGCCTTTTTCCTCAAAACCATGAGGTTGTTGCATATAAATCTCATCATGCAAGTTCCCATGTAAGAATATTGTCTTGACATCCATTTAATAGAGGTTCAAACCTAGCTGCGCAATGAAGGTCAATACCAAGCATAGCGTTGTCATCTTTACTATAGGAGAGAAAAGTACGCTTTTCACTAGGTAAAGAAACTACATCCCATGTATGTTTTTTAGTAGTGAATCATACTCCAACTGCATAGCCCTCTCCCAAGAGTGACTATCGCCTTGCTGCATAGCGCTCTCCCAAGAGTGACTATCGCCTTGCTGCATGGTCTCATCATAGGTAAGAGGCTCACCATCATCTGTCACCATAACATAATCCATAGAGGGTGCAAATCAATCAGGCTGACATCTATCTCTAGTAGACCACTACAAAACAGGCTATGGGGCCTATACATCTTGTCTAACATTAGGGTCCTAGGCCACTAAAGCATTAGCTATTACATGCTATCTAGTTGGCTATACAATAATAGGAGGCTCCTCCTAAAATATCACCCTAGGTAACTCAACAACTTGCTCAGGATACTTATGCATTTTCTCCTCATGGAAAAAAAATCATGGCTATGGATGACCTTCCAAGCCTGCGGACCCCATAGGTGATAGCCCATCTCAACTACATCCCCATAACTAAGAAAGAGACATTTCACAGACTTAAGATCTAGCTTATTGCGTTTGTCCTTTGAAACATGGTAGAAAGCCTCACAACCAAAGACATGCAAATGAGTATATGATGACGGTCTTTCAAACCATACCTCCTCTGTAACCTAGTAGTCAAGAGCAATGCATGGGGATCAGTCAATCAAGTGTACAGTAGAAGTATTTGCCTTACTTCAAAATTATTACGATAAGCCTATTGGCTAATTATACTACGAACTCACTCCTAAATCATTGTGTTTGTGCACTTAGCCATACCATTTTGGGATGATGTGTATGGGGCAGTCAACTGACGCTTAATACCCCCCTCATCATAAAACGACTCAAAGGCTTTAGATATATACTCACCCCCATTGTTAGATCGTAAGCATTTCAACCTATACCCAACCGGTTCTCAACAAAAGTAAGCCAATGCTGAAATGTAGTCAAGATTTCCAATTTTTGCTTTATGTAGTATGCCTAGACCTTATGTGAGTAATCATTAATAAAAGTAACAAAATACTTCACGCCATCTAACGAGTTATTGCCAAACTTCATATGTAAATTACAAGTTTTCCTGCCATAAAGACAATGATCACAAGAATCAAAACACCTATGGGGTCAAGGGGCGGAAAATACTACAGATGAGTAAGCAATTGCATTCCCTTTAAAGACATGTGCCCAAGGTGATGATGCCATAATGAAACATGGTCAATAGAACCATATAAAAGTAAGGGATAAAGAGTGCCAGACTTGGCATCTCATGCCATGACAAGATTCCCACGCGTAAGCTTCCAAAAGGAATCACTAAAAGAGACAACATAACCTACATCATCCAACTATCTAGCTTTTGGTCAAAGCTGAAACATGGCATACATAATGCAAAGTGACCATACTACCTAAAGGAAAGTATAGTTCCACATCTCCAATACCAACAATATCCAATGCCACTTCATTACCCAATTTGGCAGATCCTCTTAAGCTATGATATGAGTGAAACTACTCTCGATGAGGGGTGATATGAAAGGAAGTCCCTAAATCAAGCAGCCAATGCTGAGCATAGATAGAGGAGGCATTAGTCAACTACAAAGCATCAAGACAAAAAACTGCAAGTATGTAGTCATCATCAGAACTAGCCTGCATGACATTAATCTCTTCAATCTTGACACTAGACTTGCTAGGGAATATGCTGCAGTCATCATTCTTTTTCTACACCTTATCCTCTCTCTTTTCCTTGCACTTGTTATCACACATTTTATGGCATTGTGGGGCCGAATATGACCCTACTTCCTACAATAGTAATAAAATGCGGACTTACAGCCATGGGACTTACTGTGAGATTGTCCACGTGATTGAGAATAAGACTTTTAAGAGTCTTTCCCACGGTGGTCATCATCACTCCTACCATTATTAACTTTGATTGTCAAAGCATGGAAGGTGCACATCCTGCCATTTCAGCCCATCAACAAGCATATTTGCACACATAGTAGTACGGAATGCATCCCATGACCTAGAAAATGTAACCAATAAGAACAATGAAGGAAGACTATTCTTAAATTCAATTCCCTATATGAAGACAAGTGGCTAAAATAGAATGAAAGTCATTTAAGTGGGTGGACATGGAAGTCCCATCCTTCATACGAAGGTGCATGAGTTGCTTCAGTCAATATATCTAAGAGGCAGGGCTCTGCTTATCATAAACATTGTGAATCTTATCCTATAACTTCCATGCGGTCTGCCCACTAATGTCATCATCCCAGTGAGTGATCATGTAGTATCCTCACTCGTAAACCTAGACAATCATCTCTTGTCATCGCTAGTACACCTAGACAATCGTTTCTTGTACAATCTTTATGGCCCTACTAATGTGCTCAAATTAATCACTCTAGAAAGTAGAAGGGAAAATCCAAAAGAACATGTATCAATTCATACTACCATCAACTTTACTCCACAAGTGATGGATGAAGGATCGATGCTAGACTCCCTAAACACCAACAAGACTAATGCTACTAATATTGTCATATGCCTACTACTAGTGTTTCACTTAATGGTAGGTGGAGTTTCATAATCAAGGTGGCTCTTGAGTTATTAATAGCCATTCCAAGATGTATCTCTACGCATTCATTGAGAGCTTGGAGTGACAAAGCTCAAAGCATAGAGTCCCGAGTAAAAAGTGGCACAAAGTTTTTGGTTCTCATTCAAACAAAGCCTCTATTGTTTAGGCAAGCTACAACTTTAGCATGTAGGTTAGTCTCACTTCCTTAGTCTAGACTAGCTCATGAAAGAAGAAGGGTAGAGGGGTCAATTGTGGAACATGTGACAATTATGCAAGACATGGCCTAGTAATAAAATGTTTTTTGCTCATTCTTAACACAAAAGTGTATGGGTGACAAGTGGCTTATGTTAATGTGAAAAGCTTGATTATGCATTAAGATGAGGGTTCAAACTGTTGCTTCACTGTGGTCTTCCCTTGTGGTATGTTTGGCCATCAAGTGTTGATAAATAAATAGCTCATTTTTTTCATCGTTCATCATGCAAGCAAATATATTTCCTTGCTTCCCCTTCATGGCAAGAGGGCAACAAAATTTTCATCACTTGATGAGAGCATCATGCATTGAGTCAACTATTCTAGTACTTGCCCCTCTACCCTATGTGGCAATCATTGAGTGCATCATTCCTAACACAAAGCACAATTGTTTCTAGGTCATATGGAGAATGTCTCTTCCTAGGAACAACACATCTATGTTCCCACTTGAAGACCCTTTAATGGAGCTTCTCATTGGTTTACTAGTTATCCCAACAACCTTTAAGATGATAATGCCAACTCCTCTCCTTTATTAGCATGTCTCATGCTTGTGGCCTCTCATCCTCTTCATTCTAGCATGTCACCTCCAAAAGCCATGGTTGCCTTGATAAGGTGGCTCTTCAAATTGACCTAGAAACTAGTCATAACAACACACATATGGTCCTCTCGCTATGCACTTTAAAGACATGGTGAAATGCTTAGCAATGATTGTAACCCTTTGCACTATATATTTGTTAGAAGGCTCTCATACTAGTTGTAAGTATGGAACCTATGAGAGTAGAGTAGCTAACTATGGACAATAGGACTTCATGGATATGTGTGTGCACACATGTGTGCATGTGCACACATGTGTCTATGTATGTGCGTATTTGTGTTTGTGTATGTGTGTGTATAGAGAGAGAGAGAGAGAGAGAGAGAGAGAGAGAGAGAGGACAATCGCTCAGCAATTCATGGTAATAAAGTAAACATTTGCAAACAATAATGCTTTATGAGGCTTTGACATGGTAGAATGCATTTCATTATGCATCTGTATTTTTTTCAATGCTTGGATTATGCCCCTTCATGTGAAAAACAATAGATAGAGTTGGTTAATAAGGCCATGAAGTATGTTTTTGTGGGATTGTTGATGTATTGTTTCTTTGCCCTCTTGCCAATGTTTCCAATGACCACCACAATAATAATAGCAAAATTGACACCCCTTAACCCAATGCTTTTTAAACATGTGACCATTGTGATAGCATCACATGCTCCCTTACCCTAGTGCATCACATTCTAATCATGCTATTGACTCCCTTACCCCAAAGCACAACTATTGTAGCAATATTGCTCACTTACCCTACACCACGATGTGCAATTGCAAATCCATAACACTAGTGGCTCACTTGCCTTAGCTGAGGCTTCATTAACTTAGGATAACGCACCAATGTAATTGAGCCTTCCCTTAGACATAACAAGTTTTAGACAAATTTTCACAATAATTCCCACATTATGAATTACAAAAACAACATGAGCTTCTACGAGGGAGGGACTACATACCTTGCTAAGTATAGTTAGGATAGGGAGCTACTGGCCCCCAAGAAAGAAGAAGGAGGCCTCAATCTTGAGTAGGAAAAGGAGTAGTTATCATGAGGGTTTGCTAACCTCTTGAGCATTGGCTTCCCATGAGCTTGCCATTCTCATCATGTCTATAGTAGAGAAGCTACTCTTGGATCGATTTGGGATACCTATTTGTCTGGAAAATGATGGCCGATTCTTTCATGCATAGAATCGCTACTCATCAAATCTTCTTGAATGATGCAAGGAAAAAAATTTGTCATATACAATAGGGATTTGATTGGAACGAGATAACCTATTTTGTAAATGGTTCCAATAAGTAGAGGATAGATATCACAAGAAGGATTTCCCAAAATGCTGGTAAATTCTTTTATTGCTTCGCACAAACAAGGCTTACATGGGATCGAGGCTGTGCAGTCTGTAGCCCCTTGCCCCCAACCACATCTAGCAAGGTATTTGGTGCCTCCCAAGGAGAAGCCCACCATGTTGAACACTGCAGAAAAACAAAGGGAAAAGAGCCCCTTTTCCCACATGGGAAAGTGTCAGAATTTGTGAATCAGAGGGCAATGCTGACGAGAATCGTACATAAGACGAAGGTTAAGCAGAAATGCTTGTCGGAGCGGCAGCCATAAGCAGGTCAGGCGCCTTTGTAACCCGTGTTAGCTCAAATATCTGGTAAGGTTCTTCTTCTGCTCCAGAGTCAGATGTTACCTGTTTGATGTCAATTGTTTGGAGTGCTTCGAACGGCTGAATAGCCAGGTGCCATAGCTGTTATTTCAGTTAGCTGTCAAGGATGAATTCCATCACCTTTTTCATGGCAAGGAAGAACTCAGATTGAAATCTCTCTAAAGAATCGCTGCTGACTTCCATTCTTTGTGACGCTACCCTCAGATTTACAATCTTTCACAAGAATATGCCAAGGAAGAACTCAGATTGCCACTCTGTCACAAGAATAAGGAAGAACTCACATTGACATTTACTCAGGAGAATGCTAAACTGAGACATTCGCAATAATCGCTGATCGCCATTATCGTGAAGTTAAAGTCAGATCGACATCCTCTCAGAAGAATTGCGGACCGTGGCTGTCGGGAACCTAACTAATCTCAAGGTTGGCATTCTCTCACATGAGCTGGTGACTGCCATCGTTGTCAAAGCTGTATGAGGCCTCTGTAAGGTGGTGTATGGGTTCTGCCGTACTGTTGCAGGTGGCCTCATGGCCTTCCACAAGAACACTGGTCCCTCCCGTGAATGAAGTTTTACAGGCAACTACCCTCATGGACCAAGGAGGGTTGCTTTTATCCACAAACTTCAGTCTTCTCCACATATTTATCAGTGAGAAGGAAAGCATGCCAGCAGATTGTTACTCCAAACCCCTGTTGGTCAGCAATCGGCTCTATAGCATTGCACTCATTGCAGATGCCCTTACCTGGCTGTTCACCTCCAGAAGCAGCATGTGGTATGACATCTCATCCACTAAAGGCTTGCAGCTCTCAATCAAGACACAATTGTGGTGGTTTACTGAAGCTTTGCAGGGCGCAATTGTGGCCTCCTGGCTTTCCAAAAGATTGTCGGCCTCTGGTGGATGAGGCTCTGCAGGCAGCTGCAGTGATGGACCAAGAAGGATTACCCACAACCAGAGATGATTTCTTTCATCTTTTTCATGAATGTGGCAAGAGTAAGAAGGAACTCTGGGCTGGTCACAGTGTGCACTACCTCTTGGTTAGCATTGGACTTGATGCCATTGCTTGGCTTGTAGATCCCCTTATTCGACTGTTTGCCTCTTGCAGCTGCCTGCAAGAAGCAAGTGCAGTCTTCTACAAGGTCGCACAGCCAACCATATTCACATGGAATGCTATCATCTCTGCACACTTGAAGGTTGGAGAGGGCATGGAAGCTCTAATATTGTATCACAACATGCAGGTGACTGGGGTTGCACCAGACAAGGTCTCGTTTTTGTACGTCTTGAAAGCTTGTAGCATCATGCAAGCCCTTGAACTTGGGAAAATCATACACTTGCAAATGATTGATGTTGGGCTTATGAGGGATGATGCAATAGGAAACACTCTTCTTGATGTGTATGCCAAATGTGGAAGCCTAGAGGATGCTTGCAATGTCTTTGAAAACTTATCAAGTCAAGAAGCAGTATCTTGGAGTGTCATGATCTCTGGATATGTTCTGAGTAATTGCTTCCACCCTGCTCTTGAACTTTTTTGGAGAATGTGCGAGCAGGGTATTCTTCCAAACAGGCGTGTTTTTCAGTGTGTTCTGAAAGCTTGTGCCAACTGTGGAGCCATAGGACAAGGCCGCTTGATACATGACCAGATAAGGAAGTTGCAACTTACATCAGATGCTTGTGTTGGAGCTGCTCTTGTTAGCATGTATGGAACTCTAGGATATATCAAAGAGGCTCGTCAAGCATTTGATGAAGTCCCTAATAAGAAGGTACAACCATGGAGCGAGCTGATTGTAGGATATACACAGCATGGTCATTTTGATTCTATAGTCCAGCTTTACCAAGTAATGCAACGTGAAGGAATTGAGTTAGAAATGGTCGCAACTTTGCAAATCCTAAAAGCTTGTTGCAGCATTGGAGCCATAGGACAGGGCAGGCTGCTGCATGATCAGATCCTGAAAAGTAAGCTTGAAGGGGACAGCATGATTGGAAACACACTTATTGATTTATATGCTAAATGTGGGAGTTTGAAGGAAGCGCATACAGTTTTTGATATACTAAGAAGTAGAGATGTGGTCTCTTGGAGCGTACTAATTGGTGGATATGTGCAGCATGGTGATGGTTATATGGCTCTTCGGCTTTTTGAAGAGATGCAACAGATGGGGTTAAAAGCAAGTAAAGTCTCATTCTTGGGTAGCTTGAGGGCATGTGGCAGTGTACAGGAGCTGCATCATGGTAGACTGATTCATGCTGAAATAATCAACACTGGATTTATTACAGATTTACTTATTGGTAGCACCCTTGTAGATATGTATGCCAAATGTGGGAGTCTTAGGGAAGCACGTGCAGTGTTCGATCGTCTTCCAAGTCGGAACATTGTCACATGGAGTGCAATGGTCTCAGGCTATGTCCAGCATGGTCATGGGAGTGCTGCTCTTCACCTCTTCTGCAAGATGTTAAAAGAAGATATTGACCCAGATGCTATGCTGTTTACATCCTTGTTAAAAGCTTGTGCAAGCATTGGAGCTCTTGATCAAGGAAGGCTTATACATGAATGGACCAGGCAAAATGGTTTTGAATCACATATCTCAGTTGGTAATGCTGTCATTGACGTCTATTCCAAGTGCAGGTGCATAGAAGATGCACGCTGGGTGTTTGACACCTTACCTAGTCATGATGTGATTTCTTGGAGTACAATGATTGCTGCTTATGTACAGCACGGTTATGACCTTTCAGCATTCCAGCTTTTAGAGAATATGCTTGAGGATCTTATAGAACCAAATAGAGTCACTCTTTTGGGTCTTTTGAAAGCATGTGGGAACCTTGGAGCCATTAAACAGGGCATGCTTATTCACTCTGAGATTATTAGACATGACTTTGACTTTGATTTAATTTTGAGCAATGCGGTACTTGACATGTATTGTAAATCAGGAAATCTTTACGAAGCTCGTGCCCTGTTTGATAGGATGCAAAGTCGGGATGAGGTTACATGGAGTGCTATCATAGCTGGCTATGCTTGGCATGGTAACTGTCCTTTGGCAAAGCAGTGTCTCCAGTCCATGCATAAACAGGGTTTGAGACCAGACAAGATAACTTTTACAAATGTTCTGACTGCCTGCAGCCATGCTGGTTTGCCAGAGGAAGGATACTGGTTTTTCAGGTGCATGATGAAAGATTTTGGGATCAAGCCAAGTATTGAGCAATATAGTTGTTTAATTGATCTTTTAAGTCGTACAGGGCGATTTGGTGAGGCTGATGATCTTCTTAGGACCATGCCAATCCTTCCTGACCTCATCACCTGGACGACTTTGCTTACAAGCTGCAAGATACATGGAAATAATGAGCTAGGAAGGCATTGCTTTGATCAAGTTGTGCAATTGGATCCTGATGATGCTTCTGGGTATGTCCTTATGTCTTGCATGCATGCTGATGTTAACTCATGGCTGGATGTAGAGACTATGCAGGTCTTAAAAAGATCTGCAGGGGCACAGAAAACCTGTGCATATTCTTGGATTGAGGCTAACAACAGGATACACAAGTTTCTTGTCGGGGAAGATGATTATCCAGATTGTGATCATATTGATGCTGTTTCAGGGCCCCTGAGAATGGTTGCAAGGGAGCAGGGTCGTTCCTCAAGTGGACTTGACGAGTATGCAACATTTTGAAGATGGCAAGGAAGATTGCTCAAACATGCACCACCAAGAGGCAGTACTGCAAGTAGTGACTCTGTAGTGTATACGACTTGGCAAATTCTAATTGGTATAATTGGTAAAATCATCCAACCTACTTGCTTTCCAAGTGCGAACTGTACATTGTTCAAATTATTGCAATACGGCCTAGTGGTCATTCAACACTTGGCCTTGTATTTGTGAGGTTGTGGCTTCATCTATGTCCAAATTATTACAATATGGCCTAGTGGTCATTCAACACTTGGCCTTGTATTCGTGAGGTTGTGGCTTCATCTATATCATTGCTTGAACACTTATGTAAAAATGATCAGTTGATCCTCCTTGGTAGGGTCACTGAGGACATTGATGCTCATTCAGCTTGTGAGTTATCTTGGTCTTCCTCCTTGGTAGGGTCATCATGGTGGGCCCCAGAGTGATCAAGTTTCACTCTTCATTAGGCTTGTGAGCTATCCTATTTGTGCATATATAGGAACAATGCTGGTGTAACTCTTGCCTGCTCTCTTGGCTAGCATTTAGAGGGGAGATGACCCCCTTTGTATATGCTTGGGTTTTGTAGCTTATCTCAGGGTGTGGGGTGGGGGGGGGGGGGGGGAGATGTGGAAGGTACAATAAGCATGTCATATAGCTGTGGCAGCATTTTATTACTGCTATTAATCAGCCTGTATAGTGTCATTTTCCAGCTAAGGAAGAGTGCAATACCACAATGTTAACATATAGCATGCTTGTAGAAACCACCCAAACTGATCGTAGTGTTGAGGCTGTAAGTGTGCATGTGTAGACATAGCCGTGCCTCATTCTAGTTCCACCTGAGAGTGTTTTTCGCTTGTTTCCTTCTTATTTTGGCCTCCCAAGTCCTTCACCAGAAGCGCATTGTTGTTGTTAGCTGTCATGTTTGTCATGCCTTGTCATCTCCTACATGTGAGCCTCAGTCTGAGTTAGATGACTTTAGGAGCTCTGACCTATCTATCACTTGTTTTGATAGAGGAGGTAGCTCATTCTAGAGCACTTAGTTTATTGCATTTCAGTATTTTCTCCTCTAGTCGGGATTTTATGTGCATTTCTTTGGGCAGTTTCTACATTCTTCAGCCTACCTCACTTGCTAGACATTGTCCACCCTTTCCGGGATTTTTTGGAGCATTTTTGGCATTTTTACCAGCATTAAATGCTGGTCGTGGACATATTTTTGGCACCAAATTTCAGATCTGCAATTTTTTGGGATTTTTGGCTAATTATAGCCATTTCCCACTTGGCAGTTAGTTAGATTATCATCTTCCCTCCTTCCTTGGCAGGTGTACACTCTAACTCCATCATCTTACTCCGTCTTTGGTGCTGCCATCATCATCAGCCTGGTTTGGTGCCCTCATTGACGCTATGGACTACATGCAAGGACTGATAAGTCTTTCTATATTCAGCATTTGTTCCTTGTTTAGTGTAGGTTTCTTTTCTTCTTCTCTTGCAGATTGTCTCCCTTCCTCTGTGTTTGAGTTCCTTCTTCCGTTGCGCACTCTTACATGGTATTAGAGCATGGTATCTAAGAGCAACACAGTTTGTGAGGCCATCTACATCTGCATTTGCTGAAAACGCAAGCTCTTAGTATCTAGCGACTACATCTGGTGCTCAGGTATCATCATCTAGAGCTTAGTGGATGGAGATGATTGTCTGTTGGCCAAGTGACTACCTTGTGCACTCAAAAGCAAGCTTTTAAGAGCAAGTGGTAGCATTCACATCAGTGTTTTCGTACTTCTATGTCCTTCGTGAGCAATCGATAGTATTTTCTCCCTCAGGTGGACCTTCTACATCAAGATCTTTGTATATTATAGCTGATTCCTCCTATCTTGGGGCTGTCCATAGCCAAAGGCAACTTTTTGTGGGTGTTTTGCAGATATATACGAAGATGTTTTACCACCAATTCTTTGCTGACTTAGAGGATGAGGTCTTTGTTTCTTTCTCTGAGGAGACGGAGAGATTTTGTGCTAGTTCACGCAATGATCGGAGGTCACCTAGCCTGTTTGTATGAGATCCCTGTCCTCCCTGTTCTCTCCATGTTTCACAGAAGGCTCTTTCTGCTGGCTTTCATATGCCTTCCATGGCACCCTCGATACAAGTGTCCATACTCCCTTCTTTGCCCAAAGAGACTGGCTTGATGGCTCCAACTACTCGCTTTGGTCATGTAAGGTGGAGTGCATCCTTGATACCTTCGATCTTTGGGAGTTTGTTACCCATCCTATTCCCTATCCAGTGGAGGATCCCACCGTTGAATCATCGATGGATTGTGTGGCCTTATGGAATCGCCTCAGCTCAAGAGCTCGATCTTTCCTCTTTATAAGCTTACAAGAATTTGTCATAGTACATGTGCACAGGTTGCAGAAAGCAACAGAAGTGTGGACAAAACTTGCTTCTTTGTATCAATAGAAGACATTTTCCCATCAGATTACTCTCCACAAGAGATTACAAACGCTCATTTTTTATGATTCTTCTTCCATGAAGGATCGTATCAACAGGTTTGGAGGACATGAGGGATGGGCTTGCATCCCTTGGCAAGATGATCTCTTTAGAGGATATGGCAATGATTCTTTTGACTCAACTACCATCTCCCCGGTTTGATGTCTTCTACATTAGCCTTCTTACATTGAGGATCCGTGAGAAGCTTCTATGGGAGGAGCTTTCCCCGCTTGTTTTGGAGTATGATGAGCAGACCAAAGAAGTAGCTAGTGGATCCACCTCCACCAAAGCTTTTGTTGTAGGTTCAGGAGGGGAGACGCAGCTTCTTCATCGGCAATCTTCATCGATGGACTTCATCGACATTGGCATTCCTCTTGCTACCCCATGATCCATTTCTTCCTTGGCCTTCCGTCACATCCAGGATGTGAGAGGGGGGTGTTAGTAGTCATGTTTGTCATGCCTTGTCATCTCTTGCCTATGAGCCTCAGTCTGAGTCAAACAAGGACTTTAGGAGCTCTGACTTGTCTATCACTTGTTTTGACGGAGGAGAGAGCTCATTCTAGAGCACTCAGTTTATTGTATTTTGGTGTATTTTCTCCTCCACTCCGGATTTTATGTGCATTTCTTGGGGCAGTTTTTGCATTCTTCAGCCTACATCACCTGTTAAACATTGTCCACCCTTTTCGAGATTTTTTGGCATTTTTACCAGTATTAAATGCTCGTCGAGCATATTTTTAGCCCCAAATTTCATGTTGGCCAGTTTTTGGGATTTTTGGCTATTTGTAGCCATTTTCCACTTGGCAATCAGTTAGATTATCATCTTCCCTCCTTCCTTGGCAGGTACACACTTTGACTCTGTCATCTTCCTCTGTCTTTGGTGCTGCCATCATCATCAGCTTGATTTGGTGCCCTCACTGAGAATGTGGGTTGCATGCACGGACTGATCAGTCTTTCTATATTCAACATTTGTTCCTTGTTCAGTGCAGGTTTCTTTTCTTTTTCTCTTACAGATTCTCTCTCTTCCTTTGTGTTCGAGTTTCTTCCATTGTGCACTCTCATAGTTGTAACTTTCCTTTTTTGTACTTCATGGTGGGTTTTCACCTCTTTTGAGGTTTATCATGAGTAATAATAGTACTACTAAAAGAAAATGAAGTGCTTGTGTGTGCATGTGGAATTATGGATATAGAAGTGTCACATTTGCCAAATTTGCATGCACAAAATTGTGCAAATAGATCTACAGCTCTTAGCAAGTTGCACATTGTGCTAGAGAGAGGAGAAGGGAGGAAAGACTATGGCAAACAACACTTTGCCTCATTGGTAAAGCATGATGTCTCAATGAACAGTGAAAAGCTACAACAAAAGAGAAAGATTTGGCAAAACCTAACTGCTATTAGATTGAGGAATCAAACATTAACAAGGGTGACATGGACACACTATGTTTATGATATACTAAATGAGGATAGCCGATACATGAAATGAGGATAGGAGAGTAGAATGGTGTGGGACCTAGCCCAACCCTCAGATTCAAAATGAGATTGTGTTCACTCGTGTGATTGGTAAGAAAATGCTCTCTTAAATAACCATTATCTTCTTTGTGCTTGAGCTTCCATTTGCTAGTGATGTTGATTGGATAAAGGTGGCATTAGGTGGATGCTTCACTGATGATACATATTTTGCATCTAGCCTCTCAAGTCAATTTCTCATGAAGCACATATCTTGGAGTCCTAAAATAAACCAAAACTCTCAAAGTTTTCCCCTTTGGCATGGAAAATAGGAGTTTGATTTTCCACAATGCCTAGGGTAGGTTGAGATGGTTGATTTGCTAGACTACATGATATGAATCCCCAAGTTTGGCAATCTTTTTTAGTCGAGTGGTATATCTCCAACATTCAACACATAATAGAGACTGATTTTGTATATTTTGGGATACAAACAAGCTCATTCTCCCTCCATTGTATTCGAGATTGAAAATGGGAGCACTGAGCTCAAATGGTGGGCTCTGCCAAAGTAACTTTTGCACACAACACATTTGGACAACTTGTGACAAAATGTTCCATTGTGTTACATTAATCTCCTCATAGCATGATTCCAAACATGAGCATGTTGCCAAATGCTCTGAGCACAACACCTTCAACAAAGTTGTAAGTCAAGAAAGTCATTGATAAGGTTGGCAAAGTGGTAAATCAAGTGACTGGGGGGTCCAAGTGTTTGTTGAAGGCAAAAGAAAAAGGGAGAGAAAAGTCAAAAGATAGATAATTCATCTTCTGACCACAAAATAACTAAAAATAGGCATGCCCATTGTCAATTTTAGGCCTTGGCTCTCTTTGTAAGTGCATTATGCTCTTTTGAGGGAAAATCCCAAGTTGCTCCTATTTAATTGGTTGATATAGGATTGTTAGAAAGTTTTACTCTCATGTTTTTGTCACTTGCTAGTAAAGAGCCTATGATGGCTTAGTCTATGTTGTGCATAATAAGCAAGCATTGATGAGGTAGTGGAGTCTAAAATGTGCATAGTAGGTAGTGATAATGTGGTGGATGTGATAATTGACATGTCCTTCCATTTTCAAGGGAAATGCATTATAGAACCATATGGCTAAATATTAGGACTTTAATGTAGCTTTACTAGTCTATCCCTCAAATAGACTTACATATTAGAAAATGGAAAGTAAATGTGTAGGTTTTTGTACCTCCTTGACATGGAAGGTTTCCCATTCACACTTACATATGTATTGTACCATGTCTAGGATTGGATCGTTCTACTAATGCTCTTTGACACATGAGGCTTTGAATTGCTAGGAATGAGATCTTAGCAAAACATGATAATTAATTTCCTTCAATGAAAAGGCAATTTGTTTAGAGATGTTTGGTTGGAATTCTTCTGCTTAGGTAAATAGGCTAAGTATGATTGTCTCATCTCAATGCCTCATAGCCTACAAAGACTAATTTAATATTTAACTCAATTGTATGCTACATTTTGTACCTAGGGAGTTCAAAAGAGCCTTGGTTATTTTGACTATGTTCATCCACATTATTAAAGCGTTTTACTTAGACTATGTATTGGGTGCTTTACAATTTCTTTATATGCTTATCATGGCAATCCCTATATGGTTGCTATTATGTTGTCACAATCTCGATTTCTCACACAAACATTTTTTACAACTATGTCTCATAATTTGGGATCATTCTTGATTCGATAACTATCCCCACTTAAGCTAAAGAGGTTCTAAAAGGAGAAATATTAAGTTAAAGAGGTTTCAAAAGGAGAAAGACATAGAAAAGGTAAGCAATGTCATATTAACACCCTCTTAAATGCATAGGACAAAATGGCATGACTCAAACTTTAGTTATCATCCACTTTAGGTGCCATTAGCACACAAAAAAAAAAAAACAAATCCTAACGTCAATAAGAGTCACCACATAAATAAATGACCCTAAGATAGCCTAATGGTTGAGCTTTTTGAACTCTTTTGTGATAGCTTTGCCGCCTTGATAAACTACCCCTTTGCCCCCTTTCTTGGTCACCTTCATTTTGGCTACCTCAATTAGTCATGGTTTAAGTTGCATTGGTGTGAGCTCATTGATGACCCACATTTTGGTTCATTTAAACATTCTTATTGCTCTGGTGCTTCAACTTTATACAATACAACTCTAAACTCCAAATTTTATTGATTATTCCCTTTCTTGGTGATGCACCATGGTGTCAACCAATCAAACCCTTGCTTTTCCAATATTTGCCTTAGTTTGGCCTCTAGCCTATATGATTCTTCACATTCTTAGCAATCTTCATCATCTAATTCCTCTTTGCTACTTACCACCCATTAGAGAGGCCTCCAAGGCATGCATGGGATTCAATATTACTTTATAATATAGCTTCATTGACTATTGAAAACATATTGTTTGTCATAGCTTGTTTATCTTCTTCCTTCTTTGTTTGGGTTTCCTTTTGTTCCAGCTATTGCACTCTTGTTATCATTTTCATGACTTCCTTTTTCATCTTCTTATTAGTTGTAGTCATCTCCATAACCAAATTTTTCTATAGCTCAATGCAAGCACACACACATGCACATGCACACACACTAAGGAAAGTTTGTATTAGCCTCCTCTAAGATGCCTCAAAAGGCAAATAAGGCAAAGTGACACACATCAAGATTCTAGTTACAATCCAATTTGGAGTTCTAATATCCTAAATAATAGATAAGCCAAGTCCTAGAGCTATAAGAGTTACTAAATACGTTTTGATCCTAAAGCAACTTAGTGCTTAGGATTTCTGAACTCCTCTATGATGGCTTTAGTTTGTCACAATTTATTGCCCACTTTCCATCTTTCCTAGCTATATTTGTCTTTGCGATTTCACCCAGTTATGCTTTGAGTTATGCTAGTGTAAGTTCATATATGATCCACATTTTGGTTCCCTTAAAACATTTCAATTGCTTAACTACTTTAAATTACTTGTATATCTTCAAACGCTAATGTTACTCACTTATTTCATTTCTTGGTGATAATCCATGGTACCATCCACACAAATCCTTACTTTTTCAATAATGTTATTACTTGGTCTCTAGCATGTGTGACTCTGAACATGTTTGCCCATCTTCATCATCTAGTTTCTCTTGTGTTTCTTTATGACGTGTATCGAGGCCTCCTAGATGTGCATGGGATACAATCTTCTTTTACAAGTTAGCTTCATTAACTACTAAAAAGATAGTGTTTTTCATACATTATTTATTTGCCTCCTTCATTATTTCTATTTTCTTTTGCATATCCTCTTTCACTTTTTTTTTCATTTCATTGACTTCATATTCAATATTCATTTTGCTTGCACCCACATATATTGCCAATTTTTTCTCTAGCTTAGTTGGCAGTATGTGCACTTCAACTAGTGAATCCTTCAAGTCCATATTCTCTACTTTCAATTTGTAAACTGGTTGGTGTAGGTATTCATCGCATAGGCTCAAGTCTTGAGTTGGATTGCATGGTCCTCTTAGGAATAGTAGAAAGGTCTTTGGGTACATCTTATGGCTAGGACATGAACTTCAATCTTGGACTCTCCCCTTGATGTCGTACTTGCATGGTAGAGGGCAGTAATGAAAGCTTAAAGGAGAGCTCTTATGTAGGGTTTCCTTATGCATGTGAACTAGAGCTCTATGTGTGTGTGTGTGTGTGTGTGTGTGTGTGTGTGTGTGTGTGTGTGTGTGTGTGTGTGTGCGTGTGTGCGTGTGTGCGTGTGTGCGTGTGTGCGTGGGCGCGCGCGTGTGCGCGTGTGCGCGTGGGTGCGTGGGTGCGTGCGTGCGTGCATGCATGCGTGTGTGTGTTTTCATTTAATACAAATGTGCCAAAGGCTAGGGTGGCTTGTGAGACCAAATAATGAGTTACAAAAATTCATGGGTGATGGACTTGTCATGGATAGTAAACTACTGGAAGTAGACAATCACAGTCATGTGTGCATGTGTGTACAAAGGGCTTGTGGTTGCTTTATTAAAATAAATGAATTTGAGGGAGAGTTCCAACACTATTTTGATATTATCTACTAAAAGCCAATTTCTTTGAGAGTTTATTCTAATGCAAATTATAAATATAATATTAATGGAATATTTACATCGTTCACAAAAGATATAGGGTTAGTATATCAAGTGCTTTAAAGGACTATGGCCTTTCTTTGCATGCATCAAAAACTTCACGACATCACCCGAGATTTAAGGGTTACATCTTAAAATGTTAGTGGATATTTTCAGTTCATTTGTGAGTTTTTGCATGTCCTAATGGGCTAGGCACATTTCTTTTCACTGTGATGTAGTTGGCATATTTTAGGCACATGTTGTATGGTTGATTGGTACATTTTATATTGGTTGATTGGCCCTTGATTTATGGCCAACTTGTTCATATTTGTAGCCTATTTATAGGCTGGCACTCCCTCCTCCAAATTGTATCACTCTACATACTTCCACATTAGGTTCCGTTGGGGAGAGGGAGCCCATGCGAGTGCCCATACAACCGATGACTCACTGTTGTTTTTGTACTATCTCATATCTTAGTATATGGATTCCATTTCCCAAGCATCTCTTTTCTTCTAAGTTCTATGTACATTTTTCTTCTTTCCTTTGAAGTGTTCCTCTTTTCTCTTCCTTCTTGTGTTGTCCAGTCTATTGCAGCACATTTACATGCTTCCATCGTTGCGCCTACTTCTAACATGGTATCAGACATTTGTGCTAGGCCTTGTGGTGTTGATCTCTTCTACTGTTGCATATCTATGTTTTGCACTATTTGCTACCGACTAGACCTATCTTGAATCACTGCCATTACTTTTTAGCTTGGCTATCATTTGCTAGCAATTTTCAGCTTGTTTCTGTCCTACTCAACCTATAATTTAGCTACAACAATTTGTGTTTTGTGTTTGCAAGTTGAGGTGACCAATTTTCGTGCAAGAAGATTGCATTTAATGCTATCCCTGCTTGTGTTTTTGTGAGATCCACATTTGTGTTTTGACTTTCTTCTCATGTGCAAGGCTAGGCAATAGTGTTTTCTTATGTCAGTCTTTGGTATTTGTGCCCTTTGTGTTTTGCAACTTTAGCTATGCTTTGATATGTTCTTTCCTATCTCTTTTTATAAGAATCGTCTTATTTTCTTATTAGGTTCTCTGCAATATAGGGCTCAGCTTTAGAGAGGATTCTTATGTATCCAATTGATGTGCTCTTTTTCACTACATTCTAGTTAGTGTTGGTCCATTTCTCATATGCTTTTCTTACTACTTGAAACTATTGTGAATATGTAATCTTGTACAACTCTATCCCTCAAGATCCCTTCCTCAATTCATTTTCTCTATATCTCCTTTATTATGGCTCCTTCAGCTTCTTCTACTGCTAACCAACATGTTGTTCACTCATCTACAATTGTTTGTTGGAGACTTGATGTGTTTAGATTTAGGTTTCAATGAGGATGTTATCTCTTGGCATTCCAAATGTTCCTGTTTAAGAGAGGGGTGACATGGTGAAGTAGAAGAAGTCTCAATGTTATTATTATGGAAACAAACGACATATTCGGAAGGACTATGGGACATTAGGAGTTTTGGAGAAGAATGTGTGAACAATGACAAAGGATGACAAATCTCTCAACACGTCTTCATTATCTACAAGTCATGGCTATGGTTGCAAGGGCCTCCCTTCCAACTTGCTAGTATAGATTATGAAGGTCATCCCTCACAACTCTCAAGTGCCAAATAGGAGTGTGAGAGGGTGGTAAGTTGGGATAGTCAAGTAGTATCTATACTTTTATAGAAATGCACAAGATCCAAAAATGGATTTTCCTAATGCATCAATGGCAATCTTGGGATTTGAAATCCTGGAATTGGGATTGACATCCAGGTTCATGATGAGCTGCTTGATAGAGAATGGGATTGGCTCCTAATCTGAGCTCACGTGAGGGGACACATTAGTGGTCTGGGCTAGTCAAGGAGGGGAATCCATGGTCATTTATACACTATGGCATTGGTGGCATGATGGTTATTTGTGCTACTTCAAAATTATTGTTGATAGACATAGAGAGATGCTATGATTCTTCTCTTGTTTTAGGAGTTGGTATGATCCACATCGACATCAAGTTCTCACTATGGCACCTTGGTGATGGCTAGTACACCCACTACTTGGATATGCATGGTTCTATCTAATGGTCATTGTTATATATACTATGATGACTCATTATCATTGTATATTGTATTGTACTAGATCACCCATGATCTAGAAGAGGATGCTAGCAGGATATTATCAATTCATGTGTGAGTCTGTGCATGTTCTGGTGGGTTGGGCACATTTCTTTTCACTATAATGTGGTCACCAGATTTTAGGCGTCTATTGTATGGTCGACTAGTATATTTTATGTTGGTTGACTTGTACTTTATTGGCCCCTAAATTATAATCAAAAAGTGCATGTTTGCCCCCTCCTCTAGATTGTATACATACTTCCACAACATATTTTGTTGGGGAGAGAGAATTGGTGCCAATGCCCACATAGTTGGTGACACTATTGTTTTTGTATTGCCTCATGTGAGTATATGGATTCCATTTTCCAATCATCTCTTTTTTTTTGAGTTCTTTGTGTAGCGTTTTTCTTTCCTTTGCAACGTTCCTCTTTTCTCTTCCTTCCTGTGTTGTGCAATCTATTGTAGTAGGTTTATATGCTTTCAACATTGCACCCTATTTTGACTTTAAAGATCTCACACTTTTCCCACCATTAAATACAGAATCTAGTATCACATATAGCTATGATATTTAAAAAGAATGGTAAATTTTGAGTACATGTCACTTACAAGAAAGTCAATGCCACAACATAAAGGGATCATTATTTCCTACCTTATACAAATCACATGTTTGAAATAGTTGTAAGCAAAGAGGCATATAGCTTTCTTGATGAATTCTTTGGGTATAATTTGTTGCCTTATCTAATTGGAGGTGAATCCTCCTTAGCCATGGAAGAAAGATAAATGTGAGTGTAGAAACCTTTGGATGTTCTTTTGTGCTCTGTTATTGAGAGTTATTTGCAATTAAAAATTGGGCTTCATGCTACTGTTAATTGGAAGCAAATCCCCCTTGGTCATGGAATAAAGCTTAATAATGAGTTTAGAAAGCTTTGGAATGTTCCATGTTTTTTTGTGAGAATTATTTGCAACTTTTGATAAGGCTAGAAAATTAGGCCAACTTAACTCATCTTATTCCTAGAGACTTAGAACTTCATGTGTATGCTCTTTCTCTCTTTTACATAATGAACATTACACTCCTATCTTTCTAACTCCAAGTAAGCACAATGCTATGAAGTTAAGTCATTTTCTAGTACTCACTTTCTTTATGAAAGCATTGCTAACCTAATTCAAAAATTTCCAAAAATAAGAGCTGCTATGAAGTTAATTTCTTTTCTAGTATTTACTTTCTTTATGAATCATTTATTAACCTAATTCAAAAATTTCCCAAAAATAAGAGCTCCTAATATAGTAGTGTAAAAGTTTAGAGGTGAAAAAGGCCAATCAGTATGTTGGAATTGAGTTTTGTAAAGATTTGTACTTCTTCTCTATCTTTTTCTCTTGTTGATGTTGAATTTTCAGCTTGAGGGCTTACACTTGTAGCATGGGACCACCAACATGCGAATCATGCATTTTGGACTATAATGCAAAGCATGTAAGTAGCTGAGTCTACTATACCCTCTCAGACCTCTTTACTTTCTTTCCTTCATGAGGAATGAGGGAGGAAAGCTTACATGTTTGGAGCTAGAGTATGAGCCAACTAGGTGGGAGATGGTTAAGCAAAAGGTGAATTGAGGTCTTGAAAAAGAGATTCTTTACCCATGTTCCATGGTTCATCTCTCACTTAGTATACACTTTGTTTACTAGATACATTTAAACAAGAAGCCAAATCAGTGACAATTCCATTTGAAGAATGAAATTAGATTAGATTATAGTTAGATAGAGTAGGTATTATTAGGGCAAGATTTTCAAAAAATCTCATAATAGCCAACTTCTCAATCTTGCATAAGATATGTTGTGCATCTTGGTCAATTGACTAGTTATATAAGGTTGGGTTTGCTTCATGCTTGCTTTACTTGCAAGCTTGAGAAGGAGGTATGGCTATGGTTTGGGAGTGGATAATGTGACTTTGCAAGACCACTGTTGATGGGCAAAGAGGTTACCACTTATATTGATGGGTAGAGTGCTTACTTGCCTACCTATCCGCTTATCTACTTGCTTGCATATCTACCTAACTCTCACTCTATGAGTTCCACCACAACCACACTCATCTAGATGCACAAACCTAAGAAACTAGAGTTATTGGGGTGATATACTATCTAATGGCGTTGCAAATGACCAACATAAGAGCCTTGTTTTTTGAGTCCCAACCTACCCCATGATGACCACAATCAATCAATGATGCCTACAACCTACCTAGATTGATCATAGCTAACTAGCCTTCTAATGATCAAGAATGCATGAGAGATGATCATCATTATGTGAAGAATGACCCTAATGCTATGATTATTGCCTAGAAAACACCACATTTGCAACGTAGAAGCATTCTTGTGATAAATAAACACACGAAAAATTGCAAGCACAAAGATCTCCACAAACTCCCCTCGTGACCCTATCTAAGTAGTCACAAAGGCATACATTCCAAGGTCATAACTAGCAGGAACAAGCATACCCTTCCCCACAAGCTAAACCATGACCAATGACCAATGTACTCTTCACCTAAGAAAGATCACAACCCTAAGGAGACTTAAAGATAAAAGCATAGATGTGTGCTTGTTTGAGAGGAAGAGAGAGAGAAAAGAAGAGAAGGAATGCTTGGAAGAATTGAGACCCATTTGGAAGAGAGAGAGAGAGAGAGAGAGAGAGAGAGAGAGAGAGAGAGAGAGAGAGAGAGAGAGAGAGAATATATTAACATCTCTAAAAGGTCAAGTTGGCTTATGATACTACACCAAAACATACAAAGAAACGTATCTCTCATCTTAGAAGATAAAAGATAAAAGATATGCTTATGAGACTAGATGTTAGGCAATATACTTTGTGAGAAAATATTTGTGGTGTAGATGTAAGTGATACTAGTAAGAAAGAAGACAAAGAAAGATAGAAATGTTCTTTTCCTTAGTGAGGTATCTCCCTCAAGTAGCTCTAATATGTCTACGATAAGGGTGTTTGGGCCTCCTTCTAGGTGGGTGTGGACATCTTGCTCAATAGAGTGCCAATGCTTTGTCCAAGGAAATACCCCTTGAAGGTGAAGATATTCTACGACTTGGCCCTACTACCTATTTATCAACAATGGTGACCAATCCCATGCTTGACTGTGTAGTAAAAACCCTCTCAAAACAAACAATGGTATCTACCTCAAATATCATAATACACTATGCATTAATAGATGTAATGCTACAGTATCTACCTCAAATATCATAATATAATGTGCATTGATAGACATAATGCTCCTCAATCTCTAGCTCCTTGTCACAAAGTTGGCGCATGCAGTCCTCAATCTCCATACCCTCCCACCTGCTCATCTCGATCATTAAGTGATGCATTGAGGTGTGGATTTTCCCAATAGCTATATGTAACCCATGTGGTAGATGAGTATTCATATAGCTTAGTCAAGTGATGAAACCATATTCAAAGAACTGAAGGAAATAGGTATGATAGCATGCCATCCTCATGCCACATAAGAAAAGGGGTCTATAACCCAAGTCCTCTCTGTACCTATTCTCAGTATGTCTGCTCTAATCATATGGTTCAGTTATATCTAGCTAAGCTCAAGTGTAGGGAAATCTAGACTATAATCATAGGGGATAATTCGTCAATTTGCTAACCATGCAAACTCATCCATATACCCATCAGAGCATAGCAACAGTGTTTATACCCTCTACTACTAATTGTCTAGATGAAGCTAGTACTAGTAGTGGGTATCTATTCTCAGGTAGATCCCATAATCTATGTAAGAAATTCATTGCCTAGAGTAGGGCCTACCACCATAAGTGTTGCCCCCTTCCAATGATCTCATGTGGAGTCGAGTGCTTTGCTCGTATCATACATGATATCATGATCAATGGTCATTCCATATGCTCTCATCCATCATAAAACTCCCTCTCTAGTCCATCATGGTCTATCATAGTGGTTGTCTTCTTGTGTGATGGAGGCTTGGGCTCCAACTGGTTGCCCCATGGAGGAGTGTGGGTGTAACCAATGTATTAAAGAGCCACAATTTGGTGTGTGGTTCATGGAACTATATATGTGCATCTGTCTATCTAATACACCCAATGTTGCATACACTCAAGCTAGTTGATCCTTTGATGTCTCTCTCCAAGAAAATTGTGGCCCGTTGAAAGTAACTCCCAAGTATACATACTATCAAACAAACTCAACTGTCTCTCCATTAAAAGTAAATGAATGCTTACACCTCATCACCTAAGTGGCTGAGGTATTGAATATCATAACCTTAGTTTTCTCAAGGTTCATCACCTTAAGGTCTCTATCTTTGCAAAAGATTGATAGTGCATCCAAATGCCTTTTCAGTCCTTGTTGAGTGAGTCGGATATAAAAACAAGGTCATTTGCATAAAGCAATATTGAGACGAGCACTCCAACTAAATTGGCTCTAACCTCTCCTTCTCTATCAATATAATCTGAGACCAGTGGGTGAGAGTGGGCATCCTTGTTTCACTTTGATAGTGTGTTGTGACTGTCTAAGATACCCCTTTGTGCCCATATTTTGCCTATCACTGTCTCATATAGAGCATAGATACTCCATCATATCTCCTCGTGGGAACCAATATCCTATATCTCCTCATGCAACCTTCCTCAATAATAGAGCAAAGGATGAGAAGAGAGAGAAAGAGAGAGAAAGAGAGAGGTTCATCTTAACAAAGTAGGAGAAGAGAGAATGAACAAGGTCAACATTAGAGGCACAAGAATGATCAATTGCACCTTCATCAAGATCGCAAGGTATGCCATGAATTCTCTCTATTTTCTTGAGCAAGCCATAAAGGATTGATGATTTCTTTTCTTCTTTTTATCACCTTTATTATTGTTGAACATGATCATCTCCTCTCCACTTGCAGCCAAACAAGTAGGATACCCATTTCAATCTCCATCTTCTCTCCAAAACTATCTCTTGCCAACTAAGAGGCAAAGCCATAGCCATAGGAGGTGAACATGTATAGATTGCTAGTTGTTTGCACAAACATATAGGGATTTATCGCAAGTTTTTCTTTTTGCATGCAAGAAACCCTAAATAAGCCCCATGACCTCACAAGCAATGCTAGATTTCTCCATGACTAAATTTGATGACTACTTGACCACTTATCTACTTGGTTGCCTAACTACAACTACCACATCATCACTAGCTTGAACTCTTGCTTGTCTATTGCTACCAAATCATTGACCTCACCAAGCAATGCTAAGTTTCTCCATGACTAAATATAATGGCTATTTGACCACCTGTCTACTTGGTTGCCTAACTACCACTACCATATCATCACTGGCCTGATTTCTTGATTGTCTATAGCTACCACATCATCACTAGCTTACTTACTTGCTTATCTACTTGTGTGTTTGTCTGCTTGCTTACATGTCTACCTCTTTGTCTACTTTGCCACATCAATAGCTACTTGCTTTTCTACCAATACCACATCATCATTTGGATGCATGCTTTTGTTTATTTGTTTGCTTGCTTGAGACCACAACTAGGTTACTTGCCTACTTAAGTAACCATACCTTATGGGTGTATGCTTAAGACTATGAATGGGTTTTTTGCTTGCTTACTTGTCTACCGTTATTATCTTCTTACCTAGTTGCATTCTTATGACTACAGTTGTATGCTTTCTTGCTTGTTTACCGCAACTAATTGGTTACTGACCCATCTACTACTATGAAATCATCACTTGCTTGCTTGCTCACCTACCTAATTGCTTACTTACCTATTTGCATGTCTACCTAAGTAACCATACCTTAGGGGTGTATGCTTAAGACTACGAATGGGTTGTTTTCTTGTTTACTTGTCTACCATTATTATCTTCTTACCTAGTTGCATTCTTATGACTACATTTGTATGCTTTCTTGTTTGTTTACCACAACTAATTGGTTGCCCATCTACTACTATCAAATCATCACTTGCTTGCTTGCTCAACAACCTAATTGTTTTCTTACCTATTTGGTTACAATTATAATTAGAGGTTACCCTAACTACAATTGTGGACCCTAAAATACCCCAAGCAGCCCTAAAACTAGATGTCCTTAGCCACATATGTGAAGTCAATTTGTTTCAACATTAGAGGTCTGAATTGGCACTTGAAAAAAGTATTATAGAGTGATTTAAGATCGGTTGAGTCGAAAAATACTAGTGTATCACTTTCTTGAATTAACTAAGCATAAGGAAACCTAAAAGATTGCTTGTGCATCGGTACAAGTGGTTGTATGAATTGAGTTGTGGAGTCAAATAACCTAAATATAGACACTTCAAAACCCTAAAGATTAAATGTAGACAACCTAAGGGTAGCACAACTATGCTAGCCTTGAGACTAAGACCCAACCAAATAGGTCAAATGAGGGTATAAGTCATCAAGATAACACTAGACAAAACCCAAGTGAGATAGATTGAACTAGACACAAAGTTTTAGAAAACTTTTTGTGAAGGCACAAATACCCTTAAGAATAATGTAGTGAATTTACACTCAAGGAAGCTTAGAGACCTAGGGAACTAACATGGATAGGAAGCAAGGAAGAAAGAATAAAATAGGGCAAACCAAAACCTAGAACAAGCTCTATAAGAAGCTTTAAAAACTTGCAAGTGTAGAAGAGAAACCTAACTTAGAAGAACCAAACTTTACAAGATAATGTAAGCAACCTATTTGGTTAAGTAAGTTTAAAGAAACTAGCATATGCAATTGCACAATATGGGCTAGAGATCCCAATCACTATGGAAGGTAGATCTCCTAATCCAAAATGCATTGAAGAAAAAATGCCATTTGAGCATATCCCATTCCCTTGTTGATAGATAGGGTCGTAGAACTCATGAAGCTAGCTTGCCAATCAAATACAAACCAATAGGATGGAGGGAGAGAGATTCATGGGTGAAGCTGCTTGGGACATTCAAGATTCCTTAGATAATTTTGGGGTAGTAACTGACTTCTATATAAGTCCACTATTTGAGATGGTTGTACTTCAAAATTTGTAAATCTTCTTAGACCATGTGAGGACTACACTTGGCAAGCTTTTGGAGTTGACCATAACTGCTCAAAGAAAGAGAGAAAATACTCAAAGGGAAATCGATGTGGGAGCTTTCACTCAACCGCCAAGACCCACGGACCGCTTATTGATTCAAGCATTCCAAGCCGAGCACTAATGGCTACCTCTCACATAGCTTCTCCTCCTCAGTCCCTCACCCTCACACACTCACTCCCTCACACTCTCACACTCCCTCTCTCAAGCACAAGCTCAAGCAAGCAAGAAGAAGGAGAAGAAGAAGAAGAGGAGAGCCACTTTTGGCCACACACAAGAATGAGCTTCTCATTCACTTTTCAACTTTATATACAAAACCCTAAATCCCTTTTGGGCGGTCATCCCCTTTTTCCCTTTTTTACATGGCCGGCCATAGCCTAGGCCCTTTTTCCCATTGTTCTTCTATCTTCCTAGCTTTTTTTCCACCGCCCGTCTACATTTACAAATTGCACGGGTGAGAGCCCAGCGCTCTTTTACAAGTTTTCAGGGTGCGTCTTTTTATTTTAAAATGCACCTTTCCCCTTTTGCATTTGCCTTGGACTTTTAAGGTTGCCCTTGCGCTTTTGGCCTTTTCTCCTATTCTTTCTTCAATCGGGCTACCTTTTTTCCGCCTTTGCCCTGCGTCTTTTTTATTTCCTTTTGCTTTGCTTTCTTCGTGTTGGGGTTAACAATCGACAACATAAAGAGATTAATCTTAAACTCAAGTGTACAAATATAAATAACGTAATGAGATTAATCCGAAACTCAAGTCTAGTAGGGCTATCTAATGACTCATTCTTGGACTTGGTGCAAAGATGATTGCTTGATGTTACTAGTTTACTTCAAGTAAGATTCCAAATAGCGAATGCCTTGCTAATGGGACCAGGCATCATGTCTAGACCAAAGGAGGAATTCAAGATTCCCCTCATAGCCATACAAATTGATAAATATAGAGTAGAAGATGACCCCTACATCTTCATAAAGCAATGTGAGTAAGATTGTGTATCTAATAATCTCACATTTGACCTCTAAGAGCACACAAGCCCTATAGTTTTTGTGCCTAGGTAAAAAGGGGCGAATGTGGTTCACATGCTTAGACCTCATTTAAAAAACATATTGTGCCTAAGTGAAAGGGGTGAATGTGGTTCACAGGATTAAACCTCATTAAAAAAGCATCAGTCTCTACTTCGAAGGACCTTCTCATCACACACTTTGTAGAGGCCAACTATGGGAACAGCCTTATTTTAAGAATGACAAATGTAGAGCAGCTAAACAAAGAGAGAATGAAGGACTACATCTCCAAGATTTTAAGTTTATTCAAAATTATACCAACAATAGAATCACCAAATGCTAAGGCAATGAATGAGTCTTTCATCAAGTGCATGCACAATAAGAAGATAGGCCATGCTAGTATTTCAATCTTAGATAGATCCAATGTAAATGGGCATATTAGATAAAATGATTATGATAACTTCTATAGGGAGAGGATCGAAGATAAGAGGGGGGCATCCATAAGTTTCCTAGTCTAGTAGAAGCAATTTCGAGTCCAACATTGCCCAATGAATTTTGTTTACATTTTGGTGCACTAACAAGGATTTTCATACCTCATGGAAATCATAATGCAACTAAGGCCTTATAGACAAAACATACATTGCATACACTATGGTGGACACCATCTACCATTAGAATGTGCTAGAGCTAGTTGGGTTTGCAGTGACTATGCCTACTTTGACCTAGCTAGAAAGCCCCAAGACAACTCCCTTATTTTGCACCGTACACCAATACATCGAATACCAATAGCAAAACATAAGACCTATCTACAAAAGATCCCTAGAGTTAGCTTTATTAGTCTTGAGTGCTTGGGGAAGATATCAATCCTTAAAGGATACCAACTATGCTTAAGGTAGATATCAATCCTTAAAGGATACCAAGACCTTTGGATAATTGTGCTTAAGGTAGACATCAATCCTTAAAGGATACCAAGACCTTTGGATACATTTGTAACCCATCCATTAAGCAACACACTTGTATATTACATAAAGGAACCACTAGAAGAAAAGGAATGTATGAACCATTGAAATAAGAGGAACATACAAACCCATATGTCTCATATGACAAAGAGGGTATGATGCAATCAACGAAGAGGCATGATGCAAACCTATGAGATCATAGAATGCTACAACTATGATTAGCTTGATGGAAGGTTCTTCTTCAGATAAAGTACAAGAGAAGAAGGGAGAAGATACTACATGAAGAGAAAGCAAAGATATTTCAAGAGGATGTTGAGAACCATCTGATACAAGGTTTTGATCATGTCGTGTTTAAAAGTGAGTAACATCACAAAGGTAGAAGAAAAGGAGATAGAATTGAGTATAGAGACTAAAGAAGGCCCTCTTGATTGTCACCCTACACCTCCCAGTCACCTCATCAATACAACTAGATATATATTTCTCAATTATATTCAACACCTTTCTTATCTTAGAGAAGATTTCTACTTAGCTATCCTTATGAGGTGGAGCCAAAATGATAAGGATGTCATAAGTTATGAACTATGCTTACTACTAGCTCTTGATATTAAGGGGGAGAATTTCTAAGATAGCTCCATAGCCTTGCATTCATATATTGATTAGACTATAAAGTATAAAAAGAAGGGGCTACCCAAAAGAGGAGTTCTCAGATCAAGAAAAGACTTGCTATTCGAAAACATGGGATGTGAAGATAAACTAAAGCCTCCATCAAAGGAGAAGCCAAAGAGCTCAATAAATCTTTCTAATAAAAGTCTTCTTGAAGAATATGAAATCCCAAGGTATGGAATATATTTTTAAGATTTTCATTAGGCTTAATACTAGATTTTTGTTGTGCTTAATGGATAAGTGACTTTAATATTTTCATATATTGACAAATGAAACTTTTTTTATCATTATGTAAACTAAAATTGAAGACCGTGACAATGTTCTTAGAAAAGCTAAGAGCTCTAGACCACTAAAGCTTGGGAAAAGTTAAGGCCTTGGCCACTATGTCAAATGCTTGAATAATCAAACTATACAATTTATCACAATAGATTGTCAAGCTCTCCAAGTTTACAAATGATGGCCTTAAAATCTATTTTCAAGGTGAATGCTTCCCATGTTTTCAATAAAGGAGTGAAAAATATAGTTTTGGTGGAGAAGGAAGAAGACGTAAGAGTTTTTTGCTATATGCATGGTTATAATGAATCTAGAGCTAATACTTTGGAGTTTCTTGACTCTAATTTTCTCTCCCATTTATGGGAGATACAAATAATTTAAAGCTTCTCCAAAACTATAAAAATTTGGAGTTTTTGAAATGTAGAGGCATTATTGACTGGAATGAAACCACAGATTCCTCTACAATAGAATCAAACTGAAAGATATCAAAGATTCAATGGTTTTTTGAAACCCATCTTTTACCTTATATTTTTTTGCTTTATAATCATTTTGAAAATATTTGCTTTGTACAAGTTTTAAAATATCTCTAGTTTCTTTTTTGGATAACCATTCGTATAGTTTTTACTAAATATGATATATTACATAATGAGGTTATATCTTTAAGCTTGAGTTTGTGCCAAATTAGTTTGTAGAAGCATTGAAAGACCTCTAATAAACCATTTGTTTTGACTCTTCAACCTTCATGTCTTATATGTCTGAAGTATTTTATTCATGCTTGATAATGTAATTTTTCATGTGTTGGGTTGAGGAAATAGATACTTTCTTATTGTTTGATGAAACATGGGACATGGTTGTATAGCATATGTTACATAGTTAACAACTTAAAAAAGTCAACTAAAAATATTTTATGAGTTAGATAATGGACATATAATAATGTAAACTTCTTACCATACAAGGAGTGAAGTTTTATTATCCTAAGCTTTTGTCATTGTCGTTTAAAGAGGTTCAATTGGTTTTTGAAATCTTTGAGACCATCATCTTTCCATTCAATTTTATCACAATTTTTTAAAAAATTATTAATATTCTCAAACTTTGACTTTTCTACTCCAAGCATGTCCATTATCAACATGATCCTTAATTGCATTATGTAGCGATTTCCACTAATTATATTTCATGGTTGAAGCACTATTTCTAAAGTTTCTTTTACCAAGTTTTCTATGAAAGCCCAGAAACCTTCTAATATTCATCCCACCAATAGATGGCTTTTTAAGGGTACAATTTCCATCCTCTTACTTTTGAAGATCTACTTCAATGACAACATTAACTCCATGCAAACCAATTGTAAATAAAACTTGCTCAATCTTTGTTATAGTATATTCTCTAGTCAATGAGGACTTTAGCTTCCAAGCAAGCCTTACATAAAGATGAATGAGCTTTGCAATTATTTTGCAAGGTACATGAAGTGTATAGATGTGAGTATTGACCAAATGAATATCTAAAATTTGCTTGAAGTATGGGTTTTTGATGCGTCTAGAGAGCTCTATTCCAGTTGCTTCACTCTACAATAACCGGAGACATCTAGAGTTAGCTCTTCTTAACACATTATACATGTATTTGAGTATTTTCAAGTAACCAGTTATGTAGCATTCGACCTTGTAGTTCCAATCCTCGACAAATAGCTCTTCTCCTGCTTGTTGGCTCTTAATCACATTAAGTATTGAAGCCCGATAAAAAATACAATATAATATATCAAAATCCTTTCTATCTGGTTCAAAAGCTCCTAACCACTAGATATTATATTCAAATTGAACACAATGTCATTGGATCACAATAATGACTTGACAAAAGTGCTCTAGCCATTAAGGTAATAGATATTCTCTCTTATTTTGTATACTTTAAAATCTCACTTTCATCAAGTTTAATCATAAACCTAGCTACTCCTTCAACATCTTCTAAAGACAGAATCTAAACTTTATCAACCATTGCAGTGTAAGCAAATTAAGAAAACATTATTAAATATTCATTGAAAATAGCCTTTGTTTTTTTGCTCTCTTGAAGCTGGCCTTGGTATGAAAAGACTCACCTAAAACTTCCATCACTTTACTATTAACTCTTTTTTCTAATAATCTTCACCATAAATAACCCTGAAAATAAAACAATTCTCTATGTGACCTTATTTCATATTTGATTACATTAGCTGAAAAAATTTGTGTATATATATATCAATTAATACCATACTACCCAAAGTCTTCTATATTAGCTCAATATTCAAATAACGATGCTTAATTTTAAAAATCCAAGTATTATCTTTTTACTTTTTTGAATTTCTTCTCAAGAATATCATTCAATACTATTGAAGATAAAAGGTGAATAAAACTAAGGTGCCTTTGAAACGTCTCTCTCACTCGCATTTAGCTCAAAAACTGACCTAAAAAGGACCAATATTACAACTTAAATTAAATTATAAACAAAGGTATATTCAATATTTCCTAAGTAAAAGATACACCTTGTTATTTGGATTCTTTTTATTATAGCAATCTATTTCTTGTTTGAGATTCTCAATATCCTTGAGAGTTCTATATTAAGTTTGAAGGCCTAAAATAGTTTGTCTTCACTATTATGCTCTAATACATTTCTCTAATGAACAATTCTTATGTTAACAATCCTATAGTTTTCACAACTTTTTGTATATTTTGTTACTATGTGATTTTTCAATCTAAAAACTTCTCTACAACAAGATTAAGCATATAGTATAAAAATCCATTATAATCATTACCAAAAAACCTCATTAATAAAGTGTAAAAATAAGTGTTATTTTTCATGTGTATGTGTGTGTGTGAGCTAACTTGCACCAACTTGGAGAAATGAGTGGAGTAGATAACCTTCTTACACATGCATGCAAAGAGAGTCTACCAATGAATGCCCAAGAGTAAGACAAAACTAACCATATGTAAAGAGTCCACCTCATATCTAAGGTGGAAAATTTAATCAAACAATTTTGGTGGTGGCAAATTAAACAACGCTTATTTGTCTCTTGATTTCATGTAACCTTATATTCCATTTATTCTCTTGCTTGCAACAAAGATGGGGCATCTTCATCTTATGGGGATTTAAGAGACATGAGATCTCCATCCATTTTGTAATCTTTTTCAATCCTACTATCATCCACTTTACCATGGAAAACAACACACACGCACATGCACACACACAAACACAAATTGGTAGTAAAGTGAGAGCTAATAGAGAGTGAGTGAGAGAGTGTGTGTGTGTGAGCTAACTTGCACCAAATTGGAGAAATGAGTGGAGTAGATAACCTTCTTACACATGCATGCAAAGAGAGTCTACCAATGGATGCCCAAGAGGAAGACAAAACTAACCATACGTAAAGAGTCCTCCTCATATCTAAGGTGGAAAATTTAATCAAACAACTCATTTTGGCGGTGGCAAATTAAACAACGCTTATTTGTCTCCTGATTTCATGTAACCTTATATTCCATTTATTCTCTTGCTTGCAACAAAGATGGGGCATCTTCATCTTATGGGGATTTAAGAGACATAAGATCTCCATTCATTTTGTAAGTTATCTTTTTCAATCCTACTATCATCCACTTTATCGTGGAAAACCACACACACACACACACAAATTGGTAATAAAGAGAGCTAATAGAGAGAGAGAGAGAGAGAGAGAGAGAGAGAGAGAGAGAGAGTGTGTGTGTGTGTGTGTGTGTGTGTGTGTGTGTGTGTGTGAGCTAACTTGCACCAACTTGGAGAAATGAGTGGAGTAGATAACCTTCTTACACATACATGCAAAGAGAGTCTACCAATGGATGCCCAAGAGTAAGACAAAACTAACCATATGTAAAGAGTCCACCTCATATCTAAGGTGGAAAATTTAATCAAACAACTCATTTTGGTGGTGGCCAATTAAACAAAACTTATTTTTCTCTTGATTTCATGTAACCTTATATTCCATTTATTCTCTTGCTTGCAACAAAGATGGGGCATCTTCATCTTATGGGGATTTAAGAGACATGAGATCTCCATTCATTTTGTAAGTTGCCTTTTTCAATCCTATTGTCTTCCACTTCATCATGGAAAACCACACACACACACACACACAAATTGGTAATAAAGAGAGAGCTAATAGAGAGTGAGTGAGAGAGAGAGAGAGAGAGAGAGAGAGAGAGAGAGAGAGAGTGTGTGTGTGTGTGTGTGTGTGTGTGTGTGTGTGTGAGCTAACTTGCACCAACTTGGAGAAATGAGTGGAGTAGATTACCTTCTTACACATGAAACTCGCAACATCAAGGAGCATGGAGCTTTGGAGATACATCATTGATGGAATTAGTACTACTTAGGAGCTCATCAACCACTCCTAAACTACATACAACGAGTTCTTTTACTTTTTCCACTTGACCTCTTTAGATTTCCAAAGTAGAGCTTGGCCATAGGATGGACTCTCAATTAAGCTAGTTACGGATATCCTTAGCAAGGATGGAACACACAATGCATAAAGTTCCATTACCAATAAAAAACAATCTACTTGAGAGCCACAAGATTAGTGATGGGCTAAGAAATGCAATATCCCTCTATGAGATGTTCAATACTTTCTAGAAAATAGCTTTGACTTGTAAAATCATCAGACAACACACAACAAAGTAAAGAAAACACACGATCAAAAAAATTTTGAATATTAAGTTTCTCATTAGTATAATGAGGGTTTATATAAGACATTACTTTAATCACATTATTTTGCATAGAAGCCAATGAAGTAACGTTATATATTGAGAAACATGATTTTGTAATACATGTGATTTTATTTTCATTACATTGCTTAAAGGTCAATCAACAAGATTTCTTCTTTTGTCACTTTCTATTTTCCCATCTCTCTCTCTCTCTCTCTCTCTCTCTCTCAGCAAGAGTACACTTGCTTTTGCTGCTTTTCACTTATTCATTTTTCTCTTACTCATCAATGTACTTTGTACCATAAATTTATATTGTATGTTTAGAGTTCAAGACTTAAACAATTGATTGTTCCATGGATTGTTATATTGTTTGTTTGTTTATCTAATTGATTGTATGTTTGTTGGCACCCTCGCGGAGGCATTTACCCACTTTCCATTGCCCCTCTACCTTTGCATCCAAGTAATTGTAGATTGTTGGCATCTAGTGAAAAGAGTTTCAAAATAGATAAGACAACATAACTACTGTTGAAGAAGTTGAAGGGCAAGAAGAACCTTCTAAGAAAAGATAGTGTTTGGGTTGCATGAAAATTTATCGTTAGATAATCATGAATTCAAGAGCAAACCAAAAAGCTTCCGAACTCATGCATTCGTTATCATTCTGGTGATACATCGAAAACGCTTCCAAGCATAAATAAGTTTATGAACGATAATTTTGTCCTCTTCAAAAAATCTCTTGAAAGAGAGTTGATGATATGCATAGAGTTCTTTGAAGAAAAAGAAGGAAAAGCTCTCTCTCATATAGATATCTCTTATCTGCAATATGGATAGATGTTGCCACACTAAAAATAAGAGATAAAAGAGAACTTTTCCTCCTTCAAAGAAAACACATATCAGCTCTCTTTTCCTCCTTCACTATGGCTCTATTCTTAGGAGCCTTTTCGACTCTTCATTAGAATAATGATGAATGGATAAGTTCATCATGTCTCTACCTCATGTCATACATGCGCCTAATTCACTGCACATGCCGATTGACAAGCCTCCCCTAATTCAAACCACATGTGTGTGTGCACATAAGCGCACGTGCATGTGTGAGGAAAAATTAGCTAAATGAGAATGAGAATGAGATCCCAACGAGCCCCACAAGCTTCTTGTATAGATTTTTGAAAGCTTAACTGCTTTTGATCGCAAGCCCAACCTCCCATCGAGAAACTGAAGAAGCCTCATGGGCTTTTTGCCAATTCTCAAGTCAACTTTTACCCACTCAAGAGTGAATAGTAATCAATATAAACATGTTAACATGGTAATCACACACCCTGTTTGTATAAGATTATGTATAATTACATAATCCTTTAATCCTTGCCTAAGGTTCCTCCACAATGACACCTTTCAACTCCTTTTTCATTTGCTCAATATCAAGCCCCATTTGAAAATGACTCCCATGTAGAAGTCCTTTCTGAGCCCTTTGAATTTTTTAACATCATTAAGTAATAGGAACTCCTTTTCCAATATGGGAAAGGAGAAAAGATTTGCAAGAGTAAGGGACTCACCCACTAGGATGTCTTTTTGCTCCTCTTCCATCAAACTAATCACTCTCAAGCTTACCATATCAAGTTCCCTTGACACAATTGTCTTCTCAATGGGATACAAATTCATCTCTTTCATATCCATATCGACATCGTCAACATCTCCGATTCACTTGCAAGTGGCAACAATTTCGTGTAGTTCAACCTATTGGCTCCTCCTGATAAACCAAGAAGCACAAAACCTAGAGTAGAATTCATAGTGCTCACACTTTTCATTATGAAATGGGTAGTCTAAAGGAAGCTATTGGAGATTCTTTTCTTTACAACTCTCCTTTTATTATATTTCCTTCCTTAAAATGGGTATTCATAAAGGTCTTAGACCCTTCAATAGCCTTTTTTGGCTCCACCATCTCCATGAAGCTCTCAAACTCATGTAGAAAAAACATGTTTGATGATATCACCTCCATTGTGTTGAATGGTGCATTGAACATTTTCATGTCATTTTCAAAGTATGCACTTGTGACATTAATGTGACATTAAAGTGATATTTAATGTGACATTAAGGTCACAAGTATTGAATGTGACATTAAAGTGACATTTAATGTGACATTAAGGTAAATCAAGGGGAACACGCACGAGGATGACCGTCCGGGCTCTTGGGCGCCCGAACGGGGTTAAGGGGAGCCTAGAAATGAAGAGAGTCCAAGAATAGTAGGACTCACCAAGGTTTGACGGCTGGCAATCGGATCACGATGGTCTGGCCAGCAATATACTAGGCAAGGCTGGGAGGTGAAAGGAATCACTCGTGCTCACCGATCCCGACTGTTTTCTTCTGGCTTCATAGTCTTCTTCTGAGTCATCTGCCATTGGTATCAGAGCTGACAGGTTTAGTCATGTGGATTTGTGGAGTTCTTCATCAACGGGTCTCGCGGTTCGTTTCAGTTGACGGGTTTCAATCGCCTTCCAGCATGCCAGTCGCGTGAGGGTCGCCTGCTATTCATTAATCGTCGAAGACCCTTTCGAAGTAGTTACGTGTGGTGTGCCACGTCACGTAAGTGACATTTTGCGAAACGACTGACGTGAGGCAGAACGACCCAGCATGAGGCGAAAAGGGATTCGTTTCTGGTCAACGTGAAAAAAAAAAATGACCCGACGCAGACGTGAGGCAGAACGACCCAGCGTGAGGCGAAAAGGGATTCGTTTCTGGTCAACGAAAGGCGCAATTTCCAAAGGCGTCAACTGCGTCAGCTGTGAGGCGAAATATGAAAAAGCTGTGAGGCGAAACATAAAGACGACTGCTGTAGTCGTGATGATAAGTACGAGCATTTGAATCGCCACCGACGGACTGAAATCAGCCAGATTTGTCACACATAAAAAAGACATATTTGTGGTCCAAGTGATTGTCCCATTTTCTGCTGAAGAATTTCATTTTCAGCATGACTGGTCTAGTCTGAGAAGATAAGAATTGTTCCTCACTCTTCGGGCTTACTAATAAATCCAGCAGCAGCTGCCCTGCCATTAAAACCAGGGAAGCACTTTACTTTGTATGCAAATTTCTTATCTTTGCTTTCCAATTCCAGTGTATTAATGGCAGAAAAAGGGAAAGAGAGAGTAATGGAAGGTTCTAGTTCTGGGGGCCACCCTATGGTAGATCCCCATGAACCAAAAATGCAAGAAGAACAGTGGGAAGAATTTTTTGCTACACGAGAGCAATTTGATGATCTTACTGCTCGTGTGCAAGTTCAAGGGGTTCAAATGGAATTTTTAACCCAAACACTCACTGAAATAAAATCTCAATTAACTTTATTGTTAGAAAGAGATAAAAATAAAATAGAAACCTCGAATGTCCCATCTTCATCGAAAGATTTAGATGTGACTATGCGAGATCCTAAGGAACCCCACCATAAATTGAGGGATAATCCAGTTTTAAAATATATGAAACCCCCTCAATTTCATGGGGAGGAAAAAGATAGGAATAAAGATACAATCTTTCATTTCCTCCAAAAATGGGAAGATTTACATAAACTTAAAAATACCCCACCACATCTCCAAGCATTGGAGGCTAGTTTAACTTTGGGGCCCAAAGCATATAAGTGGTGGCAAACTTTAAAGGAGGCAAATAAAATACCTGAAACTTGGGCTCAATTTGAATCCGTCTTTTTGAAAGAATTCCTTCTTGAAAATGAAATGAAAAGAAATTGGGAAGATTGGGATTATGTCAGACAAAAGGGAAGACCCCTACTGACATATCTGGAGGAATATCGTGAGATAATCCTCAAATTGGAAGGAATAGATGAATTTCAAAAAACAAGAGGATTCATTAGGAGACTAGACAAAGCCTGTAAAAAGGAAATAAAAAGAAGTTCACCTAAGACGTTGGAAGAGGCAATTAAATTTGCATTAATTCATGAAGATAGTATGCGTCCAGGTACACTCACTAGTCTCATTGATACGGAGCCCAAGTCTAAGGAATTGGAAACCTCAAAATTTGTGGGTAAATTTAAAAGAAAAATGCCATTTTTTAAGGGTAAAAAACAACCTTTTGAAAAGAAACCATATGTGAGGCCAAAGTTAAGTCCTGATGACTTTGATAAGGCCAAAAAAGAAAAGTTGTGTTTCAATTGCCTATCCCCTAACCATGCTGCTTGGAATTTCCCTTAAAAGAAAAAGGGGAAAGACAAAGGAAAGGATAAGGACAAGGGCAAGGGAAAAGAAAAACAAATCCATGTAGTGCAGACCTTAAAATTAAAGGGGCATGAAAAGTACAAATCTTTGGAGGTCTTGCACATGGATGTACAACACAAGTGTTGTATGTCAACTTCTATGTGGCAACCTACCTTTGGGCCACATGATTTACTTAGAGTACATGGATTGATAGCTGGAAAGAGGGTCAGAGTCACGATTGATGACTCTGCCACACATAATTTTATAAATTATGCACTTGTCAAAAAATTGAAACTTCCCCAACAAAAAGGGTGGGCATCGATATGTTGTTCGTATGATGCAAGGCCAAGACAATAAAATATGGGATACAATGGTATCCAATTTGGAAATTGAGATTCAAGGATATAAAGATAAACTTGATTTCCAAATTATGAACATGGAAAGAGCTGATATTGCTCTAGGGAGGGAGTGGCTATGGGGATTGGAATCATCCTTAAAACGTAGTTACCATCATAATACACTGGAATTTGAAAGGGATTGTAAGACTTTTGTCATTCAAGGTGAACATGAAGTATCTGATAATCCTTTGCTGTGTTCTACTGAAGTTCAGAAGCTGGTAAAGAAGGAAGTTTGTGAGGTATATATGTTATGGTCTCTTCCTGTACAGAACACTTTTACTTTCTGTAATATAAAGCAACAATTTTCTTATGTTTGTGAGTTGAATGTTAATAATGAATTAAGTAGTTTGTTAGATGATTTTAAAGATGTGTTTCCTTCTGATTTACCAAGTGGCCTTCCACCACATAGGGGTGATATAAATCACCCAATTGACATAAATAAGGATACACACCCTATTTCTAAACCACCGTATAGGTTAAGTGAAACACAGCACCAAGAAGTTGAAAGACAAATTAAGGATTACTTGGATAAAGGGTTTATTCAACCCAGTAATTCACCTTGGGCTTCACCAATTTTGTTGGTAAAGAAAAAAGATGGTTCTATGCGACTTTGTGTTGACTATAGAGCACTTAATAAAATAACGGTGAGGAATAAATTTCCTATGCCCAGAATGGAAGATCTTTTTGATCAATTGCAAGGGGCAAAATTCTTCACAAAGATAGATTTAAGATCGGGTTATCACCAAGTAAGAATTAAGGCACAAGATGTTCCCAAGACAGCATTTCGTACTAGATACGGGCATTATGATTTTTTGGTGATGCCTTTTGGCCTCACTAATGCACCGGCTACCTTTATGAAGCTCATGAATAGTGTTTTACGGCCCTATCTAGGACATTTTGTAGTCGTCTTCTTGGATGATATCTTGATCTTTAGTAAATCAATAGAAGAACATTTGGAACACTTACAATTAGTATTCCAACTGTTAAGAACACATTCCCTTTATGCGAAGAAAACTAAATGTGAATTCTTTGCACAAGAGGTTAAATATTTGGAGCATATTATCTCAAAAGAGGGAATCAACATGGATCTAGAAAAAGTAAGGGCAATTATTGAATGGCCACCTCCAAAGAACCTGGAAGAGCTGTAGATCTTCCTAGGTTTATCTGGATTTTATAGTAGATTCATTCGAGATTATGCCAAAATAGCTGTTCCAATGACAAACCAACTTAAAGGGAAGGGAAAAAGTTTTAATTGGGGAACAGACCAAAATGAAAGTTTTCAAAAACTTAAGGTAGCTATTGCTACAGCTCCAGTATTATTAATAGTGGATCCCAATAAATCGTTTGTGGTTGAAGCTGATGACAATGACAAGGCGATAGGCACGGTCTTATTACAAGAAGGTCAACCAGTTGCTTTTGAAAGCAAGAAATTAGACCGTGCAAAACAGAATTATTCTGTTTATGAAAGGGAGCTATATGCAATAGTACATGCAATGAAGAAATGGAGGCACTATCTGTATGGTGCCAAACTTTTGATTTTATCGGATCATGAAAGCATTAAGTGGCTTCATGATCAACCGGATTTACACGGGCGTACAGCCAGATGGGCCGAACTCCTCCAAGAGTTCGACTATGAGATAAGATATAGAAAAGAAAAGTATAATATAGTAGCTGATGCACTCAGTAGAATGCCCATCATTAATGAATTGAGTTTTACTCAGTTCACTTCCAACTTGCTTGAATCTTTAAAAGGGAAATGCCAGGTTGATTCGACATATTCCAACATATGGGAAGCAATAAAAAATGGGGATCCAAATGAAAGTGCTTCTACTGAGGAAGGAATATCTGAGGATGTTCAACAAGGAAATGGAGCATCAGGGGTTGCTCAAACTGGATTCAAGTGGAAGAATTTTACCATTGATAATGGTTATTTACTCTACAAGGGTAGGGTATGTGTCCCGAAAGATACAGAAATAAGGCGCCAGATACTCTTTGAGTGTCATGATACCCCTAGAGCGGGACATCCAGGAGTTAATAAGACTTATAGTCTTATTAAAAGGCAATTCTATTGGCCTGGAATGAATAAGGACGTCCTTGACTATGTGGTCAAATGTAATAAATGCCAGGTTAATAAAGCTGAAAGATTAAAAATGGGAGGACTTCTCCATCCACTAGAGATTCCTTCGAGAAAATGGGAGAGTATCTCCATGGACTTTATTGTTGCTTTACCCAGAACACAGAGGGGGCACGACTCTGTGTGGGTGATTATGAATAGGTTAACCAAAATGGCTAGGTTCATTCCAACTTCAACTGATGTTAAAACACCAGAATTGGCTAGATTGTTCGTAGAGAACATATACCGATTGTATGGCCTTCCAGCAAATATAGTTTTTGATCGGGACAGAAAATTTAATAGCCAATTTTGGCGTGCGGTATTTAGGAAATTGGATACTAAACTTAGCATGAGTATAGCGGATCATCCGCAAACAGATGGGCAAACTGAAAGGGTTAACCAAATTCTTGAAGATATGCTTAGGGCATATGTAAGTAAAAGGCAAACTAATTGGGAAGAGTATCTACCGATAGCAGAGTTTGCATATAATAGTGCCAAGCACTCTTCCACTGGATATAGTCCATTTATGTTAATGTATGGGTTTCAACCCAAAGCTCCTTTTGCAGTAGGACTACATAAGGAAAAGGTTCAGGCAGCTAAAGACTTTTTGGAGGATATGAATAGTATGTTAAAATTTGCTCAAGAAAATATTAAAAAGGCTCAAAACAGAGCTAGAGCATATGCAGATCCTCACCGAAGAGACATCTCCTTTGAAGAATGAGAATTGGTCTATCTTAAGGTGCCTGAACAAACTAAAACTATGAAAAAGTGACAATGTCCAAAGCTTTCACCAAGGTATCGTGGTCCTTTCATAATACTTAAAAAGGTGGGAGAATTGGCTTACAAGCTCCAACTACCTGCTGGTAGTAAAATACATCCAGTTTTTCATGTAAGTAAATTAAGGAAGAAGCTGGGTGATTTGGATAATCTAATCTTAAATGATGACATTGAGGAGCTGTTCAATGACCAATCTAATCCACATGAACCAGAAAGAATATTAAATGTTCGTAATAGGCGAACAAGGAATACTATTTATCAAGAATGTTTGGTTAAGTGGAAAGATTGTTCAGAAGAAAGCTCAGCATGGGAGCGAGTAAGTACTTTAAAGAAAAGGTTTCCCGATTTACAGTTAGACCTTCCAAGTATCGTTTTCGAGGACGAAACCGATTCTTAAGGGGAAGGAAATGTGACATTAATGTGATATTTAATGTGACATTAAGGTCACAAATATTGAATGTGACATTAAAGTGACATTAAGGTAAATCAAGGGGAACACGCACGAGGATGACCGTCCGGGCTCTTGGGCGCCCGAACGGGGTTAAGGGGAGCCTAGAATGAAGAGAGTCCAAGAATAGTAGGACTCACCAAGGTTTGATGGCTGGCAATCGGATCACGATGGTCTGGCCAACAATATACTAGGCAAGGCTGGGAGGTGAAAGGAATCACTCGTGCTCACCGATCCCGATTGTTTTCTTCTGGCTTCATAGTCTTCTTCTGAGTCATCTGTCAGCACTATTCCCATCTTTGTAAAGAAATGAAAACTTCTTTAGCAAGAATTCATATACTACACTAACTTCTCTAATAAGTATGCCCTCTCCAATGTCTAGATCATCTAACTTTGCATCATCAATATATCTAGCTTTCTTCTCTCCAATGTCTAGACCTTCGATAACAACTGATATCTCCTCTCTAATGTCTTTATCTTCTAACTACATCACCAATGTCTCTAATACTCTTCTCCTATTCAGCCTCCTTTTGTATTAAAACAAGTGAGAAGGTACAAGAATTTAAAAATTGGCCATAAAAGCACCTCAAATGGACTCAAACCTTGCAATACGCAAGGAGATATTCCAAACCCCTACATAGTAGGATGCAGGTCAATTGATTGGACCCTACATTAGATGTCTAGCATGAAATAAAAAGGTTCAACCTTGACGATGCTCAAGTAGGGGTAATGTCCAAGGTGAGCTTCCAAATTAAGGAAACGGTTGCTAGACAAAAGGACCAATTATAACCCAATATTGAATAGTAATCACTATTCAATAGTATAAGGACTTATTCCCTTGTTCTACTATATAGTAATCGCTCAACTATGAAGGATATGAGATAAACAATTTTTTATCACCAAGTACAAGATAGAGTAATTTAGAGTAAAAGGGATTATGAGTAATTTTGATCTACTTACAAGGAAGAGATGCAACCTCTTGTTGTGGAAACTCACAATAATATTTCTGATACAAAAATATATTCTAAAGAAGTTATTAATAGAACAAGATTCTTTAGGAGTACAATACCGAGATGATTTGTTCTTCAATGAAGTTAAAGACCATGTGATGCTAAAGAAAGATCACAAATTAAACCGCCTATACATTATCTTGTGAAAAAACCTTGCCATACACCCATATACGCCTTAAAGGATAGCATCATAGAGCAACACAAAACCTAGAAGACTAGGATCCAACAAACTGTCCTGACAACTAACCATCGCATGACAATAAGATTGTGTTTTATTGGTGGGTCTTCCTTTTTGTGGGGAAGCTACATCACATCAAGAGCACTCTCTCCATAGCCAAGAATTCTTGGTTAGTTACAGGCCCCTAAAGAGCAATTAAGAAGCCATGACTATGTAGCAATTGCTACCATCGACTTTGCCATAGAGCATGAAATGTAGCCTCCACTCTTGGACAATTTAGAAGCATTCCAGCTATGATAAGCATGAAAAGAGGCATAAAACATAGCAATATGCTCAAGTTTTTGACCCTCAGTGCCCCACATTCTAATGCAAAAATCAACAGCACACAAAGAGGACGCCCACATATAAAGAAGACCCTGGTGTACAAAGAGAATCTAATTAGGCAAACAATCTTTCATTGTTGGCATTCCATGCAACTTGCTCAAGTGTTGATCTATGTCAACAAGTTTGCAAGAAACAAGGATTTTCAACCTTGAATATCATAAAGCTGAGTAATCAAATTCTCTTTCAGGTTCAAATATTAAAAAGAGATTTCCCTATAGTTAAAATGTGTGCTGTCTCAATTGACCTTTTCCACCCTCTTTGTTTTATGTGTCCCAAAAATATAATGTTTCTTCATGGCCCTTTGAGATAAACTTTAAAGCTTGTCATGCACCACCTAATGCGTCTATTGACAGAAGACACTTGGAAACCCAGCCAGCACTGTCTTTAATTTTCAGTTTCAGACATCAGAAAAAAAAAGGCATGTCATCAAAATCGATCAGGCCAGTCCATGCTTCAATTCTTCCTAAAAGGGCAGGTAATAAAGTAAACAACGCATTTATACGCCCTTGGGCACATTAAGATCAAGAAAACAGTCTATTTCAGCACAATTTAGTTCTACTCCCTCTAGCGAGGTTAAGTTTTGAGATTTCTCTGGTGCTCAACTTTGGAATCACTCCCTATGGATGATGGATCTTTGTCACAAGTTACATGCAGGATCCATATATTCTGAAGAACTACCAAAAAGTACATTACCAATAACATTGCCCACGATAATGGGGCAGCAATTTTCCATCAGCAATCAGGATAGACAGCAAAACCCAATGAGTTCACATTTTTACCAGTTTCTGGTGGTTTCCAGGAAGCGGTTTGCAGAACTTGCCACCATTTAACCAACTCATTGACCTGGTCAAATATGCACACTTATGTTTATGCATCCAATCAGCCTCCACCAATCTGCTTCACTTTGGAAGGCCCAGCCTGTATGTCCCTGTCTTGGATTTACAAATCTGGTCTCACATTTTTTAAGATCAAGTTCATTGCTGTAATAGTTCTGTTAAAATCTGCCTTTTACCAACTTTCCATGGTGCATGGATCTCCAATGTGCATGGTCCACAGTTTTCATGTGACCTCATATAGAAAATCCTCCCTAACCCGAACTTTGACAATCACTATTCTTGAGGAACCTTACATGCCTGCATGCTAAGCCACAATTGTCCAGAAAGTCAACACTTGCCCCAGTAAGCATATATTGACCTTGACCTACAGAAATAAACTACATTCAAGAAGATACACAATAGACATCAAAGGTTTGGAAAAATCCTCTCCCCCTATTCTTTTTTTGTTTGGGCCCTCTGACTGAGGGGAATTTGCAACAGGCAAAAATGCAAACATATTTGACCCAACTTTTGTGCACATAGTCTTACATTGTGATACAAACAGCAACTTGAGAATGCTCTTCTGTATCTATCACCCGCTCAGACACATCCACTGTTTCTCACCCTCAAGGCATGATTAAGCTCCACATTCAAGATGACCAGCCTCAGTCTTCTCTCACACTTCTTGGGCATGGATATTTTCCAGCATTCAGAGGGTTTTTTTGCATCGCACCAAAAGTACACCCTTCAGTTAGTTGATCAGTTTTATCCCCACAATGCAACAGCCAGTGGCCACACCACTGGACCCAACTCTGAAACTAACCAAGGACTCTGATGCACTACCCCTCAACGAGCACAGCTACAGTTCATGCTAGGAAAACTCCTGGCTCATTCACACCTGCCCTGATCTAGCTTATTCAATCTCCAATTTTTAAGCCTGTACTTTAATGCACCGAATTCATCTCATTGGATTTCATGTATGCATGTAATAAGGTATGTCAAGTGTAGTCATTCTTAAGGCTTGTCTGTCAGTCAAGAACTCATCACCAGTTGGGATTTACCAATGGTGGTGAGAGGGGGCCGCTTCTTCTCTTAGTGCATTCAGGATTTTGATGATTCTTCATCATTGGTTCATGTATATTTATGTAGATATTTGTATTGCATCCTGATGATCATTCTTGTGAAAGGGCCATTGGGCATAGGAAACAATTCCCCCATGAAGGCACCGCTCAACTAGTACCACTGCACTTTGTATTTTATTCTATTTCAGCACAACACTTTGTACTACCCCTTGCATCTTCCATGCATTGGCATTGTGTTAATGTGAACAGAGCACTTTGGAACGGAGGAACATTCGCTCACAAAAGCACGCACGCATCCAAGGCAAAAACTCATTGCATTGTGTAAGCATATCTCCCTTTTACCGCATCAAAGAGTAATCGACTTGAGTCTTGGATCCACCATACTTGCAGCACATTACCATTCACAATCCCACTTGTCAGAGTGCAGCAATGCGGAAGCGTGGGACCAAGACTGAGAGAGAGAGAGAACGCAAAGAGAAGAGAGAGAGAGAGAGTGGAGGATGAAGATCTGCTGTATAAAGTGTGCTGTATACAAAGATATGCAGATATGTACACGGGCGCAGTGCGCGGGACTGCATGTCTCCACCTCGACGATGCAACCTGCTGTTCACCTCGAAGTCTGCTGTAGTCTGCACGATCTCCAACCTGAAATCTGCAAGCAGAGATGTAATCTGCACAAATCTCCAGCCTGAAACCTGCGATCAGGAGTGACTGGAAGACTGCAGAAGATCGGCTATAAATAGCCAGAAAATGGGCGCCAAAAATAGGCAAGTCGGCTGCATTAGACTGACCAGGTACAGGTCGGACTGCCACGTGGCAGTCCGACTGGTCAGTCCGACTGTACGGACAGAATCTGATCGCTAACACCCCCTCTCAAAGCCTAGACGGGGTAAAAGCCTGAGGGATTTGGCATGTCTCCGAAGTAGAGCCTGGGGAAGCGCCTTCGTAAACAAATCTGCAAGATTGTCCTCCGTCTTGCAATACTCCACAGAGATGGTCTCATCCAGAAGCTTCTCTCTGATGAAGTGGTACTGGATCTCTATGTGCTTCGTCCGGGCATGGAAAACAGGATTCCGTGCCAAGGCAATGCAACTCTCATTGTCGCATTGCAGCAAAGTAGGATGAGTCTGAGGGCAACCAAGCTCCTCCAACAATATCCAAAGCCACACAGCCTCACATGTGGTGGAAGATGTCAGAGTGCAGCGGTGCGGAAGCGTAGGACTGAGAGAGAGAGAACGCAGAGAGAGAAGGGAGAGAAAGAGATAGTGGACGATGAAGATCTGCTGTATAAAGAATGCTGAATACAAAGATATACAATGGCGCAGTGCGCTGGACTGCGTGTCTCCACCTCGACGATGCGACCTGCTGTCCACCTCGAAGTCTGCTGCAGTCTGCACTGTCTGCTGTCTGAAATCTATGAACAGAGACAGAGACTGCGTGTCACCGGTCTGTAATCTGCGTCAGAGAAGAAGTGTTCAGACTGCTGAAAGTGTCGACTATTAAATAGTCGAAATCTGCCACGAACTGGGGCGCCAGAAACAGGGCGCAGCCTGGAAACAAGTCGGCTTCATTAAATGCAGCCGACTGGGCTGCAGACAGTCGGACTGCCACGTGGCAATCCGACTGACTGTGCAGGCTATGATCTCTAACACCCCCTCTCAGAGCCTGGACAGGGCAGAAGCCTGAGGGATATGGAATGTTGCCGAAGTAGAGCCTGAGGAAGCGCCTTCGTAAACAAATCCGCAAGATTGTCCTCCGTCTTGCAATACTCCACAGTGATGGTCTCATCCAGAAGCTTTTCTCGGATGAAGTGGTACTGGATCTCAATGTGCTTCGTCCGGGCATGAAAAACAGGGTTCCTTGCCAAGGCAATGCAACTCTCATTGTCACATCGCAGCAATGTAGGACGAGTCTGGGGGCACCCAAGCTCCTCCAATAATCTCCGAAGCCACACAACCTCGCATGTGGTGGAAGACGCGGCCCGATACTCCACCTCAGTAGACGAAAGGGCTACCGTGGGCTACTTCTTGCTACTCCATGAAATAACACCTGCACCCAAAGTAAAGCAGTAACCTGTAGTAGACCGCCTGTGGTCCACGTCACCGGCCCAATCCGAGTCGCTCCAACCTGCAAGTACAAGATCTGACCTATCTGTCCCTGCGGGGTAATGAATCCCCAAATCAGACGTCCCCCTCAGATACCGAAGTATCCTCTGAGCAGCCTGCCAATGCACCGTCTTAGGTTCACTCATGAACCCTGCCAAGAGCCCAACAGCAAAACATAGATCAACCCTCGTGTTGAGAAGCCATATCAAAGACCCAATCAACTGTCGATAGCGGGACGCATCCGCCAAAGGAGAAGCTGAATGGGAAGTAGCCTTCCAGTTCGGATCCATAGGAGTAGAGAGGGCCCGACAATCTTCCATCTCAAAAGACACCAAGAGCTCCTGTACATATCTCTGTTGGGAGAGAAAGATCCCCCTCTGAGACTGATAAATCTCATGGCCCAAAAAGAAACGGAGTAGACCCAAATCCGTCATCTCGAACGTCCGATGTAAAGCTGACTTCGTCTCTTGGACCTGCTGTGCAGCATCACCTGTGACAATCAAATCATCAACATATAATACAAACAACACACAACCATCCTCGGAAGTGTGAACATACAGCTGCGGATCGGCCTTGGACCGCCGATATCCCAACTGAGACTGGAGGAACGAATCAATCTTCTCGTTCCAAGCTCGCGGGGCCTACTTGAGGCCATACAGGGCCTTCTTCAACCTGTAGACTTTCCCATCTGAAGAACCAAAGCCAGGAGGCTGCTCAACGTAGATCTCCTCCTTCAAATCACCATTCAGGAAGGCCGACTTCACATCCAACTGATAAACAGGCCATCTCCTATGGCCAGCCAAAGCAAGAACAGCTCTAATGGTTGCCATACGAGCTGTGGAGGCAAAGGTATCATGACAGTCAATTCCTGGGCGCTGTGCAAAACCCTTAGCAACAAGGCGAGCCTTGTGCTTATCCAAAGTACCATCACTGAGATATTTGGTCTTGAAGACCCACTTGACTCCAATCACCTTCTTCTTCGGGGGGCGTGGCACAAGTGACCAAGTGCCATTCCTCTCAATAGCCTCCAACTCAGCTTCCATAGCTTTCTTCCATGGGGCGGACTGTAAAGCCTCCTTCACGGAGGTGGGCTCTCGATCCTGCATAGCACGGGACATCAAACAATAGTTGGAGCAAACAAGCTCCGAAGAATGCGCCTGGTGCCTCCGTAACCGCCGCGGACCATCCTGCGGTCCCCACTCCTCAGGAACCCCCTCGATCCCTGAATCACGGAGTGTGTCACGGGCCCAGCGAGGAGGAGGCCGAACCTCCCCTCGTCGTTCTCCATCAGCAGAAGACTCTGGAATATCCACCGGTGGTAACTCCTCAGAGGTGTCCGGTGGAATAGTAGACTCTGTGTCAGAAACAGAATCATAATCAAAAGGCACGGGCTCCAATGGAACTGTAGAAGGAGCCCAACTCTCCCCTGGATCTCCAAGAACGGGATGCTCTTCACCCGTTGAAGCAGCCGGAACCTCCACAAACCGCACATCACGGCTAGTGTACACATCCCGCTTGACGGGATCATACAATCGGTAGCCGTGGGACTGGGAGCTGTAGCCAACAAATACCTGTTTTCGGGAAGCCGCTTCAAATTTATCACGGTGAGCCTTGGGAATGTGAACATAGGCATCACACCCAAAGACCCGAAAGTAAGAAACATCTGGCTTCGACCCAAAATAAGCCTCAAATGGAGTCATCCCTTCCACGGCCGAAGTAGGGGATCGATTAAGGATGTGGACTGCAGTAGCCACAGCCTCGGCCCACAGAACCTGAGGGGTCTGTCGGTGCTCCATCATGGTGCGCGCCATCTCGATCACACAGCGGTTCTTCCGTTCTAGAATACCATTTTCTTGAGGAGTATTGGTATTGGCAAACTCCTGGTGAATTCCTCTATCTGCACAAAACCGAGCAAATTCATTAGACACAAATTCACCTCCCTTGTCGGATCGCAAGGTCTTCAACTTCCGACCTGATCGGTTCTCCTCAAAGAGAAGCCAATCCTTGAAGTGCGAGAAAGCTTCTGACTTTAATGCCAAAAAATAGGCCCATGTCATCCTGCTATAGTCATCCACGATCAGCATGAAGTACGAGCTCCCACGCAGGGACTCATTCCTCATAGGGCCACATAGATCCGTAGATACTAGCTCCATCGGTGAAGTAGACCGCCGCGAAGCTGTGTGGGGAATGGCATCTCTATGCTGCTTCCCCCGTATGCAGGAGACACATGGCTGCTGGCTCACCACTATATCCGGCAACCCTCGAACAAGCTGTCCACGTGACGCCCTCCGAAGATAGTCATAGTTCAGGTGACCAAACCGAGCATGCCATAACTCAGACTGTGACTGTGAGGTAAGAAGAAGAGTAGAGAGGGCAGTGGAAGACTTCAGTTTGTAAATGCCGTTCTCCTCATATCCGGATGAGAGAACCTTCCTCGATCCACGATCAAGGACTTGCACAGTAGAGCTGTCAAACTCCACCAAAAGACCAAGGGAGCAAATCTTATGAACTGAAAGGAGATGGTACCCTAATCCTGGTACATGCAAAACCTCGGAGGTATGGGTGCCACCTCGTCCATCCGGAATAAGCTGCATCTTACCCCGACCTGCAACAGAAACTGAAGAGCTGTCTCCAATGAGAACCTGCCCACGCGACGATCGCAGCTGGGCAACACCATCTGATGAAGGAGTCATGTGCCGTGAGGCACCACTATCAACAATCCACTCTCGAGCCTGGGGAGCCGTCATCGCAGCATCAGAAGCATTCGGTGAAGCGTCCTCAATGACAGCTAGATGAAGAAATGCAGCTGATGAGGGTGCAGCCACCGCTCCAGAATCCTTGGTATCCTTCTTCTTGGTGTCCTTCGTGTCTTTGTCAGGGCAATCCTTCTTCCAATGGCCAGTCTTTCCACAAATATGACATGTGGAGTCTTTGTCCTTGTCCTTCTTGGACTTGTTATCCCCCTTCTTCTTTTGGTCCTTCCCCTTCTTCTGAGAGGCTTGACCTGTCAACGCCTCCGACTTGGAAGCATTCTGTCCCTTTAACTGTTCCTCTTGGTCCAAGACCATAGGACCAACTCTTCCCACCGAAGAGTAGACTCTCGCCCCGAAGCAATAAGGGCAGAGTAAAATGTACCGAATCGTGGCGGCAACTAGGACAATAGTGTGATCGCCATGTCTTTGGAGGAAATCGGCTTCCCCGCATTCTGAATCTGCATCTGAAGCTGCCTTAGCTTGTTAATGTGCTCCCATAGCGAAGAAGACTTATTTACAGACAAGGTCCGCATCTGTACCTCCATCTGTACCTCCAAAGAAACCCTCTTCATCAGGGTCATCCGATTGTACATTTGATCAAGCTCCAGCCATATCTCACGAGCCACCGTCAAGTGCTCGATGTGTGAGCGATCACGGCTGTAGTGCATGATAGGAAGAGAAAGGATCCAATCCTGGCATTCAGTTTGTCCCAATGAGACTGGGCCCTGGCCAGCTCCGTACGAGCATCGGAAGAAAGTTTGGACTCATCTCTTACCGAGGGCCGGTCAATATCCTCCTGTACCAACTCCGCCAAATCATAGGACTCAAGAATGGCCAACATCATGACGCGCCAAATGCGGTAGTTGTCGCCGTCGAGCTTCTGATCTGTAGGAAGAGCTAGTAAGACAGGCACCTTCCGGTCCATAATCGCCTGGAACTCCAAGTCCATCTCTGTAGACATCTTCACTTGCAATGCCTTCTCAAACGCAAAAGCAGCCCCCTCTGACTGGGTAAACTCAGCCTGCTAAGGCTCTTCCGTGTCTTGAAGCTTCTTCACCTGCCGGAGGCGATGAAAAAGTAAAACCTGCACTTTTAGGCTGAAAACTCAAACTTCCTCCGCGTCAAACAGCAGTAAACAGCAGCAAATCCACCACCTGTGCGCCCACACTCGTTTCAGCCTTGTTCCAAGGCGCAGCCCTCCTGTCTGCCCTTAAACGCAAAAAACGCAAATTTGTGTCGCGATGGAAACACCTCTTCAGGTTGATTCTGCGCTCAGTCAGCCCTCAAACACTGCTCTGATACCATGTCAGAGTGCAGCGGTGCGGAAGCGTAGGACTGAGAGAGAGAGAACGCAGAGAGAGAAGGGAGAGAAAGAGACAGTGGACGATGAAGATCTGCTGTATAAAGAATGCTGAATACAAAGATATACAATGGCGCAGTGCGCTGGACTACGTGTCTCCACCTCGACGATGTGACCTGCTGTCCACCTCGAAGTCTGCTGCAGTCTGCACTGTCTGCTGTCTGAAATCTGTGAACAGAGACAGAGTGCGCGTCACCGGTCTGTAATCTGCGTCAGAGAAGAAGTGTTCAGACTGCTGAAAGTGTCGACTATTAAATAGTCGAAATCTGCCACGAACTGGGGCGCCAGAAACAGGGCGCAGCCTAGAAACAAGTCGGCTGCATTAAATGCAGCCGACTGGGCTGCAGACAGTCGGACTGCCACGTGGCAGTCCGACTGACTGTGCAGGCTATGATCTCTAACAGAAGACACGGCCCGATACTCCGCCTCAGTAGACGAAAGAGCTATCGTGGGCTGCTTCTTGCTACTCCATGAGATAACACCGGCACCCAAGGTAAAACAGTAACCTGTAGTAGACCGCCTGTGGTCCACATCACCAGCCCAATCCGAGTCGCTCCAACCTGCAAGTACAAGATCTAAACCACCTGTGCCTACTGGATAATGAATCCCTAAATCAGATGTCCCCCTCAAATACCGAAGTATCCTCTGGGCAGCCTGCCAATGCACTGTCTAAGGTTCACTCATGAACCCCGCCAAGAGACCAACAGCAAAACAAAGATCAACACGAGTGTTGAGGAGCCAAATCAATGATCCAATCAACTGACGATCGCTAAGGTACTTGGTCTTCAAAACTTGGTCTTGAAGACCAAGTACCTTAGCGATGGTTCCCACTCCTCAGGGATCCCCTCGATCCCTGAATCACGGAGTGTGTCACAGGCCCAACGAGGAGGAGGCCGGACCTCTCCTCGTCTCTCTCCATCAGCTGAAGACTTTGGGATATCCACCAGTGGTAACTCCTCGAGGGTGACCGGTGGAACAATAAACTCTGTATCGGAAACAGAATCGGAATCAAAAGGCGCGGGCTCCAAAGGAACTGTCTCGGGAGCCCAACTCTCCCCTAGATCTCCAAGAACGGGATGCTCCTCACCCGCTACTATGGCCGGAACCTCCACGAACCGCACATCTCGACTGGTGTACACATCCCGCTTAACGGGATCATACAAACGATAGCCTTGGGACTGAGAGCTGTAGCCAACAAACACTTGACTTCGGGAAGCTGCTTCAAATTTATCACGATGAGCCTTGGGAATGTGAACATAGGCATCACACCCAAAAACCCTAAAATAAGAAACATCGGGCTTAGTCCCAAAGTAAGCCTCAAAAGGTGTCATCCCATCAACGGCCGAAGTGGGGGATCGGTTAAGGATGTGAACTGCAGTAGCCACAGCCTCGGCCCACAGAAACTAAGGTGTCTGTCGGTGCTCCATCATGGTGCGCACCATCTCGATCACACTTCGGTTCTTCCATTCAAGAATGTCATTTTCTTGAGGAGTGTTGGTATTAGCAAACTCCTGGTGAATACCTTTATCTACACAAAAACGAGCAAACTCATTAGAAACAAATTCACCACCCTTGTCAGATCGCAAGGTTTTCAATCGCCGGCCTGATCGGTTCTCCTCAAAGAGAAGCCAATCCTTGAAGTGGGAGAAAGCTTCTAACTTCAACGCCAAGAAATAGACCCAAGTCATCCTGCTGTAGTCATCTACGATCAACAGGAAGTACGAGCTTCCTCTCAAGGACTCATTCCTCGTAGGGCCACAAAGATCTGTAGATACAAGCTCCATCGGTGAAGTAGACCGCCGCGAAGCTTTGTTGGGAATCGCATCCCTATGCTGTTTCCCACGAATGCAAGAGACGCATGGCTGCTGGCTCACCACTATGTCCAGCAACCCTCGAACAAGCTGTCCATGTGATGCCCTCTGAAGATAATCATAGTTGAGGTGACCAAACCGAGCATGCCAAAGCTCTGACTGTGTCTGAGAGGTAAGAAGAAGAGTAGGGAGGGCGGTAGAAGACGTCAATTTGTAGATGCCATTCTCCTCATATCCTGACGAGAGAACCTTCCTTGACCCACGATCAAGGACTCACACCGAATCACTGTCAAACTCCACCAAAAGTCCAAGTGAACAAATCTTATAAACCAAAAGTATATTATACCCTAAACCTGGTACATGCAAGACCTCGGAGGTATGGGTACCACCACGTCCATCTGAAATAAGCTGCATCTCACCCCGTCCTGCAATAGACACCGAAGAGCTATCTCCAATGAGAATCTGCCCACGCGAAGGTCGCAAATGGGCAACACCAATTGGTGAAGGAGTCATGTGCCGGGAGGCACCACTGTCAACGATCCACTCTCGAGCCTGGGGAGCTGTCATCGCAGCATCAGAAGCATTCGGTGTAGAGTCCTCAATGACAGCTAGATGAAGAAACGCAGCTGATGAGGGTGCAGCCACCGCTCCAGAATCCTTCGTGTCCTTCATGTTGGTGTCCTTCTTGTCTTTGCCAGGGCAATCCTTTTTCCAATGGCCAGTCTTTCCACAAATAAGCATGTGGATTCATTATCCTTCTTTGACTTGTTGTCCTCCTTCTTCTTCTTTTGGTCCTTCCCCTTTTTCTGAGAGGCTTGACCTATCAAGGCTTCCGACTTGGAAGCATGTTGTCCCTTCAGTTGTTCCTCTTGGTCCAAGACCATAGAAACCAGCTCTTCCCACCGAAGAGTAGACTCACGTCCCAAAGCAATAAGGGCGGAGTAGAAAGCACCGAATCGTGGTGGCAACTAGGACAAAAGTGTGATCGCCATGTCTTTGGAGGAAATCGGCTTCCCTGCATTCTGAACCTGCATCTGAAGCTGTCTAAGCTTGTTGATGTGCTCCCACAACGAAGAAGACTTGTTCACGGACAAGATCCGCATCTGCACCTCCAAAGAAACCTGCTTCATAAGGGTCATCCAGTTATACATCTGGTCAAGCTCCCACCATATCTCCCGAGCCACCGTCAAGTACTCGATGTGGGCTATCACGGCTGTAGTACAAGACAGAAAAAGAAAAAAACGAATCCGGGCATTCAATTTGTCCCAGTGAGACTGTGCCTTGGCCAACTCTGCACGAGCATCGGAAGAGAGTTTGGACTCATCTCTCACCGAGGGCCGGTTAATCTCCTCTTGTACAAGCTCCGCCAAATCGTAAGACTCAAGGATGGCCAACATCATCACGCGCCAGATGCGGTAATTGTCGCCATTGAGCTTTTGATCTGTGAGAAGAGCCGGTAAGACAGGCACCTTCCGGTCCATGATCATCTGGAACTCCAAGTCAATCTCTATAGACATCTTCACCTATAATGCCTTCACAAACGCAAAAGCAGCCCCCTCTGACTGTGAAAACGCAGCCTACTAGGGCTCTTTCTTCCGCGTCCCGAACCTTCTTCACCCGTCGGAGGCGATGAAAAAGCAAAACCTGCACTTGAAAGCTAAAAACTCAGACTTCCTCCTCTTTAAACAACAGCAAATCCACCAATTGGACTCCTTTCCCGCACGCCCATGCTCGCTTCAGCCTTGTTCCGAGGCGTAGCTCTCCCGCTCGCCCTCGAACCCTGGAAACGCAGCCTTGTGTCGCGATGGAATCTCCTCTTCAGGTTGGTTCTTCACTCAGTCAGCCCTACTACACTGCTCTGATACCATGTCAGAGTGCAGCGATGCGGAAGCGTGGGACCAAGACTGAGAGAGAGAGAGAGAACGCAGAGAGAAAAGAGAGAGAAAGAGACAGTGGAGGATGAAGATCTGCTGTATAAAGTGTGCTGTATACAAAGATATGCAGATATGTACACGAGGGCAGTGCGCGGGACTGCGTGTCTCCACCTCGACGATGCAACCTGCTGTTCACCTCGAAGTCTGCTGCAGTCTACACGATCTCCAACCTAAAATTTGCAAACAGAGATGTAATCTGCACGAATCTCCAGCCTGAAACCTGCGATCAAAAGTGACTGGAAGACTGCAGAAGATCGGCTATAAATAGCCAGAAAATGGGCGCCAAAAATAGGCAGGTCGGCTGCATTTTAATGCAGCCGACTGACCAGGTACAGGTCGGACTGCCACATGGCAGTCCGACTGGTCAGTCCGACTGTACGGACAGGATCTGATCGCTAACACCACTATGGCAGTCGGAGCCTTAGGGACTATAAGTAGGACTTGTTTTTATACTTACCATGAGTTCCAAGAGCAATGAAGATCCTCAAGCTACTTCAAGGACATGGTCTTTGATGGTTCGTGGTGCTGCATGGCTCAACTCCAAGACAATAACAATGCCACACAACACTAAGTTCTTAGGTCAATAAGCTTAGGTCATTGATCCCTCTTTGCAATACTATTCCTTTTATGGAGGATATAATCTTAAATCTTTCCATTCATATATTGCCATAAAAAGAAAAGAAGAGAAAAATATAAGACCCATCAAATTGGGCTACTTGAAAGAAGATATCCATCACCTCTACAATCATAGCAGCAAAGAAGGCATTTCTTTGAGTTCAAAACTTTTGAAACATTTCTAATAGTAAAAAATGTGAGGTTTTTGGACCAAAAAATAAAAAATAAAGCCCGATTTTAGGAAAATGTCACGCAATGCTATGGGACATCAATTGAAGCTTCTCTTTCATCTGCCATGCTCCTTCCCACTCCTCTCGTTGATTAGTTGTGTGCACACACCGCACACCAGCTGCTGCTCAGCCCACCTCCTCCTTTAAGCTACTGCCTCCTCTCTTCTTTCATCTCTCTTCCCTCTCTCCTATTCTTTCTCTACTCTCTACTTCTCTTCCCTCTCTTCTTTCTCCTCTCTCTTCTTTCCACTTCCCTCTTCTTTCCTCTATTTTCTTCCCTATCTTCTACCCTCTTCTTGCTCACTTTCTCCCTTTCTTCACTTTCTTTTTGAATCTTGCACAAGCCTCTCTACTCAAATCACAATGGGACATCCTAAATTTGCCACATGGGAAGAGCTGGACATTATCACAAATGAAAGCAAAAACTAGGCTCCATTAGAATGAAGATATGGAGGTGCAGGCATTGCAACAACATTTACAAAGGGAGTGCTCTACATTTGAAAGCGGATCTCTTGAATATTCCAAGGTAGGGTACTACTATTTGTAGAGCCAACATCCTAAACAAGGTGATTGTTGCAATTTACAGAGATCTGTAAGACTACTCCATGCTTGAAAGCCCATCTCTTGAATATTCCTGTGCAAGGTATTGCTGTCTATAGCAGCAACATCCCACATGATGTGATTGTTGTAATAGGCAGAGATCGCAAGGCCATCCATTGAGCGAAAAGAGCTTGGTTGGGAATTCAAAGGGGAGATGAGAATGTTCACACAAGGGAGCCCCCTTTAAAGGGGAGATGAGAATGCTGAAGGATGAAGTGTCTTAACATTGAGAGAGGGCTTCTACCCAAAGAAAGCCTCACAAGGAGTAGCGGATGTGCACCACTGTAGCAACAACCTCACTCCAAAGGGAGCAAGGTAGGCTCCTATGCTCCAACATCAATCGCCCCCACCACACCATTGTCAAATGGTGTGTTCAAATTGGGATATTCCACCCGAATGCCTTGATCCCTACAAAACTTAGGAAAAATGTTTTTTGTAGGCACTTTCTTTGATGACATGATAGTCTACTCAAAGAATCAGGCAGAGCATAGAAAGCATTTGGACATCATGTTCAATGAACTGCGTAAGCATAGGCTGGTCATTAATGACAAGAAAAATGAATTCTTTTTGTATAAAATCCACTTCTTGAGGCATATCGTATCGATTGATAGTATTTGTATGGACCCTAGAAAGGTTGAGGCAATACGCTCATGCCCATCATTGAAGAATGTACATGAGATCTGCAACTTCTTTGGATTTATGTTCTTACTACAAGCAGTACGTACAGGGGTTTGCTGAAATTGCATCTCCATTGCATGCTTTGAAGAAAAATGTGTCATTTAGATGGACAGCAATGAAAATTTCAGCATTTAAAAAGTTAAAGAAAAAGATAACTTCAAATCCTATGCTTGTGTTGCTTGATCCCAGGAAGTCATTTGTGGTACAATGTGATACATATAAAAACAGCATTGGGGCTGCTTTAATGCAAGATGGTCAAGTTGTGACTTATGAGAGCCATCTTCTCCACAGTGCAGACAGGAATTTGCATGTCTATGAGAAAGAACTCTTGGATATAATTCATGCACTATCTACGTGGAAACATTATTTGTTTGGGATTTATTTTAAAGTGCAGACAAATCATCAAACATTGAGGTACTTTCTAATGTAGATAAAGTTGTTAGAGAAGCATATGAGATGGGGAAATTTTCTCTCTACATATAGATTGTAAGAAGAATCTCGTGGCCGATATACTATCACGAAAGCCACAAATTTCAGCCAACAATATGGTTTATCACACTAAGTTGGATACCATGGAGCAATATACTATTGATTTGAAATTTGCTAATGTTTATGACCAACTCTACAATGGCCAAAGACATGAGCACTTTATGCTTAGAGATGGCTTTTTGATGACGCATGGATGACTATGTGTCACAAAGCGGCTGAGGCCTAAAGTGATCACTAAAAGTCATGCTCCTTCGTAAGCAAGACATAGAGGTATCGATGCCACAGTCAAGGCAATTGAGCATTCCTTTTATTGGCCAAATTTGAGGCAAGATATAGAGCAATTTGTCAAGACATGTATCAAGGTCTATCAAGGGGACATGAAATTTATGAAATGCTTTAATCTAACATTTGATTTAATTTAATAATCAAATGTGCAAGGTTGTAAAGCACATATGATACACATGGCAATTATTTAATCGTAATCGACAAGGACCCAGAAGAGTCAATAGATATCAAAGACAAAAGTTATGACAATTTATGCTAGCTGGCTTTAGTTGTCAATCGGTGACAATTTTGACCTTAGGACAGTTCATCGATCATTAAGTGGCGATGGTGACACTAGGAACTAGTATTAATTAATTAATTAATCTCAGTCTAAAGGTCAATTGAGGCTAGGGACTACTCAAGGTTACAAATGGCCTAGCCAATTTAATTATGGATTGGCACATTTAATTTTGGGCAAGGTCAAAAGAGCTGAAATTATTTTTTTAATTAATTAATACTAAAAATTAAATGGCTAGAAATTGTTAGAAAATGAGATTAAAAGGCTACCATTTGACAAAATTACCCATGCAATGGGAGACAAGGCTGTTTGGGGTTGATGAAGAGCCATTCAATGCATTCATCTTGTGTGTGTGTGTGTGTGTGTGTGTGTGTGAGAGAGAGAGAGCAGCTGGCCGGATTCTGGAGCAGAGGACAGCCGTTGAATGCAAGAAACAGCAGTTAGAGACCATCTAGAGGCAAGTAACAAAAGGGGAAGACCCACCAAGGGATGGCAACTACATCTATAGGCCTTCAAACAGCAAGTGACTGCATTAGATGCAGTCTGAACAAGACAGCAATCAAATTGGGGGCATTTCTCACGAAGAATTTCAGATTTCTCTGTCATCTCAGCATTCTCTCACCTTCTCCAGCTTGTGCTCAGCCATTCTTAGTAATTCTCAGCCATTTGGAGCAAATCTCAGCCAAATTTGGCGGATAATGAAAATCAAGGAGTTGTTAAGGATTTCAAATGGCAGCTCATCTATTGTGAATTGGGACAGCATTTTGCCAATTAGTGGTTCCATTTGTGCAAGTCATAGGTGAAAATCAAGGGGCAATGGGCCCAAATTGCTTGTTGATTGTTTATACAACAAGGGGCTTTTGGATCAACAAAGGAGATAGTGAAATCTTGGCTTGTACTCAATCCATTGGCAATTCAAGTTAAAGAAATACCGAAAGGGGTGGTGCTAGTTTTGGGGCCAACAGGGTGTCTATTGTTTAAGATTGTTAAGGTAAGGTGTGCATTTTAGTTTATGCTCTTTTCTTAATTGTTGTAACAGTAAGCACTTGATCAAGTTTTACCACTCTCTCCGAGAAGAATGGCTAGTTTCATACTAAGCACTAGAGATTCAATATCATTGTGTTCGAGAGTACATCTTGGAGTCCAAGTTGGAGGTGGTTTATTCTCCCCCTACAAACAATGCACACATCTTCATCGAGCCTCTTCCATAGTCTTCAATGCTTCATCGTGTGCACTTCCTTGGTCCCAGGGTCTAAGAGGAACTGTTAGCATTCTATGTATCATGTGTGTCATCTCCTACTTGTGAGCTACATCTAAGTCTAACAGAGACGAAGAAGCTTTAATACTATCCATGTTATGCATGCCTGCATTTGTCATGCCCATCAATTCATGGTCGTTTTGAGCCATTGGTGAACATCAATCCACCCAATTTTAAAGGCAATAGATCAGCCAATTCTATGAAGAGTGCCTATTTATGGCAGTTGCTTTATTGATGTCAACAATCATGAAATTCAAATGCCTCCATTCTCTCTCTCATCGCTCCATTCATTGCATTTTCTGCCACATTCTCGTATTAGAAAGTATGGAGCAACAAAAGCAAATAGATAGTGCTTATAAATCTCCTATAAACACAAAAAACACAAAATAACGCTGAGAACACAATGAGCTCAGAGAAAATAGACTTGAAAATGGAATCTATTCACCATGGCTCAAGAATAGTACAAAGGCTCAGGTTGTGGCAATCAACAGAGTGCTTCAATCTCCCTCTCTCCACCACAAAGCAAGCATGCTGAATGGATGAGTATTTGGATGTATAGGATGACGAAGGAGAGGCTGCTTATAAATAGACAGAATATAAATATAACAATAACGACTGGTGAAACAGCATTTGCAAAGGCCAAAAGTACAAGTCAACTATCTAAAATGCCCCTACTTGTAGGTCCTATCACCTAGAATATATACTCAACTGATACCCTCTCTCAGATCATGGGCGATGCATAAAATATACAATGTTTAAGGGCTCATCATGGTACATACCACAATGACAATCAAATAGGACATTGGATACCCAAAGTTGTGGATGATCAAGTCACCACCATGGTGCCTCAAAAAGACCTTGATGTCAATGTCTATCATATCAATCCATGACCATAGAGAGTAGAAATAGCCAAATCTTGATACCTATCACAAACCAACTTTGCCGAAAGCACATCATGACCATGGATTTCCCACCTTTGGCCAAACCACCCAAGTGTCTGTTGAGCTAAAATATGCATTACTTATTGATTAGCCTCTTAAACAACCCCAGAACACACTAAAAATGATCTTTTAGAGTAAAACCCTAAAACGGGGAGCAGTTCGAGAGAGTTCAGTGGAAACCCCAAAACGAGGAGCGGTTCGAGAGAGTTTAGTGGAAACCCTAATTTTTGGGGCACCCTTCCACATCTATAAATAGACAGGCTGCCCCCATTCAGCCATGATCCTTGTTTGCAGGTTACACCAGCCCACACACCCTCTGCTGTTGTTGGCGCCCAGTTTCCAGCCTGCAGCCCGCCTCCATCTGCTGTCCAACCATCATCAACTGCAGCCGCATTATCTTCAGCCTGTCCATTGCTGTAGGCGACAGCTCTCAGCTGCTAGCGACTGCTCCAAACTGTCCCAGACTGCCGTTCAGCCTGCTGTCCATCATCTCCGGGGTTAGCCAACCTGCGTTTTCAGCATTGCAGGCCCTGACACTCTCAAACACTGTTTCAGCCTGCTGTTTACAACAGACTGTGCACAATTTCCAACCTCAGATCGGTGGTATACTGCTGCGTTTACCAGTTTCCAGCCTCCAGACTACTGCATTTTGGTGACTAGCCTCTTGCCATTCACTATTCAGCACTCCTACACTCCAACTAATGGTCACACACTTTTGCCCTTTGTGTCTGTGTCTGTCTCTTTGTGTTTCTATCGTGGTCGTACACTTTGTGTGCCCTCAGTGCAAACCCTAGCAGTTTCCTTCACAGTGTCCCTTCATGAGTAGATCAAACTAGTTACTAAAAGCAAAAATTGCTCTATGTACATTGTATAATACCCCATCATGAACCTGAAAGGCAAACCACTTGAGGATTCGAGTCTTCCAAACTTAGTCGATGTTCTAAAAAGCTGCACTTAGGGTCCATCACACCTGCATATGGATGAGGCTCCAATGCCCCCCCACCACCACCACCACCAGTCTCTCATACTCTCACTTTGACATGAGTCATGAGGCATGCTAGCACCACTAGGGCTAGAAAGCTGAAGAGGTCGTTGTGGCCTTTGCTACCTGGCTAGAGTCGAAGCCCAAATCTAAGGATGATGATTCATGTGAGGAGTTCTTATCCTCCTCCTCCTCCTCCCCCATTTTCTTCCACAATGCCACTAGTTTCTTTCAATCCTTGCGAAGATGTCCCTTCTTATCACAATGCTAGCACTCACTTTTCCTCATCTTCTATTTGCCATCCCTCTTAGAAGTAGCATACGCATCCAATTTGCTATGAAAATCAGATCGTAGCATCCCCTTTAAATGCAAAGCAACCTCATGCTCAAGCAACATCAAGGTCATATGATCAAAGATAACAAGTGCTGCCAATATCCGAGCTCATAAGGTGTTAGACACACCATCAAAATCTAGAGGTAGCTTATAGAGAATAGTCCCCACAAGATGGGCTTCAAGAAGGGTAGGTTGCATGTGGCGAAGCAATCCTAGACCTATGTCACTCTAAGAAGAAATGACTAAATTATATCAGTCACCTTGAACCGATATTCTATGATTGTCCATAGAGGGTCGCAACTCACAACATTGATGCAGCCTCATACATAAGCTATAGCTTCTCCCACACCTTTGGAGATGTCTTGCAAGAGATAACTGCTGAAAGGACTTCCTTTGAAATGTAACAAAGGAGAGTCAAATATGCTCACGCATCATCATTATCCCAAGTCAGAACTATTTCGTTGTAGTTGTCTTCATCCAAATCACCTCAAATAGGAAAGGACTTTTAGAAACACAAGGTTGATCATGTAACAATGTACCAAAGCCACTTCTATACACAAGCCAAGCTGACATTAATATTACAACATGGAGGAGCCATTTAGGTGAGATGCAGAGAACATATAGCTAGATAAAAGGTTTTTTTTTTTTTTTTGTTGAGAGAGAGAGAGAGAGAGAGGCAATTTCCTATGCACAGCCCGACACCATGAGCTCAACAGTTCAAAAAACCCAAAGTTAGGAAAAAATATGAAGAACATAGTGACAAAAGCACAATCACTAACTTGAGTGATCCTCTTTAAGTGTGTCAGATCAAGCTGAAGACACATATTGACTCAAGGGCTGAAGATGATCAGGCCTCTGAAAATATACATATGTGAAATTGTTTGCATAACAGCAAAGCATTGGCAATTGAGACCCAAACAGCAGCTGATCAGCAAAAATGCAGGCTGAACTATTGAAACACAGGAACAGCAGCAAAAACACAGGTGCAGCACTGCAAAAACAGGCCACCCTGATGCTGAAAACTACCACCCAGCAGAAGAAACTGTCGCACAGGCCTGCCTAGCCCAGGACGGAACCAAACACAAAATCTGGAGCCATAAGTACATGACCAAACCTGAAAACAGTAATCAAACACAGCAACCAGCACCAGAATCAAAGACACGGGCTCTAATACTACATCAGAAAAGTGTGGACAACAAAGGCAAAGAGAGATGCTGCTAGATCTGTTGTAGACACAAAGAACACAAAAGAACAGCAAGGACAGAGTGAACTCAAAGAAAATAAACTCACAAAGTGGAATTCATATACCAAGGCTCCAGGAGCAGTACACTAGCTCAAGGAATCCATACAAATTGGACAGATAGATAAGCAACTCAGATGTGGTGGCACGCGTGCCTATTAAAGATGAGGCTACTTCACAATGATTCATGCCTTCAGTCTCACGAACAAGGTTTGAGGATTACCTTTATCAAGCACAGAGCAACATCACGAGTGTGTTATCAGTGCAAAGTTTGGTGTGGTTCAAGGAGCAAGAGCAACTGTGTTTGCAAAGGCTGATCATGTGTCCTGGACTGGGCAACAAAGCCTCTTCAAGGTTTTGGGATATGCACGTGCAAGATTGCATTAGAGGCTATCCACTATTGGCAGCCTTTGGCTTGCATCCTATCAAACTGTGGACTATTATTATACGAATAGTTATTGTGCTTGAGCATATTAATGGATTTTCTTTGTTCCCCAAAGTTCCATACTTGGATCATCTTGGTATGAGGAACGATTAGGAGACATTGTTATCAATGGATCCTAGATTCTGGTCAAGGGCGTTCAAAAGAGGTCATATCCACATGACTATGGCAAGAAAGAGCCTACACTGCTTTTGGAGAAAATTTCAAGTCTTGATTTACCCACATGGAAATGGCTATTGTTTGGTAAAAACTATCTGAACTCTCATCTTCTAAATAATCTTCAAAACACGTACCTGAAACAAGATCGAATTCCAAAGCAAAGCAGAGAATATATTTTCCCAAGTTTCAGTATTGGGTGAATTTGAGTTCAAGCACCAAGCTGAATGAACTCTAATATCTGGTGAGAATCTTTTAGAGGGCTCATGCACAGGTGAATCTAGTCTTGACCGTGCATGTGCTAGGAAAGGAGGTGATTCTATCAACATGTTAAAGGATTGATCAACCAAAAGCATGCGATATCATTAGAAAAGCATAAGCGATTTTTAATACGGTATAAAGTCAATGCTTTTCACCAAAGATTTAATGGCCAGGTTATGCTGATTCAGGGCCCAAAATGAATCACTGAAAGTGTGATCAAATAAGTTAAGAAGGTGATGTATTCCAAGCGATGTGTAAATTTAGGATAAACTGCTCGTGCATCGCGTTTACTGCGAGTCACCTGGTGAGTGTTGAGAAGATCAACTGAAACCGGTTGTAGCAAAACACTCCCGAACTTGCTGTGCACACTCTGCATAAGCCCTAACACTATCTGCACATTTGAGAGAATCCATGGGGTTTTCCAGGTAGCATCGAAGGCAAGCCTGCCGGACCCCTGAGCATCGAAATGGCTTAGGCTGGTTGACCCTGTACTGTCTGTGATGGAGCTCCTGGGCTCGGCGCTGAGCCTCCTCACGGGCTGTACTGTCCTGCGTATGCAGAGTGTCGAGGACGCGCTCGCATTCCACGACCGTCTGGTGCAAGGGCTCAAGCTCCTTGATGACCTCGCGTGGTGGATGGACGGAAGCAGGAACGGCGGGAGGGGGAGGAGGAGGGGGAGAGGGATGCCACGGCTCTTCTGGTCCGTGTCGCCGTTGTTGCCGAACCTGGTTGGGAGCAGGCTTCGGCTTGCGCACCCTCCCTGAGAGGCTCCTACGGCGATCGTAGTAACCGGGATCGGTGAAATTTATAATGAGGTCGGGGTTTATCAGAATCTCGAAGTTGCGATCCATGGCTTCTATGGCTAACCCTCGCTAGACAGCTAAATCGATCCGTGGCTATGGCAAGACCTTCTCTTGCAACTCTAGGTGTGTAGAACAAGGTGGTAATGGCGTATTTGTGTCTGCGTAGTCAGCTTGGAAACGAGTAGCAAAAGAAAGTATTTCTTGAAGGGCCAGCTGGTTTATACGAGCAAAGTGTGTGCGCTTTCATCGATTTACAATTAGAACTCTACAACCTTTTCCATGATTAAATTAGGGGCATATGTTTAAGGTTGAAATCTGCGGATGTTGCCTGCCAATTGGTTTGGGCTATGGGTTTATGATAGATAAATGACCATCAAGCGAAGGAGATGATGATGTGGCAAAAGCTCTATGGCTATCAGAGCTTGCATGTCGGCTGTCTCCTGATACAACATGTTGTGTTCCTGCCAATTGGTTTGGGCTATGGGTATATGGTAGATAAATGCCCATCAAGCGAAGGAGATGATGATGATGATGTGGCAAAAGCTCTGTGGCTATCAGAGCTTGCATGTTGGCTGTCTCCCGATACAACATGTTGTGAAGCTCCGATTGCTCCTACCAATTGCATTTTAATGCAAAAGTATAAGGTCATGCTACCACATCGACAATAATCAACATGAAATCCATTGGATGTGCCCAAAGTTTGATTCCCATGGATGGCTCAATCTTAATGTGCCCAACCTATACAGAGGAGCTTGGCACCTCAATAAATCAATCACACTACCAAAAAGTGTTTTCTTAATAGCTGCCTCACTCTAGTTGAGGTGGAGGCAATTCACAAAAAAGTGGAAGGCTCCCATGGTTAGTGCAATATATGGAAAGACTTATTAGCTATATGGTAGGCTCGAAATCGTTGGGCCTATCTACCACATTCACCAAGTTGAAATATATCTCTTTCCAAAGGGAGAAACCTACCACATTCACCATGTGCTAGGCTCAAAACCGTTGGGCCTCCCTACCACATTCACCAAGTGGAAATGTCTCTCTTTCCAAAGGAGAAGCCGCCCATTTTTAAGTGGGTTAAGACTTTTCCTTTAGCTAATCACATGCTTCCACTTCCATAGGCTCTCATGAACCCAATCTAAATTAAGGTTGGTAGTGGCCTCCTTGTGTTGGCCCTCCACTAGGGGTGTCCATACACAACTGCCACTTGCCCCCAAAAAAAACAAACAATTATCACTCTCTCGAGATGTTTTAGCATGTCCCTTGGAGTTAACTATTACATGGCAACTAGAATGTCTTTTCATTCCTTCATATAGCCGAGCTTCAAGGCAATGTTCTATTGCATGGGAGAATCACAAGCTTTGCATGCTCCATCTAGCTTAGAGACTCTAGCTTGTTGGACAATTAGATGGCAACACTTAGGTACAAAAAATTGCTATGTTGATTTCAAGAACATCATCCTTGAGACATTTGTTTTCCTATTCATGTTTACATTTGGCCACTACCAATACAACTAGAACTTGCACTTCATCAACTACATTGAGATGGGAATGTCTACCCAATTTTCACTATACAATTGTACACCTTCTATTGATATATGCAATTGAAGCAAGCCAACATGATCCAAACAACTCTAATACTTCAACATTCCAATGTGACAATGAAAAAACAAGAAAAACATAAGCGAATAAACAAGATTGTAAGGAACCAAGATGCAGTACATAAGGCATATTGTTTGATATAGCCTCCCATTGTCATTATGCCATGTACACTATCATGGCACCACAAGGCTCTTGGAAACTTGATTATCATGGTAGACACATGGGCTTGCCAAACATCTTCATGGTGTTCACAAACATATAAGTTCAAAGCAACCAAGTGGATCAAGGTACAAATTCTAGAGGCAATCACTCTGAAATTTTGCCCTCAATATAGTTGGTCAACTATAGTTGATGTGTTACAACTATGTGTCAACATCATGTACTACCTACATTCCATCTTGTGGCTTCAACTATCAAGCTAATGATGGCAAAGCAACATCATGTACTACCTACATTCCATTGTGTGGCTTCAACTATCAAGCCAAAGGTCGCAAGTGGTTTCTTGCTTTTTTTAATATTGTGGTGAAAAGTTATTAAAATAAATAAATGAGTGATATGTACAGATCATCACCATGGGTGGGTTTTCAAAAAGAGTCATTTAGACCTTCTTCAAGCTTTCGTAAAACACTTTGTGAGATTAATCCTTACTCTTAAAAGACTTCAAAAAAACCAAGACACCATTGCAAAGGTTCTACTAGAGGTCAAGTGGCACCAACATCCTTGCTGCAGGCCTAATGGCTTAACTATTCCTACAAAACCATATTGCCATGATGGCCGAGGCACAAACCACATTCCATCGTTTCATGGTGGAGACATCCCTACCATTTTTCTCTTTGAACAGTATCAATGGCTTCATTGAAGCCTACTTTGTGAATCCATTCTTGAACCTTTCTCCATAATCTTTTGTTTTCATTATGTTCCCAAAATAGATGTCTTACTAATTCTATTTCACTCTTGCAAAGGCCACAAAGGTGAGACACTTTCAAAGCTTTATGCAACTGTTCCCGAGTGAGATATTTGTTCATCAAGAGCCTCCACAAGGCAAATTGTAGTTTTTTTGAGGGCCTAGACTTCCATACTCTTCGAAATCTTTTTGACCCAAATGCCTATCTTAGTCCTTAGGTGCCATTTGCCCCAACAAGAAAATGTTTTGGCTAAGTGGTCCTTTGAAGCCTTAGAGAGGTCCTTTGTGCCACAACACTTGCATTTGGGAGAGGCTAAAAACTTACAAGGATTAGCATTACTTATCACCTTGGAGATTGGCCAATCAGGCCTCATATGATCCAAAAAGTGCTAAAGGAAGTCCACTACCTTGTCTTTGAGATTAAAAGACAATATTTCTTGATCAACCTCCATGAATCTCATTGCTTTGCTATCCCACACTCCTTCCATCTGATCAACTCTTTGCCCACCATGTTGTGGGCAAGCTTGGGGTGGATTTCCATGGGCCAAGTAGGGTTTTCAAAGGCAAAATTAGCGGTCCAAATTATTTGGACCAAAGAAGTGTCCCTCCCTTCTATATTTAGAACCTATCCATTTTGCCTCCTTAAGGGTCTCTTGCCATGCTACCACTATTGTTTAAGCCATCTCAGAATGGGGGATATTAACCATTTGAGAGGATAACAAGGGGTCCATCCATTGCATCCCAATATTCCTCATACCTCTATTGGGCATACTTTTCAGCCAGCCTCTAAGAATTTCAGCCCAAGGGCCACTCTCCTCCATTCTCTTAAAAATGACAAAAATGAGGGCCTTGGATCTCTCGGCAAGCTCGATGACACCCATGCCTCCTTCAGACTCATGCATGAAAACTAGAGACCATGAAATAGATCTCCATCTTTTCCTTCCATTAGACTAGTTCCACAATACTTTGGTGAAGGACCTCTTGAAGCCAACCTAGAAGGTTTGACTAAAGTTAAGAAGCATGGCCAAAAAGGTAGTCAAAGAGGCAAGCATCACTTTAATGATGGCCACTTTCCTAGGTAGACTTATGGGCTTGTTCTTCTAGCAATCCACCTTAGATTTAATACTTTTATTCAACCAAATAGGACGTTGCCTCTTTGTAATCCCAATATTAGGAGACACCTAAGTAATGAAATGGTTAGCCATGTTATAGATTTTTGCAGGTTGTTATGTTAAGGAAATGCTCCACTCCATTGAATAGTTGATGCAAATAACAATCACTAAGAAAAAGAGAGAGAGCCATAAGAAGACACTCTCAAGCTCCTTGCACAGAGGAGAGAATATTTCTTCTATTTCTAACTTCCTCCTTACCATAGTTCTTTATTGCCTATGTTATAGCCAAAACACAAGTCATCCTAATTGTGAGGACCTAAAGTGGGCCCAACACTGGCTCTCTAGCACTAGACGGACCTCTAAGACACACAAGACACCCCACACGGCCTCGCGGCCAAGAGAGTCTAAGGCTCACACTACACTAAACTCTAATATCGATTTTGCATTTGTAATAGAATACAGTCCAACGTTTACCTTCCCTTCTCCTTAGAGGGAGATCCCATAACATATAGGTATAACACCTCGTATTACATACACAAGAGGCAACCCCTCAGTTGGAACACGGTGGCCTCCTTGTAGCTCTCCTACATCAAGGGGATTGCCCCCAAGATGCGTTGCCTCGACATAAAGAACAAGCGTACAAGCTCCACTCTTTTGTATATTGAACGATCCAGGAGTTGATATTTCCTCACTAAACTTATCCCAAGGAATCGCTCGTCTAACCTATTGTAAGGTCTTCCTCACACTCTCAGTGTTGTTCAATGTTTGGCATATAGGTGCTATGGATCCATGATTTTATACCACGTGGCATGAAAAGTGCAGAGGTGGATGCCTATTGTGCACAAACATTTATTCCAAAACAAATCAGCAAAGTGGAGTGTAAAATCAGTCCTTCGATGATTTTCAACCTATTTGTTATTGCTGTGTTGCTAGAGACTAGCTGTTGGGGGTAAAGGCGCCTTCGCCTAGCCCGTGTATTATTACACTAACAATACCCGCCACTACACACTGTAGGTGGCGGGCACCCGTCATAGTCACTTATTCTTTATTCTTTTAGTAATAGTTTAAATAAAGGAAGGCCTGGCCACACATTGTGGTTGTTGGAGTTCCCACTTTTGAGTCTCTCACTCTCTTGGCTCTTGCTCTCCATCCAACATAGATCTCACTGCCAAGCTTCTTCCTCCTGGGTTCCACTTCCCTTTCAACTGGTATCAGAGCAAAGGCATTGGAGCTTGCTCAGCATTCTCTTCAGCCCGGATTTGAAGAGCTTCAACCCGAGCTTCAATGGGAGTCATGGCACCTTCATTTGCAAGTACGTTTTGATCTCCCACCTCCTCCCCGAGCTTCCGAACCTTCATCAGCTTCTTCTCAAGCTGCATTGGAGCCCCTTGACCTTGACAAGTGCCCCCGAGGGCTGTTGTAGATCCTCAGCCCCCAGGAACAACCAGCACAATTTTCGGTGCATTTTTAGGGGGCTGGGTTGATCTGCTCCCTGGCATTTCCCTGCTCCTCCTTGGCTTCTCGGCACTCTTGGCAACCTTCTTGAGCATTGCTTGACTCCCCAGCATTGGTTCTTAACTCTCAGTGATTTATTCGAGTGCTTCCCCCTTTCACCCTTTGCTGTATACACAGTCCCAGGACTATCAAAACATGGCAGCACTTGACATTTACTGTTTAATGCTTCTTGCCATTGCCCGTTTGATGCCTATTGATGCCCGAATGTTATGGGATGCTATGTATATGCTTTGGGACTGATTTGGAGCAGATTTGAGCACTGTTTGAGCTTTATATAACAGTAAATTGCTTGTTGTAATACAGTGGGATGAAGCTCATTTACTTGGTGTATGCATTGGTTCATGGATACGGGGTGTTTCCTAGAGGTTTGAATGATCATACCGATGTATCTGGAGGTTGTCAAATGCTTCTTCTTGGTTCTAGAATGATTTTAAGCTTGTATTAAGCTCCAACTTGGTTGTTCTTCATTGGCATTATTTGGACGAGTCTATGCCTATTGTCATTGCTTGACATTTAGGTTTCTTGCATTTATGCCTTGGTCAGATATGGATGCCACTTGGTTTGCCCATGCTTGAAAATTACTTGGAGCTTTATCTTCAGATGTATTTGAGCATTTTGGATCTACTGGGCATTACATTTGGTGGTCAGTTACATGCTCTTTGAATGCTTTCAGGCTTATGCTTTACGGGTCTGAGATAGCTTGGGATTTATGCTCCGAATGTACCCTACTAGGATTTGGCATGTCTAATGCTATGTATTTGATGTATTAGAGCGTTGCTTGCTCTCTTTGCATCTGACTTCACTTTCAGTGGGAGCCTCTTGGTATATTCGAATGTACACAGAGTCTTGTCTACAAATGAGCTTGAGCTTGTGGGACAATTACATGCATTTGCTCTCTTGAGAGCTTTATGTCTACAATTTGTCTGTAGTGGGCTGATTTGATACGCCTATTGGGTTAGGCACCTATCTCTGTCACAGGTTTGTCAGTTTTGTATGCATCCTGGATGGTTATGTATTGAGCTTCTTACTCTATCAGTTATGCTTGTGCTTGGTCTCTTCTCTTACCCCGAGACCCATTACATGCATGACTTCTAGACCTATGAGATGTCTCTTGCCTGGCAGGTTATTGGTTTGACAGTTCTTGGTACTTCTTGCCCCTGGAAACTCACTATTGGATGTATCTTGCTACCTAGCAGTTGAAGTGACATATGTATCAATGATTGCTTCATTTTGGGACAATTTTACATACTGTTGTCATTCATTACAACAAGCTGAAATCTGCAGATTTTGAGCACTTCTATGAGGGTAATGCTTACTATTTGATGTTATCTTGGTCATATTTGGTGGACAGGTGCTTCTCTTGGTGAAATCCACCCTTTCAACCAGTTTTAGTAGTGGTTTTAGTGCATTTTCTGCTAATTACAGCAACATGAAATTTTGCCTTTTTGCTTTGATTTGGGACAGTATGGCTGGTCATCTAAGAGATATAGCTGTCTTTAACATTGCCAAGATGGATGGTACCAACTATGGGTATTGGAAGTCCCAAATATGACAGCTTTTGGTGTAGAAGTTGCAGATTAACCCCTTGCGTTTCAAGGGTGTCAAACTTGAGGATATGGATGATGATGTTTGGATGGAAGTTGATGAGCTATGCAAGTCTACCATTATTTTGTCACTCTTAGAAGAGGTCCATCATAATGTTGTTGAAGATGAAAATCAGAGTGCATGGGATTTATGGGAGAAGATTCAAGAGCTCTATGTGCAACAAAGTCCTACATCACAGGTTATTGGCTGAAGCAGTTATTGGACCTTCGCATGAAGGAGGGGACCTCCCTTTCATCTCATTTCAGTCAGTTTCATGCTATCATGAAGAGTCTGTTGTCACAGGGTATTGAGTTCAAAGACAACTTGCACCTGTTTTTTCTGCTTGGCACCTTGCCTGAATCATGGGATGTATTCAATACTGCCATATACACGAACAAGCTTGATGGGCTAAAAATCAAAGATGTTGAGAGTGCTTTATTGACTGAGGAAATCAACAGGAGAAACAATGATGCTTCCCGCTCTTCATATGCATTGACCGTTAGAGGTAGCAAAAATGGTAGGCATGATAATGATCATAAGGACAGGGACTCTCAGAAGTCCAGGTCCAAGTCACGTGGTCGCAATAAGTCCCGTGGACGGATGTCAGATCTTACGTGTCATTATTGTGGGAAAGTAGGACATATTAGGCCACAGTGCCATAAAATGCGCGATGATAAGCACAAGGAAAAGGAAAAATAAAAAGTGTAGGAAAAGTCTTCTGAGTGTAGTATTGTACCTGCAAAGTCCAGTGTGAAGATAGAAGAGGTTAATGTCATGCAGGCCACTGATTCAAATGATGATTACATACTTGCAGCTTCTGCACGTGATGCCTTACAGACTTGTGAGATACATTCTATGTATGCGCAGTGCTGGCTTTTGGATTCGGGTGCGTCCTTCCATGTGACACCCTGTAGAGATTGGTTTCATACCTATCGTACCATGTTTGGTTCTGTGCGTTTTGGTGATGACATGTCTCTTGACATTGTGGGCATTGGAGATGTTAAGCTACAGTTTCCTTCTGGTAGTTCTTTTGTTTTGCATGATGTACACTATGTACCTACGTTGACTCGCAGCCTTATGTCAGTTGGATAGCTTGATGATGCAGGGTATTTTGTGTCCTTTGGAGACTCTATATGGAATATTACTCGTGGCAGGCTTGTACTTGCAAGAGGTGCCAAGTCTGGTAGCCTCTATCTCTTACTTGTATTTAGAGCTACATTGGATCATGTTTTATTTGTGGGTTCTACTCCCATGTATCCCTTTGGCATGCTCGTTTGGGGCATATGCCTCTTAAAGGAATGAAAATGCTCCGTGCTTTACAATATCTTCCGCCTTTTGACTCTTCGCATTTTGATTCTTGTGATCATTGTTTGTATGGCAGGCAGATTAGAAATACGCATAAAAATTCCGGTAACAAACACATGGGTGAGCCCTTGGCTCTTGTGCACTCAGATGTATGTGGGCCCATGCCCTGCCAATCACTTGGTGGAGCAAAGTACTTTGTTACTTTCATAGATGATTACTTATGTAAGGTTTGGGCTTATCCCATAAAGAGAAAATCTGATGTTTTAGACACATTTCTGCATTGGATTGCATTGGCATAAAACTAGTATGGGAAAAGGCTCAAATGCCTAAGGTCAGATAATGGGGGTGAGCATGTATCACGTGCTTTTGAGAATTTTTGTGATAAGCGGGGTATTAAGCGTCAGTTGGTCACCCCTTATACCCCACCCTAGAATGGTATGGCTGAACGCATGAATAGGACCATTCAGGAAAGGGTCCGTAGTATGCTCGGCCAGGCTGGCTTACCGCAACACTTTTGGGCTAAGGTAGTTACTACTGCAGTGCATCTCATTAACCGGTCACCTAGCAATGGCATTGACTTTCAGGTTGCAGAGGAGGTATGGGCAGGCAAGCCCCCCTCTTATGATCATTTGCATGTCTTTGGATGTGAAGCATTTTGCCATGTGCCCAAGGACACATGCAATAAGCTGGATCCTAAAAGTGTCAAATGCATTTTCATTGGCTATGGAGATGCAAGAGAGATGGGTTACCGTCTATGGGATCCGCAGGCGCGGAAATTGATTTGCAGCCATGATGTCATCTTGCATGAGGACAAAACGCATATGCAGCTTGAGAAAGTGGTTGAGGTACGCAGTGGGCTAAGTGGCTGGTGGTAGGGTTGTTGGAGTTGGTGGTAGGGTTGTTCTTTGTTGGGGATTGCATTGATGGTTCTTGGCGGGCTTGCAGGATGATAAAGGATAAGAATTCAGAGTTGGATGGTGATGAAGAACGAACGACACTTTTGTTGGATTCTTCAATACTTGCAATTGAAAACCTCTCATAGGTGGTCTCTCCCTAGGGGTAGTGCTAATCTTCTCTATCGTGCACAAGACATAGTTCAATTAGTTTGGAAGATGGGTCGAACTCTAAGCAAACTCTAAGCAAGCTGAGAGTATTGTCCTGCACTTGAGGACCCAAACTTTGTATATATTTTGGTGCAAATATAATGTGAGTGCTCGTGCATACTTAGATATTACCTAGTTAGAAGACCGTGGGCTGGTTTCTCGTAACAATGTGTGGATGAAGCAAAGTTATCCATGTTGAGAAGAAGTACACGTGAATGTATATGAGACATCCTTTGCATTGTGACTGCACGACGTACCATAATTGAACACAGGGACACCGCACTTTCGATAACTGGGAGCTATTGGACTTGCTTGATGAGGACGGTGTACTTTTCATGGCCATTCATGCGGTGCTTACCACAATTGATTGCAATGGTATTAAGGCAGAGTGCAAGAGGGAATCATGTGAATGGGTCAGGGTGACAGGTCTAACCATAGGCGAGACAAGCTCCCTAGGTATGTCCTACCCTTGATGTGCCCTGAACAATTGTGGGTGATGCTAAAGGGCTAGGGGACTAGGGACGGAGCCAGCCGACCAAGGTCACTGGACGTGCCTAACTTGAGGACCCCTAGGTGTTGTGCTATGATCGTGGGTGCTTTGTATCTTTTTCTTCTTTTCTTTTCTTTTTTCTTTTTTCGTTTTCTTTTTCTTGTGCTTTTTTCTTTTTTTCTTCTTTTTTTTTTCTCTCTCTTTTTTTTTGGACTTGCCTGAGTACAACCATTGCAATATGTTGAGGCTATTAGCCTTTCAATGGGCTGGGAAATGTCAAGCTTCGAAGGCTCAGGAAATGGATATTACAATGATGATTGTGCCCTAGCCTCGTTGTTAGAGAAGCAGTCGTTGAGATGGGGAGATACACTTGAGATATTGCAACCCTCTTTGGAATGTGCGATGTTGGTACAATTGGGGTAACAGCTGCCATGAGTGCTCGGCGTAGAGTGTAACCCAAAAAGAGGAAGTGGTTAAGATCACGCTTTGGGCCATGCAACGTGGACACTTGCACGGGTGATCTTTGCTTTCGGCAGCGTGGCTTTGTTGCGGCTCTTTGTGGGGTCGGTGGACTTGCGGTGACTTGGGCATTGAACACTTTCACACAAAGACATGTGTCATCCTACATTCACTTGTTACTTCATGAGAGTACATGCATGGCATATGCCGTAACTAGAATAAACCAGTGCAATGCAAGGAGACATCACTTATCTGAATTCCATGGTGTTGGCTTGGATACTTATCACCTGCGCTTGATTAGCTTTTTCTTTTGCTAAAGACGTGAAATATATTAAACGCAAATATGAAAAGTTTGTACAATCGGGGAACATGTCAGCACTTAACCATTTAAATACAAAAAGTCATGGCCATGTAGCATTTGATAAGCCTTTTATACAACATGGGGCTACTCTATTTGTACGAGGCGGAGTGAGTCTGGGTGGTCAGGTGACTGAGGCTGTGCTGGTGAGGGGCTCCTTTGAGGCTGGCTGGGGAAAATGTCGGCTGGGACAGACTCAGATGGGACTCGGATGGTGTAGTCCCTGGCCGCAATTGTCTCCAAAATGCTTTTAAACAATGCGTCGAATTTCTGCTTGTCTTGAGCTGCCCTCTCCTCTTTTGAGCACCTGGTGCCTGAGCGTCTAGTGGGAGCCTGCACGATCGGTGTTGCCATAACCCATGTGCTTCTTTGAGCTTCTATTCCCCTGGCCTGGGGATTTTTTGACCTACATCCGAGACAGTGTTGCTTGGAGCCTTGTTTCTTTGCATACCTTTTAAGGGTAGGTACGTAGCGTTTCGGCGGAGGAGCTTGTGCTACATGCTCCCTTTGACGGCGGATAGTGTCCTTGCAAGCCAATTGCACTAGGTACTCCATGTCGGTTACCGTAGGGGGACATGCAGAATGCGAACCAAGGATTAGGCCTTGAGGTAGGATAAAACTATTCGCATGGAAGGGATTATACAGTGGGTTGTGTTTGTTGTAGAGGGATGGCCCCCATGATGATGTTCATTTGGCCTCCAGCCATTAACAGATCTTGGATCATGCTAAGTTGCATGGACTGGTTGTCATGGAGTGGGGTAGGGCTCATCCTCGGAAGGATAGACTTGAAAGGGGAAAAGGTGTGTAGAAAGGAACGGTTCCCTATCTACACCATCAGAGATGTTGGTCAGGGCTTTCTATGGTGGTAATGAGGGTTGCATGCCCTCCACCTGGAGGCGGGAATGGTCACACAACTTCTAAATGTGTGGTGAGAGGAGGACCTGAGGAGCTTAGCCTATTGAACCCAACTCTTCTCCCTGTGCTTGACTATCATTGCTTGTGTGTGTTGATATTGTCTATACAGGGTCACAAAATTCATTGTTTATTTATGTACATATTTACGAACCCATGTCACTTCACGAGGATAAAAGCCAATTGTAGAACTCCAGATTGTACTGGAGTGTGGCACACGCATCTAGTACTCGTGGCAGCTTACTCAATACCGATAGATATTTTGCAACATCAAGTAGCATGGAACCTTGTCCGAGTCTGCTGGCAACATGTAACTCCTCCTCAGTGAGAACCTTATTAAATAGAGAGTTCTCTTGGCTAGTTTCAGCAAAGTCCGTACCCCGAATGGCAGTCAGCACTTGAAAGGAAGTTGGTGCCACATAGGTTGGGTCTCTTTGAGACCGCCATTTGACCAATCGCTCCTCTGAGACTATCATGATCTCGGCTCCTAATTTGACCATTACAATGCAATTTTCACACCAACGTTGTTCAAATTGACTTCGATCCTCTGATTGTCACTTTAGTTGCTCTATCTCTAAGAGATTTGGTTGGTAGAGCACATCATTGAATGTTACAGTTAAGCGTAGTTCGTTAGCTTCCTTGTCAGAGATGAGTCGCATGCATTCATGCAGGAACCTGTTACAGTGCTCGTCAAGATGTTATTGCTCTTCCCAGGATAAGGGAAATGGCAAGTATTCTCCAAGCTGCTCTTTAGGGAATGTGCCCATGTCTACCAGGACATAGACACGTGTGAACACTTTGAGCTTAGCATCCAACTCAGTTAAGTATTTTGCGACACTTCTATGTTCAACGAGGGCTTGCTCGGTTGCTATCTCATGCAAGGTTCTAGGAGTTTGCCTAGGCTTTAGCATAGTTGGGGGCTCAGGCCTAGACAAGCAAGATTGGTCAATGCTAGGATTTCTTATGCTCTTGGGGTTTCCATGTTTCTCCTGAGGCTTTATTATTGCGTCATGGTTCTTCTTGGACATGACTGGTATAAATTTGTCACCCTGTTGTGACAGCGTTGTATCCACTCTTGATTGGTCAATGCAATTTCTATTGTCGGTGGATTGAGTGTTGCAAGCAACCGTTGATGGTAACGACTACTTTGATTTTTCAGAGCACACGGATGTGTCTGAGGTTTCACCGCTATTAGGAGAGGCATCGATGGGGTCATTGGTGGATGGGCTCGATGCTTTATTCCTCAGCTCTCCACCACTCTTGGTGTCAATGTTCTTGGGGTCCACAACCACCTGTAACTGCTATTGTTTTCGATGTTTTTCTCCTCTTTTTCTTGGTTAGTGAAGGTGCATCTCTCAACGACTCAAGACCCTAGACTAGGTCAACAGTTGATGTGCTTGGTTGGGCCTCAGCATTCTCTTTCTCTAGTGTGTCCTTATGGGACATAGCCGTGGCCTACTGAATAGCCTCGCTAGGTTGTGAGGGTACAACTGCCTCCCTTTTGGAGAGTCTAGCTCTTCCCTTCTGTTTAACTCCTCCAACCTAGACTTTAGGTGCTTTCGAAGTGCTAGAGTTGTCAATGAAGTTGGTTGCGATATCTCCTCCACATATAAACTACTAAGGACATGTTCCGCAAGGGGCATTGTCACATCCAAGGGCTGTGACTGTTGTGATCCCTGATTGGAAGTAGTAGCAGCTAGTTTAGTGGACTTGCTATTATTGGTGGATTGTGGTGTCAAGTCCTTAGGTCAATTGGAAGTGGTCGTGTCTTTTGTTGCCCTTAGAGCATTTACTTGCATAGATCGAGTATCAATTGAGCTAGCCACAGTGGATTGCACAAGCATATCCTTAGGTTGAGAGCTAAGGGTGGTGTCATGTCCTGCCTCTTGGACATTTGGAAGCTCTGATGTAGGTAGATTTTGGGATTGAGTAGCCGCACTTGACGATTGTTGTGCTTCATGTGTCCGTTTAGGGGAAGAGGGTGTAGGAGACTTGGGACTCCTAAGTGGCTTTGACACTGGCTAGGAGATTTGCTTGTGGCTGTTAGATGATTTGGCTATTTGCTTTGTTGAGTATTTAACCTTGCCATGAGCAATGTTGTGCATATGATGCATGCTATCCTCTTGGGGAATCAAAGGCTCCTTGGGCACTAGTGGCTTTTTTGTATCCTCAACGATTACATCTGATATCTGCTTATCAAGCATGCTTGGTTGAGGATCTACCCTCCGATTGGTCCTATTTGGTTTCTTGATTTTGACCATGAGAGGCTCGGTCACTCCACTATTGTTGACTCGAGACTTGGTTTTTCGTTTAGATCTCCTCCTATGCTTCTTTGCTCTTGATACGATTTGGCTTTCAATCGACAAGGGAGGTTTAGTAAGAGGTTTTGGTACCCAAATCCATCGGTTACATGCATAATATCCTTGAGCACGTAGCAATGCTTTGAATATCCATTGTGGCATTGTGCTGACCCTCCATCAATGCCTTCGTTTATAAGGCTTGGGCTTCTTCTGGGGTCTTCTACGATATTTGTAAGTCCAAAGCCCTTCCTTGGCATTGTCTCTTGACCTTCTTGTTTCAGGCATGGCCTCACTCACTGGTTCTCGTTGTTCGACCTGTGCTCATATCAACTCTTTCAAAAAGTCCTTGCTCTCGTTAGCAGGCTTGACTGTTAGGTCAGCACCCTCCTTGCCTTTTCCTCGAGGTTTGATGAGGTCACCCTTGCTAAAGGTTGTGACTATCCTCACACCTGGTAGTGTCAGGTATATCCTCTGTGCTACATAGTCGGCCTCACACTTGGTTGCCCTTTTGAAGGGTCTTCCTAGGAGGGTTTCCTTCCCGTAATTAGCACTATTTGGAGGAACATGAAATAGGATAGGCAAGCTTTCAGTTTCAATTGTCGCAAGGATTTTGCACTTCCCTATGAGTGCTTGTGGTTGTCCCCCGTAAGGGCTAAGAGTTGCATTAGTCGGTGTGAGCTCTGGTTGGCCTAGTAGGGTCCATGATTCATAGGTCAAGATATTAAAATTTGCTCCTTCATCAATCAGAGCATCGATAGTATGCTCTCTTTTCGTGGTGAGTTTGACTCTAAGATAAGCAGGTGGTCCTATGTCTTCTTCTTCCAGGTCTTGGCTTGTAAATTTAAGCCTTTTGACAAATGCCCTTGAGTTCCCAACTGCACGACTAGATGTGGATTCTCCACTGATGTCTTGGATCATCAGTGCAATGTTATTCAAGGAGCATCTATCATTAGGACTGTCATATTTAGTCATTCTCGCTGTTGTAGCTTGATGTTGTTGCTTTCTGCTTTGACTAGATGCAGTCCGAATGCAACACGTATGTGTTTTTGCAACGTGGCCTTTTTGCCCTTGTTGGCTAGATTGGCCCATTGATGTTCTAGGGTCTCTGTTCCTCTCTGTTCAGGTATGGGATTTTGGTTGCTCTTTTGTGAGTGAGAATCCATGCTCATGTAGAGCCATCACTACACTAGGGTCCAATTTAGAGGACCTGTCATGGCGTGCGTTTTCTCTCCAACCTACTTGGGGGAGGTGTAGAGGGGGCAGAGCCCCTTCTGTAGGGGTCCAGGTGGGCAGTCCCCCCCGGCCCATAGGGCCATTATGGTAAATGCCATACGTCAATTGAAAGACCGTTTATAGCCAAATTTTGAACTACTTGCTCTAAATTTCAGTCCAGTGATTGATCCATGATATGGTTTCGGCTCTATATGGTCTCTCGGTCAGTTTCAGGTCTACTACCTCCGCCTAGCCGCCCGTGTATTCCTACACTGATACTTACCACCCCTGCACACTGCAGGTGGCGGTCGCCCGTCACCATCACTTTATTCTTTATTCTTTTAGTGACAGTTTGAATAAAGGAAGGCCCGGTCACACATTGTGACTGTTGGAGTTCCCATTTCTTGTCTCTCTCTTTCTTGCTCTTGCTCTCCCGGCATAGCTCTCGGTGCAAGCTTCGATCCTTCTCTCCTTTCAAGATGTTTGGGCTTGAATCAACTTGCATTTGAGAATTTTGTGGAGGAATTTGCATTTGGTTAAAATTTGAAAAAATCAAAATTTGGCCCAACAAGTTTGAGTTGCAGGGGCCGAATCCCCGATTCGGCCCGTCCGAGGGCCGAGTAGAAAGGGCCGAATGTCAAATTCGGCCAGTCCGAGTTTGGTTATCCGAGGGCCGAGTGGCCAAGTGGGCCAAGGGCCAAGTCAGGTGGTCCGAGTGGTAGTGGGCTGAGGGCCTATTCTGGGACTCGGCCAAGGTGGTCCGATTTTGAGAATCGGACGAGTTGGTCCGATTGTGAAAATCAGACATGTGGTCCGATTTTGAGATTGGGTCCGATTCTCGCAGTGGTTCGATTCTGGGAATCGGATCGGACAGGGTGGTCCGACTCTAGTAGTCAGATGACTCTGGTCCGACTCTCGCCAAAATTGAATGGTCCGATTCTGGGACTCGGACGGACTGGTTCGACGGCCTACGAGTTGCGCCGATGTCTCAAAGTGAACGCCTACTCCACGGAATCATCCCGTGCCTTCCAAATAGGTGCAAAACAATACAAGGAACTGCCAGGCATACCTAGAATCACTGTGGCGCTCGAATTGATCAGCACTTCAGAGGTCTCCCCGCAGCTCTCTCTCTCTCTCTCTCTCTCCTTGGCTCTCCAGCTCACTCTCTTCTCGCAAGGCAGAATGAAAAATGTGGTCTTTCTTGGTTCCCTAGGCTCTTATTGCCCCATCCCAGCCTGCTGCAACCTCAGAAGTTAATCCCTCACACTGTTCCAACCAGAAATCTGATCATGTGCCCCTATTTCCCTGTTTCCAGCAGCAAGTAGAACCCTTCTATTTTCCTACTTTTTCCTATTCTAATCTCAACCTAATGCAACAGAAATCAAAAATAGATATGGAGATGGATGGTCCTACTCTAATATTCAACAACAAATCAAAATACTTACTTGCTCCAAGGATTAAATCCTCCTAAATCTCTTAACTATCTCGAGCACCGGTTCAGGCTGCAAACCTTACTTCTATGCTCGATTCGATGCGCGCGATGCTCAAGGCTTGATTCTGTTAGTCCCGGCAATAGAACCAAAATGGAGGGGAGCTATAGAGCTCTACCTCGAGACCTACGGACCGCTTATTGATCAAGCGTTTCAAGCCGAGCGGCCATGGCTACCTCTCACATAGCCAATGCGCAATGCCTACCTTACGGGTGTAGTGAGCTTACCTTGATGCTCGATCGAGCTCCCTCCTCTCTCTTGCACTCCGGTAGCTCCACGATCCAAGTGCAAGCTTCAAGCAAGCTCCATCCTCAAGCTCCACGCTCCAAGCTCCATAGCCGCAAGCAAGAGAAGAGAAGAGAAGAGAAGAGAAGAGAAGAAGAGAGGAGAAGATGGAGAGCTTCTCCTCCCCGGTCCTTCACCCTCACACACTCACTCCCTCACACTCTCACACTCCCTCTCTCAAGCACAAGCTCAAGCAAGCAAGAAGAAGAAGAAGAAGAAGAGGAGAGCCGCTTTTGGCCACACACAAGAATGAGCTTCTCATTCACTTTTCAACTTTATATACAAAACCCTAAATCCCTTTTTAGGCGGTCATCCCTTTATCCCCTTTTTTACATGGCCGGCTGTGGTCTAGGCCCTTTTCCCCATTGTCCTTCTATCTTCCTAGCTTTCTTTCCACTGCCCGTACACATTTACAAATTGCACGGGTGAGAGCCCGACGCTCCTTAAATTAAATCACGATGCGCTTGCGCTCTTTTACAAAAGTATTGACTTGCGCTTTTCCTTGTGCACCTTTTTCCCTTATTTAGGACTTTTCTGCGCTTCTTGTGTTTCCAGATTTTTCTTAGTGTGCCTTAATCTTCTATTCCACTTTGCCTTGGCCTTTGTCTTCTGCATTAGCTTTTCCAGATTTTCCACCTTGTTCGTCTGATGGTTAACAGTTTTAACAGATGTCAATATGACTTTTTTACATGGGGACTTGTATGATGAGATTACATGGAGCAGCCTAAGGGCTTTGCAGACCCTGGTAGGGAACACCTAGTGTGCAAGCTAAAGAAGAGTCTATATGGCTTGAAGTAGGTACTTAGGGAATGGTATCATAAGTTTGATCCATTCATGTAGTCATCAGGGCTACAACCGTAGTGCTATGGATCCGTGCTTGTACACGAAGAAAGCCCGTGATGGTTCTTTACTGATTTTGGTACTCTATGTGGATGACATGCTTTTAGTAGGGATAGCTCATGAGGAGCTAGATGCTCTTAAGGCTCAGCTCAAGAAGAGATTTGAGATGAAAGATCTGGGACAGGTCTCTCATATACTTGGTATGTGCATTACGCGCGATCGATCTCAGGGACTACACTATCTGTCATAGAGGGAGTACATTCATAAAATCCTTGAGCGCTTCTGCATGCAGGATGTTAAGCCTATTGGCTGTCCATTACCTTCTCATGTGCAGGTTTCATAGGCCGATTGTCCAAAGAAAGATGAGCACAAGGCCGAGATGGCCAAGATTCCCTATGCATTAGCCGTGGGTAGTCTTATGTATGCCATGATAGCCACCAATCCAGATATTGCTTTTGCAGTTAGGGTTGTGGCATGTTATATGGCTACACTTGGCAAGAAACATTGGGATGCCGTGAAGGGTATCATGAGGTACTGAAAGGCACAACAGATATGTGTCTTTGTTATGGCAGCCAGGATACAGGAGTCGTGGGATACACTGACTCTGATTATGCAGGACATGCAGATAGTAGGAAGTCCACTTCTGGCTATGTGTTCACTTATGCTAGAGGGGCTATCTCTTGAATGTCTAGGGCGCAGAAGTGTATGGTCCTTTCTACTACGGAGGCCGAGTATATTGCAGTCATAGAGGCTTGTAAAGAGGCTATCTGGTTAGGCTGTTTGATTGCAGACTTTGGTATGACAAATGCTATGCCTACACTGCACTCAGATTCTATGAGTGCCATTTAGTTGGCCAAGAATCTGTGTTTCGTCTTCCATGCGAAGACGAAACATATTGAGGTGAGGTATCACTTCATTCACGAGGTCGTTGAGGATAGGTATGTTGATCTTGTCAAGATTTCGACTTAGCAGCATCCTGCAGACTTGCTCACAAAGATCCTCACTACTGAGCGCTTTGCCTTCCTCAAGAGATTGATGGGCATTGGATGAGATGACGTCTTTTTCCTCATCTTGTTGTATATGTGCACATGTTGTACTGTCTTTTCTTTTTTCTCTCTCATTGGGGCAGATTTGCCTTTAAGTGGGAGGTTGTTGGGGGTAAAGGTGCCTCCGCCTAGCCGCCCATGTATTACTACAATGATAGTACCTGCCACTGCCCATTGCAGGTGGCGGGCGCCTGTCACAGTCACTTATTCTTTATTCTTTTAGTGACAGCTTAGATAAAGGAAGTCCCGGCCACACATTGTGGTTGTTGGAGTTCCCACTTTTGAGTCTCTCACTCTCTTGGCTCTTGCTCTCCATCCGCCATAGCTCTCACCGCTAAGCTTCTTTCTCCTAGGTTCCACTTCCCTTTCACTAGCACCGAGTTACCTCGTGCTACTAGCCTCTTAAAACTTAATTAAAAGATCATTCTATATGACGTGCACAACCACATGATCAGACTTTACTTCATTTTCAACACTTAAACACTTTCACAACTTTTTTTTTCTCCCTACCGCTTATGTGTTGCATCGTTGCATAGGTGTAAGGTTTTTTTTTTGGTCATTTTCGATGTATAAAGCAATAAAAACACACTAAAACATAAAAACAAGGGTGAACCGAGGCTTAACCTCATGTCTCAACCTTGCCAAACATGCACGAATATTAACCATATTTTTTAATTTATTTGTCATAAAAAACCTATTTTTTATTTTTTACTATTTTTCTATATTTATTTATCAAGAAAATAGAGTATTTACTAGTTTTTTTAATTATGACAACTGAGAATTATCATTCTCTACATTTCATCCCTCATGCATTTTTTAAATCTCACCCAAAATGACAAAAACCCCATTTTCTTTGTAAAATGTGTGTTTTTTTGGGTTTTCAAGAATTATTTTCAATATTATGGCATTATGATTTTTGATTTTTTTAAAACACAAGCCTCAAACAAACAGTAAACAACATGTGTACCAATTTTCATCCAATATGAACATCATTTGACCAATAAAATCTCAAATAAGAGCCATTTTCCTTCATAAAAGAGAGTTATCGGGTTTTCTTTTGTCGCGGGTTTTTAAAATCTGATTTGGGACAACATATCAGTCCAACATTGATGATAAGTCCTCCAATCATCCATCTTCAGCCCCACTCGATTCAGAAGCGATCTGGGACACCACCGGACAAGCATTCACCAATTGGGCTTCTTCCATATGAATTGCCTCTTAGGGGAGAGAGAGGGAGGAGAGAGAAAGACTAGTTTCTGATCTTCTGATTTGGATAGCCATTTCAAAGGCCGAAGGCGGTGATTGGAAGCGAAGAAAGAATGTAGATCACTGCTACATTTGGTGGGGGGGAGGGGTTGTCTTCAGTCCCCACACCTCTTTTTTTTCCATGGAGAGGGGGAGTATGTCGCCATTTTGCTGCTGTGCACAGACCCCTCCCCCCCCCCCCCCCGAAAATCAATTTTTTGGGGTGGGAGACCCCAAGGGTCACCCCCTTTCTTTTCAAGTCCTTTTACACTTGGCCGCTTTTGGTCTTGGCCCTCGGGCACTCCCATTCTTGTGTTCAGCGTCCGTTTAATGCTCCGAAAAATTTTCCTTGACCGACTCGAAGTTCCCCACTGCCGACCACTTCTAAAAGTCTCATTTGACATCTTGAGAAATTATAAAAATTTCCGAACCATCACTTGGTGGGTCTTTAAAGCACTTTTGGCACCCATCAGCTGCTTGCTGCTTAAAATCGATCCAATTGCCTATGCCGCCTTCGACAAAGTTTATTTTTCCCTTGAAATTAGGATGTTTGGGCAAATTTTAAGCACCTTTCGGAGGCAAAAATCCACCGCTCATTGGCGACCACGGGATAGGGTGACTCAGCCCATCGAATCCCACGTATAGATCTACACATGTACAATCATAAAGAGCATCAAGCTGATACAAAATAGATACACAACAAACCACATCACAGCTCTCACTCTACCCCCTGTCAAGACCAAGGCATGAAATCCATGAGAAGTAGGCCTAGGATACTCTGACAGAAAGCCTAAAGCTAGTCACTAATCAACTGTTCCAACACAGCCAAGTTAAAAAGAACTATCAAAGAGGTCATCCTAAGTGGTGATCTAAACTACTTTCCTAAGTGAGGACAACTCAATGAGGAGATTCTCCTAGGCGAGGACTCCTATAGCCTGATCAAGAAATATTTTTTTTAGCACATTTTTTCTTTTAGGCCTTTGTTTTCTATACTCGGACATGTAAAAAGGAGGGAGGTGAGCGTAGTGACCCAAGGAGAATAGGGCATTGGCCTCAGGTCCTGTCTTGGTACCCAAGAACCTACCAAGCCCTCGCAAGGCGACACTTAATCCTTTTTTAACTCTCACTTTTATTTTCACTCCAACCTTCCTTTCCTTTTCTTATTTTTATAGCTAGATGCCACCCCTAGGAAGACAAGGCATTGACTCATTCTTAGGAACCTACCAAGCCTCCGCAAGGCAATGAATAACTGCTCAAGATTTTTCTTTCTTTCTTTTTCTATTTTTATAGAGGTTAGAACCCCTTTTTACACACCTCCGTATATTCATATATTTTCTTTCAAATATTTAGGATTTTTTAAATTTGTATCATCATTTTGTCTGGCAGGATTTTCTAACTGCCTCACATTAACAGGAACTCCTAGAACGGCCACCCAGGTCAGCAGAACATGGTCACTAGAACTTCCTTCTAAAACAGGTCTTTCAATACCTGACAATGCCTTTGCAGGAGGCAATGACTACTCAGACCACCCATAGACATATTAACCTATGCATGGGACTTCATGCCTTGATTGTCGATCCCCAACAAACGAAAAGAAAGTAACCCCTTACATACACATATATCATTATTTGCTTAAGAGAAAAGGGAAAAGACTCGGGAAGGGGACAAAACCACCTAGAATGGCCACAAGAAGCTCCTCCGTAGCAAAGGCTCCCTCCAGTGACTTCGTCAACCTGTATGATGCAATCACTACAATAGAAAACCATTAAACATATATGCACCAAACCGACATATGACCCTCTTGACCAAAAGAAATAGCACATTTTACTAATGAAATCAAACATTAAAACCTCTCAAAAATGGCCCTCTTGGCCAAATGAGATCAAACAGAATAACACATACACATCCCTCCTTGGAATAAGGAAGATAGATGAAAATACGCTCCATTCCAAGGGGAAAAATTTGGCTCATAGCCCTAAACTAAATGCATCAAGTTGTGATCATCCCTCCTGCATATATAGCAAGAGGCGTATACATAACATGTCGTCTAATCAACCTATGGGTCCAAGATAATAGTGGTAGATGGGTCTCAGCCACTCTTCATATTACCCATACCAACCATCGCCTGCCATATAACGCGTGGTCTGATAAAATTCCCCACAAGCGACCAGGTCCTGTCTCATTATCAATAGCAACATCCAAACTAGGACCACAATTGAAGAAGAGGTCCTCTTCATAAGCAAAGTTGGCTAAGGAATCCACAAACGGATTCCAAGAATGTGGAATCAGCTGAAGAGATATGCTCTCAAATTCATCAAGTAGGGTTATAACAGTTCGATGATGTATGCAAAGGATAGGATTCTGGACTATGTATGTCTCATTTAGTTGATTTAAGATTAGCTGGAAATCCCCTTTTACTAACAACTGCCGAGTACCACCTTTCTTGGCAATGTTCAGTTCCATAATCAAGGCTTTATACTCCGCCACGTTGTTGGTGAATTCTACCATGAGATAAATAGCTAATTTCATTGTAACTCTACGTCGGGGATCTTGGATAACTACTCGAACTCTCTCTTTTTTATTAGCGCCCCTGGATGCTCCATCAAAGTATAACGTGTACATCCACAATGGGTTTACACAACCAACCATCGGGAACTCCCCTATTTGTAATTATGATAGTCAAAATTCAACATGTTTAGAGGATGAATTGATGGCTCCATCCCACCTTCTTCATTAAACTCAACAGGGATGCTTGTCAAAATTTGTAAGCAGTGATGGTAGAAAACTTTAATTTCCCACACAAAGGTTCCGTCTTCTTGTTCAATCACTTTGTATCCTTTGGTCCACCAAATAAGCTTCCCCTGAAGATATCTTTACTCTAGATATGGGTGCTCCAAATAAGCCCCATCAACCAGTTTAAGCTCTCCTGCAGGTCTCAAATCAACCCCAACATGGACTTGCAATGCATTTATTACGTTGGCATACTCAGAAATAATAAGGCTTAATCTTATTAAGATTAACTTTATTTTTAAATTCCACTCCCTCTAGATCAGTTAGTAAAGCCGTGGACTTATTTTTACCTATCCTAACTACCTTGTAAGGGCCATCCCATCTAGCTTCTAGCTTCCCTAGAAATAGCTCCCTATGTGCATCGTAATATAGAACTAATTACCCCTTCTTAAATGTATATTTCTTCACTTTTAAATCATGTAGCCGCTTCATCCGATGCTTAGCTACTTCTTGGTGCAACAAACTCTACAATTTGAGCTCATCCAATTGGGCTAGAGTCGTAAACCACTCAAATAGGGTCTCTTCATCACCCAAAGAATGATTGATTACGAATCTTATGGCCGGCTATGAATCTTATGGGCGGCAACTCAATTTCTAAGGGCAAGACACACTCCTCTCCATAAATCTTATGGTCGGCTACGAATCTTATGATCGGCAACTCAATTTCTAAGGGCAAGACACACTCCTCCCCATAAACTAGTTTGAATGGGGTGTGGCCAGTGGCTCGTTTAAACGTCGTGTTATACGCCCACACCGCCACATACAATTTTGTATCCCAGTCACATTTCTTTTCGGAGACTATCTTTGACAAGATATCCACAAGTTGCTTATTGGTACTTTCAACTTGTCCATTTGCTTGTGGGTTATAAGGAGTCATCTTGTTATGCTTAATTTTCCATGCTTCAATCAAGCTTTTAATCATCTTGTTTAGGAAATGGGTTCCATGGTCTGATACTGTTTCCTTTGGCAGATTGAAGCGGCAGATGATCTGCTCAAGTAGGAAACTGGCAATCTCTTTTGCATTGTCATGCCTCGTCGCTTGTGCTTCTGACCACTTTGTAAAGTAATCAGTTGATACTATAATATATCTCTTCTGAGTAGTAGATGATGGGTTAATAGGAGATCCACAAAGTCAATGCCCCACTTCTCAAATGGAAGTATCACATCTCTTAACATACTCAAATGAATCTTGGAAGATGGACAGCCACCAATATCTAGCTCTTAAAACCTTTTGTGCCGTCAACCGCCCAACAAAGTGCCCCCTACAAGCAGAGTCATGGCACTCCCCCAAGATAAATGGAACCTCGTCAGGCATCACACATTGGCGATAGATATCATCAACCCCCTACCCATATAGTGTTTCTGCAATTAACACAAATTTTAAAGGCTATTGTTTAATCTTTCTCTTCTCGGATTTTGATAGGGTAGCTCCAGTCTCTCCTATAGATAGATAGTGCGTTATAGCAACATACTAGGAGGGAATAGACGCTGTATCAATCTTAAACTGAGTTTCCATGTCGCTTCCTTTAGCCAAGACCTCTTTTGGCTCTCTGAAATCCACAAGACATTCTACAATGCATTGTAGCTTCGATGGCTTGCTCTTAATCTCGTAATCAAACTCCTGCAAAGTGATTAACCACTTTGCTAAAAGATCCAAGCGGATGCAACTTGTTCAGCAACAATCGAAGCCCTTTCGCCTTCGCATTAAAAACCACCTTCTCATAAAGAATGTAGCGCCTGAACTTTTTGGTTGCAAATACCATCATAAGGCACAACTTCTCCATATAGGTGTAGTTAATTTCTGATATGCCCAACTTTCAACTAGCAAAAGCTATCAGATGGTACCATTTTTCCTCCCAAATTTAGGCCAAATAGCAGCTAATACTATGCATTGTTGCTGCTGAAAATATATAAAATATTTCACCCCTTTTAGGTGTTCTTAAAACAGGTGCTTTGGCAAGCTCCTACTTCATATCATCAAAAGATACTTTGCAAGCATCACTCCATGCAAACAGACATTTAAAGGACAACAAATTAGTTAATGTAAATGTTCTTTCTACCAGGGCATTTATAAACCTCCAATAATACCCTATTGATGACAAAAAGCTATGTACCTCCTATGGAGTGTGTGGCGGACTCATAGTGACTATGACCTTGATCTTTTCAAGGTCAGTCGTGATCCCTACTGAACTAACCACATGGCCTAATAATAGCCCATAAGGTACCCCAAAGATGCACTTCTGTGGGTTAAGAGCTATGAAAAATTGTCTGCAATGCTTAAAACACTTTCGCAAAATGATCAACTGCCTTTCTCTTATGGTGACTGCCCCCAAATTGTCAATAAATACTTTCAACTCCTCTTAGGAGATATCATCGAAGGTCTTATAAGCTATTCTTTGCCATGAATTAGGTGCATTATATCAACCAAATGCCATCACATGGTACGCAAAGGTACCAAAGACAATAATAAATGACATTTTTAGCTTGTCTTGCTCAACAATTGCCATTTGGTTATACCCTGCAAAGCAATCCATGAACAAATATATTTCCTTACCCGCTAATTGATTCAAAATTTGGTCAATAAATGACAATGGGTAGTTGTCTTTAACAGTCTGCTTATTCAGCTCTCTAAAGTCTACACAAAGCCAGATTTGATTATTCTTCTTCTTTATGATCACAATTGGTGAATACCATTCAGTATGTTGAACGTGCAAGATCAAGCCTGCTTTTCGCAACTTCTGTAGCTCCTCAAACAGCCCGTCCCTTAGTTCAAAAGGCATTCGCCTTACTTTCTGACGTATGGGCCAACTTCCTTTCTTTAGAGAAATGGTATGCATAGCCAAGCTGGGAGGAATCCTTGAAGTTCATCATAGCTCCAAGAAAAGATGTCACGAAACTCTTGAATTAAGGACACATAGTCCTCTCTTTCTTTTGAATTGAGCATGGATCCTAATTTGATTGGCCGCAAATAGTTTGGTATACCAAGGTCTAACTCAATTACATCCGCGTCTCTTATTCGATCTTGAGGCTCTATCGGCTCATTCAATGTTATCTGATAGATGTCTTCTGTAGTGAACCCTTCTTTAGATCCATCACTCGATGACGTCTCACTACCAGATAGATCATCTACAGTTTCTAGTTCAGTAGAGGATAAAGGAGCTCTCTCACTTTGAGGAGACTTAGGGTAAGCATCCACTATTACACGGTTGGCACCTCTACCTAGAATCACTCGACCAGTAGGTATATCGATCGATAGTCTGTTTGTAAAATCCATGGCCTGCCTAGCAAAACTCGATAGCTAGGACGTCCTGCAAGCCTTATCACCCTAAAGTCCAGATAGCATTCCACGCTTGCAATAGTAATGTGGACTTTAGTGATGCAACCTTCTGATTGCCTTAGATTGTCATCGGCCATCCTAAGAAGTGTGGAGCCGTCTTTTTGGATTTCTAGACCTAGCCTCTCCATCAAGTTTGAATACATGATATTGACAAAGGATCCAGTGTCCACGATAACATGCTCCACTAATATTCCATCCATATATGCTGGAACCCTGGGACAATGCTTTTCAACATGATCAAACCAATCTTCTCCCACTCATGCTATGCCTAAAGGTTCTACAATATACCCAATATCCAAGATTTTCTTGAGTTCCTTGCGTACTCCTAGAGACAGTTTCATCAATTGCAGGAGGTTTACGTCTAGTTTAACTTCACAAAGAGGACTTGCTAAATCAAATTTGTGGTAGTTAGCCAAAGTTCTCTTCTCTCGCCAAACCATTCTCTCCTTTGGTCTTTGGACTGGCTTTGGTCCCTCTTTTTTAACTTTTTCCTTCTTTCTTGGCAATTCTTTATCCTTCTCGGGATCAACTTTACTATCAGCAGGCCTGAGAGGTCCACCTTCCATATCAGGATTTAGGACTTGCCTTCACCTAGCATCTTGCTTAGGGTTTCCCTCGATAGGTTTTACATTTCCTTTGTCACCCTCTCTAGTCTTTTGACCTCTTGTTACGGCTCGTAGATTAGAAGTTTAAGTGTCATTGATACGTATGGCCTCAATAAGGCTGACTCCACTGCTATGAGGCAACTCCTCGACAATGGCCTTTTCTCTTTGCAATATTTGTCTTGGTCCATCACCTTGTTGGAGATTATTCCCTTGTGCGTGATGATTAACTGGACCTAATTGTTTACTTCCTTGTTGGAGAGAATTAATCTTACTCCAACAGGTAGTAGCTAAGTGGCCAGACTTTCCACAAATATTGCATTTGAAATTTGGACAATTCCTAGGGAAATGTTGGCCACCACACCACTTACAGCTGAATCTTGAGGGGGCACCCTCTTCAGGGCATCGACTCCCTATCAAAATCTGCTTCTTCTTAAGGAAATTGACATCCATAGCTATTTGTCTATACTATTTGGTAATCATGTCAGTGTAGTGCTTCATCATATCCTTGACTTCACCAAGGACATTTGAGGCACTTGACTCATAGCCATTATCATCTATTTGTTGTCCCATCAGTCTAATCACTTGATTAGGAATCGGCTGCTGTCTTATTGGGACAACATTCGAGTTTATTGTTTGGCCTTCACCATTTAGTGGGGCCGTCTGACTAGCCATAGGCATAGTCACACTAGGAGGAGCTAGTAACATAGGCAAATTTGGCATGATACTCCCTCTTCCATTTGCATTTGACATGGGGTCCCCTTGACTCCTGTTGGTCAATGCCAAATTATTGCCATTCCAATTTACCCTTGCTGCATAAGCCGCTTGCAAGTGCGACTCTACTCCTTCTGCTTGGGTAATAGTAGAGTCAATGTTAGCCAAAGCAACACTACTAAGCTGCACCTGGATGTTGAAATCTAATCCACGTAGGAAATATTGCAACTGTGCAGCCAGTGGAATGTGAATATAAGTATCAAGTTTACAAAGAACTTGCTTTAGTTTCTTGGCATAGGCTTGGACATTCTCATTTGGCTCCTGGCATGTTACATTCAAGACACACAACCAATACTGTCCACCCCTCTCAGGGGCAAACTCTCTATGGAAGGCTGTGAAGAATTGGTCAATGCTAGTTATGGTTCCGACCTCTAGACTGTGATACCATATTGTTGCCCTTTCTTTTATTGTCATATTTAAGAACATAATTAAATGCCTTCGTCTTGGATTCGATAGTTGAACATGAGTTTTTGAAACTCATTAATATGGAGTTCTCCATCTTTTTCTCTAACCCATGGAAGATGGGCAAAGGTGCTCCTAATGCTGGTAAATCCAATGTCCCTGCTAGAATTGTAATGGGTTGCGCCATGGCTACAATTGGATTGACAATAGGAGTTTGTGTAGGTAAAACTACACCCCCACTTGAAGTGGGTTGATTGATTAGAAGAGGGGAAGTATTAGGACTTCCTCTTGCACTCAAAGGGTGGCTTGTGACACTTGGGTTATTAAAACCACTACTGCTTATGCGTATCGGGTTGCTCCCGTGAGGAGAATAATGCCTTAGAATCTCAGCCCGCCATCTAGCCCTCTTAGCACATTCCTCTCTTTGTATTTCGGCTTGATGGTTCTTGTCAGAGGACATAAATAGACTATTTGGTCCCTAGAGACCCTAGATTCGAAACCACCACTTATTGGCGGCTCCCAACAAACACACCACTTGTCGGGACCTAAAGTGGGCCCAACACTAACTCTCTAGTACTAGCCGAACCTCTAAGACACACAAGATAACCCACACGGCCTCGCGGCCAGGAGCATCTAAGGCTCACACTACACTAAACTCTAATATTGATTTTGCATTTGTAATAGGACATAATCCAACGTTTACCTTCCCTTCTCCTCAGAGGGTGATCCCATAACATATAGGTATAATGCCTCGTATCACATACACAAGAGGCAACCCCTGGATTGGAATACCACGGCCTCCTTGCAGCTCTCCTACATCAAGGGGATTGGCCCCAAGATGTGCTGCCTCAACATAAAAAACAAGCATACAAGCTCCGCTCTTTTGTATATCAAACGATCTACGAGTTGATATTTCCTCACTAAACTTATCCTAAGGAACCACTTGTCTAACTTATAGCAAGGACTTCCTCACACTCTCAGTGTTGGTCAATGTGCGGTATATAGGTACTATGCATCCTGGATTTTATACCATGTGGCATGCAAAGTGTAGAGGTGGATACCTATTGTGCACAAACATTTTATTCCAAAACAAATCAGTAAATTGGAGTGTAAAAGCAACCCTTCAATGATTTTCAACCTATTCGTTATTGCTGCATTGCTAGAGACTAGCACTGAGTTACCTTGTGCTACTAGTCTCTTAAAACTTAAATAAAAGATCGTCCTATATGACGTGAACAACCAAAAGATCAGACTTTACTTCATTTTCAACACTTAAACACTTTCACAACTTTTTTTTCCCTCTACCGCTTATGTGTTGCATCGTTGCATAGGTGTAGGGTTTTATTTTTTGTCATTTTCGATGTATAAAGCAATAAAAACACACTAAAACATAAAAACAAGGGTGAGCTGAGGCTTGACCTCATGCCTCAACCTTGCCAAACATGCATGGACATTAACCATCTTTTTTCTTATTTATTTGTTGCAAAAAAACTTATTTTTTATTTTTTGCTATTTTTCCTATTTATTTATCAAGAAAATAGGGTATTTACCAAAAAAAATTATTATGACAATTGAGAATTACTCATTCCCCACATTTCACCCCTCATGCATTTTTTAAATCTCATCCAAAATGACAAAAATCCCATTTTCTTTGTAAAATGCGTGTTTTTTTGGGTTTTCAAGAATTAATTTCAATATTATGGCATTATGATTTTTGAATTTTTTATTCACACAAGTCTCAAACAAAGCAAATAACATGTCTACCGATTTTCATCCAATATGAACATCATTTGACCAATAAAATCTCAATAAAGAGCCATTTTCCTTCATAAAAGAGAGTTACCGGGTTTTTTTTTGTCATGGTTTTTTAAAATCTGATTCGGGACAATAGATCAGTCCAACATTGATGATAAGTTCTTCTCCAATCATCCATCTTCAACCCCACTCGATTCATAAGCGATATGGTACACCGCCTGACAAGCATTCACCAATTGGGCTTCTTCCACATGAATTGCCTCTTAGGGGAGAGAGAGGGAGGAGAGAGAAAGACTAGTTTGTGATCTTTTGATTCGGGCAGCCATTTCACAGGCCAGAGGCGGTGATTGGAAGCGAAGAAAGAATGTAGATCACTACTGCAATTGGTGGGGGGGGGGGGGAGGTTGTTCTTCAGCCCCCACACCTCTTTTTTTCCATGGAAAGGGGGAGTATGTCGGCATTTTGCAGCTGTGCACACAAAACCAACCCCCCCTGCCCGAAATCAAATTTTTGGGGTGGGAGACCCCAAGGGTCACCCCCCTTCCTTCTCAAGTCCTTTTACACTTGGCCGCTCTTGGTCTTGGCCCTTAGGCACTCTCATTCTCGCGTTCGGCGTCTATTTACTGCTTCGAAAATTTTTACCTAACCGACTCGAAGTTCCCCACTACTTGCCACTTCCAGAAGTCTCATCTGACATCCTGAGAAATTATGAAAATTCCCCAATCGTTTCTCGGTGGGTCTTTAAAGCACTTTTGGCACCCGTTGGCTGCTTGCTACTTAAAATCGACCCAATTGCCTATGCCGCCTTCGACGGAGTTTATTTTTCCCTTGACATTAGGATTTTTTGGCAAATTTTAAGCACCTTTTGGAGGCAAAAATCCACCGCTCACTAATGGAGATAGGGCTTGAGTTGTTCCTATTGGTTGCTTTCCAAATGTCCTTGAGCAATTGACAAAAATTCTCCTTCTCAACAAAGTAATTTATTATTCTTGTGTTGTAAGGGTTTGGATGTTCGTTGTCATGTGAGTATTTGACTCACTTTGCTTGTGGCTTGGCAACCATGCATGCTACAACATGGCTTTGTCTAAGTAATGATACATGTAATTAGACATGGCATTGTGCTTGGATCTCACCACTCTTGTTGTAGAGTATATTAGCCCATTTGTGTGGCATTGAGTAGCAAAACAACATATTTCCAGTTTGGTTGATGCTTCCATGCATAATACCTTTCGTTGCACATGTTTGCCAAATTAAGCCTTTTGTTGGGCCTCAACAATTAGTGCATGCTTAGTGAGAAGTGGATCTTACTCTTACATAGCTATTTGGTGTTAGTTGGTGTTTCCTTCTTATCACTCTTACATATCTATTCTCAATCTGGGGATTTGGATCTTGTATGGTATCAGTTCCATAGGTCACTTGAAATGGAGTAATTTGAACCATAGCCATTTTATATATTATTTTGTGGATACAAAGAATGGCCATTCTATCCATGTTGAGTAGATATAGAGCATGCTATAGAAGTCATGATAGTTATGGTAGCTTGATATCACTTTCATATCTTACACATAGTTATTGTATATGATATTGGATTGAGGCATTCTATGACTCAAAATGAAGAATGTGACAAGAGCTATATATTTGAGCAATCAAAAAGTTGATTTTTTGTAGCTTTTAGTTTTCTATTTTACACATAATAGAACAATTCTAGTTTGGATAGCACTTTTGGACAAGTGCTCGCACTTAGAGGCTCTTGGATTACTCTTGATTTGGGATTTCATAGAAATTTCCATGGATTTGTTATCTTGAAATATTTAGCATGTTGGTTTATGTTTACTTTATAGAGATTATATGGGTTGCAATTGATTTCTGAAGGCAGTTTGCATGTATTTGGTCTCTAATGGTTGTTTTATGCTCAAAAGATAGTCAAAGTACTTGGTAAAGCTTGCAAAAAATTAATATGTCTTTAAAAGTTCTCAAATGTCATTTTTGTATTATTTTTACATTGTTTTGACATTTGGATAGGCATTGCTTAACTTTGTGTGGCACTCTATTTGCAATCCATTGGTCTATATTGAGCTTGCAGTTGGGTGTTCGTTGCTGTTTTTGGTGTGTAGATATCATTTTATTATTATGGCTTCTTTATCAAGTTTAGGTAATGCATTTTTTACTATTAAAGAGCCTACAAGTAGGAACTTTTCATATTGGAAAGAGCAAATATATAATGTATTGGTCCAGAAGAAGTAAGTAAAGTCAATCAAATGTAGCGGGATTAAGCTTGAGAACTTGGATGTAGATGTATGGGAGGAATTAGATGAGCTAGCATGCTCTATTATTATGTTAACACTCTCAAAGTTCATATATTTTAATGTGAAAGACATGATAGGTGCATAAAGTATACAAAAAAAGCTTAGTGACTTGTATGAAAGAGAGAGTGTAGTCTCGCAAATTTATTAATTAAAAAAACTCATTGACCTCTACATCGAGGAGGAAGCATCAATATATAATCACCTCAATGAGTTTAGCACTAATTTTAGCCAATTGATATCTTAAAATATTATCTTTCATGATTTAGTGAAGGCCATGTTTTGGAGCATTGTTTCATGTTACACCACATAGGGAGCGGTTATTATGATGCTAGGAAGAGAAAATGCATCTGTCTTGGAAACAACTATGCATGTAGCATTATTGCCATTGGGAATATACACTTTTCATTTGCTAAATGGTTCTTTTTTTGTTTTGCAAAATGTATGGCATGTTCCAAACTTGACAAAAAGATTGATTAGTATATGGCAGCTTGATGATTGTGGTTATAGAGGGATCTTTGGTGACCATGTGTGAAAGTTTTGCAAGGGATCTCTTGTTGTAGCCAAAGCCCAAAATCTAGTACTTTGTATCCTTTGCATGTTTCTAGTGTTAAAGATAATATTGTAGCTCACTATAATAGCCATTTATTTCTTTATGGCATCATCATTTGTGATATATGTCAATCATTGGAATGAAACATTTGTGCCATTTGAACTATCTCCATTGTCTTATTTTTCTGATCTTGGTTTTTATGTGTGGGCTAGTGTCCACTATTTCATTAGGTGGAGTATTGCCCTTTGTCACTTTTATAGATAATATCATAAGGAAGGTTTATGCTTATCCTCTTTGTAAGAAGAGTGATGTGTTGAATCCATTTCAAAAGTTCTCAACATCCTTTACATAGAATTAGTCAAGCAAGAAGCTTAAGTGATTGAGGATTGATAATGGTGGAGAGTATAACTTGCATGACTTTACAAACTTTTGTGCTAGTTGTGGTATCAAGAGAGAATTGATAGCTCCTAAGAATCCTTCTGAAAATGGTGTGGCTGAGAAGATGAATAGGACCACTCAAGAAAGGGTCTATAGTATGCTTGCTAATGCTAGTCTCACTAATGGATTTTGAACTAAAGCTATAAGACAACATTGCATTTGATCAACAAGTCTCCTAGCAAGCCATTGGATAATAAGGTACTAGAGGAGTTATGGTTTGGTAAGAGAATCTTGTTATGATCGCTTGTGTATTTTTAGCTACGAGACATTTATGCATATACCTAGAAGCAAGTGCAGTAAGCTTGATTGTAAGTCTAAGAAGTGCATTTTCATTGGATATGGAGAATCATGTAAAATGGGCTATTGCTTATGGGATATTGAATCAAAGAATGTAGTACATAGCCATGATGTTATCTTTAATAAGGATAAAATGCATAAGCATCTCATTAAAATGGTTGAGATTTGTAGAGTATTGTTTCAAGAGGATAGGCACCATCACATGAGTAGATTGTATGGCTTGTTCCACATGATATATGGCTTGGATAGCTAGCAAATGCTAAGGTAGGATTGTTACAAGATGATAGATAGCCTTACATTTTATAGGATGGACAAATGGAATAGCTAGAGGCTCCTATTGAGCCAGTTTTAAGTAAGTCTATGAGGGTTTCTAAATCACCAAATAGATACACTTTGTCTCTAGACTATGTCATGGTCACATATTGTGGTTGTGGTGAGCCTTCTTGTTATGCAAATGCTATAACTAGGGATGACAATCATAAATGAAAGTATGCAGTCAAATATGGATTCTTTGGTAAAGAATGCTACCTAGGAGTTAGTTCCTTTGCTAAAGGGCTATGTAAGTGGCTCTACAAGTTGAATGATTTCCATATGATAGATTGCCTTAATACAAGGCGAGATTGGTGGCCAAGGATTTAAGCAGGAGAAGGAGATTCACTTTGATGAGATCTTTTCACCAGTAGTCAAGATGACCATCTATTGTATGGTTCTTGTTTTGGTTGTTAGAGAGGATATGGAGTTAGTTCATATGGATATTAAGATCACTTTCTTGTATGGGGACTTACATACTAATATAAAGATCACTTTCTTGCATGGGGACTTGTATGATGATATTTACATCCTATCGTGTGAGGGGTTTGTAAATCACCAACTTCGAAGGCTTCGTCATCCACTCCAACCATTATCGGCCTCCACCACCTCAACATTTTGATCAGCTTTGAAAGGGAAGTGGAACCCAGGAGGAAGAAGCTTGGCAGTGACAGTTATAGCGGATGGAGAGCAAGAGCAAGAGAGAAAGTGAAACTCAAAGTGGGAACTCCAACAACCACAATGTGTGGCCAGGCCTTCCTTTATTCAAACTGTCACTTAAAGAATAAAGAATAAGTGACTGTGACGGGCGCTCGCCACCTGCAGTGTGCAATGGTGGGTATTGTCAGTGTAGTAATATACGGGTGGCTAGGCGGAGGCGCCTTTACCCCCAACAACCTCCCACTTAAAGGCGAATCTGCCCCAGTGAGAGAGAAAAAAGAAAAGACAGTGCAACATGTACACATGTACAACAGGATGAGGAAAAAGACATCATCTCATCCAACGCCCATCAATCTCTTGAGAAAGGCAAAGTGCTCTGTAGTGAGGCTCTTCGTGAGCAAGTCTGTAGGATTCTGCTCTCAGTCAAAATCTTGACAAGGTCAATAGACTTGTCCTCAATGATCTCGCGAATGAAGTGGTACCTCACCTCAATATGTTTCGTGTTCGCATGGAAGACTGGATTCTTGGCCAACTGAATGACATTTATAGAATCCGAGTGCAGTGTAGGCATAGCATTTGTCATACCAAGGTCTGCAATCAAACGGCCTAACCAGATAGCCTCCTTGCAAGCCTCTGTGGCTACAATATACTTGGCCTCCGTAGTAGAAAGGGCCATACACTTCTACGCCTTGGACATCCAAGAGATAGCCCCTCCAGCATAAGTGAGGAACACATAGCCAGAAGTGGACTTCCTACTATCTGTATGTCCTACATAATCAGAGTCAGTGTACCCCACGACTCCTGTATCCTGGTCTTTGAACTCAATACCCTGTGGCAACAGATTCTTCATGATAGCATGAAATTGACTGAAATGAGATGATAGGGATGTCCCCTCCATGTGAAGGTCCATTAACTGCTTCAGCCAATACATTTGTGATGCAGGACTCTGCTGTGCATAAAGCTCCTAAATATTCTCCCATAAATCCCATGCACTTTGATTCTTATCTTCAACAACATTACGATGGACCTCTTCTGAGAGTGACAAGATAATGGTAGACTTGCATAGCTCATCAACTTCCATCCAAACATCATCATCCATATCCTCGGGTTTAACATCCTTGAAATGCAAGGGTTTAATCTACAAATTCTGCACCAAAACCTGCCATATTTGGGACTTCCAATACCCATAGTTGGTTCCATGTTAAAGAGAGCTATGTATTTTAGATGACCAGCCATACTGTCCCAAATTACTGATACATATGTCACTGCAACTGCCAGGTAGCAAGATACATCCAACAGTGAGTATCAAGGGGCAAGAAGGTACCAAGAACTATCAAACCAATAAACTGTCAGGCAAGAGACATCTCATAGGCCTAGAAGTCATGCATGTAATGGGTCTCGGGGTAAGAGAAGAGACCAAGCACAAGTACAACTGATAGAGCAAGAAGCTCAATGCATAACCATCCAAGATACATACAAAATTGACAAACCTATGACAGAGATAGGTGCCTGCCCCAATAGGCGTATCAAATCAGCCCACTATAGAGTAAGTGCAGACATAAAGCTCTCAAGAGAGCAGATGCATGTAATTGTTCCACAAGCTCAAGCTCAAGTGTAATTAAGACTCTGTGTACATCCAAATATACCAAGAGGCTCCCACTAGAAGTAAAGTCAGATGCAAAGAGAGCAAGCAACACTCTAATACATCGAGTACATAGCATTAGACATGCCAAATCCTAGTAAGGTACATTTAGAGCATAAAGCCCAAGCTATCACAGACCCGTAAAGCATAAGCCTGAAAGCATTCAAAGAGCATGTAACTCACAACCAAATGTAATGCTCAATAGGTCCAAAATGCTCAAATACATCTAAAGACGAAGCTCCAAGTGATGGTCAAGCACGGGCAAACCAAGTGGCATCCATATCTGACCAAAGCATAAAGGCAAGAAGCCTAAATGTCAAGTAGTGACAATAGGGATAAACTGGTCAAAAGCATGCCAAAACTGAAGCCAAATGCCAATGAATGACGACCAAGTTAGAGCCTAATCCAAGCTCAAAAGCATTCCAGAACAAAAAAAAACATTTGACAATCTCCAAATACATTGGTATGATCATGCTAATCTCCAGTAAGCACCCCGTATCCAAGAACCAATGCATACACCACGTAAATGAGCTTTAGCCCACTGTATTACAGCAGCATATTTACTATTAAATGAAACTCAATTGGTGCCCAAATCTACTCCAAATCAGTCCCAAAGCATAGATATAGCATCCCATAACATCCGGGCATCACCGGGCATCAATAGGCATCAAACGGGCAATGCCAAGAAGCATCAAACAGTAAATGTCAAGTGATTCCCTATTTTGACAGTCCTAAGACTGTGTATACAGCAATGGCTGAATGGGAAAGCACTCGAATCAATCATCGACATCCAAGAATGAATGCCGGGGAGTCCAACAATGATTGGAAAGGTTGCCAAGAGTGCCGAGAAGCTGGGGAAGAAGCGGGAAGTGCCAGGAACAGATCAGCCCAGCCCCCTAAAAATGCGTCGCATTTTTTGCTAGCTATTCTTGGGGACTGGGGGGTCTTCAGCAGTGCTCTAGAGTACTTGGCAATGTTGAGGGGGCTCCTGCAAGGTGCCAATGGAAGTCCGGAAGCTCGGGGATCAGGCATGAGATCAAAACATACTTGCAAATGAAGGTGCCGTGGCTGCCATTGAAGCTCAGGTTGAAGCTCTTCAAATCCGGGCTTAAGAGAATGTTGCGGGCAAGCTCCAATGCCTTTGCTTTGATACCAGTTGAAAGGGAAAAGGAACCCAGGAGGAAGAAGCTTGGCGGTGAGAGCTATGGCGGATGGAGAGCAAGAGCAAGAGAGAGAGTGAAACTCAAAGTGGGAACTCCAACAACCACAATGTAATGTGTCGACTTGTCTGCCATTGAAGCTCAGGTTGAAGCTCTTCAAATCCGGGCTTAAGAGAATGCTGCGGGCAAGCTCCAATGCCTTTGCTTTGATACCAGTTGAAAGGGAAGAGGAACCCAGGAGGAAGAAGCTTGCCGGTGAGAGCTATGGCGGATGGAGAGCAAGAGCAAGAGAGAGAGTGAAACTCAAAGTGGAAACTCCAACAACCACAATGTAACGTGTCGACTTGTCTGCTGGTAGGACACGTCTTAGCAGCCCATCGGGAAGAGAGTCCAAAAGCGCCGCTCGGCACTCCCACGGAATGTCACGAGGTTTGCGACCTAGGTCTTCCCGAGTCTACCACGAAGCGGAAGCATTTTGGCCGTTCCCACTTAGGACTGACCTGAATTAGGGTTTTCCTAATGGTCAAGTTCCTAGAAAGTAACTACTGTCGAACCCCAGACGAACCCCAGATGAACTGCTTTACGCAGAAATGTCAGGGTCGAAGCAGATTTATACTACACTTGGTTCAAGGAGAATGGGAAACGAGAGGGATGCGAAGCTCGACCTCTCTACCTGTAAGGCATAGTCCCATTCCGTTCCCCTAAAATAGTACAAATCGGGACTCTAACTCTATAGATTCTAGGTCATTGTTACCTTGCTGTCAATTCCTTTTGAGAAAAGTTCTCGGCCAACCGGGACCACCCTTCCGTAGGACGGACCCATGGTCACATCCATCGCACTTTCCTCAGGTTGCTTTAGTTATCTAATTACCTACCACATTTAGTTTGATAAGCAAAAATAGCTTCCTTAATTAGCCAATTATTCACCGGTTCCTTCACATAACTTAGGCCTGACATAGAAAAACAATGTCAAGCAAGTTCCTTTTCAACAATTGATCTTATTTATCAGTCTTTGGAATAGATCATATAATCCAACCCGAAGGCTATTCCATAATCTACCGAAGGCTAATCCATAATCCGCCCGAAGGCTATTCCATAATCCACCCAAAGGCAATTCTAGCAATCCTCAGGGATCACTATTCCAAGTTTTTGCCCATAGACTAGTATGCGGGCCTCGAGATCCAATCTTGAGTCATGTCGGCCTCTTGTGCAGGGTCCAGAGGTAAGGGATTTACGGCCAGAGCCCCCCGTGGCACCCAAACGTCCTCCTGCTCCAAGTAGCACCCACGAAGAGACCTCTCGTGGCGGGTTCGGTCCACGTACCCGGCATGGCTAACAACCCCCTTGGATAGGGTTAGGCAGACAATCAGGGGTAACTGATGCTGCCTCTCCCTCCATGCTTTCAACCTGAAACATTAGTTATTTTCCAACATTAGTTCCTTGAGCAAAGAAGTACAAATAGTGCTCCTAAGTATACAATCACAATCATTCCAGTGGTCATTTGTACGGCCAACTGCTAAGGTGTGAATCCTCTTCTTCGAATACATCCAGCATTCGATCCGAGATCAATTGCGACTTGGCAAGATCCCAAGGGTTTTGTAAGCTGTGTTGCTAGTTTACCCTTTTTCCTTGGGTTAGGGTTTATACCCTATTAACCCAATTTATCAATACCTTAGGTTTCCTTTCATTAAGGTCAATAAATCCTGGATAACCCCGTTGTCCTCACTTGATTGGTCAATTGCTTGCTAGGCAATTCATAATTACCCTAACTTGGCAAATCAGCCTCAAAGAAGGGTGATGAAGCAGGATGTCTACTCATTCTCTAGAAAATTAAACTTGTGCTTAGAACCCGCCAAACCTTATTCTAAGGAGTGGCAATACTATTTTGTGGTTTAGACACAAAACCATGCGACGTTGCAACTTGTTGCACGAGACAAGTGCCGCACCTAACTTGTGGGATTATTTCTCCCATCACACGGTATTCCTTGGTCAAGAATACATTTGGTCAAAATGTAGGGTTTGGGAGTCCTCTCGACCCAACCCAACCCTGACCCTACTACGCCGACAACGTTTGGCCCTAGGGTTCCTAAATCCATACAGAGGTCTAGTATTTGGCTAATTGATCCTTAGGGTAAGAACCCTAGGTCGTTCTTGCACGGGCGTTTAACTAACCCTAACATTCCGTGAATGTGGGTAGGACCTTTGAGGTTGGAAATATTAAGTCAGTTTCCCGAGTGCGATGCTAGGCAGAATTTTATCGCGACTTAGCTCTACCTAGCGCATTGAGGTGAACATCATTTGAGTTACACCATTACAAGCGATTTACCTAATTGATCTAATTGTCTTGCGACAAGAGGTGAACTTTCCTTAGAGATGCAAATACTTTTCCTAAAAGATGTAAATAATTGCAAGATATAACATTCCATGCAAATATGCGGTTCATAGACTTTTTCCTTCTATGCAGCTATAAGTTCTACAATGATCGTTACTTTTCCTTGCCTAAACTATAATGATGATTGACAAATCAATGCTAACTCGTATAAAAACCTACGTTGATGCAACGAAATCAGGGCTTTAATAATTTTGATAAAGATGCGTTCAAATTTTGGCAAAGGACTCCATGCATGAGCGAATACCATGAAGTCTAACATTAAATTAATCCTTCCTTTAGCACTTAACCTGTCTCAAAATGAACTATCATCGCATGCAATTTACAAGTTCATAAAATTCCTTTCCATGCATTGCGACTATTTTGGACAACATTCAATGGGCATCTAGGATTATCTCATGCACGAGTCATGATTAGGAAGTTATTACCTAAGTGCATTATGTGTTATTCTTTTCTGCGAGGCAATCTAGGATGCATTTAGACAAATCCATCTTTTTAACCTATGCAATATGCGTTCAGGATTGCAACTTGGAAGTGCAAGCAATTTCAAATGCACGACATTCACTAACTTCGTAAACGAATGAATAAATGCATTTCAATTTTCCTAAAAACCATCATGCTTAATGCATCCCCTCTCATGCGAGAATACAATTGGAACCTGGGTATGAGGACTCGTAGTGTTGTCCACACAGGAACTCGGGTCGGAGGCTCCCGCATGTGCGCCTCGCATCTTTAGCTTTGGAGCCATTTATGCAGTGTATTTTGTCGCAGCAACTCCCCTTGGGTCACTTCTGCGTATCGAATCTACTTCTGTCTGATATCTCCTTCTTCCGCGCAGGACACAGGCCTTGGAGACTTGGTTTAAAACCCCGGGGAAGGCACGGGAGAATAGGGCTTATGGAGGCTTAAATTTAGAAGCTTCCAAAGAAGCTTCCAAGCTTATGTGATTTGACAGAAGGCGTGGAAAGAGAAGACGAGGATGGAGGTGGAGATGTCGATGAGGATGACGATGAAGGAGAGGAAGATGATGATGTTTATGATGATGATGGCGAAGATGGCGCAGCCTGACGGCAGTAATATGGCGGTGTGAAGGCAACACGGCGTCCTCAGGCGGCAGCAACACGTCTCTCTCTCCTCCTCCCCCTCATGCTTGAGAGGGGGGGGTCTTATAGGTGTAAGGGGGAGGGATAGCCATACACATGGCTAATTGCATGCTTCCTCCTCCCCCCATGCTCTCCTACTCCACACCACTCCTCTCACACTCCCTCTCCCCGCCATGCAACGGCTGAAGGGGAGAGAATTAATAGTAAAAAAATTTGTAAAATTTTGTCCATTATCCATTTGCCTTTTCCCCGTGGAACTACAAGTTTTTAGCCATGGTCTTCCATACATGACACGGAGTTGGAGTTTATTAATGTGCGCGGAGGGAGCACTTAGCCACCAACATTTAACGTTGCGGGAGATTACTTTGGGTTGCTCTTACGCGGGATTTTGGGTCTTCAATATTTCATAGTGGAAATATTACACACAATGTGTGGCCGGGCCTTTCTTTATTCAAACTGTCACTAAAATAATAAATAATAAGTGACTGTGATGGGCGCCCGCCACACCTACAGTGTGCAGTGGTGGGTACTGTGAGTGTAGTAATACAAGGGCAGCTAGGTGAAGGTGCCTTTACCCCCAACAAGCTTCTCTCCAACGACTAATTGGTGCGAGGCCCCATCATCATCAACTCACCAACCATCCTTTAGATCATTGAACCCTCAGCAACACAAATATGTGAGTGCTATGGGACTGCCACTCATCTAGGAGGGGGTAATGTTAACCCCAGTTTGAGATGGAGAAAAAGAAGTCAAAGAAAACTCCAAATGTGGACACAAAGGAAGAAGTAGGAAGGGAAATGGCCAAAAGCACAAGGGTGGCCTCAAAAGCTAAGCCAAAGGCAAAAGCGCATTGTTAAATATAAGACACCCATAAAACTTTTGTAAAAGAGAACTGGGCTCCCTCCTATGCAAATTGTAAAGGGTAGATGGGCATAGGTAAAGAGAAAGGGAAACTAGAAGGGAATGGGAAAAGAGGACCTTGCCATAATGGTTAGTCATGTAAAAAAGGGGATGGATCCCCAAAGGGATAAGGGCTTTGTATATAAACTCAAAAAGTGAATGAGAAGCTAATTCTTTGGGGTGTGGCAAAGTGGACTCCTCTTCTTCTCTTCTTCTCTCCTTCTTGCTTGCTTGTGTGTGCTTTAGAGAGGGAGTGTGAGAGTGTGAGGGAGTGAGTGCGGGAGGGTGAGAGATCAAGGAGAAGAAGGTCTCCATCATCTCCTCTCTTCTTCTCTTATTTTCTCTTGTCTTGCATGCGACTATGGAGGATGGAGCTTTGACGGTGGAGACTTGAGGTTGCTTGAGCTTGCATCACGAATCATGGAGCTACCAGTGTGCTTGAAGAAGGAGGGTACTCAATCGGGCATCGAGATAAGCTCACTACTGTCGTAGAGAGGGATAGCGCGTTGGCTATGTGAGAGGTAGCCATTAGTGCTCGGCTTGGAACACTTGAACAATAAGTGGTCCGTGGGTCTTGGCGATCGAGCGTGAGCTCCCAATATATATATATATATATATATATATATATATATATATATATATATATATATATATATATATATATATATATATATATATATATATATTTGATATAGGATGATTAGGAATACTGAGATTTATTATCATACACCATTTTACACCATAGGAACACACTATAACTTAACAAAACCTGTAAAACTCATGATTTGCCGTAAAATTATAGTTTGTTGATTTTATGTATTTGGCATAAAATTATTAAATGACTAATACTTGTTGTTATTTTTAATGTTTTTGATAAGAAAAATTATTTCCAAGCAATAGCAATCATTTCCAATCATATGAAAGTAAAATGTATTGTAAAACAATGAAGAATCGCACTTACGCATTAAACTACATAAAAATCCATGTGTATCTTGCGTTTGAGAAGCTGATAATACTCATTCATGGCCATTGACGCCTCTCTGACCATCAATCTCTGCTTCATAATGCTTCAACAACATCCTACATTCAAAATCTTTCATCTCAACCCACCCCTCTCTTATGTAGAATCAACCATGGAAACATGTACTGAGGAGAGAGAGAGAGAGAGAGAGAGAGAGAGAGAGAGAGAGGGAGAGAAAGATGAAAATCAAATATTTTCATTCCTCACATAATATCGTGCGTTCATACAATCAGATTGAAGCCCTCAATGCGTAGATTGAGTATATGCCTTCTATGTATGATCAATCGGTTCGATTGAAAAGCCATAATCATCCAAATCGATGAGGCATCAAAAGAATTGTCGCCCTATCTCCCCTCCATGCTAAAAAAGCATTTTTAAATAACTCCCTTAGCTTAATTCTTAACTTTAGAATTGAACCGGTTCACTTTTTGCATGTTCACATTGCTTGAAAGTGGTTTTAGCTTGGACGAAGGGCCAAATGAGCTCGGAATCACGAAAGGATTGGACAATGGCTTTGTGGCATCAAAAGCTATCAACATGATCTTCATTGTGCTCTTTCCAACTCCCAAATCCAGCAGTTACTTTATAATGCGAAACATTGCCGGGATTAAATGGGGGGGTCAAACTGACTCTGATCGATAAAAGGAGACTTGCAATGGGTTCCTAGCATCGAAATCCATCTAAGAAAACTCCAGGTCATTGATCCATGCTCGTTTTATTTTCCATGAAAATTTTCTCTTTTACGCTCTAAATTAGGCTCCAAAAATCTGCTTTCATAGTCCTTGAAACAACTATTTCTTTCCCACTATAGTGTAAACATAGAAAGTGTGAACTAGTTTAGCAAAATAACTAGTTCCATAGTTCTCTAGTGTGAACATAGTTTTGAAAATAACCAATTCAATTTGCTCCAATGTGAACACATGTATTTGAAATAGTTTAAGACCTTGTAGGTGTAAAAGGAGATAAGGGGGTGGGGTGGTATTTTAAATAAGGTATATAATAACCATAGGGAGGGTCATTTCAAAGCCAACAACCACTACTTGCAGTGTGAAAATTTGTTCAACTTCTATGTGTATTTTGTAGCACTAATTCAAATCATAACGTTCTCAACTTCTACTCAATCTAGTTTAGAAATAAAAGCTCTAATGGTATGCATAATAAATAAGTTTAGCAATTCTCATTTTTTCTTCTATGTCTTCGTGAACTTAAGCCCCCTACTTTCAAGGACAAAAAGCCCATGTGCTTCTTCACAAGCGACCCGCGTGCTTTTGGGCACAAACATATGCCCAACTTAAGTAAGCCTTGAGCTTAAGCAGTCCTCCCCAAGATTTTGGCATCCAATACATGAGCCAATTTGAAACCAAAAGCAACCAAACCACTGTTTTAATCCATTGTTTGCAACCTTCAATGGCTTTCCAAATGCATTGAAAGCAAGCACTAATATCCCAAATCCAAGCTATAATGGTTCTTCGAATCTGTGTACCTATTTTGAGTTGATTAGATGAGGATTTGTAGGTGATTTAATGGCAAACAACAAGCTTTGAATCCAATGTAGACCTCAACTTGTTGCACTCCACAATTTGATCCTTGACTCGTGCACTTCTGCTATGATATATTACGGTGTCAACACATTTCAAAATAACACTTGTAAGAAAATGATTAAGTTGCTAATTAGAAGAGGTTTTAGAGTAATAAACCCTCCAAATTTGGTCATTCAAATGCAAAAAAAGTCATCATTAAGGAGGTCGGGTATTAAAATACGCCCATTTTTTAATCCATATCAAGGTTACCTTTTGAGTCATTTTTCTCTTAGAACTTACAAAATTTTGCGTAGCTGAGATTTTGGCACCAAAACATGTTTGTTCATTCTTCCAGGCTCATTTCTTACACTTGCTTTTCTTCTTTGTGATATTATTGCTTGGTTCATTTTTTCTACTAAAATGTCTAACAATACCTCTTCATGTAACACAAGCTCAAGTGCATGCAAATATAAACTTGCTCTTTAAATTGAACTAGTTCATTCATCTTGAAGGAGAATTCATCACTAAGCATTGTTTGACAAGAATAAAGCTAATAGCTTATGATTGGAAGGAAAGAAGCATATAGATTTGTGGGTGGATGGAAATATATGTACCAAAGACCCTTCAACATGTAAGCCTCCTCCTTTTCTCAATATTCACGACTTTGTAAGATATATTGGAGATAATGGTGATGGAATGCTTGGATATTGCATGTGATTACATTCTAAATATTTTGTATGCACCCTTCAACATGTAAGCCTCCTCCTTTTCTCAATATTCACGACTTTGTAAGATATATTGGAGATAATGGTGATGGAATGCTTGGATATTGCATGTGATTACATTCTAAATATTTTGTATGCATAAGAGAGATGCTTAAAATGAGAGAAGTATTAAAAATTGCACAAACAACTATTTTTGGGCTAATGAACAAGGTTGACATTATAGAAAACACTAACAAGTCTTTGCAAGTAAAATTATTATGCTTAAAGGAAACTCTAGTAGGATATAGAGAAAGAAAAAGGCTACTAAACTAGCTTGGTAAACGAGTTTAAAAAAGGAGACTAAATATTGCAAGAAGATTTATCTCTAGTGTTTTAGGCATTGATATAAGAGAGAATGAGGAGAGAATTAGGCTTTTAAAAGAAACTATGAATAAAAAATATACCTTAAGCATGCTTTGACAACTAAAAAATATAGATTTGAGAGGTAAGGGGTTGTGAAACCAAACAAAGTAGTTGAGACATGTGACAATGTAGGTATAACCCATAGAGGTTATCATGCTCTCTCTAAATTGTGGTACAAAAACCTTAGATTTCCAATGGCTAGGACCAAGTAGAGTGTAAGGAAGGTGTATATCTAGCATCCATAGCCACAAGCCCCTGATGTTCCTTTAAAGCATCTTGGCCAGTCTGTCCCAAAAATTCCCATAGTACCTTAGGAGGTTCTCACTGAGACTCTAACTGAAGCAACATATTCAAATGACAATCAAAAATTAGTTTCTCCTAGTCCTCAGGATTCAATCTCTCTTGTTGTCCTTGGCCAAGGAGAGCATTCACCTCCCCTTGTTGCTCCTCTCGAGCTTGGTGAGCATTCAACTGTGCCAATTGAGGGACCTTCCTAACTAAACCTAGCCAAGAGAAAAAGGAAGTCAAGGTAGTTTTACATGTAGAGATGCTTTAGAGAAATAAGAAAAGCCTAAAAAGTAACTAACCATCTTATTCCAAAGGCCACATTTATAAAATTAGTCAAGGATATCTCAAATAGATTGTTCATGGTTGCCATAGTTGATGGACTCTGAAGGAAGTGCCAACTTTCAACTATTCTATGTTTATAAGAGTTAGTAGAGGACTTGATCATAGATTTTATGAATGATACTTACATTGTTGTTGCTCATGCACATGGGGTCACATTGATGAATAAGGACTTTGGTATGGTGAGCATCCTTAATATAGGTTTGACAAAGTGTTGAAGCCAATGCCCATCACTAATTATAAAGCCTTTGAGATCGTCAATGTTCCCCAAAAGTTGAGAAAGGTCATAGAGCCTATAATTGAAGATGTTACTCACTTATATCCAACTAGAATCATCGCTTAGAGAGAGATTGCCATGGAGTCGCTTAGAGAGAGATTGCCATGGAGGAGAAAATCAAAGAGGATATTGAAAGTGGGGATGTTATTTACAAGGGGAAGATTGATTTTTTTGGCCTAGTTAAGTATGAGACGATGGGTAAGGTATTTGGCCAAAAGGATGCGAATGTCTTTTGAGATGCAGATAAAGAGGATTACCTTAGTATATCTCTAGGAAACAAGACTATACTAGAGAAAAAGATGTACATCTATCAGATTTTGTTGTTTATTGTTGTCTTAGGTGAGGTTTGTTGTTACTTTTATGAACTTTTTTAGAGTAAAACCGCTTTGTTCCATCTTTTTCCCATAAATCTTGGACATGACTCCCTACTTTACCAACAAACAGAAATCCAAATCCTAAGCCATCTTTCCAGCCAAATCCCAACATTCCTAAACTCCCCGCTATTACCAATAATGATTCCAAAGCCAAACCCATAGTCTGCTACAAGTACCATCAACCTAGACATCTAGCAATGAATTGTCAATTCAAAAAGCCAAGATGAAAACCATGAAGAAACGCCAGATTTCACAGAAGATGATGACAATATCGGTACTACTTCAGACGCTTTACCAGGTATATCAAATCCTCATTCTTTATTAATGATGAAATGTCTTCTGCATGGTAAAGAAAAGATTTTTTACATGATGATGGGAGCACACATGATTTTATTTTTGCAAAATTGGTCAAAGAATTGAATTTACATACTGTTTCGACTCATTATCGCATCAAGGCTGCATTCTTAGGCAGTAGATACAATGGAACACAAGAAGTGCATGACTTAGAAATCAAAATTGGTGATTATATTAGCGCATAAATTTCTTAGTTGTGCCTTTGCAATCTAGTGACATTATCTTAGGAATGCCTTGATGTCATAAATATAATCCTGATATAGACTATTCCACGCATTCAATGAACATTTATTTTAATGGAAAACAAATCACATTGCATGGTATGCACACCCTTGATAATTCTCCATTGGAAAATCAAATGCATCCTAAGCACGCACAATTTCTTTCACAATTTCAAGTTTGATTTGCTACTGACTTACCACCTGGCTTACCACCTATATGTCCCAAAGATCACAAAATAGACCTAATTCCTGGATCACAACCACCATGTAAAGCACCATATAGACATAACCAAATTGAACAGAAAGAAATTCAAGCCCAAGTTGAAGAATTGTTAAGCCGAGGACTCATTAGACCTAGTAGTTCTCCATTTGGTGCACCTGTCTTATTAGTGAAGAAGAAAAACAATACCTATCGCATGTGCATTGATTATCGTGCCCTAAATAAAATCATTGTTAAGAATAGATATCCGATTCCTAGGGTAGATGATCTTATGGACAAGCTACAAGGATTTGCAATATTTAGCAAGATAGCGACCATTTGAGGGTGGCTCCCCCTCTTGAGAATTTCAATTCCCCTCCAACTTCTGTTAAGAGTTTCTCCCCTCTAGGGTTCCATGGTGGAAATCTTTCACTCAATCCTCTTGCAAGGGTAAGGTGTATTCTAGTTTATTTTAATTAGCTTTTGCCCAATTGCAAGCATTAGGTGTGTTATTTGATTAGTGGAGAGGGTCATTCCTTTGACATTTGTGAAAGGTGAGAAGGATTCAAGCTTGCTTGGAAGAGCTATGACGGGAGAGCAAGAGCAAGACACAGAGAGAGAGAGAGAGAGAGAGAGAGAGAGAGAGAGAGAGAGAGAGAGAGAGAGAGAGAGAGAGAGAGAGAGAGAGAGAGAGAGAGAGAGAGAGAGAGAGAGAGAGAGAGAGAGAGAGAGAGACGAAATGGAAACTCCAATAGTCACAATGTGTGACCAAGTCTTCCTTTATTCAAATTGTCATTGAAAGAATAAAGAATAAAGTGAGGTGACAGACGCCCGCCACTTGCAGTGTGCAGTGGCAGGTACTGTTAGTGTAGTAATACACTGGCGACTAGGCGGAGATGCCTTTACCCCCAACAACCTCCCACTTAAAGAAGGCGAATCTGCCCCAGTGAGGAGTGAAAAGAAAAAAAGAAAAGATAGTACAATGTACACATGTACAACAGGATGAGGAAAGACGTCATCTCATCCAACACCCATCAATCTCCTAAGGAAGGCAAAGCGCTTAGTAGTCAGGCTTTTCGTGACCAGATCTACAAGATTTTTATCAGTGGAGATCTTGACAAGGTCAACAGACTTGCCCTCCATGACCCCACGTATGAAGTGATACCTCGCCTCAATGTGTTTCGTCTTCACATGGAAGACCAAATTCTTGGCTAGCTGAATAGCACTCATAGAATCCAAATGCAGCATAGATGTAGTATCAATCCCAAGGTCATGAACCAAACGGCCCAACCATATGGCCTCCTTGCAAGCCTCAGTGGTTGCAACATGCTCGGCTTCAGTGGTAGAGAGAGTCGTACACTTCTGAACCCTGGACACCCAAGAGACAACACCTCTAGCATAGGTGAATACATATCCAGAAGTGGACTTCCTACTATCTGCATGTCCTGTGCATAATCGAAGTCTGTGTACCCCACAACTCCTGTATCCTGGCTGCCATAGCAAATACACATATCTATTGTGCCCTTTAGGGTTGCCAGGTGTAGCCATATAGCGTACCACAACACCAACTGCAAAGGCAATATCTAGACGAGTGGCTATCATGGCATACATCAAACTGTCCACATCTGATGCATAAGGGATCTTGGCCATCTCATCCCTTTGCTCATTTGTCTGCGGACAATTAGCCTATGAGACCTTGACATAAGAAGGTAATGGACAACCAATAGGCTTCACATGTTACATGTAAAAAATGCTCAAGGACTTTATGAATGTACTCCATCTGTGAGAGGTATAGTCCCTGATGCCTGTCATGCTTAATGTGCATACCAAGAATGTGAGAGGCCTATCCTAAATCCTTCATCTCAAAGATCTTCTTCAACTAAGATTTAAGAGCATCTAGCTCATCATGAGCTCTCCTTGCTATCAGCATATCATCCACATAAAGTACCAAAATAAGCAATGAGCCATCACAGGCTGTCTTCATCTAAAGACATGGATCCATAGCACTCCTGTTGTAGCCATATGACTACATAAAGGCATCAACCTTATGATACCACTCCCTAGGTGCCTACTTCAAGACATAAAGACTTTTCTTCAACTTGCACACTAGGTGTTCCCTGCCAGGTTCTGCAAAGCCCTTGGGCTGCTCCACGTAAATCTCATCATGCAAATCTCCATGCAAAAATGCAGTCTTGATATTCATCTGATACATGTCTAAGTCAAGATGCGCGACTAAGGCCAAAACCAAGCGTAGGGTGGTCATCTTGACCATAGGGGAAAAGACTTCATCAAAGTCAACTCCATGCTCCTGTTTAAAACCCTTAGTAATAATTCTTGCCTTATAAGCTAGCTCAGGGTGCCCAAGGGTACTTTTCAGCTTGTATACCCATTTGCATGGCAAAGCCTTCTTATTGTTAGGCAATGCAAACAAATCCTAAGTCATATTCTTATGCATGGAGTCCATCTCAGATTGCATAGCTCTCTCCTAGGAGTGACTGTCACCCTTGCGCATAGCCTCATCATAGGTGAGAGGCTCTCTTGCATCTATAACCAAGACATAATGCATCGAGGGCTCAAATCGATCAGGTAGATGTCTAGCTCTAGTAGACCATCTCATTGCAGGTTTTGTTGCATGTCTAGCATCTTTTCCAACACCCTGGCCATGTGTATCAACTGTTGCTCTGTCCAACTAGCTGTGCAGGAGCACGTGGCTCCTCTATAACCTTGCATATCTCTACCACCTTCTCAGGTTTCCTATGCATCTTGTCTTCATGGAAAACTACATCATGGCTACGAATGGCTTTCCGCGCTTGTGGATCCCAAAGGCAATAACCCATCTCGCCTACATCTCCATAGCCAAGGAAAATAAATTTGACACTCTTAGGATCTAGCTTACTACACTTGTCCTTGGGGCTGTCCTTGGGCACAGAGCAGTATGCCTCACATCCAAAGACACGTAGATGTGCATAAGATGGAGGTTTCCTAGTCCATACCTCCTTTGCAACCTGGAAATCCAAACCACTAGAAGGTGATCTATTTATGATATGCAAAGCTGTACTAACTACCTCAGGCCAAAAACTCTGGGGTAGGACGGCATGGCTAAGCATACTGCATACATACTCTTGGATGGTTCTAGTTATCCGCTCAACCAAACCATTCTGGGGTGGGGTATAGGGGGCGGTCAATAGACACTTAATACCCCTTTCATCACATAGCTGCTCAAAGGCACATGACACATATATTCTCTCCCATTGTCAATCCTAAGGCATTTCAGCCTATGCCTAGTTTGGTTTTCAACCAATGCAATCCATCTCTGAAATACAATCAAGATATCTGACTTAAGCTTAATGGGGTAAGCCCAGACTTTACATGAAAAAACATCAATGAATGTCACAAAATACTTTGCACCACCCATAGACTGATAGGGCATGGGCCCACAGACATCCGAATGTACCAATGCTAGGGGCTCACTCATGCATGTCCTACCAGACTTCTTATGTGTATTCCTAGTCTGTCTACCATAAAGACTATGCTCACATGAATCAAAACATGCATAGTCAAGGGGTGGTAAGTATTGCAAACCAGAAAGCATTTTCATTCCCTTCAAAGACATATGGCCCAAACGGGCATGCCAAAGAGATACATGTGGGATGGAACCCACTGACAAAACATGGTCAATAGAGGACCCATCAACTACAAGAGGATAGAGGTTGCCAGCCTTGGCACATCTAGCAAGCGCAAGTCTGCCACGTGTGATCTTCCAGGCAGAATCCCCAAAAGAGACATGAAACCTAGATCATCAAGCTACCCTGCAGACATAAGACTGCATGTAAGTGCAGGTACATGACGTACATCCTATAACAAAAAAGTACTGCCAGTAGAGAACTGTAGCCCTATATCCCAAATGCCAACAATAGCAAGTGACCTGTCATCACCCAAGTGAACTGAACTCGAGACAGTGTGATAGGAGTGGAACCACTCACGGCATGGTGTAACATGAAATGAAGCACCAAAATCCAAAAGCCAGCATTGCACATACATATAGTGAACTTTGGTCAATAGTGTAGCATCATAGGAACTAGATGCTAGTATGTACTCCCAATCGCAGTCATTAGTTTGCATGGCATTTATTTCCTCAATTTTCACACTAGATTTCATAGGCATGATGCTGTGATCACAGGACTTTTCTTGTACTTTGTCTTTTTCCTTCTCTTTGTGCTTCTCATTGTGCAACTCAAGACATTGTGGGCGTATATGACCCTTCTTGCCACAATGATGACATGTCACATTAGCGTTTCTCCCACGAGACTTGTTGTGTGACTTACCACGTGACTTAGACCTAGACTTCTGCAAGTCTCTACCACGGCCATTTCCAAGGTCATTCTTTCCATTACCATCTCTAACTCTAACAATCAAAGCATGCAACACACGAGAGGTATCCAAGTTCTTACTATTGATCTCTTCCTAGAGAAGATAATTCTCTATATCAAGCAAGTTCAAAATAGTAGCAGGAGCACATAAGGCAGTGCAAAATACATCCCATGTCTCACTCAGAGCCCCAAGAAAAAACAATGGAGTAACCTCATCATTAAAGGTACTGCTATACAAAGTCAAGTTCTTGAGAATAGCATGGAACTGGCTTAAATGAGAAGACATCGTCATATTCTCCTTCATATGTAGGTCCATAAGTTGCTTCAGCCAATACATCTGACTTGCTAGACTTTTCTTATCATAGAGGTTCTTATTTTTATCCCAAAGCTGCCAAGCATTATGTGCTTCCTCAACCACATTGTAATGCACCTGTTTAGTGAGAGATAAGTGAGGGTGGACTTGCATAACTCATCAAGCTCATCCCATTCATCATCATTCGTAGTTTCAAGCTACTCGCCATGCATCCTTAGTGGCTTGATCTGAGATTTCTGGACCAATACCTGCCAAACTTGGCTCTTCCAATAGGCATAATTCGTACCATCAAGCTTAGTGATGTTGAAGATAGCACTATCAGTGGAAGAAGATGCCATATTGTAGTCCAAAACGGTGCAGACAGTTCAAAATTTCTTGCTATTTTCTGTTGTAAACAACTAAAATACCACCAAAACCAAGGCAAAGTGACCATGAACTGATAGCTAATGATGTTGCCCACTAAGTACCATCAAAAGTACATAAAATTAGGAAGTGACAGTCATACAGACATTGAGCAAACACCCAAGCATGTCAAATGAGTCCGTCAATAAGCTGACACACCCCCTATGTAATAGGACAAAGTGTACACAACACTGGCAAGACTTGACATAAATAGGTGTATGCTTAGGAAATTCAAAGCCCAAATCAGCCCAAATACATTTGTGAGGACCATGGTATATCAACCATGCAACATCCAAGTGAAGATCCCAATCTCAAGTATCTGAATGCTCAAATAGCATAAACCGCCTCTACTCTTTTTTTTCTGAAGCGTATCAAGATGCTCCCACTAGCACAAAGGGCGTAAATATCAAGCAAAGAATCTCAACAAGAGCATATGATAGCACTAGTGCCAGAAGATCCAAGATCAAGTATCAATAAGACCTCATGAGAATATAGGCCATGTAGCATTCATAGACATCAAGTACAACCAAACTGTAACTCTGACAAGCCGATAAATAGCCAAAGTAAGCCTTGGAAAATCAAATGACAAGCCAAAGCAAGGCTCAGTAGCATCCAACTCTAAACAATGCAACGAGCATGTAGTAGTGGCATAGACCAAGCATGTCAAGACCAGTCAGACATAAGCAAAGTATATGCCATAAGTATAGCAGAGATGAAGATCCAAATGCTATGCCAAGTGAGCTCAAGCTCAACCAATGATTCAAGAGCAAATCCAAGCTCTATGTCGATCCCCAAGAGTCACTACATCAATGTATACATCCAAGACATAGCCGGAATGCAATAGGCATATCCAAACATAAGCAAAAGAGCTTTAGTCCTAAATATTTCAGTAGAAAATAAATGTCCAAAATTGAGCAAACAGTGGCTCAATCCAAGCTCAAAACCATAGGCATGCTTTCCCATATGTATAGAAACCAACCGGGCATAATTGGGCATCAAATGACCATCACATGTACTTGTAAAGATCAATGACAGGGCAAATGAGCTTTAGCCCTGAATATTCTAGCAGCAAATAACCTCTATAAACTGAGCAAATCAGTGCTCAAACCAAGCTCAAATCAATAGGCAAACCATAGGCATACATTCCTTGACATATAGGCATCATCTGAGGATAATCACGCATCAAATGACCATCACATGTACTTGTAAAGATCAATGACAGGGTGCTGCCCTATTTATGACAGAGTCCTAGGACTATTCAAACAATCCATGGTTGAGCTAAATCAGATCCAAGCTCAATGTCAACCATAAATATCAGTGCCCAAATCCAAAGCCAAGTGTCAAGAGGCTTCAACAAGCCATAACCAAGTGCCAGATAAAGTAAATGAGCTGGGGGTAGCTATAAATGTTTGGGGCAGGTTGAAATCAAGCTTGTTGCTATTTATACAGCCAAGAGGAGCTCAAGATCAAAGCCCCAAGTCATGTGGAAGTGCCCAAGCTCAATACCAAATGTCGGGGGGTCTCAATAACAGACCATAAACAAGTGCCAAGTGGGTGAGGAGCTACTGTAGATCTCTGTCATGCTAGAAAAAAAAATGTATGTCAACATGGCGTGATTGCGCCAACTATAGATATGGGGCTGGGGGGTTGCTACAAAGGTTGCAAGTGGTGGGGGGTTCCCCAAGGGGCCAAGGAAGGCCATAAATCAAGCTAAGTAAGCAACCAAGCTCTCTAATGGCTGCCACAAGCTCAAACCTTGTTATGAACCTGTGAGCTAAAAACTGAGTGAGAGAAGAACTCCCATACCTCGTGTCGATGCCAGGAAGTGCTCATGAAGGACCAGCTCCGATACTAGTTGAAAGGTGAGAAGGATCGAAGCTTGCTTGGAAGAGCTATGGCGGGAGAGCAAGAGCAAGAAAGAGAGAGAGAGAGACCAAATGGTGACCGGGCCTTCCTTTATTCAAACTGTCACTGAAAGAATAAAGAATAAAGTGATGGTGACGTGCACCCACCACTTGCAGTGTGCAATGGCGGGTACTATCAGTGTAGTGATGCACGGGCAGCTAGGCGAAGGCACCTTTACCCTCAACAATTTGATATATCAATTTAAGTGGTATCATGCCCATGAAGTTTGTCTAGAGAGATTCTTGAATCTAGTACCAATTATTAACAAGGTATGATTTTTTTGCTTATGTTGGTTCGACTAAAACTAATTCGAATTTGTAACACTTTTCAATCTATATTGTGATTGAATTCTTAGTTTGTTGCCGTTGAAAGAATGGCCTAACAAATTTTCCTCTTACAAGCTAGCTTTAGTACAAATTATGATGAAGACCACATCCTATGTGCAATACAATCAAAATTATATCTACAATATTAAGAGAATTAGGATGCAAGATTTAGCACCCTTGAGAGCAAATGCTTTCTATGTAATGCGCGATCCTTCATGCTTAATATGGAGATGCAAGCTATCTTTCCTAAACATGTCTTGAGATGCCACTCCTTACATTAATTCAATTCTAGAAAATTCTTTTAAAGATGCATCTTACAACCAAATGATATTGGCACATACATCTTAAGAGAGGAAATTTATGAGTCAAAGACGAAAACTTTTATCTCTTCCTATGAGTTACTTAACACATTTATCCACTCTTCGTGTGCAGATTTATGTAAGCTTTGTTAGTTGGGTGATTTTACGAGTGTGAATGACTTACAACTTACAAGTTGCACTTCTGCAAAAATAACTCTAATATTATGCACCAATTTATTCAATTCCATGGAGGAAAAACACGATCAATTCAATAGACCATTTCAATGTAAGGTCATTTCAATGCAAGGAAATATGCTCTTTTGTAAAACCAATCTTTTTCCTTTGTCTACTATGTGCTACGTAGGAAAGATTATCAATAGCACTTAGTTATCTAAGGATGTATTATCTACACCCAAACTCGAGTTGTTGTTTGTCGTACTGCCTCAACTGGTAACTCCATGGGTGTTTGTGGGATTTCCATTGGCGCTAGGCAATCTTCACTTGGGGGCCATCCTAGGATATCTTTCCTTGTGCATGCATCCTTGGTAGATGGCTTGCTGACTATACGCTTCACAAAATTAGTGCGTGGGAACCCCTCTTAAGGGGGAAAACTTGGAAACTTCTTCTCTCTCACTCCTCTCTCTCTTCTTGGCTACACAGCTTGATAGGGGGAGGGCAAGGTATCGCATTGTTCATTGTAGGGGGAGGGGGGTGGGTGGGTTGTATGGGGGTGGCAATGCCCCTCTCCTCACCCTCCACCTGATGGCTTGCATGGCAGCAGCCAGTTTTGGATCGCCCAGGTGGAGGAGTTGGGGGAGGGATAGTGGGGGAGGGGGGAGGGAGGTGGCACACGTGTGCCCCTCTTCCCTCATCTCCATCATCATCGTCTTCTTGTTTGCTCCCCCCCCCCCCCCCCCCCCCGCCAGTTAGTGGTGTCAACAGGGGAGGTAAGTAAAAAAATTTGAAATAAAATTGATGAAATTTATATTAGGGAGATAAGGGGGGTTCCTATGGAACACACAAAAAAAAAGGGGAGGGGGCGTGGGCGTGGGCGTGGGCGTGGGCGTGGGCGTGGGTGGTATGGGGGTGGCAATGCCCCTCTCCTCACCCTCCACCTGACGACTTGTATGGCGGCGGCCAATTTTGGATCACCCAGGTGGAGGAGTTGGGGGAGGGATAGGGGGGAAGGGGGAGAGGGAGGTGGCACATGTGTGCCCCTCTTCCCTCATCTCCATCATTGTCATCTTCTTGTTTGCTTCCCCTCCCTCCCGCCAGTTGGCGACATCGACAGGGGGGTAAGTAAAAAAATTTAAAATAAAATTGATGAAAATTATATTAGGAAGAGGAGGGGGGTTCCTATGGAACACACAAAAAAAAAGGGGAGGAGGGGGATTTTACAAATTGCTAATGCCAGAAGGTTGGTTAAGTTTATTTATCTCAATGATGATAAACTTGTAAAGGTAATGTGAAAGATATTAAACTTTAACATAGAGGTTCATCACAAAATAGTCCATTGATGATAATAATATAGTCTACTATAAAAAGTAACAATGAATCAAAAAAAAAATCGTACAAATGTATGACATTTTTCAAGGGATTGCTATACAAGTGAGCATGTTTGGTATATAAGAGCAAAGATCATGAAGTACATAATGGTCAATTGTATGAAACCAAGAACAGATAGTAGTGGGGGCTTGAATAATGAAGGAGAGGAGGTGCCTATAATTGCAATAAGCAAACCTATGCCTTCAACACCTAAGGCAACCAAAGCATCAAAGAAAAGCAAAAGTACTCTTAGAAAGAATATCCCTTCTCCTAAGAAAAGTCCTCAAAAAAAGAAATAGATTTGCCTCATTGCTTGTAAGCCCTTATGTATATAAGTCATGGAGATGGCTATCAAAAATTTGCTACAAAATTTGTACATGTATTTTATATTGATAGCAAAGATATATTTTCTTCAATATCTTTGCATTGTATATTCTTCTCTCTCCTAATTGATATTTGTAAAAAATATGTTATAAATGTTTGTTAATCATGAAGTGGAATCAGATATACATCTAAGTGGATATAATATGATATAAAAACTTACTCGTTTGTTATTAAGTTGGAACACAAATGAGCATGGTAGTTCAATATCTTCATTTTGTAAATCCATCCTCATTTAATGTAGAGTACATGATGATCTAACCTATAGGATCACAATAATGTCCTCATTGAACCAAACATCAAGATCCACTATAGGATCCTTACTAAAATTATCAAGATTTTGGTCTAAAGTAACCAAACTACCACCAACATAATGTCATCTACTATAATAAAATCTAAGGATGAAATTTTGAGTAGCAACCATATATTTACAAGCTATAGAGTCTACTTGAGATATTAGGTTTAATGCTCTCTGTATCTTAGAAAACATTTTGCATCTATAGCCCTCACTAGTAGCTAGACTTGGCAAAGGCCACTCAAAGCTTGAAAAATCTAGCAAAGGAAGGGGGGGATATTGATCCCCATTAGATGCATTGCATGGGGAAAATTTTAGAATGGTTATAAAAGAATATTTCATTCTCTACAAACTTTGTATTCTTTCTACCTTAGTACATTTCTTTTTAAATCGGACTATGCATAACATCAACAATAGACTCGACCGGTTGCCATTCCTCAATATTAGAAGGGTAGATATCTATAAGATAAACCAATGTTATAATGAAAAATTTGAAACCAAGTTCAAGAAAATAAAGACTTTAAGGATCAAATTCTTAGAATTTGGTCTATGCATTGGAAGATTTGAAGTTCCATGTTCCAAATATAGCTCTCTATGCATAAGCACATATTGTACTAGTACCTCTTTCATACTATTACTATTTGCTCCAAGATTAAATCTCGGATTCTACCCTTCCAACCAAAGATGAATGAGCTCTCATATCTTCGTTTTTTTTCACATTTTTCATGGTGCATGGTGATCCAACTACCTTTGCTAATGAGAGTAGGAATCTATCTTCCATCTATTTGGAATGAGTTATTAAACACTGATATGGATGTGATTTGGAAACTTGGACACCTTGTTGAAGGTTGAATTTCTATATCCATGGGAGAGAGAGAGAGAGAGAGAGAGAGAGAGAGAGAGAGAGAGAGAGAGAGAGAGAGGACTAAGCTATCACAAAGGAGGGAAAAATACGAGAGGGATAACAGAAAGGTTTAAAAAATACCAAGATTTTTAATAAATTGAATTTAAATTAACCCTATCATTATCATTAATCCAGATATATCATTGAATAAAAGTGGCCAAGACTATATGTCATTAATGCAAAGAATGCCATAATTACAAAATAAAAGGCTAAAAATAGATGTTGATAATACAAATTTGTAATATTATTATGTATATATCTTTTTCTAAAATTATTTTTTACCTTTTTTAAAATAGAAGTTCCGTTTATAGAGGCTTTGCTCCTATTAGTCTAGAGCACCCTCTCTCTATCTCCTAAAAGGCATTTTCAAGACCTCAAAACTCCCCTAATGAAATCTGCTCTCCTCATTTATCTTGAAATCAAATTTCACAATAGAAATGGTTTCTTGCTCCTCCTAATATTCCTATATTGTCTCCTTTGGACTTTCTTCATCTTGCCGTAATACGAGCTTAGGAAAAATGGGACGGTCTATTACTTTTTGTGGTTGAGCTCTTAAGATCTAGATCATGGCCATGTAGGCCTCCTTCTAGATGCTCTTCTAACTCCCCCGTGTCAAAATCTAGTAAGTCTGGCATGTGCATGGGGAGTATCATGAGTTGGGTAGCTTGCAATGTGAGAGGTTTGTTGGGGTTGGTTTAGCTTGCATCAAGCTTGTTTCCCTAGATTCATGCTCTTCATAGCCTTTCTATCTCAATTGTTAAATTAGTCCTCTTGATTGGCCCTTCTATCATCAAATTAATTCCTTGAATCTTCTCCATGCTTTATAAGGTTTTGGAGAGAAATCCTAGTTGGGCCTTAAGTTCTTCTAGATTTTTATGTTGAGGCATATGGAGTGTCGTTATAACTTTCTTAAATAGCTCTTGTTGCTCCACCAGGACTTGTTTGCAAGCCTTCCACTAGTGACTTTCACTACACAAGGATGTTACTAGATACTTCAATAGGGTGGTCTTGTAGATGCTTTATGTGCCATTTTCTACCATACTCATAGCTTCTCTCATGTAGATCTATCTTTGCTTTCCCCTACGCCACTTCAATATTAGCATTGGTGAGCAATCAGTTTTTGTTATCTATGTGCTTAGCTTAGATGTTTCTATTCTTTTGCTTGTGAGTGACTAATCTTGCTCCTTCGGTCTACCTTAAAGCCTGTTCATGGTGATCTTCTATTCTGTAAGCTATTCCTTGAGCTTTTTAAGCACTGAATCATGATCCTTTAGCTAGGTCTAAAGCTCTTATACATGTTTTTCTTGAAGGTCCTTGAGCATAGTGTCATGCTCTTTTAGTCGGCTTTAGAGATCTGCAAGTGCTAAGTTGCGTTCCTTAAGTTAATAGTGAAGCTCTTGCTCTTGCTTCTCTTGAATCTCCTTTAGTCCCTTATCACATGTGTGAAATTGAGCTTGAATCTCATCAACCTACTTTTCTAATTCTATCAAGAAGCTTCTATACTTATCCATGTCCTCTCCAACCTATCTTGGAGCTCTTTGTGGATCTTGAATGCATTGGCTTTGTCTTCTTTTAGCTCTCCATGTGTCCACTCAAGGACTCCTATTCTTCCTAATACACTCACCCTTGGAATATTCTTGTGTATTCTTAATGGTATTTATTGGGTGAGAGTTCTCATTTGAATTGATTGTGGTGACTTGAAGTATGGATCTTGCTTTTTCTAGTCATGAATGCACCCTTGCATGGTACTAATTTAAGCCATTAGCTCACAAAGAGTGACAGAATCAGTGATGGTTAGTTCATTTGTCATCTTCTCCTTTCCCTTACTAGAACTACTTTCTTTTTTTTGGGCTATAAGGTTTACCAGTTGTTGAATAATGAATTGGTTCTTGCTATGCATGGACTCTTTTATAGATGCTCTACTAGTCCTTTCATACTCTTCCTATGATTATCTCATTCTAGCTTTTAGTTTTCTCTATCTCTTCTTTGACCTCTTTTTAGTAGCTCAAATGATAATTCACTCTTCTTTTGTGTCTCCTTTACCGGAGTCCTCTAACAATGAGCCCACTTCTTCGTCTTCTTTATGTGCTTCTTCTCCTTCTTCTTCTTGTTGCTTGTGTCATCACTATGGCTAGGGTTTCCTTCCTCTTCTTTGCCTCTTTTCTCTTTTGGATAGTGTGGTTGGCTTTGTATATGGTGGAAAAATCTCCTAGAGGGACACTCCCACAATGATAGCAATGATTCAAGTGAGCGAGATGCCATAGTTAATGATGTTGTATGTAGCCTCCATGTTGTTAAGCTTCACTTTTGGAGTATTTCCAATGACTCTTTATGCCTTGACCAGGGATTCCATTACATGGTCATGCCACATAGCATTTATGTTAACAATCCCAATGCGGGGTTAATCATGGTGTATACAAGAAGCTTTTGTTACATTATCTCAAAGGATTCTAAAAGTAGACAAGGAACTCCATAGTTGTAGAGAGAAGACACACACTATGCACACTCAACAATTATTCTCTATCTTCATTGCATACAATGGCTATGCATTTATATAAAAGATAAGGCCTCATTTATGTAGCCTTACACTTTCCACGTGTGTCCCAATGTACACACTATTATCCACACTTTACATGTGTGCACCTATGTGGTACACTTCTCTCCACACCTTACATCCATGTTCTCACACTATACAATCTCTAGCACTTTCACACACATAGACACACACACATAGATGCACCCAAACACTATAGCTTACATTCTCAACACTCTCTCTTAAGTGAGGTGTTTACTTTACCTCATCATCATCCAATGCAGCATTGCACAACCACAATCTCTAGCTCTCAACACTCCCCCTCAATGGTAACACTCCAATCTAGCATATGCCAAAACACATCTAGTCCAACATATGCATGTCACTGTGTGTGTACAATGTTTGTTTGAGAACCATTGCTTGGGTGAACCTACCCTATCCTTTCTAAATAATCACAAGTGTTTGGAAAATGTATGACAAATCCACTCGTGCAACAACCATGTGCACGCTCTACACACCACACTCACCAAGTCCTTTCGAAACTATCTTGGAAAGAGAACCCTGCACATAACAATTTTTGTGCAACCTCGTCTCAAACACACTCTATCGAAACACACATGCATGCAAACAACTGTTTTTGAGCTCTATGCGGCTCGAGCAAGAGAATCCTTATGCAATGGTGGGTGAATACAACTTTCTTGTTTTGAGCACTTAGCATAGGCACATGTAACCATAGTACATAGATGGATATTCATTTTGGTATGCCATCCCATGTGATATTTACATTGGGATGTGTGGACAAGCTTTATACAAAACCTGATGTCAACTAAAACTTTTTATTTTATGAGATAGTTGGATAATGCTGGAAGCTATGTGGGGTCTTCATCTACTTATCTCCATCTTGCTCATCTTCTTCCTTGCTATTGCTCGAAGAAACACAAGTTGCAATTGTATAGGACTCAGGTATTCGCAACCCCCTAACATGTCTATCCAATCAATTTTTTGTTGGAAATATCCCAATTCATCACAAACCGCACTTGCATGCAAACCATGTCTGTGAGGATGACATCCATGTGCTTGCATGCCTTCAAGGAGGCCATCTTGTCCACCTCTTGCTTGCTATTATTTGTCCACACTTTCAATGACTTCCTCTTCATCTTTGGCTATTGCAATTCCATATCTTACAACATTCTTTCATACCTTCATGATCGGCATCATGAGTTGGCAAGCCGTAGACACAACCAAGGTAGGAAATTCAAATACCTCACTATGGTAGAATGCATTCTTCATGTAAAAGTGCAAACATTGTAAACCTTTGGCTTTCACCAAGCACAACCATACTCTCTATTGTTGATCTTTCAACATCAGCTATTTCATGGGCTTATAACATGTAGTCACCATGCACTAATGTATTTGGCCATTCTCTTTAAGAACAGAACCATTATTCAATCAATATGAACATCCAACTAGTAATGCCATAGCAACCATGCACATCCATATGGCAATCGTCACAATTATTTCAAATAACCTCATGAATCAATAACCTGCATACATGCCCATATGCTCCTCAACCTTGTAGCCTTCTTGTCAAAATTGATTTCCTTGGTTTGCCATCAATCTTGAATAGTGGTAGTTCCATGTATTTGAATCTCCTTTGAAATTCCAAGTCTTAGAAAGCTCTTTAGACTCCTTTGAAGGAAATGCTTTTCAAATGGACTTCAAGGATATTGAATGTATAAGAAATTTTTAAAGCAAGGATGACTAAGACATACTAAGAATGCATCTAATAAAAGAACATAAAAACACCATGATCAAGACCATAACCATGGCTCTAATACCGTGTTAATAATCCCAATGTGGGGTTAATCATGGTATATACAAAAATATTTCACGACATTATCACGAAGGATTGTGATAGACAAGGGATTCCATAGCTACAGAGAGAAAATACACAATAGGTGTTAGCAGACCAGATCCTGGTCAGTCGGACTGCCATGTGGCAGTCCAACCTGGTACTGCACCAGTCGGCTGCATTTAATGCAGCCGACCTGCCTGTCTTTTTCACCGAGTTTTTTGGCTATTTATAGCCGATTTTTCCAGCAGTCTTGGACACTTTTCTGCTCGCAGATTATAGACTGGTGGCTCGCGCAGATTCTGTCTTTGTTCGCAGATTTTTGACAGGAGACAGTGCAGACTGCAGCGGACTTCGAGGTGAACAGCAGGTTGCATCGTCGAGGTGGAGACACGCAGTCCAGCGCACTGCGCCTGTGTACATATCTACATATCTTTGTATATAGCACACTTTATACAGCAGATCTTCATCTTCCACTCTCTTCTCTCTCTGCGTTCTCTCTCTCTCTGTCCTATGCTTCCGCACCACTGCACTCTGACATGGTATCAGAGCAGTGTAGAAGGGCTGACTGAGTGCAGAACCAACTTGAAGAGGAGTTTTCATTGTGACACAAGGCTATGTTTTCAGCGTTTGAGGGCAGGCAGGAGGGCTGCACCTCGGAACAAGGCTGAAGCGAGCATGGCCGCGTGGGAAAGGAGTCCAGGTGGTGGATTTACTACTATTTTCTGCTGTTTGACGAGGAGGAAGTTTGAGTTTTAAGCTTTCAAGTGCAGGTTTTTCTTTTTCGTCGCCTTTGGCAGCGGGTGAAGAAGTTTCGAGACGCGAAAGAGCCCTAGCAGGCTGCATTTTTACAGTCAAAGGGGGTTGCTTTTGCATTTGTGAAGGCATTACAGGTGAAGATGTCTACAGAGATTGACTTGGAGTTCCAGACGATTATGGACCGAAAGGTGCCTGTCTTACCGACTCTTCCCGTAGATCAGAAGCTCGATGGTGACAACTACCGCCTCTGGCAAAGCTTGTACATGAGGAGATCGACCGGCCCTCAATGAGAGATGAGTCCAAACTATCTTCCGATGCTCGTGCAGAGTTGGCCAAGGCACAGTCTCACTGGGACAAACTGAATGCCAGGATTCGTTCCTTTCTTTTTCTGTCTTGTACTACAGTCGTGATAGCTCACATCGAGCACTTGACGGTGGCTCGGGAGATATGGCTGGAGCTTGATCAGATGTATAACCGGATGACCCTTATGAAGCGGGTTTCTTTGGAGGTATAGATGCGGACCTTGTCCGTGAACAAGTCTTCTTCGTTGCAGGAGCACATCAATAAGCTTAGACAGCTTCAGATGCAGGTTCAGAATGCGGGGAAGCCGATTTCCTCCAAAGACATGGCGATCACACTCTTGTCCCAGTTGCCGCCATGATTCGGTGCTTTCTACTCCACCCTTATTGCTTGGGGCGGGAGTCCACTCTTCGGTGGGAAGAGTTGGTTCCTATGGTCTTGGACCAAGAGGAACAACTGAAGGGACAAAATGCTTCCAAGTCGAAGGCCCTGACAGGTCAAGCCTCTCAGAAGAAGGGGAAGGACCAAAAGAAGAAAAAGGGGGATAACAAGTCAAAGAACGACAAGGACAAGGACAAAGAATCCACATGCCATATTTGTGGAAAGACTGGCCATTGGAAGAAGGATTTCCCTGACAAAGACAAGAAGGACACGAAGGATTCTGGAGTGGTGGCTGCACCCTCATCAGCTGCATTTCTTCATCTAGCTAGCATTGAGGACTCTACACCGAATGCTTCTGATGCTGCGATGACAGCTCCCCAGGCTCGAGAGTGGATCGTTGACAGTGGTGCCTCCCGACACATGACTCCTTCATCAGATGGTGTTGCCTAGTTGCAATCTTCGCGTGGGCAGATTCTCATTGGAGATAGCTCTTCGGTGTCTATTGTAGAATGGGGTGAGATGCAGCTTATTCCAAATGGACGTGGTGGTACCCATACCTCAGAGGTCTTGCATGTACCAGGTTTAGGGTATCATCTACTGTCAGTTCATAAGCTTTGTTCCCTTGGACTTCTGGTGGAGTTTGACAGTGATTCGGTGCGAGTCCTTGATCGTGGTTCAAGGAAGGTTCTCTCATTAGGATATGAGGAGAACGGCATCTACAAATTGAACTCTTCTACCGCTCTCTCTACTCTTCTTCTTACCTCTCAGACACAGTTAGAGCTATGGCATGCTTGGTTTGGTCACCTCAACTATGATTATCTTCGAAGGGCATCAAAAGGACAGCTTGTTTGAGGGTTGCCGTACATAGTGGTGAGCCAGCAGCCATGCGTCTCCTGCATTTGTGGGAAACAGCATAGGGATGCGATTCCCAACAAAGCTTCGCAGCGATCTACTTCAACGATGGAGAGCCCACCTCCGTGAAGGAGGCTTTACAGTCCGCACCATGGAAGAAAGCTATGGAAGCCGAGTTGGAGGCTATTGAGAGGAATCACACTTGGTCACTTGTGCCTCGCCCCCCAAATAAGAAGGTGATTGGCGTCAAATGGGTCTTTAAGACCAAGTACCTTAGTGATGGTTCTTTGGACAAGCACAAGGCTCACCTTGTTGCTAAAGGTTTCTCTATCTCTATCTAGTTGCCTCTTCCTTTGTGGCTATTCCTTATTTTCGAACAGAAGCCAGCCTTCAATGTGAACTCCAAACAAATCTTCTTGAATAGCACTGCAACACATCCTTAAGCTTCTTCACCTCTCCTACACAGCACCTCGTATACAGTAATGAATCTTGAATGGCTTGTACATGGAGAAAAAAATGAGAAGGAAATGGTGAAAGACTATGCCCACTAGCTACCTAGCTCAGCCATGGCTCTGATACCATGTTGGAAAACACGAACCTAGAACTAGATCAGCTATGGTGGATGCAAGTCAAACACATGATACATTATCAAAATGAGGAATTGTAACTCAAGTGAATTAGGTTCCAAGATAGATTAGCTTGGACTCGTAAACACAATCTTGAGTGACTCAAATTGATTGTACTATATATAAAAATGAGTGTCAAGTACATGCTTTTATAGCTTTATGGATAGTGCAGCTTTTCTTCTTTGTGCTTATGGGATTTTGGACATCTCTTCCTTGAGCTTATGGAGCATACAACTTTTGTCATCTCTCTTATACAAAGCCTCTTCTAGGCATACATCATTTGATTTCTCAATACTCAGAGGATACTTCGGTATTTGAGGGGGATGCTTGATTTAGGAATTCACTATCCAGCAGGCACAGGTGGTTCAGATCTTGTTCTTGCAGGTTGGAGCAACTCCGATTGGGCCGGTGATGTGGACCACAGGCGATCTACAACAGGTTACTATTTTACCTTGGGTGCAGGTGTTATCTCATGGAGTAGTAAGAAGTAGCCCACGGTAGCCCTTTCGTCTACTGAGGCGGAGTATCGGGCCACGTCTTCCACCACATGTGAGGCTGTGTGGCTTCGGAGATTGTTGGAGGAGCTTGGCTGCTGCCAGACGCATCCTACTTTGCTACAATGCAACAATGAGAGTTGCATTGCCTTGGCACGGAATCCTGTTTTTCATGCCTGGATGAAGCACATAGAGATCCAGTATCACTTCATCAGAGAGAAGCTTCTGGATGAGACCATCACCGTAGAGTACTGCAAGACGGAGGACAAAATCTTGCAGATTTGTTTACAAAGGCACTTCCCCAGGCTCTACTTCGGAGACATTCCAGATCCCTCAGGCTTCTGCCTCGCCCAGGCTCTGAGAGGGGGTGTTAGCAGATCAGATCCCGGTCAGCCGGACTGACCAGTCGGACTGCCACGTGGCAGTCCGACCTGGTACTGCACCAGTCGGCTGCATTTAATGTAGCCGACCTGCCTGTCTTTTTCGCCCAAATTTTTGGCTATTTATAGCTGAATTTTCCAGCAGTCTTGGACACTTTTCTGCTCGCAGATTACAAATTAGATGCTTGCGCAGATTCCGTCTCTGTTCGCAGATTTCTGGCAGGAGACACGTAGTCCAGCGCACTGCGCCCGTGTACATATCTGCATATGTTTGTATACATCACACTTTATACAGCAGATCTTCATCTTCCACTATCTCTTTCTCTCTCTTCTCTCTCTGCATTCTCTCTCAGCCCTACGCTTCCACACCGCTACACTCTGACAATAGGCACACTCAACGATTGGTCTCTATCTTGATTTCATACAATGGCTACACTTTTATAAAAGAGATAAGGCCTAATTTATATAGCCTCAGACTTTCCATGTGTGTCTCCACGTGACACTATTTTTCAAACTTTACATGTGTACACCTATGTGGTACACTTCTCTCCACAACTTACATCCATGTCCTCATACCATACATCTCTAGCACTTAAGTGCTTACACACATGCGCACGCACATGCACACGGGCACACACCAAAGCTTACATTCTCAACAATTTAATTCATACTTAACCATGTTCCCTTTTAGTATATCTTCTAGGAACCACTTAGGTATCCTGGTTGGGTTGGTTGGGGTTTTGTTGTAGGTGAAGATGTGATAGAAGAGTTGTACTATCATTAGGAGAACTCCTTCATTGGCCACTACTTTCATTGTGGTTCCATCAACTCTAACTATTGAATTCTCATTCCACCTTAGAGAAACTTGAGGGGTCTTCTATATTTTAACATAACTTTCTACTCCCATTCTAATACCCAATGTTTCTTCTATTATCTTTAAATGAACTTGATGCTAGCCACCTATTCATGATAGGTAGGTAGGTAGGTAGGTAGATAGATAGATAGAGAGAGAGAGAGAGAGAGAGAGAGAGAGAGAGAGAGAGAGAGAGAGAGAGAGAGAGAGAGAGAGAGAGAGAGAGAGAGAGAGAGAGAGATTGACTGACTGACTGACTGACCAAGGGAGGTATGGAGGGAAGACTACATCGAATGCTTGAGACTCATCAACCAAGAGATTGAAGCTTCACAAGCTCAAGGAGCACAAGACAGTAATCCAAGCCAGTGAAAACACTTTGGGTTAAGTGGGATTGCATTTAGCCTGCAATTTGCAAACTCCAAGTATCCCCTATAATTCTTCTTCTATTCTTATTAATTATTTCTTTTGGGATGATTGGGAATGGATTCAATCTCTAAAAATATGTCTTATATTGTTGCTAGAAATCCATGCAAGGGGCTAGAGATAAAAGTTTAAACTCTAGGGTCATTAAAATTGTGTCCTAAATCATAAGATGAGTCTACAAGGAACCTAGTGATCCTAGTTGCCTCATGACATCATAAGGAAGAGACTATGCATAGTTAAGGTTACATAGACTTGCAACTTAGGTATCAATTGGGATTTCTATCTATATTGTTTCTAAGTGGTTGAACTCTTTGGAGGACTATATTGGCAAGCTTATTGGCATTATGGGATATCCAAATGTATTGTTGAAACTACATTTCATCTTAAAGAGATGTTATTCTTGTTATGGGAAAAGATTGCTTTTATTAGCTCAAAGGTAGATTGGTTGCCTTGTTTTTGTTTGAATTTTGTGAATTTCCCTAAGGCAGAGAATTATACTCCTTCTTCGAGGGTTTGTTAAATGAGGGTTTGATGAATGGGTGGGTCACCTCCATGATCACAACACACAAAAATATGTTGAAAAGGCAAGGGATGTGTAAGGGCATTGCTCAATACATTGGCCAAAGGTCGAGTAGTGTGAAGGCCACTAGGAACATTGGTTCACTCCAATGGCACCTTCCAAGTCAAGGAGACCTAGGAAACCCACATTGGCCTTAGGATGGAGTTCGAAAACCTCAATGACCTAATGTATGGTGGTGACATTGGAAAACCCTATTCTAGATAAAGGCTGGATTATGGATTGTATCCATGGGACTTGAACACAGGTATCCAAGTGTTTGGATATGGATCCGAGTGCAAGGGATGGAACGTTGGCTTAGCATTTCACCTTGGAGAAGGTAGGGATAGACACATTATTGTTACTATCTTCTAAAGATAGTTTAATCTTGTCTTTGTAGTTATGCATAACTTACGTGAACAAACCTTGTGCTAACAAGATTAATAAAAGAAGTTGTTTTCATATATTACATTAACTGTACTAGGTAATTAGATAATTAAATACTCCATCAAGAGAAGCGAGAGGGCACATCCCCAATGGGTCCAAGGTGGCCTTCGTGAGCCGAGAGTTTTCCTTCAATGTGCTAGAATTAGGATAATCTAGGAAAAGAGTTGAATGACACCTTCCTTGGTAAGTTTAGGTCCTAACCTTGTGTCATTCTATGGGACCGATGAGACCTTGCATTATGAGCAAAGGGGTTGATGTGCTTTAAATTGCCCCTCATTCCTCACCCTCTTTGAACCAAGTGTGACATAGGTTTTCTTTGATTTACATAGACTTATGAATAAATGGCTTGCAACTAACTCTAGTAACTATTAGGAGACCTTCATATTATTAGGAGCCTTGATTCACATTAATCTTTGTGGGTATAGGGTGGAGCTTTCCTCTACAAGGTAGGCTCAAGCAAACCTAGGCAACAAACTCTGTGATATTCCAAAGGAGTTCCAAATAGCATCTCCTAGGGGTATCTCTTGATGGGCTACCAAAACGTGTGGTCAAGGGGTAATTAGCCAAGCATGTCACTTAGATGCACATGGGTCGATATATCTCCAATAGATGTACTTATGGATAGGTGGACTGATCAATCAACTAGTTTTACACAATTTTAGAAGCATTAGATAATTAGCTAAGGTCAAGATAGATATCATACTAGTCCATCTTAAAGAAAAGTGACAATAGAGCATCGATTGAATGACTATGAAAGTATTTTTCACTCTCCACAAACCAAATGTGAGTTGATTATTTTGAGCAAGTACATTTCGGCCCTAAAGGATTCAATGACCTTGGAACTAGTTAACGTAAATGTTTACCTAGATCAAATTATATCGGATTCTATCTAAACCACCATCATTTCATGGTAGTCACAATGTTATCTTTGAATCTCCTCATGACCCAATCGATTACAACTAACATTGATCTTTGAGTATGAGTATCATCAATGATATTATCTTTTCTTGGTGGAAGAAAAATCGAGGAGGATTAGATTTCCTAAGGAATCTCAATCCAACATTGTTGACGCATATTGGTATTCGCTAGGTAGGTATCCATTGGAGGTGTTTGTAGTGAATTGTTTTTCATAGAAGGTATTCATCAAAATCTAAGAGCAATGGACAGCTATTAGAAGGTCAAGATACCAAATCACATAGTTCAACTTATGTAACTCAAAGACTTCTTCATAACTTCTAAAATATCTGGAAATCGGTGTGTCGGTGTAGGTTTAAAAGGAAAAGAATCCAAGAGGAAGTTACATCCTTTAATGCCAAAGTTGCAGGGCTAAATTTGCATAATGATGATGAGCCTTTGGTGGAAAGGTTGCAAGAGGACACAATAGAAAAAAAGAAAGTCACAAGTTGATGAAGAAGCGGTTAAATCAGCCAACACTCGTGTAGTCCCATCCGCCCCACTACTATGTGCTACTAGAAGGTGGACGAGGCATGCTTGTCAATGAACCCAAGTAGCCGGTGGCGCCACACACACCACAAGAACTCCAGTGTCGTGCCAATCGCGGGCACGAGGCATGCTTGTCGATGAACCCATGTAGCCGGTGGCGCCACACACACCACAAGAACTCCAGTGTCGTGCCAATGGCGGGCACAGTCCGTACAGGTCAGGAGCAGCGCTAATCAACCACACGTCTACCAAGGTGCACGATGCCCATGAAGGACTTAGGACTACCAATGCACCGAACAACCATAGAAACGTGAAGGGCGGCCTTTTAAGATCGTGGTCGCCAATCATTCGGGTGCTTGGGTTTTGGGTGGTGGTGGGGGGAGGGGGAGGGGGGGGGAGCGCAAAGGTATGCTGATCACAGTCGCGAGAATGAAAGAGACACACAAGAATGAAGAAGAATGAACAAGACGATTGGTTGTCGTTATTGCATGAACCTTTGATACATATTTATAGCCTTTAACATGACTCTTTGCATGAACCTTTGATACATATTTATAGCCTTTGACATGACTCTTTGCATTCCCGATGATTCATGACCATTCACATAGGGGCCCTCCCCACTAATAATAATGTAGGTGATGGGATGGTCTTCCCATGGTAATTCTTTCCCTAACAAAAGAATAAGATATTTCCTTATCTTAATGAGCCTTTCTTCACAAAATCAAGGAAGATGGGGAGATATCTTGCTTAGGCCCAGCACATCACAATTCTTAGTTCTGCGCTAAAGATACTTTGCAAAATTTTCTCATTCGAAGCTATATGTAGGTCACATTAATCCTTAGGCCAATTGTATTTTAGAAAAGCATGTGCTATTTGTGCTTCATGTGAATTTGCTCTCATAACAAGAAGTATGATCATTACCTTGCATATGAAGTCATCTAGTGTCATGAAAATTAAATATAGGAATATTTTGTGATAGTAAAGCTAGTCTATGACATCTCAAATTAAAATAGTATAATTCAAAGTAATCTGAACTAGAGCTAATAGGGGAAAGGAAATCTCTTAAGCATATATGTTAAATTGGGTGTGACAAGATTTTTAATTAGCCCATGTATAGATGTCATGTAATTTCTCATTCTTTTGGAAAAGCATAAATTGAAATTTTTATTTCTTAAAATACATATATCCCAATTTTTTGTATCAAAATGTATCTACTCATAATGATCAAGTTGCTTTGCTCCAACCAAACATATAATGTCCTGAGATGATACATCATCATACCACAATAAGCATATTCAACTCTTAGTGCACATTTTAATATGCTTCAAGTTGCAAGAATTTTAAGCACTAAGGCTTCCACTCCTAAACTTAGTCAAGGAGAGTGGCAATCGGTAGGAAAAAGACATGACTGTGTCCCTAGTCAAGTGTGCATCCCCAACTTCTCAGATGTTGTTAGCATTGCCTCTCGCTACTTTTGACATTGTGCTCTGTGGTGTATCCGAGCACTATTTTCTTCTTCAAGGGCTTTTAGCCAAGCTCCGTGCAGCTTTCACTCTAATGTTTTGTGGTGTGCTGCATGGTAGCTAGTTACCACACATAGCTGCAAGATCAAGCTTTCAATATAGGACAGGCTAGTATGACACGTGTTGCTATATTGATATGGCTGTTCCCTCAAGACCAATGTATTATAGGATTATTCTAGCATTGAGTGTCCCGGTCAATTTGACCAAAATGACACATTCAATGTCTACTCAAGTAGGAGTAGATTACGTTCTGATCACTTCTTGACATGCTTCCTAGGTTCAAGTTTGCCACTCGATAGGGCATCCCCTCTATGTCATTCTTACATCAAGGTGGACTTACCTTAGTATGACATGGGCATAATGATCATAGCAACTCAACCTATCTTCTAGTCCTTGAGATCAAGTCTCTCAAGCACTATCTAGTTGAGCACTTGGTCTTCCCTTATGACTATGGTCTTAGGAACTACAAGTGGGACTTACCACAAGTTACAAGAGCAATGAAGATCCTCAAGCTGCTTCAAGGAAATGGCCGTTGATGGTTCAAGGTGCTGCATGGCACAACTCCAAGACAACAACAATGTCACACCCTAAGTTTCTAGGTCAATAAACTTAGGTAGTCAATCCCTCTTTGCAATATCCCCATTATTGTGTAGAACTAAGCTAGTGATCTAGTCTCAATGACATGGTTCTCATGATTCAATAGTGGTGTAGGTATGTGGGCTTATTCAAGTAGTTCGCAATCAAAAGAGTGGGTAGGGAGACTGGTTTGAATAGCTCATAATCAACAACAATGGGTCATAATCAACTCTACCCAAGTGGGTACCCAATGGCCAATGGATAGCCACAAGGGCCAAAGAGGCCAAACAATTGCCTTTCTCTTTGCCTTCGACCTAAGATGGATCCATCTCTTGGTCTTTGCCCTTATGGACATTTTGTGATGGCTTTGGCTCTACATAACTAAAGCCTTTGCTCTAGGACTATGGGTCATGTGATGTGCTCTTGGCTCTTGGGCCTTAGTCCATTTTCCTTAGGCCTTATAAGCCTTTCATTTTAGCTCTTGGTCCTTTGTGGCCTTTAGTAAACTCGTATTCATAATAGGCCTAAAGTTTGGGCATTGGCTATTTATCCAGGTAAACATGTCACGGCCCCTTCAATGAAATCACTTGGCCTCTTGACCCTTAGGTTGAATAGTGTAGGATCGGGCTTACGAGCCATACTCAAGGTCGATCCTAATGAAAAAGCCAAAAGTGAAACTAAAACGCTCTAGCAATCAAAAGGCTATAGATTCATCTTAAGCCCCTTGCTTTCTAAACCCCCTATTTTTGGTTTTCCTCAAATTTATGGGTTTACATAAACTAAGTCCTATATTTCATCGACTTTTAAGCCTTTTAATCTTAATTTCTAGCGTCCTAAGCTAATCCATATGACATTTCGGAGTGCAAGATCCTATTCTACCACTCAGCATAGAGTATGCACCTAGTTGCTCAATTATAGCAGTCTCAGCAATGGGAAAAAATGTTTGGCTTTCACAAGCTATGAATGTTGGACTTGACTAAAGGCTTATTATTTTAGCTTCAAGCAATGCACCTATGGATACCTAACATAACATTGCATGCTCTCAAAATAAACATAGCAAACTCACCAATTTACCTTCTTGTTGTAGTCTATCCATAAGGTTCACCATTGGCTCAATCACTCATTGCCATGGCTTCAATCACCACATGAGCTTTGTGTAGGAGAAGGAGGAGAAGATGATGATGATTATAAAGGAGAGGAAGTATGAGCTTCACCCACACTAGTCACTCATTCTATGTCACACTCTCCCTCTCTCATAGTCCTTGTTGTTTATTAGGAGCAAAGTTAATAAGGGCTGAACTTTTCTTTGTTCCGTTAGATAGGAATACACATGATTGAGCATTTCATAAATTTGTAGATGCAAACATGCCGTAGGAGATATTGGGGGGTTACTCTTTGATGTTTGAAGACTAGAAATTTCAACAAGTAAGGAGACTATGGATAGTTCAATTAGATGCATGTGAGAAGGCTATACGTGAGGAAACGTGAGTTCACAACACATCCTTATTCTCATATAATCCAACCCAAATATAGTGAGAATCTATTCTATTCTAGGAGGGTGTCCATTGTGCCATCAATGGCAATGATCATTTGGTCGCCCCTAACTCCTTTGAATCTAACCCATACCTTAGCTTGGATCTATTCCCTCTCTCACACAAGAAAGAAGCAAGAAGAGAGCTCCACAAGATTGCGCACCACAAGAATGGTCTTATTCTCTCATTTCTTAGTTTTTATAGATTGCCTTGATTTTATAGGCACTCTCTCTAATTGACTATATTGACTTGCAAATCCTTTCTAGCTTGTTATGTTGAGAGTGTTATGCTCATGCCTCGCTCAAAATATTATTATAACTTGCACGGGAGTGAGCAGAACTCTCCTAAATTATTTCTTATTTCCACGTCTCTTTTCCAAAATTGTGCAATTCTTCTACATGTCTCACCTTCCTCCTTGCTTTCCTAGAGAGGGTTAATAGTAATATACCCCACATTGATCAGATAGGCATTGTATGATAAATTATAAAAAGCACATGCTTCCTAACAAAAATATCTAGTTCCAGCTAATCAAGATTAGTGTGGGTATAGTATGTCATACATCCCTGATGAAATAGTATAGGGGTAGCATCTAGACTAATCCCTCAGCTTTATCATGTGTTGCTCATATTGCTAGCAGATTTCTCTCATTTCTCTTGTGTAATATCTATGTTTGGTACCCATGTATCCATGATCAACATCCCCTCAGTGAGCTGTGCGACTGACATCCCTCCTCTATATGGGGTCTATCTATAGTAATGATATGCAAAGTCTCTAAATCTCAACTAGAAACTAGCCCAAGCATGGTCTGCGGACTCCATAACTAGTCCGGGGAGGTATCTCCTCCAAACATCATGGGGTATCTAGCTTGAATTGTTGCTATTTGCTCTACATTTGCAAATATAGTGCTCCTCGCTCCCCACCTCGTCTTGGCATAGTCTAGAGATCTACTTAGCTTTGGGAATGTGGGATCCTCACCTGGTCTTGGATCTCAAGCAAATGAGAGGATACCCTTAGTTGGCTAATGGCTATTCACATCTTATGTGACATGTATATATCTAGGTATCTAGGTTTCTCGATGAAAGCATCCATTGAAGTCCTCATAAAGTAGTCCCTATAGTACATCATCTTCAATAGAAGGGGCTAATGGGGTGAAATCCATGTATACTATATGTGTAGTTAGTAAAGGTTCTATATCCTATGAAGTGATGGTCAACTTATGCATACCATGAAGTCTCATGTCTAGACTAAGCTAGTTGTCTAGAGGCCTCGGAGGCTCTCCTAGGTAGTTTATCTAGATGCATATCGCATACTTTTTGTATAAAGCTAATGGTGTAACTTGGCACATATGATCTCATGTGGTACTAATGGTTTACTATAGATCATCTATGCGAGCATGATGAGTGCCTACGCAAAAAACCTCCACTAGTTCGGCAATCATGCCATTGATACCATTGGGGCTATTCGAAGTCCTAGACACTAAGTAAATCTACTCAATTCTCTTGTTTCTCTTTTCACTAATCACTTCACATGTAGATCTCTAACTTGGGCACTAGAATACTAAACCTAAGATAGCTATGGGTTCTATCAACTAGTGGTCCTTCACTTTTTATTTTCTCGAGCACCTAACAAATATTTATATAAATAAAATGTAGGGTTTCAACATAGATATTAAGGCTTTCTCTCATTCCATCCTATTAACAAACTGTAAATTTTAGTGGTGTTGATGAATTTTTGTGATTGTAGTTATTCCTCCCTATTAATTATTGTTTAATAAATTTTTTAAAAATGCCAACCTTAATTAAAATTGAGAATACTCTTGATGTGACCAATGAGTTGAAATGCCACCTCCACACACAAGGCTCATCGAAGTGTGTCTAGTGGCATCGTCTCTCCATCATGGAATGTTGTGTACTCTTGTGAGTTGATGGTCTCTAGCTACCTGTGCCATGGTGAATCTTTTGAGACGAATGCAATGAATGTGACTCCCAAGTAGACATATGAGCCCACAACCTCCACCTATCTTGCTCCTAGGATGAAGAACGATCTCATTAGGGCTGATGTATGAAAGATAAAAAATTTCCAAGATTAAACATCAAACCACATTTTCTATAAGTCATGAAGAGCAAAGAGAGAGAGAGAGAGAGAGCATTTACATACAAGAAACTAAGAATCAAAAAGACATTCAATCATTTCAAGAAAGCATGCAAAAAAGGATGGCAATTAGCTTTTAACTACATGAACATTTTAACACGTTATCTCCAACCACATGATTACATCTCATAAATGCTGCCTTGTGATCTAATTCAATCATTTCAAGAAAGCATGCAAAAAAAGGGTGGCAATTAGCTTCCAACTGCATAAACATATTCACATTATCTCCAACCACATGATTACATTTCATAGATGCTACCTTGTGAACTAACATTTAAGTGCAATGCTTTGACCAATTTTGTGAACTAAACACTAGTGTAATGCTTTGGTCAATTTTATAAAAGCACCCCATAACCTCTTTTTTTTTGTTTTTTATTTCGACTACTGTCTGTTTTGCCATGTGAGCTAGGTTAATATATGCAACTCCTAGATACAACTTTCTCAAGGCCATTTCACATTCCTTGATTCGTTTCATTTTTCTTCATGTGAGCCAAGTTGACTAATGAATCTCTAAGACTTTGTGGAGGCCATTTACTATTCAATGATTCACTTAGTTCAGACAGATGGCATAATCTCATTTAGAAACCTAACCTTCTCTTTACATTTCTTTGTTTCAACACGTTGAAGTAAAGATATCATTCAAAACATTGCTCTACCTTTTGCTGCTGCATGTATTAGAAGCAAAATGTAATAGGTGAGCAAAAACAAAGTACGGGAAAGTCCTGTACGTGAAGAGCTGCACTGCTATGAATCAAGTACCAGCACAAGCATACTTGTATTTCAAGCTACATTGCCAACACAATCCAGCTTGATGTCTCCAGATGTTTTGGTTGCTCCCCAAAATCTTCCATTTTCCATAATGCTTACTGGAACTGAACCTACTAATAGTAGCGCTAACACACAATTCAAACAAACATTGAAGACTGGACCCCGTGGCATTTCAAATATCACATGATGTGACCAAGGGGCTACACAACCAATTCTCCATCTAGCATTATCTCAATCAACAATGCAGTCACAATTCCTAATTTTCTCAATATGCTCTATTCTCTTTCAAACTGTCAGAATGTGGGATACATGCAGACCATTTTTGTCTTCAAAAATCAGAATTTTGAGGAAAGATGTGTTTCATACAACTTAAGACTTAGTATGAATATTATACTCTCATTCCTTGCTTGTTCATAAAGTATTCTAAACTACAAAATTTTCCATAACAATCAAGTCTACTCTCAACAAGACTAGCACCCACGTTCCCCAAGGACTAGCACTTTATTCAATGTCTATCTATATTTCTAAAGGAACACTTGAAAGATGAACAGTCTTTGTACCTTAAAAGATGCTTGATTCTAGACAAATAACATCTTTATTTTTTCATTGGTTTATATTTAACAAAGCGAACCTAGTATTAATTATTAAGTTGTTAGCTACAGTTGTCTTCTGGGCATCACCAAAATATAGGTAGCATGCTGCCAATAATGCAGCCCGCATGTCATATTTAAGAGATCCTAAAAAGAACTGTCTAGACGTGCCACATGTCATATAATATATTTGCTAGTTTTGTTCCACCCTTTCATTAGTTTCATTTGCTGCCTTTGCCTTTGCCTTTGCCTCCACCCTTCTTTGACTCAAGTTTCGCTTGAATCCTTGCAACAGCAGCAGCTTTAGCTTCTTCTCTCTTCTTTTTTTCCTCCTCTTTCCTGGCTCCAGTCAGCTCTCTCTGCTTCTTCAACTCCCTGAAACTCAAAAAGAACAACCTGTTTCTTTAGCACAGAATACCAAAGCCCATACATTTGGCTCCAAAATGCAAAAGTGACTCACTCAAGCTTAGCCTTCTCTGCTGTCACACTGTCAATCGTTGAGCCTTTCCTAGGTTTACATGCTAGTAGTTCTACTTCAAACACTAGTGTTGCACTGTCAAAGAGAAAAGTAAGAACTACTGGAGCACGTAGAAATATAGTACTGATTGGAAAAAGCATGTTTTAACTGCAGGACAGTTAATAACGTAGTAGAAACATACTCTCCAGGAATATCAGGTGGTGATCCAGCACTTCCATAAGCATAATCAGGTTTGCATGTAATCCTCGCTAGTTCTCCGACCTAGATAGCTCCATTATGAATAAAATCAGTACTTTGAACTAATCCAAGCAAGAGCAAATCCTTATAAAGCTTACCTTCATCGTTCTCACTGCCAGCTCCCAAGCTTTGATGACACTTCCAGTTCCCAACTCAAAGGTGAACACTGTATTATCCTCTCGTGTGGAGTCAAATACCTCCCCAGTCTCTGCAAGAGTTCCTTCATATTGCACTGCATCGCATGTGCTAGATGTAAATAGTTTGGACACCCACTTGCTCAAAAAATTAACCGATTCAAAAAACAATAATAGAGCAACCAAATTGAGATATTGCCCAGCATGTGAATGGCATGGACACCAAAGACCTGTAACAGAGCAACCAAAAGTGAAGTCTTACAGTCGACAAGTGGAAGCTCATCAGATGGAGCCATAGCCCCTGGCTTGGCCATTCTGAGTACTTTCTTTAGCACACCTCCATCACCATTCAAGTCAATAACCTCCATTGCTGGCACACTTTCAAAACACAGTATCAATGAAAAGTATTTGTAAGCAGAAAATCAAATATTAAAAATTTACCAACATAAAATGCCACACAGAATACACTGATAGATGTTTTCCTTAGGTACTCAATTCGGCATTTCCCCATCAGAGCACAAAAATGAGGCATGGAGTACAGTGATGGGTGTTTTCCTTAGATACTCAATTCAGTATCTCACACTTGCCCCCAATTACACATATATATTTCACTCAAAAATTAGATGCATCATGCCTACATATTCTTTCCATGAGATTTAACCAATTTAAAAAAGGCCTCACTTGGAAGCCTGTAAGTGAGATGACCTGCACAAGAGAGGAGTCACCTCCTCTGTCTTGTGCCCCTATCCACTCAGCCTTACCCAGAAGCTCTCCATGCATTTGCAATGGCCTGCACTACTGGAGATTCCAGAATTTCAATCTTCTGTGGTGCTATAAGCACATCCAAACATGACAGGCCTTTCAGCACTCCTCGCTCCATTTTCATCTTCCCTAATCATGCCTTTAGCCTAATCATCCAGGGCTGATAGGTTAAGGCCTGCGCTACTGGAGATTCCAGAATTTTGATCTTTGGCCCTGCTAGAAGCAGATCCGACCATATCAGGCCTTTCAGTGCTCCTCCCTTCATTTTTAGTTTGGCTAAACATGCCTTACAGCCTAATCATCCAAGGCTAATCCTGGAAAGTTCAAACTTGTGACATGTTTGCTTTATACATTCCTTAATCCTCCATTGCAGCTCAACCATTGTGTCCATAGTTACCAGGAACGGGGAACAGGAACAGGAACGGGACCCCCCGGAACGGGGGGAACGCCCAAAGTTAGGGAATGGGAACGGAGGGAACGGCATTATATATTCATATATATATATATATATATATATATATATATATATAGAGAGAGAGAGAGAGAGAGCCAAGTTTCAACACTTCAGCCTAGATTCATCTAGAGATATATATCATGCACATGTGCAGGCAGGAGAGGCGCCAGGTAGGTGCGAGAGGTGGGAGTCGCGAGAGGTGGGGCTGGCAGTCGGGCGCCAGGCAATCAGACCAGGCAGTCGAGAGAGGCGCGAGAGGCGGGAGGCAGGTTAGGCAGGCAAGAGGCGGGAGTTAGGCCGACAGGCGCGAGGCGGGATAGGACGTGATAAACTTTTTTTTTTTTAATTTAATGCCTTGCTGCTGGAACGGCCGTTCCAAACAGGGAACGGCCAAGGAACGGGCTGGAATGTTCCACCAGCGTTTCCTGGGCTCGGACCTCCCAGAACGCGTTAATCCATTCCTAAGTGCCGGAACGGGTGTTCCCTGTTTCTATGATTGTGTCACATGCAAACTCTCCGCGCATGTGGACAAAACTGATGAGGTAATTTTTTGTCAACTTTTCAGCATGTAAGTTGCTAGTTTGCATTCTTTCTTTTTTGAATAGTGCTTTCTCCCATCATTGTTTCTTTTATAAGGAAAAGGGGCGTAATTAGGAGGGATCTAGCACTTCAAGGAACTATGAAACCAGCCTTCCTTCTTGGAAAGGGTGGTAATTCCTTTATAAAGCACTTAATTACAGCAACAGCAAATAAATATAAATTGAAATGCACAATTTATCTTAATAATCTTGGACAATAGATATCCATCTTTAACTTTAATTGCTAATGGATTGAGTAAAGGTTGAGATTCCACAATCTCCTTTGATGATCCAAAAGCCCCTTGCTGTGCATACAATCAGCAAGCAATTTGGGCCAATTGCCCCTTGATTTTTACCCAAGAACTGCACAAATGGAACCATCAACTAACCAAATGTTGCCCCAATTCACAATGGACAGCCTAGCATTTGAAATCTCTATCAATTCCACAAATTTCAAGTATTGATTTCAATGAATGACACCTTCTCCTGTTGACACGGATCCCAAGGTGGCTACTAAACCCTAATTTCTACAAAAGGGTTTACAGCAGAGATCTCTATACTGTCCACCAAATTTAGTTGACATCTGCTCAAAATGGCTGAGAAATTTGGTTTTCTACACAAGAAAAAACTTGATTTTCTTCGCAATAAAAAGCCTACATTTTGCCTACTGCCTACTCCAACCTACATTTAATGCGGCCATCTACTGCCAAGCACCTCCAAAATGCTGTCATCTAATCAGCAATGCTATTGCCAACCCTTGGAAGGTGACTCCCTGCTGTCCCTTGCTTATTGAGGCCCCTAGATGGCTGTCTTCTGCAGCAAATTGTTGTTCTTTGATCAAAAAATGAACCAGCAACTCTCTCCCTCCCTCTCCCAAGCTATAAACTGATTAAATGGCTGAGACACAGACCCCAAAAACGTTTTCTCAGTTTGCATGGGAATTTTTGCCAAGTGGCAAACTTCTATACTCATTTTTCAACATTATCCAACCATTTCATTAATTTGCAAAATTAAATAATCCTAAAAATTAATTTCAACCCTTCTAACCATGCCCAAAATTAAATGTGCCCACCCATATTTAAATTAGCTAGGCCATTTGCAACCTGGAGTGGTCCCCAACATCTATTGACCCTTAGACTAGCATTAATTAATTAATGCTAGTCCCTAATGTCACCACCAACACTTATTGGCCAAATAACTGTCCCAAGGTCAAAACTGACACCAACTAACCCCCAAAGCCCAACTCGAATAACTCATCATAACTTTTGCCTTTAATATCCACTACATCCTCCAAGTCCTTGGCCTATTACCATGAAATAACTACCATGTGCATCACATGTGCTGAACCACCTTGTACATTTGATTAATAACTTAATTAAATGCTATCATCAAGATTAAAACATCTCAAAATTTCACGTCCTCGTAACAAACTAAGGAAGAACAAGGAGCCTAACTGGAAGGAATCTAGCACTCCAAGAAATTGAGGCATAGAAGCCTTGAAGAGCTCAAGAATCACAAGTTACATGTGGACCAATTGTATGCAGATAAAGATATTAAGGTACCGGTAAAGATTCCAAAATTTTAATCTTTGGCCTTGCTATAAGCCCATTTGAATTCCAACCATATCGGGCCTTTCAAAGTTTCAATTGCTTAACATGCATTTAGTCTAATCCTCTAGGGCTGATAGAACATAACATTCCAAAAGCAAGCTTTTGACAATCCTGAAACATTCAAACTTGTGATGTGTTCACTTTAGACGTTCCTTTACCCTCCATGGCAACTCAATCATTGTGTCAATTGCACACTATCCACACATGGAGGCAAAACTAATGAGAGAATTGTTTCGTTAACTTTTCAATGTATAAATTGTCTAGTTTGCATTCTTTCTTTTTGAGTTGTGCTTTCTTCCAACACTATTCCTTAATAAGGACAAGGGACCTAATTGGTAGGGATCTAGCACTCCAAGGAGCTGAGGCATTGAAGCCTTGGAGAGCTCAAGAATTATACAAGTTATATGTGGACCAATTGTGTGCAGGTAAAATGTTAAGGTGCACGTAAGGATTCTAGAATTTTGATCTTTACACATCTAAGCAAACCCAAACACAACCCTCTTTTGCCTCCACATCTGCTCCGAAATCAATGCCTGTGTTCAAGACGTGCATTCTACTATTTGCTGCTGGAAATGTAGGTATTTCAGACTGCTTCATCATCAACCAGCCCCGCTAGTGCTGGATTCTCAACTTCCTGTTGCCACATTGCTGTCCAGCATCAAATCATTGGCATCCTAACCACACTAATTGACACATAGCTGAGGGAAATGGGGAAATGGAAATGAAAATGAAAACAGCAATTTGCAAGAAGGGGGAAACGAAAATGCCATGCCAAGGGGGGCCGAGTGGGGGGAAGAGAGAGAGACAGAGAAAGAGAGAGAGATTAGAACCTAGGTGCTTAGAAGTTACAATATAGATTACAAGTTCCATACTCAAAATCAAAGCTTTCTTATTTCCAAGTTTTGAAAGAGTTCTACAAAAGGCATAAGCTTGCAGAAGCAATTATGATACATGGTTTCTGGAGCTATTGAGGAGCCTCAACCTCCCATTCCTCTTCCAAATGATTAGAGACATATCAACCATAAGAAGCTGCGCTTACATGGGATTATGATGATAACCGTGCACATTTTGCTATTCTCCAATGTATCTCTAAAGAAGTTCTATCAATGTTCACCTCTTGTAAAACGGCTTCAATGGTATGGGAGATGCTTCAAATGTTGTACAAGGCTTCATGGATTGTGCATGCAATGACTCTCTATGGACAGCTCCACTAGATGAAATTTGAGCTGAAAGATATTATCCAATCTTTCTTACCTGGTGTTACATAGATACAAGATCAGCTTTAGCACAAGCAATCTACACTTCCAAAGAGTCATTTCATGGAGACTATGCTCTATAAACTCCCTCAGGGTTTGATGGACTAGCCAATGCTTTACAAGCCCAGACATCATCAACGCCAATCATCTTTACATATATGTCCTTGATGCTACTTGAGCATAAGGCATCTTTGCAATTACAAGGGAGGCTTCCATCTCGATATGGTGGCCACAATGAGGCCTTATGCTACTTCAAAGAAGAGGGATCACATGAAGAAGTCAAAGGCCCAGTGTTAGTCATTGTGGTAAGAAGAGACATTTGTGCAAGGACCGTAATGAGTTAGTGGCATGGAGGAAGAGGAGGACACGAACTCTTCTAATGTGTCATCCTCATCCTCTTCTAAGTTCCACTTGAATCCTCCACCCAAGGCAAAGGCCAAGGCATGGAAGGGATCAGGTTCTTCAAAGAAGGGAACGGACTTGGCTGCCCCTCCTACTACTTCCTAGTGCACATGGTGCAAACATCCATCTCTTGTGCGCCAAAGAGGGAGTTTGAAGCTGTGGTAGCTAACCAACCTAATGCATTTTATGCACTATTTATTGCCTATTTACTCAGACTCCCTCCTCCTCAATCATCATCATTTACTTGCAATCTTTTAGAGCAAGTTCTATTGGAGAAAGGAAACCAGTGCTAGTGCACACACAACAAGTGACTCATTGTTTTACACAATTGTCTCGTGTTTGGTATATGGATTTCATTTCTTGGGCATGTCTCTGAGTTCACTTTGTAGTATTCATGTTTTCTCTTCTTTCTTGTGTTGTGGAGACTATTACAACAGTTTTCTACACTTCAATCATTGCGTCTACTTCTAACAAAACAGTGAAATTCAAAGTTGAAGAGTAACTCAAAAGGAACGAGAACGAATACTGAAAACACACAATGCTAAGTGAATTCAATGACCTCGACCCTCCATGTCTCCAATTGGACTCGAGCAAACATGAACTTGAGTGTGTTAAGCTTTGAATAGATCCCAAATTATAGCAAGTTGTCTCCATGTGTGATTAGTTACTATAAACATAGATCATAGAGTTCTCTTTGTAATAGTGATCATGTCTTTTCTCTTCTTTCTTGTGTTGTGGAGACTATTACAACAATCTTCTACGCTTCCATCATTGCACCTACTTCTAACAAAACAGTGGAATTCAAAGCTGAAGTGTAACTCAGAATGAATGAGAACGAATGCTGAAAACACACTATTCTAAGTGAATTCAATGACCTCGAACCTAAAAAAGCAAGGATGAACTTGAGTGCATCATGCTTTGAATAGATCCCAAATTGTAGCAAGCAGTCTCTCTATGTGATTAGTTACTATAAACACAAATCATAGTATAGAATCTGTCTGAAACAAACAAAAATCTAGTAGTAGCAGCAAGGAAGCTTGCGCAAATTATGAAACACCAAGCAGGACAAGCTGAAGACACAGCTCTTGAGTGCAAGTCGACTACACTAGATGACGGTCAAAGTGAGGGCCCACAGTTGGGAGCAACAAATGCAAGCCCAACACGTAGGCAATCTCTCTCTTTATAGGCATTGGTCCAACCAAAGTTTGGGTGTTACTAATGGGACACAAAAATATATAGCACTTTGAGTTTTGGGGCTGCTTAAAATGAGCTAATTAAGGTTTAAACTAAGACACACTTTTTTAGCTTAACATGGCTTTTGCAAGAGAACTAGATCTCTAGAGTTCTAATGGGGTTACAAGCAGCTTGGTGGCATTCTCCTACAAAGACTAGATACATTCTACATGGGATAGTGGAGTTGTACACAAGGTGAGCAAGTCGCATGGACCACCTTATCAAATCATGCTTGAACTCTCTGCTCTATTGATACTCTCGCTTCAACTCTTGATTCATGCTCCTATCAAATTTGGGATTTGACCATAGGCATATGGATGTGAGGACTATACAACTCTACACACAAGAGTGGGCTCCAAATGTAGAATTTGCAAAGATGGTACTAGCCTTAAAAGAGCCTAATAGGATTTGTCAAGAGGCGGCCATCCAAGCCCATAAGTAGTGTTCACAGAAAGAGAGGGCCCTATAGCACGACTTAGCAACCATTCAAAGATTGCCACAAGAGGATATTGGCTCAAGAGTTGCAAGCTTAAACAACTTTCACAAGCTTAGAGAACAAGAGGACTCGGTTTTCCTTCCACACCTCATTCGCTTTCAAGGTGCAAAAATGGGATACAATGTGGAAAGAATTCTTCCAAATGCACCAACCCAATACCTTGGAAAACCAAATCTATAGCCTCTAGGACCAATCAAGAAGGGTTGATCATGTTCAAAGGAAGTGATAGGACTCACGACCAACATCTAACTCTTTTAGTAAGAGATGGCATGAACTACGGTGATTAAATATCGACAAAATGTGTGGGGTTGCATTCCTTCCCTAATGAAATGTGTGGGGTTGCATTCCTTCCCTAATGACAGCTGAGATGGGCAATCTCTCCTCACTCCCTTCAATAAATTGCTAGCCTTTCCCATCACAAGTTGGGAAAAAATGCCCAAGAGAGAATGGTCTATATATGACTTTCTTCACTGGGAGGAGGTAAGGAACCCCTTGCTTCAAGCATTTCAAGAGATCTTCAACTCAAGACAAATGCCAAGTAGCATGTCATCAAGCCTAGTTAGTCTCCTTCCCAAAGGAGGAGACCACCTGGAGCTATCTTGATCAGCTTATTGTCAATAGCGCACTAGCAAAGATGATATGCAATCGACTCCATCCCATTCTTCCAGACATCATCCATCATACTCAGATCAACTTCATCCAAGATAGGAGTATCCTTGACAATGGATTGACTTGTTTCTAGGCCACAAAGTCGACCTTGCACAATGGACAATAGGTGTTAGTACCCCTTCTAGAGGGTACCATGACAAGACTCAACTTCCCTCAGCAATCATTTGTCAATGTCTCTACTCTATACAAATCAGCCAACAATAGAGTGATCCTCAAGTGGCAAAGGGGGGTTAGAGTTTCAACAGGGGCTGCCTATTCATCAAGGCTACCCCCTTGCACCTCACTTCTTCCTATTCTTTGTATAGGTGATGTTCTATTTTGTTCACTGGAGGGTGAGTGGTCTATAGGGCACTCGGGAAGTGATGTCACTTTGTACAGTCTCACAAAATTCCCGTGATGGGACACATTACGTAACAGGAAGGCTGTTTGTGATGGAAATTGACAATGTATGTGACAAGACGCCCAACCTGACCGACATGCATGCTAATACCAAAACGTAGACAATGATATAAACTAAGAACTTTAAAGTTTAAAGGCATCATGGTCTATAACCGTATGCCTGATCAGTGATTGACAACACAAGTGTAAACACCTGGATTCTGTCCGCAGCCGAGCAGTGCAGCCAGCCCACAGCCCAACTTCTCACCTGCCCACCAGCCAGCCCCACAACCTCTCACCTGACTGCAGCCAGCCTGACTACTCTCACCACTGCCAACCCCACAACCGCTACCAGCCTGACTACACTCATCCCTCAGCTCTGCCATCCCCAGGACTACAATGAAGCCAGCTGCCACCCCCCAACCCTCTCTCTTTCTTCTCCCCCCCCCCCTCTCTCTCTCTCTCTCTCTCTCTCTCTCTCTCTCTCCATGCTTCATACTGTTCAAACTTTATCTATCCAAGCTTCTTTATATATCACAGCTGTGCCCCAAGTTTCAATCAATCAATCAATCAATCTGAGTGTGTGTGTGTGTGTGTGTGTGTGTGTGTGTGTGTGTGTGTGTGTGTGTGTGTGTGTGGATCAAATGAAACCACCTGGATCAGGAGTTCAAAGAAGTCCAAGATTTGCCCACTTCCTCACAGAACCGCAGGTGAAATCACAGGCATGTAGCACCGGGAGCGAAAGGGCTGAAAGGAGGGTGCTGCTTCCAGGCAGGAAAAGCCGTTCCGGAACCGGCACAACGAACAGGAGAGGGGGAATTCCGGATGGGAGAGACGCAGAAACAGCACAGTTCACGCAGAGGGAGGGCCGGGAAGCTGTATGCCATATAGTCTCGCCTGTGTCGATAAACCCTACCTGAGAGACACAACGCAGAAAGGAAAAGAAATTATAAACACGCACACAAAAGAAAGAAGAAGACACTACTTATGATAGAGATGTCCTCCTCCTACACATGCCTACAAGAAGAAGAGATTCCGTGTGATAGAGAATGGATGATATCCTGCCCCCCTCCAAATGCTCTCTCTACACTTAACAAAAGCTAGCTTTGGCCAGAGACGGAATCTAACAAGAGAATCTTTTGTGGATTCTTTCTCCGTTCACACCAAACCCCTAATTGGAGGATGCACTGTCCTCCTAGGACTTGTTCCCACCTTGCCTTGGTTTGCAACCAATATGGAAACCACTCGTTGCATCTACACGGGTGAGGGTATGATTGTACCCACCTCATAGGACTTGTTCCCACCTTGCCTTAGTTTGCAACCAAGATGGGAACCATTGGTCACATCTACATGTTTCCATGATATCTAAATTCACAATTGATTCCGAACCCCAAACCTTTTTGGACATGGGTGAGGGCATGGTCCAAAACCGCTTACAACTAGCTCACGCTTGCAAATATTTGTAAACTTTATCTATCATCATCGTCTTTAGCAAAAGTTCAATTCCCTCTTGCTTTTTGGCTTCTTTGCATTTTTTTGTTCCATGAACATGTCAATCCTTTTTGTGAGACTGGTCTTTGCACCATGCAAAATAAATCAAGGGCTGCAATTTTTAGCACCAATAATTAAATCTCCTAAATTTCTTCCATAGATCGATTATGTGACTCTCATTGTAACATCAACCAAATGACGCATCCATAGGTGATGAGATCAAAGGGGGCAAGGATACACAACTCCCACTCGCGAACTTGAAAACTCAGAAAGCCTCTGTTATTGTCCTTTTTTTTGTACCAACAAAAATACGAGCCATTCGCTAGGTTGGTGTTCCTTAGAAACAAGCATACAGAGGTATGCCCACACACATGCAAGAATGTGTGCACACATAGAAACATACTTATCAAATGTATGCACCTATGCATGCATGCAAACACTTGAGATTATGTCCCTAAAAACTTATAAACCCAAATACAACTTACCTAACAATCAAAACATGCCCTCATCTTCAATCACTCAACCATATAGGTTTACAAACACACATACACGATTTCACAAATGCCTATATTTACTCTTAATGTTTTTTGTAAAAAGACCTCACCCATGCAAAATACACATGATTTTTTGAATTTACACACAACAAACCATATACAAGTTATAAATGTGTCATACAAGGGATACATTTTGAAGTCCTTGCTTCAATGGATCTATGCATGATAGTTGGGTGAAGTACAATGGTGCTTGATTGTGATATATGAAAAAGAAAAAGAATGTCTTAATATTTGTGTATTGTGAGCACTTTGGTAGTGGGCATGTAGTATAACCAAATATATTCCAATCTAGGCTAAAGAGAATCATGTCAACCTTTCCAAGTATGGAGCTGCAACTCAAATGCATTCCTTACACCTTAAGTCCTTTGTATTTTTGCTCTAGCATTGCTTTAGAGCCTTTCATAATGTTTTCTTTGATAAGAAATATGATCAACCACATATCTTTGATGAAAAGAAGAAGAAGAAGAAGAAGAAGAAGAAGACACATACACGTGTGTGCATAGAGTGCACGTTGCATGTGTATGTGTGTGCTTGTTTGTGAGTGTGAGTCTATATTCATGTAGATTACTAAAGACAACGCATACACACACATGCCCACACACACATAGAGTGCACATTGCGTGTGTATGTGTGTGCCTATTTGTGAGTGTGAGTCAGTATTCATGTAGATTACTAAAGACATGGCTCTAACATGAGATAAGTATATGAAATTTTATGGGTTAAATCTCATAATGTTATATAATGTCTCTTGTGATTATGTTGAAATGAGGGTGTGGAAGATAAGAGATAGTACTCCATAACTTGTTTAAACCTCCTCACCCCCTCCCCCCTAAACCATTACTTGAGAAAATAAACTAACCCACAATGGTTATCGGCCCAAGTTTTCCATCACTTTTGGTAAACATATTTCTAGATTAACATCTATATATAATGCATAGCAAGTATGTGCACAATCCTTTACATGTGCACTTTTTAACTCAAGTTGCTAAATCTTTATACATGTAAGTATACAAAGTGTGATTCAAGATGCACCCTCTTCATGTTTTGCTATCAAAGGGAAGAATCAATGCTACCCAAAAACCATATATCTATTGAGGAATGACTAGCATCATACTGATGCATTTTTGCACATAGCTTAATTGATGATGAGGGGCTAATAGACTGACACTAAGGATACATTGTTTAAAGATTTCACATAAATGAAGATATAAGAAGCATGGAGTGTTCGATTCACATAAGACATACCTTCATTATCTAAGAATTTGTGTCATTCATTCAAGTGTGATTGAAACTCAGTGCTTTTTATACTTTTTGTAAGCAAAGGGAAGCAATTGCAGCACGTCAAGCATACTCTTTATTACAAGGGAAGAATGGTTGCTTCCTTTCCTCACAAAAACACAAAGTGAGTGAGGTATAGCCTCACAAGCTTCCCACAATGTACAAGCCTAGCCAATGCAACTAGCACTATTTATTGTGGTTTTTCTTAGTATAGTCCTCTAAGAAGCTAAAGTGCGATTAGCAAGCCTAATTGATGCAACTAATAATGTGTATTGTGGATTTTCTTAGTATAGTCTTGTAAGAAGCTTGTGTGCTTGTAAATAATTTAGAGATTGCCTTGGAAACATATTGTACAACCTAGTTTTGTTAGCAAACCTACCTAGGGAACAATCTCAACAAGTCATAATTTCCAACTCTAAGATCCAAAACTCATCATATGTAACCACTCAAGTTGAATAGAAGTGGCATTCGAGTACGTTGGATTGTTAAATTTTAAAGATAAGGATATGATGATGGTCCTTTGTGATGTTAAGGAGAATAGAGTGATACGAGTTTAGATAAGGATTTTGCTCCCATTTTTCAATATGCATTGGTTGGAGATTGATTTATAAGCCTTATTAATATTTTTCTATAAGAGTTGTCCTTAAGAATCCACCAACCTAATTTTCCAAAACGCTACCTAGAGGCTTTTTATGTGCTTATTTGGGGGGGAGGGCAAGAAGTGAGCTATTTTTGGCAACCCCCTATTTTTGTTCCATATATTCCATTTACTCCACTCTTTGCTACTACAAGTGCCACCATCTTCTCCTTCTCCACAGCAACATCACTTTCTCCTCGTCTGCACCATCACCACCCTCTCTCTCTCTCTCTCTCTCTCTCTCTCTCTCTCTCTCTCTCTCTCTCTCTCTCTCTCTCTCTCTCTCTCTCTCTCTCTCTCTCTCTCTCTCTCTCTCTCTCTCTCTCTCAACATGGGAAACACAAAAAAAGAAGAAAAAAATAGCTTTTATAGCTTGCTTCAAAAAGTAGCCAAGTATGATATGTGATACATGCTAGTACAATTAATGTTTTGTGGTTCTCATTGGTGGTTTCATTTGTCCAGTAAACATGATTCTAGTAATATTGTAGCTTTATGGTCTTTATCCTTGTGGATGTAGAACTTGTGAGGTGTGTGGTGAGTACAATACCTTTTTGTTCAAGAGGTTGAACAAATTCACCTTCAAATATACAAGGACCTATATACAATGCATCTATGGCTATATGTTCAAAGGTAGATTATATGTGTTGTTCTCTAACTATAATGTGCTTGCCCGAGCCGCTTCCTCATCGATACGTTCTTAGTAGCCCATCAAGAGATCTCCTAGAAAATGCTCTCTGGGATTTGATGAAAACCCGTGGAGTTTGCTAACTAGGCTCACTTGAGTCTACCCCGTAGTGGAAGTCCCGGCTATTCCCACGAGGATCAACCTGAGTTTTTGGTCAAATCAACTACTAATGGTTGACTAGTGTTCCACTCCTTATAGAATTTCTTGACTGAAAAGAGAAGTGTGGCACTTTGATCCCTTTTGCCCATGGTTCTAAAGTGATGCAAGTCAGGCTTTCTGATCTCCAATGGTCTATCAAAACTATAATTTTTATTCCTTCTTAGGAAAGCTCGTGGCTCATCGAGACCACCCAACCATAGATCTGGATCCGTTGAGAGTCCATCCTCTTGCTTTTCTCGAGAGAGTAGTTTTAATTACCTAATTACCTACCACCTTAGATTCAACATATAAAAATAGCTTCTTTGATTATCTCCTGATACAAATTTATTACACGCCTTTATTTCATGACACAAAGACAAAGTAAAGCAATCCCTTCTCAATAGTTTCTTTAAGAAAAATAACTTTTTACAATGTTTTTTGTTCTAGCTAGAAACGATGTCAACCCAAAGGTATTATTCTCTCCAAGTTCAGTTCCTAAACTAGTATTGGAACTTCTAGGATACTACCTGGAATTCGAAGGGTAGTTGGTAGTTCGTAAGAGTCTAAGGAGTTTATGACTAGAGCCCCTTGGTATCCTCACCTCCTCCTATCAACTAGAGTTCTTTACCACAATAAGACCTTTTGTGTCATGATTGGTCTATACTCACTATCGTGAAAAAAAAAAACACCCTTGGAGTACGTTTTAACCACGCTGGCCTTGGGGAGGTCTAGCACCATCAAAGAACATTGCATCAGTCGTGTTCTGTGCTCATCGGAATACTATCTCAGTCGGCAATCTGTACTCGATCATCCATCTTTCAGTCTGATGATTTTAGGAAATATTAGTACCTAACTTACAATCACAAACATCTTATTTCGAATGCATTATACATAAACTTTTAATAAATTTATTTTCAAGACAAATCTTTTCTTTCAAAAAATAATAATATCAAGGCAAAACTTAGCGTAAGTGACAATACCTTTCAATAATCTTCTTGGAATTCCCCTTCCTCGGGATCTAGTTCGGATTGAATCTAAACAAGAATTCTATTTTTTAGAACAACTCCCTTGATGGGCTTTTCTCAATGGAGTTTCGTGGGTCCTTGCCCGCGATAAAAAAAAGATCTTGGTTATTTTATTACAAAAAGTATTCTTTTGACAATTTCATCTCAAGGTCTTTTATATATTAAGAATTAGTGTCCGTTTTTATCCATCAGAGGTTTCATTAGATCAATACAAAATAAAAAATATTAAGTGTTTTTAGGATTACAGTACCTTCCTTGTACTTCTCCTTAGTATATCTCGTACAAACCCAAATTACCCCTTGGAATTTGTGGTTAAGAATTACTTTAAAAGATTTTATGTAGAAAATAAATAAAATCCTATTTTACAAATGTAGCTTTTTGTTGCCAACTCATGGAATGATGGCATGCTAGCCACCTTTATTATCAAAATATAGCACATGGGGATCTATGACAAGTGCTTGGTTGATGGTATTCGCAGCTTCATTTGTAATCCCAGTACTCGTTACTCTGTTTGTAGTGGTTGTATCCATAGTGTTATTGGCAGCTCTTGCCTTCGCAACCTTCATAACTTTCTTCTTCGGGGCCATGGTCTTTAATCGTGAGATTGTAGAGGGGATTTTGGAAAGAGAGCTTGGGGTTGTCACAATTGGATTAATGGGGAATGGCGATCACTAGGAATTTAGAAAAAAAATCGAGTAGAGTCTTGATTCCACAGGGAAGTGGGGGTAGGGAAGGGATGGGGAATTTGATTCCAAGAGCCCGCAGAGTATCCTCCTTGTCTTCGTGGATGAGAATTCTCGTCCTTGCACTCCTCTTGCCCCACTCCCTCTTGCTCTATACTCTTAAGAAGAGCCTCTCCTCTCTTGCTCAGGCTGCTCTCCAACGGCTCCTCGTGCCCTGTATTTATAGTTAAATTGAAGTTTCCAGGATGCTCGGGTTCGAATAGCCACGGATTGGAAGCTTTCAAGATGCAATCTGATGCTAGCGATATTATCTTTGAGTACTAGAGGCTGCTAGAGATGCCATGACTGATTCGCCTAGCTCTCAGATGAGATCTTGCTTCAATCTAAGCCTCTTGTTGAATTGAGAAGAGGAGAGATTGCTGGAGTCTTCTGTTGTGATTGAGGATGAAAATTCAAGATTTTGCTCATGCTTTTATCAAAAAAAGGAGGAGGGGGGGAGGGCGGTGGCTATTCGTCATCATCTTCTTTTTTTTTCTTAAAGCTTAAAGCTTTTAAACTTCCCTTACTTGCTAAGTTTTAAATGGGTTTAGTCAATTGTGACTTATGGCCCATGACTCGTGTTCGTGTGGTGATTTTCGTAAAGGATGGCTGCATACCCTATCAACCCTGGAAAGTGTCGGATTACGAACTTCAGACTATTTTATTCGAGACTTCCTCTGTTTTGATGGTCTAGAATTCTCCAAATCTATTTGCGAGAAGTCGAGAAGATTGAAAAATAAAGTCAGAATATCACACTAACAATCCTCATATTGTACTTCCTACTAGTCCTTGGATGCTTTTTTAGTCAAATTTCCCTTGATGTTGGTATTCTAACCTTTAACAAGAATAGATATTATAATGTATTAAAAGATATCAAAAGTCGCATCTTACAACTTGGGACTTAGGTGAAAAACATACAAATCATGAGGGCAAGCTCATAGATATTAGTAGACATAGCCCCTTTTTAGACTACCCATTGAATGAAGTAACTCCCAAACCAAAGGTGCTTGCTAAGAAGAATTGACCTTGAAATTGTATCTTCCAAACAAAAGGTGCTTGTTAATTATATATTCTCATGAGGAATTGACCTTGAAATTCTCAAATACTATAGCCTGACTTGCCTTACTGTATAGCCATCCCAAAAACTCACAAATGCACTTAGAGTTGGGAAAAACTATTTTCCTTAATTTCTCACTTGTTTCTCACCACCAAGAATAGTACCCAAGATCATCTTCCACATGAGAATACAATCTTCTAATGGATGATCCAAAGACCAATCAATTTCAAGAATGAGAGATAATTCATTAGCATTCATCATCAGCTCCTAAGCTTGGCTAATCTTATCAACAACCATTAAGCCTCCAACCCCTACCACATTGAACTAGGCAATGTTCTTGGCTTTATGACCAAGGAAAGGGAGTTAGTAGGGGATAGAAGTAGCGATTGACGCTAGTCAAAAGCCATTTAAATGGTGAGCCACTTCCTTTCAACAAAGTATGCATCAAAGTTCTTGCCTTTTAGCTTCATTGAAAGGCATTAGGGATCCTGAAACATTGAGCCAAGAGCTTACCCTGCAACACCCAATCTTTGCCAACAAGTGGATGCCCCTTTTCTCTATGATGTGAGTACTAGTGGTGATAACAACCCATAGCCAAAATATATTTTGTGTCAAAGTTGATTACTTTATTTTTTGAGCTCCAACAAGTGTTGCTAAGAATATTAAGCTAAGAAGTAAAAAAGGATGAGATGAGACCTTGCAATTTTGTTTCCTTGATGAGTTCCGTGATTGCTTGAGAGGAGACTAAATCCATGTGATTAATATCCTAAATTCAACAAAAGTTATTATTATTGAGTTAAAGAAGCTCAATTGTTATTTGGGTCCAAGGGGTGTCCCATTGCATAGCACCTAGATAGGATTTTATCCCTTAAGAGAGTGGCCCTTTATGATGTTGATCAAATCTAGGCCCCCTTGTTTAAATCCTTTTTTACAATGTCCATGGATATTTGGGGGGGTGGGGGGAGGGGGGGAATATGTGTTTTTGAGGCCTTTCCCCAAAAGAAATCAATCGATAATGAGAGAATTCCATGACTTTAGGATTCATATGAAATATTACACACACACACACGCACACACACACACACACACACACACGCACGCACGCACGCACGCACGCACGCACGTACACATGCATGCACATGCGCATGCACAAGCACACGCACACACACGCACGCGCAAACGCACGCGCACGCACACACACACACACACACACACACACATAGAGAAGAATATAAGAATATTATATATATTGATTTACATATTGATATAGTTATATATATTTATATTTATATCAATATAGTTGTTCATATTGACATTAATATTCGTACATAGATACATACATACATAGTTGTGAATATACATATTTGTAATATGTATATTGATGAGAGAGAGAGAGAGAGAGAGAGAGAGAGAGAGAGAGAGAGAGAGAGAGAGAGAGAGAGAGAGAGAGAGAGAGAGAGAGAGAGAAGAAGAAGAAGAAGAAGAAGAAGAAGAAGAAGAAGAAGAAGAAGAAAGGAGAGAGAATAAGAAAATAAAAAAAGGAGAGAGGGGGAAGGAGGAGAGAGAAAAAAGAGGAGGGGGAGAGAGAAAAAGATTAGAGAGAAAAGAAAGAAGAGAGAGAGAGGAGAAAAAAGATTGAGAGTAAGAGGAAAGAGAGGGGGTGAGAAGAGAAAAAAATGAAAAAAATCGAGGAGCGAGAGAGAGAAATGGAAAATAGGAGAGAGAAAGGGAAAGAAAAAGAGGAGAGTGAAAATGAGAAAATTAAAAAAGCAAGGAGAGAGGGGAGAGAGAGAAGAAGAAAAAAATGAGAGAGAAAAAAGGGAAGAGAGAGGGAGAAAAAATATGAGAGAGAAAGGAGAGAAGAAAACGAAGAAAAGAAAAAAGAGAGGAGAGAGAGAGAGACAAGAAGAAAAGAAAAAAGAGGAGAGAGAGAGGGGGAAGATGAGAGAGGAGGAAAAAGAGGGAAGAGAGAGAGAGAGAGAGAGAGAGAGAGAGGGGGGGGGGGGAGAAAAACGATTGAGAGAAAGAGGAAAGAGGGAGGGGGTGAGGAGAAAGAAATGAAAAAAAATTGGAGAGAGAAAGAGAGAGAGAAATAGCAAAGAGAAAAGGAAAAAGTAGGAGAGTGAAAAGAAAAAAGAAAAAAGAGGAGGGAGAGAAAGGGAAAAGAGGGGAGAGAAAGGCAAAGAAAAAATAGGTGAGAGGGGGGAGGGAAAAGAGGAGAGAGAAAAAAGAGGGAAGAGAGAGGGGGAGAAAAAAGATGAGAGAGAGAGAGGTGAGAGAGAGAGAGAGAGAGAGAGAGAGGAAAGTAGGAAAATTTTGAGAGAGAGAGAGAGGGAGGGAGGGAAAAATCAGGAGGGAGAGGTAAGAAGAGAGAGAGAAAGAGAGAGAGGTGAGGAGAGAGAGAAAGGGGTGTGTACATATGAGAAAGAGAGAGAGAGGAAAGTAGGAAAATTTTGAGAGAGAGAGAGAGGGGGAGGGAAAAATCAGGAGGGAGAGGTAAGAAGAGAGAGAAAAGAGAGAGAGGTGAGGAGAGAGAGAAAGGGGTGTGTGTATATGGAGAGAGAGAGAGAGAGGTTTAACTTGAACTTCAAAGTTTGTGAGATCCAATTAGTACCAACTTTGTGTAGATGAATTTTATAAGTTTTATGCATAAAATAGATTATATATATATAATATTTTATATTACAAATTTAATAAATTACTTTTAGTTTTATGTTTGATGAGAGAGAGAGAGAGAGAGAGAGAGAGAGAGAGAGAGAGAACAAAGAGATGAGAAGAAACAAACTAAAATAAAAGACAAAGATGTAGAGAGAAAAAAAAGACATAGGGAATAGAGAAAGAGAGAGAGAGAAGGGGGAGGGAGGGAGGGAGGGAGGGAGAGGGAGAAAAGAGAAAAATTAAAACCAGAGAGGAAAAAGAGGAGAAATGGATTGTTGTGCAAAGTTGCCATGTAGTAACTTTGCTTCACGCACACGGACCTCTAGTGTATACTTATGGAGGTAGTGATAGAGTAGTGATAGATATGCAAGGACAAGTAGACAATAGGGAGGAGGAAAGGGTGAAGATCGAGAAGGAGCAGTGAGGGAGCAAGCCAAGGGAGCAGAGAGGAGAATTAAGTGAGGAGCATGAGGGCAAAGACTAGAGGAGGAGGCAGAGCCCAAGTAGGGGGGAAAAGATGTGTGTATATGTGAAAGCAAAGCCAATATAGATTGCCCAAGATTCAAAAGGATATTTGCAATGAGAATCCAACAAAGACAAGGCACCATAACCTTCCATCATCATGTGCATTGACTCAAAGTACATGATAAGATAGATATATTACAAAAAAAGAGGCATTCTTCATGTGTGTGTGTGTGTGTGTGTGTGTGTAACATTCTTCATATCAATATAGTTATGCATATTAATGTGCAATAATTCTATGTAATTATATATTTTAATGTGGTCCTCCATGTTGATATCAATATATGTATATATGTTAAAAACTTACCATACATATTTGAAACATGTATATTAATATGAGAGAGAGAGAGAGAGAGAGAGAGAGAGAGAGAGAGAGAGAGAGAGAGAGAGAGAGAGAGAGAGAGAGAGAGAGAGAGAGAGAGAGAGAGAGAGAGAGAGAGAGAGAGAGAGAGAGAGAGAGAGAGAGAGAGAGAAGGTTTTACATTTTTTCTGTTAGACAGGGGGTAAAAAAAATTTCTACCCCCCTTTGTCAAAAAAAAAAAAACCTAAACTCCTTCGTCCAAGCATGCTCGATAATAATCAATCTAGGTTTCCTAGAGTTGATTGTTCACTTTGTGAGCAAATTAGCATGCCCTTTCATGCCCAAAAAATTATCTGTAAGGACCCAAGTTAATTTTGGTCCTTGTTGACCAAAAACATCTCTAATGGGCCTACATATTATATAGTTATATATATTAATATAGTTCTTCATATTTACACACACACACACACACACACACACACACAGATATTCATATAGTTATAAACATAGGTATTTGTAATTTGCATACTAATATGAGAGAGAGAGAGAGAGAGAGAGAGAGAGAGAGAGAGAGAGAGAGAGAGAGGATTAGGGGAGAGAAAGAAAAAGAAGTGGTAGTGGTGGTGCTAGAGTTGGTGGTGGTGGAGGGTTGGTGGTGGTGCAAGTGGAGGCGGCGGCGGTGGTGGTGGTTGCAACAAAGGGTGGTACAAATGAAGTGTATGGAATTAAAATAGGGAGGTTACCCAAAAGACTTATGCTAAATCTCATTGTAAAAGCTTACATCTTGCACACACTCCTTATTTTGTTTTCTGCTTTTCTATTTATTGACTAGTTTCTTTAGCAATTGGACCTTAGAATATGCATTTATTTCTACACATAAGCCTAAGGTTTGCCTTGGTATGTGATTTTCCTAAGTACACGGAAGAAATATCATGCTTAGAATGCACACTCATTACGTTCTTCTCGAACTATGTGTGTATTGTTGTAGACTAATAAAGAGGCTTCAATAGATGATAACACACTTTAGGCAAAGTAAAGGATGACTACATTTAATGTTGGATTGCTAAATAAGAAATTTGAGGATGAGGATCCTGCCGTGCATTGTAATTCTATGTTAAATTCCAAATAGAGCCACTATGTAGATATCTTTGGACCCTATACATTTGTAATGAAAGATCGTAATGCTACTTACCATTTATTGACAACTTTTGATGAGCATCTCGACTCCTTCTACTTGATGTGTGAGCTCTTTTGGTTGAGCATCAACCTCAACATGAAGGGTGGACAATATGATGGATTGAAATACTTCCCGAGCAAATAAGTCATGGGAGTAAGTAGTCTAGGGTGATGCAATGTCCAATTAATAAAAATGGTGCATGTGTATCACATAGCATAGATTGCAAGGATCTCAGTACAATTAAAATAAGGCTAGGAATTGGTTAGATCGGTACCATCCAAAGCATATATTGCAAGGATCTCAATACAATTAGAATAAGGCTAGGAATTGGTTAGATTGGTACCATCCAAAGGGATATTTAAGTTAGAGAAAAACAAAGAGGGAGAGAGAGTACACATGGAATGAACCTAGAGATTCCAAGGCATGCAAGAGGAAATCCAGAATAGTGATGACCATAACTATTTGGGGTTTGACATGACAAAAAAGGCACGTGAGATAAGAAAGAGGAGGTAGAAATCTCTAAATGGACTCCGAATTGGATATTTACCTTGAAATGCACTTTGTGGTGTAGCCCTTGTAGGATCCCTACCTTCTTCAAGTTTTATATTCTCTATCATAGACCTTATTTGAAACATGATTTTAATTTAGAGCAATTGTATCTTGTTGTATGCTCACCTAATCAATATCATGCATAAGAGATAAGTATAAATGCAACATGATAAAACTTAATAATAGCCTATCTTTGCAACTCTTGGGCAATCATATTTGGTGGTTAATGCACTCACCATGCAAAAATACAAATCAAACCTAAAATTAAGATTTCATTATCTTGAAATAGTTGTGGATTAGATCTAGAAGGTTGATGGGAGTATTGGGAGTTCTATTGTGTTTTGAGATAGCAAATATAATGTCTAATAGACTTGGTGGATTAGAGATATAAATGGAGTTGTAGACTTCTTAGAGTTCTAAAGATTTATCCCAATAAATTACTTTTGTTGTTCTTGGTATGTGTGGTCTTTTTCATCTCCATTATTTCTATACGCAATGATTGATCCTAATAAATTACTTTTGTTGTTCTTGGTGCATGTGGTCCTTCTCATCTCCATTTTTGCCACAAAGCAAGGTGTGTGTATCCCACGATAGTGAATTCTCATTGCAAGTGAAGTTGGTAACAAAGTTGACAACTATAGTTGAATTACTTTCTTCAAATGGAACTACCAAGGACCAAGAGTCTCTTCAAACTTGGAGGGACCTTATTGATATAGAGGGGGAGGTGACACCAATAACAAAAGAGCATGTGCAAATATAACCGATGTACACTATTGATGTTTAACTAATGTCCATGGGTTGTTTTTCTTAGTCAAATTAATGTAGGCATGTTCCTAGCACCTTTGGCAACTAGTTGCTTCAAATGAGGCGTCTTGGTGAAAGTGATTTGAGCACCCTATTAGAAGAGGTTGGTGATGACATCAAAGCTTTCATTGAGGGGGGATTGACTCATAGTAAAACATTTCAACGAGTGCAGTTGGCTAAGAGGGTGTGGCTGCGCTCTAATAGGGGCTTCAAAGGGTATGTGATCATGGGTAGACAAAGGTAATTGAAATGGCATTTGAAATGCATCAAGGTGATATTTGAACCAATTTACCTACCATTCAATAGCCAAGTTTGAAGCAAGCCATGTGACACGTGGTGTATCAATGGCTATTAAAGCATGCAAGCAGTGGAGTGGTAGAGAAAATGCACTCAATGTCCTCTATGTAGCCATTATTAGCAAAAACTCCAAGTTACATATAATTTGATGTGCATTTGGGCTAGGTAATATCAATGCTTCATTGATGTCGTTTAACACGATTGCCATGCAAGCTCTTACAACCATCAAGAGTGGTGGTTGAAGAGAGGAGATATAAGCTTAGAGCATTTGAGAATTAGATGGAAGGATTGTGAAGCCATCAAAGTACTTTTTCCTAATTGATGGGACTATAATGAGGGAGGCAAGCATCTATGTCTGTTATAAGCTTAAGGGCTTTTTTGTTCTTTTATTGGTTGAGAGAGTGGACAAGAGAGCATGGGTACCTTGTAGCTTTGGAGTGCTAGCCGCTTATGTGAGCTAGGTTGACTCTTGAGAGAGGAGAATACTTGGAGGAATAAACATTCTACTATGATCTCAAATTTGAGGTTGTGAACTCTTGTGTCTATAGAACTAAAATGCCACCACATGTCTTCATGAATTCACTCCACAAAAAAGTCAAGCTCTTTTAAATCATTGAAGTCAAATTACGGTGATGATTGCAACTTCCTCATCCATACTACCAAATAAGATTGTCCACATATATGGCCACAACAACAACAACTCATTCACTTCACAAAGAGAGAATAATCAACCTTTGATTATATAAATCCCATGCTCATACAACTCACTGATTTCATGCTATTCCCTTGGTGCTTACTTCAATACTTATGGTGTGTTCCTTAATTTGAAGATATAAGGTGGACACTTAGGGTGTATATATCCTTTTGGTAGCTCCATGTATATATAGATGCTTATATTCCCATTTAACAATGCATTTTTAAAATAATGGGAAGACATATTGAAGAGATACATGTACATTAGCCATAGGGTAACATTGCTTAGCCATGAACTAGTGCTAGTGCTTCCTCAAGGCTTTGTAAACAGCCTTAAAGAGAGTGTTTTTTCCCAATCCCTTTACAAGGGGCCAAAATCTTCTCCTTGGATTTGTCAAAACAAAATGGGCTATAACTGGAGGTTTTGCCAAACATAACTATATTCCTATGCCGCCACAAGCTCCTAATCATGAGAGCTCAAACTACATTGTGCAAATCTTGAGTGACCTTTCATTGAGTTGAAACTTTGACCCAAAGAGAACACTCTTGGTGTTGAATCTTATATGTAACCCTACAGATTTGATCCATAGCTCAATCTTCTTCCAAATGGGTTTACCTTTGTTGCATCCCCAAACCATACATGCGACCAACTCCTCTCTTTTGCAAAAGGGACATAGAGGAGATATTGTTAACCCTAGTGCTACAGGACAAGAAAAAAGAAAAGCAAAAATAAATCCAAGAAAATTTTGAAATGCGGACCCAATGTAGTCAACAAGGTGAAAAGGCAAAAGGCGCAAAGGCAACCTCAGAAAAATACATAAGATGGAAGGTGCATTTTTTAATGAAAGATGCCCCTAAAATTTTGTAAAAGAAGGCCCCCTCATGTTGTGCAAATAGACATGCAAAGGTGAAGGGATAAGGTAAATAGAAGGGAATAGGAAAAGAGGACCTTGGTAAGACGCTCGATCATGTAAAAAAGAGGATGGATGCCCAAAGGATTTGGGGCTTGTATATAAACTCAAAAAGTGAATGAGAAGCTCATTCTTGGTGTGTGGAAAAAGTAGCTCTCTTTTTCTTCTCTTCTCTTCCTCTTGCTTGTGCTTAAGAGAGGGAGTGTGAGACTGTGAGGGAGTGGGTGTGTGAGGGTGAGGGAATGTGGTGGAGAAGCTCTCCATCTTCTCCTCTCTTATTCTCTTCTCTTCTCCTCTCTTCTCTTCTCCTCTCTTATCTTGTGTCACGCATGCGGCTATGGTGGATGGAGCTTGATGTTAGAGGGTTGAGCTTGCTTGATCTCACATTAGGGATCGTGGAGCTACCAGAGTGCTTGACGGAGGGGGCTACTCATTCGGGCATCAAGGTAAGGTCACTACACTCGTAGGATCAGAGGTGCGTCAGCTAGGTGAGAGTTAGTCATTAGAGCTCGCTTGAAATGCTTGAAACAATAAGCGGCCCCTGGGTCTTGGCGATTGAGCATGAGCACCCACTTCATTTTGGTTCTGTTGTTGGGACCAATGGATTCAAGCTTGAGCACTTGCATGCTTCGAACTGAGTGGATGGGAAGTTCAACTCTAAATGGAAGTGAGCTCAAATAGTGACCCTAAAATACCCTGAGAGTGCCTAAGACCAAATGCACCAAGGGGGACTTGCCAATCCACCTAAGGTGTAGACGGTTGAAGGATGAAAGAAAGAGGCAATCTAGGGAGTTGAACACTGAGGAGCAGAAAAAACCACGAGATCTGCCAAAGCGATTCATGAAATTTAAGAAAGGTGATAGAGTAGTGATCTTTTTGGGTGCCAAGAGGCAAGGACAAGCAAATAAACCCATGGTAGGGCCTGCCAAGGTCAAAGAAGTCAACCTAGCTAGAGAAGAGGAGAAGCCTCGACCTATCTTCATAGTCGATGACCTGATAGAGTGGGAAGAAGTAGTTCTCATTGTAGTGCTATGAGAGTACATAGACGTATTCACTTGGTCCCTCGACAAGTTGAAAGGAGTAGATCTAAGTGTAGTGACTCATAACATTCCCATGACACTAGACACAACGTCGGTCAAGCAGTGACTGTACCCTATTAATCCCAAGTATGCTCATGTAGTCAAGGAGGAGATAGACAAGATGTTAAGAGCATAATTCATCTATGAAATTGAGCACATGGTTTGGGTTTTGCCCATTGTGATCATCCTAAAGAAGAACTAGAAAAATCAGAGTGTGCGTTAATTATAAGAAAGTCAACATTGCTACGAAGAGAGACAACTATCCACTATCGTACATTGAGCATATGCTCAAAAGAGTGACTAGAAAAGAATCCTACAGTTTCATGGATGGCTTCTCAAGTTACAATCAAGTGCAAGTCCACCCCGATGAGGTATAAGATTGCATTCACTACTGAATGGGATGTCTTCGCCTACATAGTTGTGCCTTTTGGGCTAACAAATGCACCAGCCACATTCTAGTGGCTCATGCATGCCATCTTCAAGGACATGCTTACGAGAGAGTTAGAAGTGTTTGTTGACGATTTGTGTGTTCACTCGAGTTGGAGGGAACACCTAGATAAACTCCGCGTAGTCTTTGAACGATGCAGATTGTATTGTCTCTCATTGAACCCCCTCAAGTGTCAAATCTAGGTGAAACATGGATGCATCCTGGGGCACGTGGTGTCCAAGAACAACATTGCCATCAACTTCTTGAAAGTCAAGGTTATTGTTGACCTTTCATCGCCAACCAACTACAAGGGATTTTAATGCTTCCTAGGACATACGAGATACTATCGACGATTCATGTTGAACTATGCATTGATCGCTAGACCACTCTACAAACTATTGATGGACTGAGGAATGCCAACGTGCATGTGAAGAGTTGAAAAAGGCTCTAACAATTGCACTCATTCTATGAGTCCTAGACTAGACCATCACCTTCCACTTACACATTGATGTCTCAAAGATTATTGTGGGAGCTATTTTGTGTTAGCCTGAAGAATACAACTTAGACTATCCTGTGAGTTTTGCTAGCAAGCAGCTTATGGATACTGAGATGAACTATTCTAGGACCAAGAGAGAGGGTTTGGCCATAGTGTTTGTTGTGAAGAAATTTTGACATTATCTTCTGGCTATGCCTTTCACCTTCTTTGTTGACCATCAAGCCTTGTTTTATATTGTGAATAAACCTTGCGCTATAGGATGCATTGCTCGATGGTTACTTCTGCTTTTAGAATTTGACTTCTCCGTGGTTGTATGTAGAGGGAAGTAGTACTACATGGCTAATCACATGTCCCACATATCCATGGGAGAATTCAATGGGTAGGGTGTATAGTAGACGACTTACCAGATGCACATCTTTTCAACTTGTCTAGCGAAAAGGACCTGTTTAGAGCTGACTTGACACCGTACTAGGTGGATGACATAGTCCAAATATTAGAGCACGGACTATCTGAAAGACCTATCGAGAAGGCCCGACTAAGGCAACTTATCCTCAAGATAAAACCCTATCAATTGATAGTTAGTCAGCTCTATAGGTCAGGATAAATGGCTTACTACGACGATATGTGTGTGAACATGAGATTCATGATGTACTTGCAGAGGCACACAACAGAATCATGGGAGGACACTTTGGCAGAGATATGATAGCATGCAAGGTGCTATAGTCCCAACTGTGGTGGCCTACACTTTTCCGTGATGCAACACGATTTGTGAAGCACTGTGATGAGATCCAACGGACCAAGGTCCCTATTTGCAAGGACAAGGTGGAGCTCACCCCATTCATTGCAAGACAATCATTCGAAAAATTGGGGATTGACTTCATTGGGATGATTAGTCCTGTAGCACAATAGTCGTAGGCCAAATACATCATAGTTGCCACAAACTACCTCACAAAGTGGGCAGAAGCACGAGCCACTAGGAAAAACGATGCTCGGACCACGGCCAAGTTCCTTTGGTAGCAAGTAATCTCATGATTCAGCTGCCCCATTGAACTAGTTAGTGATCAAGGCATGCACTTCATCAACGAAGTGATTGCCCACCTCCTATCTAACTTCCTGATCATCCATAGAAAATCTTCACCCTACTACCCTCAAGCTAACGGCTAGGTTGAAACCACAAATAACATCTTAGTGAATGTCTTGACCAAGGTAGTCTTTGCTTCTCACTGTGACTGGGACAACAAGATGATGGCAGCTTTATAGGCCTATTGAATAGCCTATAAATCGGTTGTGGGGTAGATCCCCTTTAAGTTGACCTACAGAATAGAAGCCATTCTACCGGGAGATTTTTTTAGCCCTAGCCCAATCAAGATCTTCTTTCTTTTTGCCAGATAACCTAGATGCCCTAACTTTAGGGTTAAGTGGTGGATTAGGATTCATGGCTCTTGGATTCTTCTTCTTCATTGGAGGCAAGGGATCAAAAGTAAGAGACTTCTTTGCTATAATTACTCTATTTCTTAATAAGATAGTACTCCCTAACACCAAATGCTGCAATCTTTCTGCTACTCTATCAGGAGGAGTTGAAAAATAATCCAATTTAGGTATTCCATTTCCATCTTCGATGGGACTTGGAGGAGATTCATTAGATGTGGCAAGAGAATGATATGCTCTAATGGTACTAGCAGAGGTACCAATATCTTGGACCTCCTCTCTAAACAAGGAAAGCACTTCTTCATTCAGGATGAGATTTCCTCCTGCTTCCCTAACATCATTTTGCAATAACCCTTGATGTTGTCCTGCCAATAACTCTCTAAATTCTCTGGATTTGCTAAAAGTTAAAATAACATTTGATGAGTATGGGCAATTCTTTGACATATATGCAAAAATGCAAAGTGAACCTTTAATCTGCATCATGCTGCTTCCAAGTAGTCTACTACTGCTTCAAGAATCAACTAGATTCTCAGATTTATATTATCAAAGAAGATTATTTTGATTATGCTTTAACATCCAAAATAGAGAACAATAGAATAAGGCTGATCCACCCTGGCTATGATATTACATAGTTGCTTCCTGCAATGATTCTGCTTCATACAGAAAACTGCTTCATGCAGGAAATTGCTCCATGCAAGAATTTGCTTTTGCACATGCAAGAATTTGCTTCATGCAGAAACCTTGCTCCATACATCAAATTCAAATTGCTAGCCTCAACCTTTGCCATTTTAAATGGTGTTTCAACTCAGAGAAATAGGAAAGCAATGGCAGGACTACCAAAGTGTTGCTGCCCTATTTATGTAGAATACATAACATGATAGAGAATGCTTCATGGGGTAAATCTTAAATCTCATAACCAAAACTCAAAGAAACTCAGAACTAACTACATAGAGACATAGAAACACTAACTTCAACACTATAAATCAGAGAATAAGAAGTAAAACACAGAGAACATGCTGCAAAAAAGTTAAAGACACAATAGATGATGGCGCCAACTACCAGATCCTCAATATATACAGAGAAATCCATCATACATCAAGTATGGACATCTTAGATGATCAGATTCACGAGAATGAGACACATAAATGCCTCATCAAGTCACATTTTTTAACTGCCTCAAAACTGCCTTTCATGAGGCACTAAACTTTATAAGACAAATAAAGATTGCCTCAAACATAAGACTAACATAACTAAGGTCCAACCATGCTAAGGGTATAATACATGATCCATAAAGTGTGAGACCATGACCATGGCTACCAAGACCCTAGATGGTGAGGGCATTGTCTTCTTCAACGGTAGCCACATAAAGAAGTACTACCCTCCCAAGCATCCATTACACGAGCCTCTGATGCTAGAGTCCCCTTTGAACGTATGAGTTGCCACAATCATAGAGATTGAGGATGAAGATGAGGAAGAAATAGCACCTGCTTACCCATGCATAATGGTCACTGCCCAACAGACACATGCCTTCAATGCCTTGATTGATGAGGGAGCCGATTTTAATATCCGATCATTGGACTCTAATTGGTCAACCACAACTACCACCCACGCACAGTAAACTTAGCCCATTTGGGGGTCAATCATATTCACTTTTGGGAAAGTGCAAAGTCATAGTCTCTCTTGAGTCTGAGAGCATACCCATGGTCTTTTATGTGTTTCCAAACACAAGGGATGCTAGTAAGGAATCGCTATTAGGATGCACATTTAAGGAGCAAACACATTGCAATGTCGATTACGAGTCAAAACGCATTCACCTTGCCATTGGCAATGTACGCATAATGACAGCTTTCAACAAGGGCAGCGTAGCCACACCAAAGCCCGCAAAGCCACTGATAGAGAAACCTATAAATAAGTGTAAGTAGGGGGGTCGTGATGTGTCATAACCCACCAAGCCTCAACACAAGCATGCGACCAAGAGTGCAACCAAAGCCAATGAGCCCAAATTCGAATGGATACCTAAACACTGAGGACCGCCACCTAGAAATAAGCAGACATGATATCACAATGCTAAAGACATCCTCAAAGACTAGGAGGCAAAAAAGGCACTATAGGCATGATGCACGGTCAAGCTGCAATGGGTTTCCAAGACCCTATTTTAAGCATAAGCATCACATCAGGAGTGACTTCGAAGTTTATATGATCTAAAATAAACAACATGATCTTCAAAAGGAATGAAAAGGAGCTACCGAATAGGAACCTAGACCAACTTAAGTCTGAAGTATTGTGAATTCTAGGTGCTTCCAAGAAGAAATCTTGGACTTATAGATTGTTTTGGAAGAAACTTAGTGCATTGGCTTCAACTAAGATGCATCTTGTGGATTCTATAACTATTAATCCTTTTGAAATATCAAAGAGTGGCTTATAAAAAACACGAAAACCTAGCCTATCAAGGCTTTTACCTTCGATTCAACCTAATCCAATTGAATTGGCATAATAGGCTTTTTATTAGCCTTCAAGACGTTATTCAATCATTTTTTATTTCTCATCGACCAAATTTAATCCAAGGGGTTTGACTAACAATCATTGGGTTGAGAAAATCTTATAGGCACAATGGTTGTGAAGGGGTAATCATCTTTTTCTTTTGGGCCAAGTGATGGGTTAATATGGCCTAACCACCTTGCAAGCCATTTTCATAAGGCCATCAAAAAGAAAAAGAAGAAAAATATGGGCTATTAGGCCATTTTGATTTAGACAAATAGGCTTGAGAAGCCTCCTTGCCTTAAAATTTTTCTTTAAGAAAGAGAAATACTAATAATTTAAAATATTTCTATTTGTTTATATAAAAGGGACGCCTTTTTAGCTAGGACATCAAATTAAAGTAGCAGGAGGCTGGTGTTCACTTCAAATGACCATTGGACCATATTTCTCCTAAGTAGCTTTTTGCTAGGCGTAAGGCCCACCTACAATCTGAGCAAGGCCAACTTAAGGATTCTTGTTGTTGCTTATGCATTAAGTGACCTCCAAGATGAAGATAGAAAGTGATGGATTGACCAAGCTTGGTCTTCTAGCGAGTTTTGGAGTTGAGCTAGGGACCACACAATCTCCAGTTTGAGGGGCCTAATTTGGATTGGGCAATAAATTTTGATGGGGGGCCCCTTAAATTGGTTGCAACCCAATATTCTATTTGCATAAGCCATGAACCATGTGAGTGATCATAACCCTTCCTAGTTTCTTGTGAACCTTATCCACACTCGTTCGAGTGCAAGCTACTAGAAGCATCAATAACGTGGGGATTGTTCTATTTACCTTGTGTTGTTTGGAAGACAAGTGAGCAAGGGAGCTCATTAGAATCACACTATGGACATGGACAAACTTAGTCAAAACTAGACCTCTTGGGGGAACTATAATTAGGACCCATCATAACTACTTGCATGCCAATCAACCCAAGACCCTAGGCCCTGATTGCAATACCAACACATCATAGGATTGTATGCCTATGACTCATCAATACTATGAGAGATCTAGTATTGTTTAACATGGTTGGTAACAAGAAAGGCTAGAAGAAGGATACAATTTTTGACAAGGAGGACCTCTTAAGGGAAGATAAAGCCACTTTAGGTTTGTGCATTGGGAACAACTTTAGAACAAACTTGGCCAAAATTTGGGAAGTCCTTAGGGCTTCTCACATAGACAAACACTCGCACCTTGACAAGAGACAATTGCACTACATGAGGATGTAGGCCTTGTAGGCTGTAGAAGAACCACCATGAAGTTCAAGAGACACATGTGAATTGGCCTTCAAGGTCTTGGAATAAGGCCCTTAGACATCTAGTTTGTTCTTAATCAATCGTGAAGTCATAGTGGTGGCTATAGAGGATTGTGCTAGGGCCTTTGGTCACAAGCATTTGCAATAACCTCCCTTTTTGGAAGATTAGTAGTAGTAGTAGGTATGAGCCTTGGAAGAATATTGGAAGAGAGGAGGTAGACAATCGAGAGGCACTTTTTTTAGTTGCAAATCTTATAGTGTGTCTCAAAGTACTTGCCATAAGTCACCCAACCACCAAACTCTTCGTGAGGATGCACAAAAGGCTGTTATAGCCACATTGTGGATGCAAGTACCATTCAAGGGGGCCTAGGAAATTTAGACCAAAGTAGCACCTTAGAGAGTACTATAGGCTTAAGAGGTACCCCTATAGATCTATCATTTCAATCTACTTACTAGTTTGTTGGTATAGAATCAAAGGTCCAACCATCACTTGATGGAAAGTGCACATTTGTCTAAGGTTGTAGGGTGTGATTGTACAATAGTTGGTGCAAGAACTTGCATCCTTAACCTTGACTAGCTCATCTCACAATAAACATCTCTAGCCCACAAGACTTAGGAGCAAGGAAGGGCCAACTACTCTTACAAAGGTTTGTCACACAAATCTAGGGTAATTGCAATACTCTAAGAGGAATTAACCTTGATAAGAGAGTGAAACCTTATTAATATCCTCACCATGCATAGTGGATTGGGATTCAAGCACACCTTGAGGTTACATCCAATCCTTGCCCAAGATGTAGGGTTAAGGAACACGAGCAATCACTAGGGAAACAATACTTCTATAAAATTGTGAGAAGACCATAGAATTCATGACTTGCTACAAAGGAGCAGCTTGCAATCACTAGAGAAGTTTTGACTATGCGCTACATTTCAACAAACACATCAATACTTAGAAACATGTAACATCAACTTGGAGGCTTAACACTAAACTTCAATGACTTTAAGCACTTGAAGTTATTGCTTACTTGAAGTTTCAAACCCCTTAAGTTTGGTGTCAATTCCACCCATATGTCATTATTGCAAGTTTCAACTTTTGGTCTCTCTTCTGACAAATGGTCTATCAATGCTTGCTAGGACAAGTCAAGTGTTACACCTATTTTTGGCTTGATCAACACTTTTTGGTTTGTTTCTTTTTTATGTAATCTAGGAACCCTTAAAATTTCATAGGAATCTCTCTTGCCAATGAGCTTATCCTTATCGAGAAACCCTTAGCTACATTTATGCTTTAAGTTTTCCCTTCATGCGATGACTATGTTCAAAGATAAGAGAGACATAGTGGAGCCAAAGAGTGAGAAGTTAGCTCATCTCATTCATCTTCATTATTCAATCTCTACTAAGATGAAAGAGATAGTACAACTAGGTTACCAACTAACCATGCCAACACCAACTTATTTAATGTCCCACACATGAGTACAACTGGACACAACTGTAGGTAATGTTCGATCATACACACATACATATGAGTAGTTGAGCTTGAAGTCTCAACACTCCCCCTCAAGCTCAAACTAATTGATGAACTCCAAGTAGTTGTCTAAAGTAGATAAACTTCTATTTACCAAGTGATTTTGTAAAGATATCTGCTACATGGTCTTCGATCTTCACATGCAACAAGTCAATCTGCCCTGCAAGTACTATTTCTATGATGAAATGGTAATGAACCTCAATATGTTTGGATCTAGCATGATAGACGGGATTGCTAGCTAACATCACACTACTAAGATTATCACAATGCAATCTGACTTAATATCCAACTGTATTCCCAAGTCATTCAGTAGTTTCATAAACCAAACCGCTTCACATGCCACTAATGCTGCACCCTTGTATTCCACTTCCATGCTAGACAAAGCAACGGTAGGCTGCTTCTTACTACTCCAACTGATCATACTATTGCCCAAACCAAATGCATAACCACTGGTTGACCTCTTATCATAGGCACAACTAGCCCAATCAGCATTAGTGTAACCTATCAAGTCAAGGGATTTTCCATACTCATAAAACGACCCATAATCCATAGTGCTCTTCACATACTATATAATCCTTCTAATTGCATCTAGATGTGGCTTATGAGGCTTATGCATGAATTGACTGATCAGTCCCACTGCATAACTCAAGTAAGGAGACAAATGATAGAAGGGTAGATCAAGCTACCCACCATCTATCTATACATAGTTACATTCTCTACTTCAGTCCCAACATCAAATGCCAGCTTGACATTTTGATCCAAGGGTGTCTCCATAACTTTACACTTAGTCATGCCATACTTTTGCAACATATCATGAGCATACTGTTTTTGCAATAGCCATATACCTTGTGGTGTAGGTATAACTTCAGTCCCAAGAAAATACTTCAGCTCTCCAAGATTTTTAACTTTAAATTCAGCAAGTAGCAATGATTTAATTTCAGCAATCCCTTGATCATCATCTCCAGTGATGATAAGATCATCTACATAAACCACCAGAAAAACATAACCATGATCTGTCTTCTTCGTGAATAGACTGTGATCCGCATGAGCTATTTTAAATCCATGCTACTGTAAATAACTACTTATCCAAGCATTCCATGCTCTCGGTGCCTGTTTCAACCCATATAAAGCTTTTTATAGCTTACACACATATGTCAAAAAATTAGGATGAACATAGCCTTCACGCTGCTCCATATACACTTCTTCAAGCAATTCACCATTCAAAAAAAACATTTTTAATATCCAATTGCCATAATTTCTAGCCCTTAGACACTACCAATGCAATGATTGTTCTCATTGTTGCCATCTTGGCAACTGGACTAAAAGTCTCTTCATAATCCAAGCCGTACTACTATGCATATCCCTTTGCAACCATCCTAGCATTTTAGTGAACCATCTGACTTGCATTTTACTTTGTAGACCCATTTGCAGCCAATGGGTACTTTGCCTTCAGGCAACTTGACCAAATCCCATGTTTCTTTTTCAGCCAGTGCTACATATTCTTCATCGATGGCACTACACCAATTCTCATCTACAACTGCATCATCAAACTTCATAGGTTCTTTGAAACTTGTTACTCTAGTCATGTAAGCATAATGATGGACTGAATATCCACTATATGTCAACCTCTTAACTGGTTTTTTGACTCTTTCAGACCTTCTTAACTACAGTTCACTCTGAGCTTGCCTCTCATGAGGTGGCACGTACCTCCTATGCCTTACACCATGCATCATAACTGAAGGTATTCCCAACTTACAGTCCAAATTGTCACTGCCAAGTGACTCATATCCAACTATAGATGAAGCACCACTTGTAGAACCACTTATAGAAGTACTTATTGCTTGAAGAAGAATTTTTAGCATTAATGGTGCTGGCAGATCCACCAAAAACCACTGCAGTAGGATTACCATACCATGAAGCCAGCTTGTCAAAAACTACATCTTTGTTGATCAAGGTCTCATGAGTGGACAATACATAGCATTTATAAGCCTTGTTTCTTGTGCATAACCCAAAAAAACACTCTTGACAGCTTTTGGATCCAATTTCTCCCTCTTTTCATCAGGAACATGCATGTAAGCAATGCATCCAAACACCCTAAGATGCCTAATGTCAGGCTTGTGCCCATATACCTTCTCATAGGGAGTTACATTATGAATCCCAACTGTAGGAGTTCTATTTAGCACATAAACATCAGTAACCACTGCTTGAGCCCAATAAGCATTTGGCAAACTTTTTTCATTAAGCATTTCCCTTGCTGATTCCATAAGCACATGATTTTTCCTCTTTGCTACACCATTTTGCTATGGTGTATAACTACAAGTAAGTTGTCTTTTTATACCATATTTGGCAAGGTACTTGTCAAACTCTCTAGATACATATTCTCCGCCTCCATTTGATCTTAAACATGAGATATAACAACCCAATTCATTTTCAGCATGCTTTTTGAAGTCTTTAAAAGAATCAAATACTTCATCTTTGTGTTTCATGATGTACAGCCATGTGTATTTGTTGAAATCATCAATGAAAGAGACATAATATTGAGTGCCACTAAAAGAAGCATTATGAGAGGGACCCCATACATTCGAGTGTACTAACTACAATGGATGAGAATTATTCTTAACATGTCTCATAAAAGGAAACCTTGCTTGTTTTCCAAAAACTGACAAGTAGAGCATACATGTCCAAGATCATTGTTTTTGAACTTAGGTAACCCAAGTACAATCTCTTTTTGTTGCATAGATTTTGGCTTTTGAACATTTACATGGACAATACGTTTATGCCAAATTTCAACATCCTGTACAACTCTATCATCATGGGCAAACATGGTTGCCTTCAATTCTGAAATAGATACATCTAATGTAAACATTCAGCCATCCCTTCTGCCTTTAGCAATCAATTTGTAGCCATTACCATATTCCTCGATAAAGCATCCATCCTTATTGAATCTGATTTGTAGATTCTACTTTGCTGCCATCTGTCCAACTGACAAAAGATTTTTAATGATCAATGGTACATGAAGCACATCATGTAGACTCTTTTTCTTGCTGTCAGGCATAAGCAATGGGATCACACATGTATGCTACTAAATATCATGCTGGGTATCATCCCCAGTGCATACATATCCATGAGAACTTGCAAACAACTCATTAAACCATTCTTCGTGGGGTGTCATATGATTAGAGGCCCTTGAATCTATGTACCATTTCTCATCTCTACCTTGCTTAGACACATTCTTTGATACATATTACATAGCAAACAATTTGTCTCCCTGATCATCCTCAGCACCATTGGAAGATGCATAATTTCCATGTTGTCTGCCTTTTTCTTTCATGTCTGCTTGCTTCTTATGACAATCTTTGGCAATATGCCCATATTTGCCACAATAATGACAGTTTTTGTCCCTGTTAGACTGCTCATTTGACTATTAACATGCACCATCTCTGCTTCTAGGTGATCTCCCCCTAACTCTAAAGCCACTAGATCCTCACTGGCCTTGCATATTCGAGCTATTCCATGCATTCTGCTACTGCTGTCCATAGGTATTTCGAGTGTCTCCTCGACCTCAAAAAGAACCACGGCCTCTACTACCTTTGCCACATTGGCTAGAGTAAAGAATAGTGTCTCTGTCTTGAGAAAAATTGGAACTAGTATTAAGACCAAGCTTTACTTCTTCATGCAGCAGTAATGCAAGGAGTTCATCCCAATCAGGGGCTTTTGCTCTTACAAAAATAGAATTATCAAATGCCTTGTACTCCTTGCCAAGCCCATTCAATGTCATTGCAATGATATCATCCTCTGAAACATTAGACCCAGTAGTAGCCAGTTTGTTGGCTATGGTCTTTATCTTTGTCATGTATGCTTAAATGATCTTGCCATTTTTGGACATATTATTAAATTGCTGCTTAAGTTTTATCTTCCTTGCATGTGTGACATTGCCATAATTTTTCATGAGTGTATCCCAAGCATCTTTCGAGGAACGACAATTGATAATCTGCATAGCCATTGAATCAGAAATGCTCAAAAAGAACCAATGTAGTACTTTGCTAGCTCTTTTCAACCATTGTTGGTGAGCTCTTCGATGATATTGTGTTGGATTCCATTAAGCTAATTCGGGTTCAACTTCAGTCCCTATGCATACATCCCAGTATCCTTTGCCAATCAAAAAATTCTGCATCCTGAACTTGCATAGTGTGAAGTTCTTGTTATCAAGCTTATCACATCAACAATTTGGGTGATGTTATCACTACCCTGAGCATTTGCCATGTTGCAACATATAGTTTTTAGTCAATGCCTGACTCCCTTCAAACCAAGATGTCTCACTGACCGATTTCAGCCTTCAACTTTTATGACAGTTTTGTGCAACAAAATCCTTGTTGAAATCACAGTATTCCAGTCCACAAATATATCAAATATATCCACAATCAAGTGGCACATCATGTAGGTACATCAACTAGTTTATAGAGGATGTAATTGCTGCATACACTATGCACATTCAATCTTACTGATAGCAGAGAAACATATAGTCTTCAATCAACAACCAATAGCCTTTTCTCAGTCAAAATAGAGAGATTTATGTGTCAAACATGCCCCAAAACATCCTAGACATTTTCCACTATATACGGGAGTCCATACATGACCTTTCGGGCACACTGTAGTACATGTACGACAAGTACAAATGCCAAATATCTTCCCGACTGATAACAGTCAGCTATATGCAGCCAAAACAAGGGCAATCCAAGCTCAAAAGCTTCCTGAATCATAGCATACATATACCAACACATATAGAGACCAAGGCATGATCATACCAACATTCATACATGCCTTTTTTTCAAGAACACTCTCCAAAATATCTAGGCTTTTCACTAAAAAATTTCTCACATCCGCATTCTATCACTTATTTGTACAGCTAATAATCATGTCAATATAGTTGATTTTCAGCTCCAAAAGTTAGCATTCAATGCTCTTTTCAGTTCATACAGCATCCAACATATATATGCCCATAATTAGGGTCCACAGATACTATCCAATGTCATAAATTGCTTCAAGAAGTAATAGATACTTGCTATCCACAGTTTAGGATAATTTTCTAGCCTATTAAAACCTTCCAAAGCTGAGCATTTGACACTCTAGAACCATGCTCAAATGCATGAGAATAAGGGCATATACATTGTTAGGATGAAAGCCATCAATGCCCTGGAACCACATGCTATTTATTACAACAAACAGCCAGTCTGCATAGGTCTATGCTAAATATCTCAAAATTTGTGAATAATTTGAAAAAACTTTCTTTTGCAAAGTTGTAGACCACATCAAAATGGTCAAGAATAGCATGGCGTTTCTCCAAAATCCATTTCTATAGCAAGATATGGCTTTTGTAAAAAAAGGGATGCAAGCACAATCTCCTTTAATGAAGTTTTTTTAGATTTGATGTATTTGATGTCAAATGGCCACTCATAGGTGCTCATTGAAGCCTTATGAAGTTCCCAAACAAGCCATAGCAAGCTCTTTCACAAGCACAAAGCATAACCCCGATGCATACCTTGATAGGAACAATGGAAGCCTTTCTTCTTCAGTAGAGACTCTTATCTTCAAGCTCCAGATCCAGACTCCTTCAATGCCATGCTCCAGAGAGCCCATTCATGTTGGCTCTGATACCATGTTCAAAGATAAGAGAGACAGAATGGAGCCAAAGAGTGAGCAGTCAGCTCATACTATATAAGCATAACGGTGAGCTCCATAATATTCAAAACTAAATCTTTTAATAGGGTATCTAACCCGTCTTAGACCTGTATACCATTGGATCACTCAACACGCCCTTTACATTACCATGTGCTCTCTGTACACTTGGTGTCTTAACTGAAGGAATACCAAGCTCATCAACCAAGCTCTTTAAACCACTAGAATCTCCATCAAATCCCAAATGACGAGCAGATGTATCATTACCATCTCACACCTTCTTCTTCCCTTTGCCTTTACCTGCAACACTTGTAGATGTACTTGAGGATGTGGGGCTGCTCCTAACTGTAGATGTAGTATCAGGTGATGTTTTTGGCCCACTAAGGCACCATGATTGTTACTTTTCTATCTGCATGCAACTATCATGTTCATCATCATTATCCAATGCATCACCACCGGATGCATGCCAGTTGTTCTTCTCTTAACTCCCATGCAAAGAAAATTAAAAAGATGTAAGGGCAATCATAAAACTTCAAGGCAAATGCAAATGAAAGCATAATGTAAATAGGAAAAGTGGAACTAGGCTAAAATAGCCGATCATGTAAAAAGCATGGGTGCTCAAAGGGGATTAAAAAGGAAAAAAGTGAATGAAGAAGCTCATTCTTGTATATGGCAAAAACTAGCTCCCTTCTTCTCTTCTTCTTCTTGTTCTTGCTTATGCTTGTGCTTGAAGGAGAGTAAGGGAGTGAGTGTGTGAGGGTGAGGGACCATGGTGGAGAAGCTTTGCATCTTCTCCTCTCTTCTTCTTCTTCTCTTATCTTATCTTATCTTATCTCCTCATGCACGACAATGGAGCTTGGAGCTTGAGGCTTGGGCTTGCACCTTAGATCATGGAGCTACTGAAGTGCTTGAGGGAGGAGACAACTCGATCGAGCATGGAGGTAAGGTCACTACACTTGTGGGTGTGAGAGTGCACCCGCACTTGGTTTGAAACACTTGAAGCAATAAGCAGTTTGTGGGTCTTGGCGGTTGGTGAGAGCTCCCACATTTTGGTTTCGTTGTCAGGACAATGGATTCAAGCTTTGAGTACTGGCGTGCTCCGAATCGAGCATTGAAGTAGGCCCCAAACCGATGCTTGAGGTAGGTAGGAAACGAGGGAGTTGAAGAGGTATTCGATCTTCTTTATCAGTAAATTTTCAATTTTTTGGATTTAGGTAAGTAGGTTGTATTGATGTAAGTGGGTGCTTGTGATTTGAATGCATTTAGGTAAGGAAATAACAAGGAAAATAGAGAAACACATAGTAGGATTTTTGCTATAATAGCAAGTCCAAAACATGGAAAAAAGAGGGAAAAGAGAGCTTCAAGGTATTAAGATGGCAAAGAGAGAAAAGGGGGAGATAAAAGACTTAGCAAAGAGGAGTTTAAGAAGCCAAGAGGGTAGGGGAAGAGCTCATTTGTCATTTCTGAGTTGAGAGAGAGAGAGAGAGAGAGAGAGAGAGAGAGAGAGAGAGAGAGAGAGAGAGAGAGAGAGAGAGAGAGAGAGAGAGAGAGAGAGAGAGAGAGAGAGAGAGAGAGAGAGAGAGAGAGAGAGAGAGAGAGAGAGAGAGAGAGAGAGAGAGAGAGAGAGAGAGAGAGAGAGAGAGAGAGAGAGAGAGAGAGAGAGAGAGAGAGAGAGAGAGAGAGAGAGAGAGAGAGAGAGAGAGAGAGAGAGAGAGTTGGGAACCATTTCGTGCTTGGCAATCTTCACCATTGCGCCTTTGAGCCTCGCAAGTAAGCTTTGAGTATGGTGCGTGTGAGATTTGGCACAATTTTGACCGTTCTAGAACTTTCGGTACTGCACTTGGATGGAGCCATAGTCATTCGAGTCCCACCACTGCTCAGACAATCTGAGTCTTCAGTCTGCTTAGATGAACCATACCAGTTAGAGTCATAGACTTGGACTCAAACAAAACATTTCGAGGATGGCCACTCGGCCTCGGATGACCAAATTAGGAGAATCCTTAAATAGTCAACTTAGACATGCAGACATTCGAACGGTCGAGCACCAATTCACTCAAACCGCTTGACTTGGATGGTCCGAGTCAAATAATCGGACATTGTCACTCGGACAAATTGTGTAGAATCTAGGCTTTGGAAAATTGGACCCACTCTAGGGCGGTAGTCAAGCCCAAGACAACACCCTTGTAGGCCTCCAAATGTGTAGAATGGCTCATAGGGCCACCAAACTCACGAATCTCAACCTAAGGGTCCACAAAACGATTGTGGTCACTGACCCTGAACTGCGTGTCCCGATAGAGACCCAGACTAACTAACTGAACGTGCTACCCCTTAGATGACATGTCTAGAATTCTATAGAGACCATAATAATCCAACTAGAGTGGTTCTCACCCACACAAAAGGATCAAGAAAAGTGTGTGCTACATTGTATTATTTTCATTGAATTCACACACTACATCAATTAAACATTTGACGTGCATTAGAAAAGCTGAAAGCCTAATTTTGCACAACGTACTTTGAGCAACACCCCATTAGCATTTGAGTGCTTGTAACATTGAGGATTGTTTTAAATAACAAGGAATTCATGCAAGATAAGATAAGGAGAATGAACCCGCTAGTAGGAGGAGACCCCCAGACATTGAATAGTGGCCAAGGACACCAATATTGAGAGACTTGAATCATCGAGTCACTTGGGGAGCAATAGTGGTATATTCATATTAGGGATGCACATCTACCCAACTCGATCAATCTAATCGATGCCCTAATTGCTCAAGAAATTGGCAACATATTAGGAGCCAGTACCAACCTTGGAAATGATAAGCTTGACTTGGAAGAATTCTCAAGCGACATCCATCAAATGATAACCCTGCATAACCTGCAAACCAAATGGAGCATCACGGTAGAATAGCTAAGAACATCATAGTTAATCTCAAGGAAGAGCAAAAATTGGCAAGGAAAGAGTTGCAAGGAGGGATAACTTCTTACAACCAAGAGTAGCAAGCTCAAAAGTTGAGACAAGACATAGAAATGTGCAAAGTCCAACGCGTCTTAGCGCTTACCAACTGAAATAGGATAGGACCAAATGTTGATAGGGAGAGAGCACTAGAGGCCGATCTTATGCTAAGTGAGCTTCTCATGAAGTGACTCTTGGACAACATGGTTGAAGAGCAACTTCGTTGCTAGCAGGACTAGGAATCACCCCGAAATCTAAGAGCTAGATCAAGATACCTATGGTTGCTAAGCAACTCGACAAGTATCAACCCAATAATGATTTGTATATTTTTATGGAGCAGTTTGAGCAAGTATGCAAGGTAAAATATCTCACGGACCTTGCTCAACACACAAAGATTTTGGACTTTACCTAGGAGACAAACGACGAATGTGTGCACTAGTCCAGACAATGTCGAACGCAATAACTTCAATAACCTTAAGAGTCTCTTTATGAAGAGATTCTCTGAGGCAGGATACTTTGACAACCTCATCATTAGGTTGATGAATGTTAGTAAGAAAAGGACAAGGAGGATATCTGGGACTACCTCACCTAGGTGTGGAGTCTCTTTAAGAGAATCCTAGCCACTGCAATAGAGCGACCTAGTGAACGAGCTCTCTCCACCATGTTCATAAGATAAATCCAAAGTGAAGAGATTTACAAGGCCTTGGTGAGAAACTTAAACTTGCAAAGGGATGTGCTAGCTAGGGTCTTTGAAGAAGCCATACGAGTGGATGACCTGCTCAAGAGAGAAGCCTAAGACCCAAAAATTGAGAGAACACAACCTTTATTACCTCAGAAAGAGTACGACCATTAGTGAAGGATCTAGCTAGAGCACCCAAGACAAGGGAAAGAGTATTGAGAATTGGCAGACATGAAGCTAGATTTGGCTAGGCTTCAAGAGATGATGAGAAGGCCCACATGAACTCATGTGCAATGCGTGCATTGCAGAGGAAACCACCTGAGTGCATGGATCCTAGATCCAAACCCTGTCCCAATTGCAGTAGGTTTGGCCATGATGCAGTGCATTACCAATTATTGAGGCAATTGCGATACTCACATAGCCATACACTCAGCCTTACTACCTAGAGAATATATTTTGACATTTCGAAAGGGGAGCTCCACTAGCTCTCCCATCACCCAATGATTCAAAGCATGTTGTCCCTATAATAGATATCAACCCCACATGGGTACCTAGACCACCTGGACCCATCGTGACCCATCCATCGAGTGCCACTCCTATACATTACGTAGAGGAGCCAAATGAGAATGAAGCATGCATGAACCCTTATGTCTTGTATGACAAAGAGGATAATCCCATCTTAATGGATTTTAGATCAATGCTGGTGATGGCATTGGGCAGGGGAAGAGGTAGAGATCTAGGAGGACAAAACCAAGAACCGATTGCATACTGTGCTGAACTCATGGTCACCTAAGGCATATCTCATCTCGATGACTTGAAAAGGATCAAGCCAATCAAGACAAGGCTAACATGAGACGCCTTGAGTGTGGGATTACATACCTCTACACTGAGTGCCCTAGATGAAAACTTTCCACTAGTTTAGCTATCATGCCATCCATGCCAATAGGGATGTTCGGAGTTAAGACACTTGCTGATGGCAAAGCCACGCCGATTCCATTGAATGTCATGAATCAAGCATAGGCAAAGCATGCCAATATTTCATTACCCAGACCTAGCAACCTCAACGCAACTTCAATAGGGAAGAAAAGCCATAGAATAAGGAGAAAGAGGGCTGAGACAAAGATTATGCTTAAGACAGATAGTGCCACTACATTACCAAAGGGGAAGTAAGTCATGAGCATAGAAGTAGAGACATCTACTCCTAAGATAGTAGAAAAGGAAAGTGCCAAGATTGGAGAATATCCCAATCCGAGGCATCAATTAGAAGTGTTTGATAAGGTCAAGGAGTAGGTGAGAGAAGTCCAAGTGCACCTAAAGGATACGGAACCCATTATTGATGAAGATGAGATCAATGAGCTCTCTAGTGTGAGCACACCAATCTCACCTACTCGATTAAGATTAAGAGATGCATTTGCACCCCACATAGCACTGCATAGAGAGAGCCTAGATGCCACAAGTAGGCATATTGCCCAAGATTTTTGGCAAAAGAGTATAGAGCCTAACAAAAAGTAGGTGGTTGGCAACTTGCTCAAGACATTAATATCGGCCCCTGTGACTTTGCCTTTGGGAGAACTACTTAGGCAAAATCCAACCTTATGGCAAGTGCTAAAGCAGTGGGTAGAAAGACCAAACAAGCTTGGAGGGACCAACTTGCCCTGAGCACAACACAACCATGCATATGCCTAGCTTGACCCTAAACTCAGCGCCTAAGTCTTAACATGTGAATGCCTTCCGAGAAGGCACAAAAATGCATGTAGTCCTACATGTCATAGCATTAGGGGACACCACAAGAAAGGGGAGTGTAGACACAAGAGCAAGATTCACTGTACTTAACCATGCAGTCCTATAGGTTTGAGGTAACCCACTTGTGGAGACCGCAAGGTTTAATGTCACGTTGGCAAACAAAATGAAAGTTAGGCCATTTGGGGTACTGAAAGACTGGCCCTTGATAATAGGAGTCCAATTCTAAGTGAACTTCATAGTCATGAAGGGAGTGGACTACGACATCCTACTAGGCCGATATTGGTGGATGCAAAATGCATGAGTGATAGAGATTGGAGCAATGATTTCATCTTCTTAGGCAAGAGATCAGAGGTTGTAAGAGTCGAGATGGATATCTGGAAGACCATGTCGGTCAACCCAGATGCCATCTTCACCATCTTAAAAGGAGACTCACATGTTAGGAATTCTTACGAGCTACTAACGAAGTATATCCCTTGCCTTGAGTATGAACAAAATTAGATGCATGTGCTAGCCACCATCAACCTGCCGTTCTCAGAAGATGAAGATGATTATAAGCTGGTTGCAAGGATAGCCAGTGTGTCCCACAAAGCCACAACATCTCAGCTATTGAAGGATAAGACCCCACCATTAGTACCACTTTGCATGATGGCCAAGAGCTCTAGCAGACAACCAACACCTGTTCCTTTCCACATTCTGTCTAACAAACTTGAGCCCGAGGGGATCCTTGAATACTTGACAAGAGAGATAGTAGGTAACCCATCTGCCAATCTCAAACCCCTCAAGGATCTCATGGACAAGCAAGCATAAGACATCATTTGTGATGGAATGGGGCGTGTTTAGCTACATAGTCATGTTGTTTTGGCTGATGAATGCACTAGCTATCTTTCAATGCCTCATGTGTGCCATCTTCCAAGGCATGCTTAGGTGAGAATTGGAGGTATTTGTTGATGATCTATGTGTCCACTCCAATTCAAGGAAACACTAGATAAACTTTACGCAGTCTTTTAGTAGTGTGTAGGCTATATAATCTCTCATTGAACCCCTTGAAGTGCCAGTTGTGGGTAAAACACAGATGTGTCCTAGGGCACATGGTATCTAAGAACGACATTTCTGTCAACTTCTCCAAAGTTAGAGTCATTGTCAATTTACCATCACTTGAAAACTATAAGGGAGTTCAGTGCTTCTAGGACATGCAAGGTACTATCGATGATTTGTTTTGAACTATGCATTGATCACTAGACCCCTTTACAAATTGCTAATCGTATTTGAGTGGATTGAGGAATGCCAGCATGGCTATGAGGAACTAAAAAAGGCTCTCATGACTGCATCAATCCTACAAGCCCCTGATTGGAACACAACATTCCGTGTGCCATTGATGCCTCGAAGTTCTCTATGGGAGTTGTTTTGTGCCAACTTGGTGAACTTAATCTTGATTATCCCATGAGCTTTGCCATCAAACAACTCACAGATACGAAGATGAATTACTGCACAATGGAGAGGGAAGGCTTAACCATGGTATTTGCTGTAAATAATTTTCATCATTATCTTTTGGCTATGCTCTTTACCTTCTTCATTGACCATCAAGATTTTCTTTACATCTAGCAAAAAAAACCTTGAGGTATAGGACACATAGCTAGATGGTTACTTCTGCTTCTATAATTTGACTTCTCTGTGGCTATATGCAAGGGTAAGCAACATTACATGGTAGACCATATGTCCCACATACCTGTTGAGATATTTGCAATCACACCTGCTTCAGTCCCTTTGTAAGGAGCAGTGAGGGCTCAAGACCAGAATCCCATATGCACAATAGGAGAAGTACTTACCATTCAGTTTCCTATAAAGCATTATACTTGCACTCTTTCTCTAAGCAATGATAGTACTCTTTTACTGGATAGTACTCTTTTCTTTCTAGTAAAGTGTCTATGTCACTGTCCACACACAAGATTTTGTTTATGAGTCTAAGTCTCAATCTTGGAACCTAATTCACTTGTGTGACAATTTGTCTTGTCAGGGTCAATGCCTTTATGAGTTTCTACTTTCTCTTTCAACCTCCATGGCTTCTGTCATAGCCATGTCCTAGATTCGAGTTTCTAACATGGTATCAAAGCCTAGTCGAGCATGGCACTACTCCTCCATCTCCATTCTACTCTCATCTAGCTCAACTTGAGCTTAGTCCAGCTCAAGTTAAGTCTAGGACCTCATCTCCCACTCCTTCTCTATTTGACCTTGTGGTAGCCATAGCCACCCTACACCTATCTTGCTTCAAGCTCTTAGATCTCTTAAACTAGACAAGATCTCTAAAGCTTTCTTATGGAGAAGTGTAGCTCTACTTTTGAAGCTCCTCTTTGTTACCTCAAAGCTCAAGATTAGGCCATTTCAAGCTCAGCATTGTGGTTCTTCATAGTTGTTGCCATGTGTGTCTGCCATAGCCAACAGGACCCAATCACATTGGAGCCTTTGAATCTCTTCAATCAGGCCTTCTCAGCTGAAGCCTACTTCTATACATATCTTACCCCACTTATGGCACTCCCTCCTAGCCCATAACTCATTGACATTAGTACTCTACAACCTCATCATTGAAGAAAATGTCAAAAACTGCACCTGCTACCGCATCGTCTGCCTTGCGCGTCTGAATTCACCAGCAATCACGTTCATCACCATGGGGCTTTGATAGATCATGAAGTGAGCTTTATTTCCATAAAAAAGTTTTTAAAATGATCCACTGTAGCTCCCACAATTAGCAAAAAACTAGGGCTGGGTCAAAACCCTAATCGAGGAAGCCATAACCAAACTTCACTGAAGCTCAAAAATCTCATCATTTTCTCTCTCCTGCCACCTGGAACAACCCATTGCCACTCTGATCTATTGTCCCGGCATCAAATCAAGGAGGGGAAGAACCTAGAAAGATTGACAAAAGATCAACGACCCTAAACTAAGAAGATTCGAGTTTCTAACAATAGCCATAGGAGAAGCTGTTGGACAAGGCATCACATAGACAACTTGCATGATGCACACCTGTTTAGCATGTCTAGTGAGAGAGACCTATTCAGGGCCAATCTAATGCCATATTGGGCAAACGATATAGTCCAAGTCCTAGAGCATAGGTTGCCTAAGAGACCTATGGAGAAGGCTAGGCTAAAGTGCCTTATTCTTAAGTTTCAGCCCTATTAGTTAGTTGTCGGCCAGCTCTATAGACTAGGAAAGGATGGGTTATTTCAAAGATGCATGTGTGAGCATGAAATGCATGATGTGCTTGCTAAAGCACATGGTGTAATTGTTGTAGGACACTTCAAGGGAGACATTACACCATGCAAGGTGTTGTAATCTCAGCTGCGGTGGCCCACCCTATTCCATGATGCTGCTAAGTTCATCAAACATTGCGATGAATATCAAAGGACCAAAGTACCCATCCATAAGGACAAGATGAAGCTAGCATTGATAATAGCACAACAACCCTTTGAAAAGTGGGGGATCAACTTTATTGGATCAATCAACCCCGCAGCACACTACTCATAAGTGATGTTGATCATTGTAGCGATAGATTATCTCATGAAATGGGCCAAAGCTTAGGCCACTAGGAAAATGATGCTAGGACCATGTCTAAGTTCCTTTGGGAGCAGGTGATCTTGCGATTCGACTATCCCATCGAGCTAGTTAATGATCAAGGCACACACTTTATGAATGAAGCGATTGCCCATTTACTATCCACATTCTTGATCATCCATAGAAAATCATCACCATACTATCCTCAAGTTAGTGGTCAGGCGGAATCTATGAACAGGATCCTAGTGAATGTCCTCACTAAGGTAGTCTCTACCTCACGTAATGGCTGGGACAATAAAATCATGGTAGCACTATGGGCCTATAGGACAGCCTACAAGATGGCCGTAGGACAAACACCATTCAAGCTAAGCTATGGGACCGAAGCAATCCGGCCAATTGAGTTTTTTGTTCCAAGCTTGAGAGTGGCAATGCAAGAGAGATGGGATGGAAAGGAGGCATGGATAGAATGCTTGGTAGAGCTAGAATTCCTTTCTAAGACCTGACTCCTAGCTACCCATGCACTAATCTACGAAAAGGCAAAATGCAAGAGCTGATTTTAAACAATGTGACTTTGAGCAACGTGACCTAGTACTACTGTACTCTGTAAAGGTCCATAAGCAGCAGAAGATGAAGTTAAGAGGATTGAGGCCTTTCAAAGTCTGCAACATTAGTCAAACTAGCAACATAGAGCTCGAGACCCTAGAGGGAGAGGGTGTAGGCTTCTTCAATGGCAGTTGCCTCTCAAGAAGTACTACCCTTCAATGCATCCACTACACGAGCCTCCAATGCTAGAAGCCCCTGTGAACGTAAGAGTACCCACTATCATTAAGATAGAGGATGACGATGAGGAAGCAATAGCATCTTCCTACCTATGCATATCAATGAGATGCCTGCCCAAAAGACACATGCCTTTGATGCACTTATTGAAGAGGCATTGAATTTAATATCCTTACACACGATCATTGGACCCTCATTGATCAGCCCCAACTATAGCCTACTAATGCAAAACAGAACCCATTTGAAGGATAGTTCTACTCAAAACCGCTGGGAAGGTGCAAAATAGCGGTCTCTATCTAGACTAAAAACCTACATGTCATCTTCTATGTGTTGCCTAACACTAAGGCCATCAATAAGGAATCACTAGGACACGCACTCAAGAAACAAGCACACTACAATGTAGACTATGACTCATAGTGCATTCACCTCGCCATTGACAATGTTCAAATAGTGATGGCTTTTAGTAAGGGCTGCGCGGCTCCATCAAAGCTTGTTGTGCCACCGGTAAGTCGAGAACCTAGTGCAAGGTCTAAGGAGGGGGGTTGTGACTTGTCCCACCTTGCCAAGACAAACCACCCACAACCCAAAGGAGACACATCCAAGACCACTAATTTGAGCAGTAGCTCAAATGGGTGTCGAGATAACAACCGCAACTACCTAGAAGCCAAACTGCACAAAGTTGTAATTGCCACCATAGGAACCTCATGCCCTAGGCCTAGGAGACAAAGCTGGCACTATAGAAGCATATGAATGGTTAAGGCCATGATGGGTTCCATGGGAACTATTGCGAGCTCAAGGCTACTATGAAGGCAACAACTAGATTTGGTTTCCCAAGACTAGAAGTGTCACGTGTGTCCCTTAATCCAGGCCCACCAGCCCATCTCCATCAAACAAACCAATTGACTCAAAAAGAACCAAACCCATAGAACCTGAACGAGTCTATCAACCAAAACCACAACCAATTGTCCCTAGAACAACTCAATCTAACATTCCCAGTGTCCAACCGCTCCACAAGTAGAAAGCAGTGCATCACTTGAGCTCCAAGACCAACCCATCGCACAAGTGACCACTAAGCACCCTACTAATTGATCCACAAAGCATGCGTTAGTTCCTAAGTTATACAATCCAGCCAAACCCCCTCTCTGACGGATGATTTTTTATGTCGAGAAGTGCTTAAAGATATGCAAAATTTCCAAATTTCAGGGAAAAAATAGACTTCATCGAAGGCAGCAGGTGCAATCAGTACGATTTTAAGCGACAATGCCGAAAAGTGCTTAAAAGACCCACAGTACGATAATTGGTGAATTTTCATAATTTTTGGCATGTCAAATGAGACCTTGGGAGATGCTCGACAGTGCAGGACTTCAAGACGGATGCCCAGGATTTTTCAGACTTCAATTTGGACATCGGATGAGGAAGAGGGAGTGCCCAGGAGGCCAAGACCCAAAAGGGCAAGTAGGAATAGACTTTAGGGGGGCCCAAAGGGTATGCCTTTTGGGGGATCCCCTTGGAGCCCAACCAAAAATCAAAATCGTGGGGGAGGGGGGTGTCTATTTTTTTGTGCGTGCAGAGAAAGAAGGTGCCATTTTTCATGATTGATGGAGAGGGGGGCTATGGGGCCTGTAAACAACCCCCCCAACTGACCGGATGGCTTATCTACATTCAATCTTCGCTCCTCATCACTCCAGACCATGCATGGAATGGCTGCCTAGTTGTGGAGATCAGAATTTAGTCTTTCTCTCTCCTCTTTCTCTCTCCTGCATAGAGGCACTTCATGTGGCAAGAATCAAGAAGAGAATTGGGTGATGGATGCTTGTCCGGGAGGCATCGGATTGTTCTAAGAGGCTAAGGAGGCTGAAGGATGAAGATCTATGCTGAAATCCATGGTTGGTTGGTTGATACATAGTCTCAATTAAATATTCAAAAAACTCGAAACATGCAAAAATGCAGTATGCTCTATTTTATGAAAGAATTTTGCTTGTTTTTTATCGTTCATGGTCTAAATGGTGTGGACATGGGCTAAAATTTTATTTGAATGTTCCTTGCATTATGTTTGAGGGCTGCAATCACTGTTATGCAGAACTCGTATTGATTTACAGCAATGATAAATTTTCAAAACCCAAAAAAACACTAATTTTGATGGAAATTGATAGTGTCTTTGATTTTGAGTGGGAAAAAATGAGTGGACATGGGGTAAAATAAGAAAAAATTCTGACTTTTAGTTCAAATGATCAATCACAAAAAAAACCCAAGAAACTACCTATTTTCTGTTTAAAAATAAATAGAAAAAATAGAGAGAAATGGGGAAAAATGGGTTTCTTGCGTTTAAAAAAATAAAAAAATAAGATCTATGTATGTGAATGTCTGACAGGGCTGAAGTATGAGGTTAAGCCTCAGTTTGGCCCTTTTCCTTTGTGTTATAGTGCATATTTATTGCTTTTACATACAAAAAATGACATAAAAGAACCTCTACACCTATGTACCGCAGCAAAATTTAAACGGTGAGGGGGAGGATGATGCTATATAATAGTTTAAATGTTGAAGTAATACAAAGTCTAATTGTTCTCTTTATGCATAACATTTAGGATGCGGTTTATTTGAAAATAATGAATCTAACAGTACGAGGTATGCCTTAGTGATAGGTTCCTACAACGCAGCATTGCATATTAGCAAAAATTCATTAAAAGGGCTGTTTTTGCACAACACATAGGCTGATTTTAAACCATAATTGTTTGTGCACAAAATAAAGCATTCACTGTTGCATGAATCATACGCATGGTATCTATTCCTGGCATGCATAGCACTTGGTTGAAGTATAAATGACCCATGCTGTAGAGAGTAAGGCACCCAAGCTTTAGATCTAGATGGTGGGTCCAAGGGGACAAGTAAGTGAGGACTTGTACATTCCTGGAATGATATAATATTGGTACCAAGAGCGGAGTTTGTTTTGTATGTGTTATATGTGTTAGCGACGCATCGAGGAGCTAATCCACGAGGTGTAGGAGGGTCACAATGGGGCCACGACAATCAGCCGAGGGGTTTTCATAACTCTCGGGGGGGGGGGGGGGGGGTAAAGGTGGAAAAGAAGACGACTTGAACCTTAAATCGAATTTTAAAAGTGAAAAGGACAAATAAAAGTCAAATTGTACTTAATGAATATTTTCATAAAATTCTTGGTTGGACTTTGTGGACTGCTTGAAGCAAAAATTTTCATTCTATACTTGAGCATTTCACCTTTCCATAGCATATATTCATGATCCCCTTATCTTTTTGTTCAAGTGAACTAACATGAGATGTTGCATCATGTCAAGAACCCAAGATGGGAGGTCACGACAAAGGCAACAAGCTTCTATTCATGGAAGAAGAACAAGCCAAATATGGCCTAACAACAACAAAAACAAGGGCCTTTAATCAACTTAAGTTCAAAAGTATCCACAACTTAGAAGGCATGGCGATGAAAGAGCAAGTAGTAAAATAGATTGTCGACCAATGTAATACTAGTAACTACATCAAGTGCACAGAGTTCCTATCAACTTTCAATCCTAATAGGAACCATGGCATTGTGACAGTGAGGTAAGGAGGAGAGACTCATAGAGTAGAAGTGGAGTTGAGCCCCGAGATGGTGGAAAGAGCTCTAGGGGTGGTCAACAAGCCTGAGAGGTACCCCAAGAGAGATGTTCATGGCATGCTAGGGATGGACAAGGCCCAAGAATACACGAATGATGGAGTCAGCTTACCTGACATCCCCGACCCTAACATCAGGCTGCAGAGGCAAAGACATTCCATACTTTATTCTCTAGTCAAATGTACAATGCCTTGATGACCAGGATTGGAGTGCCACTACTCGAGAGCCTCGCAACTAAGTCTCTAGATGAAATAAATTGGAATGGCTATGTGTATAAGACTTTTGAATCACCAGCAAAAGTGCTAGCTATAGGAGCAAGAGCAGTAGGTGGGGAGTCTCCAACTTCCATAGCGGAGATGACAAGGAAAAAGCTAGCAGCTAAGGCCTCCAACATAGGGTTTGGAGGTGTGCTCACCACCATCATCCAGGAGGCCGTTGGAGAATTAGAAAGACAAGAAGTGGTGGAAGAAACCCCCAAGCACTCATTGGCCCATAGATCACTTGTGTAGTCACCCATAAAGATGAGCACCCTAGTCTCCTTCTCCATTGGATTGGGGGATGAAAGGCCGTAAGAGCGTAGAAGGAAGAAGTAGAGCAAGCTGCAAAAAAGAAGGAAGTTCTACTCCAAGTCGAGTAGAGCAAAAAGAGGCTTCGAGTGAGAGAACTATTAATGGGGAAGGGAAGGAGGTCTCAGTCCCATCGAGCCAATGAGAAAAAAGAAAAATCAAGTTGAAGATCTCAGGGAAGAAGAAGAAAACCACAACAGAAGGAGATAAACAATTAGAAGATGCACAAAAGGAGTAAAAAAAACTAGAGGATAAACAAAAAAGAAAGAAGGAAGAAGAAGAGGAGCAACTAAGAAAGGTGGAAGAGGAGTCCAGAAGGGCGGAAGAGGAATGAAAAAGGAAGCAAATAGAGGAAGAAGAAAGGCTGAAAAGAGAAGATGATGAGCAAATGGCCTCAGTCTTGAGGTTGTTAGCAGAGCAAGCCTCTTGACATGAGGAGTTGACAAGGAGAATCCCAGGTGATGAACTAGGCTCTAGCACTATAGAAGAGGAGGAAAGAGCTCAAGGGCCCATTGTGCCAAGCAAGCAAATGGCCCCCACGTACCTACCACCACCAACTCTAATTGCCATGCCTGCCACCATCGAGGAAACCTCAGAAGTGGGAGTGGACTAAAGCAACGTGATGGCATGGGTGTAGTACATGCTAAGCTCAATGAAGTAGCTTGGCCCAGTGCCAAAGTGGTGAAGCCCTTGTGATAGGGACAAAGAGACCTGCTATTGTGGACATAGAATCTAGAAAAGACCCTAAAAAGTCCAAGGTCAAAGCATCGACAACATCCATACCATTAGCCATACTGGCAGCAACCAACTATGACGAATATGTGCACGAGCTCCTAGGCAAAACTCGAAAAGATTAAGGAAGATAGGAAGGCTGCCATGGAAAAGTTAGAGATTGAGAAGGATGCATTTACTGCCTACCAACTAGAGAGAAGACGAAGCAGATAACCATCTATTAGAGGTAGGTGAATGATCTAAAGAAGGAACTAGAAGCAAGGAAGAAAATGGAGGTGGAGAAGGAAGAAGAGAGTGCAAAGGAACTCCAAGTGGAGAAGGTAGAGGGAGAAATGGGGATGGAAATGGACTTTTCAAGCCTCATACAAGGGCAAAAGGACATGGAAGAGCATTTTGAACAACTAAAGAACTTCAGAGAGGAGCTGTTAACCCCAGTTTGAGATGGAGAAAAAGAAGTCCAAGAAAACTCCAAATGCAGACACAAAGGAAGAAGCAGGAAGGGAAACGACCAAAAGTGCAAGCGCGCCCTCAAAAGCTAAGTCAAAGGCTCTCTCCTGTGCAAATTATAAAGGGTAGACAAGCGTAGGTAAAGAGAAAGGGCAACTAGAAGGGAATGGGAATGCCACAATGGCGGGTCATGTAAAAAAGGGGATGGGTGTCCAAAGGGATAAGGGTTTTGTATATAAACTCAAAAAGTGAATGAGAAGATCATTCTTTGGTGTGTAGCAAAGCTCTTCTTCTTCTTCGTCTTCTTCTTCTTCTTCTTCTTGCTTGTGCTTCTTGCTTGTGCTTGAGTGAGGGAGTGTGAGTGAGTGAGGAAGTGAGTGTGTGAGGGTGAGGTACTGCGCTGGAGAAGCTCCCACCATCTCCCCTTTTCTTCTTCTTCTTCTTCTTCTTCTTCTTCTCTCGCATAGGATGGAGCTTGAAGGAGAGGGACTGAGGTTGCTCAAGCTCGCATCACAAATCATGGAGCTACCAATGTGCACGAGGGAGGAGTGATGAACTTACATTAGTGGAAGACCTTCAAAAAAAAATAATTAGTTGTGATCAGAGCTACATACTCTCCTCTCCATCATCATTCTTCTTCCATCTCAAACACACTCTTTACAACCATAAATTAAGGATAAGGCTTTTGCCTTATTTCTCAACCTTATTTCTCAACACTCCCCCTCAAGCTCAGAATGAGTAATATTCCAAGTGCACTCTTGAAATATTCAAACTTATCTTTACCTAATGCTATGGTACATTTGTTTTGACATGGACCAAGTCAATCTCACCATCAATGGCTTTTTCTCTAATGAAGTGATAGTGCACTTCTATGTGTTTTGTCCTTGCATGGTAGACTGGGTTCTTTGCCAACATAATGCTGCTAACACTGTCACAATACATAATGAATCCACCATCAATCTCTATCGCCATGTTGTATAAGATCAATCTTAGACATGTCTGCTCACATGCTGCCAATGCAATGCCTCTATACTCTGCTTCAATGCTTGATAGAGCAACTGTAGGTTGCTTCTTACTGCAGGGGAAAGAGAAAGTGTAGGAGAAGTCCTCTGATCGCAACATAGTACCTGCGAAGTCCAGCGTCAAGATTGAAGAAATTAATGTCACGCAGACCGAGGATTCCAATGGTAGTGATGAGTTCATACTTGCAGCTAGTTCTTCTGATGCCTCACACTTGACTGAGACACCTAGTATGTATGCACAGTGCTGGTTATTGGATTCAGGTGCGTCCTTCCATGTGATGCCTTACCGTGAGTGGTTTCACTCTTACCGTATTGTATCTGGATCAGTCAGACTTGGAGATGATAGGTCTCTTGATATTGTGGGCTATGGAGATATTCAGTTGCAGTTTTCCACTAGCAGTTCCTTTTTGCTCAGGGATGTACGTCATGTACCTGTGCTTACGCGCAGTCTTATGTTTGCAGGACAGTTGGATGATGCAGGGTTTCATGTCTGTTTTGGGGATTTTGCCTGGAAGATTACCAGAGGCAGACTTGTGCTTGCTAGAGGCACCAAAGCTGGCAGCCTCTATCCTCTTATTGTATCTGGGTCTTCTATAGACCATGTTTTGGCAGTGGGCTCTATCCCACATGTATCACTTTGGCATGCCCGTTTGGGGCATATGACTTTGAAGGGAATGAAAATGTTATCTGGTTTGCAGTATCTTCCGCCTTTGGACTATGCACGTTTTGACTCGTGTGATCATTGTCTTTATGGTAAGCAGAATAGGTCTACGCATAAGAAATCGGGTAGGCCATGCATGAGTGAGCCCTTGGCTTTGGTGCATTCAGATGTTTGTGGGCTCATGCCGTGTATGTCTATGGGTGGCGCGAAGTACTTTGTTACCTTCATTGATGATTTTTCTAGGAAAGTGTGGGCTTATCCCATAAAGCAAAAGTTCGATGTCTTGGCAGTCTTTCAGCGTTGGCTTGCTCTTGTTGAGAACCAGACTGGGTATAGGCTGAAATGCCTTAGGATTGATAATGGGGGAGAATATGTCTCACGTGCTTTTGAGCAGTTTTGTGATGACAGGGGTATTAAGCGTCAGTTGACCGCCCCTTACACCCCCGCTCAGAATGGTTTGGCTGAGCGCATGAACAGGACTATTCAGGAGCGTGTCCGCTCTATGCTTAGCCATGTAGACCTACCACAAAGCTTTTGGGCTGAGGCAGTTAGTATGGCAGTGCATGTCATAAACCGATCGCCTTCTAGTGGATTGGATTTCCAGGTTGCAGAGGAAGTTTGGGCTGGTAAGCCACTCTCTTATGTGCATCTCCGTGTCTTTGGATGTGAGACATTCTCCCATGTGCCCAAGGACAAGAGGAGTAAGTTGGATCCAAATATCATTAAATGCATCTTTCTTGGTTATGGTGATTTAGGAGAGATGGGCTATCGCCTATGGGATCCGCAGGCGTGAAAAATAGTACGCAGCCATGATGTAGTCTTCCATGAAGACAAGATGCACAGGCAGCCTGAGAAGGTGGTTGACATCCGCAGAGTGATCTTTCAGGAGGAGCCTAGAGCTCCTGCACAGCTAGTTGGACAGCCTACAGCTGCAGCAGATGCTCATGGTCAGGGTGTTGGACAGGCAGCTGGGTAGGCAGCAGAGCTTGCAGTGAGACGGTCTGCTAGAGACAGTCGTCCACATGATAGATTTCAGCCCTCTATGCATTATGTTTTGGTTACAAATGCAGGAGAGCCTTTCACTTACGATGAGGCTATGCACAGGGGTGACAGTCACTCCTGGGAGAGGGCTATGTAGTCTGAGATTGACTCCTTGCATAAAAATGAGACTTGGGATTTGGTTGCCTTGCCTAAGGGCAAGAAGACTTTGCCATGCAAGTGGGTGTACAAGCTAAAAAGTACCCCTGGACACCCCAAGCCGGCATACAAGGCTAGATTGGTAGCAAAGGGTTTTAAGCAGGAGCATGGTGTAGACTTTGATGAGGTCTTTTCTCCTGTGGTTAAGATGACCACCCTGTGCTTGGTCTTGGCTTTGGTTGCTTAGCTTGACTTAGATCTATATCAGATGGATGTCAGGACGGCTTTCTTATATGGGGACTTGCATGATGAGATCTATATGGAGCAGCCTAAGGGCTTTGCAGAACCTGGCAGAGAGCACCTAGTGTGCAAGCTGAAGAAAAGTCTTTATGGCTTGAAGCAGGCACCTAGGGAATGGTATCATAAGTTTGATGCCTTTATGCAGTCACAGGGCTACAGCAGGAGTGCTATGGATCCGTGTCTTTACACGAAGAGAGCTCGTGAAGTTTCATTGCTTATTTTGGTACTCTGTGGATGATATGCTGATAGCAGGGAAAGCTCATGATGAGCTAGATGCTCTTAAATCTCAGCTAAAGAAGAGCTTTGAGATGAAGGATTTGGGACAGGCCTCTCACATACTTGGTACGCGCATTAGACGCGACAGGCATCAGGGACTCCTCTACTTGTCACAGAGGGAGTATATTTATAAAGTCCTTGAGCGCTTTCGCATGCAGGACGTAAAGCTTATTGGCTGTCCATTGCCTTCTTATGTGAAGGTATCACAGGCCGATTGTCCGCAGACAGATGAGCCGTGGGTAGATCCCTTATGCTTCAGCCATGGGTAGTTTGATGTCTGTCATGATAGCCACTTGTCCAGATATTGCCTTTGCAGTTGGTGTTGTGGCACGCTATATGGCTACACCTGGTAGGAAACATTGGGATGCCGTGAAGGGTATCATGAGGTACTTGAAGGGCACAACAGATATGTGTATTTGCTATGGCAGCCAAGATACAGGGGTCGTGGGGTACACTGACTTCGATTATGGAGGACATGCAGATAGTAGGAAGTCCACTTCTGGCTATGTATTCATCTATGCTGGAGGTGTTGTCTCTTGGATATCCAGGGTTTAGAAGTGTACAGCTTTGTCTACCACTGAGGCCGAGTATGTTGCAGCCACTGAGGCTTGCAAGGAGGCCATATGGCTAGGCCGTCTAGTTGCTGACCTTGGGATTGATGCTATACCTACATTGCATTCGGATTCTATGAGTGCCATTCAGTTGGCTAAGAATCCGGTCTTCCATGCGAAGATGAAACACATTGAGGTGAGGTATCACTTCATACATGGTGTCGTGGAGGACAAGTCTGTTGACCTTGTCAAGATCTCCACTGACGAGAATCCTGCAGATCTGCTCATGAAAAGCCTCAATACTAAGCGCTTTGCCTTCCTCAGGAGATTGATGGGCATTGGATGAGATGTTGCCTTTCCTCATCCCTTGTACCTATGTACAGTTGTACTGCCTTTTTCTTTTCTTTTCTCTCTCACTGGGACAGATTCGCCTTTAAGTGGGAGGTTGTTGGGGTAAAGGCACCTTTGCCGTGCCGCCCTGTGTATTACTACACTAACAGTACCCGCCATTGCACATTGCAGGTGGTAGGCGCCCGTCACGTCACTTTATTCTTTACATTCATTTTAGTGACTAGTAAATAAAGGAAGGCCTGGTCACACATTGTGACTGTTGGAGTTCCCATTTCTTGTCTCTCTCTTTCTTGCTCTTGCTCTCCCGCCATAGCTCGCGTGCAAGCTTCGATCCTTCTCACCTTTCACTTGCCCAGTCTGCATCTAAGTATCCAAACAATGTAGGCTTGATTCCTTTTTCATAAAACAAGCCATAGCCAACTGTCTTCTTCACATACCTAAGAACTCTTCTCACTACATCCAAATGTGATTTGCATGGTTTTTGCATAAAGTGACTTATCAACCCAACATCAAAACTCAAGTTTGGTCTTGTAATGGTCAAGTAGATAAGACTACCAACCATCTTTTTGAACATAGTGACATCCTCAACATAAAGTCCATCATCCATCAACTTAACATTTTGATCCAATGGTGTATCAACTGGTTTGCATCTTGTCATGCCATATATTTCCAACATCTCCAATGCATATTGCCTTTGTATCAGCCATATACCATGAGGTGTATCAATAACCTCAATACCCAAGAAGTATCTCAACAAACCAAGGTCCTTTATATTAAATTCTTTATGTAACCCATGCTTGACTTCAGCATCTCCCTCTCAAATGTACCTGTAATAATGAGGTCATCAACATAGATGACAACAACAACCATACCATCTTCTGTATGCCTCACATAAAGTGAATAATCAGCTTTCTCTGTTGAAATCCCATAATGCACAAGAATTTTCTGATTCTATCACACCATGCTCTTGGTGCTTGCTTCAATCCATATAAAGCCTTCTTCAACCTGCATACATAATGTGGGTATTTTGGATCTATATAGCCCTCTGGCTGATCCATATACACTTCCTCTTCAAAAATGTATATAGCCCTCTGGCTAATCCATATACACTTCCTATTCTAAGTTGCCATTCAAAAATGTATTTTCACATCCATTCGATAAAGCTTCCAACCATAGATAGAAGCCAAGGCAATCATCGATCTCATTGTTGTCATTTTAGCTACTGGACTGAATGTTTTTTCATAGTCCAAACCATAAGTTTGTACATATCCTTTTGCAACCAGCCTTGCTTTATACCTCTCAAGGGAACCATCTGACTTACATTTGACCTTATAAACCCATTTACATCCAATGGATTTCTTGCCATGAGGTAATTTCACCAAATCCCAAGTCTTGTTTTTCCTTAGGGCATCCATCTCTTCATCCATTGCTTGTCTCCACTCTTTGCTCTCTATTGCTTCTTCAAAGCAAGTAGGCTCTACATGTTGTACATAAAAAACCATGTATGCATAATGAATCTTCATGAACCCATTATAATTCAATCTATCAACTAGATTCCTTATGCTTTCTGTCCTTCTCAATTGAGGTGCACTACTATGTGTCTCAATTGATCTAGAGTGTGGTGGAACATACTTTCTTGCACTTCTAGTGCCAGGTGTTTTAACATGCGGAATGCCATACTCATCATCTATAGATTCACCTTCTGAACTTTCAGCCATAGGTCTCTTTCCTTGCGCAACTTTTGCACTCCTTTGTGCATTTCTTAATCTACCTCTCCATGGACTGTAACTCCCACTACTTTCCACATTCTCTTGAGGTCTTGAAGCATCTTCCACATGTCGATTTTCAGCCTTGTTGTTCGCTGAAATTTTCCTTCCATAGCCATCATCATCACTGCTTTCATAGGAATCAACATCCATTGCAATTTTGGGCTTGTACCATGATTCATATTCACTGAATTTGACATCTCTGCTTATGTATACTTCCTTACTCACTAAATCATAGCATTTGTATCCCTTCTTCTCATCAGGATATCTAAGGAAAATGCATTTTACAGCCTTTGGTTCCATCTTCTTTCTCAAATCATCTGGAACATGAACATAACAAACACATCCAAAGACTCAAAAGTATGCAACAGTGGGTGTCCTACCATACATTTGCTCATATGGTGACATAATATGAGTCAAGGCTGTAGGTGTTCTATTCATAATATGAACTACAGTATGCACTGCTTCTGGCCAATATGACAATGGCATGTTCATTTGGTTCATCATTGTCCACAACCTCTACAATGATCCAATTCTTCCTTTCGACCACACCATTTTGCTGAGGTGTGTACCTACATGTCCATTGCCTTTTGATACCATGATCTCTCAAGAAGTCACAAAACTCATACGACATGTACTCTCTCCACCATTATCTGACCTCAAACATTTTATGTAGCATCCAAATTGCTTTTCAGCCATAGATTTAAATTCCAAAAACTTTTCAAATGCTTCACTTTTATGCTGCATAAAGTACACCCAAGTCATTCTGCTACAGGAGTATATAGATTCTTGGCTTGGTCCCTTGATGAGCTAAAAGGGTAGATTCGAGTGTAGTAACTCATAATATATCCATGATACTTGATGCAAGGCCGGTCAAGCAGCGACCATATCCTTTGAATCCCAAGCATACTCATGTTGTCAAAGAAGAAATCGATAAACTATTGAGAGCAAGATTCATTTATGAGATTGAGCACACGAACTGGGTCTCACCTATAGTGATCATACTAAAGAAAAATGAAAAGACCAGAGTGTGCATCAATTACAAGAAAGTCAACACTGCTACCAAGAGAGATAATTACCCATTGCCATATACTGAGCATATGCTGGAGCGAGTAGTTGGTAAAGAGGCCTATAGTTTTTTGGATGGCTTCTAAGGGTACAATAAGGTACAAGTGCATCCTGACGATAGGCACAAGATTGCATTCACCATTAAGTGGGGGTATTTGCCTACATAGTCATGACCTTTGGGTTGACAAATGCACCAGCCACATTCCAAAGGCTCATGTGTGCCATATTCAAAGACATGCTTAGGAAAGAGTTGCAAGTATTCATTGATGATCTGTGTGTTCACTCTAATTGGAAGGAACACCTAGACAAACTCCGAACGGTCTTTGAACGATGTCAATTGTATCATCTCTTGTTGAACCCCTTGAAGTGCTACTTTTGGGTAAAACATGGATGCATCCTAAGGCACATGATGTCAAAGAATGGCATTGCCATAGACTTTTCAAAAGCTAGGATTATTGTCAATCTACCACCACCATCTGATTACAAGTGAGTTCAATGCTTCCTAGGCCATACAGGGTATTATCAGAGATTTATACTGAACTATGCATTGATTGCTAGACCTCTATACAAGTTGCTGATAATATTTAAATGGACCAAGGAATGCCAACATGCATATAAGGAATTGAAGAAAGCTGTAACCACAAAACCAATCCTACGAGCCCCTGACTGGACCTTAACCTTCCATGTTCACATTGACGCTTCGAAGTTTGCTGTGGGAGCTATGTTGTGCCAACTTGGTGAGCACAATATCTAGACTATCCAGTGAGCTTTGCTAGTAAACAACTCATGGATACACAAATGAACTACTCAATGATAGAGAGAGAGGGTTTAGCCATGGTGTTTGCTGTGAAGAAATTTCGGCATTATCTTTTGGCTACGCTTTTTACCTTCTTTGTTGACCATCAAGCCTTACTTTATCTCGTTATTAATAAACCTTATGCTACAGGATCCATTGCTTGATGGTTATTTCTGATTTTTGAATTTGATTTCTCTGTGGTTGTACACAAAGGGAAGCAACATTACATGGCTGACCATATGTCTCGTATATCCATAGGAGAAGCCGCTGGATAGGGAATTTTAGACGAATCGCCAAACAATCTATTTAACCTGTCTAACGAATGAGATTTATTTAGAGCTGACTTGATGCCATATTGGGCAGACAACATAGTCCAAGTGCTTGAACACGGACTACTTGAACGACCCATCGAAAAGGCCTGTTGACTGAGGCGACTCATTCTTAAAGCCCAACCCTATTAGTTGATAGCAGGCCAACTCTATAGTCTAGGGTAAGATGTGTTGCTGTAAAGATGCATATCTAAGCATGAAATGCATGATGCACTTGTAGAGGCACATGATAGAATTGCACGAGGACACTTCAGTGAAGATATAACATCCCGCAAAGTGCTGCAGTCTCAACTGTGGTGGCCTACTCTTTTTCAAGACGCAACATGATTTGTCAAGCACTGTGACAAGTGCCAACAGACCAAGGTACCTATTTGCAAGGACAAAATGGAGTTAAGTTCAATCATTGCAAGACAACCATTTGAAAAGTGGGGGATTGACTTCATTGGGCCTATTAGTCCTGCAACATAGTCCTCACAGGCCAAGTACATTATCATTGTAAGACAATCATTCAAGAAGTAGGTAAAGAGAAAGGGAAACTAGAAGGGAAAAGGAAAAGAGGACCTTGCCATAATGGCCGATCATGTAAAAAAGGGGATGGGTGCCCGAAGGGATAAGGGTTTTGTATATAAACTCAAAAAGTGAATGAGAATCTCATTCTTTGGTGTGTGGCAAAAGCTCTTCTTTTTTTTCTTCTTCTTATTGCCTTCTTGCTCTTTTTCTTCTCTCCTTCTCTTCTCTTTGTTTGCTTGTGTGTGCTTGAGGGAGGGAGTGTGAGAGTGTGAGGGAGTGAGTGTGTGAGGGTGAGGGATCAAGGAGGTGAAACTCTCCACCATCTCCTCTCTTCTTCTTCTCTCCTCTTCCCTTCTCTTCTCTTGTCTCACGTGCGGCTATGGAGGATGGAGCTTGGAGGTGGAGGTTTGAGGATGCTTGAGCTTGCATCAAGAATCGTGGAGCTATCAGAGTGTTGGAGGGAGGAAGCAACTCAATCAGGCATCAAGGTAAGCTCACTACACTTGTAGAGAGGGATAGCACGCCGGCTATGTAAGAGGTAGCCATTAGTGCTCGCTTGAAATGCTTGAACAATAAGTGGTCGGTGGGTCTTGGCGGTAGAGCTTGTGCTCGCCACTACAACAATACTCCTATTTGTATTGCATTCTCAAGGTACAACTACATCCTTAAGGAACAATTTATGACACTCTAAGAGCTGCACACCTCTTGCTCTCACCATGCTTTAGACTTCTTTTATTGAAGAGAGGATTTTTCTGTGTGAGAGAGAGAGAGAGAGAGAGAAGAGCTCAAGTGGAAGCACACAAGAAAAAGTAAGAGCAAAAGCAAGAGTAAGAGAGCAAGAGAGAGAGAAACTATATGTGGCAACTCCAATGGTCACAATGTGTGACTTTCAGCCTTCCCTTATTTAATAGTCACTAAAAGAATAAATAATAAAGTGACATTGATAGACGCTCGCCACTTGTAGTGTACAAGTGTGCAGTCAGTGTGTAAAGTAAATACAAGGTGACATAGGCATATGTGTCATTATCTCCTAACAACCTCCCATTAAAGGCGAATGTGCCTCTAGTGAGGAGAGAACAAAACACAATATTAGTGAGTTTGGGAATCTCCCAATTCCCATTTTTTAAATACTAAAAAGGTAGCACCCAAATAACATGCCCATAAGTTTCTCAAAACCATATGATGCAACCTATCATTGGAAAGCACCTGAAAAATGGAATCTATTGAGCTATAGAGCACTCGATTTGAAGTTATAATGTTCAAGTTATGACAAATCCAAAGATTTGACCATGTGTCCCAAACTTATGGAAAATTCCCATATTCCCCAATATAGTGTTACAAGTGAAAAGTAACAAAGTACAATAGGATGAGGAATATGATTCATCTCATCCTACTCCCATCATCGTCCTAAAGAAGATAAATGTTTCATTGAGAGCCTTTTAGTAAGTGAATCTACAGGATTCTCGTCAATTGAGATCTTGATAAGCTCAACAGACTTGTCCTCTACCACCTCATTGATGAAGTGATAACGCACCTCAATGTGCTTTGTCTTTGTATGGAAGGCCAACTAAATAGCACTCATAGAATCCAAATGTAGTGTAGGAGTAACAATAATACCAACATCACTAGATGGACTAACCATAGAGCCTCCTTGTAAGTCTCAATGGTTGAAACATGCTCTACCTCAATGTACTAAATAAGACCATGCATTTCTGCACCTTAAATATCCAAGAAACAACACCTCTAGCAAAAATGAAGACATACCTACAATTGGACTTCCTACTATCTGCATGGTCCAACATAATCAAAGTTAGTGTAACCCACAACTACAGTATCCTAACCACCAAATCAAATGCTCATATTTGTAGTGCCTTTCAAGTACCTTGTGATACTCTTCATGAAGTCCCAATGTCACTGGAAAGATGTAGCTATATAGTGTGCCAAAACTTCCACTACAAATGCTATGATCGAACAAGTGGCTATCATGGCATACATCAAACTGCCCACTACGAATACATCAAACTTCTACATATGGGAGTGCTCAAGGATATTCTATACTATGTAGTCCTTCTGTGACAAGTAAAGGAGCCCCTTAGAGCAATCACACGTGATGCACATGCCAAGAATATGTGAGGCATATTCCATGTCCTTATCTCCAAGCTCTTCTTGAGCTAACTTTTCAAGGCATCCAACTCATTATGAGCTCTTCCAACAATCAACACATCATTCACATAAAGTACCAAGTTAATAAGGCTGATATCATGAGCCTTCTTCTTATAGAGACATGGATCTATATCATTGTACATATATCCTTGTGAATGCATAAAAGCATCAAACTTATGGTACCATTCCCTAGGTGCCTACTTAAGGCCATAAAGGCTCTTTCTCAACTTGCACATTATGTATTTTTTGTCTTTTTCCTCAAAGCCCTTAGGAGCTACATATAAATCTCATCATGTAGGTTCCCATGTAAAAAAATCTTCTTTACATACATCTAATGATAAAGGTCCACATCTAACTACGCAACCAAATCCAGTAAGCACAATGTAATTGTGGGAGCTTTCTCTCAACCGCCAAGACCCACGGACCGCTTATTGTTTCAAGTGTTCCAAGCCGAGTACTAATGGCTACCTCTCACATAGCCGACGCGCCATCCATATCTATAGGTGTAGTGAGCTTACCTCCATGCAGATCGAGTTACCTCCTCTCTCACGCACTCCGATAGCTCCACGATCCAAGTGCAAGCTTCAAGCAAGCTCCACGCTCCAAGCTCCATTGCTGCAAGCAAGACAAGAAAAGAGAAGAGAAGAGAAGAAGAGAGAATAAGATAGAGAGATTCTCCTCCCCGGTCCCTCACCCTCACACACTCACTCCCTCACACTCTCACACTCCCTCTCTCAAGCACAAGCTCAAGCAAGCAAGCAAGAAGAAGAAGAAGAAGAAGAGGAGGAGGAGAGCCACTTTTGGCCACACACAAGAATGAGCTTCTCATTCACTTTTCAACTTTATATACAAAACCCTAAATCCCTTTTGGGCGGTCATCTCCTTATCCCCTTTTTTACATGGCCGGCCGTGGCCTAGGCCCTTTTTCCCATTGTCCTTCTATCTTCCTAGCTTCCTTTCCACCGCTCGTCTACATTTACAAATTGCATGGGTGAGAGCCTGACACTCCTTAAACTAAATCATGATCTGCTTGTGCTCTTTCACAAAAGTATTGACTTGAGCTTTTCCTTGTGTGCCTTTGTCTTTCGTTTCACTTTTCCTTGGCCTTTGTCTTCTGCTTTAGCTTTTCCACATTTTTCACCTTGTTCATCTACCGGTTAACATTACCCCCCGCCTAGACGAGTGCCAGTCCCATGGCACTCACCGTCGTAGGTAGCAGGCTTTAGCATGCACTGAAGACGTGGGTGGCAAGGACGCTTGTAGTTGCCATGGAGGAGTGTTGGTGGTGGTGTGGAGGAAGGTCCTTGGGGGCACGTTGGTGGCCTAGGTGGCTAGTGGAAGGGTTGTTAGAGTTGGTGGTAGGGCTGTTCTTTGTTGGGGATTTCACTGATGGCCATCACAAGTGTTGGTTTGTTGGGGATTCTACACATGACGATTCTTTGCGGGCTTGCAGGATGATAAAGGATAAGTATTCAAAGTTGGGTGTCGATAAAGAGTGAATGACACTTTCGTTGGAGTCTTCAATACCTGCAATTTGAAAACCTCTCATAAGTGGTCTCTCTCTAGGGGTAGTGCTAGTCTTCTCTATCGTGCACAAGATATAGTTCAATTAGTTTGGGAGACAGGTCAAACTCTAAGCAAGCTGAGAGTATTGTCCTGCACTTGAGGACCCAAACTGTGTATATATTTCAGTGTAGATATTATATGAGTGCTCGTGCATACTTAGATATTACGTAGTTAGAAGACCGCGGGCTCGTTTCTCGTAATAATGTGTGGATGAAGCAAAGTTGTCCATGTGGAGAAGAAGTACGTGTGAAGGTGTATGAGACATCCTTTGCATTGTGAATGCACAACATAGCATAATTGAACACAGGGACACCGCACTTTCGGTAGAGCTGGGAGCTATTGGACTTGCTTGATGAGGATGGTGTACTTTTCATGGCCATTCGTGCGGTGCTTACCACAATTGATTGCAATGGTATTAAGACACAGTGCAAGAGGAAATCGTGCGAATGGGTCAGGGTGACAGGTCTAACCATAGGCGAGACAAGCTCCCTAGGTATGTCCTGCCCTTGATGTGCCCTGAACAATTGTGGGTGATGCTAAAGGGCTAGAGGACTAGGGATGGAGTCAGCCGACCAAGGTCACTGGACGTACCTAATTTGAGGACCCCTAGGTGATGTGATGTGATCGTGGATGCTTCTTATCTTTTTGTTCTTTTCTTTTTTTTTTTCCTTTTCTATTTTCTTTTTTGTTTTCCTTTTTTGTTCTTTTTTCTATATTTCTTTATTTCTTTTTTTCTCTCTCTCTTTTTTTTTGGACTTGCCTGTGTACAACCATTGCAATATGTTGAGGCTATCAGGCCTTTCAATTGGTTGGAAAATGTCAAGCTTCGAAGGCTCAAGAAATGGATATTACAATGATGATTGTGCCCTAGCCTCGTTGTTAGAGAAGTAGTCATTGAGATGGGGAGATACACTTGAGATATTGCAACTCTCTTTGGAACGTGCGATGTTGGTACAATTGGGGTAACAGCTGCCATGAGTACTCGGCGTAGAGTGCAACCTAGAAAGAGGAAGTGGTTAAGATCATGCTTTGGGCTATGCGACGTGGGCACTCGCACGGGTGATCTTTGCTTTCGGCAGCATGGCTTTGTCGCGGCTCTTTGTGGAGTTGGTGGTCTTGCGGTGACTTGGGCATTGAACACTTTTGCACAAAGACTTGGCGTCATCCTACATCCACTTGTCACTTCATGAGAGTACATGCACGGCATATGCGGCAACTATAATAAACTAGTGCAATGCAATGAGACATCACTTATCTGAATTCCATGGTGTTGACTTAGATACTTATGACCTGCGCTTGATTAGTTTTTTCGTTTGCTAAAGACATGAAATATATTAAACGGAGATATGAAAAGTTTTTACAATTTGGGAACATGTCAATACTTAACCATTTAAAGACAAAAAGTCATGGCCAGGTAGCATTTGATAAGCCTTTTATACAACATGGGGCTACTCTATTTGTACGAGGCGGGGCGAGTCTGGGTGGTCAGGCGACTAAGGCTGTGCTAGTGAGGGGCTCCTGTGGGGCTGGGCGGGGAAAATGTCGGCTGGGACCTGGATGGAAAATGTCAGCTTGGACCTGGATAGTGTAGTCACTGGCCGTAATTGTTTCCAGAATGCTTTTGAACAATGCATCAAATTCTTGCTTGTCTGGAGCTGCCCTCTCCTCTTTCGAGCACTTGGTGCCCGAGCGTCTGGTGGGGGCTTGACCGACCGGTGTTGCCATGCCCCATGTGCTCACTTGAGCTTCTATTCCCCTAGCCTGGGGATTTTTTGGCCTATGTCCGGGGTGGTGTCGCTTGGGGCCTCGTTTCTTTGCATACCTTTTAAGGGTAGGTATGTAGCGTTCCAGCGGAGGAGCTTGTGTTACATGCTTCCTTCGACGACGAATAGTGTCCTTGCAAGCCAGCTGCACTGGGTGCTCCATGTCGGCTACTGTAGGGGGACATGCAAAATGCAAAACAAGGATTAGGCCATGAGGCAGGATAAAACTATTCGCATGGAAGGGATTATACAATGGGTTATCAACGCATATGATGAGGAGGGGACAGGTGAGGCATGCAGTGTTTGTTGTAGATGGATGGCCCCCCTGATGATGTTCATTTTGCCTCCAGCCATTAGCAGATCTTGGCTCATGCTAAGTTGCATGGATTGGTTGTCATGGAGTGGGGCAGGGCTCATCCTCGAAAGGATAGATCAGAAAGGGGGAAAGGTGTATAGAAAGGAACGGTACCCTGTCTACACCATCAGAGATGTTGGTTAGGGCTTCCTATGGCAACAATGTGGATTGCATGCCCTCCACCTAGAGGCGGGAATGGTCACACAACTTCTAAATGTGTGGTGAGAGGAGGACCTGAGGAGCTCAGCTTGTCAAACCCAACTCTTCTCCCTGCGCTTGACTATCATTGCTTGTGTGTGCTGATATTAGCTATACAGGGTCACAAAATTCATTGTTTACTTATGTACCTATTTATGAATCCATGTCGCTTCACGAGGATAAAAACCAATTGTAGAACTCGAGATTGTACTGGAGTGTGGCACATGCATCCAGTACTCGTGGTAGCCTTCTTAATAACATCAGGTATTTTGCAACGTCAAGTATCATGGTACCTTGTCCGAGTCTACTTACAACATGTAGCTTCTTCTCAGTGAGAACCTTATCAGCCAAAGAGTTCTCTTGGCTAGTTCCAGCTAAGTCCGTAACCCAAATGGCAGTTAGCACTCGAAAGGAAGTTGGCGCCACATAGGTCGGGTCTCATTGAGACCGCCGCCATTTGGCCAATCGCTCTTCTGAGACTGTCATGATTTGGGCTCCTAGTCCGGCCATTGCAACACGGTTTTCAAACCAACGTTTCAAAAATTGACTTTGCCCCTCTGATTGTCGCTTTAGTTACTCTATCTCTAAGAGATTTGGTTGGTAGAGCACATCATTGAATGTTACAGTTAAGCTTAGCTCATCGGCTTCCTCGTCAGAGATGAGTCACATGCGTTCATGCAGGAGCCTGTCATAGTGCTCGTTAAGATGTTCTTGCTCTTCCCAGGATAGGAAAAATGGCAAGTATTCTCCAAGTTGCTCCTTAGGGAATGCGCCCATGTCCGCAAGGACATAGACACGTGCGAACACCTTGAGCTTAGCATCCAACTTAGTTAAGCATTCTGCGACACTTCTATGTTCAATGAGGGCTTGCTTGGTTGCTATCTCATGCAAGGTTATAGGAGTTTGCTTAGGCTTTAGCATAGCTGGGGGCTCAGGCCTAAATGAGCAAGATTGGTCAATGCTAGGATTTCTTATGCTCTCGGGGTTTCCATGTTTCTCCTGAGGCTTTGTTATTGCGTCATGGTTCTCCTTGGATGTGACTGGTATAAATTTGTTACCCTGTTGTGATAGTGTTGTATCCACTCTTGATTGGTCAATGCGAGTTCTATTGTCAGTGGATTGAGTGTTGAAAGCAACCATTGATGGTAACGGCTGCTTTCATTTTTCAAAGCACAGGGATGTGTCTGAGGTTTCACTGCTATTAGGAGAGACATCAATGGGTTCATTGGTGGATGGACTCGATGCTTTATTCATCAGCTCTCCAGCGCTCTTGGCCTCAATGTTCTTGGAGTCCATGACCACCTGTAATTGCTATTGTTTTTGTTGTTTTCTCCTCTTTTTCTTGGTTAGTGAAGGTGCATCTCTCAACGACTCAAGACCCTGGACTAGGTCAACCAGTGATGTGCTTGGTTGGGCCTCAACATTCTCTTTCTCTAGTGTGTCCTCTTGGGACATAGCCGTGGCCTGCTGAATAGCCTCGCTAGGTTGTGAGGGTACAACTGCCTCTCTTTTTGGAGAGTTTAGCTCTTCAACCAATTCTCTTTTGTTTAACTCCTCCAGCCTAGGCTTTAAGCACTTTGGTAGTGCTGGAGTTGTCAAGGATGTTGGTTGCGGCACCTCCTCCACAGGTGAACTACTAAGGACACGTTTCACAAGGGGCATTCTCACACCTAGAGGTTGTGACTGCTGTGATCCCTGATTGGAAGTAGTAGCAGCTATTTCAGTGGATTGCCTACTGTTAGTAGATTGCAGTGTCAAGTCCCTAGGTCGATTGGAAGTGGTTGTGTCTTTTGTTGCCCTTAGAGCATTCACTTGTGTAGATCGAGCATCAGTTGAGCTAGCCACGGTGGATTGCACAGGCATATCCTTGGGTTGAGAGCTAAGGGTGGTGTCACGTCCTGCCTCTTGGATATTTGGAAGCTCAGATGTAGATAGAGATTGGGATTGAGTAGCCGCACTTGACGATTGTTGTGATTCCTGTGTCCGTTTAGGGGAAGAGGGTGTAGGATACTTGGGACTCCTAAGTGGCTTTGATACTAGCTAGGAGATTTGCTCGTGGCTGTTAGATGATTTTGCTATTTGCTTTGTTGAGAATTTAAGCTTGCCATGAGCAATGTTATGCCTATGATGTCTATTATCCTCTTGGGAAATCAAAGGCTTTTTGGGCACTAATGGCTTTTGCATATCCTCAAGGATTACATCTGATATCTGCTTGTCAAGCACGCTAGACTGAGGATCTACCCTTTGAGTGGTCCCGTTTGGTTTCTTGATTTTGATCGTGAGGGGCTTGGTCACTCCACTGTTTTTTACTCAAGACTTGGGTTTTCGTTTAAATCTCCTCCTATGCTTCTTTGCTCTTGATACGATCTAGCCTTCAATCAACAGAGGAGGTTTAACAAGGGGTTTTGGCACCCAAGTCCATCGATTACCTGCGTAATACCCTTGAGCACGTAGCAATGCTTTGGATATCCATCATGGTGTTGTGCTGACCCTCCAGCGATGCCTTTTTCTATAAGGCTTGGGCTTCTTTTGGGGTCTTCTATGATATTTGTAAGTCCAAAGCCGGTCCTTGGCATTGTCTCTTGACCTTCTTGTTTCAGGCATGGCCTCACTCACTGGTTCTCATTGTTCGACATGTGCTTTTATCAACTCTTCAAACAATTCCTTGCTCTCGTTAGTAGGCTTGACTGTTATGTCAACACCTTCCTTGCCTTTCCCTCGAGGTTTGATGAGGTCACCCTTGCTAGAGGTTGTGACTATCCTCACACCTGGTAGTGTCAGGTGTATCCTCTGTGCTACATAGTCAGCCTCACACTTGGTCGCTCTTTTGAAGGGTCTTCCTAGGAGGGTTTCCTTCCTGTAATTAGCACTATTTGGAGGAACATGAAATAGGATAGGCAAGCTTTCAGTTTCAATTGTCGCAAGGATTTTGCACTTTCCTATGAGTGCTTGTGGGTGTCCCCCGTAAGGGCTAAGAGTTGCATTAGTCGATGTGAGCTCTGGTTGGCCTAGTAGGGTCCATGCTTCATAGGTTAAGATATTGAAATCTACTCCTTTATCAATCAGAGCATCGATGGTATGCTCTCTTTTTGTGGTGAGTTTGACCCTAAGATAAGCAAGTGGTACTATGTCTTCATCTTCCGGGTCTTGGCTTGTAAATTTAAGCCTTCTGACAAATGCCCTTGAGTACTGCACGACCAAATGTGGATTCTCCACTGGTGTCTTGGATGGTCAATGCAGTGCTTTTCAAGGAGCATCTATTGTCAGGATTGTCATATCTAGTCATTCTCGTTGTTGTAGCTTAATGTTGTTGCTTTCCACTTTAACTAGATGCAACAGTCCGAATGCAACATGTATGTGTTTTTGCAGTGTGTCCTTTTTGCCCTTGTTGGCTAGATGCGCCCATTGAGGTTCTAGGGTCTCTGTTTGTCTCCGTTCGGGTATGGGCTTTTGGTTGCTCTTTTGCAAGTGAGAATCCATGCTCGTGTAGAGCCATTACTACACTAGGGTCTGTTTTGGAGGACTTGTCACGGCACGCATTTTCTCTCCAACCTACTCGGGGGAGGCGCGATCTGAAAGACCGTTCGTAGCCAAATTTTAAACTACTTGCTCTAGATTGTTAAATGACATGGATCTAGGACATGACACAAGCTAGGGTGGATCAAAGATGAAGACCAAGTTCATAATGATATGGACAAGTAGAGACCAACTATTACACAAGTGAATTAGGTTCCAAGATAGATTAGCTTGGACTCATAAACACAATCTTGTGTAGAATTGACAATGACAAGACACTTAACTGAAAGTACCAAGTATCATGATATTGTATTCATTTCATAGTCAAGTACAATGCTTTATAGGCTTTGAGTTGTTCCACTCTCCTCACTGTACATATGGGATTCAGGACAGCTCCTCTTGGACCATACATCATTTGTCTATTTCTCAACACCCCCCCCTCAAATGATGAGTCCCTACACTTGCTAGCTTTTGCCCCCCCTTCATGATAACATGGCCCAAAAGACTAGCTCATAGACAGCCTAGTCAAGTTAAATCTTGAGACTTTACATCTTGGCAAGGGTTGTACAAATCAAATTCACTAAGGAAAAGAAAGATCCACTGTGGGAAAAACATATAAAAGTTCTTCAAAACAATCTGTCAGAGTTGTTGATGGTAGTGGAAGCATATTCTTCTTCTTCTCTTTCTTCCATGTATTGGTTTTGATGATGATCACTTTGCAATTGTTGGGCTCTCTTCTTGTGGAAACATTCACTGGCTACATGGCCAGTCTTACCACAATAGTGACATGTAATCCGATCCTTGTTATAGTTGTTGATGAATCATAGACCTCTTCCTTTAGGTCTAGCAGCTCCTTTGGTGTACAAAAGATTTTCCCTAGATAATGAGACATTGTCTTTTGCATTCTTGGTTTTTACTTTGCCTTCTTCATCGAGTAGTGAGTGCTCAATATCTTTAAGTGTGAGGCTTGGAACATTACTCAAAGTGGACACAAGATTTTCATATGGATCCTTGTTTACACTTGCAAGCAGTACGGCTATTGCTTCATCTTCCTCAATATTCTTTTTAAGAGATGCAAGTTGAGTTTTTAAACTCTTAAACTTATTAATGTGTATGGTCATAGAAGCACTATCTTTGATATCCAGTTTATAAAACTGCATGAGAAGTTTTACCTTTGAATTCTTTGCTTGAGTACCAAACATTTTATCAAGTTCCTCCCAGGCGGTTCTAGCATTTCTAATGCCAAATATATGATGTAACACGTCATCACTTAGTCCCCAGGCAATGATGCCTAGTGCCTTATTATTCATCTTCTTCCATTCTTTGGATTTGAACTGTTCTTCTTCAACGAACCCGTCTTCATCATCTTCCTTCTTGTTATCTGCATCATCTTCAAGCAGGTCCCACAAGTCTTTCCGCATTAGGTGATACATGATCTTTTCCTTCCAAGCATGGAAGCCTTCTCCATTGAACTTTGCTATTTGCTCAAGCTCTGCCATGTTGCTAATCTTCAGTTAACCAACAAAAATTTGTATTTTAATGTGTCAAGAGACACAAGAGAATCAGTGTCAAATTGACACTAGTTGAGTGTTAATGGATACTAGTCGGTACTTGATCTGCTTCCTCTCAGGAACTTCATGGGTGGCTTCTGAGCTTCCTTGGACACTTCTAGACTAGTAATGAGCTTCAGAGAGTATTCCTCAGTGATCAAAATCACTGTTGATGATGGGAATGAGACAAAAAACAAGGTTACCAAGCTTTTCAAATTTCTGGATATGGCTTCCTCTAGGGTTTCAAACAGCCGACTGTTCTTTCAGTTCGTGCAGCTCAACGAGTTGACCATTGCCCAAGATATTGCATGGGCAGTAGGCTTACATAGTGAGCTTCAAAAGCCCTATGCTCACAGGGTCGATTGCGAACCGTACGATTGGCGTTAGCAGTACGACCGTGGACAAGCGCAGACTGGACAGCGTGTTTCGATTTCTGTAATGCTAGAGCTAGGAAGCAGTAATGTCATCGATTGAGGTGCTAGGATGAAGCGTCTTGAGCAAGGGAAGATACCTCCAGAAGGAATCACTTGAAGATATGGCCCGTAGAGAGAGATCCAAGAGCTCCAATGTGGGTAGGTGCAGTCTGGCTATGGCTGCCACAAGGTCCAACTGAGATTTGAAGTTGAAACTGGAGATATGAGGTGGGCTGGTTAGAGATTACCAGAGGTGAAGGGAGACTAGAGATTCAGAGTATGAGCTGTGCCATGCCCAACTGGGCTCTGATACCATGTTAAATGATGCGGATCTAGGACATGCCACAAGCTAGGGTGGATCAAAGATGAAGACCAAGTTCATAATGACATGGACAAGTAGAGAATAACTATTACACAAGTGAATTAGGTTCCAAGTTAGATTAGCTTGGACTCATAAACACAATCTTGTGTAGAATTGACAATGACAAGACACTTAACTGAAAGTACCAAGCATCATGATATTGTATTCATTTCATAGTCAAGTACAATGCTTTATAGGCTTTGAGTTGTTCCACTCTCCTCACTGTGCATATGGGATTCAGGACAGCTCCTCTTGGAGCATACATCATTTGTCTATTTCTCAACATAGATTTCAGCCCATTGATCGATCGATCTATGATATGGTCTCGGGTCTATATGGTGTCTTGGTCAGTTTCAGGGTCTACAGGTTAAAATTTGAAAAAATCCAGATTCGGCCCAACAGGTCCGAATTGTAGGGGCCGAATGCCAGATTCGACCCGTCCGAGGGCCGAGTAGAAGGGCCGAATGTAAGTGGTCCAACTATCAAATTCGGCCAGTCCGAGTCAGGTTGTCCGAGGGCCGAGTCAGGTGGGCCGAGGCCGAATTTCAAAGTTGGTCCGAATGCTCAATTCGGATGAGCCAAGCGGTGGGTGTTTGAGTCGAGTAGGCTGAGTCAGCAGGGCCAAGGGCCGAATTTTCAAGCGGTCTGAGGGCCGATTCTGGGACTCAGCCCAGAATCGTCGTCACTCGGACACGCCGAGCGCTACGTGTTTTTTCGCCGGACTTCACAAAATTAGTCGTGCCGAGCGTTAGATGCCCTTCCACTAGTCGAGCAGCTCCAGATCCAACCTACTCATGTAGGGGAAGGTGTAGAATTACCTGGGTTGGGAAAATAACTCCCGGATGGCCAGATTGAAGCGAATCTACGCGACAAAACTTTCTCCCTCTCTCCTGCTCTCCTGAAACCCTGCAATGCACAGTGTGGCCTTTGTTGCCACTCCTGGTCCCTTATCACCCTGCCCAAGCCTGTACTCACCTTAGTCTTGCCTCCCTTACTAACATTTAACCCAAAATTTTATTTTTAGCCCTTCTTTTCCCTGTTTCAACCTGTTATACAGCAATAGAAAACCCTACTGTTTGCTCCAATTTTTTGCTCCTATCCTTCCTAAATGCAAGAAAAAAATCATAAGGAAAATACCTACACTACTCCATCATACTTTCCCAAGTCCAAAACAACAAAAACCTACTTGCTAAGGAGATCGAATACCTCTTCAAACTCCCTCGCTTCCTACCTATCTAGCTCAAGCACCGGTTCAGGGAAAACCCTACTTCAATGCTCGATTCGAAGCGTGCAAGCGCTCAAGGCTTGAATCTGTTGGTCCTGACAACGGAACAAAATGTGGAAGCTTTCGCTCAACCGCCAAGACCCACGGACTGCTTATTGTTTCAAGCGTTCCAAGCCGAGCACTAATGGCTACCTCTCACATAGCCGACGCGCCATCCATATCTACGGGTGTAGTGAGCTTACCTCCATGTCGATCGAGTTACCTCCTCTCTCGTGCACTCCGGTAGCTCCACGATCCAAGTGCAAGCTTCAAGCAAGCTCCATCCTCAAGCTCCACGCTCCAAGCTCCATCGCAGTGAGCAAGACAAGAGAAGAGAAGAAGAGAGGAGAAGATGGAGAGCTTCTCCTCCTCGGTCCCTCACCCTCACACACTCACTCCCTCACATTCTCACACTCCCTCTCTCAAGCACAAGCTCAAGCAAGCAAGAACAAGAAGAAGAAGAAGAGGAGGAGGAGGAGAGCCACTTTTGGCCACACACAAGAATGAGCTTCTCATTCACTTTTTAACTTTATATACAAAACCCTAAATCCCTTTTGGGCGGTCATCCCCTTATCCCCCTTTTTTACATGGCCGGCCGTGGCCTAGGCCCTTTTTCCCATTGTCCTTCTATCTTCCTAGCTTCCTTTCCACCGCCCGTCTACATTTACAAATTGCATGGGTGAGAGCCGGCGCTCCTTAAACTAAATCATGATGCGCTTGTGCTCTTTTATAAAAGTATTGACTTGCGCTTTTCCTTGTGCACCTTTGTCTTCCGTTTCACTTTTCCTTGGCGTTTGTCTTTTGCTTTAGCTTTTCCAGATTTTCCACCTTATTCGTCTACCGGTTAACAGTAATAATCTTAACCATAGGAGAGGATACCTCATCGAATTCAACACCATGCTCTTGCTTAAAATTCTTTGCAACCAATCTAGCCTCGTACGCCAACTTGGGGTACCCAAGGGTACTCTCCAACTTGCACACCCATTTGCATGGCAAAGAATGCTTTCCACTAGGCAAAGGAACCAAATCATGCGTATGATTTTTCTATAATGAGTCATATTGTGACTGCATTGCCCTCTCCCAAGAGTAACTATCACCTCTATACATGGCCTCGTCATAGGTAAGAGACTCATCAACATATGTCACCATAACATAGTCCATGCATCTTCTCCTCATAGAAAACAACATCATGGCAATGGATGACCTTCTTAGTCTATGGATCCCATAACTAATAGCCCATCTCACTTGCATCCTTGTAACTAAGAAAGATGCACTTCACTAATATAGGATCTAGGTTATTGCATTTATCCTTGGAAACATGACAAAAAAATTCTCACATCCAAAGACATGCAAATGAGCATATGATGGAGGTTTTCTAGATCATACCACCTCTACAAGTTAATAACCAATAGCAATGCATGGGGATCTATTTTTATTAAGTGTATACCATTTTTAAATAACTTCCTTAGCCCAAAAATGGTGTGGTGAGCCTACACATGGCTAAGCATACTATGTACTCTCTCTCTCTTGAATTGTCCTATTTATGCACTTAACAACACAATTCTGGGGTGGGATGTAAGGGGCAGTCAACTGATGCTTAATACCCCGCTCATCACAAAACTGATCAAATGCTTTAGAGACATATGCACCCCATTATCTAACCTTAGGTATTTTAGCCTATACCCAAACTAATTCTCAACAAGAACAAGCCAACACTGAAAGATAGCTAATACATCTAATTTCTACTTTATAGGATATACCCAAACCTTATGCAAATAATCATCAATAAAAGTCACAAAGTACTTTATGCCACCTAGTGATTGACAGGGCATGGGGCCACATACATCAGAATGAACAAGAGGTGGAGGCTCACCCATGTGCGTAATTCCATACTTATTATGAGAACTACATGTTTTCTTGTCATAAAGACAATTATCACATGAATTAAAACATTTGTAGTCAAGTGGAGAAAGATACTACAAATGAGAAATGATTTTGATTCCTTTTAAGGACACGTGTCCAAGGCAATGATGCCATGAAGATACATGTGATATATTAGCCACCGCCAAACATGGTCAATAGATCCAAATATAAGAAAAGGATAGAGGCTGCTAGCCTTAGCACCTTGAGTAAAGATAAGATTCCAACGGTAATCTTCCATGTAGAATTACCAAAAGATACATGACACCTTGCATCATCCAATTGTCCAGCGGAAGGCTTTTGGGGTGAAAAGTCAGTACATGGAGTACATTATGCAAAACAAAAATGTTGTCGGAATCAAACTATAGTCTAATATCACCAATGCCAAGTCATTTCCTAGTCTCATAGAACTTGTCATGCTATGATAGGAATGAAACCAAGCCTTACGCATGGTAATATGAAAAAAAAACCTTGAATTAAGTAGCCAACATTGAGAAGACAAGGCATCAACCAACTGACTAGCATGAAGAGAAGAAGCTACCAAGATATAATCAGCATAAAAATTTGGCTCCAAGGCATTTATCTTCTCAAATTTTACATTGGACTTACTAGGAATAATGCTACAATTATTAGACTTATATTGCACTTTTCCCTTGCCTTTCTCCTTGCACTTATCATCACACATCTTGTGGCTTGTGGCTTGATATGACCATGCTTTCCTTATATGTAAGAGAAGCCTTACGACCACATCACTTACTGTGAGACTGTCTGTGCAAGACTAAGACCTATGTGAGTCTCCACCATGGTGGTCATTACCACTCTTACTATCATGCCTGTCCCTAATAGTCAATGCATGAGAAGTACATGTTGGATCCACATTCTTTCTATTTATCTCAACATCATGGAGTTTCAAACCATCTTTAGGTATATTAGCACAAAAGGTAGTAAGGATAGTGTCCCATGACTCAAAAAGTGTCATGCAAGAACAAGGGTGGAAGATTATCCTCAAGCTCAATGCCTTGCAAAATCAACTAGTTGAAAATCGAGTGAACCTTATTTAAATGCGAGGGCACACTAGTCCCTTTCTTCATGTGAGGGTCCATGAGCTATTTCAACCAATACATCTATAAAGCAAGACTTTGCTTGTCATAAAGATTGCATATCTTTTTCTATAATTACATAACTCATCCCAAGTATCCTAATCAATGTCTTTAGGCTTTACACTCTTCTTTTTCAAAGGCCTAACCTACTTCTTTTGAACCAACACATTCCATATCTTCATCTTTCAATAGGTGAAGTATGTGTCATTAAGCTTTTCAATATTAAAAATAGTACTATCATTCGAAGAACCTGTGATAATGACAATATACCAATGTAAAATCCAAGAGAATGAACTGTTGTAACTATAAATGATTGCAAATAACCTCCAAACACTTAGCCAAAACAAAGGAAAAATAGAAGGGAATACCAAAGTATAGAGCTGTCCCACCAACCTACAAGCAATAGGTTGCCAAAGTACAATGTTCACTCTCTAATAAAATGTTAAAAACTATATTTATAACAATACTAGAATTAAGGTAGTTGTATATATCAATCCAACTATGGAAAAATAGCCAAGAAAGCAAGCTCCCATTGCTAGAGATATTTGAGGAACATCCAAGATACAAAGAATAAAACTAGTAGTGACTAAGCATAGACCATTGGTACCAAAGATTATCACAAACTCAAATTGCTAGCAAGCCATACATCCCACAATCATATACATCATTGACAAACTATTGATAAATACAAGTGTTAGCATCCAAAGCATACAAAATCAAATTAGCCCATAAGCGGAGGTAACTGCATCCAATAGCATACAAGGGAGCATATACACAAACCAAGAGTCCCACTATTTCAAACAACCAAGATTTGTTAAATAAATATAAGCATCTCCCACTAGAAGCAAATCCAAAATGTGAAGTGAGCAAGCAAAGCTCAAGACATATACATCAAATCATCTAAAACTAAGAGTCCCATTGTCTCAAAGAATCAAGCTTTGTTAAGTAAGTGTAAGCATCTCCCATTGGAAGCAAATCTAGAATACAAAGTGAGCAAGAAAAGCTCAAGACATATACATCAAAGCATCTGGGAAGCCCAAGCGCATCACAAATACATCCGAGAGCATAATTCTCAAATGAAGCTTAAATATCTATAAGTGAGTAAGCATAAAAGCTCAAAGTAACTGACCAAAGCCCAAGTACATCAAATCTAGCTCAATTCAAGTGTCAAAGTATGTTATAGCCATATCCGAGTTCATACATCAATGCTATATATCACAAGGACGTGGAATTTTATTACTTTGCTTAGCATTTGATTAAAAGTTAATCAAATGTGCTAATGTGACTCGCACATGTGAGGTGCAAGTCAATTATTTCATAGTGTGGGACCTAGGATCCTAAGATATCAATTGGTAATAAGTGGCCTAGAAAAATTTATTGGCCACTAATGTCAATGGGATGACATTGGAGACTAGGCATTAAATAATTAATTAATGCTAGTCTAAGGGTCAATAATTGCTCAAAGTTGCTTGGAAGACAAATTGGCCTAGCCAATTTAATTATTGGTTGGTAAAATTAATTTTTTGAGCACTAGAATAATTTTTAAATTAATTTTTAAATTAATTTTTAAAATTAATATTCTAAAGTAAAGTTAATCATATGGATAATGGGATTAGAAGGCTGCCAGTTGGCAAAATTTTCCCATGTAAGTAAAAAAACGTTTTTAGGGATTGGTGGAAGTCTATTCCAACCATTGTGAGAGAGAAGGAGGCTGGTAGAGAGCAAAGACAAACTGTTGATGTGATTTGTAGCCACCAAGGATCAGTCCTACAACATGTGATAACAATTTGGAGCCCTCAAGGAGCATGTGACAACAACCCAAGGTCTTTCTGGTGCAGGTCATAGTAGACAAGAGGGGGTTGCAGTCTTTCTAATGGTCCTAAGCTCTAGCTGATAGCTTGCATGGCTGTTTGAGTAGGGTAGCAGTAGCTTTTCAATGTTTCTAATGATGAAACTCTGAAATTTCTCTCTCTACAACATTCTCTCTCATCCCCTAGCCATCTCTCAAGTTATATCAGTATTTTCTAGTAGTTCGAGCCATCAAAGAAAGATATTTCAACCAATCTCTGTTGTAAATTCTAATTTATAACAATAGAACTTAGGGTTTTGAATGCCACCTCGAAATACGTGCTCAAAATTGAGGGCCTGGGAATTGAATTCCAACAATTGAAATTGAGGAATTTCAAGGAGATTCAAGAGTCATCCAGCCAATATCACATTTGGAGCTTACTTTGGCTTTCAAGGAGTAGGGTAAAGGCCAATACCCAAGTAAACCAAAGGGCAAATTGGTTCGGAGGCTTGCTAGTCAGTTTTGACAGCAAGAGGCACTTGGATTAGTGGAGAACATCAGAGGATCTCAGTTATACTCCTATTTGCAATATAAGATAAAGAAATACTGCAAGAGGGGCACTAGTTTTGGGGCCAATTAGGTGTCCAATGTCCAAGATTAAAGTGGTAAAGTGTACATTTTCAATTTATGTGAATTTAATGCTTGCTATAATTAGTGTTAAATCAAGTTATTTACAACCCTATCTGAGAACGAAGGCTGAATTTATGATTCCATCACTGTAGACATGTAGCTACTCGAAATACCATGTAGGCACAATAGGCATTCAAAGCATGAAGCTCACTATTGTATGCTTGCTATCCAAATTGTTGTGATAGTAATAAACCTTTGTAAAATTGAGCTAATCGAGCTCTAAAAAATCCAAGTAGCATCCCAAAACCATAACCTTACCATTTCAATGAGAATGTAAAGTGACATATACATAAGAAAATTCTACAATACCTCATGGAAGTAAAAAAATGTTAAATTCAAAATTGAGATCACACATGGTTGGTTGTTTAGTACAACATTTCTTCATCTTCCTCATGTATAGTGCTTGTCACATGTACTATGGGGTTTGTTGACTCTTTTTGCTTTGCCAAATGCACCATTCAAGATCCCTCCCTCAATCTAGACCAACATTACTTGCCATGGCCTCATTAAGCCTTTCTTCCCTAGGACTGTAATCTCCGATTGCAATGAAACTTGGTGAGTAGGAAGAATGGTATATATACTACAGATTAGCTCTTTAGGGTTGGCTGCTATGATTTTTGGCATCTAAGGTTATTTCAGCCTCCATTTTGGACCTGCAAGTGGTCCGATATAGCATTTTTTGGGTATACTGTAATTTCAATTGTGTCAGCCATTTACAAGTGCACAGGTTACAGATTTCAAATCTATAAGCTTTCAAGTGTCTGTTGGGTTGTGCGTAGGTTACATATTTCAAATCTATAAGGTTTCATGTGTCTGCCGAGTTGTAAAAACAAAATGCATCTATATATAGATTGCATATTATGGTTATTACTATGCATTAGCATGTTTACTTGTGGTGTGCTTGGTATCAGCTTGCTTGTAGATTGCAATTTTTTGCAAGTTGAACATGTAGTGATGTGAGATGAATGAGAGTGGATGATGAGAGCTATATCATTAGGTTGTGAAGCGTCATCCATCACCCCAAATTTTCTCAATGTTCCATAACACAAGAGACACAAAAAAACCCTCAACCACATAAAGCATACACAAATGATCAAATAGGACCGTGGATACCCAAGCCATGGGTGATCAAGCCACTGCTAAGGTGCCTCAAAGAGACACTAATGTGATATTTTTATACTCAATCCTTGATCATAGAAAGGAAAAGTAATTGAATCTTATTGCTTGTCATGCATAGCCCTACAAAGAAGCACATTTGACCGTAGATCCCGCTCCATTGGTCAACCAACCAAACAAGTCCCCATATGTGGATATAGATTAGAAGCAATATCTAGCTCTTTGTAAGCCTCCCATGAGTGAGATAGTTGTCCTTGACCTCTCAAGAACAATTACAAATACAACTTTCCTCGCAATTTTTTGTATATAACTTTCACAAAAGTGGGAAAAGATACTACATCTTGAGCTATTCAGGCTTAACACCTCATAGGATAGTGGATGATTGCAAGGTAGCCATGACTTGAACCTACTCATACCCTTGATCGTTTTAATGAAAACCATCAAAACCGAACTTGGTGTAATAATAGGGTCCATGACACCTAACCAGAGTCACACAAGCTTCAAGATTTGAAATGCCAAACTTCATTGCTGCATGTAGAAAGCCTCCCTCATGGTCCATTGTATTGAGATATTGAAATGGTTGACAAGCCCCACCATCACCTCTCATAGTCCCTCTTTGAGATGCGAATTTTTGATAGATGACATCACTAGGGCTATGAAGATGATTCCTTTATCACCATCACCCTAGCTACATTACCAAATTTGGAGTCAAAGTTAGAGGATGTTGAATAGTCGGCATACCTACCATTGCTCTTTTTCCCCTCTTTTCACAAAGCCACTAGCTACTTGCAATCCTTCTGGAGATACCCATTTGTGCCATATAGAAGAAGCACTTCCCCTTCTTCATCTTGTCACCCCTCTCTCCAATTGGAAGGGTTGTCTCATAGCTTCTTTGAGCTTTGAGTATGCAATCTCCCCTATAATTTGAGAGTGAATTGATGTTTTAGCAATATGGAGGTCATATTCTGAAAACTTACTAGATATGATGAGGCCCTCAAGGCATTGGACACACCATTAAAATTAGGAGGGAGATTGTAAAGAACCACCCCTAGTTGATATGCCTAAGGAAAGAAAACAAAGGACTCTAATAGAATCCATTGACTCAAACGGGATGATTTGGAGTTGATCGTAACCTACATGGGTCATGGAGCCCTTGTACATCTGGTGAAGATTTGCTCACATATCAAGAGATGTCCCATACAATGTGAATGCAAATAGGAATTCTTTGAAATGCATTGGAGAAGAGACAAATGTTATGGCATCTTGTGGAGTCCCAATCAAGGATTGATTCCTTGAATTCTCCTTTGCCCCAAGTGGATGGCTCTCTGATGTGAGGAGTTGATCCTGAGAGAATAAACTCCAAACAACTCTACATGGACCACACCTTCATGACAATACTACAAGTAGAGTAGTTAGGCCACTCAAGCTTATCCTCTTGGTTAGCACATGAGGTCCTCATGGAAGTAGGGAAGATAGAACAGAGAAGGGTAGTAAAGAGAGACCTTAAGCACTTATGGTCAAAGAACCAGAATCAACACAACAATTCATAACGCAATCACAAGATCCACACACACTAGGAAAAGAATAGGGAGGATGGTCAATTGTCAGCTGAGTTTAGTGCAGGGACACAAAAACCAATACAAGAGGACCCTATCTGCAGGTAGTAACAAAGCAAAAAATGAAAGTGTTGTGAATGAGTAGTCAAGTCAGGTGAGTTTAATGTAGGAAGATGAAAACCAATACAGAAGGACCCTATCTACAACTTAAAAAAAGCAAATAAGAGGTTTGGCAATTACTTTATAAGGAATGTGCAGCAAAGGCAATAAGGAATGTTCAACATGGTGAAGGGACACCATTGATTTATCTTTCTTTCACCAATCCCCTGATATGATCCTGGCGCTGAATTTATTCCACATGCTGCATAAATCATCCCTACAAACACACTGGATAGTAGAGAAGAACTCCACTAGAGTTTTGATGTGTTCTCTAATTTCATATTGTCTAAAACAAATTATTGTTCCTCCTTAGAAAAGGGATTGTCAACTAAGGGCTCACTAAGACCGCTAAATCTCAAGTAATACCGACTGCAAACAAGATAAAAAGAATTCAAAATACATGCATATGTATTCATTTGGCACAAGTGTTCTCTTTCACTTGCTTAGCCTTAAACTATAAGGAGAAAGATTTGAAGTATCCTCCTCCATACCCCATTTTAGCCCTCAATTGAACATTATAGCCTAAACTTCTATGATTTTCCTTAGCTTTAATTAAAACTTGCAATACAGGACATTGCAGCCTTTTCCCTAAACAAGCTTTGGCTCTCTCCCATGATTTTTAGTGAAGAAAGTAATTATAGCAGTCTTAGTGTTTCCACCTTGTGCAAGGATCAATTCACTCAATGATAAAGGTTCCCTCTCTTTAGTCTCCTAATATTTCCTACATCTTGTAATTAGAAGGAAAAAAATTCATGTGGAAGGAGGGGAATCCCCACATGGTATACCTTGAGGTCACAACATAAATGCCATGATTACACCACCTTTTGTCCTTAAACTTAATCACATCAACATAGAATGCCAAGTACCATTTCCTCCCACTTAACCTGCTCATTTATAAGCATGCAGGAGCTAAGTTGCAGGCTGCCACATGCGTCAGTAGTCATATTTCAATCTGCCAGCCATGATAGTTAAAAGGATTCACCATATGCGAGAAAAGCTGAACCAACTTCTTGGCCTGTTTTCTACACTCGGAGGAGGCATCAACCTTTCATTTTCCCTTACTCCACCCTTCATCAGCAAAGATGGTTTAGGAGGATTGGAATTAACAGCATTGTGCCTCTCATTGCAACTTCAACCAAGATTTCATAGCCCCTAAGTCTCCTTCTGTTACATCACCATAACCCAGTTTAATCTCCATTCTCAAAATCCTATAACACATCATCTTTCTCTTAAGTGATAGCAAAACAACAACATATCTAGAGATGAAGGCAATTTTATTGGATGCCCTATCCATGTTAGATCTCCAAGGTTTCATTACTTTCCTCTTAAGTGTGTAAGAATTGCATGTATAATGCTATCAACCAAGAGTATGACTAGCAAGATTCTTAAGATTAACCTTCTGTTCTTTTAATTGTAGGTGAGGTTATAGGCTTGCCATCATATGTCTTGGCGTTTTCTTTACCCACAGCTATGATTTTCTTGCCAAGTTTGGATGTGGCTGCTCTTTAGGAATTTCTTTTATTGGATTTGTTTACAGGTTATAGCACGGTTTAGTTGAGTCCTTTAATACCCTTTAAATCAATTGAATTCTTAATGGACTTCTGGAGTGTCAAGCTGAGAGACCACGTCTATTCCCTTGTCTCTTTTTCATTTTTCCGAGTTGTGGCTGCACTTCTTTCACTCCCTCTCTTGCATAAATTCTTAGCCAGCCAAACTGCAATCATTTATTTACTCCCTTTTTCATTTAATGCTTTTTTACTAAACCTGTTTCTTTTAGTTTAAATACATATAGAGGTTCTATTTTGTCTTCTCATGCACCTCCTTCCGTCTTGTCTTCTTGTTTACAAGCTTAATCATTCAATGTTTTTTACAGATTTTCCTTATTAATTTTTACATATCACATCTTACTTCCACGATTTAATAACTCTTGTTCACATGAAAGCCCTCTTTAGTAGGTGGGACCATGGCCATTCTTTGGCTCTTGTTAATCTTGTTAATCCTCCTCTTGTAATATATTTACTTATAGTGTAGTTCTCTTGATGAGAAAGAAATAACTAAATAGGGTAAATAGAGAGGAAACCAGAGCTTACAGATCTAGGGTCTCCCTTTCATCATTTCCTCTTGGATTTGAAAACAATGAATTGCTTTTTCTTTTCCTTTTTCCACCAAAGAATACTGAGGGAAAAACTAGAGAACCAGTAGAAAGGAGGCAATTAGAAAAGGTAATAAACAATGCTTAAGGGTAGTAATGAAAAGGAGTTGAAGTAAATCATACCATAAAACTTCATGTAGAACAAGTGAACAAAGAAAAGACTAGTCATTCAAGGAGGTAAAAGCATGAACTTAAATAGGTATTGATAATTGTTATTCTGAGTACCAACTGCATATCGTATAACCATGTTACCATGACTCCTTCTGTAATGAGATATTGCCTCAACAAGCTAAAATGTTTCAATGATTGTTCCCTCATTTTGACCAACCAAGCTGGAGGCATCGCCTGCAATTTAACTTGATATTGTTAGCAAATCGCATCTGTGAAATAAGTTCTGTTTTTTGTGTTTCCACTCCTGGAGAAAGTTTTAAAATTATGCACACTTGAATCTACACTAATAATGGTCAAACGTGCAAATACTGACCAAATATATAGTGATATATACCACTTATGCCACCCACTTACACTTTACATTACCACAATTACTGATTTCTGTATGTTTACTGGGAGAAAAAGCTACTTTTGAGAACCTCTTCCTGCCTCTAACGTATCAAATCGATCTAATTTAAAAAAACAACACTGAGTTTCAAGACGTATTACCAGCCCTTATCTTTTTTGGTGATGGTAACACATCATCAGGAGAATATTTGCCATTTTGAGTGATAAGTCTATGATTTGTTTGTATAAATTAAATGATTTGTTATGCCTACATCTACCTAACAAGAAAGTGGATGGACACTTCTGTCAGTTCAACAGTGCCCTAGTTTTTATCCTAATAGGCTCATCATCCTGCATGTCAGCATATGATATGATCTTAGAAATACAGATAAAAGCAGCTGGATCCCTTTCATCCAGTTGAACTGCATGTCCAAAAGCTTGCATTCCAAGATCCAAACTGCCCCACTTAAGACAAGCACTCAACACTGTATGCCATACCACAAGGTCAGCAGGGAATGGCATTTTCTTGACCAATGCTAAAGCCTTGTCAACTTGACCTGCACGGCCAAGAAGATCAATTATGCAACAATAATGTTCAGAAGTTGGAATGATGCAATAGTCCTTTTTCATGCTCTCGAAGTACATCAGACCCCTATCCACTAGACCTGTGTGACTACATGCATTCATTACGCTAATGAAAGTTACCAAATTCGGTTTTTGCCCTTCTCTTACCATGTTGTCAAAGAGATGAAAAACATGTTCCGCCTCTCCCAGCTGACTATATCCTGTAATTAGTGCACTCCATGAGAATATGTCTCGGACTGGAAGCTTGTCAAATATATATTGGGCTTTTGTAAGGCAACCAGATTTTGCATACATTTCAACCATCGCATTGCCAACAAACATGTTTGCATCCAACAACCCTGTTGTGGCAATTACAGCATGTAGTTCTTTGCCCTTGCCAATGGTACTCATGCTGCTACAAGCACTCAAAATTGAAACAAATATTCCAGCATTTGGGAGCACACCCTCAAGTTGCATCTGTTCATAGTGTTTCAATGCTTTCCGACTATATCCATGTTGCGCATAGCTTGCAATTAGAGTGCCCCACAAAACTACATTTCGGTCTAGAATTTTGTCAAACACTTCCTGTCCTCTTGTGAACTCACCACATTTGGCATACATGTCAACCAATGCAGTGCCAACAACAGTATCTTTCTCCAGCCACCCTTTACTGGCAACCTCAGCATGTATCTTTTGTCCCTTTTCTGTAGCTCTGATACTTCCACAAGCTTTCAAGCTGCATACAAAGGTAACTGCATTTGGACAAATGCCATCAAGTTGCATCTGTTCAACCTGGTTCAGTGCTTCCTCACCACACCCCTCTTGGACATATCCTGCAATTAATGCATTCCATGTGATTACATCCTTACTTGGAAGTTTGTGAAACAAATTCTGTGCTTCCTTCAATAAGCCACATTTGGCATACATGTCAACTAAGGCATTACCAACAACAAGCTCTCTCTCCAACAAGCCCGTTTTAGCAACTCTGCTATGTATTGCTCGCCCATCATCCGTGGCTTTCATGCTACCACAAGCTTTTAAGGCACAAATTAAGGTGACTGCATTTGGGAAGAAGCCCTCAAGTTGCATTTGTTTAAAACAATTTATTGCTTTCTCACCATGACCATGCTGAGCGTATCCTGCAATTAGCGCACTCCATGAGACTAAACTCCTAGCTTGAAGCTTATCAAACATCTCTTGAGCTTCTGTAAAAGAGCCACACTTAGCATACATATCAACCAATGCAGTGCCAACAATAACATCTGTGTCTAAAAACCCTTTTCTGATGATCTCAGAATGTATTTCTTGGCCCTTGTAAGTTGTTCCTAGGCCTGCACAAGCTTTCAAAGTGCAAATGAAGGTGACTGGATCTGGGGAGACACCATCAAGTTGCATTTGTCCAAAGTGGTTCAATGCTTCCTCACCATGCTCATGTTGCGCATAACCTGCTATAAGCACACTCCATGTAACAACATTTCGAAAAGGCAGCTTGTCAAACACCTTTTGTGCAGTTGAAAGCAAGCCACATTTGAGATACATATCAACCAGCTCTGTGCCAATAGCAAGATGTTCTTCTAGTAATCCTCTTGTGGTAATGTCAGCATGTATTTCGAGGCCCTTGTTGGATGCTCCTATACTGCCACAGGCTTTCAAGCTGCACAGTAATGTGACAGCATTTGGAACAACACCGTCGAGTTGCATGTGTTCAGAACAATGCAGAGCTTCTTCAGCCTGCTGATGCTGTACATATGCAGTAATTAGAGCATTCCACGAGACCACATCTCGAACACAAAGGCCATTGAACACTTCCTGTGCTTTTACAAGTGAGCCACATGAGGCGTACATACTGATCAAGGCATTGCCAAGAAAGATGTCCTTCTCAAGCAACCCCTTTCTGGCAATCTCAGCATGGATTCTACAGCCTCGCCTCAGGTCTTTTAGCTTGGCACAGGCCTTCAGAGAGGCCACAAAAGCATATTGGCCGAAATCCTCTTGCATGGTGTAGCTGTGACAGAACTAACAGTCACCTTCTCCTCATCCTCCTCATCCTCCTCCTCCTCCTCCTCCTCCTCCTCGTCTTACATTTTCTCGTATTGACATCCCCTTCTTCTGCTTCTTCTTCTTCACCACCGTGCAGGCCTCTTATTCTTGATGCATTGGCAATCATGCTGCTTGGTTTGGGATGTACTGATTCCAGCTGGAATTCCATTGAAACTTTGTGGATCTATGCATCAAACCGGAACTCTGTCACTGAGCTTATGTTGGATGTTTGTAATCAACCAGAAATGCAAGGCGTCCTGACAAAACCCTAGAAAGAACCAGGCAAGTCATGCACGAAGTCTCAACATGGGACTGGGCTTTCCCTGCTAGAGTAATCAGTAATTGCAGTGCCTGCAGGCTTTTGCTGCGGCCAAATAAAGCATGGTGATGCATGACGCCTGTAGGCAAAGACCTTCAGAGTTCAGCAAAGTGATAGAGCCGAGACACGTGCAGGTCGACTGACCTGCGAAGTCTATATTGCTGGTGAAACACTTGGTGTGGCCTATTAACTCGAGCTGGTGTGATTTCATCTCCTGCAAAAACGGAACTTGATGCAATTCATGAAGTAGCTTGAAAAATGGTGAACTCTAACTCCTCCAATGCATTTGCCTCATATATTTTAGCCAAGATCTTTAGACGTTTGTGGCTTGTGGGTGGCCTTGCTAGGGCAAATTAATGGTCTTGCCACCGCATGTTCATGTACTTGCGTGTGGCGAGGCTTTTCTATATGTCTTTTAAATACAAAAGGCCATAAAATATATTAATAATAACTAGTGTCAAGCAAGGTGGATGTCCTTTGTATATGGTTGAAATCGCAAACTTGTATTAAGAGCCCTAGCATTAACCATCAACACCAAGTAGGATGGCCAATAAATTAGGCCATACACAAGTATTGACTAAGCAATGGATCCCATTACCAACAAGCCCAGCAGCATTTGGGAGGATATCTATGTCGAGTCAAGGGAGATGATAGAAATGTCAAGGTCAAGGTTAGAGAAAGGAGTAGGCCTATATCCAATATCCACATAGATTTCCTACAATCAGTCTCGATGGAGTACCCCCATTTTTAGAGGGTACTCCTCCATGGACTTGGTAGAGTCCCTCTTCTTATGGGATATAAGTTCACAAACATGGAACAGACATAAGGGAAATCTCATTCTACGGAGGTCGATTGACTCACACATGTTCCAATTCTAAACTTTTCACATCTCCCCAAGGGATAACCTCGTACGTAGCCCTTTTTAAGGTATGCGCCACAACAATTTGACTTCCAAAAGCCTTTGTGGTTGATTATAATAACATGTGGATAATTTGCTTAACTACTCTTAACTTGTGTGTCAGACTTTTGGGAGTTCATGGTTTTTAGAGGTACTTCATGAACTAGCTAGAGTTCAAAAGACATGGCAATTATCAATTGATGCACATTGTGTTTTCTCCCCTCGTGTTCTCTCTCTCTCTCTCTCTCTCTCTCTCTCTCTCTCTTTCCAACTTCCCAACTTTAATGGCACGCATCTACTCACCTCTCTCTCCTTTGTGAATGGATATCTATGTCCTTGTGCAATCTCTCTTTCACACCCTTGTAAGTAGGCTCCATGTAACTGATATACCTTTACTCCATTGACTCGGGCATGGTGTAGCTCTAAACAACCTTGTAGAAAGGTCTTTTTAACTTAAGGATTCTAATGCAAACTAGAACATCCTCACCATTGCCAAAGAACCTAAAAGAGCTTGTTTCATGGACGTCTTATTGCATAAGCCTACCCTTTCCAACATGTGCTAATCTTATTTCATCGTGGGTGCACTTCAATGTAACCCCAAAAGAGATGAACCAGACCCTCTTCATTTATCTGACAAAAACATCACCAGGGGTCAATTGTCAAAAACTTAGTTTATCTTTTTGCTGGCATTTTTCTAGCCACAATGTGCCACATCAATAAATGAATTGTGGGGGGCAGCATCCACTTCAATAATGTATATGCTTATGGGATGATTGTCTACTGACACTTTGAGTTCATGACCATCTTGATACCGATGGTCTATGGCTATTCGTTGCTAGGTGCATTCTTTATATCTTGGTTGCTATCCAAATATCTTTGCTAGTGGGAGCTTGTTATCTTGTCTATCCACCCACAATTGGATTGACATACATTGCCACATTTATTACAATAGTGCTCTACTTAGTGTTTTTGAGTGTTCTTTCAGAGAGCAGACACTTTGCCTTGGCACTCCTTTGATTATTGTTTGTGAACAACTATACCATCATTTGTTTCCGCCCTTTTGCCCACCCTTTTGGATAAGTTTTGGGTTTATTTTGTTATAATTACTATAGCACATACTCTTGTCATTTGTAGTCCTTTGTAATCATTATGGCATGTACTTCTCATGCATCAAATGGCAATGTTATTTTCAACATTGAAAAGCTTGACGGCAACAACTTCTAATATTGGAAGATGCAAATATGGCAAGTCTTGCTGCAGAAAAACTAGGTTAAGCCATTGAAGTTATAGGGTATCAAGCCACAACTTTATGATGCAAATGATTGGGAAGAGCTTGATGAGCTATGTAAGTCCAATATTATTTTGTCATTATACAAAACAGGTGTACTTCAATGTCATTCACATTCAAGGTGGTGCTTATGCATTATGGAAAAAGATTTGTGATCTTTATGATAAGCAAAGTCCTACACCCCACTTGTGTTGGTTGAAGAAGCTTGTGGGATCTTTTCATGAAGGAGGGCATGCCTATGTCTACTTGAATGAGTTACACTCTATTTTCACCCACCTTGTTTCATAGGACATCAAATTTGTGGATAATATAAAGTCTTTATTCTTGCTTGTCACACTGCGTGAGTCATGGAATACTTTTTGTATTGATATGAGTGCTAATCTCCATGAGGGTAGTTTTAAATATAGTTATGTAAAGAGTGCTCTATTGATAAAAGAAGTAAATATGAAGAATATTGATACAACTGGCACTTCTCATGCATTGGCTATTTGAGGCAGAAATGGTGGAAATGGTAATAATAACAGTGTTAAAGACTCACAACCCAATATGGATAAGTCTTAGTCTTGTGTGTAATCCCGTAGTAAGTCCCATGGTTATAAGTTATCTTCAACATGTCATTATTGTGGGCCGCAGGGTCACATTAGGTCATAGTGCCATAAAATGCACAATGATAAGTACAATGAAAAAGGCAAGCGGAAAGTACATGAAAATGCAAAGTTTGTTGCAATTGTATCTAAGTCTAGTGTGAAGATTGAGGAGATAAATGCAATGAAGTATCGTTCTCATGACTATATTCTTGTAGGTTCATCTCTTGATGTCACTCAATTGATTGATGCACCATTTGCTTACTCTGAGTGTTGGCTTCTTGATTCCGAGACTTCCTTTCACATTATCCTGCATCACCAATAGGTTTAGTTAGATTGTGAGATGACACTGCATTGGATATCATTGGCATAGGTGATTTTCGACTGTAGTTTGGTATTGGTGCTTCATTTGTGTTTCATGATGTATGCCATATCCCAATGCTTTGACGAAAAGCCTTATTTCAACTAGATAGTTAGATAATGATAGATACCATGTATTCCTTAGTGATTCTTCATAGAAGATCACCCATGGGAAAATCTTGTTTTTTCTAGAGGTGCCAAGGTTAGTAGCCTCTGCCCTTTGCTTGTTTTTGGGTCTATTGACCATGCATTGGTTGTGATCAATCTTTCGCATGTATCTTTATGGTATCGTGCCTTGGGAACATGTTGAAAGGAATGAAAATATTGATCCATTTGTAGTATCTTCTACCCTTGAATTAATCTTGTTTTGATTCATGTGATCATTATCTTTATGGCATGTAGACTCATAATTTGAATGAGAAGTTTGGTTCTATACGTGTGGGTGCGACTTTGATTCGAGTTCTTTTAGATATTTGTAACCCCATAGCCTGTTAGTCCTTGAGTGGTGTGAAGTATTTTGTTATATTTATAAATGATTTTTTGCATAAGGTTTGGGCATATCCTATTAAGTAGAAATTAGATGTCTTGCCTACATTTCAACACTTTCTCGCCATGGTTGAGCCAGTTTGGGTTGGAAAGCCTACAGTCTTATAATGGGGGTGAATGCCCCTCTATACACCCCATCCTAGAATGGTATTGTAGAGTGCATGAATAGAACCATTCAATAAAAAGTCCATAGTATGCTTAGTCAAGCATGCTTACCACAACACTTTTTGGCTAAGGTAGTTACTACTGTTATGCATCTCATTAATAGATCCCCATGCATTGCTCTTGGTGGTAGAGTTGCAGAGGAGGTATGGTGAGATGGGACATCTTCTTTGGGATTCACATACTTGAAAGGTCATTCACAACCATGATGTTATCTTCCATAAGAATAAGATGCATAAGAGGCTAGGCCAACTGATTGAGATACACAAGGTGATCTTTCAAGAGAAGCCTCTTGTTACAGTACATCTAGTCCTACTGAGATAGCTTGCTAAAATTATTGACAAGGTAGTGGCCTAGGATTTGCATGTTGTGCATGATCATGATGTTGGATAGAGAGGATAGGATGTATATGCCACCCACATCCAATTTTTTAGATGCTCTACTAGAACTTCACATCCTCTTGATCATATGAGCCCTCTATGGATTATGTCATGGTGACAAACTCTGCTAAGTCATGTACATGTGAGAAGGTTATGTGTAGAGGGGATTTTCATTCTTGGGAGAGGGCGATGTAGTTTGTGTTTGATTTGTTGTTGAAGAACTATACATGGAACTTAGTTTTCTTGATTGATAGAAAGTGTGTATTGTCATGTAAGTGGGTGTACAAGTTGAAGACTATCCATGGTCACCTTAAGCCAGCATATAAGGCTAGATTGGTTGCTAAGGGCATTAAGTAGGAAAAAGGAGTTGATTTTGATGAGATATTTTCTCTTGTGGCTTGCTTAGTTGGATTTGGATCTTTATCAAATGGATGTCAAGACAACTTTATTATATGGAAACCTACATGAGGACATTTATATGCATCAACCTAAGGGCTTTATGGAAAAAGGTAGGAAACACCTAGTGTGCAAAATTGAAGAAGAGTCATTATGGGCTTAAGCACACCCCTAGGGAGGAGTGGTACCATAAGTTTGATGCTTTCATGCATTGATAGGGGTATTCCCATAATGAGATGGATCTGTGTCTATACATAAAGAAGGCTCATGATGGTAGCCTTATTAACTTGGTGCTTTATGATGATTATATGCTTATAGTTCAAAGTGCTCATGCTGATCTAGATGCTTTAAAGACTCAACACGAGAAGAGCTTTGAGATGAAGAACATGGGGTAGGCCTCACACATGGTATGCACATTACATGTAATTGCTCTAAGGGACTTCTCTACTTGTCCTAGAAGGAGTATATACACAGAGTACTTGAATGATTCCATATGCAAGATGGTAAGCCTATTGGATGTCCTTTGCCTCCTCATATGAAGGTTAGTAAGACTAATTGTTTGTAATTAGATGATGAGAGAGCCAAGATGGCCAAGGTTCCATATGCATTCACAATGAAAAATTTGATATATGCCATGATAGCCACTCGTCCTAACATAGCATTTGCAATGGGAATTGTGGTACCTTATATGGCTACACCTAGTAGGTGATATTGGGATACCATGAAGGGTATTATGATATACCTTCAATGCACTACAAATATGTACATTTGCTATGGTGGTTAGGATATACGAATCATGGATTATACTAACTCTCAGATTATGCACAACGTGTAGATAGTAGGAAGTCCACCTTTGGGTAGGTCTTTATGTATGTTGGACGTGCCATCTCTTGGATGTCGAGGGTGCAAAAATGACCAACCTTGTCTACTATTGAGGATAAGTACATTGCAACTGCTAAGGCTTGCAAGGAGGCCCTATGGTTAGGTCGTCTGGTTGTCGACCTTGATATGACTATGACTCCTACATTGTATTCTTATTCGATGTGAGTGCCATTCAATTGGCCTGTAATTTTGTCTTCCATGCAAAGACAAAGCACATTGAGATATGCTATCACTTGATCAGAGAGGTGGTAGAAGACAAGTTCACTGAGCTTCTCAAGATACCCACAGATACAAATCCTACAAATCTATTCACTAAGTCTCCAAGTGGAAGGATATGCCTTTCTTAGGAGGTTGATTGGCGTAAGATGAGATGACATCTTTCCTCGTTCTATTGTAATATATATACATGTTGTATTTTTTATTCCTTTTTTTTCCTTTCACTCCTCACTAAGGCACATTCACCTTTAAGTGAGAGGTTTGCTGGGGGTTAAGGGCCGCATGTGCCTAGTTGCCTACATTTACTTGTATACAGATCCACACTCCTATACATTGCATGTGTTGAGTGCCCATCAATGTCACTTTATTCTTTATTCTTTTAGTGACAAATAGAATAAGGTAAGCTAGGTCACACATTGTGATTGTTGGAGTTTCCACACGTTTGTCTCTCTTCTTGATTGAACCTCCATAGTTCATACACTCTTCTTGCTTTTGCTTGTGCTTCCACCTTTCGCTTAGCTTTTGTTCATGATCCATCTTAGGTTCAACTCTTGCAGATCCTTACACTTCCTCAGTTTGGTTAATGGAGTATCTTAGGATGCTACATGTTCTCTACATGGATTGATATCCTTGATAATCATGGCTATCATCCTAGTCAATTTAGACATCTCAAATGAGTTTATCAACCATGGCACCTCAACTTGATTGAGCCCAAAGGTTTGAATGAAGAGCATCTACCTTTTAATGCACTTAATCCTAGGGTCCCAACATCATTTCATCTCTCAATTTCCTTCCTATCTAAATGCTAAGAGAGGTTGGAATTGATGATGGATAATGGAGCAACCTCATCCAAATACGATACCTTGTTGGTCCAGATTGCTTGACTCAAGGAGCAAGCCTCCATATGGTTGCTTGAGCCTTTCCATTCCACCTTCGCTAGAATGGGGTGTCATTTATAGAAGAGCTTGCACGAGGCATGAATGCTTGAGCCTTTCCATTTCACCTTTGTGAAGATGGATTGTCATTTGTAGACGAGCCTAAAAGAGGGGTGAATGCTTCATGGTCAAGTTACCACATGTAAGAGTCTCTCAACCCATCTTAGATACATTGAAACCATGTTGGATTGATTGGTGTTATCTCAATCAATCCAATGCCTTAAAATGAGGGGAAGGACAATGAAGTGATTGTGATAGGCACCTGCTACTTGCACTGTACATGTGTGTAAGTACTGTCAGTGTAATGAACACATGCGTGGTTAGGCACATGCACCTTTACCCCCAACAACCTCCCACTTAAAAGAGAATGTACCCCTAGTGAGGAGAGAATAAGAAAACAATAATAAAGTACAAATGTACATAAAGTACAATAAGATGAGAAAATACGTCATCTCACCCAACACCCATCAGCTTCCTAAGGAAGGCAAAACACTTTGCTGAGAGACTTTTAGTGAGCAGATCTATAGGATTTTGGCTAGTTGAGATCTTGACAAAGCTCAATGGACTTATTCTCAAAGACCTCTTGGATAAAGTGGTAATGTACCTCAATGTGCTTATGTCTTCACATGGAAGACCAACCAACTAAATAACACTCATAGAATCTGAATGTAGTGTAGGGACCACATCAGTAATACCAAGGTCAGACGGCCTAACCAGAGAGCCTCAATGACTACAACATACTCTGCCTCTGCAATTGAAAGGGCCATGCATTTCTATACCTTCGATATCCAAGAAATAACACCTCTAACAAAGATGAAGACATAGCCAGATATGGACTTCCTACTTTCTACATGTTTTGTATCATTAGAGTCAGTGTACTCCACAACTCCTATATCTTGGCCACCACAATATATACATATATCTACAATACCCTAAAGGTACCTCATGATACCCTTTTTGGCATCCCAATGCCGCTTGCTAAGTGTAGCCATATAGCATGTAACAACTCCCATAGCAAATGCTATGTCAAGAAGAGTGGTAATCATGGCACACATGAAATTGCCCACTGCAAATGCATAAGGGATTTTGGCCATCTTAGCCTTTTGGTCATCAGATTGTGACCAATTCCCTGACTAACCTTCACATGAGAAGGTAAAGGACAACCAATAGGCTTAACATCCTACATATGAAACTACTCAAGGACCTTCTAGATGTACTCCTTCTATGACAAGTAAAGGAGCCCCTTAGAGTGATTGCATTGGATGCACATCCTAAGAATATGTGAAGCCTATCACGTGTCCTTCATCTCAAAGCTCTTTTTGAGCTAACCTTTCGAGACTTTGAGCTCATCATGAGCACTTAGAGTGATCAGCATATCATCCACATAGAGTACCAAAATCATAAGGCTACAATCACTGGTCCTCTTCATTTATAAACACAAATCCATATCACTACAGGTATATCCCTATGAGTGCATAAAAGCATCGAACTTATGGTACCATTTCTTAGGTGCCTACTTAAGGCCATAAAGGATCTTTCTCAACTTGCACACTAGGTGTGCCCCGCCTTTTTTCTCAAAGCCCTTAAGTTGCTCCATATAAATCTCATCATGCAAGTCCCTATGTAAAAAAACTGTCTTGATATCCATATGATAGAGGTCTAGATCTAGTTGCTCAACCAAAACCAATACCAAGTATAGGATTATCATCTTGACTACAAAAGAGAAGACTTCATCGATACCAACACTCTGCTCTTGCTTAAAACCCTTAGCAACCAATCTAGACTTATGGGCGAGCTTGGGGTGTCTAGGTGTAATTTTCAACTTGTACACTAAAGGGAGGTGAGCCCGAAAGTGAAAGCATGAGCAAGAGCAAGAGCTATGGTGGAAGGAGCAAGAGCAAGAGAGAGAGACTCCAAATGTGGGAACTCCGACAATCACAATGTGTGACTGGCCTTCCCTTTGTTCAAATGTCACTAAAAGAATAAAAAATGAAGTGACAATGATGGGTGTCCGTAGCACCTATAGTGTGCACGCATGGGTATTGCCAATGTAGTAATACACATGCGGCTAGACAAAGGCGCCTTTACCCCCAAAAACCTCCCACTTAAAGGCGAATCTATCTCAATGAGGAGGGAAAAATGAAAAAAGTACAAGTGTACATAGGTATGACAGGATGGGAAGACGTCATCTCATCCTAGGCACATCATCTTCCTAAGGAAGGCAAAATGCTCCATTGACTTTTCGTGAGCAAGTCTGCAAGATTCTGGTCAGTCGAGATCTTGACAAGATCAACAGTCTTGTCCTCAATGACCTCACGAATGAGGTGATATCTCACCTCAATGTGTTTCGTCTTCGCATGGAAGACCGAATTCCAGTCTAACTGGATAGCACTTAGAGAAGCCAAATGCAATGTAGGGATAGCATCTGTCATACCAAGGTCAGCAGACAAACGGCCTAACTAGATGGCCTCCTTGCAAGCCTCTGCTATAACATACTCAACCTCTGTAAGTAGTGGAGAGGGCCATGCATTTTTGCACCATGGACATCCATGAAACAGAACCTCTAGCAAAAGTGAACACATAGCCAAAAGTGGACTTCCTACTATCTACATGTCCTGCATAGTCAGAGTTAGTGCACCCCATTATTCCTGTACCTTGGTTGCCATAACAAATGCACATATCAACAGTGCCCTTTAGGTACCTCATGATACCTTTCATGGCATCCCAATGTCTCTTGCCAAGTATAGCCATATAACGTGCCACAACACCAACTACAAAAGTAATATCTGGATGGGTGGCTATCATGGCATACATAAGACTGCCCACTACGGATGCATAGGGAATCTTGGCCATCTTGTCCTTCTGCTCATCTATTTGCGGACAATTGGCCTGTGATACCTTCACATGAGAGCATAGATGATTTTAGTGGTTGTTGGGGGTAAAGGTAGCCACCCGTATATTACTACACTTTACTACATTGACAATACCTGCCACTACACACTGCAAGTGGCGGGCGCCCATCACAGTCACTTATTCTTTATTCTTTTAGTGGCAGTTTGAATAAAGGAAGGCTCGGCCACATATTGTGGTTGTTGGAGTTATCACTTTGAGTTTCTCTCTCTCTCTCTTGCTCTTGCTCTCCATCCACCATAACTCTCACCGCCAAGCTTCTTCCTCTTGGGTTCTACTTCCCTTTCAACTAGTATCAGAGCAAAGGCATTGGAGCTTCCCCAGCATTCTCTTCAGCCCGGATTTGAAGAGCTTCAACTCGAGCTTCAATGGCAGCCATGGCACCTTCATTTGCAAGTATGTTTTGATCTCCCGCCTTCTTCCCGATCTTCCGGCCTTCATTTGGCACCTTGCAGGGCTGTATTAGAGCCCCCTGATCATTGACAAGTGCTCAATAGCACTGTTGAAGACCCCCTAGCCCCCAGAAGTAGCCAGCGCAAAATGTGGCACATTTTTAGGGGGTTGGGCTGATCCACTTCTGCCATTTCCAGCTCCTTCCTCAGCTTTCCGGCATTGTTTGCAAGCTTCCCGATCATCTTCGAACACCCTGGCATTGGTTCTTCGCTCCTAGTGATCGATACAAGTGCTTTCACCTTTAGCCATTGCTGTATACACAGTCCCAGGACTATCAAAAATAGGACAACACTTGACATTTGATGCTTGATGCTTCTTGGCATTGCCCATTTGATACCTATTGGTGCCCAATGATGCCCAAATGTTATGGGATGCAATGTCTATGATTTGGGACTGATTTGGAGCACATTTGGACACCGATTGAGCTTCATTTGATAGTGAATATGCTACTATAATATAGTGGGCTGAAGCTCATTTACTTGGTGTATGCATTGGTTCTTAGATACGGGGTGCTTACCGGCAATTTGAATGATCAGACTAATGTATTTGGAGATTGTGAAATGCTTTTTTATTTGTTTTAGAATGCTTTTGAGCTTGGATTAGGATCTGTCTTGGTCATCATTCATTGGCATTTGGATTGAGTTGGCATGCTTTGGATCGGTTTATGGCTATTGTCACTGTTTGACATTCAAGCCTCTTGCATTTATGCTTTGGTCAGATATGGCTACCACTTGGTTTGCCCATGCATGACAGCCACTTGGAGCTTTGTCTTTGGATGTATTTGAGCATTTTGGACCTACTGCGCATTACATTTGGTTGTTAGTTACATGCTATTTGAATGCTTTCCGGCTTATGCTTTATGGATCTGAGATAGCTTGGGATTTATGCTCTGGATGTACCCTATTGGGATTTGGAATGTTTGATGCTATGTACTTGATATATTTGAGCATTGCTTGCTCTATTTGCATTAGACTTTACTTCCAGTGGGAGCCTCTTGGCATATTCGGATATACACCGAGTTTTACTTACACTTGAGCTTGAGCTTGTGGGACAGTTACGTGCATTTGCTCTCTTGAGAGTTTTATGTCTACAGTTAGTCTGTAGTGGGCTGATTTGATATGCCTATTGGGGCAGGCACCTATCTCTGTCACAGGTTTGTCAGTTTTGTATGCATCTTGGATGGTTATGCATTGAGCTTCTTGCTTTATCAGTTGTGCTTGTGCTTGGTCTCTTCTCTTACCTTGAGACCCATTACATGCATGACTTCTAGACCTATGAGATCTATCTTGTCTAACAGGTTATTGGTTTGACAGTTCTCAGTACCTTCTTGCCCCTTGACACTGACTGTTGGATGTATCTTGCTACTTGGCAGTTGGAGTGACATATCTATCAGTGACTACTTCACTTTGGGATAGTTTTACATACTACTATAATTTATTCCAACAAGCGGAAATCTGCAGATTTTGAGCACTTGTATGAGGGTGATGCTTACTGTTTGATGTTATCTTGGTCATATTTGGTGGCCAGGTGGTTCTTTTGGTGATATCCACTCTTTCAGCCAATTTTAGCAATGGTTTTAGTGCATTTTGTGCTAATTACAACAACCTGCAATTTTGCATTTTTGCTTTGATTTGGGATAGTATGACTGGTCATCTGAAAGACACAACTCTCTTTAACATTGCCAAGTTGGATGGTACCAACTATGGGTATTGGAAGTCTGAGATATGGCATGTTTTGGTGCAGAAGTTGTAGATTAAACTATTGCGTTTCAAGGGTGCTAAACTCGAGGATATGGATGCTGATGTTTGGATGGAAGTTGATGAGTTATGCAAGTCTACCATTATCTTGTCACTCTCAGAAGAGGTCCATCATAATGTTGTTGAAAATGAGAATCAGAGTGCATGGGACTTAAATTCAGGAGCTTTATGCGCAACAGAGTCCTATGTCATAGATATATTGGTTGAAGCAGCTAAAGGACCTTCACATGAAGGAGGGGACATCCCTATCATCTCATTTCAGCCAGTTTCATGCTATCATGAAGAATCTATTGTCACAGGGTATTGAGTTCAAAGACAACTTGCACTCATTGTTTTTGCTTGGCACCTTGCCCAAATCATGGGATGTCTTCCGTACTACCATATGCACAAACCAGCTTGATGGGCTGAAAATCAAAGATGTTGAGAGTGCTTTATTAACTGAGAAAATCAACAGGAAAAACAATGATGCTTCCCGCTCTTCACATGCATTGACCGTTAGAGGTGGCAGACATGGCAGCCTTGATAATGATCATAAGGGCAAGGACTCTCAGAAGTCCACGTCAAAGTCATGTGGCTGTAATAAGTCCCGTGGATGGAAGTCTAATCTGAAAGGGAGCGACGGATTGAAGGTTGGACTCGAGAGCTATGGCGGGAGAGCAAGAGCAAGAAAGAGAGACACAAGAAATGGGAACTCCAACAGTCACAATGTGTGACTGGGCCTTCCTTTATTCAAACTATCACTAAAAGAATAAAGAATAAAGTGACGGTGATGGGCTCCCACCACCTGCAGTGTGCAGTGGTGGTGACTGTCAGTGTAGTAATACACGGGTGGCTAGGTAGAGGCACCTTTACCCCCAACAATCTCCCACTTAAAGGCGAATCTGCCCCAGTGAGGAGTGAAAAGAAAAAGAAAAAAGATAATACAACATGTACACATGTACAACAGGGTGAGGAAAGATGTCATCTCATCCCACGCCCATCAACCTCCTGAGGAAGGCAAAGCGCTCTGTAGAGAGGCTTTTCGTGAGCAGATCTGCAGAATTCTGGTCAGTCGAGATCTTGACAAGATCAACAGACTTGTCCTCAATGACCCCATGTATGAATTGATACCTCACCTCAATGTGTTTCATCTTCGCATGGAAGACCGGATTCTTGGCTAATTGAATAGCACTCATAGAATCTGAATGCAGCGTAGGGATAGCATCAATACCAAGGTCAGCAAGTAAACGACCCAACAAAATGGCCTCCTTGCAAGCTTCAATGGCTGCAACATACTCGGCCTCTGTAGTAGAAAGAGCCGTGCATTTTTGCACCCTGGATATCCAAGAAATAGCACCTCCAGCATAGGTGAATACATAGCCGGAAGTGGACTTCCTACTATCTACATGTCCTGCATAATCAAAGTCAGTGTACCCCACAACTCCTGTATCCTGGCTGCCATAGCATATGCACATATATGCAATCCCCTTCAGGTACCTCATGATACCCTTCACGGCATCCCAATGCTTCTTGTCAGGTGTAGCCATATAGCGTGCTACAACACCAACTGCAAAGGCAATATCTGGATGAGTGGCTATCATGGCATACATAAGACTGCCCACTATGGATGCATAGGGAATCTTGACCATCTCGGCCCTCTGCTCATCTGTCTATGGACAATCAGCCTGTGATACCTTCACATAAGAAGGCAATGGACAGCCAATAGGCTTTACGTCCTGCATACGGAAGTGCTCAAGGACTTTATGAATGTACTCCCACTGTGACAAGTAGAGGAGTCCCTGATGCCTGTCGCGTCTAATGCGCATACCAAGTATGTGAGTGTCGTGTCCCAGATCTTTCATTTCAAAGCTCTTCTTGAGCTGAGCCTTAAGAGCATCTAACTCATCATGAGCTTTCCCTGCTATCAGCATATCATCCACATAGAGTACCAAAATCAATAAAGAACCATCATGGGCTTTCTTCGTGTAAAGACACGGATCCATAGCACTCCGGTTGTAGCCCTGCGACTGCATAAAGGCATCAAACTTATGATACCACTCCCTAGGTGCCTGTTTCAAGCCATAAAGACTTTTCTTCAATTTGCACACTAGGTGCTGCCTGCCAGGTTCTGCAAAGCCTTAGGCTGCTCCATATAAATCTCATCATGCAAGTCCCCATGTAAGAAAGCCATCTTGGCATCCATCTGGTATAAATCCAAGTCAAGTTGAGCAACCAAAGCCAAGACTAAGCGTAGGGTGGCCATCTTAACCACAAGAGAAAAGACCTTGTCAAATTCCATACCATGCTCCTGCTTAAAACCCTTTGCTACCAATCTAGCCTTGTATGTCGGCTTGGGGTGTCTAGGCAAGGAAACCAAATCCCAAGTGTCATTCTTATGCAGGGAGTCTATCTCAGACTGCATAGCCCTCTCCTAGGAGTGACTGTCACCCCTATACATAGCCTCATCATAAGTGGAAGGCTCTCCTGCATCTGTAACCAAGACATAATGCATCGAAGGCTGAAATCTATCTGGTGGACGTATGTCTCTAGTAGACCATCTCACGGCAGGCTCTGTTGCCTGCCCAGCTCCCTGTCCAACGCCCTGACCATGAGCATCTGTTGTAGCTTTAGGCTGTCCAACTGGCTGTGTGGGAGCTCTCGGCTCCTCCTGAAATATGACCCTGTAGATCTCAACAACTCTCTCAGGCTGCCTATGCATCTTGTCTTCATGGAAGATTACATTGTGACTGTGGATGACTTTCCGCGCTGCAGATCCCGGAGTCGGTAACCCATCTCACCTGCATCCCATAACCAAGGAAAATGCATTAACACTCTTAGGATCCAGCTTACTTCTCTTGTCCCTGGGCACATGGCAAAATGCCTCACATCCAAAGACACGGAGATGTGCATAAGAGGGAGGTTTTCCAATCCATACCTCCTCTGCAACCTGGAAATCCAACCACGAAAGGGTGATTTGTTTATGACATGCACAGTTGTACTAACTACCTCAGCCCAAAAGCTCTGTGTTAGGCCTGCATGGCTAAGCATACTGCGTACACGCTCCTAGATGGTTCTATTCATCCGCTCAGCCAAACCATTCTGGGGGGGGTGTAGGGGGTGGTCAACTGATGCTTAATGCCCCTCTCATCACATAACTGCTCAAAAGCACATGAGACATACTCACCTCCATTATCTGTCCTTAGGCATTTTAGCCTATACCCAAACTGGTTCTCAACCAATGTAAGCCATCTCTGAAACACAGCTAAGGCATCGCATTTCAGCTTAATGGGATAAGGCCAAACTTTTCGTGAAAAATCATCTATTAACGTAACAAAATACTTGGCACCACCCATAGACTGACAAGGCATGGGCCCACAAATATCCGAATGTACCAATGCCAAGGGCTCACTCATGTGTGGCATACCAGACTTCTGATGCGTAGACCTAGTCTGCCTCCCATAAAGACCATGCTTACATGAATCAAAACATGCATAATCAAGGGGCGATAAGTATTGCAAACCAGAAAGCATTTTCATTCCCTTCAAAGACATATGGCCCAAACGGGCATGCCAAAGAGATACATGTGGAATAGAACCCACAGACAAAACATGATCAAGGGAAGAAGCTGATACAATCAAGGGGTAGAGACTGCTAGGCTTGGCACCTCTCACAATCACAAGTCTGCCACGAGTGATCTTCCATGCAGAGTCTCCAAAACATACATGATATCCTGCATCATCAAGCTGTCCAGCTGACATGAGACTGCATGTCAAAGCAGGTACATGACATACATCCTGCATAACAAAATTGCTGCCAGAAGGAAATTGCAGCCTAACATCACCAATGCCCACAATATCAAGAGAGTTGTCATCACCCAAGCGCACAAAACCCAAAATAGTATGGTATGAATGAAACCATTCTCGGTAAGGTGTCACATGAAAGGATGCACCTAAGTCCACAAGCCAACACTGTGCATACATAGAGTGTATCTCTGTCATCTGCGAAGCACTAGAAGAAGCTGCTAGGATATAATCATCATCATCAACATCCTCACACTACATAATATTGATCTCTTCAATTTTAACACTGGACTTTGCAGGTACTATGCTGCGATCAAAAGACTTATCCTGCACTTTGTCTTTCCCCTTATCTTTGCGCCTTTCATTGCGCAATTCATGGCATTGTAGCCTAATAGGACCCTTTTTCCCACAATGGTGACAAGTAACATCTGCATTCCTGCCATGGGATTTGCTACATGACTTCCCACGAGACTTGGACTGAGATTTCTGAGAATCCCATCCATGGCCACTACCACTGCCATGCTTTCCATATCCATCATTCCTGCCTCTAACTGTCATAGCATGAGACACACGAGAGGCATCCAAATTCTTACGGTTAACCTCTTCCTATAGAAGAGCACTCTCAACATCAGATAATTTCAATTTAGCAATAGAGGCACATAATGCAGTGTGGAATACATCCCATGACTCATTAAGAGTACCAAGCAAGAAAAGAGGAGTGACATCCTCTGTAAAAGTGATGTCCTACGAAGTCCAAGTTCTTGAGTATAGCATGGAACTAGCTCAAGTGAGTAGACATAGTCACATTCTCCTTCATGCACTGATCCATAAGTTGCTTCAGCTAATACATCTGACTCGCTAGACTTTTCTTGTCATAGAGATTTTTTATCTTATCCCACAACTGCCATGCACTTTGTTCTTCCTCAAAGACATTATAGTGAACCTGTTCTGTGAGAGACAATACAATAGTGGACTTGCATAACTCATCAAGCTCAAGCCATTCTTCATCTGGCATAGTTGCAAGCAGATGCCCGCTCAACCTCAAAGGTTTGATATGCGATTTTTGCACCAACACTTGCCAAATTTGGCTCTTCCAATAAGAGTAATTCATACCATCAAGCTTAATGATGTTGAAAATAGCATGATCAGTGGACGAATTCGCCATAATGCAGGCTGGAAGACTGTAGACAGTTCAAAACTACTTGCTGTTTATTGCAGAAATGACTAAAAATCAACAAAATCGAGGGAAAATGACGAAAAAAGTGGAACCAAAGCTGCTGCCCACCAAGTACTAGTGAAAGTACATCATTTCAGAATGTTTCAGCATAAAAAATCCATGTCAGTCCATACATATATGCTTGCTGTAATAAATTACAGATTTCAGTAAAAGAGAGCTAACAGTGCCAAAATCGGATCCCAAGGCAATCAAATACTGCCAAGACCAAAGCCGGCATCATGTGGGCATAGCATAAGCATATGACGGTCGATAAGCATGAATCCAACACCCAGGCATGTCATACAAACATCTACCAGTGAGTAGGCACACCCCCCAGGCCACGGGGCAAAGTGTTCTTACCACTATCAAAACTTGGCACAAGGAGGTGTCAGTTCACAAAGATACGGATCCAAATCAGAGACTCAGCTCATAAGCATACAGTGAACCAAGACATATGATGTATCATCCCAAAAGGTAAGAAGTCCCAAAGTCTCAAGTGTCTGTAATTGCTCAATAGCATGTAACGGCTCAATGCATAAAAGTACCACCTGCTCAATGTCTGATAAGCATTCAAGAATGCTTCCATTGGCACAAAAGTCATGTGTATGAGCTCAAGAGCTCAAGCCAAGGCAAGACATAGTGCCAATGACATAAGTCCAAGACAATACATCAATAGTACAACCCGAACATGTAGGCGGTAGAGCATCCGTATGTAGGATGCATAAGCATGTAAGACATCAAATACATCCCAATCCAAACTCTGACAAGCCAAGTAACATCCAAGACTACTCCAGATAATCCAAAATGCATCCAAGGTGGAGCTTCAATGAGCACTCAAGCTCAACGTATGCATAGGGTAATCAACCGTGACATGAGCATCAAGCTGTAGGCAACGGGTATGCATAAACCCAAGAAGTATCACTGTCAAAGCATATACCACTATCAAGCATGAACCATGTCAATGAGTGCGTAATGTCAAAGCTCTTCCAAAAGCATCCGGAATGAAATGCAAGCTTGAAGTCGTATCCCGAAGATCAACACTTCATGGCATATATCCAAGACGTAGGCCGGAACCAATAGGCATAACCCAAAGCATGTGTAATAGCTTCAGCGTGCTTTTATTACAGCATGAAATGACTATAAAAATTGAGAAATTTCAATCCCAAATTAGTGCCAAAATGATGGCATAACGTGTGCAATCCATCCCCAAGTCAATCGGCATCCAATAGGCATCAAACCGGTTGACTATGTGTACCTAGATAAGCATAGCATTTACTGTCAATGTAGCATCAGCATAACATGACTGTGAACTACTGTAAACAGTCCCAAATAGTGTTTGAATCAGTCCCAAATCAATGTCCAATGCTCAAGCCTTCAAGACCGAGCATCAAGCATGTGCAAATGCCTCAGAGGAAGCTTGTGGAAGTTCCCAATGGCCTGGAGCTTGAGGAGGACTAGGGTGGAGCAGGTATGGATCAGCCTGAAACAGGCGCAAATAGCGTGTTACTATCCTGGGGGGCCTGCAGCCCACATGGCATACCTGGGGTGGAGTCAGGGCTCAAGTAGGTGCCCAAGGGTGCACACACCAAGCCTCGAGGGTTCTTGAGCAGGGGCAATGAAGATGTGAAGCACCGGAGCTTCAATGGTGGCTGCCCCAAACTGTTCACAGCCTGTGTGACCAGAGAACTGAAGTAAATCCTGAAGAAAATGATCAAATACCTCTGATGTAATGCTCTGAAGGTGCCCAACAATGTCGAAAAGGTGCTCGAGAGGCCGGGGAGTGACGGGAGCTCAAAGGAGTCGGATATGGCTGCCGGGAAGGAGACCCAATGCGAGTAGGGAGTCGATGGAATGTTGAGAATGCCATGAACCAAGCTCAAGAGTCAGAAAGCAAAGCTCTAATACCAGTTGAAAGGGAGCGACGGATCGAAGGTTGGACTTGAGAGCTATGGTGGGAGAGTAAGAGCAAGAAAGAGAGAGACAAGAAATGGGAACTCCAACAGTCACAATGTGTGACCGAGCCTTCCTTTATTCAAACTATCAATAAAAGAATAAAGAATAAAGTGACGGTGACGGGTGCCCGCCACCTGCAGTGTGCCTGCAGTGTGCAGTGGCGGTGACTGTCAGTGTAGTAATACACGGGCGGCTAGGCAGAGGTGCCTTTACCCCCAACCTAATCTTACCTGTTATTATTGTGGGAAACCAGGACATATTAGGCCTCAGTGCCATAAGATGCGTAATGATAAGCACAAGGAAAAGAAAAAATAGAAAGTGCAGGAAAAGTCTTCTGGGTGTAGTATTCTACCTGCAAAGTCCAGTGTGAAGATAGAAGAGGTTAATGTCATGCAGGCCACTGATTCAAATGAGGATTCCATACTTGCAGCTTCTTCATGTGATGCCTTACAGGCTTTTGAGACACATTCTATGTATGCGCAGTGCTAGCTTTTGGATTTGGGTGCGTCATTTCATGTGACACCCTGTAGAGATTGGTTTCATACCTATCGTACCATCTTTGGTGCTGTGCATCTTGGTGATGACAAGTCTCTTGACATCATGGGCATTGGAGATGTTAGGCTACAATTTCCTTCTGGTAGTTCTTTTGTTTTGCATGATGTACGCCATGTACCTACGTTGACTCGCAGCCTTATGTCAGCTAGACAGCTTGATGATGCAGGGTATTTTGTGTCTTTTGGAAACTCTACATGGAAGATTACTCGTAGCATGCTTGTGCTTGCAAGAGGTTCCAAGTCTGGTAGCCTCTATCCCTTACTTGTACCTAGAGCTACCTTGAATCATGTTTTGTCTATGGGTTCTATCCCCCATGTATCCCTTTGTCATGCTTGTTTGGGGCATATGTGCCTTAAAGGAATGAAAATGCTCCGTGCTTTGCAATATCTTCCGCATTTTGACTCCTCGCATTTTGATTCTTGTGATCATTGTTTGTATGGCAAGCAGACTAGGAATACGCATAAAAAGTTTAGTAAGAAACGCATGGGTGAGCCCTTGGCTCTTGTGCACTCAAATGTATGTGGGCCCATGCTCTGTCTGTCACTAGGTGGGGCAAAGTATTTTGTTACTTTCATAGATGATTACTCACGTAAGGTTTGGGCTTATCCCATAAAGAGAAAATCCGATGTCTTAGATACATTTCAACATTGGCTTGCATTAGTAGAGAACCAGTCTAGGAATAGGCTGAAATGCCTAAGGTCAGCTAATGGGGGTAAGTATGTATCACGTGATTTTGAGCAGTTTTGTGATGAGTGAAATATTAAGCGTCAGTTGACCACCCCTTACACCCCTCCCCAGAATGGTGTGGCTAAACGCATGAATAGGATCATTCAGGAAAGGGTACGTAGAATGCTTAGCTAGGCTAGCTTACCGCATCACTTTTGGATTGAGGCAGTTACTACTGCAGTGCATCTCATTAACAGGTCATCTAGTAGTGGCATTGACTTTCAGGTTACAAAGGAGGTATGGGCAGGCAAGCCCCCCTCTTATGATCATTTGGGTGTCTTTGGATGTGAGGCATTCTACCATGTTCCCAAGGACAAATGCAATAAGCTAGATCCTAAAAGTATCAAATGCATTTTCATTGGCTATGGAGATGCAAGAGAGATGGGTTACCGTCTATGGGATCCGCATGTGTGCAGAAAGTGATCCGTAGCTATGATGTCATCTTTGATGAGGACAAAATGCATATCTAGCCTGAGAAAGTGGTTGAGGAAAGCAAAGTTATCTTTTCTGTCACAGAGGGAATACATTCATAAAGTCCTTGAGCCCTTCTGTATGCAGGATTTTAAGCCTATTGGCTATCCATTACCTTCTCACGTGAAGGTTTCATAGGCTGATTCTCTACAGACAAATGAGCAGAGGGTCGAGATAGCCAAGATTCCCTATACATCAGTCATGGGCAGTCTTATGTATGCCATGATAGCCACCCATCCAGATATTGCTTTTGCAGTTGGGATTGTGGCACGTTATATGGCTACACTTGGCAAGAAACATTGGGATGTCATGAAGGGTATCATGAGGTACCTAAAGGGCACAACAAATATGTGTATTTGCTATGGCAGCTAAGATATAGGAGTCATGAGATACACTGACTCTGATTATGCAAGACATGCAGATAGTAGGAAGTCCACTTCTGGCTATGTGTTCACTTATGCTGGAGGGGCTATCTCTTGGATGTCCAGGGCACAGAAGTGTATGGCTCTTTCTACTACCAGAGGCCAAGTATATTGCAACCACACAGGCTTGTAAGGAGGCTATCTAGTTAGGCTATTTGATTGCAGACCTTGGTATGACATATGTTATGTCTACATTGCATTTGGATTCTATGAGTGCCATTCACTTGGCCAAGAATCCGGTCTTCCATGCGAAGATGAAACATATTGAGGTGAGGTATCACTTCATTCGCGAGGTCGTTGAGGACAGGTCTGTTGACCTTGTCAAGATTCCAACTGAGCAGAATCCTATAGACTTGCTCATGAAGAGCCTCACTACAAAGCGCTTTGCCTTCCTCAGGAGATTTATGGGTGTTGGATGAGATGACGTCTTTTTCCTCATCCTGTTGTACATGTGTACATGTTGTATTGTCTTTTCTTTTCTTTTCTCTCTCGCTGGGGCAGATTCGCCTTTAAGTGGGAGGTTGTTGGGGGTAAAGGCGCCTTCGCCTAGCCGCCCATGTATTACTACACTGACAGTACCCGCCACTGCAGGTGGTGAGCGCTTGTCACAATCATTTATTCTTTATTCTTTTAGTGACAGTTTGAATAATGGAAGGCCCAGTCACACATTGTGGTTGTTGGAGTTCCCACTTTGAGCTTCTCTCTCTCTCTCTCTCTCTCTCTCTCTCTCTCTCTCTCTCTCTCTCTCTCTCTCTCTCTCTCTCTCTCTCTCTCTCTCTCTCTCTCTCGCTCTTGCTCTCCATCCGCCATAGCTCTCACCACCAAGATTCTTCCTCCTGGGTTCTACTTCCCTTTCAGTGGTGGCTATATGTCACAAAATAGCTATACTTTTAGTTTTTCACTTTTTTTTTTTGAAACTAGAGTACATTGAGTTATAACTCCAAAAATATTTATTCGCCAACATTTCTAAGGTATATTGAGATTTTGAAGGCTCTTTCGCCATTCATGAAAAACAAATATTGAAAGAAATATATTAAATTTGCCATAGTATTTATAAGTTATGGGATATATATAGAAACATTCGCCACATGTACATATGTACTCATACACATAGTACATACATAGACACATGTTACATACTACTTATCCCTGCTCCTTCTTTACATAAGACTCTCTCCATTTCCACATCCAAGATTTTAGTAGCACACTAGGATCAATCAACAACACTCTTGGGCTCGACTTCGGCTAGCACTAAGAGATTCTTGTGGAAAACGTTAGCATATCCTAGTCAGTAGTCATCAATAAAGGTGCATCTATTTTTGTCCTAAATAAATGTGATAATCTCTCTTTGATGCTTAGATTTGAGATGATTGAAGTAAAATTGATATGGAGCATCTCTCAGGAGGTCCCACCTAGCCTAACAAGAGGATCCAAAATTCAAATCAAATGTTTGAGCTACTAACACACAATGATAAGTAACAATGTCAATCAAGAGGTTGGGACCCTCAAGTGGTTAGCTATGTGCAATTCCTTGTCGAGTAGGGTTTTATACAAGAGGGGGTGATGCTCTAATTCTGGATGTAGACCAGGTTACATTAGAGAATGATGGAGAGAACAGAGATGTTGTTGCAGTGAGTTGGATTCGATTGAATTGTTTTGGTGGTACATTGCTACTCTACATTGCTCATGATTTGACAATCCCTACAAGCACTGTCAACTCGATGCATATGGGAAATGCACAACTAGGGATAAGCCTAAGTTCTCTAGCATTCTTCTTAGGCAACATCTTTAGTACGACTCATCGTGACTAGCAGTTGCATGGGGCATCCTTCAATATGTATAGGCGTGTGGTTCACAAGCAAGCGCATGAGGACTTGATTTTTAGGAAGGACATTCATCATTTTTTCCACATTGGCCATTTGGATTGAGACAAACTTTTGTGGAGTACTAGGGAATTACCTTCTTATGCACATAATTCAAGCTAAGTTGAGTAACACCTTAGTAGGATCGAGATTCATGCTCTATGCTAGAATGATAGTTGTGTGAACACAAGCATTTGTAGTACATGGTGCAAGTGAAACTCACAAGTCACTACATGGTCTAGGGACTAAAATAGATGTAGCTAGTTTTCCAAGTAGCTCAACAAGATAGAGATACTCTAGTATTACCTTTTTCAATGACATTTGTATACATGGCGGTATTACTTTTTTATTATAAGTCACTTGTGGATGAGGGAAGGAGAAATTTGACACAAAAGAAAAAGGCTTGTAGGTGATAAGTCTAGCAAGAGATGTTGAAGACTTTTAGAGCTAGCAATGCGGGTCGAGGGCTAGAAGTTGTACTTTAGGTGCAAAGCACCGACCTAGGTGCTTAGAGCTGAGTAAAAGCATTTACAAGTCTAATCTTTATGTGAAAAAACCTTGCATGGCTATTGATTAATAGGTGTGTGCACCCACAATGTTCTCCTAATGATAGTAACTCCATGGCTTCTTTGTGATCAAAGACAGAAATATCTACATATGCTTCCTATGGGCCTTGGAGTGTAGGGGCTCATTCCAAGTGAGTAATACTTATAAATGGCAAAAGCAATGATCATGTTGATGCCATTTTTTGATCATTTTGAAACGTGGTGTACTCTCTCAAGTGCCTCTTGTTGGATATAAGGAATGACAACAATAGCAAAAATGGCATTTGAAATGTTATGCAGTTACTTATTGCACCTTATTTTCCAAAGAGTAATGTTTATGTAGATTTTGATTATACAAATGGAAATGATGGTAGGCAAGAGAATGTTTATGCATATTTTGACTCTACAAATGGAAACAATGATAGGCAAGAGAATGTGGGCGAGTTCAAAGCTTCACAAGAGACAAAGTAAGTATGTTATGAGCTAGATTGCTATTTCTGGATTATGCCAGCACAATTTTTGATTCATTTCTCTTGAGATAATGAATATTCCCATGTAGTGTTTCCACTGTACTTTTATTTAAGTGTGAGTTGATAAGGTTTGATGTGGATATGAGATAAGTGTGTTACAATCTAAGGTTCATAGGTTGGGGCTAATAGAAAAATTGTGATTTTGTGCTAGACACTGCATTAGAGAGCATGTATGCTAAGTGTGCTACGCTTGTAAAAGTGCAAGAACTGTTCAAAAAAAGCTTATAGCACCACATGTAGTCTCTTGGATTGACTAATTGCTTGATATCTAGACATGGACATCATGATAAAGCTTTGAAATGCTCTGGGCACATCCAAGATGAAGGTCTCTCTCTAAATGCTCTTGTGTAGGTTTATACACTTACACGTGTCTAGGTCTATGAGTCAATGAACATAAACACACATTGTCTAAATTAGTGCTTAAAAGTGGGAAATGCAAGAGGAGAGAGATAGATAGATTGATAGATATGGGAGATAAGTCTTTGAATGAACGAATATAAACACACGTTGTCTAAATTAATGTTCAGGTAGCACGGGAAATGCAAGGGAAGATAGAGGAAGAGAAAGATAGATCTAGAAAAGTGTGTATATTGAAATTTCCCGTGTGTATATTGAAAATTTTAAATCTTGACAAAGGTGGAGTAGTGAGCTACCCATTCTTGCAAGATACAATGGTGGCCCTAAGGCTATTGAGCATGAAAAACCAAGATAGTGTACAACATGAAAATTAGGTGCTCCTCTACACTTCTCCAATCTTTGGAAGAATCTTGACAAAGATTCATCGATCAGGCGCCACCCAATGATAAGCTCCAACAACACCATCCCAAAGTTGACAACATCGAGTTCAAAGATCCCTCTCAACGATGGGACAATCACAATAGCAAGGTTCGTTTGCCCCAATATACTTTATTATAAGTCATGATGTATTCCACATCTGCATGAAATCTTGTGAGCTCTCATAGGGACATGGCTTTTTCTTTTGCCCCTCTTTAACCACCGACTAGTACAAGGTCTCCAATTTTCAAGCACAAAGTGATAGTAGATGCCTTGTGGTTGGATTGCCTGTACAATCCAACCTAGGTTTTTGAAGAGGTCAAAAAATTTGAATCAATGTCTACACTTAAATTGAGTGAAGCGGAGCCTCAAGAGGAAAAGGAATTGTCTTTCCAAAGGAGACTACTCATGTTGTGGGACTGATGAAGGCTTGTGCAAAGAAAAAGGATCTATTCAAGGGCACAAGGCTACATGAGGACATTTGCAAACAAGGGTTTCTTGAAAGAAGGCCCTATGTTGCAAGCACTTTAATAACTATGTATGCTAAATGTGGTGCTCTTGCAAAAGCACAACAAGTTCATGAAAAATATATTGTTCATGATGGATTCTCTTGGACTGCACTGATTGTTGCAGGAAATGAACAAAATGGTCATGGGTGATGAAGCTCTAAAATGCTTTGATAAGATGCGGCATTACCTTTCTCCATCTCAAAGCCAACATGGGCCCGTAACCAACACGACCGGCACACATAGGGGGAGTCGGGACCCATGCGTGTGCTTATCCACAACCCACTACATGGATGCCATAATCATCTTGCTTCATCATGATTCATAACAAATACCCCCTCTCTCTATATGATAATCAACCCATACACTCCCTCTCTCAAAATTAAAAAACATGAACTAAAATCTTTCTCTCTCTCTCTCTCTCTCACAATGACAACTGTAGCCCACCCAGGCTATATGCCATCACTGTTTAATCCTGCAAAGGCTTCTAGTCTATGAGAATATTATTTTGAGGGGCTCGGAAGGGGATTTATATGTGGCCAGTAAATTTGTGGATATGTACTACAAATACTACTCCCTTGCAGAAGCACAACTAGTATTTGACAATTTACCAATTCCAAATGTGGTCACACAGAATGCCATGCTCACTAGGTATGTAGAACATGGGCCTTGTGAAGAAGCGTTGAGATGTTACAAAATGCTAGTTGCAAAGCATACCTGCAGATGCTATTACATTTGTCATGTATTTGAAAGCTTGTGGGACCTTGGGGGCATTAAGATAGTAGGCTAGGAAATACATACTGAGATCAAGAACTCAGGCTTAGGAAATGATCCTACAATAGGAAATGAATTGGTAGACATGTATGGGAGGTATGGTTCTGTTGCAAAAGGTCACATGTTTTCAACAACATGCTAATAGGAGATGTTGTATCACAGACTGATCTGATGAAGGCATATTGTGAGAATCATGAGGATGACAAGGCTTTACAATTTTTTGAGGAGATGCAAGAGCAAGGTATGTTTGTGGGTGATGTAACTTTTGTCCTTTGCTTGAAGTCTTGTGGCGTTTCACATGCCTAGATAAAGGATAACGTGTGTGACTAATGAAGGCTTGTGCAAAGCAAATGGATCTATTGAAGGGCACAAGGCTACATGAGGACATTTGCAAACGAGGGTTTCTTGAAAGAAGCCCCTATGTTGCAAGCACTTTAATAACTATGTGTGCTAAATGTGGTGCTCTTGCAAAAGCACATCAAGAGTTTGACAAACATATTGTTCATGAATCATGATGGATTCTCGGACTGCACTAATTGCAAGAAATGCAAAAAATGGTCATGTTGACAAAGCTCTAAAATGCTTTGATAAGATGTAATTTATTTGTGCATTGAAAGCATGTGCCAGTGTAGAAGCACTCGTTAAAGGTGAACAAAATCATAATGATATTGTCAAATTAATGTTGTTGAAGAAATATAACATTTATGGCAATGCTTTGGTGAACGTGTATGCCAAGTGTAGTGCATTGGGAAAGGGACAATGAGTGTTGGATGAGCTTCTCGTCCAAGATTTACTCACTTGGAATTGACTAATTGTAGGGTATGCACACCATGGCCAAGGCAAGCATTGAGATGTTTTGATACGACACAACACGAGGGGCACAATCCCACTACAACAATGACCTTTATTTTTGGCTTGAAAACATGTGCCAATGTAGGTGCACAATACAAGGGTTGTTCAAGTCAAGAAATTGGGAAACACAAACTTTAATGAGCTTTAATGTGAGTTTTGTTTTCATTATGGAAGAGGGCAGCCGTCACTTTTACTCATGGCTCCCCTCTCCTTCCCTCTCTTTCATTGGTCCTTTTTTTCTGCATGGTAGGTCAAGGCCAAATGGGCATTGGGATCAGGCTCTCCTCCAAGTTCCTCTCTCTCTCTCTCTCTCTCTCTCTCTCTCTCTCTCTCTCTCTCTCTCTCTCATGTTCACCTTAGCCTCTTCCAATTGTCCTAACTCCTCTCCAAGTCTTTGAGTAGCAACCTCTGCCTCTTCCAATCGAGCAGCAGCCTGCGCCATAGCTTACAATAGCATGTGCCTCAGACCTTTTCCAATTGGCAATGTTGCTTGATGCCTTTTCCAGCTTGTTGCACCTCGGCCCTCTTCCAGTCTCACCAATCAACCTCTTCCAGTCACTGCAGTTGCCTCGGCCCTCTTCTAGTTTTCCAACAGCCTCCAGTCACCAATTGTTCCCAGTCACCTTGGCCCTCTTCCAATCGTCGCCAACTCACTGCTCTCGACAATCTCTAGTTGCTTGCCAATGCTAGTTGTCAGTGCTTCCAGTCGTCGCCACTCACCAGTTGTTAGTGCTACGATTCGTCAATGTCAATCCCTAGCTCACTACCAGTCATTGCCAACCACTGTAGTCGGTCACCACAATGCAGTGTTGTTAGAACCTCTTCCAGCCCCCAGCACACATAACACTTGCTATAGCCTACAGCAGTCCCTACACCTCCTCTAGTTCGCCATAGCCTGTGCCTCTTCCAATCGTGCTCTCCTTGAAAATGAGCAGGTGCCAGCCTCCAAGCTTCTCTCTCTCTCTCTCTCTCTCTCTCTCTCTCTCTCTCTCTCTCTCTAGTTTCTACTTAGTCTGTGCCTTAGAGGCCATGATTCTTTGATGTTTTATCTAGCACTAATCGTTGATTGCCTCTTCTTACACACGTGCAATTTGGCTCAGTGACTTGTCAGATTTTGCAAACATTGAAGCAGGCCTAGGTGATTAGTTTTTTTGCCCTTATACTGAGCATTTGTATATTATACATTTAAGCAGCTGTAAACTTTTTGGTCACCAAAAAAGCCAAGGTGGAAGTAAAATCAATAGATGAACAAACAGAAAGACTTGTCAGCAAGCACAGGAGGCAAGTTAAGTGTTTTCCTTGTTAATGGTTGTTTTTCCTTTTGCCATGCCCTCAACTGCATTCCGGCTACTAAGTTGTGCATGCTCAAGATTTTATTGCACCATTCTTCTACTTTTGATTATGTATACATTACCAATTTGTCATTCAGCTACATGCTCGGTACTCCTAGTTTGAGATACACTCAACTATTTGATATGCAGAGGTCATTATTTGTGTAGGACTATGTAGTTGAAATTTGATGTTTTTATCAATAGTACATGTAAATAAACATTGGCATCTTCCATTCTATGCATTCTAAATCATGAATTACAAGTGCACATCTCATGTTAGGGCCATAATGTATATCTCAAAGCTAAATGCAGTTTCTGTCTTGTATATGTGATCATAATCTAGTTGAATACAAAACTTATTTTGCCTAGGTTAGAGATTTGAATATACTAACAAAGGTAAATGACAAGAAAGGAAGGTGGGAAGGTTCATGATGCCTACGAAGGACTACTGAATTGACTATTGTTTTGTTTTGGGTATCTAGGCTCATGAAGTATATAAAATGAGGCAATCAGCAGACTGGATGCCAATGTTGCTGCAGAGGTGATTCGTTTGAAGGATCTAGATTTTTTTCCATACCCTAATGATGAAGGACTAATAAAAAATTGTAGTTTGCTAGATCCAAAAGCTAGTGTTTATGCCATCTTCGATACTGAGAAAATGCTACACTACATTGGTATCTCAAGGCAAGTGTGCAAAGTTCCATAAAAGCTCATCAATTGTGCTTTGATTTCTCAGCTTGATGTCTACAGGATTTATTGCATGGATGTTCAGCCACAGGCTGTTTTATAGGATCCTAATTCCTAGGTAAGCAAATAAGGAAAAGTATAATCCATGTGTATGATGTCTCTAGTAAAAGTGTTATCTTCTCCATGAAATAATGGTGGTTTTGACATTTGGCTCTTGACTTTTCTTTTTTGATGATCTAGATAAATATTAGATTATTTGCTTGTCACACTTGTTTTGTAACTTTTTCAAGGTTGCATGGAACACTTAATGATATTCTCTTTCTACTTTTGATGGTTTCTTCCTTTTCTTCAACATGTATGAGAAATCTTAGTAAAGAGACTATGTGCCAAAGAATAAAATAGCTACACATACCTATTACCAACTCCAAAGGCATCCCATGAAAGTGTGACATGTCAATGGAAGCATGAATTCAATAAAACTTTATAGAAGGAAGAGTTGGTTACTTCAATATATGTATACAAAGACCATATGCCTAATGTCTAAATCAAGTAGTTGCACAAGTGAGGATGTGCCAATCTTTAAATTGTGCATTGTGACATTGTTTAGCAAGCCCAAAGCCATATAATCATGAACCTCACCTTATCTACAAGAAAATGTTTAGCTAGAAAAATATTTAGCTAGAAATCTCTCTCTCTCTCTCTCTCTCTCTCTCTCTCTCTCTCTCTCTCTCTCTCTCTCTCTCTCTCTCTCTCTCTCTCTCTCTCTCTCTCTCTCTCTCTCTCTCTCTCTCTCTCTCTCTCTCTCTTTGTGTGCTAGGATTTGTTTTTGGGTGTGACTTGCTTAGATGGATTGTAGCTCACACTTTTTGCTTTATGTTGGCAACCAAATTCATTTAAGGTAGCAATGAATCTAAAAAAGTATTGTTAGCACAAATTCATTCTAGGCTATTCAAAGGTAAGGGATTCTTGAAACAACTTTAAATACACACAAGCATTTTGAAGCAAACCACATAGGGATTGGATTGGGACTTAATGCTAATGTGAGGTGGTGTTTACCATTGATAGTAGGATACCTTACCACATGCCAATTGTTTTCAAGAATACCATTAAAAAAAGATTAGAGAGTAGGTGGTATGGTGTGTGTGGCAGGAGAGGCCCGTTGATTGGCATGCATCGTGAATTCGGCATATGCATGTCATGAGATAGTCCTTTCTTTTCACGATGTGTGCATGTATGTGTGTGCGTGTATGTGCGCACACATCCACGTGTATGACATGAGAGGCCGTTTGACTGGCATGCACCATGAATTCGGGATATGCATGTCACGAGAATTGATAAGGCAATCCTCTCCTATCACTCACTGTGCGAACGTGTATACTCTTCACACACACATGTATGGCAAGGGATCGTTGACTGGGATGTATGTGTGTCATGAGATGGGTCTCTTGCCATACATTATTTGTATCTTTGATTATTTGTGTGTATGTATTTTGTAGTCACTTGTGAGATACGTGGATTGGCATGTGTTGTGTATTTGATGTATACATGTCATGATACTTGTCTCATGATGGGTGTGTGTGTGTGTAGGGTTGAAAGGTGCTTGTCAAGTAGGCACTCAATCGTGAAGTTGGCAAGTGAGTGTCTTTTGACAAGTATGTCACAATTGACTTGGCATTGTGTTGTGAACTCAACATAGATGTGTCATTTTGATTGTGACACCCTCCCTTCCCCCTTGGGTATGGATGGGCACCTTGTCGTGAATTCGGCTAGATAGTGTCATGATGGGCTATAAATGAATAAATAAGTGATGGGCATTTGGTAGTGTTTTCGGCTACATAATGTCCTGACACACTAGTTATTTGGTGTTGCTTGATGGGATGGGCATTTAGGTCATACACTTGACCATAAAGTGTCCTCACATGTGTAGATCTTTAAAACTCTAGCAATCTTTTTGTGTATTTATGCTTTTATGAGAAAACCACTTGATGCAATCTATGTTGCATCTTCATTGTTCAATGTCTAAATGATATCATGTAATTTTAACTCAATTTAAGTCTATATACAACACTAGTATAATCAAAGATTAATATCATGTAATTTTCTTTTTAAACAAGGATTGTATATCAAATGTTTTTATTCAAGTGATGTAATCTAACTTATGATTGGGAGGCAAGGTCTCGGGTGCCATGCTTATATGCTTTTTTTCCTTTGTCACAGACTGGGGGAATTGGCCTTGTTGAGATGGCTCTTAACGTTGCCAAAGCACTTTGCATTTGCTTGATACAGGCCATATTATCCGGTACAGAAGAGCAAATATCATTCATTAATAGCAACGATGTTGCATTTGTCAACTTTTGCAATCGAGCATGTATAGCTATGCGTGTCTTGTTGCAACAACAAGGGCTTTCACACAGTTACTGATGCAGTCGTGGATCCTGAGAAAAACTTGCATCTTTGTCGCACATCGCTCGGAAATGCACCTAAGATGCTTGAAGATCTTAGGGAGTTAGCACCATCATTTGTATCAAATGAGAAGTTGGTCTTGTGGAACATAAAGTGGAGAGAGGAGATGGCACATTCAAAGTGAGTGAAGGACTTGTTCGGTGCCTCCTCTTTGCCAAAGCGTTTGAAGACTAAAATAGGTGCAAGTCCTAGTCCCAGTTCCACAAGACAACAAGATGATCCGTCGAGGGCAAGAACTCTGTGGTGGACATTGAGGAATTACCAATGTGTGCCAACAATTGGCATTCCTTTTGATGCAACCAAGCTAGGCAAAAACATCGATGAGGGCTCCTTCGGACAGTGTGTGGAAGCCACAATAGATAATATAAGTTATTTTCCTTCAGATTTGAAATTTTGTGCCAAAATGTACAAGGGCTCTGATAATGCCAAGTTACAACAGTTTCAAGTGGAGCGTGGGATGCAAAAGGTCAATGCATCGATTGTGCGATGCATTGCCTTCACTTTTGAGCCCCCCTGGGTTATATTCTTTCCCTTGTTCAATGGTGGTACATTGAATGATGTATTGATGTGGGGTCATTTCAAGGAATGTAGATATAGAAGAACAATCGAGTGCTTGCGCAAGACATCAATGGGATTCAGCCCTAATCCTGACAAAGTGCCCAATGCAAAGGAGAAAGCTAGGATTGTGGGAGTTATCAAGAATATGCCAAACATTATTCATGCACTAGTGGATGGGATGAAGGCCATGCATAGTGCTAGCATCATCCATTCAAACTTGCATGCTAAGAACATGGTACTAGACTTTACCAAAGAGAATATCCCTAGGGTTGGCATCATAGACTGGGGTCTAATTCTCATTTTTGGCATGACAAGATCAGCAATCAACTGTGGTGGTCCAAATGATCCCATGCACCTCATAGATGAGTGTCAAAGGAAAGGAAAGTTGGAAAGGAGAAGACGACCTTGGATTGCACCTCAGATCTACGACCCACTGTGCCAGTCTCTGCCTATAGCAAGGAGTCTGATGTGTGTGCAATTGGCTAGCTCATCATCTGTCTTGTTGAGTTTTGGCACCTAGGCCAAAACTTGTGGTTGTGCAGGAAGCCAAGGGATGCCCCAGATGAAGTGATCATGCATTTGATAGAGTTAAAGGCAAGTGATCGCATGTTGGTAGATGATAGGGTTGCACGTATATCCTTTGGAGACCTCGACAACTTTTTGAGGGTAGAGTGTGGGATTGATTATGCAAAGGCATAGAGACCTCTTGTAGAGCTTGGTCCTATCTTAGCTCACCTCTTTTGAGTAACCCAACTCCCACAATCTCTACTTGCATTTTGTAAAAAAAATCTATCAGTTTTTGGAGTTTCCATGACTTGTGAATCCAAACATGTCTCGAAAAGATTGGCAACTTTGTAAAACTCTATACTCCGTGGAATGGGACTCATAATTTGTGCCTATAGATTAAGTTAGTTAAGTGCTTTTAATTTTTAGGAGTAATTATTCCAAGATTTTGTGTTTGTCTTATTCACGATTTGTTTTGTATGGTTGATAGTTTTTTCAAGTTTTGAAATTCATTGTTTGCACTGTGTCATGTTTTATATCATGGTGAAGATTTTATATCTATAAATTGTTTCTAGTTAGCAAATGTGAAACACTAGTGAGTATTCTAATGCATACACGAGGTTTATGAGTGTGAATAATCATATCTTCATATTTACATCCTAGACCACAATGCTTATCACAATGCACTTAATAAAGGTAACACTTAGAAAATTTCATAGTCACTAGAATCATTGAGAGATTTTTATCAACCTTTGATAGCTACTTTGCAATTAATTCCATGATAAACTTGGAAATCAAATTATTAACCATATCGCATTTTATCTCCATTGAGCTAGTGTCATTATTTAGTAAGGCTTTTTAAAATGTGCAACGATGTATGTGTACATGCATGTGTGTGTTATTCCTTGCAAATAATATGCTTTAATCTAAAAGCTTGAAACCAATATTTTATGGGTCATAGTTAAGTTGGTAATGGTCTATATGTTTCTTTCGATTTCAAGTTATATTTGCTTTTATATGCAACTAGTACAAAATGTGCAAGGATGTGTATGTGCACACATTTAAGGGTGTTGTTCCTTGTTGCAAACAAGGTGATTTAATCTAAAGACTTGAAACCGATCTTTTATGGTCTGTGGTTAAGTTGCTAATGGTTTATATGTTTCTTTAAATTCCAAGTTATATTTGGATTTATGTGCAATTGGTGTCAAATGTGATCATATGTGTATGTGCACGAGTATGTTGTGTGTGTTTCTTGCAAACAAGTTGCTTTGATCTAAAAGCTTGAAACCAATCTTTTGTGAGTAGTAGTCAAGTGGTAATTGTTTGTATGTTTCTTTGATTTTCAAGTTATATTTGGATTTATGTGCAATCAGTATTCTTTAAAAGTTGATATAATTTTGTAGTAGCATTGTGAAGAAACCAAATCTTAGGTATTGTTTTGTGTGTGTTTCTGTAGGCATGGGTAGATTAAAGAAACAAAAAATTTGTGAGGTTTCAAATGGAGATATTATAGCATTTTTTGGCCATCCAATAAATACCCTTGCAACCGCAAATGTTATTAATGATTCTCAAACATCAACAAATCAACCAGATACATCTATTCTTGGAAATGAAGCAAATAATGAGATTGAAACACCATATCAAATAGCAAGAGATCAACAAATTTGTGCCACTACTAGTGTTGGAGTAGTTGAAACACAAGTTACACCAACTGTACAAAATTCTCCATGTCAACCTATACAAACAAATGAAGAAGAGATGTCAAGTTCCTCGAAAAGCACACAAGCTAGTGAGAAGAAAAATAAAAGAATTTGGAGTCTTGCAAAGCGTACATTTCAGCTAGATTGGGTTAGTAAATTTCCATTCATTGAGCTAGTTATATTAGCTGATGATTCTACTCTAGAAAAGGCTCGATGTATTAGTTGCTCGTGGAAAAAGGGAGCTGATTACACACTTCAGCTCAAAATTGACACTATAGAGAAGCATGTAGGCAAGGTATATGAAAAAGCCATTGTTGATGGGCAAGAAGTAAGTCAAGTAAGATGGAAGTCTAGTGAGGAGTGTCTACATCTAAAGAATGTAGGACTATATAAGAAACATTTGCTTGAGCAAGCACAATGTGAGAAGTTATCAATTTACAACATGTTCAAAAAAATCCAAGATAAGACCTTGCAAATTAAAATCTTACAATTGAATGTATTTTTTATCATTTATAATTATTAATATATTCATAATATATTTTATATTGTGTATAATATCAAATTGTAATGGTTTTTTTATGTGCAGACTGTTTTTTATATATTAAGAAAGCTTGATGAGTATGTTGCAATGATCAAGGGTTGAGATTGCAAAAAAATTAATTTGTGTGGGAGTTGATGGAGCAACAATTACGCAAAGCCATCGCTCCAGGAATTTGTGACCGCCTACAAACTTCTATAGCGCCTTTCATGTTAGGAATTCATTGCATGGCACATAGAATGAACTTGGCCTATAAAATAGTTGATGAGTTTGATAGAGTTGCAAAGGTGGAGCAGTTGGTCAGTACATCTAGTAGTTTTTTTTGTAGGAGTTCCAAACGATATTTAAAGTTCCAAGAGATGGCGAAGGGTTTAACAAAGGGCAGAAAATTATTAAAGCATGTGAATACAAGGTGGATCAACTTGTACTTGCCAACTAGGAGATTATTAGAGGAGTACCCATCTTTAGTAGGACTCATGGATAGATTGGTAGCTCAAAAGTCGAAGGAGACTAACAAGGCATTAGAGCTTTTAATAGCTTTGACAGATTTAGAGACATTACTTACATTGATAGGTATTTCAATGTTTTTGGAATCATTATATTGCTTGTACTTTTATTTCTAATTTTGATATCTAACATTTTGTATCTTTTTTTTATAGGAATTGTTCCTTTGCTCGGGGAGCTTAATGTCCTTGTGAAGCTTGCTGAAAAGAGAACAATTTATATTACTGAATATAGAAATATTTTGAAGATGGTATGCTTGGCATTAGATTCTCTTTATGCAGATATGAATCATCCTTTGCACAAGGAGAGATTCAAAAGATGGCATGAGATCATGAACTTTCAATCAAAATCTAGCAAGAGCTTTTTAAAGATAAACAAAAATGGTACAGTATGCATCAAAGTACATTCAAGGTTGGTACATCTTTATGTCTCTAGGAAGCAAGTTCGAGGACAACTTGGTAGAAGACAACCTGTAAAGATGGAAACTTTTAATAATGTAGTGGAGAGTGTCAAAATCACATTAGCACAAGTTGCACAGTCTGTGTCACAGGAAATAAGAGAACGGTTTCCAAGGGATGAACTATTGGAGGCAATGTCAATAGTTTATCCACAGTTTTGGAACCATTAGCAAGACATGTGTGCTCTTCAAACAGATTTCAAGAAAAGAGTTCATGTTCTTAAATATCACTCTGGAAAAATGTTACAATTGCAAGGGTCTAATGCAACCTTCTCGATAATAGATGGAGATGCACTTTTGCAACAATCACAATGCTTTGGAGAGACCATGTGGAATCAATTTACAAAACTTATAGAGCCTACAAAATCCAATGCAACTACTCAATTATGGAACAAGTTGAGCATGAGTCAAGTTCTCCAAGATCGTATGCCTGAATATTTTTGACTTGTTGACTTGGCTCAAACAATGATTTTACGATTCGTGGAGGATGAAAGAATGTTTACCGAATCACCATTCAAGAAAGCATTCTTGACATCCATTTGCCATAATTTCCAGCCTTTACATGCTGCCAATGCAATGATAGTTCTGACTATTTCCATTTTAGCCACCGGACTGAAAGTCTCTTCATAGTCAAGGCCATATTGCTGTGCATACCCTTTTGCAACCAGCCTGACCTTATAGCATTCTAACAAACCATCTGACTTGCACTTAACCTTGTACACCCATTTGCAACCAATGGGGACTTTGCCTTCAGGCAACTCAATGAATTCCCATGTCTCATTTTCAGCCAGGGCTGCATACTCCTCATCCATGGCAGCACACCAGTTATCATATGTGACTGCATCATCAAACTTTGTAGGTTCTTTGTAACCTGTCACACTAGCCATATATGCATAATGGCAGGCTGAATAACCAATGTATGTAAACCTGTCAACTTGTTTTCTAACTCTCTCATATCTCTGTAACTATGGCTCACTCTGAGCTTGCCTCTCATGTGGTGGTACATAACGACTCTGCCTTGCTCCAGGCATTATAACAGACAGAATGCCCAACTCACTATCCAAACTATCACTGCTGGATGACTCATAACCTGCTGTAAGTGGACTTGTCACATCCTCAAGCATCTTTTCTTTTCCCTTATCTAATCTCCCCCTCACTTACATATCCATGTCAATGGATGTAGGAGTACGACTCCGCAACCGTCTTGACCAAGGATTTACTGTAGGTGACCCATCACCTATAGGACTACTCATAGATGTACTCACTATAGGTGTATTTTCAACATTACTAGTGCTGGCTGATCCATCAGTAGCCACTGCAATAGGATTACCATACCATGATGCCAACTCACCAAAAACAACATCTCTGCTAATCAATGTCTCATTTGTAGACGATACATTACACTTGTAAGCTTTTCGATCTTGTGCATAACCAAGGAACACACTCGTGACAGCTTTAGGATCCAATTTCTTCCTCTCTTTATCAGGAACATGCACATATGCAATGTTGCCAAATACCTTCAAGTGTGAAATGTCATCCTTATGACCATACAACCTCTCATATGGAGTTATATCATGAATTCCTACTGTAGGGGTTCTATTCAGCACATAGACAGCAATCACTATTGTTTCATCCCAATAACCATTTGGCAAACTCTACTAATTTAGAATGGCTCTTGCCGATTCCATCAGTACCCTATTTTTCCTTTCTGCTACACCATTTTGCTGCGGTGTATAGCTGCAAGTTAACTATCTTCTGATCCCATGTTTAGCAAGGTACATGTCAAAGTAATTAGAGATATATTCTCCATCTCCATCTAATCTAAGACATGAAATTTTACAACTCAACTCAATTTCAGCATGCTTCTTGAAATCCTTAAATGCATCAAACACATCATCCTTATGTTTCAGTATGTAAAGCCAAGTATACATGCTAAAATCATCAATGAAGGATACATAATAACGAGCACCACCAAAACGAAGCATTATGAGATGGACCCCATACATCTAAATGTACCAACTGCAAGGGCTATGAGCTATTCCATACATGTCTCATAAATGGAAACTGTGCTTGCTTTCCAAACTGACATGCATCACATACATGTCCAAAGTCATGATACTTGAACTTAGGCAGTCCAAGCACAATCTCCTTCTGTTGCATAGATTTCAGCTTTTGTACATTCACATGGCCAATCTACTTATGCCATATCTCAACATCCCATATAGCACCATCATCATGTGCAAACATGGCTGCTTTCAATTCTGAAATTGACGCATCAAGAGTAAACATTCTGCCATCTCTTCGGCCTCTAGCAATCAATTTGCAGCCATTACCATATTCTTCAACAAAGCATCCATCACTATTAAATCTCACCTGTAGATTTTGTTCTACCATCTATCCAACTGACAAAAGATTTTTGGTTATTGTAGGTACATGTAGTACATCATGCATGCTCTTTTTCTTGCCATCGGGCATCAACAACGGAACAATTCCTGTGTGTCGAATGTCATGTTGGGTGTCATCCCCAGTACACACATAACCATGGTGAACATACAGCCATCTCATCAAACCATTCTCCATGGGATGTCATATGATTTGAAACCCTTGAATCAATGTACCATCTCTCATCTCTGTTCTGCCTAGATGCATTCTTAGACACATGTTGCATGGCAAAAAATCTGTCAACCTGCTCATCATGAGCACCGCTAGAAGATGCATAGTGCCCATGTTGTTTGCCCTTTGCCTTCATATCTCCCTGCTTCTTGTAATAATCCTTTATAATGTGTCCATATTTGCTGCAATAACGACAGTCATTATCTCTGTTTGACCAATCATTTGACTGCCATGAACTAGATCCACCACCTCTACCATGAGGTGACCTCCCCCTGCCTCTAAAGCCATCAAAACCACACTAGACCTGTGTATTTGTGCCATGCCAGGCATTCTACTGATGCTGTCCATAAGCATTTCAAGTGTCTCCTCAATCTCAAAAATATCCACGGCCTCTGCCACCTCTACCACACTGGCTAGAGTAAAGAACAGTGTCTCTGCTTTGAGACGTATTAGAACTTGTATTCAGCCCAAGCTTAACTTCCTCATGCAATAACAAAGCAATCAGCTCATCCCAATTAGGGGATTTAGCTCTCACAGAAATAGACGTATCAAATGCTTTATACTCTTTGCCAAGTCCATTCAATGTCACTGCTATCATATCATCCTCATACATTGAAGATCCAATGGTGGCAAGCTAATGCGCTATGTTCTTAATCTCTGTAGTGTAGGCCTGAATGCTTTTGCCATTCCTAGACATGTTATTGAACTATTGCTTTAGTTGAATCTTTCTTGCATGTGTTGCATTTCCATAATTCTTCATGAGTATGTCCCATGCATCCTTTGGGGAACTGCATCCAGTAATCTCTATAAACATAGCATCAGATATACGTAAGGAAAACCAATGTAACACCTTACATGCTCTCTCAGTCCATAGCTTATGAGCCCTTTTCTGATCATTTGTCGGATTCCTTTCATGTATTTCAGGTTCAGCCTCATCACCTATACACAAGTCCCAATAACCTCTGCCAACCAAAAAATTCTTCATATGGAACTTCCATAAAGCAAAATTTTTGTTGTCCATCTTTTCTCCCACAATTTGAGTGATATTGTCAGTGCCTTGAGCATTTTTCCATAGTTGCAGCTTAGGTATTCAGTGATGTATACAACCTATAAGTATCTGACTCTTTTTCCTATAGTTCAGGACCAGTTTCCTACTATTCAAGATAGTTTCCTGCAATTCAAGACAGTTTTTTTGGCAACCTGCTTGCTGTAAACTATATTCCAACAATGAAAAAACACAGTCAAGTGAGCATAAACCAATCTCAAATCAGTTCAAAACATTCTATGGTAATGGCAAAACATCCCAGCAACAAACTACGTCCATACAAGTATCAATGTTTGTACTGCATGCAAGTAGCAGTACCAAATACAGCCAGCCCACTACTATAACCGGCAATATTTTCTCTATTAAAACAAAAGTATTCAGACCTCAAAACAGCCCCAAAACATCTCATTTAGTTTCCACTCTATGCAGGACTTGACAACCAGTCAGAATATATTGCATGTATGTCAAGTGAATATGATAGGTATCCTTCCTGCAGACAATAACCCATCAATACCCTAGTATAACCAGCAACAAATTAGTCCAAACTTTAGACTTTCAGCACTCACAATATCCCAAAAAGCATCTACCACTCAAGTGATATGATCCAAGTATTTGTCAGTAGTAGCAAATAAGCATCACAGATGCTTCAACCCTGTAGGTATATTATTTCCAAATTCAGGACAGCAACCAGTTCACTGTTTCTAGCTTGTAAATAAGCTCCAAAACTGAGCATTTAACACTCCAATATCATTCTCAAATGCATGATAATAAGGGCATATACATTGTTAGGATGAAAGCCACTAGTGCCTTGGAATCACCTGTTGTTTACTGCAGTAAATAGCTAGTCTGCACAAGTCTGTGCTGAATATCTCAAAACCTGTGAGAAATTTGAAAAAACTTTCTTCTGCAAAGTTGTAGACCACGTCAAACAGTCAGGATAAGGAGGCTATTTCTCCAAAAACCATTTTTGTAGCAAGATATAGCTTCTATAAAAAAATGGGTTGCAAGCACAGTCTCCTTTGATGACATTTTCTTCAAATTTGACGTCTTTATGTCAAATGGCCATTGCCAAGCCTTCAGGCTTCAAGCATTGAGCTCTGATACCATGTTGGAAGAGAGGGAGAGAGACAGAGTGGAGCGAAAGATGAGTCTTAGCTCATTGTTGTTCTTCTTTCATTATTCTTCCATCATACTAACTGAAAGAGACTTACACACATAGGTATGACTAACCAAGACTAACTATGCTTAAGTGACTAACTACACCAACTTATTGAATGTCACAAACGTGTACAACTATATCTAGCTAATATCGATCACACACATAAAGATAGACTGGCTGAAGAGTAATGAGAGCTTGATATTCTAACATTGGATAAGGGAAAAGAAAAGATGCTTGAGGATGTGACAAGTCCACTTACAGTAGGTTATGAGTCATCCAGCAGTGATATGCCTGGAGCAAGGTAGAGTCGTTATGTATCGCCTCATGAGAGGCAAGCTCAGAGTGAGTCACAGTTACAAAGATCTGAGAGAGTCAGAAAACCAGTTGACAGGTTTACATACATTGGTTATTCAGCCTGCCATTATGCATATATGGCTAGTGTGATAGGTTACAAAGAACCTACAAAGTTTGATGATGCAGTTACAAATGATAACTGGTGTGCTGCCATGGATGAGGAGTATGCAGCCCTGGCTGAAAATGAGACATGGGAATTCGTGGAGTTGCCTGAAGGCAAAGTCCCCATTGGTTGCAAATGGGTGTACAAGGTTAAGTGCAAGTCATATGGTTTGTTAGAATGCTATAAGGCCAGGCTGGTTGCAAAAGGGTATGCACATCAATATGGCCTTGACTATGAGGAGACTTTCAGTCCAGTGGCTAAAATGGCAACAATCAAAATTGTCATTGTGTTGGCAGCATGCAAAGGCTAGAAATTATGGCAAATGAACGCAAAGAATGCTTTCTTGAACGGTGATTTGGTTGAGGAAGTATATATGGAGCAGCCCGAAGGCTATGTTCACCCGGACTTTCCTACACATGTATATAAGCTGAAAAAGGATTTATATGGACTGAAATAGGCACCTAGAGCATGGAATTCTCGGATCAGTAGTTATTTACAGCAACATGGATTTAGATTGGGTGATGCAGTTCACAGTCTGTTCACGAAGAAGACAAATCATGAATATGTGTTTCTAGTGATTTATGTAGATGATCTTATCATCACTGGAGATGATGAAGAGGGCATTGCTGAAATTAAATCGTGTTTACAAGCTGAATTCAGAGTCAAAGACCTTGGTGAACTAAAGTATTTTCTTGGGATTGAGGTACTCTCTATGCCTCAAGGTATATGGCTGCTACAAAAGTAGTATGCTCATGACATGTTTTAGAAGTATGGTATGGCTGAATGCAAGCCTATGGAGACACCTCTTGATCAGAATGTCAAGCTGCATATTGATGTTGGGAATGACATAGAGAATGTGACCATGTATCGATAGATGGTGGGTAGCTTGATATACTTGACTATTACTCGCGTCCTAACTTATGTTATGCAATGGGGATGATTAGTCAATTCATGTAGAAGCCTTGCAAACCACATTTAGATGTAATTAGGAGGATCATGAGATATGTAAAGGGTACTACAAATTATGGGTTATTTTATGCATATAGAAAATCCCTTGACTTGACAAGGTTTACTGATGCTGATTGGGCTCATTATGCCTATGACAGGAGGTCAACCAATGGTTATGCATTTGGATTGGGCAGTAGTATGATCAGTTGGAAGAGTAAGAAATAGCCTACTATTGCATTGTCTAGTAGAGAAGCTGAGTACAGAGGAGCTGCTTTAGCGGCTTGCAAAGCAGTTTGGTTGATGAAACTGCTGAAGGACTTGGGAATACAGCTAGAAAGTAGAGTGAGATTGCATTATGATAACCTCAACGATGTTATGTTGGCTAGCAATCCTGTCTAACATGCTAGGTCCAAACATATTGAGGTTCACTACAATTTCATCAGAGAAATGGTTCTTACAGGGCAGATTGACTTGATTCATGTGAAGATTGAAGACCAGGTAGCATATATATTTACCAAGTCTCTTGGTAAAGAAAAGTTCATATATTTCAGACAGCTACTTGGAGTTTATCAAATGGTTTGAGCTTGAGGGGGAGTGTTAGAATATCAAGCTCCTGTTACTCTTCAGTCAATCTATCTTTATGTGTGTGACTGACATTAACTGGATACAGTTGTACACGTGTGTGACATTCAATAATTCGGTGTAGTTAGTGACTTAACCAAAGTTAGTCTTGGTTAGTCATACCTATGTGTGTAAGTCTCTTTCAGTTAGTATGATGGAAGAATAATGAAAGAAAAGAACAATGAGCTAAGACTCATCTTCCGCTCCACTTTGTCTCTCTCCCTCTCTTCCAACAGTTTAGTGTTATGGTGTTTTCAAAAAAAAAAAGCGCAACAAGTTAAGTAAAACTTGGATACTTGCATGAGATTGTATGTTTCCCATCAGTACTTAATAGAGAACTTTCCCTATAACTGAGCTTTGGCATATTGGATATCAGTTAATACTCAGTGAAATCAATTGGATATCAACACAAGGTCAACATCAATACCATCATCATCATCAACAAAACTACATGAAAATGATGAAGTTCCTAGTACTGATGGATGGGAAGCCTAAGATAATCAAGTTGCTATTTGTGTAATCAACCTAAATGGTGAAGCTTTTGTATAGACAATCCAAGTGAATGTTGCACTGTGGCTCATCAATACATCATTTTTAGGCATTTGCTCACATAAAAGTTGAGCTTTAATCAATGTGTATTGACTTGATTTACCTTGCTTTAGTTGTACTATTTTCTTTGCAATAACACGATCATTGGTTGAATTATCTTTCATTCAATGTTTTTTCTATGTTATTATTAAGAAAACTTTACCATCTTGAGTTCAAAAATAACACTTTAGACCTTCTGTTACTTTATTATTTTCATAAGAAATATTCGCCAACCGATTATAAGATATATTTGGTTTAGAGAACAAATCGCCACACTTTCGAAAGTCTAAAATACAAGTTTTGCCACATATTCTATAACATGAAAGTATACATTGGCTCTTAAAATCATCTATGCACCTAGCTCTTTCATATATACACCTATATTTGAGTAAAATCATATGGATACTATCCTTTGGGATTGCATGCTACCTTATTTACAAGAATTAGTAAGCTTTCATAGGGATGTCCAAGACTTTGTTGGAGAATAGCTATTTTAGTCTCCATCAATGGAGTTGGATTGAAATTGGATGTTTGTAATATTTTTGTTTAGTGAATTTCTAATAAAAAGTTCTATAACTTGTGTCATACCACCCATTTAATTTATACATTCCTAACATATTCATGCAATCCAAAAGTGAAATACTTTTGTGTTTTAAAAGCACACACAATATTTGATTGCTAAAGTTAGGACATGCTCAAGGACATGGGGCTCTTAATTTTCATCCCACCCTCTATGGTGGAGCTCATTGAGCACATTGTGTAAAAAAAGCATGAGGAATTGAGTTGGGGCAAAGATGTTGAGTGTTGCACATGACACAAGTGGTCTACAATGAGACTTCTATATGTGTTACTAGAGGTAGAAAGGTAAGTAGTATTAATGTAGATTTTCATTATGCTAAGAGCATTTATATGCAATAATATTAAATATAACCCTCCTTTTTTAAATTGCACTCAGTAATATTATCTCTTGTATTTGAAATGGAACTACATATAATGAAAATACTAGTATACATGCACAAAGATGTTAGATATGGAGGAGTAATCCCTCCATAATGCCTAATAAATGATATACAATGGCTAGCATGTGATCCCTTGTTTTCATATAATCAAAAGGTGATTATTATCCCATAATGTACTATTAGCATCTTGATTATGGATTTTCTATCAAGTAAGGTTTGTTGCAAGTGGCATGCAATGGCTACTTGGACATTTTACAAATATATATAAGAGAAGGAGAAAGAATCCTAGATTTTAATGTAGGTTGTGGTGACCTTACATCAATAGAATTGGATTTCTGCAAACAACTCATATGTTTGTATCACTTTGCTAATAAAGGGGAATTAAGCTAATAATGAATCCACCAATAGGAATACAATCCCACGAATTGGACAAGGGACCTAGAAAACTAGGAACAAAGACATAGAAGGGACCAAACCAACACATTACTAAGAGAAGAAAAGGGTCGTTAAGATTATGAATACATCTCAAGCTAGCTTACTTGACCTCATAGATGCACTAGTGGGTCAGGAGGCAACTACTATGGTAGGCACCAACTCAAATGAGAATAGTCTAGACCTTGACCTTGACCTTAACATGGCTAAGCACCCAGATGACATCCGATGACTTGTCACACAATACGACCAGTAGACGATCATAATGCAACATGGGAGACTAATAGCTGATGTCATAGCCAATCTTGTGAAAGAAAGGAGACTGGCAAGGATAGCATTACAGTGCATTGCCAGTTATAGCCAAGAGCAAAGGGCTCAGAGGTTGCATAAGGAGAGAGAGCTCAATGAGGTCCACAAGATCCTAGCCATCTTAGGTAGGAACAGAACGGGAGGTAATGCTGATTAGGGAGAGAGCCCTAGAACCTGATCTTATAGTCAATGAGCTACTCACAAAAAGATTGATGGACAACTTGGCAACATCATTGCTAACTGGTTGAGAGTCACCCCAAAATGCAAGGAGCCAAATGAAAATACCCATAGTTGCAAAGCAACTTGATAAATACCAGGCTGGCAATGACCCCTATAGCTTCGTCAAGTAGTTTGAGCAAGTGTGCGATGTTGATAACGTCACGGACCCCACTCAACAACAAGCATAAACCTTTGGTCTTTGCTTGGGAGACAAGGTATGGACTTGGCTCACCAATCTAGACAATGTTGAATGTAATGAATCCACCCAGTTGAAAGATCTCTTCACCAATAAATTCTTAGAGGCAGGATACTTCAACAACATCATTGTTAAGAAATTGAATGTCAATTTCCAGAAAGGAAAAGAGAATATACGAGACTACGTCACACATGTGAGGAGTCTCTATAAGAGGATACCTGCATAACTAAGTGACCCAATGAGAGAGTGGTCTCTACCGCATTCATTAACGAGATCCACAATAAAGAACTCTATAAGGCCCTTGCAAGCATCTCGAACATGCAAAGGGATGTGATTGCCAGAGCCTTTGAGGAAGCCATACGGGTAGATGACTTGCTTAGGGAGAGAAGCTCTCAGGCTGTGCGACAAGGTAGCAATGCAATTAGAAACACCAAGAGAGCTATAGCAACTAGTCAACGAGTGGCCCCTAGTGAATAAGAAAAAACGAAGAGTGTTGAGTAGACCCAAGCTATAGCTGACCTAAAAGTGGAGTTGGTTAGACAACAAGGGTCAATACGAAGACCAGTACGACCTCACATGCAATGTGTGCACCATGGAGGGAACCACCTACCTTCTGAACGTCCCGATCCCAGATCAAAGCCCTGTGCCAATTGCGAAAGATTCGGGCATGACACCATGCACTGTCGGTTGCCAAGATGGTTGCCTTATCCATAGCCTTACACTCCATATTAACCACGAGTTAGAAAACCATATTTCAGAAGGGGAGCCCCTTTGGCTCTCCTTGCACCTAATGATTCAAAGCCAACACCGAGGATAGAGATCAATCTGATAGGAATCCCTAGATCTCTAGTACCTATCGTGACCCATCCACTAAGCAAAGCTCTAGTGCACTTTGTGGAGAACCACTAGAGGAAGATTCTTACTTGAGCCCTTATGTCTCTTATGACGAAGAGGGCAATTCCATATTGATGGACTATAGGTTTGTGCCAATCATAGCCTTAGGCAGAGGAAGAGGAAGAGGCCCAGGAGGAGCTCAGAACCAGAAACCCGTAGCATGTTGGACATGTGGCCATCTAGGACATATCTTGACTCGTAGCCCTAAAAAGGAGCAAGAAAATAGAGAAAAGATTGAATTGAGGTGTCCAGAATGCGGAGTCACACATCTATTCACTGATTTCCTTAGGCGAAAACCCTCCACTAGCTCAGCAATCATGCCATCTAGGCCACTCGGACTCTTTTGTGTCGAGTCACCCAACAACGACACCACATCTATTCCCCTAAATATCATGACATGAGCTTAAACAAAGTAGGCCATATCTCATTAACTGGACCTAGCAACCTGGATGCATCCTATTTAGGAAAGAGGAGTTAGCGACAGAGGAAAAAGAGTACTGAAGCAAAAATAAAGCTCATAACTGAGAGTGAGACCATATTAATCAAGGGAAAATAGGTCACGAATGTTGAAGTAGAAAGATCTACTCCTAAGATCTATTCTAATCGGTAGCTGAGCACTGTGGATAAGTTCAAGGAGTGGATAAAAGAAGCACAAGCTCACCTCTAAGATGTCAAACCTATCATTGAAGACAAGATTAACGAACTCTCAACCTTGAGCCCACTACCCTCTCCCACATATCTGAGGGTAGGAGAGACAACACCACCATGTGAACAACTACATCGGCATGATGAGGGGGCCATGGATACATGAACAGCTCACAAGCATTGGTAGGGAGCCCATGGAGCTAAGGAGGGAAAGACAAATGGCAAATTGCTAACCTTACTAATAACAACTCTTGTGACATTGTCATTGGGAGAATTGCTTAGGCAAAACTCTGCACTTTGGCAAGAATTGAAGCGATGGATAGAACACAGTAAAAATGACCATGAGCTGCAAGATCTTCCAAACCACGATACCTTGAGACACATATCAAGCCTAACACTGAATCCAATATTTGAGTCCCCATAAGTAAATGCCTTTTGGGAGGACACTGAGATGCACGTAGTCTTACTTGTAATTGCCTTAGGGGGGATACTACACGAAGGGGGATAGTAGACACGAGAGCAAGGGTTAGTACTTAGTCATGCAGTCTTGCAAGCTCGGGGAAACCCACCGATAGAGATTGCAAGGCTCAATGTCACTCTAGCAAATGGGATGAAGGTTAGACCCCTTGAAGTCCTAAAGGATTGGCCACTAAAGATAGCAGGAATCCAAGTCTCAATGAACTTCATAGTTATGAAAGGAGTGGATTATGATGTCATGCTTGGCAGACCTTGGATGAGAAACACTAGAGTAATAGAGGATTGGGATAATGGGCTGACACATGGAAAACCTCACCAGTGGACTTAGATGTCATCTCTACCCTGGTAAAGGGTGACTCGAGGTCTAGAAGCAATTATGGACCTCTAACAAGGTACATTCCCTGCCTTGAGGATAAGCGAGACTGGATGCACGTATTGGCAACCATTGATCTTCCATTCTCAAAGGATGAGGGTGGATCCATGCAAGCTACAGACTTAGCTAGCAAACATAAGATTTCCCTCACTTCTAACCTACCCACGATACCCTTATGCATGATGGCTAAGAGTTCCATGGATCAACCAACACTGATCACTTATCATGTCCCAGCCAACAAATGTGAATTCTACAAAATTCTCGAGTACCTGTCAAGTCAGCTTGCAGGTAACCCAACTGTTAATTTAAAGCCTCTCTCAAGGATCTTATGGAAAGCAGAGAGTGGTAATTGACTACGATGCATGACCTGAATTTTTTGTGTAAGTAGACTCCCATGACAACTGTGGCAGAGCTTGGAAGTAGAAACCCTACTGGCAACATACAATCCCAATATGAGGATTCTGATGATGAGTACGAAGACTGTTATTCCTTTAGTGGAGAGCAAAGAGGAACAAGAGACCATAGAATATGACACCAAGGGAAGAGTAATTGAGTAAATTATAATGGACACTAAACCCCGAGAGGTCAACATAGTTTGAGTGAGCAAAGAAGTTTCCAAGGTTAATTACGATCGAGCTTGGTTACAATGCCTCAAGGTGGTAGAATAGGAGCTAGCGAGACAAGCTCATCCTTGCACCACACCATTATTTGGAGTAGAGTCAGCTTTAGAGTTGTGAGCCTCAGGGGAGACATTCTCTTCTAGTGGGGATGACGAGTACAATTCTGAGTCAAAGGTGAGCTTTGATAGTGATATCGAGATACCTCAACCACTTTGGACCCGACACACTAAGGGGGGCCTTCCAGTCCACCCAAGGTGCAAAAGGCTAAGGAAGGAGAAAAGGAAACATGCAAAGTCTTCAGAAGAGCTAAATGACAGAAGCAACCCCAAGACCTACCCAAGCACTTCACAAAGTACAAAAAAGGTGATAGAATAGTGGTGTTGGTAGGAGCCAAATGGGAAGGGCAAGCCAGTGAACCCATATTGAAGGACCAACCAAGGTTAAAGAGGTTAACCTAGTAGGAGGGGAGGACAAGCCTCGACCCATGTACATAGCGGACGACCTAACTAAGGAGAAGCGTGATCTCATAAATCTCCTAAGGGAATTTGGTGATGTCTTTGCATGGTCCTTAGATGAGTTGAAGGGAATAGATCCAAGTATTGTGACTCAGAACGTTTCCATGACCCTAATGCAGCAACAATCAAGCAATGACCATATACAATGAATCTTAAGTATGTACACACTATAAAAGAGGAGATTGATAAGCTATTGAAGGTAGGATTCATTTACAAGATAGAGCATAGGGTGTTACCTATATTTGTAGTCATAAAAAATAATGGAAAGATTCTAGTGTGCATAAACTATAAAAAGGTCAATGCAGCCACCAAGCAAGACAATTATTTGCTACCATATATGGAGCATGTGCTAGAGAGAGTGGCAAGAAAGGAAAGCTATAGATTTTTGGATGGCTTTCCATGCTACAACCAAGTACAAGTCCATCTAGACGGCATGCACAAGACTGCATTTGCCACCGAATGGGGGGTGTTTGCCTATATAGTCATGCCATTTAGACTAACTAATGCTCCTGCTACCTTCTAGTTCCTCATGTGTGCCAATTTCAAGGACATGCTCAAGAAATGGTTGAAAGTCTTTGTCGATGACATGTGCATCCATACCAAGTAGGAAGAGCACTTTGAAAAACCGTGAATAGTCTTTGAACGGTCGGCAATACAGTCTCTCATTGAACCCCTTTAAGTGCTAGTTTTGGACGAAGTATGATTGCATCTTAGGACATGTTGTGTCAAGGATTGGGATAGCTATAGACTTTTCTAAAGTCAAGGTGATTATAGACCTTCCCCCTCTGACCAACTTTAGGGGAGTTCAATGTTTCTTAGGCCACACATGATATTATCGACAATTTGTACTAAATTATGCATTGATTGCTAGACCCTTGTGCAAGCTACTAATAGTATTTGAGTGGAACAAGAATATCAGCAGGCCTATGAAAGGCTTAAACAAGCATTAACTTTAGCTCCTATCTTAAGAGCCCCAGATTGGTCCATTACCTTTCATGTGCACATCATTGCATCAAAATTTATTGTGGGGGTAGTCTTGTGCCAACCTTGCGAACATAACCTAAATTGTCCAATGATTTTTGCTAGTAGATAGCTCATTGAGATAGAAATGAACTACTCCACACAATGGAGAGGAAAGGGTTAGTCATGGTGTTCACCATAAAGAAGTTCAGACACTTACGGCACCCATCACCTTCTTTGTGGATCATCAAGCATTGCTTTATCTTGTGAATAGACCTTGCGCAATGGGAGACATTGCTCAATGGTTACTTTTGCTTTTGGATTTGACTTCTCTGTGGTTGTACGCAAAGGCAAACAACATTATATGGAAGATCATATTTCCTGCATACCCACAGGAGAAGCCGCTAGACAAGGAATCAATGATGACCTACCATATGCACACCTTTTTAAAATGTCTACCGAATGAGAATTGTTTAGAGCAGACCTCACACCATATTGGGTAGATGACATAGTCCACATAGTCGAGAACAGACTACCAAAATGACCCATAGAGAAAGCTAGATTAAAAAGACTAATCTTGAAGATCCAACCATGTCAGTTGATTGCAAGTCAACTGTATAGGGCATGATAGGATGGACTTTTAAGGATATGTATCTACAAACACAAAATGTATTATGTGCTCAAGGAAGCACATGATTGAATAGCTGGAGGGCACTTCAGTGTGGAGACACTATAGCATGCAAGGTGCTCCAATCCCAATTGTGGTGGCCAATGGTATTCCGTGATGCAGCCAAGTTTGTGAAGCATTGAGATAAGTTCCAAACAGAATAAAGTCCCTACTTGTAAGGACAAAATGGAGTTGACCCCAATGATTTTGTGCCAACCATTCGAGAAGTGGGGAATCAACTTCGTCGGTCCTATCATCCCTACAGCTCAATACTCCCGAGCCAAGTATATCATTGTTGCCATGAACTTTCTCACCAAGTGAGCAAAAGCTCGAGCAACTTGCAAGAATGATGTTAGGACCATGGCCAAGTTCCTTTGGGAGCAAGTAATCTCATGGTTTGGTTGCCCCATAGACTTGGTTAGTGACCAAGGCACACGCTTCATTAATGAAGTGATCACTCACTTGTTATCCACCTTCTTATTAATAATCCATAGAAAGTCCTCTCCATATTATCATCAAGCCAATGGACAATCTGAATCCACAAACAAAATCTTGGTGGGTGCTCTAACAAAAGTGGTCATTGCCAGCCTCACACAATGACTAGGACAACAAGCTCATGGTAGTTTTATGGCATATAGAACAGCCTAGAAAATAGCTGTAGGATAGACTCCATTCAGATTAACCTATGGAACCAAATCTATTTTTCCAATGGAATTCTTCGTTCCAAGCTTGAAAATAGCAATCCAAGAGAGATGGGAAGGCCAAGAAGCATGGAAAAATTGGTTATTAGAGATATAACGTCTATCATCTCATTGCAACCTATGCTCTAATTTGCAAAAAAGACATGCTGCAAGAGTTGGTTTGACCAATACATCAAGCTACGAAACTTTGGACAATGAGATTTAGTCTTTCTATACTCAACCTTGAAAGCTCACAAAGCCCGTACTGCCACTGGAAGCTAAATACAATGTCCACCCTAAGGAGGGGAGTAGTACAACACAATGTACTCCCATAGTATCTTCATAGCTGCATCTAGAAACCCCAATGAGATCTACGGTCCAAACACTCAAGTGGGTCCCTAATTAATAGACCACAGTTTCACAAATGTTAATAATTGGGAATGCATAGTTTCCATGCCTCAAGCTCTAGGCCTAAATAGTAGAGTTGGCACTCCTATAGTTCACATGTGACCAAGTAGCATTGGGTTCCAAAGGCCCTACTACGAGTCCAAGGATACTATGAGAGTAACACCCTACTATGGTTGCCTAAACTCTCGAGTGCTATGCATGATCCTCAATCTCATGCCCCAAAGACCAAGCTTTAGAAATGTTAATCAAAATAAGGGAGGAAAAAAACTAAAAAGAAGGGTGCCCAATTCTTAAGTGCTTAGATGGCCTATTGACCCAACGCTCAATCCAAGAGTCCATGAGCAACCGCTCATGAGTGAGCTCCCACCTACTAACAACTCTAAGATGAACACCACTACAAAACCTGATGACAAAGTGCCAATTGAACTTCAAAACTTGCAAACCAATCCTACCACACCCACTAAGAATCTTCAAGTGGAAGCACCCCGCATCAACTTGTCATGTTCAACTAAACCCAAACCACCAAAAGCAAACCTTAGCTCACTTCCACCACGATGATTCATTCTTGAAGTGGCTTCCAACATGGCCATGGACATAGGGGATAACTTGGCAATGTGCATTTGATGACTAGATTCAGCTTTCACATTGTTTGTTAGAAGTTATGAACGACCTAAGCCTACTTGACGAACCCATAGCAAATGAGGTATGTTTCTTGTTGTGCTCTTGGGAAGAATACAAATTCATTTTTATTAAGACTCACACTATTGCAAATGAGATGATTGGCAATGAAATGTCACGAGAAAAAGCCATAAGCCAATGCTTGATCACATCCTATAAGAAAAGTACAATCTCCATACCACCAAAGGAACTTTCCAAACTCCAATGACTTGTTGAATCCGAGTCCAATTTCTTACACACATCGCATAATTTGTGCCTTTCATGGGTTCAAGAGGATGACTAATGTGGAGCGATGACATGCCAACAACACTTTTGAGTATAACGTGAACTATTATGGCTCCCATCTCATTTAGAGTGTTGGCCATAACTAGGAATCGGCCATTAGAAGACAATATAATGCTTTACCCATACTTGGATAATATTGTACAAGATGCTGGGGATGGATAAAAAGATCTACACAAATGAACGAATCAACTTAGCTAACATTCCAGACCCCACCATTCGAGTGCAGGCTAAAATGGTCCACACCCTTTTTTCAATCCAGAGATATAATGTTCTTATGAATAGAATAGGCATACCATTGCTGGAGAGCCTTATATTCAATGCCTTGGACGAGGTGAATTGGAATGCTTATGTTTCAAAGACAATACATGCATTGACAAAGGTACTAGCCAAAGCACCAAGTGTGGTAGGAGAGGAGTCTTCGGCTACCACAACGGAGTCCGAGAGGGAAAAAATTGCCTCCAAGGCTTCAACTGTAGGCATTTTAGGAGTGTTAATGGCCATCATCCAAGAAGCTCTAGGGGAGATGAAAAGAGAAGTAGTAGAGGAGACCCCTTAGCCATCACCAATCCAAGAGGAGCATCACTCTCCCACCCTAGCAAGTCCGACCATCTCGCTTTTAGTAGGAGAATAGGGGGAAGAAGAAGTCCACAAGGAGTACCAGGACAACATGGAGAGAATTGCTAATGAAAAAGAGAATGACCAACCATCTCAACTGCACGAAGCATCGATCATCAAGAGGATGGTCAGTGAGTGGCAAGGCTAAGAGTTGTTGACCCAAGGGAGGGAGGAAAAAGATCACCCTCAAAATCCCCATAAGAAGAACTTGATCCACCTTCAAGGAAAATAGGGAGCTACAAAGGGTGGAGGAGGAATCGAAGAGATTAGAAGAAGAGCACAGGAAGAGGCAAGAAGAGGAGGAAGAACAACTAAGGAAAAAGGAGGAGGACGGATTGCCCTAGCCATTCGGAGATTTATGGAGCAACCCTCCCTAATCTTAGGAATTGGCAATTATGAGCCTAGCAAGAGAGGGTGTGCCAAGCACAAACCTAGCAATAGAGGAAGCGAGACCAAGACCGAAGGGGTAGAAGGCAAGGGTAAAGTCCCTCTACACCCAATCCCACTAGTCATGGCTATGCCAATAATCACCCCAATACAAGGACCTATGGAAGGGATGGTCAACAAAAGCAACATCATGGCCTGGGTATAGTACTTAGTTAGCAAAGTATAGAAAATTATGCGTGCACCTAGTGGGTGCGCCCCCCTTGCAGGAACAAAGAGGCCACAACAGTTGACGTAGAATCATGCCAAGGACCAAAGATACCCCCCTGAGAAGTGTTGACCACTTTGGTGCCTTCAGCCATATGCAACAATGAAAATCAGGATGAATTAGTAAATGAGTTGCAAAGCCAACTCAACAAGGCAAGGTCGTGCTTACGGAGCTTGAAGAAGAAAAGATTGCATTCACATCCTACATGGTGGAGCAAGCAAGAGTGATGACCATCATAAATAGGGAAGAATTCGCGCTTAAAGAGGCCTTAAAGGCAAGGGAGGGAGAAGAGAGTCTAAAAGAGTTGTATGACGAAGAAAGAGAGAAGGGCATCTCCTTAGAGAATATGTGCACCTTCAACTCCCGAGAAAACAAATGTCTAGAGCTAGAAATAAAGGAGTTGAAGAGGCAAAGAGAATAGGCAAGGATAGAGCTGCAGGTAGTAAGGAACCAAAGAGATGAGGAGGCTATGAAGAAGCTGATATGGAGCTACAAAACCAGTGTCAATCAGCTCTCCATGAGCAAACCATATTAGTAGGTGGAATATAATAACCAAGAGTAAAAATAAATGCACACACTGTGGTGGGAGAGCAAGAGTAAGTGATTGCCACTCTGACCTGATACCAAAATCAAGGGCTAGAGTAGATGAAGGAGAAAGCAAAGGAATGGATAGCTAGGAATGAAGACATAATCAAAGACTTAGCCTACAAGCTGTCCCATTCTGAGAGTGAGCACCTCTTGGCAAAAAGCAAAGTCGCAGCTATCAAGAGTAGGAATGTTGAAGCAACAACGCGTATTTTTTAGCATAGTATTGAATGTCATGTAGCTAGGAGGAGAAGAGACATTGGAGCACCTAAGAAGAAAACTAGAACTAACAAGGAGGGAACTATAACATGGACTCTATGCCAAGGCACCTAAGCTTAGCACCAACTTGGGAGTAGAGGAGCAATGTACTCACCTAATCTCAATTGGCTTAACCACATAGGGACTCTCCCTACTAGGGCTTGGGGAGCAAGAACAACAAATGCAACCACCTCAATAGGAGCCATTGGAGTCAATCCAGGAAGAAGGGCCTGACTTTAGGAAGAACTAGTGCACGAACCAAGCCCCCCTCTGTAGCCACAAGTACAGCCAAAATAGCAAGGGAAGGAAGCAAGGCCACTTGAAGGGATAGTGAAGATGAGGCACAAGTGCATTGAGCGAGTGGAACATGCATGCAAGAAGTTTCAAGCCAAGACACCACAAGTGGTTGCAATGTTGGAGCAATGGGAAAACTGCAGCCAAAACCCTTTGACTTCTCCTTCACCTTCCCTTGCACATTGGACAAAGTATTATCTCCCAGGATGGTGGAGGATATTGTTAAACTTTTAGCAAGGCTAGGAAGGAGATGGCTAGAGGAACAAATGAGGCACCTCACAAGGTGGCAAGAGGAACCTGCAGACTACTAGGAAGATAAGGCGATAGAGGTACCTTAGAGGGTGAAGGGATATGAGGCATAGCCTAGGTGGCATAGGAACATCTAGAACTCTAGCTTAGAGGCCTCAATCGCCTCTTCTCCAACACCCTACTCCATGAACTGGATGATTCTATCTGCATGCCCTACCCAAGAAGGTTTGGAGTTGATTTCAACCAAGAGGTGCATTGGCAGATATAACTTTCCTTTGATCTACAATATCAATGCCTCAATCCCTGAAGAAATCTTGATCTTCACTGAAAGGGACCTCTGCCCATATATAGCAAGTTTTCTCAAAGACTTCTTCTCATGCCCTGACCTTGCCTTTATCACCACATGTAACTACGTCTGCCTATTGTGAATATTAATTTAAAAAAACCTACTGTAGAGGAAGAGCAGTTGCCATCCCTCTTTTTTTTATCTCAATGGGGGGATAGATAGTTATGCAATGATGCACCACATGATGAGAGCCACTCTCTTGCCAGCATTTAGTTTGAACCTCTTAGGATATATGAGTGATAGTAGATTCACTGAGTGTAATCAGCCATTTTTTGTCATCCACTCCACTCAAGGTAAGAGCCAATTTAAAGGGATATTTGCAGAGCAAGGCATTCCTAAGTAGAGCCCTCAAGCTGCCAAGTGACCTAGCCCCTGCTCATCAACAGGATGCTTTTTAATGTGCTCCCCTTATAATTCCAAAAAAAAAAGAGAAGAAAAGAACATAAAAGAAAAAGGACAAGGACAAGAAGGAAAGAGGTGGAAAGGAAAGAAATACCACAATGAAATTAGCCCATTTGTACTCTATGAGTGCCACAAGCACTATACCTAGGGACTACCCTAGCCCCTTCCCCCACTTCACATACTTAGGGTATATCAAGGGCAGGACACACCTAGGGGCTCCCACTTGCCTGCAGTTAGACATGTCTCCCTAAGTCATACCCATAGTACCTTCTCTTGTACATGAACTAGGACCTCAAGTGTGGGACAATACCACGGGCTTGCCTAGGGTTGCGATCCAACTCCCAGTTCCACTGGCACATACACCATGCACTGCATTGTGAGGTAGACACACCCCCTGGTAGTGCACTTCCTTTTCCTTTTCAGGTACATTCGACAAACCATGATCAACCATCTATATCGAAGGCCCCTATTATCCACTCAATCTATCCTTAGCCTCTACAACCTCTCATCCATATTTGTTATGCTTCTTCTCCATAGCCAACCTCCCCAGTGCCCCATCATGGACCCACATGGCAACCCTTCCACCGCCCAAGCCACAAGTGCCATGGGATTGGCACCCAGCTAGAAGGGGGTAATGTTACACCACCTTCGGAAGTTCAAGATGGAAAATCCCTGAAATTTTGAAAATGGAAGATAGTCCCAAAGTGAGAAAAATGGAAGAGAAAGGCAAGCTCAGAAAAAATGCAAGAAAAGCCTCAAATGTAAAAGGAAGCACACAATAATAATTGCACCGAATATTCTAGCCAATGAAAGCATTGGGCACATTGTAATTCATTTAATAAAGGAGCGCCAAGCTCCCTCATATGCAATTTGTAAATGTAGGTAGACATGGGTGATGGAACCGTGTAAATAGGACAAAATAAGGGAAGAGGACCTAGGCTAAAATGGCCAGTCATGTAAAAAGGAATGGGTGCCCAAGGAGGAGTAGGGCATGTATAAAAAGGCAAAAAGTGAATGAAGAAGCTCATTCTTGTGTGTGGCCAAAACTAGCTCTCTTCTTCTTCTTCTTCTTCTTCTTCTTCTTGCTCTTGCTTGTGCTTGAGAGAGAGTGTGTGAGGGAGTGAGGGAGTGAGTGTGTGAGGGTGAGGGACCATGGTGGAGAAGCTCTCCATCTTCTCCTCTCTTCTCTTCTCCTCTTCTCTTCTCTTCTCATGTCTCATGTGTGGCAATGAAGCATGGATCTTAGAGCTTGAGGATCAAGCTTGCACCTTGGATCATGGAGCTACCGGAGAGCTTAAGGGAGGAGGCAACTCGATTAGGAATGAAGGTAAGGTCAATATACTTGTAGGTGTGAAAGCATGCACGGCTATGTGAGATGTAGCCATTGCACATGGCTTAAAATGCTTGAAGTAATAAGCGGTATGTGGGTCTTGGCGATTGAGCAAAAAGCTCCTACAATCACCTTTTCCAATTGTTCATACACAAATCTACCATACGTGATCCTATTACTTACAAAAAAAAGAGTATTACAAACATGCTCACAAAACATTAACATCTTTTTGAACCTATAGATAACTTTCCATGCTACCAGCTTAGATGCCTTTTGATACTCAATATCCTCCTCTACTTTGAAATTGTTAAAGGTACTCTCAAACATTTTCTCTCTATGCTTCCACTTGATCTCTTGTGTGAATTGGAATAACTTTTCACTATTAACATGAATATCATAATACTTTTCATAGGTCAATAACATATTATTTCCACCCTTGTGTAGCATGGCCCAAAATGGTTCCAATTTGATCCATGCACTAAATGCTACATTCCCATATGCAAAACATGTTTGCACATAAAAGTTATATATTTGCCTTCTATTTCAACACAACGATTTTGAGCTTAAGAAAGGACTTATGTTCATGTATATCCATCATGGTTGAAAATTCCTTGTTAAGACTTGCATGGCATTTAAAATCCTAATAAATTGGCTACATTTAGCCTTAATAATGCTAGGATATATACTCTCTTCTCATTAAGGACACCTCTTGCCTTTCTAGCCTTTCATCTCCACACCAAGCATGTGATAGTTCTAAAATGGAAAAAGACGCTTTTATCTTTATTTAATGTGTCGTATATGCACATGAGTGGCAACTATTAAGGGGTGGAAACCTATTGTTTGGTACCAATATTCTCCAAGGTTTGGGTAAGCAACTTTCAATGAATGTCAAGCTTTCTTCGTTATTTTCTCATTGATACTATAATACACCTATGAAGTATGAGTTGGAGAGCCATGCATATTTTTACTCAATTGGCTATACAACCACGTCATATTGGTTTTGCATAAAGATCATATTAGTTATGCTAATAGTATTGAATTAGATGTTATGTGACATGTAGCAGGAAAATGTTTCTAACTAAAATTGAAAAAAATACATTCCACATGATATTGTCAAGAGTAGTCAATGGTGATTGGTACCATGGAGGTACAAATAATGGCCTTTTGTGTGATTGCACCCACATGCTTGTATTCTCATTTAACTTGTCAATTATTGTTGCACTAACATTCTTGCTTTGCACATGAGATCTAAATATGTTTGTGTTGAGATGAAACCTTTTCGTGCTAGTCTATAAGGACATTGTTCACATTACAAACAAATTAGTTCTAATTCTATAGTGAGGAAAAAGCACAAGCATCAAAAAACATTTCCAAGAATGGTGCCTATTTATGCAAGATATTGCTAACAATATCTCCCCCTTGATTGTACTTGTTACCTTCATCAAGCAACAATCCACATGTATATGCTACCTTGGGTTGTCTATAAAGGCTACAAGATACCATAAATATTGTTGGTGACATTGAAGGTACCATATTTTGACTATGTTTTAGGCTATTGTAACTACTCACTTACATGTATTATCTATTCTATCCATCCTACTAAGGTGATGGTTCCCATCTTAAACAAAGAACATATATTTTGATAGGAATGCCTACTTCATCTCACTAAATTCTACTTGGAACTCCTCCTATTTCTTCAGCTTCTAGCAAGCATCCCATCAACTTCTATCATTTTGTTAAACACTTTTTCATCGTTACTTTGTGTCTCCAACGAAAGGACAAATACGCACATACCTTAAATGTATCAAGTGCTAAAGAAAGCCTTTGAGAGATGTTGATACCTCATTGTTGTGACTTGTTTGATTATGGCTATGGCAATCAAATGACATAATGCAATAGGAGACAATGGAATGGATGTCTACACTTGGATGTTAATACGTGGGAGTACCTACATAAGACTAGTTTGATAATACAATACATAAGAATACTACAAATGTTACTTACAATTACTCACTATTAAATATTCTAATTGGTCCTTGATATAGCTTGGACAATGTGCATGTTTTGGTGAGTAGAGTTCCACCACTACTATCCCCTACCTCTAATATTGGTTCCTTCATCATCTACCTCTATACCTCTTTACTTACCCTTGGCCTCGCCCATGTCATGCACAACTTGAGGTAATACTTGCCCCATCGCTACTCTCTTCATCTCAACTCTCTTCTTTGATACTACTCTAAAATAAGATCACTTTGCTCTTGGCCTTGTAGGCTTGCCTAGGTGAAGCTGATGTACCTTTATGATCAGAAAGGTATGACAGCACCACCTCCTCTAAGGTTAGTCCTTCCTTGTAGGCGATCATAATGGAATCCTCCGGCTTGGTAAATATTAGTGGTCTTGATTGTCTTCCTTGATGGGGAGCTACAGAGCTCTACCCCGAGACCTACGGACCGCTTATTGATCAAGCATTTCAAGCCGAGCGGCCATGGCTACCTCTCACATAGCCGACACGCAATGCCTACCTTACGGGTGTAGTGAGCTTACCTTGATGCTCGATTGAGTTCCCTCCTCTCTCTTGCACTCTGATAGCTCCACGATCCTTGCAGCAAGCTCAAGCAACCTCAAGCCCTCTTCGTCAAGCTCCATCTTCCATAGCCGCACGAGAGAAGAGAAGAGAAGGGAAGAAGGGAAGATGAAGAGAGAAGATGGGGAGCTTCTTCTCCACGATCCCTCACTCTCACACACTCACTCCCTCATACTCCCTTGATCCCTCACTCAAGCACAAGAAAGAAAGCAAGAAACAAGAGAAGAAGAAGAAGAAGCTTTGGCCACACACAAGAATGAGCTTCTCATTCACTTTTGAACTTTATATACATGCCCTACTTTTTGGGCAGTCATCCCCACTTTTTACATGGCCGGCCATTAGCCTAGGCCCTCTTTTCCTATTTCCCACCGTTCTAACTTATCCCATTCCCAACTAGTACATACAATTTGCACAGGAGTAAGCCTGGTACTCTTTTACAAGGATTCGGGAGTGCTTTCACAATTAATGGTGCGCTTTTACTCTTTTCTTTTCTCGGGGTGACATTGGGGCCTTCTCGAGAGGTCGTCATTCAAAATTTTTAGGGTCTAACTTCCATCCGGGGTGCCTTTTCCTTCCTTTGTCCTGTGCCCTTTCGGTTATCTCCTTCTTCCATTTTTTCGCTCCTCTACTCCATTTTCCCGCTCCTCTGTGTGCTGCCGTAAACATTACCCCCTCCTAGCTGAGTGCCAGTCCCATGGCGCTGTGGTGGGGAGTAGTGGGGTAGTTGGGGTTGTTGTTAAGGGGAACTGGTGGGTAGATGATGTGGGAGCCTTCGCTCAACCACCAAGACCCACGGACCGCTTATTGCTTCAAGCATTCCAAGTTGAGCACTAATGGCTACCTCTCACATAGCCGACGCGCCATCCATATCTATGGGTGTAGTGAGCTTACCTCCATGACATTCGAGTTACCTCCTCTCCTGTGCACTCTGGTAGCTCCACGATCCAAGTGCAAGCTTCAAGCAAACTCCATCCTCAAGCTCCACGCTCCAAGCTCCATCACCGCGAGCAAGAGAAGAGAAGAGAAGAGAAGAGAAGAGAAGAGAAGAGAAGAGAAGAGAAGAGAAGAGAAGAGAAGGAGAGAGGAGAAGATGGAGAGCTTCTTCACCCCACAGTCCCTCACCCTCACACACTCACTCCCTCACACTCTCACACTCCCTCTCTCAAGCACAAGCTCAAGCAAGCAAGAAGAAGAAGAAGAAGAAGAAGAAGAAGAAGAAGAAGAAGAAGAAGAGGAGAGCCAATTTTTGCCACACACAAGAATGAGCTTCTCATTCACTTTTCAACTTTATATACAAAACCTTAAATCCCTTTTGGGCGGTCATCCCCTTTTCCCCTTTTTTACATGGTCGGCCGTAGCCTAGGGCCCTTTTTCCCATTGTCCTTCTATCTTCCTAGCTTCCTTTCCACTGCCCATCTATATTTACAAATTGCATGGGTGAGAGCCTGGCGCTCCTTGAATTAAACCATGATGCGCTTGCACTCTTTTACAAAAGTTTTGACTTGCACTTTTCCTTGTGCGCCTTTGTCTTCCGTTTCTCTTTGCCTTGGCCTTTGTCTTTGTCTTCTGTTTTAGTCTTTCTGGATTTTCCACCGCCTGGCACACTTTTACAAGATTTCAGGGTGCGCCTTTGTATTTTAAAATGCACATTTTCCCTTTTGCATTTGCCTTGGACTTTTTAAGGGTGCTCTTGCGCTTTCGACCTTTTCTCCTCTTCTTTCTTCAGTCGAGCTACCTTTTTTCTGCATTTGCCCTGCGTCTTTTTTATTTCATTTTGCTTTCTTCATGTTGGGGTTAACATTACCCCCCTCCTAGACGAGTGCCAGTCCCATGGCACTCACCATCGTAGGTAGCAGCCGTTTAGAATGCACCGAAGACATGGGTGGCAAGGACGTCTGTGGTTGCCATGGCTGAGTGTTGGTAGCGGTGGGGAGGAAGGTCATTGGGGGCACGTTGTTGGGTTAAGTGGTAGATTGTAGGGCTGTGCTCTGGGGGGGTTGCACTAATGAAGTACAACGGTAGGTTTACAGGGTGATACTGATAGGAATTCAGATTTGAGTGTTGATGAAGAGCGAACATCACCCTCGTTGGAGTCTTCTATACCTGCAATTGAAAACCTCTCATAGGTGATTTCTCCCTAGGGGAAGTGCTAGTCTTCGTTATCGTGCACAAGACATAGTTCAATTAGTTTGGGAGACAAGTCAAACTCTAAGCCAGCTGAGAGTAGTGTCCTGCACTTGAGGACCCAAACTGTGGATATACTTCAGTGCAAATATTATGTGAGTACTCGTGCATACTTAGATATTATGTAGGTAGAAGACCGCGGGCTAGTTTCTCATAACGATGTGTGGATGAAGCAAAGTCGTCCATGGTGGGAAGAAGCACACGGGAAGGTGGATGCAACATCCTATGCATTGTGATTGCATGACGTAACAGAATAGAACACAAGGATATTGCACTGTCGATAGCTGGTAGACATTGGGTTTGTGCGATGAGGACAGTGTACTGTTCATGGCCATTCGTGCATTGCTTACCACAATTGATTGCAATGGTATTAAGCCAGAGTGCAAGAGGGAATTGTGTGAATGGGTCAAGGTGACAGGTCTAACCATAGGTGAGACACGCTCCTTAGGTGTGTCCTGCCCTTGATGTGTCCTGAACTATTATGGGGGGTGCTTGGGGGCTAGGGGACTAGGGACAGAGCCAGCCGACCAAGGTCACTGGACGCACCTAATTTGAGGACCCCTAGGTGCGGTGCTGTGATCGTGGGTGCCTCTTAAATTTTCCTTCTTTTCTTTTCCTTTCTTTTCTTTTTCCTTGCCTGAGTACAATGATTGCAATATCTTGAGGCTATGGGAATTGTCAAGCTTCGAGGGATCAGGAAATGGACATGATAGTGATGATTGTGCCCTAGCCATGTTGTTAAAGAAGCCGTGGTTGCGATGTTGGTACGATTGAGGTAACAACCATCGTGAGCTCACTATAGAGCTTTACCCAAGAAGAGAGTCTAGCCCATGACTATGCTTTGGTTCGTGCCATGTGGGCACTCGCAAGGGTGATTTTTCGCATTCGGCAGCGTGGCTTTGTTGCGGCTCTTTGTGTGGTTGGTGGTCTTGCGGTGACCTGGGCGTTGAACACGTTTGCACAAAAACCTATGTCATCCTACATCCACTTGTCACTTCATGAGAGTATATGCTTGCTTGCGTCAAGTAACAAATGCAATCATGTTAAGACATAACTTTTCAAAATGCTATGATGCTAATTGCAATGCCTATTCCATTTCTTGTTAAAGACGTGGCATACATTAACGATAGGTAAAGGAAGTGTGTACAAGTGGGGAGTTTGCCCCTTTAATCATCAAAAGACAAAAAGTTATGGCATGATGACTTGTCGAGTTGCTTGTTCATCATAGGGGCTAGTCGATTTGCACAAGGCGGGGTGAGTCTGGGTGGTCAGGCGACTGAGGCTCTGCTAGTGCGAGGCTCCCGTGAGGTTGGGTAGGGAACATGTCGGCCGGGACATGAATGGTGTAATCTCGGGCCACCACCGTTTCCAAAATGCCATTGAACAATTCATTGAATTCTTTCCTGTCCCTGACTACCCTTTCTGCCCTTGAGCACTTGGTGCCCGAGCGTCCATTGGGGGTTTGCACAACTGGTCTTGCCACATCTTGTGTGCTTCTTTGAGCTTCGATCCCCCTGGCCCGAGGATTCTTCGGCCTTTGTCCGGGGCAGTGTCGCTTGGGACCTCGTTTCTTTGCATACCTTTTGAGGGTAGGCACGTAGCGCACCGGCGGAGGGGCATGTGCTGCATGTTCCCGTCATCCGCAGAGAGTGTCTTTGCAAGCCAGCTGCCCTAGGTTCTCCATGTTTTTCTTGTAGGGGGACCTACAAGATGCAAACCAAGGGTGAGGCCTTGATACGGAATAAAACCGTTCGCATGGGAGGGATTATAGTGTGGATTATCAAGCGCATATGACTAGAAGGGGAGGGGTAGGACATGCAGTGCTTGTTGTAGAGGGATGGCCCCCGTGATGATGTTCATTTAGCCTCCAGCCATTAGCAGATCTTGGCTCACGCTGAGTTACGTGGACTGGTGGTCATGGATTGGGGCAGGGCTCATCCTTGGAAGGATAGACCAGAAAGGGAAAGGTGTATAGAAAGGGACTACACCCTGCCTACATCATCAGAGATGTTGGTTAGGGCTTCCCATGGTGGCAATGAGGGGTGCATGCCCCTTCGCTCGGAGGTGGAAATGGTCACGCAACTTCTAAATATGTGGTGAGAGGAGGACCAGACAAGCTTAGCCTGTTGACCCCAACTCTTCTGCCTATGCTTAACTATTATTGCTTGTGTGTGTTGATAGTGTCTATACAGGGTCACAAAATTCATTGTTTATTTATATACATATCCATGAATCCATGACGCTTTATGAGGATAAAAACCAATTATAGAACTCCAGATTGTACTAGAGCTTGGCACACGCATCCAGTACTCGTGGCAGCTTACTCAATACCGATAGATATTTTGCAACATTGAGTAGCATGGAACCTTGTCCGAGTCTACTGGCAACATGTAACTTCTCCTCAGTGAGAACCTTATCAAACAGCGAGTTCTCTTGGCTAGGTTCAGCTAAGTCCGTACCCCGAATGGCAGTCAGCACTCGAAGGGAAGTTGGTGCCATATAGGTTGGGTCTCTTTGAGACCGCCATTTGGCCAATCGCTCCTCTGAGACTGTCATGATCTGGGCTCCTAGTTCGGCCATTGCAACACGGTTCTCACACCAACGCTATTCAAATTGACTTTGGCCCTCTGATAGTCGCTTTAATTGCTCTATCTCTAAGAGATTTGGTTGGCACAGCGCATCATTGAATGTGACAGTTAAGCGCAATTCGTCGGCTTCCTCGCCAGAGATGAGTCACATGCATTCATACAGGAGCCTGTTATAGTGCTCGTCAAGATGTTCTTGCTCTTTCCAAGGCAAGGGAAATGGCAAGTATTCTCCGAGCTGCTCTTTAGGGAATGCGCGCATGTCTGCCAGGACATAGACACATGCAAACACTTTGAGCTTAGCATCCAACTCAGTTAAGCATTCTGTGACACTTCTATGTTCAACGAGGGCTTGCTCAGTTGCTATCTCATGCAAGGTTCTAGGAGGTTGCCTGGGTTTTAGCGTAGCTGGGGGCTCTGGCCTAGATACGCAAATTTGGCCAATGCTAGGATTTCTTATGCTCTTGGGGTTTCCATGTGTCTCCTGAGGCTTCATTATTGCGTCATGGTTCTCCTTGGACGTGACTAGTATAGGCTTGTCACCCTATTGTGACAGCGTTATGTCCACTCTTGATTGGTCAATGCAAGTTCCATTGTCAGTGGATTGAGCATTGCAAGCAGCCATTGATGGTAACGACTGCTTTGATTTTTCAGAGCACACGGATGTGTCTGAGGTCTCACCGCCATTAGGGGAGGCATCAATGGGTCCATTGGTGGATGGACTCGATGCTTTATTCATCAGCTCTCCAGCACTCTTTGTCTCAATGTTCTTGGGGTCACAACACCTGCAACTGTTGTTGTTTTCGTTGTTTTCTCCTCTTTTTCTTGGTCAGTGAAGGTGCATCTCTCAACGACTCAGGACCCTGGACTAGGTCAACCTTTGTTGTGCTTGGTTGGGCTTTAGCATTTCCTTTCTCTAGTGTGTCCTCATGGAACATAATCGCGGCTTGCTGATTAGCCTTGCCAGGTTGTGAGGGTGCAACTATCTCCCTTGTGGAAGAGTCTAGCTCTTCAGCCAATTTCCATGTGGTTAACTTCTCCAGCCTAGGCTTTAGGCACCTTGGAAGTGCTGGATTTGTTAATGAAGTTGGTTGCGACACCTCCTCCACAGGTAAACTACTAGGGACACGTTCTGCAAGGGGCACTGTCATGGCCAAGGGCCATGACTGCTGTGATCCTTGATTTGAAGTACTAGCAGCTAGTTCAGTGGACTTGCTACTATTGGTGGATGGCGGTGTCAAGTCCTTAGGGCAATTGGAAGTGGTCGTGTCTTTTGTTGCCCTTAGAGCATTCACTTGCATAGATCGAGTATTAGTTGAGCTAGCCACAGTGGATTGCACAGGCATATCCTTAGGTTGAGAGCTAAGGGCGGTGTCATGTCCTGCCTCTTAGACATCTGGAAGCTTTGATGGAGATAGAGATGGGGAGTGAACAACTGCCCTTGACGACTGCTGTTGTGCTTCCTGTATCCGTTTGGAAAAAGAGAATGTAGGAGATCTAGGACTCTTAGGTGGACTTGGCATTGGCTGAATGATTTGCTCGAGGCTATTAGACGATTGTGCCATTTGCTTTGTTGAGCGATCAGCCTTGCCATGAGCAATGTTGTGCCTATGATGCCTGTTATCCTCTTGGAAAATCACAGGTTCTTTGGGCACTAATGGCTTTTGTGCACACTCAATGGCTACAATGACATCTACTTAGTAAGCATGCTAGGTTGAGGCTCTTTCTTTCGAACACTCATGTCTGGCCTCTTGCCTCGATACCTAGACTTTCTCTTAGATTTCCTCCCGTGCTTCATTGCTTTTGATGCAATCTTGCCTTCAGCTGATAGAGATGGTTTAGAAGGGGATTTTGGTACCCACATCCATCGGTTACTTGCGTAATACCCTTGAGCACATAGCAACGCTTTGGATATCCATCACGGCGTTGTGCTGGCCCTCCATCGATGCCTTTGTCTATAAGTCTTGGGCTTCTTTTGGGGTCTTCTATGATATTTGTAAGTCCAAAGCCCATCCTTGGCATTGTCTCTTGACCTTCTTGTTTCAACTGTGGCCTCACTCACTGGTTCTCGTTGTTCAACCTGTGCTTGTATCAGCTCTTCCAACAAGTCCTTGCTCTCGATAGTAGGCTTGACTGTTACGTCAGCACCTTCCTTGCCTTTCCTTCGAGGTTCGATGAGGTCACCCTTGCTAAAGCTTGTGACTATCCTCACACCTGGTAGTGTCAGGTGTATCCTCTGTGCTACATAGTCAGCCTCACATTTGGTCGCCCTTTTGAAGGGTCTTCCCAGGAGGGTTTCCTTACCATATTTAGCACTATTTGGAGGAACATGAAATAGGATAGGCAAGCTTTCAGTTTTAATTGTTGCAAGGATATTGCACTTCCCCATGAGTGCTTGTGGAGGTCCCCCATAAGGGCTAAGAGTTGCATTAGTCGGTGTCAGCTCTGGTTGGCCTAGTAGGGTCCATGCCTCATAGGTCAAGACATTAAAATCTGCTCCTTCATCAATCAGAGCATCGATAGTATGCTCTCTTTTCGTGGTGAGTTTGACCCTAAGATAAGCAGGTGGTACTATATCTTCATCTTCTGGGCCTTGGCTTGTAAATTTAAGCCTTCTGACAAATGCCCTTGAGTCCCCAACTGCACGACCAGATGTGGATTCTTCACTGGTGCCTTGTATCGTCAGTGCAGTGCTATTCAAGGAGCATCTATCGTCAGGACCGTCATATCTAGTCATTCTCACTATTGTAGCTTGATGTTGTTGCTTTCCGCTTTGACTAGATGCAGTCTGAATGCAACACATATGTGTTTTTGCAGTGTGGCCTTTTTGCCCTTGTTAGCTAGATGGGCCCACTGAGGATCTAGGGTCTTTGTTTTGGGTACGGGCTTTTGGTTGCTCTTTTGCAAGTGAAAATCCCTACTCGTGTAGAGACATTGCTACACTAGGGTCTGTTTTGGAGGACCTGTCATGGCGCGTGTTTTCTCCCCAATCTACTCGGGGGAGGTGCGGAGGGGGTAGAGCCCCCTTTGCGGGGGTCTGGGGGGTAGCCCCCCGGCCTGCAGGGCCGTTACGGTAAACACCATGCGCAATTTGGAGGACCATTTAGCCAAATTTTAAACTAATGTTCTAAGTTTCAGCCCAGTGATGGGTCTGTGATGTGCCTTTAGCTCTACGTAGCCTTTGGGGTCAATTTCAAGGTTCAGGGTTTTTCTAATATGTTGCCTCATTTTTTTTTGCCAATCATATTTTAACTGCTCAGCATTTTGCGTCTAGGTCTCTAGGTCTCGCTGCTGCCTACTTCAAGCTGCCAAGCGGCTGCTCCCTACGGTTCCGTCTATTTCATATGCCAGAATCAAGTTCTGAGCGTCAGAAGGACTTTTGACAGTTTGCACTAGTGAGCTCTAGCCGGGTCAGGTCAAACTTCTAGGAATCTGATAAAAATTTTCACTCGGCCCAGCTGATCCGAATTGCAGGGTCCAAGTGGGTCACTCGAACGGACCGAGGTACATGGGCCGAGGGCCAAATTCGGGACTCGGACACGGTAGATTCAGACGGACCGAATGGTCAACTCGGATGAGGTCACTCGGACGGGCCGAGGGTCGGGCCGAGGGCCGAATATGACACATGGTCGAGGGCCGAGTTGGTCGATGGTCCGACTAGTCGACTCAGACGGGCCGAGTAGGTCGGGGCCGAGGGCCGATTCTGGGACTCGGCCCAAAAGCGACCACTCGGACGGGCCGAACGCGGCACGACGACAATAGCAAGACGTCAATCTTGCTCGATTCTTATGATTTAACCAATCATAGCCAGCATATACCTGAATAGAGCAATAGGCTCGTCGATGGCGAGATTAGAGCGAATCGTGCGATGGCTATCTCTCTCTCTCTCTCTCTCTCTCTCTCAAATGGTTACAAATGAGCTCTCCCTTGGCCTCTTGGCTCTTATGCCCCTTCTTGAGTATGGTGTTGATGCCCCCAATCACTCACTTGCCGATCTTAGGCATCTCAAGCAAGCTTTTTACCATTTTTTGTACGATTTTTGCCCTGTTTTGCAACAGTAAACCCTAATGCTTTTTTTCTTTGTTTTTCTTTGTTTTCTCCTACTCTAATGCATCCAATTCACCAAGTAAATACCTACACTACTCCATCTCACAACATAAATCTCAAAAAAGCAAAAAACCTACTTGCCAAGGAGATCGAATACCATCTTCAATCCCCTCACTTCCTACCTATCTATCTCAAGCACCGGTTCGGGAAAAACCCTACTTCAATGCTCGATTCGAAGCGCGCAACTGCTCAAGGCTTGAATCCGTTGGTCCCAGCAATGGAACCAAAATGTGGGAGCCTTCGCTCAACCGCCAAGACCCACAGACCGCTTATTGCTTCAAGCATTCCAAGCTGAGCACTAATGGCTACCTCTCACATAGCCGACACGCCATCCATATCTGTGGGTGTAGTGAGCTTACCTCCATGCCATTTGAGTTACCTCCTCTCTCGTGCACTCTGGTAGCTCCACGATCCAAGTGCAAGCTTCAAGCAAGCTCCATCCTCAAGCTCCACGCTCCAAGCTCCATCACCGCGAGCAAGAGAAGAGAAGAGAAGAGAAGAGAAGAGAAGAGAAGAGAAGGAGAGAGGAGAAGATGGAGAGCTTCTCCACCCCATGGTCCCTCACCCTCACACACTCACTCCCTCACACTCTCACACTCCCTCTCTCAAGCACAAGCTCAAGCAAGCAAGAACAAGAAGAAGAAGAAGAAGATGAGAGTCACTTTTTGCCACACACAAGAATGAGCTTCTCATTCACTTTTCAACTTTATATACAAAACCCTAAATCCCTTTTGGGTGGTCATCCCCTTTTCCCCTTTTTTACATGGCCGGCCGTAGCCTAGGCCCTTTTTCCCATTGTCCTTCTATTTTCCTAGCTTCCTTTCCACCGCCCATCTATATTTACAAATTGCATGGGTGGGAGCCCGACGCTCCTTGAATTAAACCATGATGCGCTTGCGCTCTTTTACAAAAGTTTTGACTTGCGCTTTTCCTTGTGCGCCTTTGTCTTCCGTTTCTCTTTGCCTTGGTCTTTGTCTTTGTCTTCTGTTTTAGTCTTTTCGGATTTTCCATCGCCTAGCACACTTTTACAAGATTTCAGGGTGTGCCTTTGTATTTTAAAATGCATCTTTCCCCTTTTGCATTTGCCTTGGACTTTTTAAGGTTGCCCTTGCACTTTTGGCCTTTTTTCCTCTTCTTTCTTCAGTTGGGCTACCTTTTTTCCGCCTTTGCCCTGTGTCTTTTTTATTTCATTTTGCTTTCTTCGTGTTGGGGTTAATAGATGACGACAATCAAAATGTACTATTGTGAATGGGAGGTCATGGAGTTTGATTAACGATGACCGGGAGAGATTCCAGCGTGCTTTAGACTTCATGAAGATGCACGGCATTTCTTACACAGTTGTAGCTCCCAATCTGCAATGGCTGATAAAGATTTTGCATGGGCATCTCTAATCATTTGGAGAATATGAGGTTCCAAAATCTATGCCAATGGTGGGTCCATCACTGAGTTTTCCTTCTGCTTGATTTGGTTCAGTCACATGGTAGCCATCATCAAGAAGATGGTCGGCTGCATCAAGCATGTTGGTCCCATCCAATCATCAGAGTATGCAAAAGCTCCTAAAACCGTTGTAGTGGTATCTTGTCTGACTCAGGGAAAAATCCTTGGCCAGTAGCGGATGTCGTGGATGATCTTCTTTAGCTAGGTAGCCATTCATTGAGTCACGATCACAGCCTGTAAGAGAAAGTTGTGCACTCCCTAAGGGGTGTGTCTGTCTCACGGTGTGATGTAAGTGCATGTGTAGTGGAGCTGTGAGATGGGTCTAACCTTGGGTAAGCCCTTGGTAATGTCCCACACTTGAGGACCCAGTTCATGTTTTGTTGAAGGTGCAGTGTAAAACTTAGGGTGACAGGTCTGGAAGTCTTGCCCTTGATGTGTCCTAAGCGTGAAGTGGGGGAGGGGCTAGATGTGAACCCTAGGTTTAGTGAGTGAAGTGAGCCCTCGTGCTTTTTTTTTTGAAGAATTTGCATACAAGGAAGATGACCTGGCTAATGCTTGTCACCTTCAGTTGGATTACGAGGCGGTTGCAAGCATTGGGATAGGAATGCACGACTTTGTAGATATTCTTTAATACCGGCTCGGGCCTTCAGAGATGTGGATGACAAGAAAGGATGATTCCACCTCGTGAAGCAGGTATCACTCATATCCTCTAAGATTTCTAGGCAAAAGGAGGGAAGCAGGGTTGCCCTCATCATTAATCTAGTCATGGCTCTACTATCTATCCCTAGATTGATGTCAAAAAAGAGTGGAGGGAGGTGGGCTGCCTCGGCTGTGGGTCTCTGCATTAGTAGGAACTTGATAAGCCTATGATAATTACAGGTAGTTAGGAAGGCTAGATCTGGACAAGAAGAAAAATCCGTGAGGAAGCGGTTGATAGATGGGAGGAGATCCTCTAACCTAAAGACTAGGCATTCCTCGGGGCTCCGAGCATTAACATTATATATTTTAGGAAAGTCAAAATCCCCATGAATATTTCGATCATAGTCAATTCCATGCCTACGGGGGTAGGGCATGTAGATGGGGTCATTGCGTTCTTTAGGGAACGAGCTGTAGAAGGCGGTCCAGGCATCAAAATTGGTATCCCAAATCCTCCTCCGCCACTTCGGCTATGCCTCGTAGCCTTGGACGGTTTTGGGAACCCTGTTTACCTTGTCTTGCCAGTAGTCTACAGGCTCTTGCCTCCATATGGTTATTATGAGGCTTCTTTCCTCTATCCACCTGTTTGCAAGATCATTAGCCAGATCCTTGATCTTGGCTAGAATGCCTAGAGGAAACGCACGGTCCAGAGAGCGTGGATAAGTAAATGAAAGTTCAAATGGCCTCGTATGGAACTCCCGTTCATGCCATATGACCAATTCCTGAGGCCAATTGATAGGATGGGCATCCCCCCATAGTGGCACCAACTCTTTAAGGAATTGTCTTGGCAATGATCGTGCTCTGCATTGGGCTTCCTCTGCTAGTTCATGTCTTCTTCTTCTGGCTGCCACAATGCACTCGAGCATGTGGGAATCTTCGGGCTCTTTCGGCGGGAGGTCTGGTAGAGGCGGACTGGGCATTCTTTGTTGCTCTTCTTCAACCTCTTGCTCAAAGTCCGAACCCTCTTCAACATTCTGCTCGGCAACTGCTGGGGCTATTTGTGGTGGTGGTGGTGGCTGCTCATGCTCTTCGAACCCAAGTTCCTTAAGTTCAATAGTGGAGAGGCCATCACGGCGTAGGTAGTGAAATTGTTGCTCTTTTGTGATCCCTATGCATGTTGGAAGCTCCCATTCTTGAAGGCCATACTTTAGCTCTCAGGTGGTCAGTTCTAGCTTCCTTCTTACCCTCTCCACTAAATCATTTCCCTCCGCCTAGGTGACATGTAGTATTGTGATGAGGAAGGCTTGCCTTTGTGAGTTGGCACATGCATTAGTTAGCAGCTTCTGCCCTAGACTCCGCAAGTACTCTCTCGCACTCAGCCACCACCAAGCCTTCTGTTAAATGTCTAACTCTTTCAAAATTGTTCTTTTCCCACTCAGGGGCTCCCTCGTTCATCTTCTTTCTTCCCTCCTCCAGCTTATTGCCAAGGTTGTCACGACTTGCTGCTGCTCATTTGTTAAGAACCAGAGTTGGTTCCTTTCCCTAGATTTCTGAGCCAGCTATTCAACAATTTCTTTTGCCTGATTTGCAATGCTGAATCTTTTTTCTGCCTCCGCAATTAGTTTTGACTTTTCTTGCACAAGCTACTTGTGACTTTGGATCTCTGCAAGGTGCAATCTTCTTTGGGTGAAGGCCATGGCCATGAGGGCCTCTATGTCTCCCTTGGCATTCTCCAATGCACCTTGCAGTCGTTGTGCCTCATTTTGTAGTCTTTGTGCTTCTGCTGCGGGGACTGTCGATCTTTCCTATTCTAGGAACTCTATCTCTCTCTCCAATCTATCTTGTTCTTCAAGGTCACACCATAGCCAAAAAGTTGTGGCATCCTCTTGTCACTCACTTGGCTCGCCCTCCTGAGCTTTTATATGTCCGTACCTTTCCAGCTTGGCAGTTCTTTGTTCCAAGTCAGCATATTGTTGCACTAGTAACTTCAAGCTCTGTTGTTCTGCCACCAAGTTTTTCTCTTCATCTTTCAGCCTTTGTCTTAGGCAGCTCTCATTGTCCTGGGTTTCCTTGGTCTTTGCTTCCAGCTGATCTTGTAGCACTTTCACCTCCCTTCTTCGGTTGGCTCCTTGCTTTGAAACTTCTAGCCTTAAGGTTGCCGAAGTTTCCTTTTCTTTCTCTAGCTCCACCAGGGCCACCTTCTTTTCTTCTTTCGCCTTCTCCAATTGTGCTAGAAGCTCAGCCACATAAGCGTCGTAGTCGGCACCGGGTGGCATGGGAATAGGGGCTGTAGTGGTTGACGCCTCTAGCTTTTGTCGTTTTGGATCTTGTCTAGACTCGGGATCTGCGCGGTAGCGGGCCTTTTTGCTCCAACTTCTGGTACAATCTCAGCCACTTTACTGACAAGTAACTGTATCATGCTTATCAGTTGGGCCGTGTCTAGAGGGGGCGTGGGTTGCGGGGTGGTTGTGGTTGTGGTGTCAGTTGGTACTAGCACGAAGGAGGAAGGCAGGGGGTGCAGCAGGGACTTGCCCTTGCCTACAACCACTGGGGCCGCTTTCACACTGTTACTTGCTTCAGCCTCATGGAGGGGACTCAAAGGGTCGATCTCTCCTCCCCCATGGGTTTCTTCGATAGATCTACAAGTGGCCTCTACCGACTCAGCAAGTTCTTTCATTCTTAGCTCGTCGGCTTCCTCCTCTGCCCTTCTTTGCCTCTCTTCTTCTGTCCTCTTTGACTCTTCTCTAATTCTTTCGAGTTCTTCCTCTTCTTTTTTCCTTCGTTCCTCCTCCATCCTCCTTGACTCTCTTTGAGCCCTCTTCACCTCGGCTCGCTTTTCCTTGCTCAGTCTTTCTTCCTTCTTCTTCTGGCTCTTGTCAGTCTTCTTTTGCTTCCATGGTTTAGTCGCTTGAGTGGGTGGTACCTCTGGCTCTCCTTTGTCGCTTATTGTGTTTTCACTCGAGCCTTCTTCCTCGCAGTGAGGTGAGCTTTGGTGCATAGCTTGCTCTTCATCTACACCGGCATCCTTGATAGCCTCATCGATGATTGCCGTTAGGACATCGCCATATCTGATTGTAGAGGCTTTCGAGGCAGGCTTTTTTCTTTCGGATCACGCAGTAGAGGCAGGAGACTCCCCACCAGCTGGTGCTGTGGCTGGAGCTAGGAGCACGGCTGAACTCTTGATAGTTTTGTGCACAAAGTCATTCCAATCCACCTCCTCTGGAACTCCTATAGCGATGCTTTCTAGCAATGGCACCCCAAATTTGTTCATTAAAGCATTGTATCTGTGTCCTGAGAAAAGGGCGTGGACCATTTTAGCTTGCATCCTTGTTGCGAGGTCTGGAATATCAACCAAACTAATTCCATCCACTATGTGCACGTCCTCTTTTTTGACTTCCATCATGGTATACACATCTCTTTTTGGGAACCTCTCCTTCTTGGACACAAGCCCCAGGGATTTCTCGACAATAGCTGCATTAAGGGGCACTTGCACCCTTCTTTCCTGGTCACCAGTCCTTATTGTGACTATGCCACAGCTCCTACATTCATCAAAGCTCCTTAAGAAGTCAGCGCACATGCTGTAATCTATAGCCTATCCGACCTTTTCCACGTTTTTTCAGAGGTTGCATTTGTCCACCAACTTCTTCACCGCCGCCTCTTCCAGGATGGCTTCATCTAAATTCATGGTATGTTTGAACGTGAACTGGCTAAATCCACGTGTCTCAACACTGATTCCATACTTTGTCGGCTCCTCTTCAGTGAATGGAAGTTTACCCTGTCCTGCCATGGTAGGTGCCTCTCATTATACCATGCCAACATTAGCGTTATGAATTGACTCATCACTAACAAAAACCCAAGAAAGAATGCATGTGACAATTTGTCGTGTTGCTTCAGACGCATGAAACTTGGAAATAATTCAAAAGCAACATCTATTTCCTCCTTGCATTCTTTCCTATTTGAATTAAGTTGATCATTTTCATCCATTATACATCTTGCTACATCACTTGGCTCTCACTTTGCTCCCCCCCCTTTCCTTAAGTTTTAAAGGAATCCTTCCTAGGATTAGCAAGGGGAGAAGGAGGGCTCACATGGACTTTGTGGGGCGAGTTACTTGGCCAACAGCCAAGTATAGAGGTTAGGGTTATATTCAAGCTGGGCATCACAATCAAGTTTGCATGGTCGTATGGAAGCTTGGGTGATATAGGTCAAGACATCATGAAAGATATCCCCGGAGTTGAGGCGACTAGCAACGTGCAACTCCTCTTCCATGAGGAATTGGTCAATGTAAGTGTGGGCCAACACATGGTCATCTAAGTGTATGTTGCGTGTAATGGCCAAAACCCTAAACAAAAGAGGTGCCACATAAGTAGGGTCATGTTTCATTGTTTTGATTGCCCTTCTTTGCTCGGCATTGGTCATGACATAGCAGCCTTTTTTCTCCCATTAGAGTCACAGGGTATACCACAGTTGTAAGAACGAAGAAGCAGAGCTGGTAAGCCGCATGAGCTTCTCCAGTTGTTGTTCAGGTGTAGAGCGAGTAGGCTTGTGGTACGAGGTAATTAGTGTTCTAAGAACGGCTTGCTCCTTTGAGATTTCTCCATTAGCGATTAATTCGGCAGCAATTTTAGGGAATTTGACGGTCATAAACTCGTAGTCTTCCCAAGTGCGTGGCAATTCATGAACATTAGAAGCAAGGGGTTCATCAAGAAGTCCTAGGTCAAGCCTCTCATAGCTCCTAGCGAATGTGGTGAAGGTGTTATCTAACTCCTTGATGCATGTCACTACGTCATCTCCCGAGGTCTCAACAAGATCCTTGGCCACTGAAAGGAAAGATTGTCTTTCATACAAAGGCCTAAGACCTGCAAGTGGTGATGGTGCAATTGGGCTGGATAGTGGTGACTCCATTGCCAAAATCACAAACGGGACTTTGCACTCAGAAGCACTTTGAGATGCTGCAGGGGGCTCCAATGGCATAGGAAGTGTGATGCATTCTATCTAAGCCAGCATGGGGGTGCTCGCCTCCTTTGACTTGGATAATTTTGGGGCATCTAGCTTTGGATGATAAATGAGTTAGGATTCATTAGTCACAACTGGTGCTGGTCCAGCTTGCTTTGCAGCCTGGGCTCCGTAAGTGCAAGCATCTCTAGCTAGAGTGAGGTTGCTTAGAGTTGAGCCTCTTGAATGTCCACTCTTAGGCACCCATATCCAGGGGTTGCCCTCATAGTATCCTTGTGCTCACAAGAGATCTTTGGGGATCCAACGCGGCGTGGTAGTGCACCTATGTCGATAGTGTCTGAGCTACCTTTTAGGTTATGACTGATAGTTTTTGCGTTTAGAAGCACGTTTCTACGGTTTACAAGGAGGTTGCCCTTGTCGTTTTGGCACCCATATGAGTGTGGAATCTTTGGCCTTGTGAATGGCCTTGGTGGGCTTGGTTCTAGCAGTTTAGGCATGGGGTGATATATCACAGCCCTTCTCCCTAGGCTTGGTCATGGGCGTGGTCATAGGGGATGGGTGGCTTTGCAATTGTAGAAGGATCAAGATAACCCTTGCTGAAAGTAGTCACTATGCGCACATTGTCTATAGCAAGATGGATGCGATCTAGGTTATAGTCCACATTGCAGTTTGTATGCTTTTTAAAAGTGCGACCTAGTAGTGACTTATTACTGGCCCCTTTAGTATTTGGCAACACATAAAGGAGGACTGGTATACTTTCAGACTCGATAGAGACAACCACTTTGCATTTTCCTAAGAGTGAGTAAGTATTCCCCCCAAATGGGCTGAGTTTAGCGTTTGTGGGCTGTAATTTAGGTTGACCAATGCATGTCCAATGGTCATGCGTCAAGATATTATAGTCCACACCTTCGTCGATCAAGGCATCAAAAGAATATGTCCGTTTTGCAGTGATCGTGATGCGTAGGTAGGCGGGTGTCATTGCTTCCTCGTCTTGATCTGTCAGTTCAATAATAGTGGCCATGCAGATGTTGACAGGGGCTTCAAGAATAGGTGGCTCGTGCAACGGATGGGGAGGATGATAGTACTTTTTCATGCGACTGCCATTGAAGAAGCCTATTCCTTCACCTTCGAGAGTCTCCAATTCAACATTGCCTGTTCTACTAATTGTACGTATTCGAAAAGGTCCTAGTGCTTGAAATTTAATTTTCTATTTGTGACCCTTCACAGAGTATAGTAGAATGAGGTCCCCCTGATCAAAGTTGCACTGTTTGACATGGTTGTCAAACCACATCTTTCTTCGTGCCTTCTCACAAATCAGAGAGTGGGTGGCTAAGATTCCAGTCTCTATGAGACGCTCTAACTCCACCAAGTGGTTGGTCCAAGCCTCTCTTCCCTCCCAACACTCCTAGGATGCTATCCTTAAGCTAGGGACAAAAAACTCTAAGGGTAGAATGGCCTCCATTCCATAAGTCACCCTAAAGGGAGTCTGTCCGACAGCCATCTTATAAGCTGTATGATAGGCCCACAAGGCCACCATTAGTTTGTTATCCCAGTCACTTCATGATGTGGATACTATTTTAGTGAGCACATTGACTAGTAAGTGATGAGGAGGTTGCTAGGTGGTCGCCTTCCTCCTTGGTTAGCACTCTTTGGCCACATGTCTTAGTTAGCTTGCTGACATGCTTCTTCATGGTCTTGCCTCTGTGGCATCCCATGTGGTGTGGGTGTGTTCCCCGATTGAGGTCGCGACTCTGAAACGGGTGTACTCACACTAGGAGATCTTCAATTTGGTATTCCAGTATGGGCTCTACATCCTTAAGGTGTTCCTGGGCATCCTTGACCCACTCCTTGACTTTGGCTATAGCCTCGAGTTGCCATTTGGGGTGGGGATATTCCCCTACCTTGGCACTCCCTAGTTCTGCTGACTTAGGAGCTGAGGTCTCTGCCTCTGCATCAGTGACCCTCTTTCCTATCACTAGCATTGTAGCTCCCTCAGTCTTAAGGGTAATCTTTGCATCTGTTCTCTTCCTCCTTCTCCTTCGGCTTTTCTTTCCTAACGAGACTGCATCCAGGTTACTTGGCCCAGGTAATGAGATGCCTGCCTGTTTTGTCTGTGCTCACGTCATGACATGTAGTGGGATGGGCGTATCCTCACTGTCAAAGGTCTCCACACCGAACAGCCCCAAGGATACTGAGGGCATGTTGGCAAAACTAGTTGATGGCTTCCGTCTAAGACAGTTATGAAATAGGTGTGTGATTCCACACTTGGTGCATCGAAGGTCAGCTTTGTCCTTGTTTGCATGTTCCCTTTTAGGGCAGCGTGATGAAATATGGCCTGGATGACTGCAAGTCCAGCATGAGATTGGATCTTGGCTTGGTCCTCCAAAGCCTCTGCCTCTTCCTCTACCTAGCGCCATCACCGGTACTAGTCGATAGTCCATCAAGTCTGGGTTGCCTTCCTCGTCATAGGATATGTATGGGTTCACGTAGGTCTCCTCTTCACTAGGTTCTTCCGCATAGTGAACAGGAGTGTCACTTGGTGGATGGGTTACATAGGGCCTTGGTGGTCTGGGTATGCTTGTTGGGTTCATCTCTAGCCTAGGAATGGTCGGTCTTGCGTCATTTGGTGCTGGAAGCGCCAACTGGGCTCCCCTGCCAAAGAGGTTAGGTGGCATGTTGCCTAAGTATGGAGGGTTGTATTGCTGCGCATATGGGAATCTCCTTGGCAATCTGCAATGTAATGCGTCATGACTGAATCTACCGCAGTTCGAGCACGGCCTAGATCTAGGATCTTGGCACTCAACTGGGAGGTGGTTATTGCCACAGGGTATACACTGCACATGCGAGCGCACAGGCTTCCTCGTTTGGTCTTGCAATCGTGCAAGCTCCATTGTCACCTCAGCCAGCTCCTAGCCTTGGTCAACATTCTTTCCCTTATCCCATATGCTAGAGTTCTCCCTCTCTCCTGAAACTGTTGACCGCTCTGGAGCTCTCTGACTTGTACTTTCCCGACTAGTATTCCTCATGCTTCACTTCCTAAGCTGATCGTCCAGCCTTATTGCCTCTTCAAAGACTCTAGCTGACATGTCCTGGTGTAGAGTGGAGTTACTAACCAAAGCCTTGTAGAGCTCCTCGCTTCGAATTCCATTTATAAACATGATAGACGTAGCCTTCTCGTTAGGTCGCTCATTGGTAGGGATCCTCTTGAAGAGGCTACGCACGTGAGTGACATAGTCCCTTATGTCTTCCTTTTCCCTCTGACTGACATTCATCAACCGGACGATGAGATTGTCAGAGTACCCTACCTGAGAGAATCTCTTGATAAAGAGGTCCTTAAGGTGGGCAAAGTTTGTGCGCTCAGCTGCATCTAGACTAGTGTACCAAATTCTCCCCTTATCACTTAAGCACAGACCAAAAGCTTGAGAGCATTGTGCAAGGTCTGTGAGACCGTTTGCTTCACAAACTTATTCAAATTGCTCCACAAAGCTATATGGGTCATTGCTAGGTTCATACTTGTCTAGCTGCTTTGCTACAATAGGGATTTTAGATTGCCCCTTTACCTCCTGCGTGACCCCTAATCCCGAGAGTAATGCTGTGGCTAAGGCTGTTGTGCTCTGCTCAATGGACGTATTGTCCATGAACTGCTTGGCTACGAGTTCACTCAATGATAAATCAATCTCTGTTGCTCGTTCTCTCTCTGCATTTGGCCATGCTTTGGCTGCACCAGCCAAGGCTAGCACACGCCGGGCCTCGTACATGTCTACATCTTGTTGGAGTTTTCTAGCCTTTTGCTCGTGGTTATAGGCAATTATGCTCTCTAGTGCCTTTCTAATCGCCTTTCTTTCCTCTTCTAGGTTTGCTACCACTTCCTCTACTGGTCTACCCTGAACTACCATCCTAGTCAACAAGTCGTACTCATTGACTAACTCCTGCACTAAGACTGAGAATTCTCCCAAGTCCAGTCAGTCCTCTCCTTGTCCGCCTCATGATCCTGAAATTGCTTCCACTTCCAGCTCCACAAGGTCGTCGATCAATTTGAGTAGCTCCGGCTCCTCTATGTTGTCGCCTTGTGGATCTTCTTGTCCTCTTAGGGCCCTACTGATGGGGCTCTCAGGAACCCAACTATGTTTTGGAATCTTCTCCTAATAATGGGTTCCTTGATGTTATTATATCTCCTAATGAGTTCCTTGTTATTGAAAGTAGTTGTCAATCTTATTCACAAGTTGTGCTTCGTGCTTTCTAATGCTCAGTGCGAAAACAGGCTTTTTCTTTTCTTGTAGTGCACCTTTGGTGATGAAATCAAAAGTGAGGTGCCGATGCAGGCAATTTTCAATGCAACCTCCACTCTTCCCCTCACGTTCGTAGCTTGATATGGCTCTAAGCGTAGGTTTCGACTAATCTAAGGTGTCTGATTCTAGGAATAGGACACGTAGTCCGATTTTGTCACTGGGTCCGATTCTCACAGTGGTCCGATTCTGGGAATCGGATCGGACAGGGTGGTCCGATTCTCGCTGTCGATTTACTGGCTCTCAAGCTCACTCTCTTCTCATAAGGCAGAATGTCAAATGTGGTCTTTCTTGGTTCCCTAGGCCTCTTATTGCCCCATCCCAGCCTGCTGTAACCTCAGAAACTAATCCTTCACACTCTTCCAGCCAGAAATTTGAATCTATGCCCCTATTTCCTTGTTTCCAGCAGCAGCAGCAGAACCCTTCTGTTTTCCTTCTTTTTCCTATCCTAATCTTAACCTAATGCAACAAAAATCAAAACCAAAGATCGAGATGGATAGTCCTACTCGAATATTCAACAACAAATCAAAATACTTACTTGCTCCAAGGATTAAAACCTCCTAAATCTCCTAACTATCTCGAGCACCGGTTCGGGCTGCAAACCCTACTTCTATGCTCGATTCGATGCGTGCAGTGCTCAAGGCTCAATTCCGTTTGTCCTGGCAATGGAACCAAAATGATGGGGAGCTACGGAGCTCTACCCCGAGACCTACGGACCGCTTATTGATCAAGCATTTCAAGCCGAGCGGCCATGGCTACCTCTCACATAGCCGACCCATAATGCTTACCTTACGGGTGTAGTGATCTTACCTTGATGCTCGATCGAGTTCCCTCCTCTCTCTTGCACTCTAGTAGCTCCACGATCCTTGCAGCAAGCTCAAGCAACCTCAAGCCCTCTCCGTCAAGCTCCATCTTCCATAGTTGCACGAGAGAAGAGAAGAGAAGGGAAGAAGGGAAGATGAAGAGAGAAGATGGGGAGCTTCTTCTCCACGATCCCTCACTCTCACACACTCACTTCCTCACTCCCTCACACTCCCTCAATCCCTCACTCAAGCACAAGCAAGAAGGCAAGAAAAAAGAGAAGAAGAAGAAGAAGCTTTGGCCACACATAAGAATGAGCTTCTCATTCACTTTTGAACTTTATATACATGCCCTACTTTTTGGGCAGTCATCCCCACTTTTTACATGACTGGCCATTAGCCTAGGCCCTCTTGTCCTATTTCCCACCATTCTAACTTATCCCATTCCCAACTAATGCATATAATTTGCACAGGAGTGAGGCTAGCACTCTTTTACAAGGATTCGAGAGCGCTTTCACAATTAATGGTGCGCTTTTACTCTTTTCTTTTCTCGGGGTGACATTGGGGCCTTCTGGAGAGGTCGTCATTCAAAATTTTTAGGGTCTGACTTCCATCTGGGGCGCCTTTTCCTTCCTTTGTTCTATGCCCTTTCGATATCTCCTTCTTCCATTTTCCCACTCCTCTACTCCATTTTCCCACTCCTCTGTGCTGCGGTAAACATTCCTTTTCTCCTTCCTCATTTGTTGTATACTGCCTCGAGAGACTACAAACTATCCACCTTGACCCCCTTTGAGAACTCATTTGATCATTGCTCACTTTTCTACACTCATCCAGAAAAAGTAAGGATAGGCAAGGAATATGTGTGCTTATTTAACTTTGAGAAAGTAGCTATTTACCACTAGCTCAATTGGCCATTGCGTAATTTAGTTTTCCCCAATATTGATTTCATTTTTGCCAAATGTCATGCCCTCAACACCATTGTCATGTATGACCTTGATAAGCACTCTTGTATATTATTTAAGGAGCAAGCTTTCTAAGTCATCATTTGTCAGACAAGGCCTTATCCCACACATTCTCACCCTCAAAAAGTGTAATGTGATCTTATCTCTTCAACTATATTACTGCCATGATATTGAGTTCTCACCCACAAAAAGAGAGATGTAGTCTTATCTCTTCAAATTTGTGCTATCGTGATATTAAGTTATTGTTGTAACTTGGGATTCACATCAACCCACATAGATTTCTACACAACACATACACAGACAACATCCTAGACAAATTGATAGAGGGTATACTGCATGCACACACACACAGAGCATGCTAGATGGAGTGAGAGAGAGTGAACTACAAAGATACACACACACACAAAGCCATACCTTGATTACTAAAATTAGAGAGAGAGAGAGAGAGAGAGAGAGAGTGAGTGAGTGCTAGATGGAGTGAGACAGAGTGAACTACACAGATACACACATACACAAGGCCATACCTTGATTGCTAATATTAGAGAGAGAGAGAGAGAGTGTGTGTGTGTAATATCTCCGCACAATAAAAGTTAGTTGGTTGGTTCGTAAGTTAGTTAGTCAATTAATAAGTTAGTAAGATTACTAACTAAAGACTAACTAAGGTAAAAACTAACTAACATTAATTATTGATAATTTTTATTTAATTTAAAATATTTTATTTAGAAAAATCAAGAGTCGTAAATTCGATATTTTTCTCGAATTGGCAAAGACCGTAGCTACCCTTCACGTAAATTACAAGGTGAACGAGACTTATGAGTTATATTAATCACTAAGTTCATGTGTATAGTTTAGAAGGTCAAAAAACATTAGAATTTGGACAAAACTAGTATATTTTAGATATTATCCTAAAAGAAAAAGATATGGAGATTTTTGAACTGGATGTCATTTAAAAGAAAAGACAAGTGATATTTTAGTTAGTTTGAAGATTTTATAAAAAGAAAAATAAAGAGAAGTGACTGGCGAAATCGCGCGCGGCCGCGATCGCAGTTTACAGGCAGTAGACAGCACTTCGAACAGAGAAAAGAAGAAAGAGTGAACTGAGAGCTTTCTAAACAAGTGTCTTGGAGTTTTACCCCCCTTTCGGAGCCAATGGAACCATCAGATTTATGATCTGAGCATCAGATCACTGATCTTTCCAAGATCCCCCTCCACAAAGAGCTCCACTTCTCAACCACAAGCCCTCTTCTCTAATTCACTATAAATACGGGGCATGGAAGAGGCATAGAAAGCATAAGGAGACACCGAGAGGCTGCGAGAGAGAGGTAGAGAAGGATACCCCTCCAAGAGATTGTGAGGAAGAGCTTGAAAGAGAGCTTGAGAGAGAGAGAGAGAGAGAAGAGTCACCCCGAGAGGCTGCAAGGAAGAGAATTAACTCAATTCCCTCTATCTCGATCCTCGACTAAACCATCTTCTCTTACGCTCTCCCATCTTGAATCTATTCTACCTTCTTAATCTCTTGAGTCTATTTGCGGACGATGGCCTCCAAGCAAAGAATGTCGCGTGTGGATGACAATCCTGCAACCAGCAAAAAGGCTTCGGGCAAAGGCATCACCGTCAATCCAACTGCGGTTCCGGTCGTAAGTAATGTATTTTCAAATTGATTGATGCTTGCTTTGATTCTCGTATGAGATACGTTAGGCCCATACTATTGCACAAGTATAGGTAATGGGAAAGGATAAATTCATCTCGCTTGCTCGGAAGATGGGGTTTGTGAAGTGCACATATCAAGGGAAGATAATTGCACCTAGTTACATATGACTTATATGCTAGTAGAGCAATTACAAGGAAGAATTAGTCAAGCGTTATGAATGGCATAGTCGCCAAAAGAACGACATTAAAAGATTGGGCATAGAAATGCTAGATTAAAATATAGTCAAGGGTTATAGATAGCGTAATTGCTAAAGAATATGACATTAAGAATCATGAATGGAGAAGTACTAGTTTAAAGTTTAGATACTTCAAAAGTACTTAGCCTAACAGGCCAAATACTAAGAAAAACTAGATTCTAGGTCAATGCGAGGCCTATTGGAGTCTAATTACTTGAGATCATCTCGCACTTATCTTATCAAGTATTTATACGTTATGCCTATAACATGTTTGATATATGAGGATAAATTTCTAGTTACCTCATGACTTGACTAAGAGCTAGTACAAGAAATTGATCATAAGGGTTAAAAACTAGGATGTCTTGAGATCCGTTGGATAAGGATGACTTTTGCCAATCCAAATTCAGGGTTGGGTTATCAATCAAGGTAAGTGACCTATAGAACTTACATCATGAATAGTGTTTGAACCCTTAACATATGCCCTAGCCGAAGGAAGGAAGTGTTAAGAACATGTTTGCATGGTATTACTCTTAGATCCCAAGGGAGAGAGCAAATATACGATGGAAATGTTATATCGTCCATTCTTGCATTGTTTGGAAAGAATGCAATTGGTTTTGTTGGTTGATCGAACAACATCCTAAATGTTTTCACATTCAATTGGTTGTTAGTTATTGTTTGGATGATTATTCCAAGTGCTTGTGATTTATGGTAAATGCATGGCAAGGGTCTGTGATGACAAGTCGCCATGGGATTAAAGGAATGTTTTCTTGGAAAATGATATTAGGCTGATTGCCTTGTTTGTGCTTGATTCTTAAAGGATTTAATTAAGGAAGGATATATTGTATGGGTGGATCACCTCCATGGTTGCACCGCGTATTAACCCGAAAGGGCACTGCTCGATTCACGGGCCGAAGGTCGAGTGGTGAAAAGGCCAACCACGGGAATGATGTTTCGCTCCTAGACAGCTTGTGGATCAGTTGGAGCTCTGGACACCCCTTGCTAGGTCAAGAATGGAGTTGAAGACCTCCGTGGCCCCTAACATCTGGGCATGTTGGGAGATCCTATTCTAGATAAAGGATTGAGTTTGTGGTGCCATGTGAATTGGACCAGTTACTTCTGCATGGCAGAAGGGATACTTCTGTTGGACAGAAGCGAAACATAATTTCTCCTGTATGGGCGGGAGACAAAGATTAACTTGAAGATAAGTTAAGGAACTTGTTTGATCTTGTTTGTCAATAGATTGCTTTGCTCTGTTTTCGTGTCTGTGCTATAATTTACGCGAACGAACCTTGTTCCCTAAAAGGCTTAATTAATGAAGCTGATTTTGAGTGTCACACATAAATGTGGTAGGACCTAATTAAAAAACTAAAGCTATTAAGGGAAGCGGATGGGCGGAATCCCCGACGGGTCCGTCCTACGGCAGGGTGGTCCCAGAGAACTGGGAGGCTTCTCACAAGTTTTTATCGTCATTCGACCTTTAGGTATTGATAGGTTAGAACCCGATTCATGCCGTTTTAGGGGACCGGAATGGGACTATGCCCTATGGGCAGAGAGGTTGAGCAACGCATCCCTCTCGTTTCCCATTCTCTTTGAACCAAGTGCGGCATAGATCTACTTCGGGTTGGGTATCTCTGCGTAAAGTAGGATGTCCAATACCCGACGCTAGAATGCTAACAGGAGACCTTGACAACTAGGAACCCAAATTTCAGGTCGATCCTAGTGGGTTCGGTCGTGAACGTTCCGTTGCGAGGCGGATTCGGGAAACCCTAGGCGACAAAACTCGGAACATTCCCTTGGAGTGCCGGGCAGCGACGCTTAGATTCGTTTCTCGATAGACCGCTAAAAGAGTGCCTAGAACACCGATGGGCGGGCACCTCACAGAGAGAGGAAGGGAGGGAGAGAACATGATCAATGTATGAAAAATCATTATTTATATAATATTATATTATATATAATACTAATATTATATTGATATATTGAAATATTGTTTTAATATAATAATATCATTATTACTAATACTTATAATATATATTAATACATATTTATATATATACTAATGTGTGTGTGTGTGTGTGTGTGTGTGTGTGTGAGAGAGAGAGAGAGAGAGAGCATGCGTAAGTAGGGATGTCCTTGTAACTTTTTTTTAGACTCTCTATATATTTATTTATTTATTTATTTATGTGTGTGTGTGCATGCATGCGTGCGTGCGTGTGTTCGCATTTGCTTGTGCACACGTATTTACAATATGAATATCAATATCAATATATTAGTAAAATATTGATATCAAATTTGGTACAATAAGTTATTTTTTATATTAGCATATAAACATATAAATGTTAATATATATTAGATTATATGTAGTTAATATATATTAATAAATAGCAAATATTAGTATCTAATATTAGCCACATATTTCTACACTTAATAATTAGCAAAAATAGCGCACACACCACACACATGAAGAATGGGGGGTAAACAGGGTTGGCAAGGGAGTTGGTGGAAGGGTAGGAGGAGCAATCAAAGCACATGGAAGGTACATGTGGAGAGAGGACCATGCAACACATGTAGAGAGAGAGAGAGAGAGAGAGAGAGAGAGAGAGAGAGGTGTTAGAAATTTCTTTGGTCAAAAAGAGGAATATTAGTAACCACCTTTTTTGAGACAAAATTTGTCAAGAAGTGAAATTAAAAGGAGAGAAAGAGGAGAGAGAAGATTGCAAAAGAGAGAGAAAGAGAGTGATGAGGAGAGAGAAGTACTAGAAATAGAAGAGAGAAAGACAAGAAAGAGAAAGAAGCCATTGAAGCTGAGAGCAAGGTGAAGAGAAGAAGGACAATAATGATTAATGTGTCAAAAGATGAGAAAAATTACATGTCCTCTCCTTTTATATCCTGTGGATGATAGGCCGTAGAAGGAGCCAATTTAGTACCCATGGATGTGAATACTGCCTACCAAAAGTTACTCATGAACTTTGAGTCTCTATCATGAACAATCACCTGTGGTAATCCATGTAATCTAAAAATATACTCCATGAACTAACTGGCCACTTGAGAAGTAGTAAACTAGGTCTTGGTTGGAATGAAATGGGCTGCCTTGATGATCTATCTACCACCACGTATATACTATTCCATCCCTTTTTAAACTAGTAATGAAGTCCATGGTAATGTACGTCCATTTACCTATAGGAATGGGTAATGGCTGCAACAAACCACTTGGCTTATGGGTGTTGTCTTTATTCTGCTGACAAGGCATACACTTCATGACAAAGTCCTTAACATCTTTACATAGCCCTTTCCAATAGAAGCTTTTTCTGATCCTATCATAGGTCTTGAAAACTCCAAGATGTCCAGCTAAAGGCGAAGAATGCAACTCCTCCATAATTTTCCGTGTAAAAGAAGAGGTAGAGGGAGTGACGATCTTGCCATTTAACCAGATAAGGCCTTTTTTAAGCTGATAATGCGAGTTATCTTCTATGAGACCTTGCTGTAATTTCTGAAAAAAATGGTTGAGCTCTTCATCCAAAAGATAAGCCGGCTATAGTTCTTCAATCCAATCATTATGTAGCTCAGCCATTGCTGAAACTTTGCAAGCCCACATATGAGAAAGAGAATCAGCCACTATATTGTCTTTGCCCCTCGTATGAGTGATGTCAAAATCATAATTTTGCAATGTAGCTATCCACCTACACCACTTAGGAGTAAGATTGGATTGAGTGAGGAAATACTTAAAGACCCTATGATCACTCTAAACTCTGAATCGAATACCATACAAATAATGGTGTCATTTCTTTACTGCATGCAAGATAGCCAACATCTCTTAGTCATAAACATTCATGGCCATTTCTTTATCTGTAAGCTTACGACTTTCAAAGACAATCACTCCATGCTTCTATAACAAAACAGCCCCGATGCCTTGACCACTAGCATCACACTGTATGGTAAAGTCCTTCGAAAAATCCGGGCATACTAGAATAGGAGCAGAAGTAAGAAGTTCCTTTAACTGGTTGAAGCTACTAGCTACAAGAGCATCCCAAAAAAAGATTCTTCTTCTTCAACCTATCAATCAAAGGAGTTGCAATAGCCACATAATGCTTGATGAATCGGCAATAGAATGAAAATAGACCAAGAAATCCTTAAGAGAAGTAGTAGTAGATGTTGGCCAATCTTTAATACATTGCACCTTCTTGGGGTCAGCCTGTATCCCTTTTTTACTAACAATATGTCCCAAGTATTCCACTTCAATTTGCATGAAAGAATATTTTTTCTCCTTAGCAAAGAGTCTGTTATGTCTCAATGCATCAAAAACCTTCCTCATGTATGATACCTGGTCCTGAAGGGTCTTACTGTAAATCAAAATGTCATCAAAGAAGACTAAGACAAACTAAAAGAGGAAAGGCTATAAAATCTTGTTCATCAGACTCTGGAAGGTAGCTGAAGCATTTGTAAGTCCAAATGGCATCATTAGGAGGTAGACTTGATCTCGTCACCCTCTCACATGCGAATCTAATGATACCCTAACCTCAAATCAATCTTTGTAAAGAATCTAGCCCCTATAAGCTCATCAAGAAAATCATCAATCTTGGATATTGGATACATGTTCTTCACTATGATCTTGTTAAGATCCTTGTAATCAATACACCTCCTGAGAGATCCATCTTTCTTTTTTACTAACAAGACTAGAGATGCATAGGATGAAGAACTAGGTTCAATGAATCCCATCTCAAGAAGTTCCTTGATTTACTTGACTACTTCCTCTCGCTCACACTTGGACAATCTATAGGGTGCCTTATTGATTGGCTTTGAGTTGGGCTCCAAATCAATAGGGTGATCTACTGCTCTCTTGGGAGGCAATGAAGTAAGCACCTCAAACAAATCCCTATACTCCTCAAGAAAAGCTTTCAAGGCTGGATGACTTGCTGAATTTATGGGTTGATCTTCAATCTCTTTATTCAAATGCAAAACAAATATCTGTGAACACCTCTTGTACTTCCTTTTGAGTTGTTGAATGGTGATAAGCTAAAAATCTGATCTACCAGGGATTCCTTATAAATGGATGAGCTATCCATCAAAGATAAACTCCATATATAACTATGAGAAATCCATAGTGACTTTGTCTAATATCATTAACCAATCACAACTGAGTACAATATCTATAGGCCCCATTTTCAAGGTAATCAGGTTTACTTTTGCTTCAAAATTTTCAATCAGCTATAAACAAACCTGTGGGCATATTTGTGTGCTGATTTCTTCTTCACCATTGGCCACTTGAACTCTTATGGGCTGTTGTAAGTCAGTGGGGGAAGACAATTCAGCTTGTCCATAATGGACTTATTCACAAAACTATGTGCATTCCCACTATCTATCAAAATGAACACACTCTTCCCATGAATGTTACCCTTAATATGGAGTGTATCAGGGCTCTTAGAACCTATCCAAGCATCCATGGAAATGGAACAACTAGTGGCAACAAGTGGCTCATGATAAGTCCCAGCTAGGTCAAAAGAAACACTCCCACCTGGATCAAAAGGAAAAGAGTCAGACGAATCATAAAAGTACTCTTGCCCAACTTCTTCCTCAAGATCATCATTTTTAGCATTAGGTGTAATTGCATTGACCTCATCAATTTCATCTTCAGAATCCTCGAAGACTAACATACTATGAAACTTGGCTTTGGCATTTTTGTATACACACTTTGTGACATGATCAGGTGTATACTTTTCCCCACACTTGAAGCGTAAGCCTTTCTCCTTTCTTTCTTTGTAAAGGTCCATATGAATAGACTTGGGATTCATATTGGCTGAAATAGATTTAGACTTGTTGTCCCCTTGTTTGAAGTCAACTCTAGGACTACTTACCGTCCTGAAATTACTTTGATATCTTGAAGCATTGAACAGTGGATAAGTTGGCACCCTTAAGCCTCCACTTGGCGCATGATTGTTGCCATAAACATTACCAACTTGTCCCTATTTTAAAACAGTCCTTGGTTGTCCTAAACCATGCCAAAATGAGGACTCACTTCTATATTTCCTTCCATAGTGCTCCGCAAGCTCAATAGCTTTAAAAAGAGAAGTAGGGCTTTGTGCCATGACATTAGTTGACAAGGATGGCTCTAAGCCATACATGTACTTGTGGAGCTTAGCCTCATCACACTGATGCTCTCTACATACATGGTTAGATTGAGAAATTGGTTAGTATACTCTCTTACACTTAGGCCTCTTTGCTCTAAACCATACCATCTCCATGCCAATTTTTCTTTTTCAAGAGGGGAGACAAAGACTTCAGCCATAAGTGTCTTAAAAGCTTCTCAATTCTCTACAATTATGCTTTCCTTTTTAATATACCTCCACCAAGTATGCACAAATCCCTCCAAATGTACGAAAGCAAAATGAATCTTCATATCATTAGTTTTAGGAAATATGTCAAAGTAAGATTCCAATTTGGAGGTCCACTCTTCTAGATCAAATGGTGAAGATGACTGACCATTGAACTTGGCCAAAATGATCTTATCTTTCACCTCTCTTTCATGGAAGGGTTGTTTTCCCAAAATAGATTGGTCATGAGTACTAGGCATTGAATCCCCAAAATGTGATGGAACTCTCCCAATAGGTGGCTGAGAACCAATATGAAACCTTCCTGTCTCGGTAGAGGACCTCTAGGAAGTTGGGTATTCATCCCAAGAGCTTGGGAGTTGGCACCATTCAAGCTGCCCAAATAGTCATCATGTCTTTGTGAGGTCTCACGTACTTCATATTGGCTATTTGAGATACCCCTTCATCCAATAATTCCATGAACTTGACCATTTTGGTTAGGTGGCTAAAGTGGGATTGAGGGCTCATTGTTTGAATAAGCTTTCTCCTTTACTTCTTTAGATCCCATTTACATTTGCATCCATTGGGAGAATTGAGCTATTATTTGAGCATTAAATTCTACTAACTTGTTAATAGAAGCCTTTGTTTAAGTAGTTGAATCCACTAATTTCTTAATAAAAGACTTTGTTTGATTAGTAGGACAAAACCATCTACTCCATTCTTGATAATAGGTCCTCATGATGTTGGGTATACCTTCTTTCATGTGCACACAAGGTATTATTAAGTGCACTGATTTCTCCATGCTCTTGGGGCTCTTTAGGGCTCTCTTGGGGTATATTCTCCAACATAGAATCTCTGATTTGCTGAGCGTAATCATCCTAGACCTTATTTTTGCCTTTATGCCCTACCATAACAGTGCAATCCTGCAGTACCCCTGCCAGAAAAATGGTTATAACTTGAGCTAGGAAGTCTGATTCCAAAACTTTTTAATTCAAATCAAAGCCAAGAATGCCCTCTTTAAGATAAGCTATAGCACACTATAACAGATTTAGGACAGAAAATTTTGCAATTTGATCTTTGAGTCTAAATGGTCCAGGCCTGCACCATGTTTCAACTAATGAATGCCCTATTTCCACCTATAAGGTAAAATAGTAGTTCCAAATGGCTACAAAACCCTGTAGAAGGCTAAGTAGGAATTGTGGGCACCCTGTAGTACTTGCACCTATACTTTAGTATTGAAGTTTGTACCTGTAAGGACCTATAAATACCCTACATTATCTTGTAAAGTCCCTGTTTTGCTCGTGAAGGTACTTGAGTTTTTGAAAACACTTCAATCTTCAATTCTCCACTCAATGTACCTATGTGAGGGATAAAACAGTAGGACATGCTCCCTACACAAGCTCCGAATCACCGGGAGGTGGGCAAAGCTCCCCTCGGGTTGGTTGGTTGCACCCCTTCGGGATCTTCGATAGTGAGGGAGGGTCACCTCTCTTTTGTCCCACTATCTCCCCTGGCATCCACCTTTTTCCTCGATGGGAATATCAACATGGCAATAGCATGCTATTCTAATCAATCAGCATGAAATGCATTTCTAAAATATTCATTCATCCCCTTTCATAAAATGCAATTGGATGGAATCTTGAAAATTCAAATAGGGAGAGGGTCTTACCAATGCAATTCAGTGACTCACTGATTGCTAGTACTTACCCTTTTACAATATTTCAAGTTTGGGTAAAAGAATTCAGTCAATCAATGGATTAGAGTGAGCAACCTCATCAATCAATAGGCTTAATCAATTGGATCAAATGTAATGCTGAAAATTTCAGATTGAAGCCTCTAATTCACTAGTTAGAACTAATATGCATAAAGCAAACATTGCATTACATGAATGGATTGATTCGAGTAAGGGTTGCTTGAAATTTGATGGAAATTGTTCAATTCTTTAATCTCTCAATCAAGTAGATTAAGCTCAGCAAATGGATTAATGAGAGAGATTGAGAATTGAAGAAGAGTACCTTTGACATGGTTGATGATGACTTTATCAATCTCCAAATGCTAGTTAAAGCCTCCGGTGGTCCAATGTTGCCAATATAATCTTCAAGACTTGTGTATTTAATGCTTGAGAGCAATCTTGAAGCTTCAAATGCTTAAGATTGAAGCATTAAACCAATTTCCCCCAAATTTTGACTCCATGGAAGCTCTTGAGCTTCAATCTTTGACCAATCGTTCTTAATCCTTACAATTTCTTCAAGAATCCTTACTAAAATGATCCCATGGGCTGAAATGATGAAGAATCTTCAAGAAATTATTGAGAAATGAAAGCTTGAGCTAAAGCTTCCATGCTACCCATGGACTATTCATCTAGGGTTTACAGAAAGGCTTGAGGATGAAGAATAGAGTATAAACTTGATGTTTACTGAAGGTTTCCTCTTGCTAAAGATTGGAGCACCCAAGATTTGGTGTAAATCGGTCAGGGATGAGAGAGATGAAGCCTGAAAATTACGTTGCAATTTTTAGGACTGTTTTGACCTATCTAGGCAGCAATGATCCTTCACAATGGTTGTTGACTTGAAGCTGGAGAGCTGAAGCAAAACTAATTTTCAGCTCGGATGAAGTCTATGAGTACATATTTGTGTGGTAGGAAGAATCTTGGCTTGAAACTCCATGGAAGCTTAACCAAAGCTTTAAGAAAGAGTAAAGAGAAGCCTCTCTTGAAAAGTAACCATAGTTTAACTCCAAATTAAGTCCAATTAACTCCCATTTAACCTAGTTACCTCCAAATTGCATGAAAATTTGATGATGACCTACTATTTTAGCCTTCCACCTCTATATCTGACCTTGAAGATCTCCAAATATAGTCTCTTGCTAACTGTAGATAGTCTGCAAACCTTTGCTAATCACTGTCTTTGTCAAATACATGTAGTACCTGTCTGAAATTGATTTTTATGGAGAAAACTTGGACTAAAATAGAAGGAAAAATGGATCAAAGACCAATGCTCTGATACCACTTATCAAGAAGTGAACTAAAAGGAGAGAAAGAGGAGAAAGAAGACTACAGAAGAGAGAGATGAAGATGTGCAGAAGAGAGAGAAAGAGAGTGATGTGAGGAGAGAGAAAGACTAGAAATAGAGAGAGAAAGACAAGAAAGAGAAAGAAGCCATTGAAGCTGAGAGCAAGGTGAGCAGAAGAAGGACAGTAATGTATTAATGTGTCAAAAGATGAGAAAATTTGCATGTCCTCTCCTTTTATACCAATGTCAGTGTGACATGGCATCAATATTATTTACACACTAATTCCTTATTCTTCCCATCTTCTTACAAAATTCCAACTCCTTCCACCTCTCTCTCTCTCCTTACTTCCCCTACTCTCTCTCTCTCTCTCTCTCCAACATTCTATCTCATCTCCAATATGCATTTAATGCTCCATAAACAACCCTCCTATGATCTCAAATTATTGTAGACACAATGGCTAGATTGAAGAGAGGACCTTAATTTGTGTGTGTGTGTGTGTGTGTGTGTGTGTGTGTGTGTGTGTGTGTGTGTGTGTGTGTGTGTGTGTGTGTGTGTGCAAATCACCACTAAAATGCATCCATCTTCACCTGCAACATAAAAAATCTACCAACAAGGTCCATATATTTGTAGCCATAGTGCTCTCTTAATGATGAGGGAGAAGGAGGTTTGCATCAATTAAGGTAGACACATTATTGCTATTACCCATGTGAAGTCTATTATAGGAGCAGCCAAGAGGTTAGTTTCATTAGAAGCCCAAGCAACGTGGAACCAATAATGATTAATATGGAAGGCTCGCCAAACCCTTCAATACCAATAAACAAGACCAATGCAATAGAACTTGATGTGGAAGAGGAGCCATGCATAGGAATAGAGGCAGGCACTAAACATGTGGTTGAGTATATAAAGTCTTCTTAGGTGCATCATCAAGTCTCACATCATTTGCTTTGAAATGTTAGTGTTCTAGAGAGGATGAAGGAAATCCCAACTCTATACAATGGCAATGTAATACATGAACTTCCAATACTAGTGGCAGCCAATATGCATTCTGTGGAGTGTATGGGAGCAAAAGTACAATGGCCATTGTTGGACAAAGTCTACCTTAACATTGATGATATTTCATGCCATAGTTCATTGAATCACGTGCATTAGAGAACTAGAGTGCCCAACTAATCATTGATCTGGCTACTCAAATTACCAAATTGTTTGGCATGGACAATTGATACACACTTCATTTGCAAATTCTCATTTATTTTATTCATAATACTTTCTCTTTATTTCTTTTAAATATTCTTAAATTTTCTAACTTTATCTATCCAAATTTATTATCAAATTTTTGGACTTATTTTAATTTATCATTAAAATTTAAACTTATCTTAATTTATTATTAATTTTCTTAACTTAAAAGTATTTTAAAGGTAAATTATGTAAATTAATTAACTAATTTAAATTATGTTTTATCTTATTTTTAATTTAGTATTTTTTAAAATTTATTTCATTTATTTTTCCTTTTTAATTTTACTTTTTATTATAAGGTTTCACTAATTATTCATATTAATTTATTTTTAATTGAGTTGACTCAAGCTTAGTATTCTTATTTCAAGAATGTGTGAATCTTTAAATTTTCATAAATTATAGATTGAACTAAATGCTACAACTATTAATCCTCAATTAATGTTAGAATTCAAGTAAGTGCTAAGATTGATAATAAAATAATATGCTAAAATAACAAACAATAAATTTAGATGTAGAAATCAATTATAGCTTATGTAAGTAGAAATGGATTATAAATAATTATATAGAAATTGTAAAACACTTAAAATATTTGAAATAAGTTACAATAAAATTAGATTAGGGTTAATGTTAAGTCTCTCTTAAGTTATTAAGCAAAAATTTATAAGAAATTCTTGAAATTTTAGGAAATTTTAGACTTTAATTTTAAAATTTTATTTAAAAATCCTTGAAATTTTACCATTGGGATTATAAAACCCTAATAAGATTTTCTACTTACTATTGTTTAAGTAACTAAAGAACACTATATTAACATTAATACAACAATTAGATCATAGTCTGCTGATATTAAGAAAGTATTAAGAAATAACTATCTTTCAAATTATGCATGTTCAATTCAATTTATCCATGGTTAGTTAATACCTTAATCGAAAATGATAAGTTAGTCATCTAGATTTTTCTTTCTTACTTTCCAATAATGAAAGCTAGTGAAGTCCTCTTTGTAATCAAATAGATGTGTGTATTTATATACAGATGTAGGTTAGACTTAAACCATGAGTTGATTGCAAATTATTAATTGGAATAAACCCATGACTTAAACCATTATTTCATTATAAATTATAAATTAGAATAAAATTTTATCAAAATTGTCAATTTGAAAGTTACCTAAATGTAGACATTGTTTCAAAATGACTATTTTTGTCTTGTGCCTTTCACAACCAGAGGGAATTAGGGTATTATGCCTTCCCTAGGGCATCACCCAAAGCTCTTCACCTACAACTAAATAAAATTGTCTAAGGCAACTAACAATTGCTTATGTATGTGAGATCTTATGTAATAGGAAAGTTCTCCCTTATGGCGGGTGAGAATCAGCATGGCTTTGGTTGATGATGTAATATTTTACTGAGTCTCTGGGTATGAAAGAAAACCTATATGAGCCTGACATGGCTAAACATCAAAAGGCCCGAGATGAGCAAGCAAGGTAGTAACCTGGATTTAGGTTAGTTTTTGCTATTTGAAGTGGATATGATGTAAATATTACAACACTACAAGGATTTGAGCTAGTAGCGACGTTTAAAGCGACGAAAATACAAACAACAAAATTTGCCCCCGTCGTCGCAAAAAGCGTCGTTATTGATGACGCCATAGAAACGTCGCTATTGGTGTCGCTATATGTGTCGCTATATGCATCGCATTTGCGACGCTTATAGCGACGCAACCAATAAATTTGCAATGCACATAACGACGCCAATAGCGACGCGAGCAGTAAATTTGCGACGCAAATAGCGATGGTAACAGGGAAAAAAGATTTTGTGGCAGGGCAGCAAGCTGCCGTGCCACATATAGCACTGTGTGCTGTATGAGAGCCATACAAAATAGTTTCTGCACTACTGCATACAAAGCGCTTGCAAACAAAAAGAATGTATACTGAAATCATAAAATTGATACATTAAATAAATACATGATCGCATAAAATGCAATTGGTACAATCATGAAAGGATGTCACTAATACATAGAAAATGTCTACATAGATCAGGCGACTAAAAACTAAAGGTGTGTGAGCTCCAAGGATGCAAGGGCGAGCTACAAATCCTCGTCCCCCGAAAGCTCGTCCTGGCGCAAAGGAGCATCGAATGGATTCTGTAGAAAAAGAAACAATACATCAATCCACCATACAATAATGCATTCAAATATCTCATGGTAACTACAGACAAGAAAGATGAGTGACTTACAGGGCCGCCGCGTCTATACAATCGGTTGATCAATGCGTTGAGACCGTGCCTCTCTGCATATCGAGTCTCAAGGCCTTGCGGATCGCGATTTGTAATGGAGTGCTGCAAAGAAAACAAAATGCTAACTGTTAGAAATATGATTGTCAGTACAAAGAATATTTCAGAAAAACAAACAAGCAAAACAAAAGAGAAACTTACAAAGTCCTCCAAATATGTCCTGTGGGTGGCCGCCACTCCCAAGATGATGGACCACTCCGGCCTTGAGTCGTGCCCTTGCCGCCTCCCGCTGCTGACTCCAACGTCCTAGCGAATCTGTAGCCTCCTCCCTCAGTCGGCACCAGTCGTCTGCATCTAACCACTCGGGCTTTGCAGCCCCACTCTTGATTGCCTTGCGTGCGTCAGATCATCTATGTGACATGTATGCACGCATGCAATCCATCATCCAGACTATAGAGAATCTATCTACTGCGGCTGGCACCGAAAACTCCTCATGCAAGGATGCTACTATGTAGTCCTTGCTCCCCTCTAGTATATTCTTCCAATGATCCAGGACGTTGTGCCGAAAAACTTGTTGGTACAACTCTCTCATGCGAGCCATCACCCTCCTCCCCTCATCATTCATGATGATAGCTCCTGATCTACTATCAACCAGGTATCCATAACCCCTAGGAGTCTGCCTAAGATGGGTCCTCTCCCATCTCCGTCCACGCTCCTGGGCATATCTAGGAGACCCCTCTACATTCGGTGTACCGATGGGGGTAACCTCTCTCGGAGTGCCACTCAAAGGGGTGCCACCAAAAGGGATGCCACCTGCTGACGGCTGCGCAAAAGCCGGAGTAACTGGAGTAGACGTCCCCACAGGTGTGACAAATCCTGGAGGTGACGCAACTCCAGCTGAACGACGAGATGGAGACACCACATCCTGTCTCCACAGCAGCATCCCCCTGATCCCGATGCAGTCCCTCCCTCTGGCCCAAGTCGTGAGCGTCGAGATCGTCTGCTCGAAGCTGAAGCATCTGATCGCGCTGAAGCAGATCTAGCAGAGCGCCCTAACGAAGAATGAGACAGCTCTTGGTCTGCCATCTCTCTGAATCTCGCGAGCTGGTCTGGAGACATGCGTGCCATCATATCTTGAAACTCCTCATCGCTCATCCCTCGACTCATCCTGAAAATGTCACCTGCACAGATAAAAAATGGTGTTAGAATAATCAATTTAAACTATACAAAGCACAGTAATATAAATCATTTTTAAAAAATCCCTCTTAAAATACATATCTTATGTACCTTTATGGAAGATCTAAACAATGAATTGAGTAATACAATTCTCCAAGGATGAAGCATCCTATGGTCCCATGTTAATCTCCTGACACAACTCTGCATACACTGGAAGGTCGATAGATATGTCACCACAAAAGAATGAGTCTGCCTCATTCTCAAAAAATTCTTGGACTCCTGTATTTCCATCATTGTTAGCCGATGTGGGCTCCAAGCTTGCGGTGGCCTCCACCCCTTATAATATCAACCCCTCTATTTGCATATTATCTTCATCTATGCCCAGAACATCGCTTTGATCATATACTCTCGCACTTCGAGGAGTTGAATGTATAACATACCACCATCGAGGTTGTCGGGGGTTTGGATAGAAGATTACCTATTCACAAACATGTACAAAGCGAGTTCAAACCATTGTGACATAAACCATGTCGTATTACAATTAGCAAGCAAATGACTCTATGCACCTGTTCACAATGGGCCGGCAACACAAAGGTGTCACGCAAATCCGTCCATTTTTTTTCGGAATCTATTTCGAGAAATCCAGATGGATCTCGTCGAACTGTTGCTCCAGCTCCTCCAAGTACCACTTTGAGCCACTGCACACATCGAATAGTATAATGGAGAAGCTACGGTAATCCACCGTAATAATACTTTGCAAGTTCCCAAAATACTCCATCTCATCCACAACCGTGTTCGGATCCGTTGCTCGTCGCCGGCTCTCTTGCTCAAACCTTGCCATGACACCACAGTTCATTGTGGAGCGCATTTTGTCAATACGCTCCATGCGAAAATGCCGTCCGCGCGACCACGCTGCACTATATATTTTGTACTGTACATTGAAACACTCAAATTAGATGTCGCATATAAAATTTAGATACGACATATTCTAAACCCCTCATCACCTTTGGACTACATCCCCTCGAGAACTCCCACTCCTCCATTGAGACCTCTGTCCCTTCGCTGGATGCTGCGGTCAAGGCTCCATGCAACCATCGTGTTGACATAAACTGTGGCATCTCCTCCGTGCCTTCGGGATATCGAATCGATCGATGACGTGTACTACGTCAGAATTCATCTCGCGCTTCCTCTCGATCTTGCCTTGCAATCTGGTACTTGGCGAGCCACGTCTCCATGGAGGCATGGTGCAACATACAAAAGCAATTCACCTTCTCTTCCATTGAGGCATCCATTCTTTTTTCTACCCCATTTCCAACCACCACATCTCCAGTCAGTCTATCATCGTCCTTCAGCATCCATAGCATTTCATTATCTGGTTCCATCGTTGGTAGCCAATGTGAGATATGCACTAACGCCTCTGACACCAACCAACCTTCCGCCATGCTACCTTCTGGCCGAGCTTGTTGTCGCACAAAGCCTTTCAGGGTTTTCATGAAGCGCTCTAGGAAGAACATCGATCGCGTATGGACAGGTCCAGCAATCTCCACTTAGTCCACGAGATGCACAAGAAGGTGGACTTGTATCGTGAGCATGCTAGTGGGCAGATATTTCTCAAAGAGATAGACTGTCTCCACTGCTCCCCGCCTCGTGGGTTCAATAGAGGACGTCTTAATCTCTTTCTATGAGATCCATTGCACCAAAGTCGACAACTTGTAAATGGCCCCACGAATTTCTGGAGTAAGGCATCCTGCGATCGCGATCGGTAGGACAAACTGCCACAAATGAGAAAGCGTTATGAATAATGGCCACTTTTCAAATTGCAAAATGCCCACGCTAATTACAATCCATTCTATTCACAAACCTGACATATCTTATGCCAATCATGGGATTTTAGCCCCGACAATTGGTCATCTTTAGAAAATGCGGACCTGAGAGAACGCATCATACCCGTCGGAGTGCGGATAGACTTGATTACTTGCTTCACAATGCACTCTTCTTTGGTGGACAAAACCCAAGGAGCGCGAGGAAGCTGCACTCCCCCTTTAGCACTCGACTGCGGCCAAAGCGCCTCCATCTTACCTACCTCCTTCAAATCCATTCGTGACCCTATAGTGTCTCTCTTTCCTATGACGTGATCCCATAGCAAGCTGCCCACATTCTTGAAAATATGCATGGGATCCAACAAGTGGTTGACCTGTAAGTGGGTCCAATATGGCAACTCGTAGAAAATTGAGAACCATCGCATTCCAGTTGGATGTGATTCCGAGTTTACCATTTTCAGCTCGTACCAGCTTGCGGCGTTCATACGTGTTGGAGGTCGTCCAAGAAAACCTTCCCTGAGTTCATGATCCTCCGGCAAGAAAGCGGCATATCCTTGATATACCATTTTCTTCATGGTTCGTGACCTTCGGGAGTCTAACTGTGGCCCACACAATGGACATGCATGATAACATGAGGTAACCAGACCTGTAAGGCGAGCCACGACCTAGTGAATACTTGACTAAATGAGATAAAATATAGATATTACCAGCGAGAACGGAGGTCTATTCACCTGAGCACTCTCCCAATCCCGGAAAGTCATGCATCGTCCACATGAGAATGGCTTGAATGTTGGTTGATCGCCGACCATCGCGCCTGCTCATATCTTGCACAGTGACACCCTCCTCCCACAAAATCTTAAGCTCATCGACTAATGGACAAAGATACACGTCCATATTTTTTACTTTGTAGCGGCTCGGGACGAGCAAGCTAAGGATGAGATGTCCTTTCTTCGTAGAAAGCTATGGAGGGATGTTGTAGTTGACAAGCACTATAGGCCACACACTGTAAGAAGTCGAGCGCAGACCGAATGGGTTCACACCATCCATGGCGAGACCGAGCCGAAGATTCCTTGGCTCTCGCACAAAGCCTAGGAAGGTAGAGTCAATGTGGCTCCATGCACGTGAATCCGCTAATATTCGTTGTACTCCATCGGTGGACCTATTCTGCACATGCCACGTTGTCAAGCTTGCCATGCCGGATGTGCGAAACATGTGGTTTATGCGGGGGATGAGCGGAAAGTGTCTGAGAACTTTTTGAGGGATGGTTTGCCCTTGCAAGTCCTGTCGATACATGTGAGCACCACACTTTGGACATGTCTCCATAGTCTTGTATTCATCTCGAAACAGTATGCAGTCGTTGATACATGCATGGATGTTATTGTAGTCCATGCCAAGCTTCCGTAAAACATGTCGTGCATCATCACAAGACTCAGGCATGGTATTTGCAGATAGTAATATATGATATTTCAATAACCTGAAAAAAAGCATAAAACACCTTGAAAAAGCACAAATGTTTGTAATAATACTGTAAAAAAAAATAATCAATGAAGCCTATATGCAAGGTACCTGAATAACTCGGTCACACTCGTATCGCTCCAACCGTATTTTGCTTGCACACTTAAGAGTGCAAGCAATGTCTTCAACCGAGATTCTCGGCACCCATCATATAATGGTATGGATGCTTTCTCTCTAAGCGGGTCAGATGTCTCAACATCCATGGGAATCAATGCGTCGATCATTGCCTCCATCTCAGGCTCCAAGATTGTAGGTAGGTCGGGAAGGTTGTCTGTCTCCTCTGGCATTGACGGTATAGATGGGCCTTGCGAGTGGTGGATTGGCTCCTGCAATCCATCCATCGCACATCCGCGAACTCTTCTAATTGGCCGCAAAGGGTGCACTCCCCCTTGGGTCGAGACATCACCCCCCTGGATAGAAAATTTGCCAACAAGACCCAATCTTATTGTGTATGGTTTTCAATTAGCTTGCGAGTACAATGCATGATTAATATTAACTTCAAATTACCGTTTGCTGAAAATCCGCAATTGCCTGATCAATGATCTCAGATTGAAACTCGCCAAATCATCGTACGTGTTCTATAGACAATCGGTGTTTTCGTCTAACTGCCAACTTGCATTGAGAGCAAGGACATGGGACACGCTGATTAAGATACGTCTCGCGATCTTGAACAATAAGACCTTCTTCGTTTTCCATCTTATCTACATTACAGCAAACGAGGCTTAAATGGATAGCTTTATGGAGATGTACGCCAAGTTGCAAGTTGACCATAAATCTTGCATTGTACATAGTAGTTGAGAGATTTATTGATGTTATATCTCGGCCTTGTATCATGCTCAAGGATTTGTTTGTCCCGGTAGATAATTATTCGTTATTGTAAAAAACTGCACTAGAGGGCTTTGAGTATAAGTAATCCATTTATGAGCATCATTGAGGATCTCTTAGTCTAATAATAAATCAGTCTCAACAAAAAGCATCTTAGAAATGTGGTTTTTTTGTCCTAGAATCGCGTATTAAAATTAATGCCATCTACGAAATTTATCAACTATAGTAATAACATTTATTTCAATCAATTCTACTCATAGTCATAAGACCTGAGAGAAAATATCCTATACTCAATTTAAGGGATTCTTCTTCTATAACAATACTTTTGGGTTCATTTTGATGAAGTACCGTAATGACCATTAGCTAGGGTATCATTTTCTTTTAGTCCTTCCGTTGACTAGTTGGCATGATTTCTAATTTGTTATGCCTATAAAGTTAATACAAAAACAATGAATTATGCATATCACAATTAGATCCCCTACTTGGACATTATGAAGGACATGACCAATTTTAAGCCATCTTAAAGAGTCACCAATGTACGTGGCCCATGGCAAAGCACATTGCATACCATTATTGATAAGTCTATTATCATGCATCTTAAATCTCCTAATTAGACTTTATAAACTGTATGACTAATTTTTAGCCCCCTTAAGGAGTCGATGTAATGGTACCCCCATAAAAAAAGTAAAGTGGATACCATTACCATAATCATGGATATGCTATCATTCCAATATATGTTATCTTTCTCTTTCTCTCCCTCTCCCTCCCTCTCTTTCTCTTTCTCTCGTATTTCCTCTCTCTCTCACAATATATCTTAACACTCTCCAAAAGCAAAAGGGAGAGGGAGAGAGAGAATGCACTCTCCCTCCCTCTCCCTCTCCCTCTCCCTCTCCCTCTCCCTCTCTTTCTCTTTCTCTCCCTCTCTCATTTCCTTCCCCTCCCTCTCCCTCTCTTTCTCTCCCTCTCTCTCCCTCTCCCTCTCTTTCTCTCTTTCTCTCTCATTTCCTCTCCTAAACAAGCAAAAAAGAAAGTGATTCAAACATTAAACAAGCAAAAGAGAGAGGGAGAGAGAGAATGCACTCTCCCTCCCTCTCCCTCTCTTTCTCTTTCTCTCCCCCTCTCATTTCCTTCCCCTCCCTCTCCCTCTCCCTCTCTTTCTCTCTTTCTCTCTCATTTCCTAAACAAGCAAAAAATAAAGTGATTTAAACATTAAACAAGCAAAAGGGAGAGGGAGAGAGAGAATGCACTCTCCCTCCCTCTCCCTCTCCCTCTCCCTCTCTTTCTCTTTCTCTCCCTCTCTCATTTCCTTCCCCTCCCTCTCCCTCTCCCTCTCTTTCTCTCCCTCTCTTTCTCTCTTTTTCTCTCATTTCCTCTCCTAAACAAGCAAAAAATAAAGTGATTTAAACATTAAACAAGCAAAAGGGAGAGGGAGAGAGAGAATGCACTCTCCTTCCCTCTCCCTCTCCCTCTCCCTCTCTTTCTCTTTCTCTCCCTCTCTCATTTCCTCCCCCTCCCTCTCCCTCTCCCTCTCCCTCTCTTTCTCTTTCTCTCCCTCTCTCTCCCTCTCCCTCTCTTTCTCTCTCATTTCCTCTCCAAAACAAGAAAAAGAAAAAGTGATTTAAACCTTAAACAAGCAAAAGAAAGAGAGAGGGAGACTCACCGATGAGATATGGCGAGCGTGGGGCGGCTCCTCTTTGCGATGAAGGCTCCTCCTCTCCTTCGCGAACAACGGCGGCGGCGGCGGCGGCAAGTCTTCTTCCTCTCCTTCTCTGCTCTCTCCCTCACTCTCGCTCTCAAAACTCACAAGCCGCAAACGCGAAATGAAAACCGCACTCGGTTTCGGCCGCTTTTTTTCCCTGTGGAGCATCGCTATTTGTGTCGCTATTTGCGTCGCAAATAGCGACGCCAATAGCGACACCAATAGCGACGCCGCTATCTGCCGTCGCTAATCGGCATCGCTACTAGCTCAAATCCTTGTAGTGCAATAATATAAATACCTTGTTTGCAAGGGAATGTCTTTGTGTTTATGTGCAAGAAAACATGCTAAAGAACCCTATGCTAAGATAATTGAGGAAGCTATCTTTAATTGTCTCATAGTGTGAGTAACATGGTTTCTTAAAAACCCTAGGATAGTCATGATGATGGACCACTATGAGACCGTCCTTATGGGTAGAGGGGTCAATGCCTAGCTCCCCTTTGTTTCTCACTCTCATTGAACCAAGTATGGTGCTCACCCACCTCAAGTTTTGGATGGCTCATGCAATAGTGATTGTCTTAGCTCAATGCTAGTGTATGCTGATAGAGATCATAAATGTATAATTAGAAACCAACTAGTCAATCCTTGTGTATTGAGACCTAAATGCTTTGCTTGTGAGGTAAACCCAGGAAGCACCTAATTGCATAAATGCGCACACTCATGGGGAGCATGGATGGTAAAGGCTAGGATTGGATCCCCAAATGAATACCAAACTATTCTCCCTATGAATAAGGGTTGAGTATGTTTCATATGGTATTAGAGCTATAAATTTTATTATGCTCTGTAAAAATCACTATTATTTTAAGAATTGTTTGATTAACTTAGATTTAAGTTCTTTATTAAAGCTCAAATTCTCTTAGGACCTCTTTGATCAACTTATGAGTCACGATGTGTTCTAAGCAACTGGCATGTAAATTAAGCAACTTCCACATTCAACACAATGTTGCCTTGGTTACATTCAAAGTCATCTTTGGATGTGGTTCGTTGGGAAAGTCCAAGTGGGAGATTGGTACTATGGTATTGGATCAAATTAATCAAGGTTGAGGATATATAATACATCAAGAGAAACATAAAGAGGGCCAAGATTCTTGAGAAGCTTAAATTAGTCAAAATTTTTGATTCTTTGAAACAAAAGACCCCCTAGCCTTTATATATGTGAATGGACAATGGCCAGTCAAAATCAGTATGTTTACTCATGGCTCACAAAAGCCATTAATCCTAAATGCATTGGAATTTGGCCCCATAAGTACTTTGTACCTAATCTAAAAATCTCTAATCAATTTGATTACCCCCATTATAACCTTGGATATAAAAAGTCCCCCCTTGCAAACATGTTTTTGAGCCTAATTATGGACATATAGCTCAATTCCACTTGAGTATTATTTTAGGCTAGCTAGAAATCTTGTAACCAAAAGAATCTAAAACAATTTAAAGAATATAAGGGTTAGTGTTGTTTTATGATTTGCTATCGAACATGGAACATAATATGTAATAATAAATTATAATGGTCATACACGCGAAGTTAGCCAAGTGTTTCCCTTCAACTCTTAAATGGCCCCATTCAAGCACATAGATGTTATATGCCCCTTCTCCACCCCTAATTCTGAGAGTATTGCAATAAAGCCATTTAGGATTCATTATTTTTATTTAAAAGTAAATAGATAAATGAATAAAACGTTAAATTTTATAAATTAAAAATTAAAGTAGATCCAATATATGTAAATATTTGATTAATGTTGGAATTCAAGTAAATACTGCCCTTGATGTGCCCTAAGCCTGTGTAGTGGGGAATCAAAAAGGGCTAGGGGGTTAGACATGGAGCCGGTCGACCAAGGGCCACTGGACATGCCTAGCTTGAGAACCCTTAGGTGCAATGACTGTGATCTATGTGCAGCTCGGTGTGTCTTCAAGTGATTTCTCTTTCCATTTCCATTCTATTTGTTTGTCTTTTTGTTTTGTACTTTCTTACTTTTTGTTTCATTTTTTCATTTTTCTCTCTTCTTCTTCTTCTTCTTCTTCTTCTTCTCCCTTTTTTTTTGAAAAGTTACATGGTTATGACTGAAGTTAGTCTTCATCATCAGAGTGAGGTGGAGAGGGAGGCTTAGTAGATTTGTTAAGGAATTGGCAGCTTTGGAGATACCCCTTGAGGTCTAGGTGGACCTAAAGGGTGGTGGTGGAGAGGAATGGATGATTGTAGCAGGTGAAGCGGCTATCATTCATGTCCTCTAGAAGAGCTAAGCAAAATGAGGGTAGTAGAGTAGCTCACATCATTAGTCGAGCCATCGTGTAACTATCTATAGCATTAGGATCAAAATGGAGGGTTGGGAGGCTGCGCTCTTGGGGAGTGGGGTCCTACCTAAGGAGTATCCTAAGCAATCTAAGGTAATTATAGGTGGTAACAAAGGCGGGGTCAGGGCATGAAGAGAATTCGTTGTTGAAGTAGACTAGGATATCATACAAATTTTCTGATGTGAAAACAAGGGCATCTTCATATGTAGTACAATGTAGATTGCAAATTATTGGGAAGTCATAGCGGTCGTGGACACTAGAGTCAAAATCCACTCCCACCCTTCGAGGATATGGCATGAAAGTTGGTGCTAGGGGTAAAGGCGCCTCCGCTTAGCCGCCCGTGTATTACTACACTGACAGTCATTGCCACTGCACACTGCAGGTGGCGGGCACTTGTCATCGTCACTTTATTCTTTATTCTTTTAGTGACAGTTTGAATAAAGGAAGGCCCGGTCACACATTGTGACTGTTGGAGTTCCCATTTCTTGTCTCTCTCTTTCTTGCTCTTGCTCTCCCGCCATAGCTCTCGAGTGCAAGCTTCGACATATTGTGTTGCAGGACTAATGGTCTGATGAAGTCATCCTCCATTTCTCGAAGGGTTGTCATGCAGTGATTTGGGGTTAGCTCCATGTGGTCCTTATGAATAGGGACCTTAGTCTATTGGCACTCATCACAATGCTTTACAAATAGTGCTGCATCTCGAAAAAGAGTGGGCCACCATAGTTGGGACTGCAGCACCTTGCCGGATGTCGTATCTCCACTGAAGTATTCTCCTGCAATTTCACCGTATGCCTCTGTGAGTATGCCATGCATTTCATGCTCACACACATATCTATGCAGCAATCCATCTTGCCCCAACCTATAGAGTTGGCCTACTATCAACTGATAGGGTTGGATCTTCAGGATGAGCCGCTTAAGTCGGGCCTTTTCTATTGGTCCTTCACGTAGTCCGTGCTCAAGCACTTGAACTATATCATCTATCCAATACGGTGTCATGTCAGCTCTAAACAAATCCCTTTTGTTGGACAAGTTAAATAGATGTGCTCTGGTAGTTCGTCTACAATGCCTTGCCCACAGTAGCTTCTCCTGTGGGGTTGCAAGACATATGGTCAGTCATGTAGTGTTGCTTCCCTTTACGTACCACCACGGAGAAGTCAAACTCTAATAGCAGAAGTAGTCATTGAGTGATGTGTACTGTAGCACAAGGTTTATTAACAAGATATAACAAGGCTTGATGGTCAACAAAGAAGGTAAAAGGTATAGCCAAAAGATAATGCCGAAATTTCTTCACAACAAATACCATGACCATAAACCCTCTCTCTGTTGTTGAGTAATTGATTTCGGTTTTAGTGAGATGTTTGCTAGCAAAGCTCACGGGGTAATCTAGGTTGCGCACACCAGGCTGGCACAAAACAGCTCTTACGGCGAATTTCGAAGCGTCAATGTGCACATGGAATGTGAGTGTCCAATTTGGGGCTCGTAGAATTGGTGCAGTGGTCAGAGCCTTTCTTAGTTCCCCATATGCACGTTGGCATTCCTCAGTCCATTCGAACATGATCAACAGTTTGTATAGAGGCCTAGCAATCAAGGCATGGTTCAACACGAATTGTCGATAATATCTTATATGGCCTAAGAAGCACTAAACGCCCTTGTAATCTGTTGGGGGTGGAAGATCGACAATGACCGTGGCCTTCAAGAAATCTGTGGCAATGTCGTTATTCGATACTACATGTCCTAGGATGCATCCGTACTTCACCCAAAACTAGCACTTTAAAGGGTTCAATGAGAGACGATATAGTCAACACTGTTCAAAGACCGCTCAGAGTTTGTCTAAGTGTTCCCTCCAAGTAGAGTGAACACACAAGTCATCCACCAAGACATCTAATTCCTTCCTAAGCATGTCTTTGACACATCAGTCTCATTGAAAGGTGGTTGGCACGTTAGTCAACCCAAAAGGCATGACTATGTAGGCAAAGACCCCCCATTCAATGGCGAATGCGGTCTTATGCCTATCATTAGGATGCACTTACATCTGATTGTATCCAAAGAAGCCGTCTAGAAAATTGTAGCCCTCTTTGTCATCCACTATCTCGAGCATGTGCTCGGTGTACAACAATGGACCATAAAGGCATTTTGCTTGCATGGTTTGGAGTCAATCATATTTGTTTAATTACACATCCCCCAGTGTCATATTCTATAGTGTCTATTTTCCCTTCGCTTTCATCACTAAAGGAACACCAGTCTTCATATTCATCGTTTGAGCTATCTTTGTCCAACTACTCCTCATTTCCCAAATCTTGATACGTCTCTTCTTGTTGGTTGAGGACTAAAGCCCAATTGTACCTCAAGTTTAAATCGTGTACCTTGGACCATCGCCATTCAGGCTATCCATTGGAGTGGCTTGAGATTCATTGCTAGATTGCTAGCCAACTTGTTAGTCAGATATCCTAGGATCTCCAGGAGCTCTCATCTATTGTTCGGGACTTGGAATGTAACAGGATTGGGTTTTCTGTGTAAGCTTCTAGCTATCATGTAGATTGATACTAAGGGTGTGTCCTTGGACTTGCCAATCGCCTTGATGGCTTGTTCATACTCCTCATTGTCCGAGAACAGCATGTCGATGGTAGCAAGGACATGCATCCAGTCTCGCTCATCCTCGCAACATGTGATATACTTGGTTAAGACCCCATAGGTTTTTCTAATTTGGCTGTCACCCTTCAGCATGGTGGAGATGGCATCTAGGTTGATTAGTGTAGGCTTCCAGGTGTCCATCTCTACCCTTGCAGCCTCCATTCTATTGTCAAGATTGTGGGAGAGAAGGAAGGAGTCTCACTTGTAGCTTTCTTGCTTGCACAATGGGGGAATACACACAGAGGTGGAAGTTGAAAACAGTTTTCCTCTTCTTAGTTGTGTAAGCCAAAAAAGGAGTCTCATACAAAGAAATAGAAGAACCCTATATATGGGTCTCAAACCAAAGACAACTAACTAAGGTGGCATACTAACTGAGCCACGAACTAGAGTAGATAAGGATAGCTGTCATCTAGCTATTATTCATGGGCGGTGTACCAACCGCATCTACAACTGACAAGTCGGTGACATAAATGCACAATGGTCACCCTGGCATATCAGAGTGGAGCTCGATATCTCAACACTCCCCTTCGAGCTCAATCCCAATTCCTGCACACCAAGCAGGTCTCTGAACTTGCGCAGCTTCTCTGCACCCAATGCCTTCGTGAATATGTCAGCTACCTGATCCTCTGTGCTGACATAAACTAGATCAATAAGACCTAGTAAAACCCTCTCCCGCACATAGTGATAATGCACCTCAATGTGCTTTGTTCTAGCATGATAGACTGGGTTATTTGCCAAGTATATACTACTCATGTTGTCACAATAAATGACAACTGGCCCATCTGTAGACGGATGCATATCATAAAGTAGCTTATGCAACCAAGCTACCTCACATGCAGCCATTGCTGCACCCCTGTACTCAGCCTCTCTGCTCGACAAGGCAACTGTAGGCTGTTTCTTGCTGCTCCAAGTGACTGTAGCACTCCCAAAAGAGAACACATACCCACTGGTAGATCGTCTATCAAAAATACTACCAGCCCAATCAACATCAGTGTATCCATGCAAGTGTATCTGTACCCCAGTCTCATAAAATAGTCCATATTGCAATGTGGACTTCACATACCTGAGTATACGTCTAGCCGCATCCAAATGTGGTTTCCTTGGAGCCTGCATAAACTGACTTACCAATCCAATAGCATAGCTCAAATCTGGCCTGGTAATAGTCATATAAATCAAACTTCCTACTATGCGTCTGTACATAGTAGGGTCTTCCAAAAGCTCACCTGCATCTGTGCTCAGCTTCACATTCTGCTCCAAAGGAACTGAAATAGGCTTACAGCCTGTCATCCCATATTTGGATAGCATGTCCAATCCATACTGCCTCTGCAAGAGCTGTATCCCACTTGGTGATCTAATCACCTCAATGCCCAAGAAATAACGCAGCTCTCCCAAATCCTTCATCTCAAACTTCTGCTTCAATAGCATTTTCACATGAAGAATATCTTCGTCACTGTCACCTGTCATAATCAAATCATCAACATAAATGACAAGTAGCATAATACCTTTCTCTGTTTTTCTCACATAAAGTGAGAAATCTGCCTTGGAAATCTGAAAGCCAATTGTGACAAGATACTGTCCTATCTTGTCAGGCCATGCTCTAGGTGCTTGCTTCAAGCCATACAAGGCTTTCTTCAACCTGCAAACAAACTCAGGATGAACAGCATGCACATAACCTGGTGGCTGCTCCATATAGACCTCTTCTTGCAAATCACCATGCAAGAAGGCATTCTTTACATCCATCTGATGTAAAGACCATCCCTTTGATGCAGCCATAGCAATGACTGCTCTTACGGTTGCCATCCTTGCAACCGGACTGAATGTTTCTTCATAGTCAATGCCATATGTTTGTGCATACCCCTTGACTACTAATCTTGCCTTGTATCTGTTCATAGAACCATCTACATTGTGCTTCACTTTATAAACCCACTTACAGCCAATTGCATTCTTACCTTTAGGCAAAGGTACCAATTCCCATGTAGCATTTGCTTCCAAGGCATCCATTTCTTCATCCATGGCTTTCTCCCATTTTTCTTTTCCCATGGCTTGCTCAAAAGAAGTGGGTTCTGGTTCCTGTATCACTTTGACCATATATGCATAGTGAATGGCTGTAAATCCATCATATTTCAGCCTATCCACAGGATACCTAGCTCTCATAGACCTGCGCAAAATAGGTTCACTCCCAGGTGCTCTCAAAACATCCCTGGTCTTTCTTACTCCAGGTGTAACAATAGAAGGAATATCCAACTCATCATCAATGCTCTGTTCTGAGCCACTGGATTCACCATCCACATAAGAGTGACCTGCATTCACATCAAACATGGGCTGATCTACCTTCTCTTTTCCTTTTCATGATACCTGCATACCACTATTTGCACTGCCTTGAGAAGATTCTCCTGATCTCAATCTGCCTGTCCATGGCGAAGAATGTGAATCACTGCTAGAGGACGCTCCAGGTCCACTAATATCTTGTGACTGCTGTTGAGAATTCTGTGCAACATTACCGTTTTGTGCATCTACATCATCAATCACATTTACTAGTTTATACCAGCTACTCATCTCATCAAAAACAACATCTCTGCTCAGTGTAAACTTACGAGTAGAAGGGTTATAGCATCTATACCCTTTTTGCTGCAGAGAGTAACCAATAAAGATGCACTTCTCAGCTTTTGGATCCAACTTGGATCTCAACTCATCTGGCACATATACATAGGCAATGCAACCAAAAATTTTCAAATGAGAAATATCTGGTTTCCTACCAGTATACCTCTCCTCTGGAGTCATCCCATGTATTGCTGCAGTGGGAGTCCTGTTCATTATATAGACTGTTGTAGCAACTGCTTCAGCCCAGTAAAAATCTGGCAAGTCTTTTTCATTGAGCATGGCACGAGATACCTCTCCAATATGCATGTTTTTCCTTTCTGCAATTCCATTTTGTTGTGGGGTATGACTGCATGAATATTGCTGCTTTATGCCATGCTCTTGCAGGAACCTTGCAAACTCATTTGAGAGGTACTCTCCCCCTCCATCTGACCTTAGGCATTTTATTTGCAGGCCTGTTTCTTTTTCAACCATAGCTTTAAGAGTTTTGAAATGCCCAAAAACTTCACTTTTCTTTTTCATAAAATACACCCAAACTTTTTTGCTATAGTCATCAATAAAAGTGACAAAATAATGACAGCCTCCAAGACATGCAACTTTAGTAGTCCACACATCAGAGTGGATTAATTCCAATGGCTTCTTACTTTCTTGAACATGTCTAGGAAATGGTTTCCTTGCCTGTTTTCCAAATTGACAGGCTTCACATACCTTATGCATTTCTGCAACCTTGAATTTGGGCAATCCTGCAACAATATTTCGGGCCTGCATTGATTTAAGTCGCTGTACATTAACATGACCAATGTGTTTATGCCAGATATCAATATCTGCAACTACACCAGTCCCATGTGCAAACATTGCTGTACTCAATTCAGACATGTCTGCATCCAATGTAAACATTCTGCCCTTCTTCTTTCCTTTTGCTATCAAGCGACCTTTATTTTTCATATCCTCAACAAAGCATCCATGAGGATTAAATCTGACCTGCAAGCCCTGCTCAACCATTTGACCAACAGAAACCAGATTCTTGGTGATATTCGGGACATGAAATACATCGGACAGGTATTTCTTTTTCCCATCCTGCATAGACAAAGGAATTTTTCCAATCTGCACAATAGGATGTGCAGTATCATCATCAGTCTCCACAAATCCTGGTTTTTCCATTTTCCTTGCATCCTCCATCCATTCTGCATGACCTGTCATGTGGTTTGATGCACCTGAGTCAACATACCATACATCATTGCTTTCTTCTGCACTTGTCATAGAATTGTTCATGTGCTGCACCATAAACAAATGCTCATTTCTGTCATCACCCTGTCTACTAGAAGATGCATAATTCCCTTGTTGCAGTTTTCCATTCATGATGTCATTCTGCTTTTTATAGCAATCTTTAGCCATATGACCCATTTTACCACAGTAGTAGCATTCAACATTACTGTTTGCATTTTGGCCTCTTTGCCATCCACCACGACCTCTTTGGCTCCCCCTGCCTCTAGAGTTACCACGTCCTCCTCCATAGGACTGGTTTTCTTGAGTTTGCTGCATATTCTGATTTCTACCATGGCCTCCAAATCGGCCTCCTCTACCTCTGCCTCTACCTCTTCCAGCATTTGAGTAGAAGACAGTTTCTTTTGAAGTTCCTCCTGAAGAAGATGCACCACCATTTCTCTGCTCCTCAGAAATTAGAAGAGCAATCAACTCCTCAAAATCAGGAAATCTTTCACGAACTGAAATGGATGTCCGAAATTGTGCATAATCCTTTCCTAGACCATTCAATGTCACAAAAACTAAATCATCATCTTCCACTGGCGACCCAATGGAAGCAAGTGCATCTGCAATCTTCTTCACTTTCATGTGGTAGTCATTGATGCTCATACTTTCTCTTTGCACATTATGCAACTCTTGCTTGAGCTGCATTTTCCTAGCTTGCATATTTGTGCTATACATTTTTGACAAAGTATCCCATGCCTCCTTTGGCGTACTTGCATCCTGAATATGCACAATCATAGAGTCTGAAATACTAATAGACAGCCAGTACATAACTTTCCTGGCTCTCTCATGCCATGCTTTAAATGCCTGCATTTGCTGTTGATTGGGAACATCAGGAAGAACTGGTTCTTCTTCATTTCCTGCAACAAATTCCCAATATCCTTTTCCCATAAGGAAATTCGTCATTCTAAACTTCCATGCCTGGAAGTTGTTCTTGTCAAGCTTTTCAGTTACAATCTATGAAAGAGAATCAGACGCCATTACAGAACACTGCAAAAAATTCTGTCACTGCAAAAACTCAGCTTCACCCTCACAAGGGCAAATCTGCAAAACTGGTGAAAGTGGTATTTGACCACACAGTCACTTCCTAGTGACGATTTTGCATAAACAGGAACCAAGGATGATTCTGAAACTCCCAATGTCTCTGCGCACAAGCATACGATGCAATTTCTACAGTAACTTTTCACCGACCTGTAGAATAGTGGCCGCACAGCATAAAACAAGGCATTTTCCTGAGTGCGTGCAGAAAACTTCCGCCTCCAAAACAGGCCCTGAAATGGCCTCAAATCAAAAAAACAGGGTCGCCATGGGCTAAAGCCCTCTCCCACAGCATATACTACCCTCTTGCTTCACCGCGAAGGGCGTCTCAACCTGAGACAATGCACTCTTGCAATTTTCGACTGTGCTGCCTACAGAGATCTGCTCCCAAAACAGAAAATGAAAGCAACACTGCTCCTCTTACCAGAACACCGCGAGCTTGGCTTGCTTTCTTGAGCTCCTTACCACGAACAAGGCTCTGATACCATGTCAAGATTGTGGGAGAGAAAGAAGGAATCTCACTTGTAGCTTTCTTGCTTGCACAATGGGGGAATACACACAGAGGTGGAGGCTGAAAACAGTTTTCCTCTTCTTAGTTGTGTAAGCCAAAAAAGGAGTCTCATACAAAGAAATAGAAGAACTCTATATATGGGTCTCAAACCAAAGACAACTAACTAAGGTGGCATACTAATTGAGCCACGAACTAGAGTAGATAAGGATAGCTGTCATCTAGCTATTATTCATGGGCGGTGTACCAACCGCATCTACAACTGACAAGTCGGTGACATAAATGCACAACGGTCACCCTGGCATATCACGAGTGGAGCTCGATATCTCAACATCTATTGCCTAGGAAGATGAGACCATTGCCCGAGTCTTCTATGACTCTCACGTTGCGCATCCAGGGTTAGCCTAGTAAGATGTCGTAGTCCACTCCCTTCATGACTATAAAGTCAACAGAGAATTAGACTCCTGTGATCTTCACTGGGCAATTCTTTAACACGTTGAACAGTTTCATCTTCATTCCATTAGCTAGTGTGATGTTGAACCTAGCAGTCTCGATCGGTGGGTTACCCCATGTTTGGAGTATCGCATGGCTTAGAACACTAACTCCCACTCCCGTGTTTACGATTCCCTTTCTTGTAACATCTCCAAGAGCTAAGACTGGCATGACTACATGCATCTTTGTGCCTTCCCAAAAGACATTCATGGTGCAAGGACTTAGGCATGGAGTGCAACATCATGCTAGGCATTTGTGTTTCCATGTCGTGCTGTGCAAGTCTGAAACAGCTTACTCATTTGATTCTTTGACCTACTGTTTCAGTTCTTGCCATAACATTGGATGCTGCCTAAGCAGGCCTCCTAAGCTTAGAGTCACAGGAGTGGTCACCAATGTATTAAGGAGGTTGCTAGTTGCTTGCCTCTCTTCTAACCCCGCGGTTCTTGGCCAATGGCCTTGACTAATTCCCTAGTCCATAGAGTTTAGACTTTGTTTAAGCGGCATTGCTTGTGGTGCAGTCACATCCCTTGATTTTAGTCGTGGGGATGAGACTGGAGTGCTCGAGAAATCATCGATCTTGTCTTCTAGTATGGCCTCGGTGTCTTTTAGGTGTTCTTGGGATTTTTTCACCCACTCCTTTACCTTCTCGATGGCTTCAAGCTGGCACTTCGGATTGGGGTACTCACAGACCCTAGCACCTCCTATCGCAGCCGTCTTCAGAGATGATGTTTCTGCCTTTGCGTCAGTGACCTTCCATCCAACAAGCAATGTCGTGGCACTCTCGATCTTGAGCGTGACCTTAGTTTTTGGTCTCTTCTTCCTTCGTCTCTGACTCTTCTTTCTAATTGAGGTTGCATCAAGATTGCTAGGCCCTGGCAATGATATGCCGGCCTACTTTATTTGCATGCGAGTCATGACATGCAAGGGGATGGGTGTGGCCTCCCCATCGAGTATCTCGACACCGAACAACCCCAATGGGACCAATGGCTCATTTTCCGAACAAGAGAATGGGTTCCTTTTAGGGCAATCGACAAAGAGATGAGTGATTCCACACTCAACGCATCTTAGGTCAGCCTTGTCTCTATTAGCTTGCCCCCTCTCGAGGCAGCACAAAGAAACGTGTCTTGGGTGACCGCAAGTCCAACACACGATTGACTCTTGTGTTTGCTCTCTTAGGCCTATGCCCCTTCCTCTACCCAACGCCATCACCGGTACTAGTCAGTAGCTCATAAGGATTGCATTTCATTTTTGTAATCCCGTGATAAAAGACCATGGCCCCGAAGAAGAAAGCTACGAGGTCGCGGAGGCAAGAGTTGCCACCCAATAATGATGCAAACACAATTACTACAAACAAAATGGTGAGTATAATAATTACAAACAAAGATGCAAATACCATCAACCAAGCACCCGTCATCGATCTTTAGGTATTTTCTTAAATAAAAATACCTAGCATGCCTTTATCTGTGAGCAAGCAACAGAAGTTGTGTGCGTAAAATAAGATTTTATTTGATTCCTGCATATAATTTCTTTGAAGAATTCTTAATCGTGAATTCCAAGGGGTAACTTGGGTTTGTACAAGATGAACCTAAGCAAGTACAAGGAAGCTATTGTGTCCCTAAAATATTTAATATTTTCTATTTTTTTGTTGATCAAATGAAATATTTGATGGGTAATAATGGACACTAATCCTCGATATATAAGAGACCTTGAGATGCAATTGCCAAATGATATTGTTCGTAATTAAAATAATCAAGATTTTCTTTTATTGCAGGCAAAGACCCATGAAACTCCAAGGGAGTTATCCTCAAGTATGAAATTCTTGCTTAAATTGAGTCCAAACTAATCCCCAAGGAAGAGGAAGTCTAGGAAGACTATTAGAAGGTACTGTCACTTATACTAATTTGTTTCGAAGTTATCTTGCTACTTATGTTGATTTTACCACTTATGCTAATTTTTCTCAATGTTATCATTTTTGGAAAGAAAATATTTGTCTTGGAAATAAACTTGTTAAAAAGTTTATGTGTAATGTATTTGAAATAAGATGTTTATGATTGTAAGCTAGGTACTGATCTTTCCTAAAATCATCAAGCTAAAAGATGGATGACTGAGTACAAATCGCCGACTGAGGCAGTATTCGAGTGAACACAGAACACCAACTGAGCAAGTGTTCTTGATGGTGCTAGACCTCCTAAGCCCCCCTATTCGAAGGGGTTTTTCTTTTTTTGTTTCGTGTTAGTGAGTTTAGACCAATCATGATGTAAAAGGTATTATCGTAGGGAACTCTAGTCAGCACAGGAGGAGATGAGGATACCATGGAGCTCTGATCATAAACTCCTTAGGCTCTTACGAACTACCAACTACCCTTTAATTTCCAAATTGTGTCTGGAAGTTCCAGGGAATGGAACTTGGAGAGAATAATACATTCGAACAAGAAAATATTTGTAAAATGTCATTTTTCTGAAAAGAACTATTAAGAAGGAATTGCTTTACTCTATTTTGGTGTCATGAATTAAGGGTGTGTAACAAATTTGTATCAGGAGATAATTCAAAGAAGATGTTTCTATATGTTGAACCCAAAGTGGTAGGTAATTAGATAACTAAACTACTCTCTCGAGGGAAGTGGGAGGATGGTCTAGACCTATGGTTGGGTGGTCTTGGTGAGCCGAGAGCTTTCCTAAGAAAAAATAAAGACTGCACTTGATAGACCATTAGAAACCAAAAATACTGACTCACATCACTTTAGAATCCGCTAATATTAATTAGCCGCTAGTAATAGATTTGACCAGAAAAACTCAAGTCGATCCTCATGGGAGAGGCCGAAACTTCCACTATGGGATAGATTCAAGAGAGCCTAGTTAGCAAACTCCGAGGATTTAATCAAAATCATGGACGGTGCTTCCTTAAACATCTCTTGATGGGCTACTAAGAATGTACTGCCAAGGAATAGCTCAGGCGGCACATTACAATGATTAATAATTGAAAGATACCACACAGGTCCTTCACCACCTCTTCACTTACAACAAGCCTACTTAGAGTCCCAATATGGTTCATGGAAGACATAATGATAGGAAATATAGCAAACCAAGTCACCTGAATGCACTTTGGTTGGAGTGTATCTCTGAATCTCTTGTACAAGCACACAAGGTCTTTGAAAAAGACATGCCCTCCAAGCTGAGTCACATAGAGGCCAAAAATACAATCATCAACTATGGATTCATGCTGACTCGCTTGATAGCCACCTACCTAGGAGTGCCTTCTTATGAATAGTTGATGCCTAGCATGCACCCAAATTAGTAGGGAAAAAAAGAGTGGCAACAAAAAAGGAATAGGGAAGACACTACAATTGATGAAGGACATAGCTTGTTGATGTGATAGCCAAAAATCTCTAAGAAAGAATTTGATGAACTAGACACTAGACAAGCACTTCAAGAAAGAGGGGATCTCAAAAAAGCCATCCATGCATTATTAGATATTGCAATCCGAGAACAAGTTATGGCTATGTTAGCCCTTGAAAAATGAGAATCAAGTTTTAAGAAGGGCAAGGAGAAAGAAAATGAAGAGCTTGTTCCCTCAACCCTCTTTCTTGATATGCAAAAGAAGATTCATCAACTGTAAATCCATATTTCTAAGCTTGCCAACTCCAAGATCCCACATAAGACTATTGCAAACAATCAGCAAGAGAAGCAACAACATGTAGAATCCACAAAAAACACCATAGCCTTTTAGAACAACACTATAAAGGAGGAGGAATTGAAACCATGGAGAAAATGTGTGAGGACCTCAAAACAGCAAGGACTGGTTCGCTTAAGGAAAAACAAGATATGCAGGTAAAGATAGATGACTTGTAAGAGGACTATCGGATCTTTATTATAGAAAAGGAGAAACAAGCAACAGAACTGCGAGAACAACTTGAGGAGAAGGAAGCAGAACTTCAAGCAAAGAAGGAGGAACTTGACAAAGATAAGGCCGCATGGGGAGAAAAAATCCAAAAAGCATTACATGAGAAAAAGTAATCCCTATGACAAAATTCCAAAAAATCTAGCAAGAAAAACAAAACATTCTAAGGAAATAATTTCAAAAGGACTTAGAAGCAAAGGAAAATGGCCTCAAGGTACAATTCCAAAAAGAGTTGGAGGAGAGAAAAATGGCCTTGAAGACCAACTAAGCAAATCAGCACTTCAAAAGGAGCTGGAGTACAAAGATAGCATCCTCTAAGATACCAAGGACATTCTTTGAGGAAGTACAAATAGACTACAAGGAGTATCAAACATAGAATGAAAAGATTAAGGAAGAAAACCTCTGGGCTGAGCTATGTACTCAATAAAAGCAGTGTGGTGATCTCCTAGGAAAAGGCCAAGGTACAACAACATGAAAGGTATCACCAAATGCATTTGCAAGAGAGAAAGCAGTGGAAAACAACCTTCTACACCTTGCAACAAACTATCATTAGCCAACTACACCAAGCTACTGATTCTACGAAAAAAAAACCTTGAGACTACATGGAGAAAAGCTTCTCAAGTTGTCCAATGGTTTAGGCATTTCCTTACATCAAGAAGCATAGTATAAGTTCTAGCTAATCTCATCGTGATATAGGTGATAATTGTTAGAAATCATGTGGTGGGGGAACTTGGTTGAGCTATTCCGCCAAAAACACACCATAAACACAAGAGGAAGCTCACCCAAGAATAGAAGAAGAGAGATGGAGGCCCAAAACATTTTCTTTTTGGTTTCTTCTTCTTCTTTTACACATAATACAATAATACACACAAAGTATAGATAAGATATAACACAAAGGAAAGTAGTTTACTAAGTCAAATAATACAAAATTGACTATACTGATTGACTAGTACTATAACTATACCAGTTGTAGGTAGGTGCAACAAACCAAATATAATATGTGATAAGTCAATGGTCATGTGAGGATCATAAGAACCACCAATGTGCTAAGTGTAGACATGCATACCCATCTAACCAAGTGATCCATCATCAATATCTGCACATGTTGAGCTTGCCATCTCAATACTCCCCCTCAAGCTCAGCTGTATCTTTGTAACTCTAATTTTTGAAATTTTTGAAGCTTCTCTACACCCAATACCCTTGTGAAAAAATCAACTACCTTATCTTGTGTATTGAAATATACCAAGTCAATCTCTCCTACACCTTCTCTCTCACAAAGTGGTAATACACCTCAATATGTTTTGTCCTAACATGGAACACTAGGTTCCTAGTTAACTATATGCTACTCATGTTCAAACAGTGAATGATAAGTAGACCATCTCCCCACACATCAAAATCGCCCAATAACTTTTGCAGCCATACCACCTTACATACTACCATAGCAACATTTCTGTACTCAGCCTATATACTCGATAAAGCAACTCTAGATTTCTTTTTGTTGCTCCATGTGGATATTGCACTACCAAGCAAAAACATGACTCCACTGGATAGATCTTCAACTAGATATGCTACCAAGCTAATCTACATCTATGTATCCAAACACATGTATATCCTGATCTACCTCATAAAAGAGTCCATAATGCAAATTGGACTTCATATACCTTAATATGCATCTAATTATATCCAAATGAGACTTTGTAGGCATCTGCATAAACTGAATGACAAGGCCAACAGCATAGCTCAAGGTTGGCCTTGTGATAAACATGTAAATTAAGCTCCCTACTATCCTCCTAAACATAGTAGGGTCTTCTATCTCATCCCCAATATTAGCACTCAACTTCACATCTTGCTCCAATGGCACTAAAAGAGGTTTACATGTTGTCATACCATACTTGGACAACATATCCAAGCCATACTACCTTTGTGATAGCCATATATCATTATCATATCCAATCATCTCAATACCAAGAAAGTATCTTAGCTCACCAAAATCCTTCATCTCAAACTTTTTCTTCAAATGGCCCTTGACTTCTATGATCCCATGGTCACTCTCACTTATAATAACCAAGTCATCCACATAGATGACTATGATAATCAAACCTGCATCTCCCTTTCTCACATAGAGTGATCAGCATCAGAAACACAAAATTCAATGTTGACAAGATGTTCTCCAATCTTATCAAACCATGTCCTTGGTTCTTGCTTTAGTCCATAGAGTGCCTTCTTTAACCTACACACATAGATGGGATGCTCTATATCCTCATAACCTACTAGCTACTTCATATACACCTCTTCTTGCAATTTACCATGCAAGAAGGCATTATTTACATCCATTTGCTACAAACTCCAATATTTGGCTACTACCAAATAATCAGGCATTTAACAATTGCAATCCTAACAACTAGACTAAATGTCTCTTCATAATCTATGCTATATGTTTAAGCATGGCCTTTTGCAATTAGTCTAGCTTTATATATACTAATAGAACCATCTGTATTGTGCTTACTTTTGTAGACCCACTTATAGCCAATAAATTTCTTGCCCTTAGGAAATGGCACTAAATCCTAAGTCTTATTGGCTTCTAATGCAGCCGTCATCTCATCCATTGGTGCATTCCAATGAGCATGACCAACAGCATCCTCAAAACAAGTGGGCTTAGCATCCTCAACTATCTTTACTATATAAGCATTATGGAAAGCTACAGAACTTTCAAAACCAAATCTTTTAACAAGGTATCCAACCCTGCTAGTCCTTCATACCACTGGATCACTTAGTCGAGCCTTTACATTACCATGTGCTCTCTATACACCTAGTATCTTGACTGAAGGAATACCAAGCTCATCATCCAAACTCTCTAAACCATTGGAATCACCATCAAACCCCAAATGACTACCAGATGCATCATTACCATCTAACACTTTCTTCTTCCCCTTGTCTTTGCTACTTACAACACTAGTAGATGCACTTGAAGATGTGGGGTGGCTCTGTGATTTTTCCTTTTCTTTTTGCACATAACTATCATTATCATCCAATGAATCACCACTAAATGCATACCAGTTGCTCATCTTATCAAAAATAGTGTCCCTACTCTGTTCTAAGCTCACCTATGATAGGGTTATAACAACGATACCCTTTCTGTTCTAAAGAGTATCCAATTAAAAATATATATTTTTACCTTTGGATCAAGTTTCTTCAAAACTTATCTTATACATGAACATATGCAATACAACCAAACACTTTCAAGTGTGACACATTAGGCTTTTTGCCTATAAAGTATTCTTGAGGGGCCCATAAACCGCATCTATGGAAATTTTATTCATAATATAGAGAGTGGTATGAATGCCTTCAAACAAAAATCATTTGGCAAATTCTTTTCATCCATCACTGCTTGTGAAACTTTTGCAATATGCTTTTTTTTCAACAATCCCATTTTTTTATGAGGTACCTACTATAAGTAAACTATCTCTTTATCCCATGCAACTTCAAGAAGTCACCAAAATCATTAGAGAGGTACTCTCCCCCTCTATCTAACCTCAAGCACTTAACTTTCAAGCTTATTTCTATTTCAACACTGACCTTGAAACTTTTCAAGTGCTCAAATACATCACTCTTTTCCTTCATAAAATACACCTATAGCTTTCTTGAACAATCATCAATAAACCTGATAAAATATTTGATGCCACCAAGAGATATGTTTTGTGTAGTCTTCCAAACATTTGTATGCATAACATCAAATATATTCTTGCTCACATCTCTATCATGCTGAAAAGGTTGTCTTGCCTACTTACTAAACTAACATGCTTCACACAATTCATGAAACTTTTGCGACTTTGTAACTAACCCTTTGGACTACATTAATTTTAGCCTTTGCATATTTGCATGTACAATATATTTGTGCCATATTTCATGTTTACAAACACTCCTTTGCCTTTAGCATACATAGCAACATTCATAATAGAGTTTCCAGCATCTAAAGTGAATATGCAACCAACTCTGCTTCCTCTTGTGACCAATCTACACCTATTATTAAAGTCTTTCACAAGACAACCTTTTTTATTAAATCAAACCCACAGTCCTTGATCTAACCAACAGACACTAAATTCTTTGTGATAGATAGCAAATGTAGTACATCTAACAGATTCTTTATCTGACCATCATGCAAGGGCAAGGAAACCTTTCCAATGTATGAAATTGGGTGATATGAATCATCACCCATCTACACATAACTTGGATTTTGTAAATCTTGCATCTCTTCAAACCATTCAGCATGGTTGGTCATATCATTAGATGCACCTAAATCAACATACCATATATCTTCATGTGTCCCCTTTCTTGTAATAGCATTCATCATATGCTACATAACAAATAGATGCTCATTTTTATCTTCATTTTGTCTTGAAGATGATGCATAGTTTCCTCATTGCAACTTACCACTATGGATATCATTCTTCTTAGCATAACACTGGGCTACAATATAACCTATTTTGCCACAATAATGACAAATAATACAAGAATGGATAGAACCTTTGTTATTCCATCCACCTCTTCCTCTAGAGATCCCCCTGCCTCTACAGTTAGCATGGCTCCTTAAAACCTGCATTTCACCAAACTACTACTTTAACCTATTTTGTTGGCTATCATTAGTATGTCCCATACCACGACCTCTTCAAAATCATCTCCCATGTCTTATCCCCTTCCTCAACTTGAGTAAAATGCTTGGATATGTTCACTACTTCTTTCATATGATTCATCATGTATGTTGATCTCTTCAGTAATCATGAGAGAGACCAACTCATCAAAAACTGGAACCTGCTTCTATACATATATAGAAGTGACAAAGGATTTTGAGACCTTCTCATTATTAAGGCCACCCAAAGTAGATGAAACTAAATCATCATCATCAAGCATTGCACCAATAGCTACTAAGGCATCTACAATGCTTCTCACTTTTAAAACATACTCATTTACAAACATCTTTCCTTTCTTCAAAGTATTCAGCTCTTGCTTAGAGTTGAATCTTCTACGTCTTTGTATTTACTAAAAAAATATTCTCAAAAATTATCCCTTTCTTTGAAGTATTCAACTCTTTCTTAGAGTTGAATCTTTTATACATTTGTATTTACTAAAAATGTTCTCAAAAATTATCCAAGCTACATGTGAAGTTTCTATTTTTTTTATATCCCAGCATAGTATTATCAATTATTAAAAATGGCTAATATATTAACTTTTTATTTTTTTTATTCCATTATTTCCATGCCTTTAATTATTTTGCAGTCACTAGATTACTTTGTTTTGGCTCCTTTTCTTCACTTGAAATGAACTCACAATGGCATTTTCCAATAAGAAAGTTCATCACACAAAACTTCCATGATGGGTAATTCTTCTTGTCCAACTTCTCAATGATAGGGTTTCCACTTTTCTCTACATTTTTTACAAAATTGATACAAATCAGCAAGCAAGTCTTTTATAATATTTTACAATAAGTGCGCAGCAATACATCAAGCAACCTCTTTCATTGATGACTACTCAATAATACATGTAATCTCCAATCTATTTGCAAATAAAACTTGTTTTCACTTCTTGAAAAACACCTCAGAACTTGCAAATTTAAAATCTATAATCCGTACAGCTACTTTCGGTTGACACAATCAAAATTGCAATGTACTCCGAAACTGTTGTCCACAATCTTGCAAGTCTAAAATAGATCTCGAAAGGGCTATAGATGGCCAAAAAAGTAGCAATAAGCCCTAGGGACTTTTTTATAGAATATACAATGCTCTCTTGTATACCAAATCTCACAGCAATCTAAGATTTTTTATCTACTCTACTTTCGGTGCCTCCATAAGCACTATCCAAGGAGAAAGAGTAGAAAAATAAGAGAGCTTCTTACCAATTGCTTACTTGCTCGAATCCTTACTTATTCTCCTTTACTTCAGCCTTTAAAACTAGTCTCTCTCAATAGCACCACTCTAATACTATGTCAAGAATCGCATGGTGGGGAGACTTGCTTGAGCTATTGTGCCAAAAACATATCATACACATGAGAAAGCTTATTTAAGAACATAAGAAGAGAGATAGAGGCCCAATACTCTTTCTTGCTAGTTTCTTCTTCTTCTTTTATACACAATATTATGTACACAAATTATAGATAAGATACAACATAAAGGAAAGTGGCCTACTAAGTCAAACAATGCAAAACTGACTATACTAATTGATTGGTGCTATAACTATGCTAACTATACATAGATGCAACAAACTAAATATAATAAGGAAGTGGCCATGTGAGGATTATAATGACCATTAACATACTAAGTGTAGACATACAGACCCATCTAACCAAGTGGTACATCATTAATACCCACACATGTTAAGCTTTGCATCTCAAAAATAATGTCGATGGCACTTAATGTTAGGTAGCTCACTATATGTAAACTCTCTATATCAAAAACCCTAACTAATCTTGTTTTGAAGAGTTGGACACCACCCTATAACACTATCATAGTCAAATGGCCAAGTATCATGCACTATAGGCCCTTGAACCAAATCAATAGCATCATTTTAACACAAACATCTATGGACACACAAGCCATTATAATATTGTTTATATATAAGATTGTGAGCATAGGTGCCAAGCACCAACGTAGGTTTGCAAAGACCATATGACTCTAAAGCAAACTATTTTCTATCACATCATTGGAGGCATCTTCTTGATTTAAAACAACAACTTGTTTCCAATACAAGTCTATCAAACAAAACATGTACTAAACACATGCCTCACCAAATCCTTGTCTACAAAGGATGACCTTATGGGCGTTTGAGGGTATGGTCAAAACACAAAGCACCTCGAAGAGTGCTTTTAAGATACTTGTGCATCAACAAGGTGAGTTAACTTAGCATGGAGTGTCACAATGTTCCAAATAGAAATCCTTCCAAGGTACTCAATGAAAACATATCATCCTTGATGAAAGACCCTTGACCCCTTTGTGAGCTAGCAAAATCATTAATATTTATTATTGTTGTATTATAAACAAGTAATTAATTTACTTTTGTAAGGATCAACCTACAAATAATGAATAAACAATATGATCACCTCTTGGGCCTCAACAACTACGCTCTCCACAAATTTTGTAAAGTCCAAACTAGACATCATTAATAATGCTAGGGGAGGGCACTTTAGGTGGCATGACTAGCTCCCTCATGTAATTCACCATAGCATGTGTGGCCTCAAATTCATCAATGAGTCCATAGTAGTGATTCTATGCAATCAAATGCCTCCATTGGAGCACTAATAGCATAGTCTAGTTCCTCAAGCTTGGGGAGATAGTGGCAAGTAGCAAGGTGGGGATAGTACCAACAAGGTTAGGAATTATTTAAAAGTTTATTATCCTCTCTCACATCAAACTTTTTTTCCACATTGTGAAAAACAAAAATTATTCCAAGCTCACAAAAACATTGGTGAGGCTAGAGACTTAAGTTCCACATCCATGCCCTTTACCATCTCCTCCTCACTAGCAAGATTGGTAGCTAATATGGTCTCTAGGGAACCCCCTCCATGAAAGATCCCGATAAGCTCCTTTACTAGAACCTACCACCAAAGAGCCCTTCAATGAGGCAAGGGTCATAGACAACTAGACTTGATCCTTCTCGACCTCCTTCTCTTCATATGCCTCATCGCACTTCCATAGCTTACCATTAGGCACATCCACCAACCTATCCTTCAATTTTTATGTGGAAGTTTGGGGGTCCTCAACCTCATTAAATAGAATAATGAATGTAGTAGATTCAAAGATAAGTATTGTTACCAAGATGTGATACCTAAGTGCCCTTGTTTCCTCAATTAGAGAGCTTCTGTAGAAGGTAGGGGATAGGTTGTCTATGAATCTACCAAGCTACTTTTGAAAGGACTTTTCTTGTTGATATACATAAGGAGATTGAAAGAAATTCAATTCTCATTTTACCCCTTGAATGGCATGGCATAATGTTGAAGGTAATTTCTTGGCTTCTTGAGGTGAAGTCCATGCATGGTATTATAGTACCCAATCCATGGTTTCTACACGAAATAGATTCTCTCAACTAGAAAGTTAGGTTCTCTCCAAGAATTTCATGAATCTCATATAAGTAGAACCCATACTAACAAGCGAGTTAGGGTACACTATGATTACACATCATCTTTGTGCTTACCACCCATCATATCCCAACCTTTCCACAAAAACGTTTTTGAAGATTACTTCACATATACATTTCCAAATAAACATAAAGAAATGTTTGTGTAATTAATAACTTTCAAAATAAGCACAAAAACATGCATTGGCTAGGAAACACCCACATATCTTAAAGATATGGTGAACTTCATGGAGCTATGAATATCATTCATGATCAAAATCTATGTTGTCACAAGTTGCATTGACAATTTATTAGGGATAGACCTTCAAGAGAGCCAAATGATGTGCAAGGAAGAAGTCTAAGAGCATCATATGGATCTACAAATGTAGACACAAAATATTTATACTTGTAGAATCAAATTTTGGGGGAGTACCAAATACATAGGCAAATACAGTTTACCTATTCTACCTCCATATCTTGTTGCCAAATCTCCCAATTCTGTCTCCTCCAATGCATCAAACTAGTTATCAATCATATTCATCCTCAAATGCCCAAGCTTCTATTGAGAGCTTATGTGAGTCGAACCTTGTTATCTTGAAAATTCACATCTTCCAAAAGTCCTTTATGTGTGGAATGCTTTGCCTTGTGATGTTATTTGTCTAATAAGACCAAGGAAGAGGATTGCAATTATGTTAAAAAATTATAGTGTACATGAGCCGCTTCATGGTCAGTTATTAATTTTATGTGTACTAAATGTTTGAATGGATCTTGAGATGTGCATAATTAAGGCCCATTTTTTGGTTATGAAGCAATCATCACCTTGACTTGCACATGTTAAGTTGAACAATGTGGTGCATTATAATAAGCCAACAAGTTATATTTGAAATTGCTTTGTGATGTATTGCTCAATGTTCTTGTTTTCTCAAAAATTTTCACTCAGATTAAAGGGGAACCTTGATCACTTCATTACCACTCGCACACATTGTGGAACCTTTTGCATGCATATGTACATGAATGTGAATATCCTTCTAGCTCCTTTGCCTTTTGCAACCAATCTGCAATTATTTTGAAGGTCCTTAATAAAATACTCATGCCAATTGAGCCTTTTGCAACTAATTTGCAATTATTTTTTCAAGGAGTTGAAGGAAGTCTTGGTTGAATGTAGTGACCTCAAGGGTCTTTTCAAAATTGATACTGCCTCCATCCCATCTTGGTATGCTGCCATAACACCCTATCTATCTACAACAAAGGCGGGAGCTACTTTATCAAATCCTGAAAAGAGAAATCTTAGGTAACAAGCCTTGAAATTTTCCTTGATTACAAAAACATTATACCAGCAAGGGGTCAATAATGTTTATCGATCACCAATGTATCCTGCTTGATGAGGTCTTGTTTATCTTGGGGGAGTGCCATGACTCTACTTATGGAGGGAACTTTGCGGGATAGTTGCTTGTGCTTGTGCTTGAGAGAGGGAGTGTGAGGGAGTGAGGGAGTGAGTGTGTGAAGGTGAGGTACCGTGGTGGAGAAGCTCTCCATCTTCTCCTCTCTTCTCTCCTCTTCTCTTGTCTCATGTGTGGCAATGGAGCGTGGATCTTGGAGCTTGAGGATCGAGCTTGCTTGAGCTTGCACCTTAGATAGCAGAGCTACCGGAGAGCTTGAGGGAGGAGCCAACTCGATCAGGAATGAAGGTAAGCTCAATATACTCATAGGTGTGAAAGCACACGTAGCTATGTGAGATGTAGCCATTGCACTTGGCTTGAAATGCTTGAAGCAATAAGCAGTCCATGGGTCTTGGAAATTGAGCAAAGAGCTCCTACAATCACCTTTTCCAATTGTTCATACACAAATCTACCATATGTGATCCTATTACTTACAACAAAAAAAAGAGTATTACAAACATGCTCACAAAACATTAACATCTTTTTGAACCTATAGATAACTTTCCATGCCACCAACTTAGATGCTTTTGATACTCAATATCCTCCTCTACTTTGAAATTGTTAAAAGCACTCCAGAACATCTCCTCTCTATGGTTCCACTTGATCTCTTATGTGAATTGGAAGAACTTTTCACTATTAACATGAATATCATAATACTTTTCATAGGTCAATAACATATTATTTCCACCCTTGTGTAAATGGCTCCAATTTGATCCATGCACTAAATGCTACATTCCCATATGCAAAACGTTTGCACATAAAAGTTATATATTTGCCTTCTATTTCAACACAACAATTTTGAGCTTAAGAAAGAACTTACGTTCATGTATACCCGTCATGGTTAAAATTTGCTTGTTAAGACTTGCATGGCTTTTAATATCCTAATCAATTGGCTACATTTATCCTTGATAATGTTAGGATATATACTCTCTTCTCATTAAGGACACCTCTTGCCTTTCTAGCCTTTCATCTCCACACCAAGCATGTGATAGTTCTAAAATGGAAAAAGACACTTTTATCTTGATTTAATGTGTCGTATATACACATGAGAGGCAACGATTAAGGGTGGAAACCTATTAGTACCAATATTCTCCAAGGTTTGGGTAAGCAACTTTCAATGAATGTCAAGCTTTCTTCATTATTTTCTCATTGATATTATAATACACCTATGAAGTATGAGTTGGAGAGCTATGCATATTTTTACTCAATTGGCTATACAACCACATCATATTGGTCTTGCATAAAGATAATATTAGTTATGCTAATAGTATTGAATTAGATGTTATGTAACATGTAGTATGAAAATGTTTCTAACTAAAATTGAAAAAAATACTTTCCACATGATATTGTCAAGAGTAGTCAATGCTGATTGCTACCATGGAGGTACAAATAATGGCCTTTTGTGTGATTGCACCCACACACTTGTAATCTCATTTAACTTGTCAAGTATTGTTTCACTAACATTCTTGCTTCACACATGAGATCTAAGTATGTTTGTGTTGATGAAACCTTTTCGTGCTAGTCTATAAGGACATTGTTCACATTACAAACAAATTAGTTCTAATTATATAGTGAGGAAAAGGCACAAGCATAAAAAAACATTTCCAAGAATGTTACCTATTTATGCAAGATATTGCTAACAATATCTCCCCCTTGGTTGTACTTGTTACCTTCACCAAGCAACAATCCACATGTACATGCTACCTTGGGTCATCTATAAAGGCTACAAGAAACCATAAATATTATTGGTGACATTGAACGTACCATATTTTGATTGTGTTTTAGGCTATTGTAACTATTCACTTACAAGTATTATCTATCATATCCACCCTAGTAAGGTGATGGTTCCCATCCTTGACTAAGAACATACAATTTGATAGGAATGCCCACTTCATCTCACTAAATTTTGCTTGGAACTCCTCCTATTTCTTCAGCTACTAGCAAGCATCCCATCAACTACTATCATTTTGTTAAACACTTTTTCATCATTACCTTTGTGTCTCCAACGAAAGGACAAATATGCACATACCTTGAATGTATCAAGTGCTAAAGAAAGCCTTTGAGAGATGTTGATACCTCATTGTTGTGACTTGTTTAATTATGGCTATGGCAATCTAATGACATAATGGAATAGGAGACAATGGAATGGATGTCTACACTTGGATGTTAATACATGGGAGTACCTACATGAGACTAGTTTGATAATACAATACATAAGAATACTACAAATGTTACTTACAATTACTCACTATCAAATATTCTAATTGGTCCTTGATATAGCTTGGACAATGTGCATGTTGTGGTGAGTAGAGTTCCACCACTACTATCCCCTACTTCTAATATTGGTTCCTTCATCATCTACCTCATACCTCTTAACTTCCCCTTGGCCTTTCCCATGTCGTGCACTACTCAAGGCAATACTTGCCCCATCACTACTCTCTTCATCTCAACTCTGTTCTTTGATACTACTCTAAAATAAGATCACTTGCTCTTGGCCTTGTAGGCTTGCCTAGGTGAAGCTGATGTACCTTTATGATGAGAAAGGTATGATAGCACTACCTCCTCTAAGGTTAGTCCTCCCTCATAGGCAATCACAATGGACTCCTCCAGCTTAGTAGATATTGGTGGTCTTGATTGTCTTCCTTTTCCCCTTCCTCTCAATGGGCGGCTCCCTTTTTGTTGTATACTGCCTCAAGAGACTACAAAACATCCACCTTGAGGGTGGGAAAGGGGTGGATAGGTCCATGTCCTCCTTTGACAATTCATTTGATCATTGCTCTCTTTTCTAAACTTATCCAAAAAAAAGTAAGGACATGCAAGGAATATGTGTGCTTATTTAACTTTGAGAGAGTAGCTACTTATCACTAGCTCACTTGGCCATTTTATAATTTTGTTTTCCTCAAGATTGATTTCATTTTTTTCGATGTCGTGCCCTCAACACCATTGTGATGTATGACCTTGATAAGCACTCTTGTATATTATTTAAGGAGCAAGCTTTCTAAGTCATCATTTGTCAGACAAGGCCTTCTCCCACACATTCTCACCCTCAAAAAGTGTAATGTGGTCTTATCTCTTGAACTATATTACTGCCATGATATTGAGTTCTCACCCACAAAAAGAATGATGTAGTCTTATCTCTTCAACTTTGTGCTACCATGATATTAAGTTATTGTTGTTTGCTAGATAGTGGAATTTCTTGCTAGATTGATTGGAAAATAACAACCAACAAGTTTAAACTTGGGATTCACATCAACCCACATAAATTTCTACACAACACATACACAAACAACATCCTAGACAAATTGATAGAGGGTGTACTACATGCACGTGTGCACATATGCAAACACACACACAGAGCATGCTAGATGGAGTGAGAGAGAGTGAACTACAGAGATACACACACACACACACACAGCCATACCTTGATTGCTACACACAAAGCCATACCTTGATTGCTAATATTAGAGAGAGAGAGAGAGAGAGGGAGGGAGGGAGGGAGGGAGAGGGAGAGAGAGGACATGATCAATGTATTGTTTTGCCAAAAAGTGGGGTTGTTGGCTCTCTCTCTCTCTCTCTCTCTCTCTCTCTCTCTCTGGGGAGGGAGGACTTTGAAAGTTTTTATTACCAAAAAGGGAGTTGTGGTAACACCCTTTTCAATGTAAAAAAGTTGCAAAACCTTCCATTGATCATATCCTCCCTCTCTTTGTCAATCTCTCTCTCTCTCCTCCTAAAAAAGAGAGAGCCTTTGAGATTTTTTGTTGAAGCAAAGGGGGTTGTTGGCAACCCCTTTCCAATAAAGGAAATCTTTGACACATTTTATTGAGATGAGACTCTATTTATTTATTTATTTATACTTATATATAGAGTACAATAAGTAAGTTAATATCTTTATTAACCTATATGTGTATATTAAAATCAATATGAAAAACTCATAATATGATTATTAATGTAACTATTATATATTGATACATATTAAAATATAACATGTAATAGTACTATAATATTATAATTATATTAATAAGATTATTTTAATATAACTATATATTAGTAAAACATGTCAATATATATAACATATTACTATGAAGAACACAATAAACACTATTGTATTCATATTATGTGTGTGTGTGTGTGTGTGTGTGTGTGTGTGTGTGTGTGTGTGTGTGTGTGTGTGTGTGTGTGTGTGTGTGTGTGTGTGTGTGTGTGTGTGTGTGTGTGTGTGTGTGTGTGTGTGTGTGTGTGTGTGTGTGTGTGTGTGTGTGTGAATCATTATTAATACAAAAATACATATCAATAGTTATGTCTGAAAAATTATTAATATTAAAATATAATATGTAATAGTACTAGAATATGATAACTATATTAATAAGAATGTTTTAATAGAACTATATATAGTAGCAATACACGTTAATATATATAACTATATTTATATGAAGAACATTAGAAATAACTTTATATTCATATTCATTGTGTTATATTTATATTAATATATATAATGCATTGATATTCACATAAATTAATATTAATATGAAAATATATACAAATAGTTATGTATGAAAAAATATTATTTATATTATATTGATATATTGAAATAATATTTTAATATAATAATATCATTATTACTAATATTTATAATATATAGTAATACATATTTATATACATATACGAATGAGAGAGAGAGAGAGAGAGAGAGAGAGCATGTGTGTGTGTCTAATAAAAAGTTAGTAGGACATCCCTACTTATGAATGCACACACACATACATACATGCTCTCTCTCTCTCTCTCTCTCTCTCTCTCTCTCTCTCTCTCTCTCTCTCTCTCTCTCTCTCTCTCTCTCTCTCTCTCTCTCTCTCTCTCTGTGCATGCGTGTGTATGTGTGCACATGTATTTATAATATGAATATAATATTAATATCAATATCAATATATTAGTTAAATATTAATATTAAATTTGGTACAATAAGTTATTTTTTATATTAGCATATAAACATATTAATGTTAATATTTATGAGATTATATGTAGTTAGTATATATTAATAAATAGAAAATATTATTTAATATATAATAGTATTATAACCATGTAATATTAAATATTATTATCTAATATTAGCCACATATTTCTACAATTAATAATAGCAAAAATAGCACGCACGCGCGCGCGCACACACACACACACACACGAAGAATGGGGGGGTAAACAAGGTTGGTAAGGGAGCTAGTGGAAGGGTAGAAGGAGCAATCAAAGCACATGGAAGGTACATGTGGAGAGAGGACCATGCAACACATGGAGAGAGAGAGAGAGAGAGAGAGAGAGAGAGAAGGGTGTTATAAATTTCTTTGGCCAAAAAGAGGGATATTGGTAACCACCTTTTTGGCGACAGAATTTGTCAAGAAGTGAATTGGAATGAGAGAAAGAGGAGAGAGAAGAATACAAAAGAGAGAAAGATCGTGATGAGGAGAGAGAAATACTAGAAATAGAGAGAGAAAGACAAGAAAGAGAAAGAAGCCATTGAAGGTGAGAGCAAGGTAAAGAGAAGAAGGACAGTAATGTATTAATGTGTCAAAAGATGAGAAAAATTACATGTCCTCTCCTTTTATAGCAATGTCAATGTTACATGGCATCAATATTATTTACACACTAATTCCTTAACCTTCCCAGCTTCTTACAATCCATCCCGTCCCAAAGGTTTTTGCCCTCAAAACCAAACTTACAAAGACTGGAAAAGGATGAATAGAACAGAGTACTACTCTGTTTTCAGCTTTACAAATGGGAAAATGAATTAATGATTATAGACATATGGAATAGAATGAAAGAACAAAAGTAGGCCTCAACTATATACATGATTAGGAATGCTTCAGAAGTATCTAGAGCCATAAAGTCTTCAATTGATGAGCTCAAAATGAAGTAGACAGCTTGCTATGTAAACAGACCCTGTTGGACCAAATCTGCCATAACTTCTAGTAGAAGTGTCCAAATGAGGCATGCCACATGTCAAAATAGCGCTTGAAGAGTACTTTGACCCTAAGTGGCTTAATTCTGAAAATTAGAAGAATAAAAACTACTCTAAAACAATGTGTTGTCAACACCATAACTAGCTCCATAGTCAGTAGGCTTCAGCCACACCAATGTGTCCCTTAGGAAAGGGAACTCATCTAATATAGAATCATGCCTCCAAGAAGCTTCCTCAAGTGGTAAATCTCTCCATTTGATCAGATATTCAATGATGGAACGAGATCGAAGCTTCTTCTCAAGCTGACCTATGATAGCCTCTAGGGTATACTGAATAAGACATTCCTCATCAATAGGTGGTAGCTCATCAATTGTATCAACAAGATTACCATAAAAAGGCTTGAGCTGACTAACATAGAATATATTATAAATCTTAGTGGAAGAGGGTAGTTCTAATATATATGCCAAGTCTCCAATGTGCTTCAGGATCCAATAGGGGCCATAAAATTTGTGAGCAAGCTTGTTACTAGATCCATCTTTCAAAGTAGAGTACCTAGACTTGGGCACCTTCGATAAAAACGAATTCTCCTTCTTGGAACTCTAAATCTCGCCTCTTCTCATCAGCATACATCTTCATTTGGTCTTGAGCTTTCCTAAGATTCATCTTACAGTGTTAAAGAAGGGTCCGCATTCTTTCCAACTCTTCTTTCCCATGAGGGTTAATTCTTTCATTAAAGATGACTGTGGGTAAGGGCACCTTATAGCCATACATAGCCTCAAAGTGTGAAACTCCAATGCTAGCATGGGTATAGTTATTGTAAGAAAACTCAGCCAAGTGTAACCAAGAATCCCATGAATTTTGGACATCATAAACAAAAATGGCAAAGATAAGTCTCCCAACCACTTATTTACCCTTTCTATCTGTCCTTCAGTCTATGGATGATAGGTTGTAGAAGGAGCCAATTTAGTGCCCATGGATGTGAATATCGCTTGCCAAAAGTTATTCATGAACTTTGAGTCTCTCTCATGAACAAACACCTGTGGTAATCCATGTAGTCTAAAAATCTGCTCCATGAACTAACTGGCCACTTGAGAAGTAGTAAATTGGGTCTTGGTTGGAATGAAATGGGCTACCTTGGTGAGTCTATCCACTACCACATATATACTATTTTATCCCTTATTGGTAGTAGAAAAACTAGTAATAAAGTCCATGGTAATGTGCATCCATTTACCTGTAGGAATGGGTAATGGTTGGTGCAACAAACCACCTAGCTTTATGGGTGTTGTCCTTGTTCTGCTGACAAGGCATACACTTCACGACAAAATCCTTGACATCTTTCCATAGCCCTTTCCAATAGAAGCTTTTGTTGATCCTATCATAGGTCTTGGAAACTCGAAGATGTCCAGCTAAAGGAGAAGAATGCAACTCCTCTATAATTTTCCGTGTAAAAGAAGAGGTAGAGGGAATGATAATCTTGCCATTTAACCATATAAGGCCATTTTTAAGTTGATAATGCGAGTTATTTTCCATGAGACCTTGCTGTATTTTTTGAAAAATATAGCTGAGCTCTTCATCCAAAAGATAAGCCTCTTGTAGTTCTTCAATCCAATCACTATATAGCTCAATTATTGCTGAAACTTTGCAAACCCACATACGAGAAAGAGAATCACCCACTATATTGTCTTTGCCCCTCGTATGAGTGATGTCAAAATCATAATTTTTTAGTATAGCTACCCACCTACGCTACTTAGGAGTAATATTGGATTGAGTGAGGAAATACTTAAGGACCCTGTGATCACTCTGAACTGCATACAAATAATGGTGTCATTTCTTTATTATATGCAAGATATCAAACATCTCTTGCTCATAAACATTCACCATTTCTTTATTTGTAAGCTTACGAATTTCAAAGGCAATCACTCCATGCTCCTGTAACAAAACAGCCCCAATGCCTCGGCCACCACTGGCATCACAATGTAACTCCCTCACACTCTCACACACTCTCTCTCTCAAGCACAAGCTCAAGCAAGTAAGAACAAGAAGAAGAAGAAGAGGAGGAGGAGGAGGAGAGCCACTTTTGGCCACACACAAGAATGAGCTTCTCATTCACTTTTCAACTTTATATACAAAACCCTAAATCCCTTTTGGGCAGTCATCCCCTTATCCCCTTTTTTACACGGTCGACCGTGGCCTATGCCCTTTTTCCCATTGTCCTCCTATCTTCCTATCTTCCTTCCTACCGCCCATCTACCTTTACAAACTACACGGGTGAGAGCCCGCCGACCTTCTTAAAATAAATCATGGTGTGTCTTGTGCTATTTTACAAAATTATTGACTTGCACTTTTTCTTGTGTGCCTTTCTCCTTGATATAGGACTTTTCTGCGCTTCTTGTGTCTCCAGATTCTTCTTGGCACGCCTTCGTCTTCCTTTTCACTTTTGCCTTGGCCTTGTCTTCTGCTTTATATTTTCTATATTTTCCACCTTTTTTGTTTGAGGGTTAACATTACCCCCTCCTAGATGACTGTCAGTCCCATGGCACTCACTGTCGTAGATAGCAGGCTTTGGCATGCACCGAAGATGTGGGTGGAAAGGGACTACTGTGATTTGCCTTGGAGTTTTGGTGGTGGTGGGGATGAAGGTGGTTGGTGGCACTTTGTTAGCCTGATTGGTTGGTGATAGGGTTGTTAAAGTTGGTGATATGGCTAGTTTTTGTTGGGAGTTTCACTCATGGGTGGCACAAGTGTTAATGTTCTGGGGATTCTGCAGCAGGCAACGATTCTTTGGTGGGCTTGCAGAATGATAAAGGATAAGAATTCAGAGTTGAGTGTTGATGAAGAGTTGACAGTACTTTTGTTGGAGTCTGCAATACCTACAATTGAAAACTTCTCATACATGGTCTCTCCTTGGGGGTAGTGCTAGTCTTCTTATCGTGCACAAGACATAGTTTGATTAGTTTGGGAGACATGTCGAACTCTAAGCAAGCTGAGAATATTGTCCTGCACTTGAGGACCCAAACTTGTATATATTGTGGTGCAGATATTATGTGAGTGCACGTGCATACCTAGATATTATGTAGTTAGAAGACTGCTAGTCTGGTTCCTTGTAGCAATGGGTGGATGAAGCAAGTCGATGGGGTGGAAAAAATTATCGATGTTGAGGAGAAGTACACTTGAAGGCTTCTTGACATCATTTGTGATTTTGACAACACAATGTAGCATAATTGAGCTCATTGATGCCAAGATTAGATTGCGAAGGCCAAGATTAGATTTGATCAGGTTGTGGGGGCCTTCAAATGGTTGATCACCTTACAGGAGTTTGACTATGAAATTTGAAGTAAGCTGTGGTGCCTCATAGCCATTCTTCTTATAATCACTGGGCCGTGTGACTACAAAGACTATAGTCAAGCTGGGCGAGGCAGAGACTCATTGTGTTGCTCTTTTGATCATGGCTCTGAGATTAATGTCATAGTAAGAGGTTTATATGATACTAGTAGATGGCCAGTTGATGTGGATCATCATGGTTGGCACATGCGTGTGACCAACAACACTGCAAGAGATTTGTATGATGCTTTTCTGAACTTGAAGATTTCTATTGGAGATGTGGGAGAGTTGACAAGATGGCATCTCCTAGATGTAATTGTTATAGATGTCGTTTGAATGGACTCAAGAAGAAGTTCTCTTGATCATTTTGGAGGAATGAGGTAGGGAATCATTTATAAAGGGATGAATGGTGGTTATGGAGTACCAAATGGCAAAGTTGGCAATGTAGCTATGGCTATGGATTTGGAAGGAGAGCTCTAATACAAATATATGATGAATCTATGACAATATAGATATGCCTTTGGCTTTGGAAGGAAATATCTAATATAAATATATGATGAAAGGATTTGTAGAGTGGTGGGCTGTTGCGCGTCACGCTTGGGCATGGTTAAGTGGCTCGGGGCATCCCATCGGAAAATATAGGAGGGAAGGTGAGTGACTTGAGTGAAAAGTGAGAGGGGGGGTTTAGTTTCTTCTTGGGTTGAGAGGTGAGGGGGTTATAGGGAAGGGCCGGGTTTTCCACCCTTGGCTCTTGCGTGAGCACCAAAAACTTTCATGTTACCTTCAAAAAGGCTCCTTGCATGTTTGGGGGAGTATGAAAAGCTTGTATTTTGGCCCGAAGTTGAGTTTGGGGGGGGGGGGGGGGGGGGGGGGGACGGGGGGGACGGGGGTTTCGTTATGGGTAAAGACACCTCTGCCTAGCCGCGCGTGTATTAGTTCACTAACAGTACCTGCCACTACACACTGCAAGTGGTGGGCGCCTGTCAGAGTCACTTATTCTTCATTCATTTAATGACAGTTTGAATAAAGGAAGGCCCGGCCACACATTGTGGTTGTTGGAGTTCCCATTTCTTGTCTCTCTCTTTCTTGCTCTTGCTCTCCCGCCATAGCTCTCATGTGCAAGCTTTGATCCTTCTCACCTTTCAACTGGTATCAAAGCAAGTCCTTCACGAGTGCTTCCCGGCCTTCCCTGGCATCTACACGAGGTATGAGAGCTTGCTTCTCACTCAATTTTCAGCCATTCTTTGACATAAATATCACGGTTTCATGAAGAGGCAACCATAGCTTCCATCATTGAAGCTTGTTCTCTTCACCTCTTGCTTGGACTTGTCCTAGGCTTCTGTAGACCTATTGTAGGCCTTCATTAAGCTCTTGTTTATCCCCTACCCACCCTGATTTGGCCCCTCAAGTAGAACAGCATGCTCACGTTTTATTTGCGTCTGCTTGCAAAAATGGCTCAAAAAATCACTCTTTTTGTCATATCTCGGGCATTCAGAACCCGATTCATGCAAGGTAAGAGTCTAAGTCGGGGTTTTGGCATGCCTCGAACACAATGGTGATATCAGATTTTCCAAATTTTGATAACAAAATATTCTGGAACAGATTTCAGGTCTGAGACAGCATGTATTTGTATGCCTATGGCTTATGTGATGCTTCTACCGATGTCTATTGATACCGAATCACTTGTGGATGTTATTCCTCTTATGTGAGACTCATTTGGAGATGATTTAGCTCAGTCTCATTGACTATTTTGAACAATCCCAGATTTGGCCAAAACAGGGCAGCACTTATCTCTTGAAGCTTATGCTTACCAAGATTGATCACTTGATGCATATTGATGCCCAAATGATGTCTACATGTATGGAGATGCTATGTTAATGGATTTCCATCATTTTGGTACTAATTTGAGGCCTCAAATACTTAGTTTGGAGCAGTGAATGTCTTCTATAAACAATTGGGCTGTTGAAGCTATTCTACTCGTGTATGCTTATGCCTATGCTATTCGGTTCATGTCTTAGAGATGTACATTGCTGTATTGACCATCGGGGATTGGAAAAGAGTTTGACATTGCTTCTTAATCATTGGTTGATCTTGAGCTCCGCTTTCCATAGCATTTGGATATTTATCTTAGATGTATCTTGACACTTATCGGTTTATGCTTAACCGCTTTGGACATGCACTTATGCTCATGTCACCTACCTATGTAAGCTATATTGTTTGAGCTTGGATGCTATTGGAGCTTTACTTGGGCTTGATATTCGATTGTTTGAAGCATATTTTGGAGATTTATTGGCTTGCAAAAGTTTATTTTGGGATATACTTGATGTCTATGGATGCTACATATGGATGTCACACCGCATCCATGTCTGGGATGTCTCATTGATGCTTGATCTTGGACACTTGTCATTGGTGCTTGTACATGCTTTGTTTGAGCTTTGTTGCTTGATATTTACGGCCTTTGTGCCAGTGGGAGCGTCTTTGGATGCTTGATAGACATTGAGCAGGTGGTCTATGCTATTTGAGCTTTTGAGACTATTTGGGATTTCTTACCCTTTGGGATGATGCATGGTTCATATGTCTTGGTTCCTTTCGATGCTTATGAGCTAACTCTTTGACATGGGTCCCTTTCCTTGTGAGCTGACACCTACTTGTGTCAAGTCTTGGTAGTGGCAGGCACACTTTGCTCCATTGACTGGGGGGTATGCCTACTCACTAGCAGATATTTCATGACATGTTTGGGTGTTGGATTCATGCTTATCAACTATCATATGCCTATGTTATGCCCGCATGATGTTGGTTATGGTCTTGGCAGTATATGATTGACTTGGAATCTGCTTCTAGCACAGTTAGCTCTCATTTACTGAAATCTGTCATTTATTACAGCAAAGTGAAATCTGCAGATTTTGAGCACTTCTCTAAGGTAATGCTTACTATTTGATGTTATCTTGGTTATATTTAGTGGACAGGTGCTTCTCTAGGTAAAATCCACTCTTTCAACCAGTTTTAGCAGTGGTTTTAGTGCATTTTTTGCTAATTACAGCAACTTGCAATTTTTCCTTTTTGCATTGATTTGGGACAGTATGGCTGGTCATCTGAAAGACACAGCTCTCTTTAACATTTCCAAGTTGGATGGTACTAACTATGGGTATTGGAAGTCCCAAATATGGCAGGTTTTGGTGTAGAAGTTGCAGATTAAACCCTTGCGTTTCAAAGGTGTCAAACCTGAGGATATGGATGATGATGTTTGGATGGAAGTTGATGAGCTATGCAAGTCTACCATTATTTTGTCACTCTTAGAAGAGATCCATCATAATGTTGTTGAAGATGAGAATTAGAGTGCATGGAATTTATGGGAGAAAATTCAGGAGCTTTATGAGCAGCAGAGTCCTGCATCACAGATGTATTGGTGGCTGAAGCAGTTAATGGACCTTCACATGAAGGAGGGGTCATCCCTATCATCTCATTTCAGTCAGTTTCATGCTATCATGAAGAATCTATTATCACATGGTATTGAGTTCAACGATAACTTGCACCCATTATTTCTGCTTGGCACCCTTCCTAAATCATGGGATGTATTCCGTACTGCCATATGCATGAACAAGCTTGATGGGCTGAAAATCAAAGATGTTGAGAGTGCTTTATTGATTGAGGAAATCAACAGGAGAAACAATGATGCCTCCCGCTCTTCACATGCATTGACCATTAGAGGCGGTAGAAATGGCAGGCATGATAATGATCATAAGGGCAAGGACTCTCAGAAGTCCAGGTCCAAGTCCCATGGTCACAGTAAGTCCCGTGGATGGAAGTCTGATCTTACCTGTCATTATTGTGGGAAAGCAGGACATATTACGCCGCAATGCCATAAAATGCACAATGATAAGCACAAGGAAAAGGGAAAAGATAAAGTGCAAGAAATTTCTTCTGAGCACAACATAGTACCTGCAAAGTCTAGTGTGATAATAGAAGAGGTTAATGTCACACAGGCCATTGATTCAAATGATGATTACATACTTGCAGCTTCTTCATGCGATGCCTTACAGACTTCTGAGATACACTCTATGTATGCGCAGTGCTGGCTCTTGGATTCGGATGCATCCTTTCATGTGACACCCTGTAGAGATTGGTTTCATACCTATCATACCATTTCTGGTTCTGTGCGTCTTGGTGATGACATGTCTCTTGACATTGTCAGCATTGGAGATGTTAGGCTACAGTTTCCTTCTAGCGGCTCTTTTTACTCGCGGCAGGCTCGTACTTGTAAGAGGTGCCAAGTCTGGCAGCCTCTATCCCTTACTTGTATCTGGAGCTACATTGGATCATGTTTTTTCTGTGGGTTCTATTCTCCATATATCCCTTTGGCATACTTGTTTAGGGCATATGTCTCTTAATGGAATGAAAATGCTCTGTGCTTTGTAGTATCTTCCACCTTTTGACTCCTCGCATTTTGATTCTTGTGATCATTGTTTGTATGGTAGGGAGACTAGAAATACGCATAAAAAGTCTAGTAAGAAACGCATGGGTGAGCCCTTGGCTCTTGTGCACTCAGATGGATTTTGGCCGATGCCCTGTCAGTCACTTGGTGGGACAAAGTACTTTGTTACTTTCATAGATGATTACTCATGTAAGGTTTGGGCTTATCCCAAAAAAAGAAAATCCAATGTCTTAGACACATTTCAACATTGGCTTGCATTGGCAGAAAGCTAGTCTAGAAAAAGGCTAAAATGCCTAAGATCAGATAATGGGGATGAGTATGTATCACATGCTTTTGAGCAGTTTTGTGATGACTGGGATATTAAGTGTCAGTTGACCCTCCCCTTACACCCCACCCCAGAATGGTATGGCTGAACGCATGAATAGGACCATTCAGGAAAGGGTCCATAGCATGCTTAGCTAGGCTGGCTTACTGCAGTACTTTTGGGCTGAGACAGTTACTACTGCAATGTATCTCATTAATAAGTCACCTAGCAGTGGCATTGACTTTCAAGTTGCAGAGGAGGTATGGGCAGGAAAACTCCCCTCTTATGTTCATTTGCGTGTCTTTGGCTGTGAGGCATTCTGCCATGTGCCCAAGGACAAACGCAATAAGCTAGATCCCAAGAGTGTCAAATTCATTTTCATTGGCTATGGAGATGCAGAAGAGATGGGTTACCATCTATGGGATCCGCAGGTGTGGAAAGTGATCCGCAGTCATGATGTCATCTTTCATGAGGACAAAATGCATATGCAGCCTGAAAAAGTGGTTGAGGTAGGCAGAGTTATCTTTTAGGAGCAGCCACCTGCTCCTATTTAGCCCACTCCACGGCCAGCTAGACAACGTGCAGCATCACCTAATTCTCATGGCCCAGATGTTAGGCATGCTGATGTTAGACCTAATGTCGGTCAGGCAGCAGAGCCTGGGTTGAGAAATTCTACTAGAGATAGACGACCTCCTAATTGTTTTGCACCCTCTATGGATTATGTACTAGTTACAGATGCAGGAGAGCCTCTTACTTATGATGAGGCTATGCACAGGGGTGATTGTCACTCTTGGGAGAGGGCTATGCAGTCTGAGCTTGACTTATTACATAAGAATAAGACTTGGAATTTGGTTTCCTTGCCTCAGGGTAAGAATGCTTTGCCATGCAAGTGGGTGTACAAGCTGAAAAGTATATCCCTGGACACCCCAAGCTGGCATACAAGGCTCGACTGGTTGGTAAGGGTTTTAAGCAGGAGCATGGTGTTGACTTTGATGAAGTCTTTTCTCTTGTGGTCAAGATGACCACCCTACGCTTAGTCGTGGCCTTGGTTGCACAACTTGACTTGGACTTGTACCAAATGGATGTCAAGACGGCTTTTCTACATGGGGACTTGCATGATGAGATTTACATGGAGCAGCCTAAGGACTTTGCAAACCCTGGCAGGGAACACCTAGTATGCAAGCTAAAGAAGAGTCTATATGGCTTAAAGCAGGCACCTAGGGAATGGTACCATAAGTTTGATGCAGGGCTACAGCTGCAGTGCTATGGATCCGTGCTTGTACACGAAGAAAGCCAATGACGGTTCTTTACAGATTTTGGTACTCTATGTGGATGATATGCTTCTAGCAAGGACAAATCATGAGGAGATCGATACTCTTAAGGCTCAGCTCAAGAAGAGCTTTGAGATGAAAGATCTGCGACAGGCCTCTCATATACTTGGTATGCGCATCACGCGTGATAGATCTCAGGGACTCCTCTATCTATCATAGAGGGAGTACATACATAAAGTCCTTGAGCGCTTCCTCATGCAGGATGTTAAGCCTATTTGTTGTGCATTACCTTCTCATGTGAAGGTTTCACAGGTTGATTGTCCACAAACAGATGAGGAGAGGGCCGAGATGGCCAAGATTCCCTATGCATCACTCATGGGCAATCTTATGTATGCCATGATACCCACCCATCCAGATATTGCTTTTGCAGTTGGGGTTGTGGCACATTATATGGCTACACTTGGCAAGAAACATTGGGATGCCATGAAGGGTATCATGAGGTACCTGAAAGGCACAACAAATATGTGTCTTTGTTATGGTAGCCAGGATACAGGAGTCATGGGGTACACTAACTCTGATTATACAGGACATGCAGATAGTAGAAAGTCCACTTCTAGCTATGTGTTCACTTATGCTGGAGGGGCTATCTCTTGGATGTCTAGGGCGTTGAAGTGTACAGCCCTTTCTACTACAAAGTCCAAGTATATTGCAGCCATTGAGGCTTGCAAAGAGCCTATCTGGTTAGGACGTTTGATTGCAGACCTTGGTATGACAAATGTTATGCCTACACTACATTCGGATTCTATGAGTGCCATTCAATTGGCCAAGAATCTGGTCTTCCATGCGAAGACGAAACATATTGAGGTGAGGTATTACTTCATTCGCGAGGTCGTTGAGGACAAGTCTGTTGACCTTGTCAAGATCCGACTAAGCAGAAACCTATAGGCTTGCTCACGAAGAGCCCCACTACTGAGCGCTTTGCCTTCCTCAGGAGATTGATGGGCATTAGATGAGATGACGTCTTTTTCCTCATCCTGTTGTACATGTGTACATATTGTATTGTCTTTTATTTTTTCTCTTTCTCACTGGGGAAGATTCGCCTTTAAGTGGGAGGTTGTTGGGGGTAAAGGCGCCTCCGCCTAGCCGCCCGTGTATTACTACACTTTGACAGTACCCGCCACTGCACACTGCAAGTGGCGGGTGCCCGTCGTCACAATCACTTATTCTTTTAGTGACAGTCAAACATCATACACATGTTCAAGAAGAATCACGATCATACACATGTCAAACATCATGATCACACACATGATATTTTGGGAAACATGCTTGGGGACCCAAGAAGAATCATGATCATACACATGTCAAACATCATGATCATATATCTAGACTTACCTTGATTGTGATATGAGCCTTACAATGATCTTGATATGAAGTTGCCATGTCAAATATAGATGTAGCATGAATACCAAAATTTGGTATTTTTTCCGTGCCACCTTAGCTAGCGCAATCAAGGTACCAAGTTTTCCATGTGGGAGGATGATGTGGAAAACTAGCCACCTTAGCTACTACTATGATCAAGGTACTAGGGTTACCATGTGGAAGGATGACTTGGATTACCTTCGATCATGGTATCAACCTTACCATGACCTTGATATGAAGTTGCCATGTCACATAATGACATTATTGACATGGCATGAACCACAACCAAGGTACAAAGGTTTCCACATGGGAGGATGATGAGGAAAAGCTAGCCACCTTAGCAGGGTTATGAAGCTAGTCCTGTGTATTGTGGAGTGGGAGCTCTTGAAAGCACAATCAAGGTGAGATTTGACAAGCAACATAGATCCTTCATGATCGCAATTATGGGTGTGCTCTTCAAGGTCATTTTCTACTTATCATTTTGGATTTTCCTAGTAGTCTAAAACATTTTCATAAAAATGAAAATTATCTAAAATTACACAGTGCAGCGAACAGAACCTAAGAAAGAGATAGAGAGTACACAATAGATAAAAGGAGAATTAGTAAATTATTTAGCTCCAAACAACTGATACAAAGATGGCTCTGTCCACCCGTGCACTTTCACTGTGTGAAGCTTAGATGGTGATCTAGACAGAAGATAGGTGAAGAGCTTAAGGCTAGCTGGAACAACAACTCTGACTGGGTGAAAGATGAATAATAGATGGCTGTGAAGGGGTTTAGCTTTTATAGCCCGCAAGGGCATTAGGTCGGCCTAACGGACCTACCATATAAGCCTCCACTAGTCGGCTAGGGAATATTCCCTTTACCATCGGGTGCGCCTCGAGTTGCTACCAGCTTAACCACTCCGTCTAACCCAAAGATTAGACCCACATCGGTCACCTTTTTGCCATCCGGTCACATAGACCTCATCTGATATACAAGTCAGGACTCAACCAATGTCCAGGCTCACATTTGGCTTCTCCTCATAATGGGGGCCTTACAACTTTGAGCACCATGGATCATTGGTGGCACCTAATGAGGGTGGGGCATTGATCATATCTAACACCCCCCCTCAATGTCCACCCATAGGTGAACTATCTCCTCGGCCCAATGCCGATTCTCTGAAGATGAACTTGAAGCAGATCCTTCGTAAGTGCTTTGGTGAAGATATCTGCTCCATTCTCCTCTGTTGGATAGTAGACCAGTTCCACTATCCCATCCTCCATCAAATCATGCACATAGTGATATTGGATCTCTATATGTTTGGTGCGTGCATGAAACACTGGATTTTTGGCAATGGCGATGTAACTTTGATTGTCACATCTCAGCACAGTTGGTTCTTCATCCTGCACTCCCATATGCCATAGAATCCTTCTCAACCATACTGCTTCACATGCAGCAAAACAAGCTGCCTTGTACTCTGCTTCCGTAGAAGACAATGCCACTGTTGGCTGCTTCTTAGTAATCCAAGAGAAAATTCCTAAACCCAAAGAGAAAAAATAACCAGAAACTGACTTCTTGGAATCACTGTCTCCTACCCAATCTGAGTCACAGTTCCCCACACAAGAGAAGTTCTGAAACTATATATGATGCCAAAGTCAAGAGTTTCCTTCAAGTATCTGAGCACCTGCATCCCAGCCTTCCAATGACTCTCATGAGGTTTGTTTGAGAACCTGCTCAAAACACCAACAGCAAAACTGATATCTGGTCTCGTGTTACACAAGTAGATCACTACTGACTAACCTCCTATACCTCACAATCTCTGCTAGTGCTGATGTATCCTCGATGGATAACTTTGCATTCACCTCCATAGGTGTAGCTATCTCCTTGCACTCGGTCATGCCAAATGCCTTCAAGATCTCCATGCATACTTCTTTTGAGAGATAAAGATCTTTCTTGGCTCTTGCCAGACTTCAATCCCCAAACAATAGTGCAGCAAGCCCAAGTCTGTCATTTCAAACTCAGAACTCAAAGCCTTTCGAGTTTGGTTGATCATATCTTCATAGTCACCTGCAATAAGAAGGTCATCCACATATAGGACAATCACTACAAACTTTTTACCATCCCTGTAAACATACAAGTTAGCATCTGAGGCACATCTTTTAAAGTTTAGGTCTAAAAAGAACTTATCGATCCGCCAGTACCATGCTCTAGGGGCTTGTTTCAGCTCATACAATGCCTTCTTCAGCTTACACACTTTGTTCTCAGAATGGGGGGCCTCAAACCCTAGTGGTTGAGCCATGCACACCTCCTCCTTGAGGTCACCATTTAAGAACGCTGACTTAATCCATTTGGTACACTGGCCACTTCTTGTGCGCAGCCACTGCAAGTACCGTGCAAATAGTGGTCATTCTGGCAGTTGGGACAAATGACTCTTGAAAATCAAACCCTTCAACTTATGAAATTCTTTGGGCAACCAATCAGCTTTGTACTTTTCTAAGGTACCATCAGCCTTGTACTTTACCTTCCAGATCCACTGTCAAGATTGTGGGAGAGAAGGAAGGAGTCTCACTTGTAGCTTTTTTGCTTGCACAATGGGGAAATACACACACACGTGGAGGCTGAAAAACAGTTTTCCTCTTCTTAGTTGTGTAAGCCAAAAAGAACTCAAGTACATAGAATAGAAGAACCCTATATATGGGTCTCAAACCAAACTCAACTAACTAAGGTGACATACTAACTAAGCCATGAACTAGAGTAGATAAGGATAGCTGACATCTAGCTAATATTCATGGGCGGTGTACCAACCGCATCTACAGCTAACAAGTCGGTGACATAAATGCACAACGGTCACCCTGGCATATCACGAGTGGAGCTCGATATCTCAACACTCCCCCTCGAGCTCAATCCCAATTCCTGCACACCAAGCAGTTCTCTGAACTTGCGCAGCTTCTCTGCGCCCAATGCCTTCATGAATATGTCAGCTATCTGATCCTCTGTGCTGACATAAACTAGATCAATAAGACCTAGTAAAACCCTCTCCCGCACATAGTGATAATGCACCTCAATGTGCTTTGTTCTAGCATGATAGATTGGGTTATGTGCCAAGTGTATACTGCTCATGTTGTCACAATAAATGACAACTGGCCCATTTGTAGGCTAATGCATATCATAAAGTAGCTTATGCAACCAAGCTACCTCACATGCAGCCATTGCTACACCCCTGTACTCAGCCTCTGTGCTCGACAAGGCAACCGTAGGCTGTTTCTTGCTGCTCCAAGTGACTGCACCACTCCCAAAAGAGAACACATATCCACTGGTAGATCTTCTATCAGAAATACTACCAGCCCAATCAGCATCAGTGTATCCATGCAACTGTATCTGAAACCCAATCTCATAAAATAGTCCATACTACAATGTGCACTTCACATACCTGAGTATGCATCTAGCCGCATCCAAATGCAGTTTCCTTGGAGCCTGCATAAACTGACTTACCAATCCAACAGCATAGCTCAAATCTAGCCTGGTAATAGTCATATAAATCAAACTTCCTACTATGCGTTTGTACATAGTAGGGTCTTTGAGAAGCTCACCTGCATCTGCGCTCAGCTTCACATTCTGCTCCAAAGGAACTAAAATAGGCTTACAGCCTGTCATCCCATATTTGGACAGAATGTCCAATCCATACTACCTCTGCAAGAGCCGTATCCCACTTGGTGATCTAATCACCTCAATGCGCAAGAAATAACGCAGCTCTCCCAAATCCTTCATCTCAAACTTCTGCTTCAATAGCATTTTCACATGAAGGATATCTTCATTACTATCACCTATCATAATCAAGTCATCAACATAAACGACAAGTAGCATAATACCTTTCTCTGTTTTTCTCACATAAAGTGAGAAATCTGCCTTGGAAATCTAAAAGCCAATAGTGACAAGATATTGTCCTATCTTTTCAGACCATGCTCTAGGTGCTTGCTTCAAACCATACAAGGCTTTCTTCAACCTGTAAATAAACTCAGGATGAACAGCATGCACATAACCTGGTGGCTGCTCCATATATACCTCTTCTTGCAAATCACCATGCAAGAAGGCATTCTTTACATCCATCTGATGTAAAGACCATTCCTTTGATGCAGCCATAGCAATGACAGCTCTTACGGGTGCCATCCTTGCAACCAGACTGAATGTTTCTTCATAATCAATTCCATATGTTCGTGCATATCCCTTGACTATTAATCTTGCCTTGTATCTGTTCACAAAACCATCTACATTGTGCTTCACCTTATAAACCCACTTACAACCAATTGCATTCTTATCTTTAGGCAAAGCTACCAATTCCCATGTAGCATTTGCTTCCAAGGCATCCATTTCTTCATCCATGGCTTTCTACCATTTTTCTTTTCCCATGGCTTGCTCAAAAGAAGTGGGTTCTGGTTCCTGTATCACTTTGAAAATATAGGCATAGTAAATGGCTGTAAATCCATCATATTTCAGCCTATCCACATGATACCTAGCTCTGGTAGACCTGCGCAAAGTAGGTTCACTCCCAAGTGCTCTCAAAACATCCCTGGTCTTCCTTACTCTAGGTGTAACAATAGAAGGAATACCCAACTCATCATCAATGCTCTATTCTGAGCCACTGGATTCACCATCCACATAAGAGTGACCTGCATTCACATCAAACATGGCTGATCTATCTTCTCTTTTCCTTTTCGTGAAACCTGCATACCACTATCTACATTGTTTTGAGGAGATTCTCCTGATCTCAATCTGCCTGTCCATGGCGAAGAATGTGAACCACTGCTAGAGAACACTCTAGGTCCACTAATATTTTGTGCCTGCTGCTGTGAATTCTGTACAGCATTAACATTTTGTGCATCTACATCATCAATCACATTTATTGGTTTATACCAGCTACTCATCTCATCAAAAACAACATCTCTGCTCACTGTAAACTTACAAGTAGAAAGGTTATAGCATCTATATCCTTTCTGCTCTGCAGAGAGTAACCAATAAAGATGCACTTCTTAGCTTTTGGATCCAACTTGGATCTCAACTCATCTGGCACATGAACATAGGCAATGCAACCAAAAATCTTCAAATGAGAAATATCTGGTTTCCTACCAGTATACCTCTCCTCTGGAGTCATCCCATGGATTGTTGCAGTGGGAGTCCTGTTCATTATGTAGACTACTATAGCAACTGCTTCAACCCAATAAAAATCTGGCAAGTCTTTTTCGTTGAGCATGGCACGAGATACCTCTCCAATATGCCTGTTTTTTCTTTCTGCAATTCCATTTTGTTGTGGGGTATGACTGCATGAATATTGCTGCTTTATGCCATGCTCCTGCAGGAACCTTGTAAACTCATTTGAGAGGTACTCTCCCCCTCCATCTGACCTTAGGCATTTTATTTGCAGGCCTGTTTCTTTTTCAACCATAGCTTTAAGAGTTTTGAAATGCCCAAAAACTTCACTTTTCTTTTTTATAAAATACATCCAAACTTTTCTGCTATAGTCATCAATAAAAGTGACAAAATAATGACAGCCTCCAAGAGATGCAGCTTTAGTAGTCCACACATCAGAGTGGATTAATTCCAATGGCTTCTTACTCTCTTGAACATGTCTAGGAAACGGTTTCCTTGCCTGTTTTCCAAATTGACAGGCTTCACATACCTTATGCATTTCTGCAACAATATTTTAGGCTTGCATTTATTTAAGTCGTTGTACATTAACATGACCAATGCATTTATGCCATATATCAATATCTGCAACTACACCGGTCCCATGTGCAAACATTGCTGCACTCAATTCAAGCATGTCTGCATCCAACGTAAACATTATGCCCTTCTTCTTTCCTTTTGCTATCAAGCGACCTTTATTTGTCATATCCTCAACAAAGCATCCATGAGAATTAAATCTGACCTGCAAGCCTTGCTTAATCATTTGACCAACAGAAACCAAGTTCTTGGTGATATTCAGAACATGAAATACATCGGACAGGTATTTCTTTTTCCCATCCTGCATAGACAAAGGAATTTTTCCAATCTGCACAATAGGATGTGCAGTATCATCACTAGTCTCCACAAATCCTAGTTTTTCCATTTTCCTTGCATCCTGCATCCATTCTGTATGGCCTGTCATGTGGTTTGATGCACTTGAGTCAACATACCACACATCGTTGCTTTCTTCTACACTTGTCACAGAATTGGTCATGTGCTGCACCATAAACAAATGCTCATTTCTGTCATCACCCTGTCTACTAGAAGATGCATAATTCCCTTGTTGCAATTTTCCATTCATGATGTCATTCTGCTTTTTATAGCAGTCTTTAGTCATATGACCCATTTTACCACAATAGTAGCATTCAACATTGTTGTTTGCATTTTGGCCTCTTTGCCATCCACCACGACCTCTTTGGCTCCCCCTGTCTCTAGAGTTACCACATCCTCCTCCATATGACTGGTTTTCTTGAGTTTGCTGGATATTCTGATTTCTACCACGGCCTCCAGATCAGCCTCCTCTACCTCTGCCTCTACCTCTTCCAGCATTTGAGTAGAAGACCGTTTCTTTTGAAGTTCCTCCTAAAGAAGATGCACCACCATTTCTCTACTCCTCAGAAATTAGAAGAGCAATCAACTCCTCAAAATCAGGAAATCTTTCACGGACGGAAATGGATGTTCGGAACTGTGCATAATCCTTTTCTAGACCATTCAAGGTCACAGAAACTAAATCATCATCTTCCACTGGCGACCCAATGGAAGCAAGTGCATCTGCAATCTTCTTCACCTTCATGTGGTAGTCATTGATGCTCATACTTTCTCTTTGCACATTGTGCAACTCTTGCTTGAGTTGCATTTTCATGGCTTGCGTATTTGTGCTATACATTTTTGATAAAGTATCCCATGCCTCCTTTGGCGTACTTGCATCCTGAATATGCACAATCATAGAGTCTGAAATACTGATAGACAGCCAGTACATAACTTTTCTGGCTCTCTCATGTCATCCTTTAAATGCCTGCATTTGCTGTTGATTGGGAACATCAGAAAGAACTGGTTCTTCTTCATTTCCTGCAACAAATTCCCAATATCCTTTTCCCATAAGGAAATTCGTCATTCTAAACTTCCATACTTGGAAGTTATTCTTGTCAAGCTTTTCAGTGACAATCTGTGAAAGAGAATCAGACGTCATTACAGAACACTGCAAAAAATTATGTCACTGTAAAAAACAGAGCTTCAATCTCACAAGGGCAAATCTGCAAAACTGACGAAAGTGGTATTTGACCATACAGTCACTTCCTAGTGACGATTTTGCATCAACAGGCAACAAGGATGATTCTGTAACTCCCAATGTCTCTGCACACAGGCATACGATGCAATTTCTATGGTAACTTTTCACCGACTTGTAAAATGGTGGTCGCATAGCATAAAATAGGGCCTTTTCTTGAGTGCGTGCAGAAAACTTCTGCCTCCAAAACAGGCTCTGAAATGGCCTCAAATCAAAAAAATAGAGCAACTAAGGGCTAAAGCCCTTGCCCGCAGCATATACTGCCCTCTTGCTACGCCGCGAAGGGCGTCTCAATCTGAGACAATGCACTCTTGCACTTTTCGGCTGTGCTACCTCTGCAGAGACTTGCTCCCAAAACAGAAAAATGAAAGCAACACTGGTCCTCTTACCAAAACACCGCGAACTTGGCTTGCTTTCTTGAGCTCCTTACCACGAACAAGGCTCTGATACCATGTCAAGACTGTGGGAGAGAAGGAAGGAGTCTCACTTGTAGCTTTCTTGCTTGCACAATGGGGGAATACACACACAGGTGGAGGCTAAAAAGCAGTTTTCCTCTTCTTAGTTGTGTAAGACAAAAAGAACTCAAGTACATAGAAATAGAAGAACCCTATATATGGGTCTCAAACCAAACTCAATTAACTAAGGTGGCATACTAACTGAGCCACGAACTAGAGTAGATAAGGATAGCTGTCATCTAGCTATTATTCATGGGCGGTGTACCAACCGCATCTACAGCTAACAAGTCGGTGACATAAATGCACAACGGTCACCCTGGAATATCACGAGTGGAGCTCGATATCTCAACATCCACTTGGTGCCAATAACCTTCCGCTTTTGCTGGTCGATCCACTAGCTCCCAAGTGTCATTCTTCATTATGCTGTCATACTCCGCTTGCATAGCAGCCTTGCATGATGGATTTGCAAGTGCTTCTTCTAAGTCAGTTGGCTCCTTTACTTCTCTCATAATCTCAACCATCAAGGCCATATTGACTATGTGAGCAAAAGCCCTCCTTTGCTCCTCTATTCTCTGAGACCTCCTTGGTCCGTCTGCCTTCTCCTCAACAGATGCTGGCATAGGATTATTGTGGTCATAGAGCTACTTCACCCAGTGCGGCAATGGCCTCTAGCATGCATCTTGCCATCTCCACAATGGTGCGATTCCTGCGTTCCACAACACTGTTCTACTAAGGTGTGTGAGGCATCTTCAATTGACGCTTGATCCCTTTGCTCTTGCAAAATTCTTCAAACTCCTTTGAGTTGAACTCACCACCACCATCTGTTCTAAATTTCTTCACATTTTCCCTGTTTCATTCTCAACAAGTTTTAGCCATTCTTTAAACTACACCCACATCTTCCTACTATAGTCATCGACAATCAACATAAAATAAGAAGATCCCCCCAAAGGCCTGTGTAGGCATCTTACCACACAAGTCAGCATGCACCAACTCTAGAGGAGCCTGTACTCTATTCTTGCTTTCTTGTGGAAATGCCTTTCTCTGTTGCTTGCCCATCATACAAGCTTCACATGGTTCCTTCAATTCAGTTATTGTAGGTAGGTGAGCAACCATACCTTGCTTTTGCATCTCCTTCAATATTGCAAATCCTATGTGTCCAAACCTTTCATGCCAAAGCTTACTTTTTCCCACTCCAGCGGTGGCTGTAAGAGCACTTAGCTCATACAGGTTGTTCCTTCTTTCTCCTTTGCCAACAATTGTGCCAGCACTATCAAGAATTTCTGCACCTCTCTTCTTGAACCTCACTTCATTACCAAGATCACTTATGGCAGCAACTGATAACAGATTTCTCTTGATTTCGGGAACATACAACACATTTGAAAGCTTTTTGACTTCACCATTTGCAACAACAAAAGAAATAGTACATGTGCCCGCAACATGGCATTTAGCATCATTTCCAACCGTCACAGTGATGGATTCTTGTAGAGGCTGCATAGAACTGTATAGACCTTTCTTGTTGGTCGTGTGACGGGAGGCCCCACTATCCAACACCCATGAGTCAGTGGTAGTTTCTTCTTGCGCCAAGGAGCACACTTCCTCAATGGTCGCCATAAATAATTCTAACTCTGCTTCAGCTGTATTAGCTGTCTCTTTCCCTTTATTTTTAAGGGTACCATTCTTTTCATCTGCCTTCTTGACACAGCAATCTGCAATTACATGTCCTTTCTTCTTGCAGTAGAAGCACTCTCCTTGAAACTTCTTCTTGCCGCCCTTCTTCTTTTTGTCACCATCATTTTTGGTGGAGGGTCCACCTTTGCCTTTTGCATTGGCAGAGAATGCAACATCTCCATTGTTGCTTCCTTCTCGAGCTTTCAGCCTCAACTCCTCATCCATCAATAATGCACAAAACTCCTCAAAAGTCAAAGCTTGAGGTCTCACCTGAGTATTAAGGGCAGTTACTAGTCCATCAAACTTTTGTGGAAAAATTCAAAGACACCTCCGAGCTAGCTCTTTGCTAGTTTTTTGTATCCCAGCGCCAGCCATCTAGTCGCGCAGATTCTTAATCCGAGTGATTCTCCGCTTCTCCGCTACTAGTTGATTCTCCAAGTTTTGAATCCTTGTTTGGTTTCGTGTTTCATACTGACTCCTTAGTACATTCCAAGCCTCTGACGCTTTGGTTGTATGCTGAATCAAAGTCAAAACACTATTAGAACAGCTTGTAACTAAGGCACACAATGCATCTGCATTCCTTCGTTTCCAAGCTCGTAGAATATCTACATTCGGAGGAATCATCACACTAGAATTTGATGGGTCGGGCGTAGGCTGTGGTTCTGCGTCAGTCCCCAGCACAGTCTCCAAAAGCTCATAAGAATCAAGGATAGTTGTAATTTTGAACTTCCACAAGGTGTAGTTTGTACCAACTAACTTTCCTTCGCTAAAGGTTGGTGGACGAATCCTCAGTGTTTGAATAGTTGGTACAGCAACACCACCTCCTGCACCACTTCCTGATGCGCTAGAACCATTTCCGAAAGTCGACATAGTTTCTCTTTGTTGTTGAAGCCTTTGCCTCTTGCACACTCTCCGATCTCTAGAACCCCCTGGGCTCTGATACCATGTAAAAAATTACACAGCGCAGCGAACAGAATCTGAGAAAGAGATAGAGAGTACACAACAGATAAGAGGAGAATTAGTAAATTCTTTAGCTCCAAACAACTGATACAAAGATGGCTCTGTCCACCCGTGCGCTTCCACTGTGTGAAGCTTAGATGGCGATCTAGACAGAAGATAGGTGAAGAGCTTAAGGCTAGTTGGAACAACAACTCTGACTGGGTGCGTGCATGCATGTGCATGTGTGTATGCATGCATGTGTGTGTGTGTGTGTGTGTGTGTGTGTGTGTGTGTGTGTGTGTGTGTGTGTGTGTGTGTGTGTGTGTGCGTGTGTGCGTGTGTGCGTGTGCGTGCGTGCGTGCGTGCGTGCGTGGGTGTGTGTGTGTGTGTGCTTTGATTAGATAACCAATGAGAGAAAGTGAGAATGCATGAATGTAACTTTTTTTGCTTATTTAATAGGCATAAATCTATTCTTCTAGACCCCAAATCTATGGCCCTTATTGAACCATTTTAATGCCAAGGATTAGCTAAATGTCGAGACCTTAGATTCTAGGGTTGCTCGTAATCCCAATTGGTTGAGATCCTTATATTTGCAGTGCTATCCTTAGGGACTAGGCTTCCTCACATCCTTCTTAATACCAAATATTAGCTCAACGTTGTGCCCCTTAGGGACTAGGGTTCCTCAAAATCTTCTTAGTGCCAAGATTGGCAAAATGTCATGACCTTAGGGATTAAGTTCCTCGTTGTCCCAAGTGGTTGAGATCCTCATATAGGCAATGTCAGGGACTAGGGTTCTTTGCGATCTTCTTAATGCCAAGAATTGGCTAAATGTCATGACTTTAGGGACTTAAGTTTCATTTCCATTCCAAGTGGTTGTGATAATTATATGTGTAGTTCCCATCCTTAGGAACTAGGGTTTCCCACATCCTTCTTGATGGTTAAGGATAGGCTAAAGGTTGTGACCTTATGCTCATTCATGTTAATTATTAGTTTGGTTTCTAACATCATTCTCGATGTTAAGGATAGAATTTTTTGCAAGTTATCATACAAAAAAGGTGTATGAGCCAAACACATTCAAACATAGCTTTGAAAGGCATGATATACTCAACTTCACCAATAAAAGTGGCCACAATGGGCTACTTCTTACTCAACCATAATATGCATGAGCTACCAAATGAAGCAAAAGCACTTGTGCATATAAGAGTGTCATAACACAACCTAGTGAAATTCTAAAAAAGCATGTAAATCTAGTGGTAATGATCCTCTCTTGGGTTGAAACAACCCAATTTGTACCACTCAAGTAGTGAAAGATGTGCTTCACTGCTTACCAATGAATGATGATTGAGCTATGCATAAACTTGCTCATCTATGATACTATAAAACAAATGACAAGCCTTGTAATAAATGTATAAATCAAGCATCCAATAGCTTGTTGATAGAGAAAGACATCAAAGCAATATTTGACATCATGAAGGCTCAACTTCAACTCTATCTCCATAAGAGTAGCAATGGGCTTGCACTCCTCAAGACCAAATTTTGCAATAATGTCTTCATATACTTTGTTTCATACAAAGAAATACATCCATCATACTGCTTTAACTAAAAGCCAAAATAATGATGCAATAGACCCAAATCTGACATCTCAAAAGTTGAATTCAACTTAGCCTTAATATCAGCAATATATGTCTCATTAGAACCAGTAACATGTCTTCGACATAAACTACAATGATTAAAGGCACATCACCCTCATGTCTGACATGTAAGATGCTTCAATTAGACTATTTGTTGGGAAACCACATGCAATCAAGTATGCATGTATCTTCTCATACCAAGCCCAAGGTGCTTGCTTCAAGCCATACAACATTGGTGTTTCTCAATACACAAACTTTGTCTTCTTAACCCTTTTGCATAAAGCCATGAGGCTAATGGACATATACTTCCTCATGTACATCACCATTTAGAAATGTAGTTTTGATGTGCATGCCGACCATTATGAGTTGCTAACGCACAAAAATGCTACAAAAAATTATCATACAAAAAGTAAGAGCAAAGGTCTCATCAAATCAATCTCCTTCTACTACACTAAACCCTATGCCACATGTCTAGCTTTGTAGTGATTAATACTACCATTTGGCTTGTGCATTAGCTTGTAACTCGATGCCAATGGTCTTCTTACTAAGAGCCCAATCACATAAGAACGAAATACCATTTCTCACAATAGAATCATACTCAAATTACATAATAGCCATCCAATTTTCTATTGTGCCTCTTCAAAAGACACAGTCTTACCTCATCACATAGACTAGAAATAGCCAACACATAACAATTTCCTACATAAGAGGCACTATGAGAACCCATGACTAGTCAACAATGCATCCAACTTATTGTGACACAATGTTTGCATCCAATAAATTTGGCATGGTCCTAGACTACTCAACCTCTACTCTCTTATGAAAAAGTATATCATTCATATTAGCATCAAAGAATAGATTGATTTGTAGTATTATGAGAAACCTGTGTAGGTTGAAAAGCCACCTCAATTGGTACTACATGTGATTGCGCATCACTGAAAAGAGGCAACAAGGTATCATAGATATCTTGTGAGCATAGAGTTTTCCCTTTCATACATGAAAATAAAGGTTGAACAACATTTTCCACAAAGACAACCTCACAATTAACCATGATATGCTCACCTTTATATGGTATATTTTATTACATTTGATTTCATTATATGTCCACCAAAAATTCATTTTACAACCTTTTTGTCTAACTTATTTCATTGTTGCATCAAGATCAATGCATAAGCTAAGCAACCAAAAACATGCAGGTAAGCAATAGATGGCTCTATTGGGACACATGTTATGTACATAGGATGTACATAAAATAACATCAAGCCAAAAACTATGTGGAAAAGCTTGCATCTTAATCAGCATCCTCCCAACTCTATGGGAGATCTATTCTTCCTCTCGTGTATATCATTTTATTGTGGTATATGTGGCACTATACATTGGCTTGTTATCCCACATTCAACCAAATATACATAAATTCCTCAGGCATATACTCTCCCCCTCGATCAAAACGGAAAGTGTCCACTTTAAATCTCAAAAAAAAATTTAGCCATGCTGAATAAGTTACTTGAAGCACAAAAACACTTTGGACTTAGCTTTCAAGCCATGTACCTATTTATACCTAGAGAAATCATCAATAGAAGTCACAAAGTATAAGTCATTACCAAAATAGGGTGTTTGTATTAGATGATAAACATCTCTATGTATAAGCGATAGTTTGCAAACAGCTCTCACTAGACCATCTTCTAGAAGTGAAGCATGCTACATTTTACCCAATACGCAGCCTTCACAAATGTGTTTTCCAAAAGAGTAGAAAATGAAGACACCATATCATATTTTTATAGGCACAACAAACTAGCAAGCTTTTAATGACCAAAATGTGCATACCAAAGTCTTGCATCTGAAACAACCTATACATATATAATTGTGCATGCCATGTTTTCGAATATTTATCATAATTATGGAGCTTATACAACCCACGGTATACTTATTAAGCTTATGCAGCCCATGACATAGTTAACTAGATGTAATAATTATATCACCATAAGGGAGATCATAAATTGTACATCTATCATCAACAAACTTCATACTCAAGCTAATCTTGGCAAGTGTAAAAAGTAACAACTAATTCTTCTTGATCTCTAGTACATGGGAAGAATTTGTAATAAGTATGAAAGTATTACCATTAATAGCAACAACAATCGATACAATTTTACCAAATCATTTAAGAGGATAAGAAGAGTTATTGGCCCATGTGGCAATATCATCCCTAAGACCAAGCTCAAGAGTAGTAAATAGACTTCATAATTCGTTTCTTCTCCATTTTTTCAATTAAATCAAATTTAAAAATCCCATAAAATGAAGCAAAAAGTAGTTGCATTGGGCTCATTTTGAAATTTGATTCTATAATTTAAACCTATATAAATGTTAACTCATTTGCATAGTTTTTCATTTTTCAATTAATATGCTTAGTAGCACCACTATAAAAGCACCATATATCTAAATCCACAATAGGCATGCAAGAATCATGTAAAGAAGGGTCATAATTTGCATTGTACACTAAATTCCCACTCTATATCCTACATAATATTTACATATTTTGACTTAGAAGAAGAGGCACTACAACCATTTTAGCCTTTTTCTTCTTACTCTCTTTCACAACCAATTTAGAGTAGTCCTTAATGGCATTATCCTTTGCGTTAAAATACCTACAAAATATGTAATTCTCACTCTTATTCTTATTTATCTTCTTTGTTTGAACAACATTTTCAAATTTGTGCCTACCAATAGAACGGTAGCTTTTCCATTACTAGCCATAAAGGCTTCATCTACAACACTCACAATAGACATGTTTTGCCAAGATTTTTCTTATTACAACAAAATAGACACTGGCTCATTAAATTTCAAAGCATTCATATTGCCTTTCATCACCAAACAAAGAGTAGTTGCAAAACTTTGATACAAAGCAACAAGGCATTGAGAACAATCTACACAAGTCAATTATCTAGAAAAATATCATTCATAGCAATCAATTGCTCCTTAAGATATCTTATCATTATCAAAAACTATCCATGGAGTCCACTTTATTTATATATTCTCTCTAGCTACTTACTTAGGTAAGCAATATATGTCTCATTTTTTCATTGATACAAGCATGCAAGCATATCCTAAGCATCCTTAGCTATATTACATGAGTGAATATATGGGATTTTGGTGTGTTTAATAGATAATGCAATCAAAACATGAGCCTCTCACTATTGACATCCCAACAAATTTTCTATAGGAGTAGATTGCAATGGTGCTCTAGCACATTAACTACAACAAAGCCAAAACTTGCAATATCCTCAACAACTCCCATTTATTGTTTCTATTGCAGTTGCAACTTCCGAAGCATCCGCAATACATTTTTCAATTCCATGCATAATGTTCCAAACCCCCTTTGCAATAAATACATGAGACATCCTATAAGCACACATTGGATAGTCGGTTCCATCAAACTTGTTAACAACAACCAACATATTAAATATGTTATTGTTGCTAACCATGGACATTGATTGTGCTTGATGGAAAATTTGCCTATATAGAGAAAAACATGCACAAAACAAACATATGCTATGTAGAACAATACAAAGGCAGTTGTAAGGAGTCTTACCTACAACTTTATTGTTGCCAAAAACTTTGCACTAAGGATAAAGTAGCTTGCATAGTACCGGTACTAGTGCAAATGGAGGTCGAAATGAATCCAAATCAAAAATTTGAAAGCCTATGAATGCTCATCAAATATCCTTTCAATATGAGGTTATCAATCAAATGGTATAATGACTCTACCCAAGAGGTGAAGCCTAGTCTAGTACCAATTGTTGGACTTAGGGTTGCAAGAATGCACATACACAACTTGGAGAAGAAGAGGCTTGAGAGAGCACAATTCAAAGTGTATTGAGAAATATCAATAGAGAAGATTTAGAAGACCCAATGCCCTAAAAGTAAATAGGCATATATATAAGGTTGGGGAAAAAGAACCTCCTACAGAGGGAAAATTTGCCTCAATGGTTCTAAGTGTGTTCACACACATCACTACCAAAATATGATAACAATATATCTCATGGACAAATCTTAAAGAATGATTTTACATGAGGATATTCAGGGATTTTTTAAGCACAATTTTATCATTCATGATATAAATTTAGAGTAAGACATCGTCATATTACACTTTAGTTTGCCCTATGGTTGAGTGTATGAGAGGATTCTTCCAAGTTATAGGGTGGTCGTGATTCTTTGGGATCTACTTGGCACACCTTGAAGATATTTTACCTCCCTCAAGAGTGTATTCACCTCTCCTAAAAGAACCATTAAGGCCCTTTAAAGTATTCATAAGGACATCACTTGCATGATTTTGAGCTTAGCTATACAAAGAAACACGTCAATTTCAAGCATCCTCTTCACAAAACCTCCCTCGAGGTAGGTTGGAAAGGTTTGGCTTCCTCAAAGTACATTGCTCAGGCCAAGTGCTACAGTAGGGGCGATTGGTGATTCCCTAGGACCAAGTCCTTTATCGAACTAATTGGTGCTCTTTTTCCTTTTTTTTCATTAGGTCTAAGTGGTATTAAAGGTGCTCTTTTTTTTTTTCATTAGGGCTAAGTGGTTTGGATGTAGTGGCCAATTCCATAACTTGTGCTCATTTTCTAGTGCCTAGGTATTACTTTTGAAGCTTCAACACCCCTTTTTTTAGAAAATCAAGACTCTAAACCCTTTCAGCACATCCTTTTCACATTGCATCACTTTACTAGTGCCCATGACCTTGATCCGGTTGCTCCATGCACTTGCAAGGCTTCCATTTACACTAAGATCTACCATGTAGGTATTTCACGTCAAACATAGGGTTGGTATCTCCATTGCAATTCTAATCTCAACTTAACAAAAGATCCTTGCTAAAATAGCACCTTTCGATTTTCGGGAGCCTTCCACTTAATACAGCCCATATAATCCGCAAGCTAATGGGCAAGTTGAAAGCACCAACAAGCAGCTTGTGGGCATCCTGTCCAAAATTGTGTCGGAAAAGAAATGAGATTGGGATAAAAAGTTATATGTGGCTGTGTGGGCCTATAATACGACTTTCAAACGAGCCACTGGCCATACCCCGTTCAAGTTAGTATATGGGGAGGAGTGTGTCTTGCCTTTAGAGATTGAGCTGCCGACTATTCGGTTTGCCATCAATCATTCTTTGAGCGATGAAGACGCACTTTTTGAGCGCTTGACGATTTTCAAGGTTACCCAATAACTCACATAAGCCCCTTAACATTGTAAAATGTATTCTCAAGGTAAAAAATCGAAAGCAACCTACTCCAATTAGTTGGGGGACTTAGTATGCAATTCCTACAACCCTCTTTAGATAACTAGAAGACGATAAAGTTAGGTAGTGAGGCTTGGCCCTCAGTGACATATGCCCTGTTATAAACGCAATGAAACCCCAAACTCATACAAAGCCCAACAAAATCAACCTTAAGACATAAGACCTAGAGGATAGATCTGTGTCTATCAATCATTTTTCTTGCATTGCACTAGGACTCAACGATCGCAACACCACCTCACAGATCTTTGTAGCAATCCTTCTTGACATGGAGTCCAAACCTTGGGACACATAAAGCAAGGGGACATTTAGATGACACTTGAGCAGTGTGTTCAAGCTCTTAAAAGGGATCTAGAGCATTTAACTTCCTCATTTGCTACACATGCATATCAATGTATTCTACTTAGAGACAATGTTTTGACCATGTTGAGAACCCTTCAAAGAAATTTGGTTGGAAAAATTATACCTCAAAACTATCAATTTGGTGGTTTCACACGTTCTTAGCACTCTTGACCATATACCAAGATTTAACTCTAAACCATAACTCCTAAACCCTAAATCATAAAAGCTAAACCCTAAACTTTAAACCTAAATGCTAAGCTCTACACCCTAAAACCTATCTATAAAACCTCTAGTCCTACACCTTGAAACCTATCCCCTACCTATCAAACCTTCAACATAAACCTTAATTAGTATCCTAACTACAAAATCTTAAACCTTAGGCCAAACTGTTAAACCCTAAGTCCTTAACCCTAGACAATAAACATGAAACCCTATACCTTAAACCCTAAATCACAAGTCTTAAACCACAAACTATACTACAAACCTTAAATCTTATAGCCCTAAATTATAAACCCTAGCTACCAAACCTTACATCCTAAAGCCCAAACCCTACCTACTAAACCCTAAACCTTTAACTACTAAATATCATGGCACCTTGGGGACATATTATTCTAAGATGATTGCCTATGAGCCCAAACACCTTCATGCAAGGGAGTTTTAATTATATATCATGAGTCCTAAACCTAGACCCTAACATACTAGGGGCGAAAGAATTATAAGGCTACAATGAATCCATACATTTATATGACTTTCATGACATTACAATTGCCACCTTTATGTGTTCAAGGAGCCATAACATTTTATCCCACTACTATGTAGTAACAAATCAAGATCTCGAGTGAAGAGATTGCATCATTATAATAAAACAAGGCTCATCCACACCTAATTGCAAAACTAGGTGTAGTCATGAGATGACTAGGTGCATATGAAGGGAGTAAGACACCTTTTAGATGCATGACAATTCAAGGATCAAGCATCTACGACTTGTAGTGGATCATAGGAGATCATGTTGATGGGTTAGGGTAAAACAAACATGGATTACATTATGTTGAAAAGGAGATGGAATATAGCTAAGGGAAGGGTTACTACAAGTGCAACATGGAATTAAGCAACAATCTTCAACTTCAACATCTCCACAATTGGTCACATGTGAGATTTTCATAATCTAGCCTAGGCCATGTCCTAAAGAAAGGATTGACACATTATTGTGTATCGCTAATTTATCATATTAATGAAAGCAATGTGGATCCCTTTTTACTTGGTTAGACTAACATTATCCTTACAAATGTCAAAGAGGAAACAAAGCATGGTAGAGGAAACAAATGATATCAAGGAGAGTGAGTAAGTCAATAGAGCAATACCTCAAGCAAGAGGAAACTATACACAATCATTAATAAGCAAGTGTACCTAATAAGATCAAGTTCATGAGCCAAGACTTAAAACTTAAAAGTGTATTAAAATAGCATGCACTTTGGTCAATGCAAAATGACACAACCCTCCTCTTCATAGATTTCGAAGAAAATTGTGGAGCTACTACCTACCATACATTTCTTCATATAACCTCATAGACTAGTAACAACTATTCATTTTTCCCTTTGGTTTTCATGCTTTCTTTTGTAGAAATACTATTCATTAAATCATTAAAAAAGAAACATTGCCACAACAAGAAACAATATTTGTATACTAGTACTTATGGACCAAAATCATAGATATTAAGCTAACACGCACTTTGATTAAAAAAAAAGGGCAAACACACCTTGATCTATTTGTTCTCTCATCATAAATTTTGGGCAATCTTGTGCTAACTCTCCACTATGTGTAGGTCTAAAGCACACCTTTAGGATAGCAAGCACTTGGATCAACAAGGGAACACCCAACCCCTATCTTTGTAAAATTTTTGAGACAATTGTGCAACATGCCCATCACAAACATTGTACAACACTTATATAACATTTTATACAATACATCCATGGCAAAAAACATATTGAGTTTTGCCAAGTAATCCAATCGTTTAAACAAAAAATATTTGTTATAACACCATTTACAATAGGTTCAAGACTTCAACATACCAATTACTCATTGATTTAGTCAAGCTCAAAAAAGTAGTTTCATGGTTTTACCTTATCCTTACAATTATAATCGTACATCTCAATAGCAACATTAGCCATCTAATTTCTAAGGCCCATAGAATAGGCTAACATTGCAAGGCTAGTATCAATACATGCCTTCTTTTGCTTTCTATCATGATCCCAAACATATGCTCTTTTCCACCATCAAAAGTAGATTATTTTTTATCCCCGCTCTTCATTCAAAACAATCATCAACACTCTAATCTTGAGAAAGAGAGGAGAGAGATTTGTTAGATCACAGTAAACTTCAAGGCCAGATCCTTTGAATAGCTAATTAAAACAGCAACCAACATCCCTACCTATTTGAATTTTGGAGACACTATATGACACTATTGTAGCATTGCCATAGAAGAAAAAATCATTAATATTTTACCAAGTGATCCAACCATTTTAAGTCGTTTTATTTGTAGCAATGCCATTCACAACGTTGAGCAAGAAAGATCAGCAACTTATCAGTTGATTTACTCAAGTAGCTAAAATAAGTTCTTTCTTCCTTATCTTTTCAATTTAATCATTCATCTTGATAGTAGTGTTGGCTGCCTAAATGCCATATCAAGGCTAACCACAAACCTAGTATCAATATAACACATCTTTAGCTATCTATCTTGATCCCTTGTGTTTAGGTCCAACCTTCATTCAAACCAATAATCAACACTTCACTCAATCTGCAAGTAGGACACCGTGTGTGTGTGTGTCTGTGTGCATGTGTGTGTGTGAACAATTAAAATACATCATGGTAGAGCTTGGGGCCAATTGTTTGTTTGTGTGTGTGTGTGTGTGTGTGTGTGTGTGTGTGTGTGTGTGTGTGTGTGTGTGTGAGAACAATTAAAATACATCATGGTAGAGCTTGGGGCCAATTCCTGTTTTCGTGGCTAATATAAAAAACCAAAACGACATGCCCCAACCCCGGAAAAAGACGCCCAGAATCTCAGGTCAGTCACCACAAAAGGAGGGGACACAAAAAGACCCCCACCACCAAAACCAAAATCTTTGGCCCAAAAAACCCAAAAAGAAAGAGTAAATAACCCTACAAGGAGCAAGTACTTCAAAACAAGAATGTGACATGGAGAGAGTCGAAGGAATGCACATGTTTTGATTCAGTGGTTACCCCTGAGTTTTTCAAAAGAGGAATTTGTGGGTATAATGAATAACAAGGGTGTTAGGCCTGCCATTAATGGTTGTATAACATGGCCCACTTTAAGCATCAGAGGCACAGAGCACCCCAAAGAATAAATTAACAGGTGAAAACTATAAGCTCATCCCAAAAATCTGCGATGCTGCTTATCTACAACATTTGCCAGTCGCATAAAGAATGGTCAAGCCAGATTGAGACCATTGACCCTTCCTATTGCGACAAATCATATACACTGCCTGTACCTGCTTGATACAGGTACTTATGCAGCTTACTACATCAAGGACCACATATCCAGGTACATGGACCACTTATCACTTACAGATACATCTTACAGCCATCTCAGGTACTTACAATTCAACCTCCTGCATTTCGCCATAAAAACCCCCCTGTACAACGCTGGATGTTGCAGAAAACATCTGTTCTCTTGCTCCTGGTACAAGACTATTCTCAACACCTGCGTAAGATGTTGGAGGTTCAATAGCAGGTGGAGATGGTAGTGAATTGTTTGAAAGCCCAACAGCAGTATTTCTAGGGTCTGGCCTTTTGCCTGTGAACGTTCTATTAGCCATTTGCTGAACTGGCCACTGCACTGCAGATTTGTTACCTGCTACATCTGAATTTGGTGCAATTGTATTCCCACTCCATGAAACTGCCCGTGACATGTTCATAGAAGCAGTCATCGCTCCATTTGTAGCCATTTTGGAAACATCATTATCTGTGTATAACGCAAAATCGCTAGCACTGGAATGCCTAGGAATTGAAGGAACGGCCATAAAACTTGATGATAAATTTTTTGGCTTCAAGGGCTCATGTTCAATTTGTGAATGGCCATTCATTGTGAAGCTGGCTGTACTTTCTGTATCTTTGGTATTGATATGATCTTTGTCAACTATTTCATTTGAATCAGTCGTTGCCGTAGGAATCGAGGGCATGAAAAACTGAGCTGGTGCTGAGTTCATTCCCCATCCTCCTGTAGGTACAATAGATGATTGTACTGACTTGGCTGATAAAGGTGCGCTACCTTTATTGAATGTATCTACATACCTGCAGTAATTCACACATCACAACTTGCTGGATGACAAGTTTACTCCAGAAATTAAATGAACATTCTAAACTTGGGTATGCTTTATGATCATAGGAAACAACATGTTAAAAGGTCCATAAAATTGTCCTCAAACTGACACCCAACACAAGATAACTACTGTTAAGTACTAATGGTACACACTACATATAAAGCAGATTACACAATGCTATCACAATAAAAGTAACAAATTACAACCACAACCCGCTACCAGCATGCCAAAGATAAGTTGACTCTGAAAATTCAATAGGAGTCTGAAACTGGACTCTGGAGTCAAACCAAGCCAACTTCCAAGTCCTTTGGTTTGATGTAAAACATTATGATCCACTAATAGAAACCTTTCATAAGCCAAAAAATCAGTCATCAGGGGAAAAAATAAGCCAATCAGTTGTCGGGAAAATCACTGTGCTAAACTGAAGGACCGAAAGGATCTCTCACAAAATAGAGCTTGCTTTGATTGGATCAGCTCTTGTGCAGGTCTGCAGACTCTAATGCAGACGTGCAGAGTATAGCATGAAAGAACACTCGCACAATAAAAATCTTGCCCTCTCCTAGACAAAAGAGTATCTTGAAACTGCCCTCACATATGAAGGTTACGCATCAAACTGCTGCTTCCCAAGGCACATTTCTCTCCAACCATTGCATAGCCAGCCACGTACCTTGTTGCCTATATGCACTCCCACACTCACCTCTCTCCGAATCTATACCCACCTTTGCTAGTATCCCTCCTACGCTTCACCGCCACTTTGAAATACCTAGCATGTCCCTTTTCTAGGGATGATCTAGTGTGTTTCTGACCTACAGCCATAGTTACCTGGAACAAGGAACAAGGAACGGGAACGGGAATAGGACCCCTTGAAACGGGGGGAACGTCCAAGGTCAGGGAATGGGAACGGGAACGGGGGGAACGGCACCCTGCATGACCCAAACTGCCCCAAAGAATGACCCTCTAATTGCCCCAATACCCGTCAATGCTTGAAATTGACCCAAATGTCCCAAAATTGACTCGATTAACCCCATAGCTCCAAATTGCCTTGAATTGCCCCAATTATCCCAATTTCCCTTGAAATTAGACAATATAAATGGATGAATACCTTGGAATTGAGAATCGGCTGAAATTTGATTCTGATTTGCAAGAGTTGATAATGCATCAAATTTGAACTTTGCATGGACTCCTGATTAGCTTGTGGGTTGTCTTGACACTTTGAATCTTCAACCCGAGAGAGAGAGAGAGAGAGAGAGAGAGATTAGTGTGTGCACATTAGGCAATGGAGATGGGTGAATATGTGGTAGGACTATGACCCAAGCAAAAAAAAAAAGGGAAAGCAACGAACGGTAGGGAACGGCCTTGGGAACGGCAGGGAACGTTCCCTAGCCGTTTCACCTCCTTGGAGGATTTGGAACGCGTTAGGCCGTTCCTACAGGCCGGAACGGCCGTTCCCTGTTTCTATGCCTGCATCTTTCTTGAAGCATACCCCAATCTGTTCTCTTTTCTTTTCTAAGTATTTCCTACGGCTACCTCTTTTCTAAAGGAGCAGCCAGGTGCTGTCCAAGCAACAGAGCCAAGTCCTACAAGTGCAGCCCAAGGCCACTAACACTTCAACCACATGGACATGTTGGACAAATAAAAGTGTCCAATGTCTCATTGGGCTATACGAACTCCATCTGTAAACACAGGGAAGAGCATGAGGATAACAATTCTTTGAACTAACCAACTCGATCAATTTTCACCATGAAAATTAGGGGGGGGGAGAGAGAGAGAGAGAGAGTCAACACCACGTTGAAAGGGGAACTGGCACCTCCCCCTTTACAGAAAACTTATTGAAACAAACCATGGGCATTGAGTGCTTGAACCATATACAGGTTTGAATTGCTGCAATTTTGAAAATTGGGATTTTTAAAACTCTAATTTCTACAAACTTCGAGCAGCAAGCTGATTTTCTTCTCTAGTGCTTGGATTAGATCAAGCTAAGTAGAAAGTACTTAGAGATAGATAGCAGAATACAAAGCCTGTGGCTAAAATTTTAGCATAAGAGCTTATTCCAAATGAAAAGAGAGATCTCCAATATATAGATATGGAGCTTGGGTGCTCAAAAGTAAAAAGTAAATGTTACAAATGACAAATGTTTGTTGAAAATCACATGTAGGAACACCTCTCTTCAAAATGACACATATCCTATTCTAAATGCCACATGTCACTATTCTAAAGAAAAAAGCTTCCAAACCTTCTGCTCTAAAAATCTCTCAAATGGTTAAGAATTTAAGATAGTTACTAAAGACAAAATTGTTTCTTGTGAAATTGTAGAGCCTTTGAAGCACATAAAATTTCCATTTGAGCAACTTCCAAAAATAATAATCTCCTAAATTTTAGGAGTCGTCAAATTTAGATTCCAAAGAGCTTCATTGTATAGGTTCACTGGTTCATGGCTTGTTTCTTTGATCATGAGTATCTGATTTCACTTTCTAAAACCACTCATTATATGTGTTTCTAGTTAACCTGACTATCTTAAGTGTTAAAGTCTTAGTCATTTTAAGCTTTTTGATCAATCTAACCATCTGACTAAACTTTTAAATTCTCTCAAGTATTTGGTCAATGACGACCCAAGTATAATTATAGGGCATTCTAGCCATTGGCCACCCTTACATAGAAAAATGAATATTTAATCATATTTTGAGACACTCCTGTAATACAAGTCGCATTTCAAAGTACATGAGCATCAATTTAATTTGAATCATTAAGCCAATGTCTTGGTAGCAATTTATATACAAAAGGTTGATTACACCGTCTGTCCAAGACTAGAAAGTGTGAATGCCCACCCTATTGATCCTTGAAAAATAAAAGGTTGTCTTAAATAAGTGCCAAGAATAGTCTATTCCAATCTACCATATGTCTAACAAGACAACTAGAGTAATTGACGGTCATGTAGCAATCAACTGCCTACAAGGCCACTGCCCACCCACCACACCATCATTCCTCTACATCATTGACCTGTCCCTTGGTAACAGCCAACAATGAACCATTTTGATCTACTAGTTGCCGGGTTCCATACAACATGCGGCTAGCTTGTAAAAAGAGATCTCTTCTACTGAATTACCTTAATATAAATCAATGTGCTGGACAAGGGAGATCCACCACCCTTTTAGGTGTGTTAGATTGCATTTTATTGGCCTAGCTTAGGGTGGGCTCTTCATTATGTGACAAAAAACCCTTATATACCATGGACATGTTGGACGGGTAGAAGTGTCAAATGGCTCATTGAGCTACGTAGACTCCCTCTGTCCAGTACTGGTAGGTGTAAATGCCCACCCTAATGATTGTTGAAAGATGAAACATTGCCTTAAATAAGTGCCCAAAATAGCCCATTCCAATCTGCCATCTCTCTGACTGGACACCTAGGGCACTTGGCTGCCATATGGCAATCAGCTGCCTGCAAACCCACTGCCCACCCACCACACCATCATTCCTCCACATCATTGGCCTGTCCCTGGTAATGGCTGACAATTGACCATTTTAATGTAGCAGTTCCCATATTCATTACAACATGCTGCTATCTTGTAAAAACAGATCTCTTTTACTAAATTGCCTTAATATAAATCAACATGCTAGACAAGGGAGACCCACTACCCTTTTAGATTTATTGGTTTCAATTTCATGAGGCTAGCTTAATGTGGATTCTTCATATGTGACAAACAACCCATATCAGCCGTCAGCACACATTCTTCTATCTTTGTAAAGCACCTCTCTCTTGTAAAGGTCTTCAGATACATACAATGGTCAACCTTATATGATGTGTTGTGCTACAATAGGTCTTAGTTATGCCTGTCTGGCATCATAACCTCCTGCTGCAGTCATTCTGATGTTGAAGCTGATTAAGTTCTCAACTAAACCTACTGTAGCCATCTATTGCATAATCTGAGTCAAGTATTGTGATGACTCCCTACACAGTGGAGCTTTGAGCCCTCCCCGAGCTCACACCCGTCACGTCGCAAGCTCCCCCCCCCCCCCCCCGCGGTCATGTCTGTTCGCGCCCACTAAATCGTTCGCGCTGCTACGTCGGCTGCCCCCCCCCCCCCCCCCCAAACGTCCTGAAGGCTCATGACAGCCCAGCGCCCCGCCTATCCATCTTTCCCCTCCACCTCGACAGTTCGCCCCCCGCCCCCCCCCCACCAACGGATTCGGCCGCCTACTCCACCCTCCCCGCCATTCCATCCCCCCCTTGCTGGCCCCCCGCCCGCCCTACCATCCCCGCCATACCCACCCTGCTGTCCCCCCCCCTTCTGCCCACCCCGCTGTCCCCTCCCCCCCCCGCCATGCCACCCTCTGATCCAGACCCCCACCCCCCCCCCACCCCCGTGCGCTGCCTCCATCTACGATCAAGGTCCTGTCCGCAGTATCCACCCCCCCCCCCCCCCCCCAATTGTTCCTCCCCACCCTCCAATTGCTCCCTCTCCTGCAGCAACTTTCCCCCTCAAGTAGCACTGCAACGTGATTGGTAGTTTTCTCAGAAGGATCGCGCAATGGAAACCTCTGGTCAAACGCCAGCGCACTCAACAAGTGCCCCCCAATCAACACCTTGCGTGTCGTCCTCTCTAAGGAGCAGCTCTTAGCTGTCTAAGCTAAGGAGTTGGAGCTATAGAAAACAGCAATTTATGGTCAAGTAGTAGGGCATTCCCCAACCAGGGCCCAACTTCAGGACTGGCTTCACTCCACGTTGTGCATCAACACAGCGCAAATCGTGGAGGCGGTCCTAATGGGCCAAGGGATCTTCATGGTCAGGCTCAGTTCGGCAGACGCAACTCGCGAGCTACTGGCCAATGCACCATATGCGTCCACGAAGGGGGTCATATACATGGCCCCTTGGTACAGTGGCTTTACTATGGAGGCATTTGCACTCCACAACAAGTTTCTTCGGCACCCGGTTAACCTTCTTTTCCCCGGCCTAGCGATAGAGTATCACCAGTTGGTGGAAGACTTTGGACGGCTCTTCGGCATTGTCATTCCCGCGTCTTTCATGGATGCACTGATAGCAGCAGGAGTCCCAAAGTTACGGGTGGCAATGAAAGAGGTCAAGAATATCCCACAGTTCCTAGAGATTGAGGCGGACGGGCACGCCTTTAGGCAGCGGCAGCTAGGGCAGTGCCTGCACTGCCACAACTTTGGGCATCAGGCAGCAGTGTGTACCCGTTTTGGAGCCAAGTCAGCTCCGCTGCCGGCTTCACACGGGTCCAGAGAGAGGGAGACGGCAAGGGGGGGGGATTGGTTGGTGTGCACCGCTCTTCAGACCTAACCTCGACAGCAAGGAGCAGATGGGCGAGCGACACCTCCTCGGTAGAGCACTCCACAACCCGCCCCACCTGGCAGGACCGTAGCCCCCCACATCCACCACCCGTGCCACAGACTACCTCACCCAAGATCCCACAGCCCCCACACCCACCCCCCCAAACATCCCATGACCCCCCCCCCCCCACACTGACCCTGGCCCACAACCCACACTCTCCAGGGCCACCAGCCCCCCACACTCGCCATGCACCTCTGTCCATCCCACCATCCCTCGATCCTTCTCCCCCCCACCACCTCCCCTATCGAGCACCCCCCCTGATCCGCACCTGGTACAAGTGTTCCCCCCCAAACCCACCCCTCCTACCACAGGAGGTAATGAGCCACACACACCTACATCCTCCACCAGGGGATCCCACTCTCCACGCATAGGAGGTGTGCACGCGAGCAACCATTGCTGGCCTAGAGGACAGGCGCTCGGAGTTCTCTTTCCGAACCTCAGCAACCTTCTGGGCATGGAAGGGGGACATGATGTGCAGAGAGTTCTTCCAGGTGCACCACCCTCGCACCGCAGGAGAGCAAATACGCAGCCTTCGAAATCAGTATGGGAGAACTCGTTCTAGCCCAGATGAGGTGATGGAGATTGCCATTGACTATTACACACGCCTCTTCCAGTAGGAGACAGCTTTAGCTAGAGGATAAAGATGTAGACAACAGGTCTAGGATCACATTCCGTCCCTCGTCAAAGAGGAGATGAGACGCTCCCTCCTAGCCCCCTTCACAGAGAAGGAACTAGAGGAGGCCTTCCATACACAGGATGGGCAGAAATGCCTGGGGGAGGATGGCCTATCTAGGGCCTTCTTCACCACCTACTAGGAAGTAGTGAAAAACTCCCTACTAATGGCCTTCCAAGAGATTTTCACTTCAAGACAAATACCAAAGAGTCTTTTGGCAGGCCTTATCACTCTTCTCCCCAAAGGGAGAGACCGGTTGGAGCTTTCCCAGTGGAGACCAGCCATCTTATTGTCAGTGGCCTACAAGCCACTAGCAAAGATGATCAGTAGGCAACTATGCCTCATGCTCCTAGACATCATCCACAACACACAAACAGGCTTTGTCCACGATAAGAGCATCCTAGACAATGTATTTACCTTCTTTGAGGAGACAAAGTGGGCTCAACATAGTGGACAGAGACTGGCCGTACTACTCTTGGACTTCGAGAAAGCTTATGACAGGGTGGATTGGGATTTCCTAGAGAGCACCATGGTGAGGTTGGGATTCCCCCAAGTTTGGATTCGCGGGGTCTCCGCCCTTTACAAATCGGCCACCAGCAAGGTTCTCATAGGCGGAAGGCGAGGGAAGGAGTTTCAGCTGGAGAGATCAATTCGACAGGGCTGCCCCCTGGCCTCATACCTGTTTCTACTCTTTGCAGAGGCGATGTCTTACTTCCTCAGGTCGTGTGAGCGGATTACGCGGCCTTCAACTTCCTGTGAGAGAGGAGACTGAGTTGTTAGACTCAAAGTATGCAGATTATACAGCACTCTACATAGAGGACGATGAGTTGATGCTGGAGAGAGTGAGGTTGACTCTTGACGTGTTCTATTTTGTAGTGGGAGCGAAAATCAACTGGCAAAAGTCGATTGGTTTCCTCACGGACCCGGACTCTAGCACGGAGTGGAGCGTCCACCAAGGATTTAGATAGGTGAGCAGAGGGCAAAGTGTCCAGTACCTAGGATTCCAGGTGGAACTCGACATCACTCCTGCCCAGTAGTTTCTTCTTGTCCTTGATTCTATTCAGAGAAAACTGACCTACTAGAGCACGGCTTGCCTCTCACTAGCTAGCCAAGCCCTGGTGGTTAACCAAGTACTCCTAGCGACAGCCTGGTACATCGCCTCATGTTGGTGCTTCTCCTCATCATACGTAGTGCAGCTCCGCCGCCTAGTATAGAATTTCCTTTGGTCAGGGTCAGATGGTTCCAAGGACAAGGTGACGTAGGCGACCATCATACGGCATCAGTTAGAGGGAGGGCTTGGGATCATAGACCCAGAATATCAGAGTATGGCCCTCTTAGGCAAGCTAGTTGTCTGCGGCCTCACAGCAGGAGGGCAGACCTGGAAGGTCTTATTGCAGGAGGGCCTTCAGGACTATAGAGCGAGGCTTGGCGGTCAGTGGAGGCCGTCCCTAAGACGGATCTTCACGTCAGCCCAGATCACCCCCCCAGATCACCTTTCCTATGCAACTTACACTGCATGTGGCAAGGCCTCCGTAAGGCCCTAATCCAGAGCCCCCCAGGCTGCCAGGAGGAGATAGACCGTCAACTGGTGATTTGGAACTCCCAGGTCAAATATCGAGAAGGGGCACAGATCGACAAGCGCCCCCACATCCAGTGGGCTGGTTGGGAGGCTGGCCTGGCTCGTACCATCAAGACATGGCGGAAGGTGTACAGGATGGCGGACGAGAAGATATTGCAGCGAGTATCGGGTTGCCGGAGAGGAGTGGAGTTAAGGAGAAGAGAGATAGACACAACAATACCTCTAAAGTAGCTTGCTCCCCTGATACGAGAGCCAATTAAGCACGGGGAGGTATGGGCAACAAGGTCTTCACCAGCAGGCAACCCCATACAGATGGCAGGTAGAGTAGACAGCGCCCCACAGGGGACTTTCTTCGCCGTGCAGGAGGGGGGACGTTTGGCCCTTGACAGAGGGCAGCAGGATGAGGAGATAGCCGCCCTTTCGTAAAGGAGAATTTGAATGGTGGGCCTTCAGGAAAAAACATGGCGACTGGACCCCTATATTTTCTGAAAGGAGCTTAGGGAGTGATGCCTTTGGATCTGGGAGGGCAGACCACTTGATGAGCTGGGGTGGGATCCACCAGGAGAGTGGCTATGGCCAGCCACTGCGGTCACCAAGAAGCCACCCAGGTTCCTAGAGTACACTGCCAGGATTGGCAGACATGTACTGATGCAGGAGGATATGGACTGGGCGCCGTCACGTTGCAGGCACTGGGCAGAGCACAGCATCACGGAGCCTTTCCGACGAACCTTCTGGCACCGCCTATGGGATAGCTGGAGGCCGAGGAGGGTGTCGTATTTCTTATGGCTGGTGACACATGGAGGCTTGGCAGTGGAAAGTTAGTTTGCTTAGATGAAGAAGAAGGGAGGTTGTAAGCGCTACACACAGCAGCCTCTGGAAACCCCAAAGTACTGCCTTTGGTCATGTGAGGAGGCGCAGCTCGCATGGAGAGGAGCATGCCGCATCCTTCACCGTATAACACCCAACCTTGGATGTATCTCATGGGGAGCTTTCTGTTGGCAGGCAAGCAGCCAAGGCCGTCATCTTCTGTATGAGGCTGGGATGCACGACACGATATTCATTATCGAGGTAGGGTTGTGCGCAGTGGTAAGTTTGGAGGCTCTATCCATCCGCCAAGTACTGGAGCCCACAACAGACCGCTCAGAGATAAGGGAGATCATAGGGAGTCTTACTGGATGGCATATCTGGAAGGTGCGGTATCAGGAGGCTTTCGGCGGAGAGAGACTTTCAGTACAGGCGACCTTAGCATAGCTCTGGACCTCCATCATCCACTCCCTCCACGACCGATGTGGGATCAAGTGCAGGGCGATTCCAGGGCTCATCAAGAGCTCTGTTCATGCGCACTTGGGGCGGCCAAGACCTATTTTTCGTGATGCAGGCAGGCAGCCCCAATTGGCGATACACCCCCCTCCCCCCCCATGGCTTCTTGCCCCCATCCCCCCAGACCGCCTTGAGAGGCTTGTATACATGATGTATTTGTGATTCGGCATCAGCTCCAGCTAGTCTGTTGAGCATGAGCACTCTGTTGTAATCAGTTTTTTTGAGTAATATAATCAGCCACATTTTACTTGCGAAAAAAAAAATGCATAATCTGAGTCATAACCCCGCATCTACTACTCAATAGAATTCACTTCTCTTGCAAGAGGATATGCACTTTTACTTGGTGTTGTATTCAACTTCACCCCTCATCCACCTTGCAGAAAAGGGCATGGAAAGTTATTTGTAGCCACCCTACCAGTTGGTTTGGGCTCTAGTACGAGGCTTGGGAAGTGCCTTTGCATCCAAAACCTCAGAAATTTAGCTTCTCTTTCCATCAAAATTTCCTGGTGTGATAAACATCCATAGACATCCAGCAACAGAAGAGAGACATTATTATATAGCAGTAGCACTACCACTAGTAGCAGTGAAACACATGACCCGACCTGGTATATGATATAAGAAGCACAAATTAAATTAGGAAAACTTATTCAATCAAAATTGATAACATATGTCGGGCAGGCATACCTTGACCGAACTCCTTGCAGACGTCCCCGAGCAGAGAATTGGTTCACACTTGGTGGCATAGGTGGCATGTCAGCAGAAGGGCTTGGATTAGAAGCTGCAGCTGAACGTTGTTCAGTACCATTCTGCATATCAGCTGCAGGGCTTCCATAGCCAGAGCTGAAACTTGCTGTCATTGGAGGAGGTGGAAGGACAGTTTCCTCCATATTTTGCTCTGCACCCTCTTCAACCCATCTTTTTAACTTCTCATCATAGTAAAACTTATTTTTATCACCTAGTTTTGCCTGGTTTTTGAAAAATGCATGGAGTCAGCAAGGTAATAAACAAGGTCCAGAAGAATGAAAAGCAATTCTCAGATTATCAGTTGCTTGATACCATTTACCTCTGTCTTATTTGGCTTGATGAATCCCACTGCCATGGCTAATATGTTATGTCCAGAAAATAAACGATAACGACTTGCAGATGCATTATTGCCTTGCTTTGGAGGGGTTGAACCAGGCCCTGAACCGGAAGGATTGTGTATGTCCTGCTGAATACAGCATAGCTTCAGTTATGCCTCTAACAACCTACAGGCCTAAATTATATTGTGATAAACACCACCCTGATATCTGAAATTACTACATCTGATTACTAAGAAATACCCTATTCTTGTTACATGCATTCGTGCATCATATACCCACTCAAATAAACAAGGTATGTGGCATACTAAAACAGGCGGTTGTCCATGTGGCTGGACAATTTGCTTACATACTTCCATTCTAAACTTCTGTAGAATTGGTTTTATTCACAGCTTATTTTTTCCATCATTGTATATTTCAAAACCGTATTCTAAAGGAGCAAAGGAACACATAACGCACTTAAAATTTCTATCTCGTCTTTTAATTCTTTTTGCCAAACATGTATCCTGCGGCCTGCCAAGAAACAAAAAACAAAAGACACTGATTTTATTGTACGCATAGCACACTCCATGGTCTGAGCTGAGAATATGGGCACAGGCTCTACCAACTCTTCAGCATAATGGCTCTCGTCTTGAAACCTTTGTGTTGTATATTGTGTACACAAAAATAACAAATAGGAAAGAGATGTTGGGAATCAGAATGTGAGCTCTATTTCAACAGTCTTCCATATTGCTATTCTAAAACCAACTGTGTTATCTTGCATAAGTTTTACAATAGCAGTTTTGCCAGTTTGATAAGCAGAGTCTATCACTAAGGCAATATTGCATGCTAGGCCCATGACTTGGCTAACAAAATCTGCATGTTTGCTTTAGGGGCATATAAGGGCACCTGTTTATGCACTTGATTCAGAGTATACACAAAATCCTGTGTATATTGAAGGAATAAGATAAAAATGCTAGTAGATATTATTTTGAGGGAACCGATATATCCTCAAGCACATCACCATGAAAAGACCTCAACAAGCTCACATGAAAGACATTGTGTATCTGCCAATGTGGAGCAACTTCAGCCTATCAGCAACATCTTTGATCCTCTCCAATACCTAAAAGGGTCCATAATATCTCAAATTCAGCTTGAGATACAGCTTCTCTCTACCTTTCATCTTTTTTAGCCTTGCCTTTTTAAAATGCAACAACACATAATCGCCCTCTGCAAATTGTAAAGCGCATCTATGGCAATCAATTGCCTTATTCTGCTTCTCTTGAGATCTTTGAAGAGCATACTTAATCTTTTGCATAGGCTACATCCATGTTTTCTACATATCGATCAACCTCAAAGATTGGGTCTTTTGTATGCAAAATAGGGGGCATTTTCTTGCCACCTTCTACAACCTCAAATGGAGCTTTGCCAATGAAACTATGCGTTGTATTATTGCATGCAAACTCTACCAAAGGCAAATACTACTCCCATTATGACCTATGCTCAAATACATAGCATCTCAAGAGATCAAGCATTGTAAAATTTGCCTCTTTTGACTAACCATCTACTTGCAGATAGAAAGACAAATAAAATTTCAACTTGGTACCCATATTTTCAAACAAACCCTTCCAAAACAAATCGGTCATCCAAGGGTCTTGATCACTGATAATTGACTCTAGTGTACCATGATACTTAAATACATGCTACAAAAATAAGCATGCCATATGATCAGCCTTTGTCTTCTTCCTCACCGGAATGAAATGGATCTATCTACTAAATCTGCAAATAATGGTCACTATCCCATCATTCCCTATAGGTATCCTAGGAAGCTCAAAGATAAAGTTCATAACAATGCTCTCTCAAGGCCTATCTAGAATAGACAGGAGCTATAATAAACCCAATATCTTTTGCCTATCATACTTCACTTTCTAATATACGATGCAAGTCCTAACAAACTACTCAATATCATCTCAAAAGGCCAATATAAGAAATGTTTCACTACTTTAACTATAGCATCAATCCCTCTATACCCTACATGAGGAGAAGCATGGCTCTCAGTGATCACCTTAGGTCTCAACTGCTTTGTGACACATAGTCGTCCATGCATCATCAAGAAATCATCTCTAAGCACAAAGTACTCATACCTCTAGCCATTGCAAAGCTAATCATATGCATTCACAAAGTCTGAATCAATAGCATATTGATCTTTCATGGCATCCAATTTGGTCTGATATACCATAGTGATAGCTAAAATCTAAGGCCTACGTGACAATGTATCTACCATCACATTCTTTTTCCCATGTATATGCACAATCTAAAAGTTAAACATAGATAATAAGTTCTTCTATCTCATGTGCTTCTCAGACAACTTAGTCTGAATCAAAAAATAGCACAATCTTTGATGGTCCATTCGCACTGTGAAATCAACCCCTAAAAGATAGTATTTCCATATTGAAAATGCATGAATTACAATAACTAATTTTTTCTCATAGACCTGCAAATTCCTTTTTGCACAATAAAGAATATGACTCTCATATGCCACAACTCAATTATCTTGCATTAAAGCGACCCCTATGTTGTTCCCACATGCATCACACTGAACAACAAACAACTTCCTTAGATCAAGCAGCACAAGCATAGGATCTAAAGTCATCTTTTCCTTTCGCTTCTCAAATGCTAAAATTTTCACTATTGTCCACTTAAAAGACACACCCTCTATCTGCAAAGCATGCAATGAGATGCAATTTCAACAAAATTGTGCACATACTTTATATAACAAAAACATGGGCCTAAGAAACTATAGATCTTGTGCACATTCTTCAAAGGTGGCCATGTGTGTATTGCCTCGACCTTTGCACAATCCATGCATATGCTATCAACCGATACAATGCACCCCAGAAAGAGAATCTCATGCAAGAAAAACTCGCTCTTCTTGTCATTTATAACCAGCTTGTGCTAACAACAATTGATTGAACACAATGTCCAAATGCTTTCTATGCTCTATCTCATTCTTTGAGTAGACAATCATATCGTCAAAGATGTGCCCATAAATCTCGTATATGGCCTGAAGATGCAATCCATCATACGATTAAATGTTACAACAGCATTCGTAAGCCCAAAAGGCATAACAAGAAACTCATACAATACAAAAAATATTATGAAAGCTATCTTAGGCGCATCTTCTCATTTAATGTGAATCTAATGATATCCACTTTTCAAATCAAACAGATGAATATGGTTGTTCCGAGGGATTGGAAAACGATTCCTTATTGTGATTTTATTCAAAGCATGATAGTCAATGCACATACACCATGAACCGTCCTTTTTTTGTACCAAGAGCACTAGCGAACCAAAGGGAGATGAGCTAGGCTAAATCAGCTCTTTTTTCAACAACTCATTCACTTGACTCATTCTCTTTTCATGTTGGATTGCACTTACCTTATAGACTGGCTTATTAGAAGGGGTACTCCAAGGATGAAATCTATGCCATGATCTTCCGACCTTTCAAGTGGTAGCTACCTCAAAAGTGACTAAGAGAAGCAATCAGTATATATTTCAATGAAATACAATCCTTCTCTAACTTCAACATGTTTCCAACATTTTTACTTTCAACCTTATCCTTAGTGAAAACCAAGTATGCTAAAATGTGATTTTTCATTACTTTAGAAAGAGCAACAACCGATACAACAAGGACATATTCTCCTTTCAGCTTTCCATCCAAAGTATGGGCCTTACCCTGAAGCTAAATAGTAATCACCTAAACATGTAAATCGAGCATTGCATGCACACGATGGCATTAAGGCATACCAAGCAAGACACCATAACCCTCAAGCAATGCAATGAAAAACTCTTCGTTGTCCACATATCCATCAATGTGCAAGTGAAGCTTTCCCATGAGTAATCCGACAAGCTCTGCATGGCCCTTGCATGCCATACCAACTTTTCCCATGGATTCCATCTCATCCTCTTCGATACCTAGACAGGCTATCATATCATAGAGATAAAGTTGGCTCATGCCTCATTATCAAAGAAGATTAATGCATATTGATCTTTAATTTTACCCCATGCTTTGCATAACTTAATAGCATCATCATTGAGCTAATTAGAAACAACATCTCACACCAATCCAACTAATGTTTTGGGCTCCTTCCCTTAGGATCTCCCCGATTTTCTGATTTTCCAGCTCATTGCCAATTGGGATAGTCCTTAGCCATATGACCCTTTTGTTCACAAACAAAGCATTTACTTGCAACTCTTAATTCCCTATGTTGTGTTAGCTGTTAGCAGTCATGTTTGTCATGCCTTGTCATCTCTTGCCTATGAGCCTCAGTCTGAGTCAGACAAGGACTTTAGGAGCTCTGACTTATCTATCACTTGTTTTGACAGAGAAGGTAGCTTATTCTAGAGCACTCAGTTTATTCCATTTCAGTGTATTCAGCATTCATTTCAGTCAGTGCAGATTTTCTTCCTTATTTTCTGCTCTCTCTCTCTCTCTCTCTCTCTCTCTCTCTCTCTCTCTCTCTCTCTCTCTCTCTCTCTCTCTCTCTCTCTCTCTCTCTCTCTCTCTGTGTGTTTATATTCCCTCTTCCGCAGCGCACTCTCACATGGTATCATCGCCTGTCTGAGAGCACGGAGGACCTAACGTTGTGGAGAGAAACCTCACCTCTCTTCTGCTGCTGTCGCCTCATCTCCAACTGCCCAGGCGGCCCCTCCACGTGGCCATTCTTCTTGTGTTTGCTGCAGACGACTCCTTCAGAGGCTGCCACGTCATCAAACGACTCCTCCTACTTGCGTTTACCATCAGGCGGCCTTTCCTTCAGCTGGGCGACACATCATCAGGCTGCGTTTTACAGATCTGGTGGTTGTTTTCACTCCTGGCGGCTCATCTCCTACTGGCGACCCTCTCCCAGGCTGCGTTTTTGGTGCTGGCGGCTTCTGTTCTGGTGACCTTCATTAGATACCCTTACGTTTTGCAGCTCCAGTGTTTGTAGGCTATCACAGCCTGCGTTTTGGTTGTTGGTGACCAGACTGCTGGTCATTATTCGGCATCGGCAAAGTTTTCTTTGGTGTTTGGTGTTTTGCAGATTGGAAGATGTCTTCTCATCAGTTTACGGGCTTTGATGACTCAGATGACGAGCTTTTGTCTCGACACTCATCTGAACGGAGGCATGATTTCTATCACGAGGACTGTCGTCCGGAGTCTATTCCTCTTTCTCGTCCCCCTTCTATTCATGTATCTCGGCGAGCCCCTTCCAGTGGGCCGAAGATGCAGCCTTTGGTACCCCCTGTACAGGTACCCATACTTCCTTAGCTGCCCAAAGAGGACCGGTTGGATGGCTCCAACTTTTCTCTATGGTCCTGCAAGGTGGAGTGTATCTTGGACTCCTTTGATCTTTGGGAGCTTGTTTCTGTTCCTATTCCCCGGCCTAAGGTGGATCCCACAGATGGGACATCTATGGATCGTGCAGCCTTATGGGATCGGCTTAATTCTAGAGTCAGATCTTTCCTCTTTCTGAGTTTGCAGGATTCTGTCCTTGTTCATGTTCACATGTTAAAGACTGCAGCAGACGTGTGGAGAAAGGCTCGCGTCTCTCTATCAACAGAAGACGTTTGCCCACCGGATATCTCTCGAAAAGAAGTTGCGGATGCTCGCTATTGATGATAGTCCTTCCATGAAGGACCACATCAACAGATTACAGGATATGAGGGATGAGCTTGCATCTGACATTAAAAAGAGTTTACTATCTGTTGGTCAACTTGACTTGCATGGCTACACCACACTGTTTGGTGGTGGTTTGTGAAAAGTGAAAAAGGGGTCCATGCTGATTGCAAAAGGAACCAAGAAGGGCACTTTGTATTGTTTACACTACAAAGCCTTAAATGGCAAGTTTCTTGCAATTGCTGAAATTTGCAGCCACTCGGAGTTATGGCATAAGACATTAGGCCATATGAGCCAAAAAGGACTTGATGTCCTTACCTCTCTGAAGAGGGTTTATGGAAAAGGCTCTAAACTTGACTTTTATAATGAGTGTCAGTTTGGAAAGCAAATAAAAATTTCATTTTACTCTAGTGTCTCTCATATTTTGTCTCCTTTATTGATGACTGTTCCAAGAAGATTTGGGTGTACTTGCTGAAAAAGAAAAGTGAAGTGTTTGCTGTTTTTAAAACTTTTCATGCATTTATGACCACTCAAACAAGTAGAAAGCTAAAATGCTTGAGAACTAATAGTGGGGGTGAGTTCACATCGGCTGAATTCAAGTCCTTTTGTGACTTGCATGGTATTAAGAGGAAGCTTATAGCCCCTTACAGCCCTTCTTCAAATGGGGTGGCTGAAAGATATAACAAGACTTTATGTGAAAGAGTGCGATGCATGCTGCCCACTACTAATCTCCCTCATGCATTTTGGGGAGAGGCACTCAAAACCGCGGTTCACATTTGCAACCGCTCTTCAAATAGGTCCTTAAATAATGGCATCCCTGAAGAGGTTTGGTCTGGCAAATCGGCCTGATATGACCATGTACGCATATTTGGTTGTGATGCTTTTGTACATGTTAGGGATGAGCTGAGGAATAAACTTGACCCAAAATCCACCAAAGACATTTTCATGGGCTATGGTGATGAGGGTGAATTTGGCTACAGAGTGTGGTTACCTCAGTCCAAGAAAATTATTCACAGCCGTAATGTTGTGTTTAATAAGGCAAAATTATCACAGGCTGAAGCTGGTGATCAGCCGGTTATTTTTAAGCCAGATGATGATGGACAACAAATAGAAGCACAAGGAGGTCATGGACAACAAGATAGGCTTGCTGATTATGAAAATGCAGGTGCTGGAAATGAAAATGAAGGTGTTGTATAGCATGAACAGCATGCTGAAAATGGTTTACAGAAGCCAATAAATGCTGAAAATAATATACCTCTAGATGTAGACCCAATTCCTGAAAATGTTGATCATTGGGTATGCAAGTCTACACGTGTAGGAAGGCAACCATATAGGTTTGACCCCTCCTTGCATTATGTGATGCTTACAGATGAGGATGAGCCTCTTACATACAAAGAGGCCAAGTCATGTGAGTTCAGCAATAAGTGGCAGCTAGCTATGCAGGAAGAGATTAAATCTCTATATGCAAATGATACTTGGGATCTTGTGTCATTGCCCAAGGGAAGGAAGCCACTTCCAAACAAATGGGTATACAAAGTCAAGACAATTGATGGGAAACCCAAGTACAAGGCAAAGCTAGTTGCCAAAGGGTATGCACAAAAGGAAGGGATTGACTTCCAAGAGGTTTTCTCACCTATTGTGAAGATGACCACTTTACGTGTGCTTTTTGCTCTTACTGCTGTTTTGGACTTAGAGCTGTATCAAATGGATGTAAAAACAGCTTTCTTGCATGGTGACATTGATGAGGAAATCTACATGAAACAGCCTGAGGGCTTTGTAGTTTCTAGAAAAGAGCAGATGGTGTGTAAACTAAAATGCAACCTGTATGGCCTGAAGCAAGCACCACGGCAGTGGTACAAAAAGTTTGACACTTTTATGCTATCTCATGAGTTTACACGCAGCCATGCAGATCATTGCTTGTACATGAAAAAGGATACAGATGGCAGCCCCATCATACTTGTTTTGTATGTGGATGATATGTTACTAGCTGGAAAAAGAAAGACTAGCTTGGATGCTCTCAAAAATCAGCTGAAATCATCTTTCTCCATGAAAGATTTGGGGAACGCAGAGCATATTTTGGACATGAGGATTCGTAGAGATAGAATGCAAAAATTGTTGTTTTTATCTCAAGAAAACTACATTGCAAAGGTATTAGACAGATTTAACATGGCTGAAGCTAAGCCTTTCGGGGTACCCTTACCTCCTTATCTCAAGCTTAGCAAAGCCAATAGCCCGAAAGATAACGTGGAAGCAAATGCTATGAAGGGAGTTCCTTATGCATCAACTTGTGGCTCTCTTATGTATGCTATGGTTGCTACTCGTCCAGACATTGCTCATGCAGTGGGAGTTGTTAGCAGGTTTATGTCAAATCTTGGCAAAGCACATTAGGAGGCTGTCAAGTGTACTCTTCAATACCTTAAGGGCACCTACTTAGCTTGCGTTTTCAGCATCTAGTGCTAGGCAACAGGCTGCTGCCATCTCTCCCAGCACGCCACTGCTGCAATACTTGCATTTTTGTTGTCCAACAGGCCGTCTACGTCAGCAAATACCTCTCCAGTTGTTGTCGCCTCAATTCCCTAACACTCCGGTGATTAGTGTTTGGTGTTTCTTGCACTCCGACTGGTGGTTACAGCAATTGGGATCCTTCTTCAATGGACGTTACTCTCCAACACTGCATTGCTCTACCCTTGGGCATTCTGTACACTCTTACATTCATTTACTTTAGAGTTTCTTCTCTCTATGTTGAGTTTTGAGTTTTTGTGTTTTGCGTTTTGCATTTCGCTTTTTGTGTTTAAGTTTTGCCTGACTCTGTCTAAGTCTTTGCGTCTCAGTCTTGGTCGTACTCCATCATTGAAGGCTCTGAGAAGGTATTATAGTCTCGAGGAGAAGGCAAACACAAATTCGCCTTTATCATTTCCTTCTTCTCGTTTTGATCATCTTACAGATGAAGAGCTTGAGTACTTACGCATCACATACAGTTTGGTTTACACTTCTCCAATGAGTGCTACTATTCCGTTTTGGACCAATTGGTGAGACTAGCCATCTCCTGATCTTGGAGGACCCACGACATTCGGCACGTCTAGCGATCCATCTCCTTCATTACAACCAGGCCCTATGTCAGGTTCATATAACCCTTTTGAGTCTTATAAGCCAAAACCCTCTTCTCTTTCTCCTTTTGGTGTATAGTATCTAGATGATTTTCAATATGTTAACTTTAATAGAGGAGGCTCTCAAAGCAGATTTCCTTCATCACGTATATCTTTACAATCTATTTCATTTGAGCACATAAACCACACTTCTCAATTCCCTCCCATCCCACCACTATCTTCTCCACATTTTGATCTACTCACATCTTCATTCCAAAATCGTGGATTACATTCCACTTCTACTCAAAGCACACTAGGGGTTGGATCTTCCAACTCAGCTCCTAGCACCTTCTCATGCAATATCCCACCATCTATCTACCCTCCATTCACTCCACCTCTTGGTGCATCATTAGAGGGAATGCCACCCTTTAACATTATATCTTTCACCTACCCCCACTTTACCATATCCTTTCACTCTGAGATGGCTATGATGGGCACCCCCTTACTACCCTTGGACACTCACAAACCCCCCACACGACCTTTCAGATGTTGGAAATAAAGGCCCTCGTGCCTTTAAATGTGCTCAAGTGTGAACACACCCTTAGCACTTGTACTTACACATATATATCTATCTAAAAACCTAAAGGTACACACTCGTCATTGTACCTAAAAACGTGCCCACTCTTTGCTACTGCTCTCACTCACTCTCTCTATCACTCGCTATGCGTAACGACTCACTAACTCAATCTTCGTGTCTGACCCATCACTACAAACTCGTATCAGAGCTATGGTTAAGGAGTTCGTACTTCTTGGAGTTCGAGCAAGAGCTGACAAGCAAGCGTGCAGGTTGTGAGGTCATGTTTTTTAACCTGGCAAGCAAGCGGGAGACAATCGATTGTGGCAGTTGACAGTCAGTTGCTGCAGCAGACAAACGATAGGCAACTAGTTCTAAAGACACGTTGCAAGAGACCCCAGACGACACGCTGCAGACGACTAGGACTAGACGAAACGACCAGCAAGCGACGTTGCAAATCAAACGACGACCAGTCCACGTGGGTCCGGCGCATGACGGGGGCAACGTCGACGCATGACAAAGGTAGCAATCGTCAAGACAGGCCTAGCGCGTGGCGTGACAGTCGAACGGGATCAACAGACCCTGTCACATCTTTCAAACAAAAGGGGAGAAATTCTATTTCTTCAAAATCTCCTTTGAATTTGCCTCCTCTCCTCCGCGTGTTCGCGTGTGCAAGCATAGTGTGCAAATATGTGTAGGTTTAGGTCGAAAAATTTGGGGCTTCTCTCGAATTAGGGGATCTCAACGCAGAATTGGATAATCTGACTCAGAAATTGCAAAGTTGGTGCACATTTGCCCGGGAATTTTAGGGCTTTTCACATTTTAGTGAAATTCTTTCAATTTCACTAAAATTAGTGCACGCAAGACTCGGAAAATTTGGGGATTTGTCCAGATTTGGTGCGAGCAAGATGCAATAGTGATATCTGTCTCAAAAATTGCAGGAATTTTGTGACATTTTGTCCCCGACATTTGGGGCTTTTCATGTACATGCACAAATTGGGTTGAAATTTACCTAATTTCTCGACATTGATGTGCATTGGACCCCGTGCAATTTGGGGCTTTTGCAGTTTGGGCAAAATCTGTGCAACATTTGGTCAGTTTATATACATGCAGGTTGAATTCCACGCAATTTGGACATCAACACTCCGTAAAATTTGGGGGTTTTGCTGAAATTGCTCTAATTTGGCAAAATTGGCATGTTCTATGCATGACAAAGAAAATGGAGATGTGTGGTTGATGCTTTGAGCACAAAATTTTTGGGGCTTTTCACCGTTCGTGTCAAATCTTATGCCCATGGGTACATGTACAACAGAAATTGCAGCTATAATTCGGGATTTCTCATGTAATGTGATGTATATGCCCTTGGAACAAGTGGAACACGATGATTGGGATGGTTAAATGAGCTTGCATGCTCAACCATCGAGCTATCAATTTCTGATGCCTTGTTGTTTAACATTGAAGGTTTTGATTCAGCGTATGTTATATGGACTCAACTGGAAGAACTGTATACACAAAAAAGTGTTGCAAGCAAAGAGTATTGGCTGAAAAAACTTATGGATTTGCGTATGAAAGAGGGTACAGCAATGTCTACTCACCTGAATGAGTTTTAACTCCATTTTCAGGCAACTGGTTGCCTTGAAGTTCATGATTGATGAGGAATTTAAGGCTACTTTCTTGCTTTGCACTCTACCAGAGAGTTGGGATACATTCAGGACTGCTATGAGCAATTCTAATGTGATCCTTTTGTATGTTGATGTAGAGAGTGCTCTACTCATGGAAGAAATGAATCGGCAAAACAATGCATCCAATAAGTCTTCCAATGCTTTGCATACGAGGGGCAGATCATAGCAGAAAGGCAAATATTATAGCAAGGGACGCAATAAATCACGTGGCAAAGATGTTGAATACCATCATTGTGGCAAGAAGGGTCACTTTAAATGTGACTACTACAAATAGAAGAAAGAGAAAGGAAAAGGCAAGAAGACAGATGATAGCAAGGAAGAGAAGAAGGACAGTCAGCTTAAAAAGAGCAGTGTAAAAATTAAAGAGGTGACTGTAGTCACTCATGACAGTGATAGTGGGAGTGACATACTCTTTGTCTCTTCACACTTTGGTGCACATGCTTTACTTGTAGATACAGATGATAACATGCATACCTGGATTCTCGATTCAAGTGCTTCCTTTCATGTCACCCCTCATCGTGAGTGGTTCTCTGTCTATACAAGGGGTCGACATGGTGTTGTCCATCTTGGGGACAACTATGCATGTGAGATTGCAAGTATTGGCAGTGTGCAGTTACAATTTCAACATGGCTCTATCTTTACACTTCAGCATTGTGACATTAATGTGACATTAAATGTGACATTAAGGTAAATCAAGGGAAACATGCACGAGGATGACCGTCCGGGGTCTTGGGCGCCCGAATGGGGTTTAGGGGAGCCTAGAACCAAAAAGAGTCCAAGAATAGTAGGACTCACCAAGGTTTGACGGCTGACAATCGGATCACGATGGGTCTGGCCAGCAATGTACTAGGCAAGGCTGGGAGGTGAAACAATCGCTCGTGCTCATTAGAATCGAATGACTTTTTCTCTGTTCTTGATCGTCTTCTCCAGAGCCTCCTGTCAAGGTCGTCACGTGCGTGACATTGGTATCAGAGCCATTCGTGAAGTTCCTTTCAAGCGAGGCCAGGTGAATCGACGGATACGTCTGAGGCTAGGCGAAATGACGGATACGTCACCCATCATATGTGAGTACTGGCCGAAAAGGGAGAAGCCGTGAAAGCGTAACAGGCCGTAAGGGAAAGTAAAAGGCGTGAGACGTGCCATGTCACGTAAGTGTGACACGTAGCGGGCAGAGAAAAGGCCTAAGGCGGAGCATCAAACGGTGGTCAACTGAGGCGAAACGTGAAAAAAACGTCAGAAGCTGTGAGGCGAAACATGAAGACGACTGCTGTAGTCGTGATGAAAAGTACGAGATAGCATTCAAGCCATACACGTCACACAGCTGTCTTCAAGGAGCAGTTTCAAATTAAGGATTACCTTGATAAAGGGTTTATACAACCCAGTAATTCACCTTGGGCTTCACCAATTTTATTAGTAAAGAAAAAAGATGGTTCTATGCGACTTTGTGTTGACTATAGAGCACTTAATAAAATAACGGTAAAGAATAAATTTCCTATGCCCAAAATGGAAGATCTTTTTGATCAATTACAAGGGGCAAAATTCTTCACAAAGATAGATTTAAGATCAGGTTATCACCAAGTAAGAATTAAGACACAAGATGTTCCCAAGACAGCATTTCGTACTAGATACGGGCATTATGATTTTTTGGTGATGCCTTTTGGCCTCACTAATGCACCAGCAACCTTTATGAAGCTGATGAATAGTATTTTACGGCCCTATCTAGGACATTTTGTGGTAGTCTTCTTGGATGATATCTTGATCTTTAGTAAATCAAAAGAAGAACATTTGGAATACTTACAATTAATATTCCAACTGTTAAGAACACGTTCCCTTTATGTGAAGAAAACTAAATGTGAATTCTTTGCACAAGAGGTCAAATATTTGGGGCATATTATCTCGAAAGAGGGAATCAACATGGATCCAGAAAAAGTAAGGGCAATTATTGAATGGCCATCTCCAAGGAACCTGGAAGAGCTGCAGATCTTCCTAGGTTTATCTGGATTTTATCGTAGATTCATTCGAGATTATGCCAAAATAGTTGTTCCAATGACAGACCAACTTAAAGGGAAAGGAAAGAGTTTTAATTGGGGAACAGACCAAAATGAAAGTTTTCCAAAACTTAAGATAGCTATTGCTACAGCTCCAGTACTATTAATTGTGGATCCCAATAAACCATTTGTGGTTGAAGCTTATGCCAGTGATAAGGCGATAGGCGCGGTCTTATTACAAGAAGGTCGACCAGTTGCTTTTGAAAGCAAGAAATTAGACCGCGCAAAACAGAATTATTCTGTTTATGAGAAGGAGCTATATGCAATAGTACATGCAATGAAGAAATGGAGGCACTATTTGTACGATGCCAAACTTTTGATTTTGTCGGATCATGAAAGCATTAAGTGGCTTAATGATCAACCGGATTTACACGGGCGTAAAGCCAAATGGGCCGAACTCCTTCAAGAGTTCGACTATGAGATAAGATATAGAAAAGGAAAGTATAATATAGTAGCTGATGCACTCAGCAGAATGCCCATCATTAATGAATTGAGTTTTATTCAGTTCACTTCCAACTTGCTTGAATCTTTAAAAGGGAAATGCCAAGTTGATCCGGCATATTCCAACATATGGGAAGCAATAAAAAATGGGGATCCAAATGAAAGTGCTTCTACTGAGGAAGGAATATCTAAGGATGTTCAACAAGGAAATGGAGCATCAGGGATTGCTCAAACCGGATTCAAGTGGAAGAATTTTACCATTGATAATGGTTATTTACTCTACAAGGGTAGGGTATGTGTCCCGAAAGATACAGAAATAAGGCGCCAGATACTCTTTGAGTGTCATGATACCCCTAGCGCGGGACATCAAGGAGTTAATAAGACTTATAGTCTTATTAAAAGGCAGTTCTATTGGCAGTTCTATTGGCCTGGAATGAATAAGGACGTCCTTGACTATGTGGTCAAATGTAATAAATGCCAGGTTAATAAAGCTGAAAGATTGAAAATGGGAGGACTTCTCCATCCACTAGAGATTCCTTCGGGAAAATGGGAGAGTATCTCCATGGATTTTATTGTTGCTTTACCCAGAACACAGAGAGGGCACGACTCTGTGTGGGTGATTGTGGATAGGTTAATCAAAATGGCTAGGTTCATTCCAACTTCAACTAATGTTAAAACACCACAATTGGCTAGATTGTTCGTAGAGAACATATACCGATTGTATGGCCTTCCGGCAAATATAATTTCTGATCGGGATAGAAAATTTGATAGTCAATTTTGGCGTGCGGTATTTAGGAAATTGGACACTAAACTTAGCATGAGTACGGCGGATCACTCGCAAACAGATGGGCAAACTGAAAGGGTTAACCAAATCCTTGAAGATATGCTTAGGGCATATGTAAGTAAAAGGCAAACTAATTGGGAAGAGTATTTACCGATAGCAGAGTTTGCATATAATAGTGCCAAGCACTCTTCCACTGGATATAGTCCATTTATGTTAATGTATGGGTTTCAGCCCAGAGCTCCTTTTGCAGTAGGACTCCATAAGGAAAAGGTTCAGGCAGCTAAGGATTTTTTGGAGGATATGAATAGTATGTTAAAATTTGCTCAAGAAAATATTAAAAAAGCTCAAAATCGAGCTAGAGCATATGCAGATCCTCACCGAAGGGACATCTCCTTTAAAGAAGGAGAATTGGTCTATCTTAAAGTGCCTGAACAAACTAAAACTATGAAAAAGGGACAATGTCCAAAGCTTTTACCGAGGTATTGTGGTCCTTTCATAATACTTAAAAAGGTGGGAGAATCGGCTTACAAGCTCCAACTACCTGCTGGTAGTAAAATACATCCAATTTTTCATGTAAGTATATTAAGGAAGAAGCTGGGTGATTTGGATAATATAATCTTAAATGATGACATTGAGGAGCTATTAAATGACCAATCTAATCCACATAAACCAGAAAGAATATTAAATGTTCGTAATAGACGAACAAGGAATACTATTTATCAAGAATGTTTGGTTAAGTGGAAAGATTGTTCAGAAGAAAGCTCAACATGGGAGCGAGTAAGTACTTTAAAGAAAAGGTTTCCCAATTTACAGTTAGACCTTCCAAGTATCGTTTTCGAGGACGAAACCGATTCTTAAGGGGAAGGAAATGTGACATTAATGTGACATTAAATGTGACATTAAGGTAAATCAAGGGAAACATACAGGAGTATGACCGTCCGGGGTCTTGGGCGCCCAAACGGGGTTTAGGGAAGCCTAGAACCAAAAAGAGTCCAAGAATAGTAGGACTCACCAAGGTTTGACAGCTAGCAATCGGATCACGATGGGTCTGGCCAGCAATGTACTAGGCAAGGCTAGGAGGTGAAACGATCGCTCGTGCTCATTAGAATCGAATGACTTTTTCTCTGTTCTTGATCGTCTTCTCCAGAGCCTCCTGTCAAGGTCGTCGTGTGCGTGACAAGCATGTACGGCATATACCTCAGCTCAAGAAGAGCTTGATTAGCACAAGGTAGCTAGATGATGATGGTTTTCATACCACCTTCGATTATGGAAAATTGAAGATTTGTAAGGAATCTAAAGTGATTGCCAGAGGTTGCAAGAGTGATACTTTGTATCCACTTCATATATCTAGTGTGCGTGACCATGTTGTTGCCGTGACCGAGTAACCAAGTGTTTCTTCGTGGCATGGCCGGTTGGGACACATGAGTCAAACAGGAATGAAAGTGCTTTCTCATTTGGATTACTTGCCTTGTCTTCGTTATGCTGATTTTGAGCATTGTGATCATTGTATTTATGATAAACATGCACAAACGTCTCATAAAAAGTCTCTTTCTTTGAAATCTTCTCCTCTAGAGTTAGTACATTCAAATGTATGTCAGATGCCAAGATTATCTTTAGGGGAAAAGAAATATTTTGTCACCTTTGTCGTCGATGCTACACAAAAGGTATGGGTTTATCCTATTTGTAGCAAGGATGAAGTGCTTGACAAGTTCAAAAAATTCTTGGCATTGGTTAAAAATCAGATTGATAAGACACTTAAGTGTCTTCGCTTCGACAATGGTGGGGAATATGTGTCCAAGGCCTTTCAAGCATTTTGTGACAGCAAAGGGATAAAGAGGAAGCTCACTGCCCCTCATAATCCGCCCCAAAATGAAAGAGAAGGCTACACTGCAAAAGACTGTCCAAGTCCAACTCCTGTGAAAGCTACCCCCCTTATGCAATCAATGAAAAGGAGAAGGCCACACTGTCCAAATCCTAGAAGGTCTATGGACTACAAATCCTTATGCAATTGATGCAAGGAGAAGGCCACACTCTAAAAGGCTGTTCCAGTCCAGCTCTTCTAAAGGCTACCACTGATAGCCAATAGAAGACCCAAGGACCTACCTCCAACTTGGTGGATTAGAAGTTGCCGCAATAATGTGTGCCAAGAAAAGAGAATCCATAGTTCCAAAAAAGAATTTTTCCTCTGCCAAAATGGTGAATTTCAATCTTCCTAGGAAAACGGTACAGTACAGAGCCGTGCAGAGCGTATGAATCGGACCATACAGGATAAGGTCCAAACTATGATGTCTCATGCTGCATTACCCCATGGTTTTTGGGCAGAGGCTATTATGACAACCATTCACTTAATTAATCGGTCACCAAATAAGTCTTTTGGGGGGGGGGGGGGGGGGGGAGGAGTTCCCCAAGAAGCGTGATCGAGCAAGCCACCTTCATATGCTCACCTGAAAGTGTTTGGCTGTGAGGTTTTTGTGCACATTTGTAAAGAAAAACGCAGCAAACTTGAGCCAAAGTCCTGTAAATGCATTTTCCTAGGATATGGTGACGAGAGTGAAATGGGGTATGAATTGTGGGATCCCAAGAAAAGGAAAGTAGTACGCAGAAATGATGTTATCTTCCGGGAAGATCGCATGCACAAACAGCCCGAAAAGACTGAGGAGGTCCATAGGGTTGTATTCTAGGAAGAAATACCTTTTGGACAGCAAAATGTGCCCGTTGTACAGCAGCAAATACCTGCTGTAAATGAACCTATAAATGCAGAAAATGACGCTGAAAATGATCAGCCAGCTATTGCCCATGATAATGAGCCACTACATGTGCAGGAACAGCCAGGACAGCAAGCAGTTAATGCTGATTTGCAGGCTGAAATGCCAGGACAGCAAGCTTAAAATGCTCAACAACTAGCAAATAATTATTATTGGGTTAGGAGATCGTCTAGGACTACTAGACAACCTGATAGATTTGTTCCTGGTGCAAATAATGTGGCTGAATATGTCATGTTGACAGACTGTGGTGAACCGTCTTGCTTCAAGGAAGCAATGGACAGACAGGACAGCAAGAAATGGTATAAAGCCATGTTGTCAGAAATTGAATCTCTTGAGAAAAATGGCACTTGGAACTTGGTGCAGTTGCCTAAAGGGCAGAAAACACTTCCATGCAAATGGGTTTACAAGATGATCACTTCTGATTCCTCACCAAAGTACAAAGCAAGATTGGTTGCAAAGGGGTACAAGCAGGAACATGGAATTGACTTCAATGAGATTTTCTCTCCTGTAGTCAAGATGACTACATTGAGAACCATTTTGGGCTTGGTTGCAATTGAAGATATGGAGCTCATACAGATGGATGTAAAGACTGCATTTTTACATGGTGATCTGCATGAGGACATATATATGCAACAGCGTGAAGGGTTTGTTGAACAAGGGAAAGAAAATATGATATGCAAACTCAAAAGGAGTTTGTATAGGCTAAAATAAGAACCCAAAGAATGATATCATAAGTTTGATACATTCATGCAGTCCCAAGGCTTTCATAGAAGTCAAGTGGATCATTGCTTGTACACCAAGAAGGCAGCAGATGGCAGCCTAATTATCTTGGTTTTGTATGTTGATGACATGCTAATTGCTGGCAGGGATACTCATGCCTTGGATTCACTGAAGCAAAGTCTTCATGGTAGCTTTGACATGAAAGATCTTGGTGATGCAAATCACATTCTTGGCATGCGAATACTCAGAGATAGATCAAAAGGCTTACTCTATCTACCTCAGCAGGAGTATATCTCCAAGGTTTTGCAGTGTTTCAATATGGAGGGGGAGAAAACGATTGGGATTACATTACCTCCATATGTGAAACTTAGTGCAGAGAACAATCCTATATCTGATGATGAGAAGGCTGAAATGGCCAAGATACCCTATGCTTCAGCTATTGGCAATTTGATGTATGCTATGGTTGCTACACGTCCTAACATTGCCTTTGCAATGGGAGTGGTTAGCAGATACATGGCAAACCCTGGCAAGAAGCATTGGGATGTAGTGAAAGATATTATGAGATACCTCAAAGGCACAAAGGAGTTGTGCATCTGCTTTGGAAAGCAGAAGGCATCTGTTGTCGGCTTTACGGATGCAGACTATGCTGGTCATGCAGATTGCAGAAAATCCACTTCTGGGTATATGTTTACTTTCACAGAAGGAGCAGTCTCTTGGATCTCCAGGCTACAAAAGTGTGTTGCATTGTCTACTACAGAGGCAGAGTATGTGGCTGCCACTGAGGCATGCAAGGAGGCTTTATGGCTTTCACGTCTGGTGAGAGAGCTTCGCATCACAGAGTTACCTGTTCTCCATTGTGATAGTCAGAGTGCTATCATGCTAGCACAGAATCCTGTCTTTCATGCAAAGACAAAGCACATATAAGTAAAATACCACTTCATTAGAGATGTACTTGACAGCAAGAGCATTGAACTTGTCAAAGTGCATACATATGATAATCCTGCAGACCTTCTCATGAAGGGTTTTCCAACAGAGCGGTTTGCTCGTTGCCGATAGATGATGGGAGTTGGACAGATATATGTATTTCAGCTTTGTACATACCTAGACTTGGCTGATTCTTTTTCTCCTCTTAAGGCACATTGCCTTTAGGTGGGAGGTTGTTGGGAATAAAGGCCCTCGTGCCTTTAAATGTGCTCGGGTGTGAACACACCCTTAGCACTTGTACTTACACATATATATCTATCTAAAAACCTAAAGGTGAACTCTCGTCATTGTACCAAAAATCGTGTACACTCTCTGCTCTGCTCTCTCTCACTCTTTGTCTCTCTGTGCCTAAGGAACAACGACTGTCTCGATCTTCGTGCCTAACATGTCACTACACCATTCAATGAGATTGTTCCAGCGAAAAAGCCTTTGAAGATGACATCTTCTTGCCCTTGCTATCCGTTTTGGGAGAATTTCAAAATCTCCCAAACTGTGGATCTTTGGCCAATTGAAGAAAGACGACAACTTCTACCTTCAACCGAGCCTTGAGTTGGTCATCATATTCTTCATATTCTTGATGTTCATTTGCATCTTATGACTAGAAGGACCTTCTTGGTCAACAACCACATTTTCTCCTTGCTGCCCATGCTATAAGCCTATTCCAAGATTAGGCATTGCATTGTCCCTTTCGCTGTGTGCATTTTCAAAATGAGATACACCATCACTGCTGACTCCATCTCACTATAATAAGAAATACTTGCTGTAAATGCTCAACTAAACACAATTTCTGCACTTGGAGCAACACTTCTAACCTTCAATCACGTGCCTCGAGCCCACCAAGTCGAGGGATTTGATGGTATCCCGACAATAATACCATAAAACCATCCTTTCTTCTCAAAAAGGATGGTAATAACCTCATTTAACAATAATTACAAAAAGTAAATAAATCACATAAACTGAAATGCATGCTTTACGACTTTAATCTTGGACAAAGGACAGCTTATTGGCCCAAAAATTGGCACCCCTTGAGGTATTTCTTTATCAATTGAGATTTGCTAATCTCCTCTACTAATCTAAGTGCCTATTGCCGTCATAAATGACCAACAATCCTTCAAAGCAATTTGCCCCTTGGTTTACTTAGGAATTGGCCTTCACCGTACTCCTTGTGAGACAAATTTAGCCCCAAATTTGCTATTGGCTAGCTGGCCTCTTGAATCTCCCTGAAATTCTTCAATTTCAACTATTGGAATTCAAGTCATAGGCCCTCAATTTTAAGCATGCATCCCAAGGTGGCTTTCAAACCCTAATCTCTATTGTAAATTAGTATTTACAACAGAGATCAACCAAAATCTTCACCCTTGATAACTCAAATGGCTGAATTTTGTTGAGATAACTAGAGAGATGGTTGGAAGATATAAGAGAATGCTAAAGAGAGAGAAAATTCAAACTTTCATCACAAGAAAATGAAAGAAATCAACTAATGCCCTATCTAGCCGGCCATAAAATCTGTCTCCGCTAATGAAACACCTAGAATATGATATTGCCTAGCTGAACGAGCCCTTAAACCATTGTCATCTACTATTGTAGTCTCTTTTGGGCATGCCACCAACTCCTAGCGGGTCTCTTGCTGCCTAGAAATGGCCTATCTATTGTTGTTGCGACAATGGCAACCTTCTCTCTCTCTCTCTCTCTCTCTCTCTCTCTCTATATATATATATATATACATACATACATACATACATACATACATACACACACACACCTTAAAAACGTTCTTGCATGGGCAAGTTCTGCCAAGTGGCAGTCTTCTAATCCCGTGGCAGTCTTCTAATCCTATTTTCTAACATTATCCAACTTATTAAATTAATTTTTAAATTATAAAATTTAAAAATTAATGTAATAATTATTTTAATGTCTTAAAAAATAATTTCACCAACCAGTAATTAAATTGACAGAGCTAATTTATCTCCCAAGTATCCCTAAGCAATCGCCTTTGACACCAACTAATATCTCAATGTCCTAGGTCCCACATGATGATATAATAACTTACACCTTACATGTGTAACTCACTTTTGCACATTTTATTAACTTTTAATCTAATGCTAAGCAAATCAATAAAATTTCACATCCTTATGACAACTATTGCCTATAATCTGGGTTACTTCTAGAGCTATTGTCTACTTCTAAGAGGTCATCTGACGGCCGCCAATGGACCAAAACTGCTCCTGATAACCTAACTCTCTCTCCAACTATTCTCCACATTTAGAATGGCTGAGCACAGCCTCACTATTTAGTAGCTTTAGGTTGCTACAAGACTTGAGAGTTAGTACTATCTTCTTAGTTATACAAATCTTTATGTTGCTACTACCTTCTTAGTTTTGCAAATCTTTGTCTGAATGTTTCCATCCTCTCATTATAATTGGCTTTAATAAAGAGAAATAGACATATTAAAACATACAATAAAAGTTTTATTTTGAAGGCTTTGAAAGCTGAGAATTAGAACACATTGCCTGTCAACCAAAAACCAAAATATAGATAGGTAAAGTTCAAGGCCTTCCCCACCCCGCCCCCCCCTATTTAGTAGCTTTAGATTACTGCAAGACTTGAGAGTTAGTACTATCTTCTTAGTTATACAAATCTTTATGTTGCTATTGTCACGAGGACGTGAAATTTTGAGATGCTTTAATCTTGCTAGTAACATTTGATTAAGTTATTAATCAAATGTGCAAGGTTGTTTAGCAGATGTGATGCACATGGCAGTTATTTCATGGGAACAGGCCAAGGACCCCAAGGATGCAGTGGATGTTAAAGGCAAAAGTTATGTTAAGTTAAGCCAAATGGGTTTTGGTGGTCAGTTGGAGCTAGGTTGGACCCTAGGACAATTGTTTGACCATTAAGTATCAGTGGTGACACTACGGACTAGCATTAATTAATTAATTAATGCTAGTCTAAGGATCAACAGAGGTTGGGAACCACTCCAAGTTGCAAATGGCCTAGCCAATTTCATTACAAATGGGCATGTTTAATTTTGGGCAGGGTCAAAAGGGCTGAAATTAATTTTTAAAATTAATTAATTTTGAAAAATTAATTTAATGGCTGAAAATGCATTAGGAAAGCTGCCACTTGGCAAAACTTTCCCATGCAACTAGGGAAAAGGCTGTTGGAGGATGATGGAAGCTGAATGGCAGTCATTCTGAGCTTGGTAGAGGGAGAGGAGGTGATCAGATTTGGCTTTGAGAGGCGACGACGACTAATCGCGCGTCACGACAGGACAAGGGGCAGCAGGTTTTCTCTTCCGCCTCAAGAGAGGCGGCGGTAGAAGAGGAGGGCTCACCAGCCGAGCAACCAAGCTGATTTTTTATCCCCCTTTTGAAGCTATTGGTGCCATCAGATTTGTCATCAGAGCTACGAATCAAAAGATACATTTCAGCTGATTTTCTCTCTCTCTACAGCATTCTCTCATCTCCTCAAGTCTATACTCAAGCATTCTCAGTAATTCTCAGCCATTGGTAGCAGAGTACACCCAAATTTGGTGGACAACAAAGAGTTTACTGCTGTAAACCCTAAATCAAAGGCATTGTACACTGAAATCAGAACTGGAAATTCGTGCAGTTGTGAGGATTTCAGATGCCAGCCCATCTATTGTGAATTTGGGGCAGCATTTGACCAATTGGGGTTCTATTAGAGCAAGTCCTGGGTGAAAATCAAGGGGCAATTTGCCCGAATGCTTTGCTGATTATTGGAACAGTAAGGGGCTTTTGAATTAGCCAAGGAGATCGTGAAATCTCGGCTTGTAATTTATCCATTAGCAATTGAAATTAAAGAAATACCGAAAGGGGCGTCAGTTTTGGGGCCAACAGGGTGTCCACTGTCCAAGTTTGTGAAGGTAAAGTGAGCATTTCAGTTTATGTTCATTTGCTGATTGCTGTAATTAAGTGCTTAATCAAGTTAAATCACCCTATCCAAGAAGATAGACTGGTTTCAGCTACTACCTTCTTAGTTTTGCAAATCTTTGTGTGAATGTTTCCATCCTCTCATTATAATTGGCTTTAATGAAGAGAAATAGACATATAAAAACATGCAATAAAAGTTTAATTTGAAGGCTTTGAAAGCTGAGAATTAAAACATGTTGCCTGTCAACCAAAATCTGAAACATAGATAGGTAAAGTTCAAGGCCTTCCCCCCCCCCCCCCCAAAAACAAAAACGTTTTTTCACAACCTAGGGGAAAAAAACAAACATTGATCTCGAAATGTGTTTTGAGGTTTTGAAAACATTTCCAAAATGGATTTTTCAAAACAGGAATTTGAAACACCATTTCACCTTACTAAGTTTCAAAAGCAATTTTCAACATTAATTATTTCATTTTTTCCACAATTAAATTTCTCAAAATTAATTAATTATCCACTTAACCCTGCCTATTAATTGGCTTGTGCCCATTCACATTTAATGCGCTAACCTCTTTGGGACTTGAGTTGTTTCAAAATTAGTTAGCCTTAGACTAGTATTAATTAATTATTTGATTGATTAATTAATGTCTAGTTCTAATGTCACCACAAGACATTTCAAAGGCCCATTTAATGCCCTAAGACTAAACTAACACCAAGCACCAATAAATATGCATCCAGCACAAATTAATACACCTTCTACTAATGTCACCCCAAGTACATACCTAGGGTTCTTAGATTATCACCCTGGCTTAACTCACTTGCATTTCACATATGCATAATTGAATAATGCCAAAGCTAAGTATTAAAAATACACATCCACTGACATCAACTACATCTTACTATGTCTTGATGATATTTTTATCATGGGCTCAAATTCTACCACCATAGCAAATGTAAAGGCCAAACTTTGCTATACATTTGAACTGATTGACCTCCATCAACTATCTTATTTCTTGGACATGGAGGTTGTCCATCATGAGCATGAGATCTTCATATCTCACCAAAAATATACCCTTCAATATTTATCTCTTTAAGGATCCTCATGCACAGCATTTTGATGAGCATACTTATAGATCTGTGGTAGGAAAGTTCTTGTGGTCAACTCATATTAGGCCAAACTCAGCTTGTTTAGTTTCATTGCTCAATCACTATTTCAATACATCTAAGATTTTAGATTGGATTGTCTAGTTGTGTATGTTGAGATACATTAAACATACTTATTCTTATGGCTTATATTTTGGTAAAGATTTGCTTTTGCAAGGACATATTAACTCTAATTGGTCAAGAGATCATGATACCTAAAGTTCCCATGGTGGTTATATCTTCTCCCGAGATACAACTATAACTATATGTTGATGATCTTTTCATCATGGGCTCGGATTCTACCAACATAGCACATGCAAGATATAAAGGCCAAACTCTACTCCACATTTCAAACTACCTCCATCAGCTATCTTATTTATTGGGCGTGGGCATAGAGGTTGTGCAACATGAGGACGGAATCTTCATATCTCAACAAAAACATCCCCTTCAATTAGCACATCAGTATTGCACCAATCAAACAAGCCCCATAGCCACACTTGTTGATCCTACTATAAATCTTTTTAAGGATCCTCATGCACAACCTTTTGATGAGCATACCTATCAATCCGTGGTGGAAAAGTTATTGTGGTTAATTCATGTTGGGCTTGACTTAGTCTATTCAGTTTCATTGCTTAATCAATATTTCAATGCAACTAAGATTTCACAATGAATTGCCTAGTTGCTTGTGTTGAGATATGTTAAGTGTGCTTATTCTTATGGCTTATATTTGGTAAAGGGTTGCTTTTGCAAGGGTATAACAAGAGATCTTGACACCCACAGTTCCCATGGTTGTTACATATTCTGCTTGGGCACAACTCCCATTGTTTGGTTAAGCTGTAAACAAGAGACAATGGCTGCCTCCATTGCTGAGGCTGAGTATTGGGCTCTCTACGTGTTGTTGAGCTAAAAATTCATTACCCGCTGATTAGTTCTTTAAAACAGCCCCAAAACAGTAAATCACCAAAACTTTCATTAAACGGAAAGTGGTTCTAGAGAGTTTATGTATCCCACATACAAAACCCTAATTTGGGAGGATCCTTCCTTGTCTATAAATAGATAGACTGCCCACCACCCAGTCCTATCCTTGTCTTGCAGGTTTCAGCCATCAACCCTCTTCCACTAGTTGTCCAGTCCCTAGAAAGGACTACTTCTACGCCGTCTACAACTATCACCTAGCCTCCTCCTACTGCTCCTGTGACCAACTCTCGTGATCAATATCAAGTCGTTTTTGTGTTTTCAGCACTTTTCTTCATCAGCCTATACTCTGACTAGTGGTTGCTGCACTCAAAATCAGTCTTCGGTGGATGATACACATCGACACCTCCGTTAGCTTGCTTCCACGAAAGCCACCAACGTTTGGACTGCCCTGCCCTTGGGCATTCTGTACATTCTCTCATTCATTTACAGCATTCATTCATTCACTTCAAAGTTCTCTCGCTTCTCTATTTGTATTTGTGTTTTTGCATTTTGCACTTAGGGTTTGAGTTTTGCATGTCACTATCTAAGTCTGTGTGTTTCGATCATCGTCATACTTTCTGTGTTTCCTAAGGGCAAACCCTAGCATATCTTTCCATGGTATTAGAGCCAATGCTCTTTCAAAGAGTATCCTATGGAATGGCTATCGTGGAGTGTTTGATTTTGTGCGAGATATACGAACAACACATATCTAATTCACGATGGCTCAAACAACTCATCTTTCGATGCTCTAATGCTTTCTCCAATTACTCCTTTAATAGAGGCCCTAAGGAGACATTATGGTCTTGATTTGGAGGACAACACTCCTACTAACCTTTCTGTAGGGATCACTCATTGAGGCCCAAATCTTCTTTGTCTCCCACTCCTTCATAAGGTGCACCTCAATTGAAGCACTCTACTAACAAGACAGATCACCTCTCAGTCGAGGAAAGACTATCCACTCAGGATAGCTGAAAGTTCAAACTCTTCACAATCAAGCCTAGTGGCAGTTCATAAAATCCATTTGTGTGCAAGTCTATATTGATCCTTTTGTTATGCAAGAACCAACTATAAGTCAAGACAACCAAAAGTTCAAACTCTTCACAATCAAGCCTTGTGGCAAGTTCATAAAATCCATTTTTGTGAGAGTCTGATTTTGTCTATATTGATCCTTTTGTTATGCAAGAACCGATTGTAAGTCACCATGGAGACCCAAAATGGTACAAGCATGGTTTTGAAAAACACTATGTTCATAGATGTTCCATAAGGTAATCCTTCATCCTCTGTTTCATTTGAGTATGAGTTAAGTGCTTCCCATTCACCTTAAAATTTTCCACCCTTCCTTTCCACACTCACTTTACATCTAGATTCCTCTTCTTTCAATCTAGATCCTTACTTTAGACCAACAATAGATTATCCAATCTTGACTCTTAGCACACATTGTCTTTGATGCACATCAAGGTTTTAGGCCATCACTAGACACTCAAAAGTATACAGCTTTGCACCCTGGTGCATCATGACCAGGAATGCCACCCTTTAACATTGTGCCTTACATGTAACAAAACTACAAGTGTGTTGCTCTCTATCCTCTGGTCTTGGTGTATGGAAAATCCCCCTCGTGCACACTATACCACCCTCCTTGGTTGCTCAAACGCATAAATCCCCATCTTGTGTTGATGAGTCACCTCCTTGTTTGAAGGAAACAAAGAGTGGAAAGGAATCACCTCCACATTTAGACCCAAATTCAGCCTTTTCCAATTGACCCAAAACACAAACCCCATTCTAATATCTCCTTCTTTGAAGGAAAAAGGTAGCAATACATTCACAACCTCACAAAGACCCTCCTGGCACTCCTTGTCTAACAAGAATAGATTTTGCACATCTTGCCAAAAGCCAAACCGTATAGATGACGATTGTCGCTCACAAGCCAAGGGTCCATACCCAAAATCACCTCATCACCAACTAAGGGTCTTCTACCAATACCAAAGCTAAATCCAATCCCTAGTCCTAAACCAAACTTAGCCCCTTCCAACAATGGAACTACCACTCCAAGGACATTGAGAGGGGGCCTTCCCAGGGAGGTAGCACAATTTCTCCACCCCCTGGTATCCGTGTTTATCGATGTCTGGCCACCAGTGTGGTGGATCCTAGATCTCCCCATCCGTCAATGCCTCATAGCCTCTCTGACTAGCTTGATCATTACCTTCCCCTAGACTAGTCTCTTAGGAGTCCTAGGTCATCCATCCTTAGGAACTTGAGGCTAGTTTCCTTTAGGCTTAGCCATATTTTTCAATCTTCCACTGCATTCACTCATTGCATTGTTTTTTCATTTCACTCTAATTTTCTGTTTTGTTTTACTTCAAAGAATCCCAATACTAACCTCTGTTTTGCAGATCCTAATCTCTCTTGCACGGTTTTATATTTTAGTGTAGGGCTAACATCCAAGTTTGCACCAGTCCTTCTTGACACACTAGTATATCTCATCATGCACAACACACTTGGGCAAATCTTGAGTTGTCTCCACTTACGATTCTTCACCACTTTACCACCACCTCACCATTCCTTCATCACCATTTTCTCATCATCGATACGCTCAATTGGTTGTGTTAGCTTGTTTCTTTTGTGATGTTTCGGATCTAACCATCCCTTTTCATTCTCCCCACAAGGCACAATTACCTGAAAGGCTCCAAGCCTATCTATTCTCACCCAAAAAAAAGAAAAAAAAAAGAGTTCATGTGGTTCTATTTGCATTTGCAAGACTTCATAAGACACTGGGCAACTGACAAAAGCACCCTTTGTCTGAAGTGGATGCTACAATGGAAGCACGAAATAATGCTGAAATAAACTATTGAACACAAGACAGAAAAGAAAGGACTAAGAAAACACAAAAACATTGCAAAGAAAAACTCAAAGATGAGCTCGGGAAATGGAATCCATATACCAAACACGAGACAGTTGCGTACAACAATGAGACACTGGCTGCGTGGGCACTAGCACTAGAATAATAGGAAAGAAAAGGGGAGAGAGAGAGAGAGAGAGAGAGAGAGAGAGAGAGAGAGTGTGTGTGTGTGTGTGTACAGCCAAAGCACAGCACAAACTGCACTAAACTGAGCTCGCATGCAGTATGGAGAATAGATCACAAAATCTGCAAAAAATGGGAAGAATCAGTCAACATAAGATTGACATAGGCTGGAAACCCAGTTGCCCAGCCCTCAAGAGCCCAAGGCAAAAATCAGTAAACGCAATCAACAATGGCCACAGCAACAAAACGCAAAGACCTAACAGCTGAAAGATCCCTAAAAGTAGTCACCCAGCTGCAGCAAACAAAGAGGATCAATAATCAGCAAAAAAACAGCAACAAGAGCACAGATCCTGAAATCTAATACCATGTCAGAAGTGGATGCAGCAACAGAAGCATGAAAGAATACTGAAATAAACTGCTGAGCACAAGACAGAAGAGAAAGAAAAGAGAAAACACAAAAACGCTACAAAGGAGAACTAAGATATGTACTCAAGAAATGGAATCCATATACCAAATACAGGACAGTCATGTACAACAACGAGTCATTGGCTACGTGAACGCCAGCACCGTCTCCCTCTCTCGAACAGGGCATGCACTAGATCTACAAGTAATGAATGACTAAATGTGGAGGAGGAGCCGGAATATATAGGATAAAATAATGCTAAGAAAGTAATTAGGTCAGCCAGCACAAAATGCTAAAATGATCACCAATATGACAAATGAAAAATACCTAAATAATACTAAAATGCCTAGCACATCCCAGACTCACTCATGAGCTAACTATACTGCTAACAACCCCCCCCCCCCCCAAAAAAACTCGATTTTGATGTTGAGGATGATACGGTTGATGTTGGCCACTTGCGACAATGTCGCCAAGCATTACACACTTGGCGAGTTATTTTTCTTGCCCGATGTCAAAGGCGAGTGCTTGGGTGGTTGAAAATGAGCTGGCGGATGCTTTGATTGGATGTTAAACTCATGTACAACAGCTAAAGATAGACATTGGTCACAGCTATCTATAATAATCTCCACCATTATCCTCCATCTCTTCAACATCAAACATCTCAATTTTTCTCTTCTATCACTATTTTTATACCTAACAATAGCCATGTAAATTCACTACATCCTCCTCTTTTTAAAAATTTTGCCACTTTGGGACCAAGAAAACATATCAATGTATTGCTAATCAAACACGCTTTTCAACTGATTAGTATTCTTAAACAACCGCAAAACACTCTTAATTAATGAAAAACCCTAAAAAGGAAGCGGTCTGAGAGAGTTTCAATGGTCCCCCAAAAACCCTAATTCTTTGGGGCATCCTTCAACATCTATAAATAGACAGGCTGCCCCCATTCAGCCTATCCCTTTTTTGCAGGTTTCTCACCCTTGTGTGCAGATTTCAGCCATCAGTCTACCTCCACGTGGCTCTCCAACCTTTGCGACTACTACCACCTCTCCATCAGCCCTTGCAGTGCCTTGGCCACTTCCTCCAAGCTTTCGCCCATTGCCTGGCACCATCTTCCAAGCTGCATTTGGCATCCACCTGCCATCGCCAACATCTCCACCATCTCCTAGTGCCTATGTTTGACCTCATCAACCTCCACACCATCTAGCTGCCTGCATTTGGGCTCCCTCTACCTGGTGATAGTGTGGTTGCTTCCCTCTCCATCAGGCGACATCCTTCAGCTTGTGTTTGCACCGTTCTGGAGCTATCTAGAATCATCTCTCTCTTCTGCAGCTATTCATCTCAATCTCCTCGACCTCCTAGCATCAGTGTTTTGCAGATTCCTCACTCCACACTCCAACTAGTGGTCATAGACTTGGGGATCCATCTCCAATGGACATCACTCTGCAACACTTTGCTCAACCCTTGAGTATCTGTACACTCTTACATTCATTTACAGTACTCATTCACTTCAGAGTTGTGTTTTTCTCTCCCTTCTTTTGTTTGTGTTTGAGTTTTGAGTTTTGAGTTTTGAGTTTTGCATTTTGCATTTATTGTTTGAGTTTTTGTTTTTCATGTCTATGTCTGTCTCTTTGTGTTTCTATCGTAGTTGTACACACTGTGTTTCCTCAATATAAACCCTAACAGTTTTCTTCACATGGTATCAAAGCCAGTGCTCTTGTAAAGAGTATCCTGCGGATATTGTGGAGGGCTTGGTTTTGCGCGAGGCACACAATACGACTCGTAACCAAATCACAATGTCACAGACACCTTTTTCTCTAGTTCCTATGATGTCCTATCACGCTTCTCCATCACTTGAGGCCCTAAGACGACATTATGAACTTGGTGAGGATGACACTCCAACTTCACTGTCACCTTTTTCTACTCCTATTCCAGATTTCACCCACATGACAGAGGAGTACTATCGCAACAAGTATGGTGATGTTTACACCATCCTACCAGTTTTACTACCACATTTGAACCCGTTGGTGAGGCCGGCCACCTCTACAATCATGGAGGATATACGGCATTCGAAATGTCTGACAATCCATCTTCATCATCTCAACCAGGTCCAATGTTAGGTTTGTACAATCCTTTTGAGTTGCATGAATCAAAACCCTCGCTTGTTTCTTCTTTTGAGGTCCAGGATCCGAATGGCTTTGCATATGTGAACTTCAATAGAGAGGGCTCTCGAAGCAACGTAACTCAAGTACATTTACAGCTTCTATTTCATTTGAGCGTGTAGCACACACGTCTTAATTCGCTCCCATCCCACCCTCTTCTACATCACACCTTGATCACTTCTCATCGTCTTTCCAAAACCTTGGATTACACTCCACATCCGCATCACACACACTAGGGGTCGATTGGATCTTCCATCTCCACTCCTAGCACTTTCTCATTCTCTATCCCATTCTCTACCTCTTTGCACTTTGGTACTTCGTTAGGGGGAATGTCACCCTTTAACACAGTGCCTCTCACCTTTCCGTAAATGAGTACACCCATAGCCCTAGGATGACTGTGATGGGCATCCCCCTTACTACCCCCCGATTCACATCTCACATGACCACTCAAATGCAAGGGTTTCCATCCTCGCTTATGGTGCGTCATCACACTCTCCTTGGGTTACACCTACGTAAAGATTCCCATTTTCTACTCCACATGTTTCCTTTTCACCTCCTTGGGTTGCTCATATGGCTACCATGCCCATGCCCAGTCCGCCCATCCCTACCTATTAATCCACCTTGCACACTCACCATATGCCTATTGGGTACTATGGGGCCCATTCCCAAGTGTACTCCACTCCCCCATCCTACCCACATTACACTTTCCCCGTTATCCATCACCTAGCACTACCACTCCTATTGCAACAACCGAAAATGCCTTCATGGATAAGACTTGTTTTGACGGATCAAATTTTACCACTTGGTCAAATTTCACGCAACAAGTGCTTCAGTCTCAGGGTCTTTGGGACCTCGTCATTGATCTAAAGGCTATGCCGGACCCTCAACTCGCTCACTCTAACTACATCCGTCAATGGAAAACCCGCAATGCCACATCCAATGTTGAGCTAATGCTAGGACTGCTTCCTGAGTTTCACTCTAAATTATAGCACTTTCTGCTCGCGTCAGAGCATTGGAGTCACCTTTTTTACTACTATGTGGCTAGAGATCACACTTGGTGCATAAATCTCGACTTTGAGCTTCAAGAGTTCTCTATTAAGGAAGGGGATGATTTGAAAGTTGAGTTGGCTGAATATAGGTAGTTACTCGCCGAGTTCGCCACTATTGGCTCTCCGAAGTCAATTTACATTCTTCTTGAATAAGTTGCCTAAATAATACTTCAATTTCATCTAGCACATCATCTCACAGCCTAGACCGCCGACCATCTACAAGTTTGAGTGTTAGTTCTTGCATTATGTGAGGCTGCACGATCAAGTTCATAAGAAATCCTCATCATAGTCTTATTCAGAGCAGAGGGGGTTAGTTGCCTCTTCTTTGGGAGGGAAAACCAACAATGGCAAGAACTCGCAAGATGCGAAGGCAAGCCAATCCAAGGGTGATACCTCTTCCTCGGACGGAACCAAAGATTCAAGGCCTATCTGGCAACAACTCCCTAAGAAAAAATAGGTATTGCACACACTGCCAGAGATCCGACCATGTAGATGAGGAGTATCACTCCAAGGCCCGAGGTCTCCCAGCTAAAAAGCCTCAGCAGACCACTGCAACTGCACAGTCCAGTGGGGCTATGCCTCCCGATTCTACTTCAACTGCTCCCTCAGCACTAGTCGTTGCTCTTGGACATGTGGCATCCGGACAACCTTAGAAGATAAGCCTCTTTCACTAACCCTGACGGATTAACTGATTGTTCTGCATGTTCTGATCCCATTGCAGTTCATGCTCACCTCCCTTTGTACGCGATGGTGGCCATACTCTTAGACTAGCATGTCCTAGGTCCTTTTGGATACCCTCAATCAGTCTAGCATCTATTTTTTTATACTCTTACAGTCAAGCCCATAGGATTCATTGTCCTTAGCTTTTATACACATTCATTGCATGGTACTTTCAGTTAGCTTTTTCTTTCTATTATGTTTTGCTTTGAAGCATCTCACTATTGACCTCTATGCTTGCAGATTCTCCTCTTTTTCAAAGTTTTGTATTTCAATCGAGCTAACTTGCAAGTTTGCTTTGGCCCTTCCTGGGATGGAGACGTGGAGATGTGTGCCATTCCTTTCATGGTTTCATCATCCTAGGAGTGTTTGCTCTTCTTCCAGCATGGAGGCTTCCACTCCCGAGACAGATTGTGCGGCATCTCTCTTGATGCTATCATGGCAGTGACTTCTACCTTGCTCTTCCAGCAGGGTGCTTCATCCTCTTCATCATCATCTTCTTTCATTCATCACGGTTCTCAACACCACACAAAGACTGACATTAGACTCCTCTTCCTCCTTCGACATCTACATCCAGGTTAAGAGAGGGTTCCTACTCTTCTTGGTATTCTACAAGCTTCAGCACTTTGTCTTCGATATCGGCTTCTCCCCCACTATTGTACCATTCCCCTTTGCATTGCATGATTTCCTCACCTTCGTACTAGGGCACTTGGGTGGGTGAACAATTTCCCTACAAGGAACATTGTCCAAGTGACACCTGCTGTATGAGCATTCTTCAACATGTAGCATACTTGTATCTCATTGTGCAGAGCACCAGTGGAGCAGATCCTAAGTTGTTTCCACTGGCGACTATTGTCACCAGTGACCACACCACCATACTCCTTCATCACATGGATGCCTCATCATCTTTTTTCCTCCTCATCAACACCCTCGAGTGGATGGGTAAGCTTGTACTATTTTGTGATGTGTTGGGTGTACCCTCCCTACTCTCCGTCTTTTGGATCACTGTTACTCAATCAATCACATCCCATAAAATTTAACTCACTTTTTTTTTTCAAAGTTCAATGTGGTTCCATCCGCCTTTGTAGGGCTTGGTAGGCCATTGGGCAGCCGACATGCACCCTTTGTCCGATGCCCTGTCCTCTCTAGGGTGACTACTCGAACTCCCTTGGTGAGATAACATCGCCTTTGTAGTCTTGGTAGGCCACTGGGCAGTTCACTTATACCCGTTGTCCAATGCCCTAGCTTCTTTGGGGTGGGACACCTTGGGTAAAGTAAAAATCAATGTGGCTAGCCTAACCTTTCAGCTCGGTCTTGGGCCTAAGAGGGGGTGTTGAGCTAAAACACGCTTTTCAGTTGATTAGCAATCTTAAACAGTCCCAAAATACAATAATGAAAAACCCTAAAAAGAGGAGCAATTCGAGAGAGTTTCAATGATCCCCCAAAAACCCTAATTCTTTGGGGCACCCTTGAACATCTATAAATAGACAAGCTGCCCCCATTCAACCTCATCCCTTTTTGCAGATTTCTCACCCTTGCATGCAAATTTCAACCATCAGTCTACTTCTACGTGGTTGTCCAGCTTTCGCGACTACTACCACCTCTCCATCAGCCCTTTCAATGCCTTAGCGCCTTCCTCCAGGCTGTCACCCACAGTCTTGCACCATCTTCCAGGCTACGTTTGGCATCCACCTGCCATCGCCAGCATCTCCACCATCTCCTAGTGCCTGCGTTTGACGCTCGTTAGCCAAGCGCCAATCTCCACACCCTCTAGCTACCTGCGGTTGGGCTCCCTCTACCTGGCGGCAATGTGGCTGCTTCCCTCTCTATCAGGCAACATCGTTCAGCTTGTATTTGCACCCTTTTGGAGCTGTCTGGCATCATCTCTCTCTTCTATAGTGTCACATCAGACAACTCAACCTCCTAGCATCAGCGTTTTGCAAATTCCTCACTCCACACTCCAACTGGTAGTCACAAACTTGGGATCCGTCTCTGGTGGACGTCACTCTCCGACACTTTGCTCTACCCTTGAGTATCTATACACTCTTACATTCACTTACAGTATTCATTCACTTCAAAGTTGTGTTCTTCTCTCCCTTCTTTTGTTTGTGTTTGAGTTTTGAGTTTTGCGTTTTGCGTTTAGGGTTTGAGTTTTGCTTTTTGTGTCTATGTTTGTCTCTTTGTGTTTCTGTTGTGGTCATACACTCTATGTTTCCTCAATACAAACCCTAGCAATTTGTTCACATATGATGCATGTGAACATGTATACATCCTTCGCATTTTTGAGTGAGAAATACTTCTCCTCACTCTTAGGTTGATTATAGTTGAGCTCATCCCTACAGACTTGGGTTGAGCAAAAATACATGCCTGCTAGGGGGTTCCCCATCTTCAACCCTCAAATTATATCCATATCTTTCATGTGTCCATGGCTATACTTTTCTAAATAATTGTCATATTCAGCTTCAAGTATTTGTTCTTTCCATTTTCTTGAAATGTTAAGTCTAAAATAAGCAAATTTTGTAATTGTTGAGCATGCTACATTGTAGGGGCATTATACTTTCATTGCCCGCTCATCTCCTACTCCTCCTAACCAAATTTTGCACTCATGATCACATGGAAGTACTATGCAGCCCATAGGCTTGCTTCCTAGACATCCCAACTATTTCGTGAGGTGGTGGTGTTGGATCGATGCTCCTTGTGTGTTTGGTTGTGTGTCTAGTTGTCTGTAATGTGTGGGTATTTTTGGGACACTCTTACCATTATTACCCTTTAGTTAACATAACCATCACCATGAGTGACTATCACTTGAGGAAGCTTCTTGTCTACCGCCTATATTACTTCCATGAGTAACTTTAGGGGCTGCAAATCAAAGAAGTGGAAACATGTGGATGCCAAAAAGATTCCACAATGGCATGCCTTTAGCTTGTTAGCTCCCATGACATTCTTAAGGATTGTGTCACCAATTCACGTTAGTGAAGATTGTTTGAGGTCTTGCATAGCTGTACGCTGCAAGGAATTTATGTTTTAGCATACAAGTGTCTTCTTTAGTGCAGATTAGTGGCCAAGTATGAGAATTTGGTTATGGAGGACTTGCCACATGCAGCACCAAAATCTATTGTTTAAGTGGATTTCTCATTATGTATCTACCATCTTCACTCCAATTTGGGCTCAATTGTGGACTTGGAGAGCTCAGGGTATAGACAGCCTAGTGATCATTGTGGCCCACAAGAATTTCTGACATTTTCACATTGAGTGTTTCTTGGCATTTTTTGCTCCAAAATTGTGAGCCGAGGAGGAAACAGAAATGCCTGGTTCTTTCCAGGAGGTAAAGAGGACTAGCTAAGGAGTTTACGCCTTGGAAGCTCAAGTAGTTGGATTGTTTGGATTGACTCCTAGGTGGTGCATACCTATTCTCCAAAAGCTAATAGTTGGCTTCAAAAGATGTCAATATCAGTGTGGAAAAAGAAATGGACCAACTGCCACTGAAGCAGAGGACAAAGATCAAGGACTTAGGAAGTAAAAAGATAATATAAGATTTTGATGTGCATCCCCTTATTGAGATTACGTTGAGTCTGATGTAGTTGAAGCATAATCATAGCATGTGTCAAAGTTGGAAGTGAGTTTGAGGTTCAAGATGTCATGGATGATTGGCGAGTGTCCCCAGCTTAACTCTTTTCAACCTTGCGTCATTTTTATAAGGTGTTAACATAGTCAAACCATATGTTCTTTTGTAAGCCAAGCATATGGCATCAGAAACGCACCTGCAAAGGACTCCTGCTGAAATCAGGTTCTGATACACTTCTTGCTGGCACCTCTGCTTGGCTTATGGCATTGATCAAGCTATTATTGGATACAGATGGACCCAGATTTGTTTTGATGCTAGTAGCTGCATTATCAGTAGAATAACCAAGCCTAGTCGTAGATTGTGACACATCAGGCACTTGTGGGGGACCACCAATGATTCTGTGTATAGTACTGTCAATGGTCCCTATAAATTTTTCCATAAACTTGTGTGTAGCTGCATTCAAACTGTATCCACCCTGTCAAAATATGAGGATGTTGAAAGAATCAAAGCTCTATGCAAAAGTCGCCTTCCATTTTAAGCAGACAAAAGCACTGCTAGTTACCTACCTGGTAGAAATACAAGTAACAAAGCTGTAATCAAGCTTTTTGCATGGACAAACCTGGGTATGCAAACGCAAACGATCCTCCAAAGCCACTGCAGCTTGTCTGCAAACTTCAACTTCAGGAGCACGGCCTGCATTTTTTAGTGTCTTTATCACTGCCTGACAGTACCTGTTTAGCATGAGATTGCACAACCAGAAAGATAAGACCAAATCGCACTAGGAAACAGAAGACCAATGTCCTTTAGCAGTAAAGTACCTGGAAGCTTCGGCTATTTTACCAGCTTCTGTCAGCATATGTGCATACACTAGCTTAAAGGGCTGAAAAGGGACAAGTATGTACTGTGGATTTCCCAGCATCTTAGCATACTCATAGACCTCTGTCCTCTGGTTAGGATTAATCCAAGAAACAATATTTTGATTAATATAATTTCTATGTGACTCACCCTCCCCCCCTCCCCCCACATCTAAGCCATCTAGATGCATAAGTTGCAAAAGCGGAATAAATATACATGAAAGACCTGCAGTCATTATTGAATGATGGATAAGAAACAATTGAGTATTTATAGCATTACTTGCTCTTCTGCACAAAATCACCTGTATAGCTTGAGGAGTAACGAAAGTGCGCTGGTATTTGAAATGGTCAGCACCAACAAGACACAATCTAGCATTTTGTGAGAAGGACTCAAAATCAGCCTCTGCAACTAGGTAACACGTATGTGCTCCAGCAACCTGACAACAGCTATGAAGCATCAGAACTCTGCTTGATACATGATAGTAACATTTTTTAATACCTCCAGGAATAAACTGTTGTATAGCATGAACCAATGAGACCTCGCCATGCTCCTTCCACAAGCAGTCTCCAAGATGTGTAATCACTTGCTCATCGCCTTTTGTTGGGTTTGCAGCAATGATAGACAAATTCTCAAGCCAATCTCCAAGCATGCCTCCAGCATTATCCTGAAGAGTACTAATTTTTGTTTACTGTGAAATCAAACTACATAACCCATGCTTCATGAAATCCCTGTTTGGATAAAAGATAAAGCAGTGGTCTGTAGAGGTGCAATTCAATTCAACAAGATACAAAACAAAACAAAACATCTGGAATGTGTGGACTTTTGTTTTGCCAAAGCATGTGACATAATCCATTACCTTTGCACCAGTATATGATCCTGATAGCAAGGGACCACTAGCTGCTGCTAATGGTAAACTTTGAGTCGTGAACAGCTCTGTTGCTTGCCCAGCAAATAATAGAAACAATGTTCGCAAAGGAGAACCCGGTACAAACTGTTGTAGAGCCATTTGTGCCACTGTATCTGCATATACCTGTAATGAAATTTTATATTGATTGAACATGAAGTTGAAAAAAGTCCACATAGGCAAAAGTAAGCCATAAAATGTATACCTTTTCACCCAGTTGCCAGGCAAGAACCAAAGCAGGGCCCCATAATTGGCCCTGTTGTGCAAGCTGGAGAGCTTCTTTTCTTTTTCCTTCCATCAAATTTCTCTTCATATCAGCAGCAATGGCCTAACCAGAAACAAGTAAGAGAAAACATATTCACAATGCTAAGATAAACAAGGTTTTGACAAGATAGAATGAGTGAGTAAACTTAGACTTCCAAAGACCTGTAACTGATGTTCTGTAGGCACTAACTGCAAGGTATTTGAAGAAGAGAGCACCCCCTGATGACTCTGGCTTTTGGCAGCAGCGAATAACCTTCCTAAAGCCACTTCAGGTCCATCTTCTGCCTGGATTTCAGCATAACACCATTTGATCACTACACCAGTACATTCCACACAATAAGCATGATCCATGAAAATAAAAGTGACTGTACAAACCATCCACATATCCTCCACACATCTTGATGGCAGTGACTAATCTCAATTAGTAAAAGTTCATTGTGTTAAATAATCTTCCACTTTTATTACTGTAAAATTCCGAAACTGAACAGCCAAAGAGGAAACATATGAAAGTATCATAGCATCAAACAAATGGAAGGAACCCAACCTGTGATTTGAGACCCCCAGAGGTGGCCATCGACCGTAACTTGCCATAATGCAAGCACACAATTTTCAGCACACCCCATAGTATACGGAGCACTTCCGGATTACTACAATAGAGATCTTCCCCCTCACAATTTCCTGCCCTCTCATCAATCCACTTCAACAGCTCTTTGGTTGTAACACCACCTCCCACAAGTGGGCACACCGACCCTGGACGATTGAGAGCAGAAAAGTATGAAGAACCCTCCTTCTGTACACTATGGTCTGTTGCAAGAACTATCTGACTTAAATCATGTATAACAACTGGATTAGGTGTCCCAAGTTGCAGTCCAGATGACACCTGAAAAATAATATATTGAGTATCTCTTTTGATGAAAATTGATGAATGCTTAAATACAGACAGACATAATGAAACAGTTGAGCACCTCCACCAAAACCCCGTTTTTGAATAAAGGGGGTGGACGAACACAAAACTCAAAATTAGCTTCTGCTTGGTATGAGACAGAACACTCACCTTCATTGTAACAAGCTTTCCACCAAACCCAAAAGCTACCAAGGCATGTGCTGGGCGACCTGCGGATGACCTAGATCCATCTTGAACTGTTCCAGAAACATTTGGTGCCTCAAAATGCTGAGGATGCTGATGCATATTAAAAGGGGTTTCAGTGCTAAAAACCGTGGAATTAGTTGAAACTGCATAATTTGCATGGAATTGATCAAATTCACTTGTTCCGTGGTTTTGATATTCATTCCAAGAATCAGATTTTCTAGCATGAAGAGCCTCTCCCATGTTTTGTGTAACAGCAACATTCTGCTGATTAAAAGCAGAGGATGGGGATGACTCTGCCCAAGACGTGAAGGACATGCCACGAGAAAAGCCAGTCACACCGCCACTGGTAACCAGGCTCTCAACTCTTCCTGGCCAGTGAACATTCTGATGTCCCTGCTGGTAGTCAGCATGAACTTGATCTGAATTCCAACCCTGATGTGACACTGCTGACGGATCTGAAACCCAGCCCTCCTGCGGCACTCCTGACAAGGAACTTACAGTTTCAGTTGAACCATTGCTAGTGCTTAACTGTGAAGCTTTTTGCTCACTGTACTCACCAGCCACTGGCAATTGATCAACATGCCGCCACTCTTGAGTCTCATAGACCCAATACCAGCCCGGATACTCTGGCGACCAGTAAACTTGTGGTTGGGAACTAGAATTACTGTTGCTATTCAGCTGTGTGGGCGTCTCACTTCCATAGCCTGCCATTCCCTGCATTGATCCCAATGCTTCAACCTGCTCTTGCACATTGGGACCCGTTAAATCACTAGTAGTACTTAAAAGCTCAGTCCCCCCTGTTTGGAGGGAGCCAACTGCCCCAGTGCTGGAAGGAAACTGACTGCTATCAGTGCCACCAGAGGCAGTTTGAGGGGCCACTGATGCTGCACCAGGGTCCCACCCCTCTAATTGTTTCCACTCGTAGGTTGCATAGTCAAAATACCAACCAGACTGCTGCGCACTTGCTTGTTCCTGGGAGCCATTGCTCATTGAGAGACCTCTTTGAACCTGGCCTTTGGTTGAGTAAGATGCTGTACTGAGAGGATCCCTCACATCTTCTGGAGTAATACTATAGTTCATGTAAGATTGGCCCTCCGCTATCTCATATGTATGTAAACCCTGTTCATTTGATGAGGTCAAATTTCCAAGCTGCTGTGCATATGTGCCACTGAAGTGGCTAGAGCTTGAAGAACTGGTCTGATCTGCATTATTTCCAGTACCAACACTTAACTCAGGGTGTGAAACATGGTTATCTGGAGAAGCTGAGTATAGATCATGTTGCTTTTCACCTGGATCTGTGGAATTAAAGCCATGGATTGATCCCCCAGCCCCTGTCATGTCTAAATCTGAAATGAAGTCCGAATAAGATCCAAACACATCCTGCTCTTTTGTACTACTAAAGACCTCACTAAATGTGCTCCATTGTAACTCCTTCACATTTGTCGAAGACTGAGGTTTCAATGCTTGTGGCAGGTCAGTAGATCCCTCAACCGCTGATGAATCAACAGCCATAACCCCAGTCCCATCTGCATGTGGCAAGCTGAACTGTGCCTGCTGTATTGATTTGTCTTCAAATGTCATTAGCTCTTGCGTGCTACTTGCTACATCTGCAACAAAAGAAGATGTAGAAAATGTGATCTCTGGGTCGTTACTTTTACCTTGCAAAGCTTCATTCACAACTTGCACTTCACCAGGGAGGTCAATGGTTTGAGGTGCAGAAAGGGGCAGACCCTCTGGTGCCTGAGCATCAACAAAGCCTGAAACCTTGTTGGTGTCCCCGTCAGTTAAAACACATGAAGGTGCTGCCTCATCCACAGACTCCTCTAGCCAACTGTAATCAACAGAATCATCTCTTTCCGTTGCAACTGCGCTAATGCAATTCTCAATAGTATCAGATCCTGCACTATTGATATTCAACTTAGAAAACACATCGTTAAAATCAGCCTCTCCTTGCGGAAAGTTCTGATCCAGTCCTGTGGGGTGATCCAGCTCACCATCCCCAAGATCGCTCGCAAGTTGCTCGAAAAAATCGTTGTCTTCTTGATCTTCAGGTTGAAAAGCCAGGGATCCTACCAAAGCCATCCCTCAAACTCTGCGATTCAGGTCCAGTTATGACTATGGGACTCGAATGGGATCCCAATGTTCTACGTCCTAAGAGTGCATTCGATGAGAGACAACCAATCGTCCGAGACCATGAATGCAAAAGAGTGAGCAGGACCAGATGCAGAGACAACTTCGAGCCTCGAATTGAAAACCCTAACACGACCCCGATTCCGAGCTTAATGGACAGCAGAGAAGCTCCCGCGATCAAACGGAACAAGCAATGCCGGAATCACGCACAAGGGAGACCCTGTGGTCCATTCGGAGGAGACAAAACGCGGCTCGCTGTCGGCAGTTGAGATCTTGGACTTAAGCAGAAGAGGGAGATTCGCGTCTTGAGTAGCGAATCGGACGTGAGGGAATCTCAGAGGGGAAAATTAACAAGTGCTGGATAGAAGCACAGAAGGAGACGTTTGGATGAGGTCAAGATTGACAGGTCCGCCATAGCCACAGCTCGGAAGCACAGTTTATATGATTTTCTTCCCCGATTACGCACTAATGCTCCTCCAGGCTCCGACCAAACTCGCTCCGTTCTAATTTCTAATCCTACAACATTAGACTTAAAACTATTAATTACTTGTAGTGCCTCGTGTACTTTTCCTTTTTGATCGTTTGTATATTAGGTAGAGGCTTGGCACACGGCAAGGAGATCTTATTGCGCTCTTTATGTGCCTTTCCTATACTTAAATTGAACCAACTTGTCCCCACTAGGACACCTTATCCGCATCAAGTTGGGAACCTTGAGCAAATCCAAAAGATTGAATGAATGACTATGGGTTCACAATCGAGTTGTGAACTAAGAACCAAGACAAGCAATCGAAGAGGGCATGGCCCAAGGTGGTCCTCGAGGAAGCCTGACTGGGAGTACAGCAGTAAATGTTTGTTCTTCTTGATTTGTCGACCACGTGGTGATTGGTCCTGTCAAATGCAACATTTTTGTTTTTTCTTTATATTTAAAAATTCAAATGTTTAAAATATTAACGGGTAGTCATAAGTCTACCTCAGCAAAGTACAAGTCACTACAACCCAAGCTTGTTCCCACCAAGCCTAGGGTGACAAGCCAGGGAGCTAACCACCCTAGGCCTAGCACAAACAAGTCCATAGAAGCTCAACTCTAAAGGCTTCAAGGTATACCATTTTTACTTGCCATAGTTTCCCTCTCAACTTCACAGTGGTAGATCGAATATGGGGATAAGCCATTTTGACTTCAATAATGTGCAAAGTAATCATTAATGGAAGTGTGCACATAGCCCATCCATGAAGGGGTCACAGAGCTTGGCTACCTTGCTCTCTCTCAATACCAAAGATGCTATGCAAGTAAATTCACACATGGCAACAAAGTTCAACAATTTAACAAAGCAATAAGATCCTCTTTTTTTTACAAACTTCATTTACCCAATAAGTAATACACTTGATGGGGTAGTAGTCATTCCATCAACACACAAGTATGTTGAGTTTGAAAATTCTAAGCAATTTAGGTAGTTGCCCTATGGACCAATGCGCCCACACGTCCAATGCATACATTGTGGTGGAAACCACATGCCAACCGAGTGTCAAAACCCTAGGTCATGACCTCGCGCTAATTGCGATAGGTTTAGCCATGACACCATGCATTGTCGACTACCTTGGAGACTACCATACTCGTAGCCTTACGGTCAACCCCACCTTGCAAACAAGCCATCGAACTTCTTTGGAAGGGGAGCCCTATAGCCCTCCCAACACCTAATGACGCTAAGCCAACCATCCCTAGGATGGAGATAAACCCTACGGGTATCCCTAGACCACCTAGACCCTACGTAACCCATCCACCGAGTGATACTCCAATCCACTACGTGGAGGAGCCGAATGGCGATGAGCCTTCTGTATCGTATGATGAAGAAGGAAATGCAATCCTTATGAGCTACTGACTAGTACCGGTGATGGCGTTGGGTAGAGGAAGGGGCATAGGCCTAGGAGAGCAAACACAAGAGCCAATTGTGTGTTGGACTTGCGGTCACCCAAGACACGTTTCTTTGCGTTGCCCCGAGAGGGGGCAAGCTAATAGAGACAAGGCTGACCTAAGATGCGTTGAGTGTGGAATCACTCATCTCTTTGTCGATTGCCCTAGAAGGAACCCATTCTCTTATTCGGCAAATGAGCCGTTGGTCCCATTGGGGTTGTTCGGTGTCGAGATACTCGATGGGGAGGCCACACCCATCCCCTTGCATGTCATGACTCGCATGCAAATAAAGTAGGCCTTGCATATCATTGCCAGGGCCTAGCAATCTCGATGCAACCTCAATCAGAAAGAAGAGTCAGAGACGAAGGAAGAAGAGACCAAACACTAGGTCACGCTCAAAATCGAGAGTGCCACGACATAGCTTGTTGGACGGAAGGTCATTGACGCAAAGGCATAAACATCATCTCTGAAGACGGCTAGGATAGGAGGTGCTAGGGTCTGTGAGTACCCCAATCCGAAGTGCCAGCTCGAAGCCGTCGAGAAGGTAAAGGAGTGGGTGAAAAAATCCCAAGAACACCTAAAAGACACCGAGGCCATACTAGAAGACGAGATTGATGATTTCTCGAGCACAAGCACTCCAGTCTCATCCCCACGACTAAAATCAAGGGATATGACTGCACCACAAGCAATGCTGCTTAAACAAAGTCTAATCTCTATGGGCTAGGGAATTAGTCAAGGCCATTGGCCAAGAACCGCGGGGTTAGAAGAGAGGCAAGCAGCCTAGCAACCTCCTTAATACATTGGTGACCACTCCTGTGACTCTAAGCTTAGGAGGCCTGCTTAGGCAGCATCCAATGTTATGGCAAGAATTGAAACAGTAGGTCAAAGAATCAAATGAGTAAGCTGTTGCAGACTTGCACGAGCACAACATGGAAACACAAATACCTAGCATGATGTTGCACTCCATGCCTAAGTCCTTGCACCGTGAATGTCTTTTGGGAAGGCACAAAGATGCATGCAGTCGTGCCAGTCTTAGCTGTTGGAGATGTTACAAGAAAGGGAATTGTAAACACGGGAGCGGGAGTTAGTGTTCTAAGCCATGCGATACTCCAAATGTGGGGTAACCCACTGGTCGAGACTGCTAGGTTTAACATCACACTAGCTAATGGAATGAAGGTGAAACCATTCAACGTGTTAAAGAATTGGCCAATGAAGATCACCATCGACCTACCCAGTGAAGAATTGCGAGGATGAGCGAGACTGGATGCATGTCCTTGCTACCATCGACCTGCTGTTCTCGGACAATGAGGAGTACGAACAAGCCATCAAGGCGATTGGCAAGTCCAAGGATACACCCTTAGTATCAATCTACATGATAGCTAGAAGCTTACACGGAAAACCCAATCCTGTTACATTCCAAGTCCCGAACAATAGACGAGAGCTCTTGGAGATCCTAGGATATCTGACCGACAAGTTGGCTGGCAATCTAGCAATGAATCTCAAGCCACTCCACTAGCCTGAATGGCAATGGTCCAAGGCGCATGATTTAAACTCGAGGTACAATTGGGCTTTAGTCCTCAACCAACAAGAAGAGACGTATCAAGACTTGGGAAATGAGGAGTAGTTGGACAAAGATAGCTCAGACGATGAATATGAAGACTGGTGTTCCTTTAGTGATGAAAGCGAAGGGAAAATAGACACTATAGAATATGACACTGGGGGATGTGTAATTAAACAAATATGATTGACTCTAGACCATGCAAGCAGAATGCCTTTAGGGTAGGGAGAGTAGTTATGCACATGGATTGTGACCAAACCTGGTTGGAGCATATAGGCGCACTTGACTATGAGCAAGCTGACCTAGCCTAACCAAGCGACGTGCCACTACTGAGAACAGACTCACCTTTCGAGTTGCGACCACTAGGAGAGACACCCTCTTCAAGCAAAGATGGAGAGTTTGATTCTGAGTCAGCTCTCAGATAGTGATCCTGAGATACCTCGACCTTCCAATACGAGACACACCTAGGGGAACCTACCCATCCACCTAAGACGCCAACGGTTAAGGGAGGAATGACTGAAGCTGCCTAAGGAAATGCAGGCAGAAGAGCGACAAAAACTGTACGGCCTACCAAAGTGATTCACAAAGTTTAAAAAAAAGGGATATGGTAGTGATCTTGTCGAGAGCCAAGTGACAAGGGCATGCAAGCAAACCAATCAAAGGACCCGCCAAGGTCAAGGAGGTAATTTGAGCCAAGGAAGGGGAGACACCCTGACCCATCTTTATAGCCGATGACTTGACCAAGGAAGAGGAAGCAAGCCTCATTACTCACAACATACCCATGATACTAGACGCAACATCGGCCAAGCAACAACTGTATCCCATGAATCCAAAGCACGCCCTCGCCATCAAGGAAGAAATTGACAAGCTAATGAGAGTAGGATTCATCTACGAATTTGAGCACACGGACTGGGTTTCGCCCATAGTCATCATATCGAAGAAGAATGGAAAGATTAGAGTGTGCGTCAATTACAAGAAGGTAAACACATCTACGAAAAGAGATAACTATCCATTGTTGTACACCGAGCACATGCTCGAGATAGTGGCTGACAAAGAGGGCTACAGTTTTCTAGACGGCTTCTTTGGATACAATCAGATGTAAGTGCATCCTAATGATAGGCATAAGACCGCATTCGCCATTGAATGGGGCGTCTTTGCCTACATAGTCATGCCTTTTGGGTTGACTAACGTGCCAACCACCTTTCAATGACTGATGTGTCAAAGACATGCTTAGGAAGGAATTAGAGGTCTTCGTGGATGACTTGTGTGTTCACTCTACTTGGAGGAAACACTTAGACAAACTCTGAGCCATCTTTGAACAGTGTTGACTATATCGTCTCTTATTGAACCCTTTGAAGTGCCAGTTTTGGGTGAAGTATGGATGCATCCTAGGACATGTAGTATCGAATAACGACATTGCCACAGATTTCTTGAAGGCCAAGGTCATTGTCGATCTTCCACTCCCAACCGATTACAAGGGCGTTTAGTGTTTCGTAGGCCATACAAGATATTATCGACAGTTCGTGTTGAGCCATGCCTTGATTGCTAGGCCTCAATACAAACTGTTGATCATGTTAGAATGGACCGAGGAATGCCAACGTGCATATGAGGAACTAAGAAAGGCTCTGACCACTGCACCAATTCTACGAGCCCCAAATTGGACACTCACATTCCATGTGCACATTGACGCTTCAAAATTTGCCGTAAGAGCTGTTTTGTGCCAGCCTGGTGTGCACAACCTAGATTACCCTGTGAGCTTTGCTAAGAAACATCTCACTAAAACCGAAATCAATTACTCAACAACAGAGAGAGGGTTTATGGCCATGGTATTTGTTGTGAAGAAATTTCGGCATTATCTTTTGGCTATACCTTTTACCTTATTTGTTGACCATCAAGCCTTGTTATATCTTGTTAATAAACCTTGTGCTACAGGACACATCACTCAATGACTACTTCTACTATTAGAGTTCGACTTCTCTGTGGTGGTACGTAAAGGGAAGCAACACTACATGACTGACCATATGTCTTGCAACCCCACAGGAGAAGCTACTGTGGGCAAGGCATTGTAGACGAACTACCAGAGCACATCTATTCAACATGTCCAACAAAAGGGATTTGTTTAGAGCTGACATGACACCATATTGGATAGATGACATAGTTCAAGTGCTTGAGCACGGACTACGTGAAGGACCAATAGAAAAGGCCTGACTTAAGTGGCTCATCCTGAAAATCCAACCCTATCAGTTGATAGTAGGCCAACTCTATAGGTTGGGGCAAGATGGATTGTTGCATAGATGCATGTGTAAGCATGAAATGCATGGCATACTCACAAAGGCATATGGTGAAATTGCAGGAGAATACTTCAGTGGAGATACAACAGCCCGCAAGGTGCTGTAGTCCCAACTATGGTGGCCCACTCTTTTTCAAGATGCAGCACTATTCATAAAGCATTGTGATGATTGCCAACAGACTAAGGTCCCTATTCGTAAGGACCACATGGAGCTAACCCCAAATCACTACATGACAATCCTTCGAGAAATGTAGGATGACTTCATCGGACCATTAGTCCCGCAACACAATATTCACAAGCTAAATACATCATTGTCGCCATCGATTATCTAATGAAATGGACAGAAGCACGTGCTACGAGAAGAAACGACACTAGGACCACTGCCAAGTTCTTGTAGGAGCAAGTGATCTCATGATTCAGTTGCCCCATCGAACTTGTTAGTGATTAAGTCACACACTTCATCAACGAAGTGATAGCTCATCTCCTATCCACCTTCTTGATCATCCATTGGAAGTCCTCACCTTATTACCCTCAAGCAAATGGCCAAGCTGAATCCACAAATAAAATCTTGGTGAATGCCTTGGCTAAGGTAATCTTTGCATCACGCTGTGACTAGGATAACAAGTTGATGGCGGCCTTGTGGTCCTATTGCACAGCTTATAAAACAATTGTAGGTCAAACTCCCTTTAGATTGACCTATGGAACAGAGGCTTTTCTATTCTTAGAGTTCTTCATCCCTAGCCTGCAGATAGCCCTTCAAGAGAGATGGGAGAGGCAGGAGGCATGGATGGAACACCTAGTTGAGCTCGAACGCTTATTAGAAACCCGGCTTCTAGCCACCCATACACTAATATGCGAGAAGGTAAGACACAAAAGCTGGTTTGACAAGCACATCAAGCAATGAGACTTTGAACATGGCGACTTAGTACTGATGTACTCGGTGAAGGGACATAAACAGAAAATGAAGTTTAGGGGGTTAGGTCCCTTCAAAGTTCGAGCCATTAGCTGAACTGGCAATGTAGAGCTCGAAACCCTCAAAGGTGAGGGCATAGGCTTCTTCAATGGTAGCCGCATAAAGAAGTACTTCCCTTCCACGCACCCATGGCATGAGCCTCCAATGCTAGCGTCACCTACCAATGTAAGAGTAGCCACCATCACTGAGATGAACAATGAGGATGAAGCAGCCACCATCATTGAGATGGACGATGAGGATGAAGAAGCTGTAGAACCAGCTTACCTATGCATAACGGTCACTTCCAAGCACACATGCACCTTCTATGCATTGATCAATGAGGGGATTGACTTTAATATCTTAAACCATGATCATTGGACCCAAATTAGCAAACCACAGTTACAGCCCACTAACGCCAAACTCAGCCCGTACGGGGGCTGTTCGTATGTACTCTTGGGAAGATGCAAACCGAGTCTGAGAGCATATTGGATGATGTTCTATGTGTTGCCCAACACTAAAGAGGTAGGCACAGAGTCGCTATCACGACGAACTTTCTAGAAGCAAGCTCACTATAACGTCGACTATGAATCATAGTGTATCCACCTAGCCATGGGAAACGTCTGCATAATTACAATCTTTAGCAAGGGCTACGTGACTCCTTCCGAGTTCATTAAGCCACCGATAGAGAAACCTGCCTCCAAGTCTAAGGAGGGGGGTCTTGACTCATCAAACCTAAAAACCTGCAAATCGCTGAAGCCAAAACTAAAACCCCTAAACCAAGGATTCAATGGATACGTAAACATCAAGGCCTACCACCTAGGAGTAGACATCCGCGGCCTTGCAAGGCTGATGACCCACACTCGAAACCTAGGAGGCCAAGACGAAACTATGGACATCGACGTATGGCCAAAGCCACGATGGGTCCCCAAACCTTATTGCAAGCGCAAGGCTACCATGGATTTAGCTACCTAAAGCTAAACCAACCAAAGGCCCTACTCAAATGCCACCCTCAAGCTTTTGACCACACACAACATCAAGGCAAAGGCACTCAAACCCCAAGAAACTCAGGCTACTAGATCCATAGAACCTCCAAGGTCTAAGCTTGCAGAATTTAGAACAATCTATAGGCCAAAACCGTAGCCTGCTACTAACAACCTGTCTCAACATGTGCCTACTAGTACCCCTCAAGCCTCGAAAGCATCCTTAGTAGTCGCCGAGGCTCAACCTATTGCACTACAGGGCAAGCCACAACCTCAAAAGCACCTCAAGCCGCAACAATTAGCCTCAAAACTCTCTAGATCCATCAATCAAACCCCGACCACCTGCCGCCTTAGACCCTCTTATGAGCAGTGATCAATTCTAACCTTGGCCATGGACTTAGCTGAAAATACGAGGGAGGACTGGGCTGCTTGCCTAAGACTCTTGGACGCTACATTCATGACACTAACTAAAAGCTATGATTGACTAGACTTAGATCTCTTGGATTAACCTATAGCAACAGAAGTATGTACACTCCTTTGCTCTTAGGAGGAGTCAGAATTTGTATTCATTAAGGCTTCCAAAGCAACTGAGGAGTTAATTGCAATTGAGATATCCAGGGAACAGGCAATCAAATAGCGTCTCATTACGTCATATAGCAAGAATACGATCATGGCCACATACCAACAAAACGAGAAGTTGAAACATCTTGTTGACAACGACTCCTCCTTCTTGTGGAAATGAAACGCTCTTTGATTGCAATGAGAGCTAGAGGGATGCCAAATAATGACCAATGCTGAGCAGCGACGTGCAATCAAGGCATTGGAATACGACCCAATCTATGTAGCTCCAACTTCCTATAAGGTGTTGACTACCCTTCGTAATCAACCCCTGGAAGAATACATTAAGGGACATCCTTATTTAGATCACATCCTCACTGAGGAGGAGCTGCACATTGCTAGCCAAGTGGACTTTGGCGATTTTCTTGCTTGATGTCCTCACTTATGTTATGCATGTAGCCATTTGCCCTTTGGACATGGACAACTATGCTGATTTAGAATATAACCTGAATTTCTATGCTTGGCTCATGCAAAAATAAAAACTAAGATGTGCTGAAGGCCCTTCATCCTCTAACCCTCTAATCCTAGGAAGGATTATTCTCATTTCAAAAGGGGGAAGGGGGTAAGGTGAATCAAAATCAAATCAAATACCTAAGGAAATAAGAAAATGAAAAACACATCTTAAAAGCCTCAATCCACATCTAAGAACATAAAAGGAAGGAAAACATTAAATAGTGATTGAGGAAAATGTCACAAACTTTGAAATAAAGCTTGGAAGGTAAGTCTATTTCTGTACTAAAAACATTTTAATTCAGCAAGCATGAAGTTTTTTCTTCTAGCAAGTGACTATTTTGAAAAGCACTAATGACAAACCATGGCTTATGATAGAAGCTGAAGATGTTGCAGCAAGACCGAGCCCATCGCCTTCCCTTCACGAAAGAGGAAAGAGCAAAGTACGGCCTCTTTCTTGAAAATTGGGCGTACAACCAGCTCAAATTCAGGAGCATTCACAACATCGAAGAGATGGTGACGAGTGAGGAAGCCGCCAAGAGGATTGTAGACGAGTGCAACCTTGCCAAGTACATCAAAAAGTTTGGACAAGAGCTTGCCACACTAAGTGTTGTTGAGAATAAAAAATGATGCTTGCCCATAAGTGGCTTTGTATGAGAGAGAGACGATGATGTATGCTCTAGGAAGAGATGTCTAAAATCCCATAAGCATAGAGAGGAAAAGTGGTACTATCCAAAAAGCTATCAAGGCATGTATTTGACACTCATTTCTATATAAAGGACAAATCATATTGAGTCACCCAAGATTGTGTTTATGAGTCCCCATGTTGATATTCCCACCAAGGAAAAAGGTGGATGCCAGGGGAGACAGTGGGACAAAAGAGAGGTGACCCTCCCTCACTATCGAAGATCCCAAAGGGGTGCAACCAACCAACTCGAGGGGAGCTTTGCCCACCTCTCGGTGATTCGGAACTTGTGTAGGGAGCATGTCCTACTGTTTTATCCCTCACATAGGTACATTGAGTGGAGAACTGAAGATTGAAGTGTTTTCAAAAACTCAAGTACCTTCACGAGCAAAACAGGGACTTTACGAGACAATGTAGGGTATTTACAGGTCCTTACAGGTACAAACTTCAATATTGAAGTATAGGTGCAAGTAGTACAGGGTGCCCATAGTTCCTACTTAGCCTTCTACAGGGTTTTGTAGCCATTTGGAACTACTATTTTACATTATAGGTGGAAATAGGGCATTCATTAGTTGAAACATGGTGCAGGCCTGGACAGTTTAGACTCAAAGATCGAATTGCAAAATTTTCTGTCCTAAACCTGTTATAGTGTGCTATAGCTTATCTTAAAGAGGGCATCCTTGGCTTTGATTTGAATTAAACAGTTTTGGAATCAGACTTCCTAGCTCAAGCTATAACCATTTTTCTGGCAGGGGTACTGCAGGATTGCACTGTTATGGTAGGGCATAAAGGCAAAAATAAGGTCTAGGATGATTACGCTCAGCAAATCAGAGATTCTATGTTGGAGAATATACCCCAAGAGAGCCCTAAAGAGCCCCAAGAGCATGGAGAAATCAGTGCACTTAATAATACCTTGTGTGCACATGAAAGAAGGTATACCCAACATCATGAGGACCTATTATCAAGAATGGAGTAGATGGTTTTGTCCTACTAATCAAACGAAATCTTTTATTAAGAAATTAGTGGATTCAACTACTTAAACAAAGGCTTCTATTAACAAGTTAGTAGAATTTAATGCTCAAATAATAGCTCAATTCTCCCAATGGATGCAAATGCAAATGGGATCTAAAGAAGTAAAGGAGAAAGCTTATTCAAGCAATGAGCCCTCAATCCCACTTTAGCCACCTAACCAAAATGGTCAAGTCATGGAATTATTAGATGAAGGGGTATCCCAAATAGCCAATATGAAGTACGTGAGACTTCACAAAGACATGATGACTATTTGGGCAGCTTGAATGGTGCCAACTCCCAAGCTCTTGGGATGAATACCCAACTTCCTAGAGGTCCTCTACCGAGACAGGAAGGTTTCATATTGGTTCTTAGCCACCTATTGGGAGAGTTCCATCACATTTTGGGGATTCAAGTACTCATGACCAATCTATTTTGGGAAAACAACCCCTCCATGAAAGAGAGGTGAAAGATAATATCATTTTGGCCAAGTTCAATGGTCAGTCATCTTCACCATTTGATCTAGAAGAGTGGACCTCCAAATTGGAATCTTACTTTGACATATATTCCTAAAACTAATGATATGAAGATTCATTTTGCTTTCGTACATTTGGAGGGATTTATGCATACTTGGTGGAGGTATATTAAAAAGGAAAGCATAATTGTAGAGAATTGGGAAGCTTTTAAGACACTTATAGCTGAAGTCTTTGTCTCCCCTCGAAAAAGAGAAATTGGCATGGAGATGGTATGGTTTAGAGCAAAGAGGCCTAAGTGTAAGAGAGTATACTAACCAATTTCTCAATCTAACCATGTATGTAGAGAGCATCAGTGTGATGAGGCTAAGCTCCACAAGTACATGTATGGCTTAGAGCCATCCTTGTCAACTAATGTCATGGCACAAAGCCCTACTTCTCTTTTTAAAGCTATTGAGCTTGCGGAGTACTATGGAAGGAAATAGTGAGTCCTCATTTCGGCCTGGTTTAGGACAACCAAGGATTGTTTTAAAATAGCGACAAGTTGGTAATGTTTATGGCAACAATCATGCGCCAAGTGGAGGCTTAAGGGTGCCAACTTATCCACTGTTCAATGCTTCAAGATATCAAAGTAATTTCAGGACAGTAAGTAGTCCTAGAGTTGACGTCAAACAAGGGGACAACAAGTCTAAATCTATTTCAGCCAATATGAATCCCAAGTCTATTCATATGGACCTTTACAAAGAAAGAAAGGAAAAAGGCTTACGCTTCAAGTGTGGGGAAAAGCATACACCTGATCATGCCACAAAGTGTGTATACAAAAATGCCAAAGCCAAGTTTCATAGTATGTTAGTCTTCGAGGATTCTAAAGATGAAATTGATGAGGTCAATGCAATTACACCTAATGCTAAAAATGATGATCTTGAGGAAGAAGTTGGGCAAGAGTACTTTTATGATTCGTCTGACTCTTTTCCTTTTGATCCAGGTGGGAGTGTTTCTTTTGACCTAGCTAGGACTTATCATGAGCCACTTGTTGCCACTAGTTGTTCCATTTCCGTGGATGCTTGGATAGGTTCTAAGAGCCCTGATACACTCCGTATTAAGGGTAACATTCATGGGAAGATTGTGTTCATTTTGATAGATAGTGGCAATGCGCACAGTTTTGTGAATAAGTCCATTATGGACAAGCTGAATTGTCTTCCCCCACTGACTTACAATAGCCCATAAGAGTTCAAGTGGCCAATGGTGAAGAAGAAATCAACACACAAATATGCCCACAGGTTTGTTTACAGCTGACTGAAAATTTTGAAGCAAAAGTAAACCTGATTACCTTGGAAATGGGGCCTATAGATATTGTACTCAGTTGTGATTGGTTAATGATGTTAGGCAAAGTCACTATGGATTTCTCATAGTTATATATGTAGTTTATCTTTGATGGATAGCTCATCCATTTATAAGGAATCCCTAGTAGATCAGATTTTTAGCTTATCACCATTCAACAACTCAAAAGGAAGTACAAGAGGTGTTCACATATATTTGTTTTGCATTTGAATAAAGAGATTGAAGATCAGCCCATAAATTCAACAAGTCATCGAGCCTTGAAAGCTCTTCTTGAGGAGTATAGGGATTTGCTTGAAGTGCTTACTTCATTGCCTCCCAAGAGAGCAGTAGATCACCCTATTGATTTGGAGCCTAACTCAAAGCCAATCAATAAGGCACCCTATAGATTGTCCAAGTGTGAGCGAGAGGAAGTAGTCAAGCAAATCAAGGAACTTCTTGAGATGGGATTCATTGAACCTAGTTCTTCATCCTATGGATCTCTAGTCTTATTAGTAAAAAGGAAAGATGGATCTTTCAGGAGGTGTATTGATTACAAGGATCTTAACAAGATCATAGTGAAGAACATGTATCCAATATCCAAGATTGATGATTTTCTTAATGAGCTTATGGGGGCTAGATTCTTTACGAAGATTAATTTGAGGTTAGGGTATCATTAGATTCACATGTGACAGGGTGATGAGATCAATACTACTTTTAGGACTGATTGAGGGCTCTATCATTTCCTAGTGATGCCATTTGGGCTTACAAATGCTCCAGCTACCTTCCAAAGTCTGATGAACAAGATTTTGTAGCCTTTCCTCTTTTAGTTTGTCTTAGTCTTCTTTGATGACATTTTGATTTACAGTAAGACCCTTCAGGACCACGTATCACACATGAGGAAGGTTTTTGATGCTTTGAGACATCACAGACTCTTTGCTAAGGAGAAAAAATATTCTTTCATGCAAATTGAAGTGGAATACTTGGGACATATTGTTAGTAAAAAAGGGATACAAGCTGACCCCAAGAAGGTGCAATGTATTAAAGATTGGCCAACATCTACTACTACTACTTCTCTTAAGGATTTCTTGGTCTATTTTCATTCTATTGCCGATTCATCAAGCATTATGTGGCTATTGCAACTCCTTTGATTGATAGGTTGAAGAAGAATAAGCTTTTTTTGGGATGCTCTTGTAACTAGTAGCTTCAACTAGTTAAAGGAACTTCTTACTTCTGCTCCTATTCTAGTATGCCCGGATTTTTCGAAGGACTTTACCATACAGTGTGATGCTAGTGGTTGAGGCATCGGGGTTGTTTTGTTACAGAAGCATGGAGTGATTGTCTTTGAAAGCCGTAAGCTTACAGATAAAGAAATGGCCATGAATGTTTATGACTAAGAGATGTTGGCTATCTTGCATGCAGTAAAGAAATGACACCATTATTTGTATGGTAGCCGATTCAGAGTTTAGAGTGATCATAGGGTCCTTAAGTATTTCCTCACTCAATCCAATCTTACTCCTAAGCAGTGTAGGTGGATAGCTACACTGCAAAATTATGATTTTGACATCACTCATACGAGGGGCAAAGACAATATAGTGGCCTGATTCTCTTTCTCATATGTGGGCTTGCAAAGTTTCAGCAATGGCTGAGCTACATAATGATTGGATTGAAGAACTATAGGAGGCTTATCTTTTGGATGAAGATCTCAGCCATATTTTTCAAAAATTACAGCAAGGTCTCATAGAAGATAACTCGCATTATCAGCTTAAAAAAGGCCTTATCTGGTTAAATGGCAAGATCGTCACTCCCTCTACCTCTTCTTTTACACAGAAAATTATGGAGGAGTTGCATTCTTCGTCTTTAGTTGGACATCTTGGAGTTTTCAAGACCTATGATAGGATCAGAAAAAGCTTCTATTGGAAAGGGCTATGTAAAGATGTTAAGGACTTTGTCATGAAGTGTATGCCTTGTCAGCTGAATAAGGACAGCACCCATAAGCCAAGTGGTTTGTTGTAGCCATTACCCATTCCTACAGATAAATGGACGTACATTACCATGGACTTCATTACTAGTTTAAAAAGGGATGGAATAGTATATATATGGTGGTAGATAGATCACCAAGGCAGCCCATTTCATTCCAACCAAGACCTAGTTTACTACTTCTCAAGTGGCCAGTTAGTTCATGGAGTAGATTTTTAGACTACATGGATTACCACAGGTGATTGTTCATGATAGAGACTCAAAGTTCATGAGTAACTTTTGGTAGGCAGTATTCACATCCATGGGCACTAAATTGGCTCCTTCTATGGCCTATCATCCCCACAGGATATAAAAGGAGAGGACATGTAATTTTTCTCATCTTTTGACACATTAATCATTATTGCCCTTATTCTCTTCACCTTGCTCTCAGCTTCAATGGCTTCTTTCTCTTTCTTGTCTTTCTCTCTCTATTTCTAGTATTTCTCTCTCTTTTGCAATCTTCTGTCTCCTCTTTCTCTCCTTTTAATTCACTTCTTGACAAAATTTGTCTCAAAAAAGGTGGTTACTAATATTCCTCTTTTTGGCCAAAGAAATTTCTAACACCCTTCTCTCTCTCTCTCTCTCTCTCTCTCTCTCTCTCTCTCTCTCTCTCTCTCTCTCTCTCTCTCTCTTTCTCTCTCTCTACATGTGCTGCATGGTCCTCTCTCCACATGGACCTTCCATGTGCTTTGATTGCTCCTCCTACCCTTCCACCAACTCCCTTGCCAACCCTGTTTACCCCCCATTCTTCGTGTGTGTGCATGTGTGCGCTATTTTTGCTATTTATTAACTGTAGAGATATGTGGCTAATATTAGATAATAATATTTGTTATTTATTAATATATATTAACTACATATAATCTAATATATGTTAACATTAATATGTTTATATGCTAATATAAAAAATAACTTATTGTACCAAATTTGATATCAATATTTTACTAATATATTGATATTCATATTCATATTGTAAATACGTGTGCACAAGCAGGTGCGGACACATACACGCACACACGCACGTGCACGCACACGCACATGCACATGCACATGCACACCCACACCCACACCCACCCACCCACCCACACACACACACACACACACACACACACATACACATATGTATATATATACATATATATATATGTATATATATACATATATATATATATACATGTATATGTATATATATACATATATATATACATATATATGTATATATATACATATACATGTATATATATATATATGTATATATATACATATATATGTATATATATATAGAGAGAGAGAGTCTAAAAAAAGTTACAAGGACACCCCTACTTACGCATGCTCTCTCTCTCTCTCTCTCTCACACACACACATACACACACACACACACACACACACACACATTAATATATATATATAAATATGTATTAATATATATTATAAGTATTAGTAATAATGATATTATTATATTAAAATAATATATCAATATATCAATATAATATTAGTATTATATTAATATAATATTATACAAATAGTGATTTTTCATACATTGATCATGTCCTCTCTCTCCCTCTCCCTCCCTCCCTCCCTCCCCCTCTCTCTCTCTCTCTCTCTCTCTCTCTCTCTCTAATATTAGCAATCAAGGTATGGCCTTGTGTATGTGTGCATGTGTGTAGTTCACTCTGTCTCACTTTGTGTATGTGTGTATGTGTGTAGTTCACTCTGTCTCACTCCATCTAGCACACACACACACATACACACATGCTCTCACACACACACACACACACACACACACACACATTAGTATATATATATAAATATGTATTAATATATATTATAAGTATTAGTAATAATGATATTATTATATTAAAATAATATATCAATATAATATTAGTATTATATTAATATAATATTATATAAATAGTGATTTTTCATACATTGATCATGTCCTCTCTCTCCCTCTCCCTCCCTCCCTCCCTCACACACACACACTCTCTCTCTCTCTCTCTCTCTCTCTCTCTCTCTAATATTAGCAATCAAGGTATGGCCTTGTGTATGTGTGTATGTGTGTAGTTCACTCTGTCTCACTCCATCTAGCACACACACACACACACACACACACACACACACACACACACACACACACACACTCACTCACTCACACACACACACACACACACACTCTCTCTCTCTCTCTCTAATTTTAGTAATCAAGGTATGGCTTTGTGTGTGTGCGTGTGTGTGTATCTCTGTAGTTCACTCTCTCTCACTCCATCTAGCATGCTCTGTGTGTGTGTGCATGTAGTACACCCTCTATCAATTTGTCTAGGATGTTGTTTGTGTATGTGTTGTGTAGAAATCTATGTGGGTTGATGTGAATCCCAAGTTACAATAATAACTTAATATCATGATAGCATAAATTTGAAGAGATAAGACTACATCACTCTTTTTGTGGGTGAGAACTCAATATCATGGCAGTAATATAGTTCAAGAGATAAGACCACATTACACTTTTTGAGGGTGAGAATGTGTGGGATAAGGCCTTGTTTGACAAATGATGACTTAGAAAGCTTGCTCCTTAAATAATATACAAGAGTGCTTATCAAGGTCATACATGACAATGGTGTTGAGGGCATGACATTTGGCAAAAATGAAATCAATATTGGGGAAAACTAAATTACGCAATGGCCAATTGAGCTAGTGGTAAATAGCTACTTTCTCAAAGTTAAATAAGCACACATATTCCTTGCCTATCCTTACTTTTTCTGGATGAGTGTAGAAAAGTAAGCAATGATCAAATGAGTTCTCAAAGGGGGTCAAGGTGGATAGTTTGTAGTCTCTCGAGGCATTATACAGGAAGGAGAAAAGGAATGTTTACCGCAACACAGAGGAGCGGGAAAATGGAGCAGAGGAGTGGGAAAATGGAAGAAGGAGATAACCGAAAGGGCATAGAACAAAGGAAGGAAAAGGCGCCCCAGATGGAAGTCAAACATTGAAAATTTTGAATGACGACCTCTCAGAAGGCCCCAATGTCGCCTCGAGAAAAGAAAAGAGTAAAAGCGCATCATTAATTGTGAAAGCGCTCTCGAATCCTTGTAAAAGAGTGCTAGGCTCACTCCTGTGCAAATTATATGTACTAGTTGGGAATGGGATAAGTTAGAATGGTGGGAAATAGGAAAAGAGAGCCTAGGCTAATGGCCGGTCGTGTAAAAAGTGGGGATGACTGCCCAAAAAGTAGGGCATGTATATAAGGTTCAAAAGTGAATGAGAAGCTCATTCTTGTGTGTGGCCAAAGCTTCTTCTTCTTCTTCTCTTTTTTCTTGCTTGTGCTTGAGTGAGGGATTGAGGGAGTGTGAGGGAGTGAGTGTGTGAGAGTGAGGGATCGTGGAGAAGAAGCTCCTTCATCTTCCCTTCTTCCCTTCTCTTCTCTTCTCTCGTGCAACTATGGAAGATGGAGCTTGACGGAGAGGGCTCGAGGTTGCTTGAGCTTGCCGCAAGGATCGTGGAGCTACTAGAGTGCAAGAGAGAGGAGGGAACTCGATCGAGCATCAAGGTAAGCTCACTACACCCGTAAGATAAGCATTATGGGTCGGCTATGTGAGAGGTAGCCATGGCCGCTCGGCTTGAAACACTTGATCAATAAGCGGTCCGTAGGTCTCGGGGTAGAGCTCCATAGCTCCCCATCATTTTGGTTCCATTGCTGGGACAAACGGAATCGAGCCTTGAGCACCGCACGCATCGAATCGAGCATAAAAGTAGGGTTTGCAGCCCGAACCAGTGCTCGAGATAGTTAGGAGATTTAGGAGGTTTTAATCCTTGGAGCAAGTAAGTATTTTGATTTGTTGTTGAATATTAGAGTAGGACTATCCATCTCGATCTTTGGTTTTGATTTTTGTTGCATTGGGTTAAGATTAGGATAGGAAAAAGAAGGAAAACAGAAGGGTTTTGCTGCTGCTAGAAACAAGGAAATAGGGGCATAGATTCAGATTTCTGGCTGGAAGAGTGTGAGGGATTAGTTTCTGAGGTTATAGCAGGCTGGGATGGGGCAATAAGAGGCCCAGGGAACCAAGAAAGACCACATTTGACATTCTGCCTTGTGAGAAGAGAGTGAGCTTGAGAGCCAGTAAGAGAGAGAGAGAGAGAGAGAGAGGGAGAGAGGGAGAGAGGGAGAGAGGGAGAGAGAGAGAGAGAGAGAGAGAGAGAGAGAGAGAGAGAGAGAGAGATGTAGAGAGATCTTTGGAGTGCCGATCGATTCAAGTGCCACAGTGATTCCAGGTATTGCCTGGCATTTTCCTTGTATTGTTTTGCACCTATTTGGAAGGCATGGGATGATTCCATGGAGTAGGCATTGGGTTTGAGGCATCATGCGCAACCCGCAGGCAATCGTCTGCGCTGTTGGACCAGTCCGTTCGATTCCCAAAATAGGACCACCTGATTTCTGGAGTCAGTTCGTTCGACTGCGAGAATCCGACCACCTTGTCCGATCTGATTCCCAAAATCGGACCCAGTGCCAAAATCGGATCACGTGTCCTATTCCTAGAATTGGACCCCTCGACCCATCGCAATAGTCGAATTCCCCTGTCCGACTAGGGAAATCAAACCAAAGTAAATTTTGACCACCCTGTTTGAGTCTCAAAGTTGGATTAACTGCGATAATTGGACCACTGTTCCTAGTGTGAAAATCGGACCAGCCCGTCCGATTTCCAGAATCGGACCACTTCACCAGAACTTAAAATAGAGGGTTTTTAAACCTGCCCTACAGTCCTGGCCACTCTGTTCACATCTTTGACCCCCTGGAAACCCAATTTAGCCCTTAGAAGCCAGAGACCAGACATGATAATCGAGGATTCACCCCAAATAGCTAGACACTAAGTAGACCGAATTTAGAACTTGACTTGACTTTCGGTAACCAACCAACCAACCTTGAAGCAGAATAGAGAATGCAGCATGGCCTTTCAGTAAGACCTTAGATAAGCCAGAACCTACGCTTAGAGCCATATCAAGCTACAAACGTGAGGGGAAGAGTGGAGGTTGCATTGAAAATTGCCTGCATTGGCACCTCACTTTTGATTTCATCACCAAAGGTGCACTACAAGAAAAGAAAAAGCATGTTTTCGCACTGAGCACTAGAAAGCACGAAGCACAACTTGTGAATAAGATTGACAACTACTTTCAATAACAAGGAACTCATTAGGAGATATAATAACATCAAGGAACCCACTATTAGGAGAAGATTCCAAAACATAGTTGGATTCCTGAGAGCCCCATCAGTAGGACCCTAAGAGGACAAGAAGATCCACAAGCGACAACTTTGCCCACCTTAAGGACCTCTTTATCAAGAGATTCTCTCAGGTAGGGTACTCTGACAATCTCATCGTCCGGTTGATGAATGTCAATCAGAGGGAAAAGGAAGACGCAAGGGACTATGTCACTCACGTGCGTAGCCTCTTCAAGAGGATCCCTACCAATGAGTGACCTAACGAGAAGGCTGCATCTATCATGTTTATAAATGGAATTAGAAGCGAGGAGCTCTACAAGGCTTTGGTTAGTAACTCCACTCTACACCGGGACATGTCAGCTAGAGTCTTTGAAGAGGCAATAAGGCTGGACGATCAGCTTAGAGAGTGAAGCATGAGGAATACCAGTCGGGAAAGTACAAGTCAAAGAGCTCCAGAGCGGTCAACAGTTTCAGGAGAGAGGGAGAACTCTAGCATATGGGATAAGGGAAAGAATGTTGACCAAGGCCAGGAGAGCTGGCTGAGGTGAGAATGGAGCTTGCATGATTGCAAGACCAAATGAGGAAGCCTGTGTGCTTGCATGTGCAGTGTATACACTGTGGCGGTAACCACCTCCCAGCCGAGTGCCAAGATCCTAGATCTAGGCCGTGCTCGAACTGCGGTAGATTCGATCATGATGCATTACATTGCAGATTGCCAAGGAGATTCCCATATGCGCAGCAATATAACCCTCCATACTTAGACAACAGGCCACCTAACCTCTTTGGCAAGGGAGCCCAGTTGGCGCTTCCAGCACCAAATGATGCAAGACTAGAGATGAACCCAACAAGCATACCCAGACCACCAGGGCCCTATGTAACCCATCCACCGATTGACACTCCTGTTCACTATGTGGAAGAACCTAGTGAAGAGGAGACCTATGTGAACCCATACATATCCTATGATGAGGAAGGCAACCCAGACTTGATGGACTACCGACCAGTACCGGTGATGGCGCTAGGTAGAGGAAGAGGTAGAGGCTTTAGAGGATCAAGCCAAGATCCAATCTCATGCTAGACTTGCGGTCATCTAGGCCATATTTCATCACGCTGCCCTGAGAGGGAACATGCAAACAAGGACAAAGCTGACCTTCGATGCACCAAGTGTGGAATCACACACCTATTTCATGACTGTCCTAGATGGAAGCCATCAACTAGTTCTACCAATGTGCCCTTAGTACCCTTGGGGCTATTCGGTGTGGAGACCTTTGACAGCGAGGATACGCCCATCCCATTACATGTCATGATGTGAGCACAGACAAAACAGGCAGGCATATCATTACTTGGGCCAAGTAACCTGGATGCAGCCTTGTCAGGAAAGAAAAGCCCGAGGAGAAGGAGGAAGAGAACAGATGCAAAGATTACCCTTAAGACTGAGGGAGCTAGAATGCTAGTGATAGGAAAGAGGGTCATTGATGCAGAGGCAGAGACCTCAGCTCCTATGTCAGCAGAACTAGGGAGTGCCAAGGTAGGGGAATATCCCCACCCCAAACGACAACTCGAGGCTATAGCCAAAGTCAAGGAGTGGGTCAAGGACGCCCAGGAACACCTTAAGGACGTAGAGCCCATACTGGAAGACCAAATTGAAGATCTCTCTAGTGTGAGTACACCCGTTTCACAGTCGCGACCTCAATCGGGGAACGCACCCACACCACATGGGATGCCACAGAGGCAAGACCAGGAAGAAGCATGTCAGAAAGCTAACTAAGACATGTGGCCAAAGAGTGCTGACCAAGGAGGAAGGCAACCACCTAGCAACCTCCTCACCACTTTAGTAACCACTCCAATAACCGTGAGCCTAGGAGATCTGCTTCAGCAGCACCCTTCCTTATGGCAAGAATTGAAGTATTGGATGGAGGGAAAAGAGGAGCATACTTCCGCTAACTTGCAAGAGCAGGACGCAATCGCGTAGATTCCAAGCCTAACGCTACACTCAGTTCCAAGGTCATTGCACGTCAATGCTTTCTGGGAAGGCACTGAGATGCATGTAGTCTTACCTATCTTAGCCTTGGGGGATGTAATGCGAAAAGGAATCGTAGACACAGGCACCGTTGTCAGTGTCTTGAGCCATGCAATTCTACAGGCCTGGGGAAACCCACCTATGGAAACTGCCAGGTTTAATGTCACATCGACTAATGGAATGAAGGTCAGACCATTTGGGGTCTTAAAGAACTGGCTAGTGAAGGTCGCAAGGGTGCAATTTTCTGTGAACTTTATTGTCATGAAGGGATTTGACTATGACATACTGCTAGATGAGGAACGCGCGAGTTATTGAAGATTGGGGTAACAATCTCATCTTCTTGGGGAATAGAACAGAAGTGGTAAGGGTTGAGATGGATACCTGGAAGACTATCCCAGCCGACCTTGATGCTATCTCAACCATGCTAAAAGGTGATGCACAGGCAAGCAAACCTTATGGGTCATTGACCAAGTACATCACTTGCCCTGAGGATGAGCGAGATTGGATGCACGTCTTGGCAACCGTTGACCTACCGTTCTCAGATGAGGAAGAGCTATATAGGCAATCTGCTAAATCCCCAAGCATGCCAATAAGGGAGCCCATCGTGCCACTCTGCATGATGGCAGAAAGCTCACGTAACCCAGGGAAACCGGTCTCATTCCATATTCCTACCAACAAGCTCGAGCTTCAGGGAATCATAGAGTACATGATCGATAAATTGAAGGGCAACGTGGCTACCAATCTAAAACCCCTAAGCGATCTTTTGGCTAAGCCTGAGTGGAAATGGACCAAAATTCACGATCTTAACCTATTATACAATTGGGCTTTAATCACTAACAAAAATGAGATTGGAGAGAAAAACCTGGGGGATGACAAGTAGTCAGAGGGGCAAGACTCTGATGATGAGGAGTATGACTACCGCTCTACTGGAGACGAGAGTGAAGAAGAGTTAGACACGATAGAATATGACACTGAAGGGAGAGCGATCGAACAAATCAAGGCAGACTCTAGGCCTAGAAGGGAAAGGGCAGGCTGGAAGGAAGGAGGAGACATGCGGATGGAGTGCGATAGATCCTGGTTGGAGCATATAGGAGCCATGGATTACGAGCAGGCAGGAGTGGCGCAACCATTGGTAGTTCCAGTACTTAAGACGGATACCCCTACTGAATTATGACCCCCTGACAAAACTCCTTCCTTGAGCGAGGGATGTGAGTTTGACTCGGAGTCAGAAGTCAGTACGAAGAGTGACCTCGAAATACCCCAACTCTCTAAGGTCAGATGCACCAAAGGGGACTTGCCAGTCCACCTAAGGCGCAGACGACTAAAGGAGGAGACCAGGAAGTGAAATAAGGACTCATAAGTAGAAAAGCAAAAGAAGTCGCAGGATCTCCCCAAACGCTTCACAAAGTTTAAGAAGGGTGATAGAGTGGTGATTCTGCTAGAAGCAAAGAGACAAGGGCAAACCAGTGAGCCAATTGAGGGACCCGCCAAGGTCAAGGAAGTCAACTTGGCAAGGGAAGGTGAGAAGCCTCGACTTGTGTGCATTGCTGGCGACTTGACCAAGGATGAGGAGGCTAAACTTGTTGCTCTCCTCCGAGAGTATGTCAACGTGTTTGCCTGGTCCTTGGAGGAACTTAAAGGAGTCGATCCTAGGGTTGTGACCCATAATATCCCAATGGTTCTAGATGCGGTGCCAACAAAGCAATGACCTTACCCTATGGATCCCAAAAATGCCCATGCAGTGAAGGAGGAAATCGATAAGCTCATGAAGGCGGGATTTATATATGAGATTGAGCACACAGATTGGGTATCACCTATAGTGATTGTTATGAAAAAGAATGGTAAAATTCGAGTGTGCATGAATTACAAGAAAGTTAATGCCGTTACGAAGAGGGACAACTGCCCCTTACCGTATACCGAGCACATGCTAGAGAGGGTAGGAGGCAAAGAACCCTACAGCTTCTTGAATGGCTTCTCTGGCTATAATCAAGTGCAAGTGCACCCTGATGACATGCACAAGACTGCCTTCACCACAGAGTGGGGTGTATTCGCCTACATCGTTATGTCCTTTGGGCTAATGAATGCGCCTGCGATCTTCCAACGATTAATGTGCACCATCTTCAAGGATATGCTTAGATGCGAGCTAGAGGTGTTTGTAGATGACTTATGCGTACACTCTAGTTGGGCCGAACACTTAGAAAAGTTGAGAGCTGTCTTTGAACAGTGTCGGTTATACAACCTCTCGTTGAACCCCTTAAAGTGCTAGTTCTGGGTGAAGCACGAATGTATCCTAGGGCACGTAGTGTCAAGGAATGGCATTGCCACCGACTCCTCAAAAGTCAGGGTCATTGTCGACCTACCACCACCCATTAACTACAAGGGTGTTCAGTGTTTCTTAGGCCATACGGGATACTATCGACGCTCTGTACTGAATTACGCATTGATTGCTAGACCATTGTACAAGTTGCTGATCGTATTCGAGTGGACTGAGGAATTCCAGCATGCATATGAAGGGTTGAAGAAGGATCTCACCACTGCACCAATCTTACGAGCCCCAGACTGGAGCATAACATTCCATGTACACATAGATGCCTCTAAGTTTGTTATTGGAGCTGTTCTATGCCAGCCTGGTGAGCATAACCTAGATTACCCCGTGAGTTTTGCTAGCAGGAAGCTCACTGAAATGGAGATGAACTATTCCACTACATAAAGGGAAGGGTTAGCCATAGTGTTTGCTGTGAAAAAATTTAGGCATTATCTGTTGGCCACCCCCTTCGTCTTTTTCGTTGACCATCAAGCCGTGCTTTATCTTATGAACAAGCCATGCGCTACAGGTCGCATAGCTAGATGGTTACTTCTCTTGTTGGAATTTGATTTTTCTGTGGTTGTACGTAAGGGAAAGCAGCACTACATGGCTGATCACATGTCCCGCATACCCACAGGAGAAGCTGTTGGACAAAGCATACCTGATGACCTACCGGACGCTCATCTCTTTGGCCTGTCTAGTGAAAGAGACTTGTTTAGGGCCGATCTGACGCCATATTGGGCTGATGATGTAGTTTAAGTTCTAGAGAACAGTCTGCCTGAGAGACCTATTGAGAAAGCTAGGCTAAGGAGACTTATCTTAAAGATCTAGCCATATCAACTGATCGCCGGCCAACTCTATAGGCTAGGACAAGACAGTTTGTTGCGTAGATGTGTGTGTGAGCATGAGATGCACGATGTATTGAGAGAAGCACACGGTGGAATAGATGGAGGACACTTTAGTGGGGATACAACAACTCGTAAGGTGCTACAATTCCAACTATGGTGGCCCACCCTATTCCGTGATGCTGCTAAATTTGTAAAACATTGCAATGAGTGCCAGAGGACTAAGGTGCCCACGCGCAAGGATAAGATGGAGTTGACCCCCGTAATAGCACGACAACCTTTTGAAAAATGGGGCATTTACTTCATTGGACCTATCAGTCCTACAACATAGTACTCCCAGGCACGCTACATCATTGTGGCAACTGATTACATGACAAAGTGGGCAGAGGCAAGAGCCACTAGGAAGAACGATGCTAGAACCACTGTGAAGTTCTTGTGGGAGCAGGTCCTTTCATGTTTTGGTTGTCCAATTGAACTAGTAAGTGATCAGGGCACGCACTTCATTAATGAAGTGATATCCCACACCTGCTCTCAACCTTCTTAATAATTCATAGAAGATCCTCTCCCTACTACCCTCAAGCAAATGGCCAAGTAGAATCCACGAATAAAATCCTAGTCAACGTGCTCACTAAAATAGTATCCACATCATGAAGTGACTGGGATAACAAATTAATGGCGGCCTTGTGGGCCTATCGTACAGCTTATAAGACGGCTATCGGACAGACTCCCTTTAGGCTGACTTATGGAATGGAGGCCATTCTACCCTTAGAGTTTTTTGTCCCTAGCTTAAGGATAGCAGCCCAGGAGCATTGGGAGGGAAGAGAGGCTTGGACTAACCACTTGGTGGAGTTAGAGCTCACAGAGACTCGAATCTTAGCCACCCATGCTCTGATTTGTGAGAAGGCACGAAGAAAGATGTGGTTTGACAAGCATGTCAAACAACGCAACTTTGATCAGGGGGACCTCATTCTACTATACTCTGTGAAGGGTCACAAATAGAAAATGAAATTTCGAGCACTAGGACCTTTCCAAATACGTACAATTAGTAGAGCAGGCAATGTTGAATTAGAGACTCTCGAAGGTGAAGGAATAGGCTTCTTCAATGGCAGTTGCACGAAAAAGTACTATCATCCTCCCCATCTGTTGCACGAGCCACCTATGCTTGAAGCCCCTGTCAACGTCTGCATGGCCACTATTATCGAACTGACAGATCAAGACGAGGAAGCAGTGGCACCCACCTACCTACGCATCACGGTCACTGCAGAACGGACGTATTCTTTTGATGCCTTGATCGACGAAGGTGTCGACTATAATATCTTGATGCATGACCATTGGACATGCATTGGTCAACCTAAATTACAGCCCACAAACGCTAAACTCAGCCCATTTGGGGGGAATACTTACTCACTCTTAGGAAAATGCAAAGTGGCTGTCTCTATTGAGTCTGAAAGTATACCAGTCCTCCTTTATGTGTTGCCAAACACTAAAGGGGCTGGTAATAAGTCACTACTAGGCCGCACTTTTAAAAAGCATACGAACTGCAATGTGGACTATAACCTAGATCGCATCCATCTTGCTATAGACAATGTGCGCATAGTGACTACTTTCAGCAAGGGTTATCTTGATCCTTCTACAATTGCAAAGCCACCGATAGAGACCCCTACGACCACGCCCATGAGCAAGCCTAGGGAGAAGGGCTGTGATATCTCGCCCCATGCCTAAACTGCTAGAACCAAGCCCACCAAGGCCATTCATAAGGCCAAAGAGTCCACGCTCATATGGGTGCCAAAACGACAAGGGCCACCTCCTTGTAAACCGTAGAAACGTGCTTCTAAATGCAAAAACTATCAGTCATAGCCTAAAAGGCAGCTCAGACACTATCGACATAGGCGCACTACCATGCCGTGTTGGATCCCCAAAGATCTCTTGCGAGCACAAGGATACTATGAGGGCAACCCCTAGATATGGGTGCCTAAGAGTGGACATTCAAGAGGCTCAACTCTAAGCAACCTCACTCCAGCTAGAGATGCTTGCACTTACTGGACCAGCATCGGTTGACACTAATGAATCCCAACTCATTTATCATCCAAAGCTAGATGCCCCAAAATTATCCAAGTCAAAGGAGGCGAGCACCCCCATGCCGGCTCAGATAGAATGCATCACACCTCCTGTGCCATTGGAGCCCCCTGCAGCATCTCAAAGTGCTTCTGAGTGCAAAGTCCCATTTGTGATGTTGGCAATGGAGTCACCACTGTCCAGCCCAATTGCACCATCACCACCAGCAGGTCTTAGGCCTTTGTATGAAAGACAATCTTTCCTTTCAGTGGCCAAGGATCTTGCTGAGACCTCGGGAGATGACGTAGTGACATGCATCAAGGAGTTAGATAACACCTTCACCACATTCGCTAGGAGCTATGAGAGGCTTGACCTAGGACTTCTTGATGAACCCCTTGTTTCTGATGTTCGTGCATTGCCATGCACTTGGGAAGACTACGAGTTTATGACCGTCAAATTCCCCAAAATTCCTGCCAAATTAATCGCTAATGGAGAAATCTCAAAGGAGCAAGCCGTTCTTAGAAGACTAATTACCTTGTACCACAAGCCTACTCACTCTACACCTGAACAAGAACTGGAGGAGCTCACACAGCTTGCTAGCTCTGCTTCTTCGTTCTTACAAACTATGGTATGCCCTGTGACTCCAATGGGAGAAAAAAGGTTGCTGTGTCATGACCAATGCCGAGCAAAGAAGGGCAATCAAAATAATGAAACACGACCCTGCTTATGTGGCACCTCTTTCGTTTAGGGTTTTGGCCATTACACGCAACATACACTTAGATGACCATGTGTTGGCCCACACTTACATTGACCAATTCCTCACGGAAGAGGAGTTGCACATTGCTAGTCGCCTCAACTTCGGGGACATCTTTCATGATGTCTTGACCTATATCACCCAAGCTTCCATACGACCATGCGAACTTGATTGTGATGCCCAGCTTGAATATAACCCTAACCTCTATACTTGGTTGTTGGCCAAGTAACTCACCCCACAAAGTCCATGTGAGCCCTCCTTCTCCCCTTGCTAATCCTAGGAAGGATTCCTTTAAAACTTAAGGAAAGGGGGGGGGGAGCAAAGTGAGAGCCAAGTGATGTAGCAAGATGTATAATGGATGAAAATGATCAACTTAATTCAAATAGGAAAGAATGCAAGGAGGAAATAGATGTTGCTTTTGAATTATTTCCAAGTTTCATGCCTCTGAAGCAACACGACAAATTGTCACACGCATTCTTTCTTGGGTTTTTGTTAGTGATGAGTCAATTCATAACGCTAATGTTGGCATGGTATAATGACAGGGACCTACCATGGCAGGATAGGGTAAACTTCCATTCACTGAAGAGGAGCTGACAAAGTATGGAATCAGTATTGAGACACGTGGATTTAGCCAATTCACGTTCAAACATACCATGAATTTAGACGAAGCCATCCTGGAAGAGGCGGCAGTGAAGGAGTTGGTGGACAAATGCAACCTCTAAAGGTACGTGGAAAAGGTCAGATAGGCTGTAGATTACAGCATGTGTGCTGACTTCTTAAGGAGCTTTGATGAAGGTAGGAGCTGTGGCACAGTCACAGTAAGGACTGGTGACCAGGAAAGAAGGGTGCAAGTGCCCCTTAATGCAACTATTGTCGAGAAAGCCTTGGGACTTGTGTCAAGAAGGAGAGGTACTCAAAAAGAGATGTATATACCATGATGGGAGTAAAAAAAGAGGACGTGCACATAGTGTATGGAATCAGTTTGGTTGATATTCCAGACCCCGCAACAAGGATGCAAGCTAAAATGGTCCACGCCCTTTTCTCAGGACACAGATACAATGCTTTAATAAATAGAATCGGGGTGCCATTGCTAGAAAGCATCGCTGCAGGAGTTCTAGAGGAGGTGGATTGGAATGGCTTTGTGCAGAAAACTATCAAGAGTTCAGCCGCGCTCCTGGCTCCAGCCACAGCGCCAGCTGATGGGGAGTCTCCTGCCTCTACTGCATGTTCCGCAAGAAAAAAGCCTGCCTCGAAAGCCTCTACAATCAGATATGGCGGTGTCCTGACGGCAATCATCGGTGAGGCTATCAAGGATGCCGATGTAGATGAAGAGCAAGCTGTGCATCAAAGCTCACCTCACCATGAGGAAGAAGGCTCGAGTGAAAACACAATAAGTGACAAAGGAGAGCCGGAGGTACCACCCACTCAAGCGGCTAAACCATGGAAGCAAAAGAAGACTGACAAGAGCCAGAAGAAGAAGGAAGAAAGACTGAGCAAGGAAAAGCGAGCCGAGGTGAAGAGGGCTCAAAGAGAGTCAAGGAGGATGGAGGAGGAACGAAGGAAAAAAGAAAAGGAAGAACTCGAAAGAATTAGAGAAGAGTCAAAGAGGACAGAAGAAAAGAGGCAAAGAAGGGTAGAGGAGGAAGCTGACGAGCTAAGAATGAAAGAACTTGCTGAGTCGGCAGAGGCCACTCATAGATCTATCGAAGAAACCCATGGGGGAGGAGAAATTGACCCTTTGAGTCCCCGCCATGAGGCTGAAGCAAGTGGCAGTGTGAAAGCGGCCCTAGTGGTTGTAGGCAATGGCAAGTCCCTGTTGCACCCTCTGCCTTCCTCCTTCATGCCAGTACCAACAACTGACACCACAACCACAACCACCCCGCAACCCATGCCCCCTCTAGACACGGCCCAACTGATAAGCATGATATAGTTACTTGTCAGTAAAGTGGCTGAGATTGTACCAGAAGCCAGAGCAAAAAGGCTCGCTGCCGCAGATCCCGAGTCTAGACAATATCCAAAAAGACAAAAGCTAGAGGCGTCAACCACTACAGCCCCTACTCCCATGCCACCCGGTGCCGACTACGACGCTTATGTGGCTGAGCTTCTAGCGCAATTGGAGAAGGCAAAAGAAGAAAAGAAGGTGGCCCTGGTGGAGCTAGAGAAAGAAAAGGAAAGTTCGGCAGCCTTAAGGCTAGAAGTTTCAAAGCAAGGAGCCAACCGAAGAAGGGAGGTGAAAGTGCTACAAGATCAGCTGGAAGCAAAGACCAAGGAAACCTAGGACAATGAGAGCTGCCTAAGACAAAGGCTGGAAGATGAAGAGAAAAACCTAGTGGCAGAACAACGGAGCCTGAAGTTACTAGTGCAGCAATATGCTGACTTGGAACAAAGAACTGCCAAGCTGGAAATGTACGGACAGATAGAAGCTCAAGAGGGCAAGCCAAGTGAGCGAAAGAGGATGCCACATATTTTTGGCTATGGTGTGACCTTGAAGAACAAGACAGATTGGAGAGAGAGATAGAGTTCCTAGAACAGGAAAGATCGGCAGTCCCCATAGCAGAAGCACAAAGACTGCAAAATGAGGCACAACGACTGCAAGGTGCATTGGAGAATGCAAGGGAGACATAGAGGCCCTCATGGCCATGGCCTTCACCCAAAGAAGGTTGCACCTTACAGAGATCCAAAGTCACGAGGAGCTTGTGCAAGAAAAGTCAGAACTAATTGCGGAGGCAGAAAAAAGATTCAGAATTCCAAATCAGGCAAAAGAAATTGCTGAATAGCTGGCTCAGAAATCTAGGGAAAGGAACCAACTCTGGTTCTTAACAAATGAGCAGCAGCAAGTCGTGACAACCTTGGCGAATAAGCTGGAGGAGGGAAGAAAGAAGATGAATGAGGGAGCCAGTGAGTGGGAAAAGAACAATTTTGAAAGAGTTAGGCATTTAACAGAAGGCTTGGTGGTGGTTGAGTGCGAGAGACTACTTGCGGAGTCTAGGGTAGAAGCTGCTAATGTATGCGCCAACGCACAACGGCAAGCCTTCCTCAGCACAATACTACATGTCACCTGGGCGGAGGGTAATGATTTAGTGGAGAGGGTAAGAAAGAAGCTAGAACTAACCACCCGAGAGCTAAAGTATGGCCTTCAAGAACGGGAGCTTCCAAAGCAATTGTCGAGAAGAATGTTGAAGAGGGTCCGGACTTTGAGCAAGAGGTTGAAGAAGAGCAACAAAGAATGCCTAGTCCGCCTCTACCAGACCTCCTGCCGAAGAGCCCGAAGATGCCCACATGCTCGAGCGCATTGTGGCAGCCAGAAGAAGAAGACATGAACTAGCAGAGGAAGCCCAATGTAGAGCACGATCACTGCCAAGACAATTCCCTGAAGAGCTGGTGCCGCTACGGGAGGATGCCCATCCTATCGATTGGCCTCAGGAATTGGTCATATGGCATGAATGGGAGTTCTATACGAGGCCATTTGAACTTTCATTTGCTTATCCACGCTCTCTGGACCGTGCATTTCCTCTAGGCATTCTAGCCAAGATCAAGGATCTGGCTAATGATCTTGCAAACAGGCGGATAGAGGAAAGAAGCCTCATAATAACCATATGGAGGCAAGAGCCTACAGACTACTGGCAAGACAAGGTAAACAGGGTTCCCAAAACTATCCAAGGCTATGAGGCATAGTCAAAGTGGCAGAGGAGGATTTGGGATACCAATTTTGATGCCTGGACCGCCTTCTGCAGCTCGCTCCCTGAAGAACGCAACGACCCCATCTACATGCCCTACCTCTGTAGGCATGGAGTTGACTATGATCGAAATATTCATGGGGATTTTGACTTTCCTAAAATATATAATGTTAATGCCCGGAGCCCCAAGGAATGCCTAGTCTTTAGGTTAGAGGATCTCCTCCCATCTATCAATCGCTTCCTCGTGGATTTTTCTTCTTGTCCAGATCCAACCTTCCTAACTACCTATAATTATCATAGGCTTATCAAGTTCCTACTAATGCAGAGACCCACAGCCGAGGAAGCCCACCTCCCTCCACTCTTTTTTTACATCAATCTAGAGATAGATAGTAGAGCCATAACTAGATTAATGATGAGGGCAACCCTGCTTCCCTCCTTTTTCCTAGAAATCTTAGAGGATATGAGTGATACCCGCTTCACGAGGTGCAATCATCCTTTCTTGTCATCCACATCTCTGAAGGCCGAGGCTGGTATTAAAGAATATCTACAAAGTCGCGCATTCCTATCCCAATGCTTGCGACCGCCTCATAATCCAACTGAAGGTGACAGGCATTAGCCAGGACATCTTCCTTGTATGCAAATTCTTCAAAAAAAAAAGCACGAGGGCTCACTTCACTCACTACACCTAGGATTCACACCTAGCCCCTCCCCCACTTCACGCTTAGGGCACATTAAGGGCAGGACTTCCAGACCTGTCACCCTAAGTTTTGCACTGCACCTTCAACAAAACACGAATTGGGTCCTCAAGTGTGGGATATTACCAAGGGCTTACCCAAGGTTAGACCCATCTCCCAGTTCCACTACACATGCACTTACACCACATAGTGAGACAAACACACCCCTTAGGGAGTGCACAAATTTCTCTTACAGGCTATGATCATGACTCAATGAATGGCTACCTAGCTAAAGAAGATCATCCATGATATCCGCCACTGGCCAAGGATTTTTCCCTGAGTCGGATAGGATAACACTACAACAGTTTTAGGAGCTTTTGCATACTCCAATGATTGGATGGACCAACATGCTTGATGTAGCCGACCATCTGCCTGATGATGGCTACCATGACTGAACCAAATCAAGCAGAAGGAAAACTTAGTGATTGACCCACCATTGGCATAGATTTTGGAACCTCATATTCTCCAAATGATTAGAGATGCCCATGTAAAACCTTTACCAGCCGTCGCAGATTGGGAGCTACAACTGTGTAAGAAATGCCACGCATCTTCATGAAGTCTAAAGCACACCGGAATCTCTCCCGGTCATCGTTAATCAAACTCCATGACCTCCCATTCACAATAGCACATTTTGATTGTCGTCATCTGTTAATCCCAACAAGAAGAAAGCAAAATAAAATAAAAAAGACACAGGGCAAAGGTAGAAAAAAGGTAGCCCGACTGAAGAAAGAAGAGGAGAAAAGGTCAAAAGCGCAAGGGCAACCTTAAAAAGTCCAAGGCAAATGCAAAAGGGAAAAGATGCATTTTAAAATACAAAGGCGCACCCTGAAATCTTGTAAACATGTGCCAGGTGGTGGAAAATCTGAAAAGACTAAAACAGAAGACAAAGACAAAGGCCAAGGCAAAGAGAAACGGAAGACAAAGGCGCACAAGGAAAAGCGAAAGTCAAAACTTTTGTAAAAGAGCGCAAGCGCATCATGGTTTAATTCAAGGAGTGCCGGGCTCTCACCCATGCAATTTGTAAATATAGATGGGTGGTGGAAAGGAAGCTAGGAAGATAGAAGGACAATGGGAAAAAGGGCTACGACCGGCCATGTAAAAAAGGGAAAAAGGGGATGACTGCCCAAAAGGGATTTAGGGTTTTGTATATAAAGTTGAAAAGTGAATGAGAAGCTCATTCTTGTGTGTGGCAAAAAGTGGCTCTCCTCTTCTTCTTCTTCTTCTTGTTCTTGCTTGCTTGAGCTTGTGCTTGAGAGAGAGAGTGTGAGGGAGTGAGTGTGTGAGGGTGAGGGACCGTGGGGTGGAGAAGCTCTCCATCTTCTCCTCTCTCCTTCTCTTCTTTTCTCTTCTCTTCTCTTGCTCGTGGTGATGGAGCTTGGGGCGTGGAGCTTGAAGATGAAGCATGCTTGAAGCTTGGACTTGGATCGTGGAGCTACCGGAGTGCGTGAGAGAGGAGGTAACTCGAACGGCATGGAGGTAAGCTCACTACACCCATAGATATGGATGGCTCGTCGGCTATGTGAGAGGTAGCCATTAGTGCTTGGTTTGGAATGCTTGAAGCAATAAGCGGTCTGTGGGTCTTGGTGGTTGAGCGAAGGCTCCCACATTTTGGTTCCATTGCCGAGACCAACGGATTCAAGCCTTGAGCGCTTGCGCGCTTCGAATCGAGCATTGAAGTAGGGTTTTCCCCGAACTGGTGCTTGAGGTAGATAGGTAGGAAACGAGGGGGTTGAAGATGGTATTCGATCTCCTTGGCAAGTAGGTTTTTTACTTTTTTGAGATTTATGTTGTGAGATGGAGTAGTGTAGGTATTTACTTGGTGAACTAGATGCATTAGAGTAGGAGAAAACAAAGAAAATAAGCATTAGGGTTTACTGTTGCAAAACATGGCAAAAATCGTGCAAAAAATAGTAAAAAGCTTGCTTGAGATGCCTAAGATCGGCAAGTGGTGATTGGGGGCATCAACACCATACCCGGAAAGGGGCATAAGAGCCAAGAGGCCAAGCGAGAGCTCATTTGTGACCATTTCAGTGAGAGAGAGAGAGAGAAAGAGAGAGAGAGAGAGCGAGAGAGAGAGCCATCGCGCGATTTGCTCTGATCTCGCCATCGACGAGCCTACTGCTCTATTCAGGTATATGAACCCCTTCCACTATCCCCCTAGATAGGATCTGGAGGTTTATGCTGGCTATGATTGGTTAAATCACAAGAATCGAGCAAGATCGACGTCTCGCTGTTGTCGTCGCGCCGTGTTCGGCCCACCCGAGCGGTTGCTTTTGGGCCGAGTCCTAGAATCGGCCCTCGATCGCGTCCGAGTGACCTTGTCCGAGTTGACCATTTTGGCCCGTCTGAATCTACCCTGTCGGAGTCCTGAATTCGGCCCTCAGCCCATGTACCTCGGCCCGTTCGAGTGACCCACTCGAACCCTGCAATTCTGACCAGCTGGGCCGAGTGAAATTTTTTATCAAATTTCTAGAAGTTTGACCTGACCTGGTTAGAGCTCAGCAACGCAAACTGTCAAAAGTTCTTCTGACGCCGCTCAGTACTTGATTCTGGCACACGGAATAGACGGAACCGTAGGGAGCAACCGCTTGGCAGCTTGAAGTAGGTAGGAGTGAGACCTAGAGACCTAGATGCAAAACGCTGAGCAATTAAAATCTGATTGGCCAAAAACAAATGAGGCAACATATTAGAAAAACCCTGAACCCCGAAATTGACCCCAAAGGCTACGTAGAGCTAAAGGCACATCACAGACCCATCATTGGGCTAAAACTTAGAACATTAGTTTAAAATTTGGCTAAACGGTCCTCCAAATTGCGCATGGTGTTTACCGTAATGGCTCCGCGGGCCGGGGGGCTGCCCCCCTGGACCCCTACAGAGGGGGCTCTACCCCCTCCATACCTCCCCCAAGTAGATTGGGGAGAAAACGCGCGCCATGATAGGTCCTCCAAAACAGACCCTAGTGTAGCAATGGCTCTATACGAGCATGGATTCTCACTTGCAAAAGAGCAACCAAAAGCTTGTACCCAAATAGAGACAAACAAAGACCCTAGATCCTCAATGGGTCCATCTAGCCAACAAGGGCAAAAAGGCCACACTGCAAAAACACATACGTGTTGCATTCGGACTGCATCTAGTCAAAGCGAAAAGCAACAACATTAAGCTACAATAGCGAGAATGATTAGATATGACGGTCATGACAATAGATGCTCCTTGAATAGCACTACACTGACGATCCAAGGCACCAGTGAAGAATCCACATCTGGTCGTGCAGTTGGGGACTCAAGGGCATTTGTCAGAAGGCTTAAATTTACAAGCCAAGGACCAGAAGATGAAGACATAGTACCACCTGCTTAACTTAGGGTCAAACTCACCGCGAAAAGAGAGCATACTATCGATGCTCTGATTGATGAAGGAGCAGATTTTAATGTCTTGAGCTATGAGGCATGGACCCTACTAGGCCAACCAGATCTGACATCGACTAATGCAACTCTTAGCCCTTATGGGGGACCTCCACAAGCACTCATGGGGAAGTGCAATATCCTTGCAACAATTAAAACTAAAAGCTTGCTTATCCTATTTCATGTTCCTCCAAATAGTGCTAAATATGGTAAGAAAACCCTCCTGGGAAGACCCTTCAAAAGGGCGACCAAATGTGAGGATGACTATGTAGCACAGAGGATACACCTGACACTACCAGGTGTGAGGATAGTCACAACCTTTAGCAAGGGTGACCTCATCGAACCTCGAAGGAAAGGCAAGGAAGGTGCTGACATAACAGTCAAGCCTACTATCGGGAGCAAGGACTTGTTGGAAGAGCTGATACAAGCACATGTCGAACAAAGAGAACCAGTGAGTGAGGCCACGCTTGAAACAAGAAGGTCAAGAGACAATGCCAAGGACAGACTTTCGACTTACAAATATCGTAGAAGACCCCAAAAGAAGCCCAAGCCTTATAGACGAAGGCATCAATGGAGGGCCAACACAACGCCGCGATGGATATCCAAAGCGTTGCTACGTGCTCAAGGGTATTACGCAGGTAACCGATGGATGTGGGTACCAAAATCCCCTTCTAAACCATCTCTATCAGCTGAAGGCAAGATTGCATCAAAAGCAACGAAGCACAGGAATAAATCTAAGAGAAACTCTAGGTCTCGAGGAAAGAGGCCGGACATGAGTATTCGAAAGAAAGAGCCTCAGCCTAGCATGCTTACTAAGCAGATGTCATATGTAGCCATTGAGCGTGCACAAAAGCCATTAGTGCCCAAAGAACCTGTGATTTTCCAAGAGGATAACAGGCATCATAGGCACAACATTGCTCATGGCAAGGCTGATCGCTCAACAAAGCAAATGGCACAATCGTCTAATAGCCTCGAGAAAATCATTCAGCCAGTGCCAAGTCAAGAGGCAGGACATGACACCACCCTTAGCTGTCAACCTAAGGATATGCCTGTGCAATCCACCGTGGCTAGCTCAATTGATACTCGATCTATGCAAGTGAATGCTCTAAGGGCAACAAAAGACACAACCACTTCCAATTTCCATAAGGACTTGACACCGCCACCCACCAATAGTAGCAAGTCCATTGAACTAGCTGCTAGTACTTCAAAATAGGGATCATAGCAATCACGGCCCTTGGCCATGATAGTGCCCCTTGCGAAACGTGTCCCTAGTAGTTTACCTGTGGAGGAGGTGTCGCAACCAACTTCATTAACAAATCCAGCACTTCCAAAGTGCCTAAATCCTAGGCTGGAGAAGTTAACCACATGGGAATTGGCTGAAGAGCTAGACTCTTCCACAAGGGAGACAGTTGCACCCTCACAACCTGGCAAGGCTAATCAGCAAGCCACGGCTATGTCCCATGAGGACACACTAGAGAAAGGAAATGCCAAGGCCCAACCAAGCACAACAACGGTTGACCTAGTCCATGGTCCTGAGTCGTTGATGCAAACATCAACAAATCAACTAGATACATCTATTCTTGGAAATGAAGCAAATAATGAGATTGAAACACCATATCAAATAGCAAGAGATCAACAAATTTGTGCCACTACTAGTGTTGGAGTAGTTGAACCACAAGTTACACCAACTCTACAAAATTCTCCATGTCAACCTATACAAACAAATGAAGAAGAGATGTCAAGTTTCTCAAAAAGCACACAAGCTAGTGAGAAGAAAAATAAAAGAATTTGGAGTCTTGCAAAGCGTACATTTCAGCTAGATTAGGTTAGTAAATTTCCATTCATTGAGCCAGTTATATTAGTTGATGATTCTACTCCAAAAAAGGCTCAATGTATTAGTTGCTCGTGGAAAAAGGGAGCTGATTACACACTTCAGCTCAAAATTGACATTATAGAGAAGCATGTAGGCAAGGTATATGAAAAAGCCATTGTTGATGGGCAAGAAGTAAGTCAAGTAAGATGGAATTCTAGTGAGGAGTGTCTACATCTAAAGAATGTAGGACTATATAAGAAACATTTGCTTGAGTAAGCACAATGTGAGAAGTTATCAATTTACAACATGTTCAAAAAAATGCAAGATAAGACCTTGCAAATTAAAATCTTACAATTAAATGTATTTTTATCATTTATAATTATTAATATATTCATAATATATTTTATATTGTGTATAATATCAAATTGTAATGGTTTTTTTATGTGCAAACTATTTTTTATATATTAAGGCGAGAAAGACCAATGGTGGACTATCCCAAGTATAAGGAATTCTTATCACAATTTCCTATTGATAATTTTCCACAATCAGATTGGTCACGCAGTAGTGGATGGGATTTGGTGGAAGCATTAGATGAGGTTGTCAAGCAAGGTTTGAGAGAAAAAATCAAATCTCCTCAATTTTTTGCTCTCTCGCTAGATGAGGCCACATTTAGAGATAATACTAGTTGGGTTTGCATGACTTTTTATATTGTGCAAAATCATGTTCGTCGTGCATATTTTCTTACAATAAACAAAATGCAAAAATATGCCACAACAAAGAACCTATTCTTGTTAGTATAAGAAAGCTTGATGAGTATGTTGCAATTATTAACGGTTGAGATTGCAAAAAAACTAATTTGTGTGGGAGTTGATGGAGCAACAATTACGCAAAGCCATCGCTCTAGGAATTTGTGTCCGCCTACAAACTTCTATAGCGCCTTTCATGTTAGGAATTCATTGCATGGCACATAGAATGAACTTGGCCTATAAAATAGTTGATGAGTTTGATAGTGTTGCAAAGGTGGAGCAGTTGGTCAGTACATCTAGTAGTTTTTTGTGTAGGAGTTCCAAACGATATTTAAAGTTTCAAGAGATGGCGAAGGGTTTAACAAAGGGTAGAAAATTATTAAAGCATGTGAATACAAGGTGGATCAACTTGTACTTGCCAACTAGGAGATTATTAGAGGAGTACCCATCTTTAGTGGGACTCATGGATAGATTGGCAGCTCAAAAGTTGAAGGAGACTAACAAGGCATTAGAGCTTTTAACAGCTTTGACAGATTTAGAGACATTACTTACATTGATAGGTATTTCAATGTTTTTGGAATCATTATATTGCTTGTACTTTTATTTCTAATTTTGATATCTAATATTTTGTATCTTTGTTTTATAGGAATTGTTCCTTTGCTCGGGGAGCTTAATGTCCTTGTGAAGCATACTGAAAAGAGAACACTTTATATTATTGAATATAGCAATATTCTGAAGATGGTATGCTTGGCATTAGATTCTTTTTATGCAGATATGAATCATCCTTTGCACGAGGAGAGATTCAAAAGATGGCATGAGATCATGAACTTTCAATCAAAATCTAGCAAGAGCTTTTTAAAGATAAACAAAAATGGTACAGTATGCATCAAAGTACATTCAAGGTTGGTACATCTTTATGTCTCTAGGAAGCAAGTTCTAGGACAACTTGGTAGAAGACAGCCTGTAAAGATGGAAACTTTTAATAATGTAGTGGAGAGTGTCAAAATCACATTAGCACAAGTTGCACAGTCTGTGTCATAGGAAATAAGAGAACGGTTTCCAAGGGATGAACTATTGGAGGCAATGTCAATAGTTTATCCACAGTTTTGGAACCATTAGCAAGACATGTGTGCTCTTCAAGCAGATTTCAAGAAAAGAGTTCATGTTCTTAAATATCACTTTGGGAAAATGTTACAATTGCAAGGGTCTGATGCAACCTTCTCGGTAATAGATGGAGATGCACTTTTACAACAATCACAATGCTTTGGAGAGACCATGTGGAATCAATTTACAAAACTTGTAGAGCCTACAAAATCCAATGCAACTACTCAATTATGGAACAGGTTGAGCATGAGTCAAGTTCTCCAAGATCGTATGCTTGAATATTTTTGACTTGTTGACTTGGCTCAAACAATGATTTTACGATTCGTGGAGGATGAAAGAATGTTTACCAAATCACCATTCAAGAAAGCATTCTTGACATCCATTTGCCATAATTTCCAGCCTTTACATGCTGCCAATGCAATGATAGTTTTGACTATTGCCATTTTAGCCATCGGACTGAAAGTCTCTTCATAGTCAAGGCCATATTGCTGTGCATACCCTTTTGCAACCAACTTGACCTTATAGCATTCTAAAAACCATCTGACTTGCACTTAGCCTTGTACACCCATTTGCAACCAATGGGGACTTTGCCTTCAGGCAACTCAACGAATTCCCATGTCTCATTTTCAGCCAGGGCTGCATACTCCTCATCCATGGCAGCACACCAGTTATCATATGTGATTGCATCATCAAACTTTGTAGGCTCTTTGTAACCTGTCACACTAGCCATATATGCATAATGGCAGGTTGAATAACCAATGTATGTAAACTTGTCAACTTGTTTTCTCACTCTCTCAGATCTCTGTAACTATGGCTCACTCTGAGCTTGCCTCTCATGTGGTGGTACATAATGACTCTGCCTTGCTCCAGGCATTATAACAGACAGAATGCCCAACTCACTATCCAAAGTATCACTGCTAGATGACTCATAACCTGCTGTAAGTGGACTTTTCACATCCTCAAGCATCTTTTCTTTTCCCTTATCTAATCTTCCCCTCACTTACATATCCATGTCAATGGATGTAGGAGTACGACTCTGCAAGCATCTTGACCAAGGACTTACTGCAGGTGACCCATCACCTATAGGACTACTCATAGATGTACTCACTATAGGTGTATTTTCAGCATTACTAGTGCTGGCTGATCCATCAGTAGCCACTGCAATAGGATTACCATACCACGATGCCAGCTCACCAAAAACAACATCTCTGCTAATCAATGTCTCATTTGTAGACGATACATTACACTTGTAAGCTTTCCGATCTTGTGCATAACCAAGGAACACACTCTTGATAGCTTTAGGATCCAATTTCTTCCTCTCTTCATCAGAAACATGCACATATGCAATGTTGCCAAATACCTTCAAGTGTGAAATGTCAGGCTTATGACCATACAACCTCTCATATGGAGTTATATCATGAATCCCTACTGTAGGGGTTCTATTCAGCACATAGACAACAATCACTACTATTTCAGCCCAATAACCATTTGGCAAACTCTTCTCATTTAGAATGGCTCTTGCCGATTCCATCAGTATCCTATTTTTCCTTTTTGCTACACCATTTTGCTGTGGTGTATAGCTGCAAGTTAACTATCTTCTAATCCCATGTTTAGCAAGGTACATGTCAAAGTAATTAGAGATATATTCTCCATCTCCATCTAATCTAAGACATGAAATTTTACAACTCAACTCATTTTCAGCATGCTTCTTGAAACCCTTAAATGCATCAAACACATTATCCTTATGTTTCAGTATGTAAAGCCAAGTATACCTGCTGAAATCATCAATGAAGGATACATAGTAACGAGCACCACCAAAACGAAGCATTATGAGATGGACCCCATACATCTAAATGTACCAACTGCAAGGGCTATGAGCTATTCCATACATGTCTCATAAATGGAAACTATGCTTGCTTTCCAAACTAACATGCATCACATACATGTCCAAAGTCATGATACTTGAACTTAGGCAGTCCAAGCACAATCTCCTTCTGTTGCATAGATTTCAGCTTTTGTACATTCACATGGCCAATTTGCTTATGCCATATCTCAACATCCCATATAGCACCATCATCATGTGCAAACATGGCTGCTTTCAATTCTGAAATTGATGCATCAAGAGTAAATATTCTGCCATCTCTTCGACCTCTAGCAATCAATTTGCAGCCATTACCATATTCTTCAACAAAGCATCCATCACTATTAAATATCACCTGCAGATTTTGTTCTGCCATCTGTAGGTACATTGTAGGTACATGTAGTACATCATGCATGCTCTTTTTCTTGCCATCGGGCATCAACAACGGAACAATTCCTGTGTGCCGAATGTCATGTTGGGTGTCATCCCCAGTACACACATAACCATTGAACCTACAGCCATCTCATCAAACCATTCTCCATGGGATGTCATATGATTTGAAACCCTTGAATCAATGTACCATCTCTCATCTCTATTGTGCCTAGATGCATTCTTAGACACATGCTGCATGGCAAACAATCTGTCAACCTGCTCATCATGAGCACCGCTAGAAGATGCATAGTGCCCATGTTGTTTGCCCTTTACCTTCATATATCCCTGCTTCTTGTAACAATCCTTTATAATGTGTCCATATTTACTGCAATAATGACAGTCATTATCTCTGTTTGATCGATCATTTGACTGCCATGAACTAGATCCACCACCTCTACCATGAGGTGATCTCCCCCTGCCTCTAAAGCCATCAAAACCACGCTAGCCTTGTGTATTTGTGCCATGCCGGGCATTCTATTGATACTGCCCATAAGCATTTCAAGTGTCTCCTCAATCTCGAAAATATCCACGGCCTCTGCCACCTCTACCACACTGGCTAGAGTAAAGAACAGTGTCTGTGATTTGAGACGTATTCAAACTTGTATTCAGCCCAAGCTTAACTTCCTCATGCAATAGCAAAGCAATCAACTCATCCCAATCAGGGGATTCAGCTCTCACAGAAATAGATGTATCAAATGCTTTATACTCTTTGCCAAGTCCATTCAATGTTACTGCTATCATATCATCCTCAGACATTGAAGATCCAATGGTGGCAAGCTGATCCGCTATGTTCTTAATCTCTGTAGTGTAGGCCTGAATGCTTTTGCCATTCCTAGACATGTTATTGAACTATTGCTTTAGTTGAATCTTTCTTGCATGTGTTACATTTCCATAATTCTTCATGAGTATGTCCCATGCATCCTTTGGGGAACTGCATCCAGTAATCTGTATAACCATAGCATCTGATATACATAAGGAAAACCAATGTAACACCTTGCATGCTCTCTCAGTCCATAGCTTATGAGCCCTTTTCTGATCATTTGTCGGATTCCTTTCATGTATTTCAGGTTCAGCCTCATCACCTATACATAAGTCCCAATAACCTCTGCCAACCAAAAAATTCTTCATGTGGAACTTCCATAAAGCAAATTTTTTGTTGTCTAGCTTTTCTCCCACAATTTGAGTGATATTGTCAGTGCCTTGAGCATTTGCCATAGTTGCAGCTTAGGTATTCAGTGATGTATACGACCTGTAAGTATGTGACTCTTTTTCCTATAGTTCAGGACCAGTTTCCTTCTATTCAGGATAGTTTCCTACAATTCAAGACAGTTTTTTTGGCAACCTGCTTGCTGTAAACTATATTCCAACAATGAAAAACACACTCAAGTGAGCATAAACCAATCTCAAATCAGTTCAAAACATTCTATGGTAATGGCAAAACATCCTAGCAACAAACTATGTCCATACAAGTATCAATGTTTGTACTGTATGCAAGTAGCAGTACCAAATATAGCCAGCCCACTACTATAACCGGCAATATTTTCTCTGTTAAAACAAAACTATTCAGACCTCAAAACAGCCCCAAAACATCTCATTCAGTTTCCACTCTATGCAAAGTTGTAGACCACGTCAAACAGTCGGGACAAGGAGGCTATTTCTCCAAAAACCATTTTTGTATCAAGATATAGCTTCTACAAAAAAATGGGTTGTAGGCACAGTCTCCTTTGATGACATTTTCTTCAAATCTGATGTCTTTATGTCAAATGGCCACTGCCAAGCCTTCAGGCTTCAGGCATTGAGCTCTGATACCATGTTGGAAGAGAGGGAGAGAGACAGAGTGGAGTAAAAGATGAGTCTCAGCTCATTGTTGTTCTTCTTTCATTATTCTTCCATCATACTAACTGAAAGAGACTTACACACATAGGTATGACTAACCAAGACTAACTATGCTTAAGTGACTAACTACACCAACTTATTGAATGTCACAAACGTGTACAACTGTATCCAGCTAATGTCGATCACACACATAAAGATAGACTGGCTGAAGAGTAACGAGAGCTTGATATTCTAACATTGGATAAGGGAAAAGAAAAGATGCTTGAGGATGTGACAAGTCCACTTACAGCAGGTTATGAGTCATCCAGCAGTGATAGTTTGGATAGTGAGTTGGGCATTCCGTTTGTTATAACGCTTGGAGCAAGGTAGAGTCGTTATGTATCGCCTCATGAGAGGCAAGCTCAGAGTGAGTCACAATTACAAAGATCTAAGAGAGTCAAAAAACCAGTTGACAGGTTTACATACATTGGTTATTCAGCCTGCCATTATGCATATATGGCTAGTGTGATAGGTTACAAAGAACCTACAAAGTTTGATGATGCAGTTACAAATGATAATTGCTCTGCTGCCATGGAGGAGGAGTATGCAACCCTGGCTGAAAATGAGACATGGGAATTCGTTGAGTTGCCTGAAGGCAAAGTCCCCATTGGTTGCAAATGGGTGTACAAGGTTAAGTGCAAGTTAGATGGTTTGTTAGAATGCTATAAGGCCAAGCTGGTTGCAAAAGGGTACGCACATCAATATGGCCTTGACTATGAGGAGACTTTCAGTCCAGTGGCTAAAATGGCAACAATTAGAACTGTCATTGTGTTGGTAGCATGCAAAGGCTAGAAATTATGGCAAATGGACGTCAAGAATGCTTTCTTGAACGGTGATTTGGTTGAGGAAGTATATATGGAGCAGCCCGAAGGCTATGTTCACCCGGACTTTCCTACACATGTATATAAGCTTAAAAAGGCTTTATATGGACTGAAACATGCACCTAGAGCATGGAATTCTCGGATCAGTAGTTATTTACAGCAACATGGATTTAGATTGGGTGATGCAGATCACAGCCTGTTCACGAAGAAGACGGATCATGAATATGTGTTTCTAGTGATTTATGTAGATGATCTTATCATCACTGGAGATGATGAAGAGGGCATTGCTGAAATTAAATCGTGTTTACAAGCTGAATTCAGAGTCAAAGACCTTGGTGAACTAAAGTATTTTCTTGGGATTGAGGTACTCTCTATGCCTCAAGGTATATGGCTGCCACAAAAGCAGTATGCTCATGACATGTTTTAGAAGTATGGTATGGCTGAATGCAAGCCCATGGAGACACCTCTTGATCAGAATGTCAAGCTGCGTATTGATATTGGGAATGACATAGAGAATGTGACCATGTATCGATAGAAGGTGGGTAGCTTGATATACTTGACTATTACCCACGTCCTAACTTATGTTATGCAGTGGGGCTGATTAGTCAATTCATGTAGAAGCCTTGCAAACCACATTTAGATGTAGTTAGGAGGATCATGAGATATGTAAAGGGTACTACAGATTATGGGTTATTTTATGCATATAGAAAATCCCTTGACTTGACAAGGTTTACTGATGCTGATTGGGCTCGTTGTGCCTATGACAGGAGGTCAACCAATGGTTATGCATTTGGATTGGGCAGTAGTATGATCAGTTGGAAGAGTAAGAAATAGCCTACCGTTGCATTGTCTAGTACAAAAGCTGAGTACAGAGGAGCTACTTTAGCGGCTTGCGAAGCAGTTTGGTTGATGAAACTGCTGAAAGACTTGTGAATACAGCTGGAAAGTAGAGTGAGATTGCATTGTGATAACCTCAACGATGTTATGTTGGCTAGCAATCCTGTCTAACATGCTAGGTCCAAACATATTGAGGTTCACTACCATTTCATCAGAGAAATGGTTCTTACAGGCCAGATTGACTTGATTCATGTGAAGATTGAAGACCATGTAGCATATATATTTACCAAGTCTCTTGGTAAAGAAAAGTTCATATATTTCAGACAGCTACTTGGAGTTTATCAAATGGTTTGAGCTTGAGGGGGAGTGTTAGAATATCAAGCTCCCATTACTCTTCAGTCAATCTATCTTTATGTGTGTGACTGACATTAACTGGATATAGTTGTACACGTGTGTGACATTCAATAATTCGGTGTAGTTAGTGACTTAACCAAAGTTAGTCTTGGTTAGTCATACCTATGTGTGTAAGTCTCTTTCACTTAGTATGATGGAAGAATAATGAAAGAAAAACAACAAGCTAAGACTCATCTTCCGCTCCACTTTGTCTCTCTCCCTCTCTTCCAACAGTTTAGTGTTATGGTGTTTTCAAAAAAAAAAAGCGCAACAAGTTAAGTACAAACTTGGATACTTGCATGAGATTGTATGTTTCCCATCAGTACTCAATAGAGAACTTTCCCTATAACTGAGATTTGGCATATTGGATATCAGTTAATACTCAGTGAAATCAATTGGATATCAACATAGGGTCAACATCAGTACCATCATCATCATCAACAAAACTACATGAAAATGATGAAGTTCCTAGTACTGATGGATGGGAAGCCTAAGATAATCAAGTTGCTCTTTGTGTAATCAACCTAAATGGTGAAGCTTTTGTATAGACAATCCAAGTGAATGTTGCACTGTGGCTCATCAATACATCATTTATAGGCATTTGCTCACATGAAAGTTGAGCTTTAATCAATGTGTATTGACTTGATTTACCTTGCTTTAGTTGTACTATTTTCTTTGCAATAACACGATCATTGGTTGAATTATCTTTCATTCAATGTTTTTTCTATGTTGTTATTAAGAAAACTTTACCATCTTGAGTTCAAAAATAACACTTTAGACCTTTTATTACTTTATTATTTTCATAAGAAATATTCGCCAACCGATTATAAGATATATTTGGTTTAGAGAACAAATCGCCACACTTTCGAAAGTCTAAAATACAAGTTTTGCCACATGTTCTATAACATGAAAGTATACATTGGCTCTTAAAATCATCTATGCACCTAGCTCTTTCATATACACACATACATTTGAGTAAAATCATATGGATACTATCCTTTGGGATTGCATGCTACCTTATTTACAAGAATTAGTAAGCTTTCATAGGGATGTCGAAGACTTTGTTGGAGAATAGCTATTTTAGTCTCCATCAATGGAGTTGGATTGAAATTGGATGTTTGTAATATATTTGTTTAGTGAATTTCTAATAAAAAGTTCTATAACTTGTGTCATACCTCCCATTTAATTTATACATTCCTAACATATTCATGCAATCCAAAAGTGAAATACTTTTATGTTTTAAAAGCACACACAATATTTGATTGCTAAAGTTTGGAGTATGATTTTACTCGTTGTTGGAAGTAAAATCGATATATATAATGAAGCAACAAGAAGCTATATTTTATGTGCTTCTAAAGCAAATGCAAGGGTCTATTACCAATGTATATATTGAAACTATATGCAAGGTTATCATATGTTAGCATACAGACAAAGGTAGTCTCTCCTATAGAGAGCCTCTCTTTGACATAATGATCATGCACCTCGATGTACTTAGGATGTGCATGGAACACTAGATTCTATGTAATTTCCAATGTGCTCTAATTGTCACTAAAGATGTTGTTAGCAGATGACTATCCAACACCCAAATTAGCCAAAAGGTGCTTGAGCCAAAGATATTCAATTGTAACTGTGAAATTTTCCATGTACTCTCATAGCCTTAAAGTCTTCAAGACCAAATAGGCTTATACTCTTTAAGATCAAATCACTTCAATAATTTATTAACATACCTTGTTTCACACAAAGTAAAACCTCAATCACTTTTGCTTGAAGTAAATGCCTAAATAATGATGCACTAGGCCCTAAGCTGACATGTCAAAATTTGAATCCAACTTAGCCTCAAAAATAGCAATATGTGTCTCATTAGGTCCAATAATAAGTAGCATACCATCAACATAGACCATAGTGATCAAAGGCATATCATCCTCATGTCTAATATATAAGGTACTCTTAGTTGGACTATTTTGAAGACCACATGTAGTCAAGATTCTTATAGCCAGCCTAAGTGCTTCACACCATACAATGCCTTCTCTATCTTACACACTTTGTTTTATTTCCCTATTTGCATAAAACCATGAGACCAAAGAACATATAGTTTCTCATGCAAATCACCATTCAAAAATATAATTTTGATGTCAAAATGATATATATTCCAACCATTACGAGCTATTAATGCAAAAATACTATAGATGCTTATTATTATGGCAAGTGGAAGCACAAGTCTCATCAAAATCAATGCCCACCTGTGCTAAGCATAACCCTTTACCACATATGTGGCTTTGTAGCTATTAACACTACCATTTAGCTTGTACTTTAACTTGTAAACCCACTTGGTATCAATTGACACTCTTGCCAAGAGGTAAATCACTTAAAACCCAAGTGTGACAATAGTATCATACTCAAGTTGCATAGCAACCATCCAATTTTTTGAACTTTTAGCCTCTTAAAAAGACATAGGATCATCCTCATCACAAAAATGAGAAACAACCAATGCATAACAATCTAATGCATAAGAAGCACTATGAGAACTTGAATAAGTATGACTAATCAATGTTGCATCCAACTTGCTACTGCATAATTTTGCATCTACCATTTTGGCATAGCTCTAGACTCAATCTTTACTCTTTCATTGAGAAGTACATTATTTATATCCACGTCAAAAATAGGTTGATGTATGGTATCATGAGAAATCAATATAGTCTAGAAATTTGCTTCATTTGGTGCTTCATATGACCAAACACCACTAAAAAGTGGTAAATAAAGAATTCTCGATATCCTATGAGTGTATATCTATATCTTTTGTACATGAAAGTAAAGGTTGAACATCATCTTCCCCAAATACAATATCATGGTTGAACAAGAAACTCTTACTTTATGGATGATATAACTTATAAGCTTTGGTTTCATTATTGTACTCAATGAAAATGCATTTTACAACCTTTTCATCCAACTTCTTGCATTTTTGCTAAAAGATGTTGTTTGCATTAGACCAAAAACATCACTATATACAAGGTGTACTTTGCAAACGTCTCTACTTAAACCATCTTTTGGAAATGAAGCATGCTACATTTTACCCAATATGTAGCCTTCACAAATATATTTTCTAGGTGCCTCAAGAGTAGGAAATGAAGACACCATATCAAATTTTTGTAAGTGCAACAAGCTAAAAAAATTCAGATGTACAAAATATGTATGCCAAAGTTTTGCATCTGAAATCAACTATGAATCTAAAATTGTATATCCCATGCCTTCTACACATTTACCATAGTTATTGAGCATATACAACCCATGATATAGTGCACTAGATGCAATAATTGTATCATCGTAAGAGAGTGCATGAATTGTACATCTATTATCCATAAACTTCATATCAAGCCAATCTTGACGAGTCAGAAACTAATAGCAAATTCTTCTTGATCCTTGGTACATGCAAAGCATGTGTAAGTATGAAAGTATTTCCATTAATGATAATCAACGCAAGTTTTCTAACTCCTTTAACAGGAGTTATTAACACATGTGATAGTATTGCCCTTACGAGTAGATATAAGAGAAGTAAACACACTGCATAGAGAAGTGATGTGCTTAATGGCACCACTATATCAAAGTACCATATATCTAAATTCACAAAAAACATGTAAGAATCATGTAAAGAAGGATCATCACTATATTGTATACAAAATTCCCACTTAATATCTTAAATAATATTTGAAAATTTTGACTCACAAGGAATGATATTTGTAATAGACATACTAACCTCTTTCTAGTCTCTTTTGTAGCTAGTCTAGGAAAACCCTTAATGACATGATCTTTTGCCTTATAATATCAAATGATGTGTGAATTCTTACTTTTATTTATTTATTATATTATTTGCAACATTATTTTGGGGGTGAAGGAAAAGAATGGGTGCATGAACCAATAATGCTTGAGGATCCATCACCCATACCTATAGATATACAAATATAGTTTGTAAACTTTGTGTGTACTAATATGTAAAGGGTAATATTTGGCTTTGTTTATGGAGGGTCACACTATCATTGATGTGGAGGAACGTTGGTGGCATGCCTAACAAATGTAAGTTGGCACCCTCACAAGTTAGTGCCTCCCATCCTCCTATGATGAAAAACTTGGACTAGGATATTGTCCTTTGTGGCACATTTAAAAAAGAGAATGGGTTAAAAAGCAATCAACCAAGTGCATCTTTCTCTAGATTAGTGCATGCATTGGAGAAGGTTAAACAATGCAATTGATTGAGGTTGATCAAGGAAAAACAAAATACTACATGTGATGCCATGGTGGTTCATCTGTAGTATAGTGCGTGGATTGGGTGATTAGATTCCATCATGGAATTGCCACACTAATGGAAAGTCCATTGATTTGAAGCATCTATCTAATCACATGCTCAAGGACATGGGACTCTTAATTTTCATCCCACCCTCTATGGTGGAGCTCATTGAGCACATTGTGTAAAAAAAGCACGAGGAATTGAGTTGGGGCAAAGATGTTGAGTGTTGCACATGACACAAGTGGTCTACAATGAGACTTCTATATGTGTTACTAGAGATAGAAAGGTAAGTAGTATTAATGTAGATTTTCATTATGCTAAGAGCATTTATATGCAATAATATTAAATATAACCCTCCTTTTTTAAATTGCCCTCAGTAATATTATCTCTTGTATTTGAAATGGAACTACATATAATGAAAATACTAGTATACACGCACAAAGATGTTAGACATGGAGGAGTAATCCCTCCATAATGCCTAATAAATTATATACAATGGCTAGCATGTGATCCCTTGTTTTCATATAATCAAAAGGTGATTATTATCCCATAATGTACTATTAGCGCCTTGATTATGGATTTTCTATCAAGTAAGGTTTGTTGCAAGTGGCATGCAATGGCTACTTGGACATTTTACAAATATATATAAGAGAAGGAGAAAGAATCCTAGATTTTAATATAGGTTGTGGTGACCTTACATCAATAGCATTGGATTTCTGCAAACAACTCATATGTTTGTATCACTTTGCTAATAAAGGGGAATTAAGCTAACAATGAATCCACCAATAGGAATACAATCCCACGAATTGGACAAGGGACCTAGAAAACTAGGAACAAAGACATAGAAGGGACCAAACCAACACATTGCTAAGAGAAGAAAAGGGTCGTTAAGATTATGAATACATCTCAAGCTAGCTTACTTGACCTCATAAATGCACTAGTGGGTCAGGAGGAAACTACTATGGTAGGCACCAACTCAAATGGGAATAGTCTAGACCTTGACCTTGACCTTAACATGGCTAAGCACCCAGATGACATTCGATGACTTGTCACACAATACGACCAGTAGATGAGCATAATGCAACATGGGAGACTAATAGCTGATGTCATAGCCAATCTTGTGAAAGAAAGGAGACTGGCAAGGATAGCATTACAGTGCATTGCCAGTTATAGCCAAGAGCAAAGGGCTCAGAGGTTGCATTAGGAGAGAGAGCTCAATGAGGTCCACAAGATCCTAGCCATCTCAAGTAGGAACAGAACGGGAGGTAATGTTGATTAGGGAGAGAGCCCTAGAACCTGACCTTATAGTCAATGAGCTACTCACAAAAAGATTGATGGACAACTTGGCGACGTCATTGCTAATAACTGGTTGAGAGTCACCCCAAAATGCAAGGAGCCAAATGAAAATACCCATAGTTGCAAAGCAACTTGATAAATACCAGGCTGGCAATGACCCCTATAGCTTCGTCAAGTAGTTTGAGCAAGTGTGCGATGTTGATAACCTCACGGACCCCACTTGACAACAAGCATAAGCCTTTGGTCTTTGCTTGGGAGACAAGGTATGGACTTGGCTCACCAATCTAGACAATGTTGAATGTAATGAATCCACCCAGTTGAAAGATCTCTTCACCAAGAAATTCTTAGAGGCAGGATACTTCAACAACCTCATTGTTAAGAAATTGAATGTCAATTTCCAGAAAGGCAAAGAGAATATACGAGACTACATCACACATGTGAGGAGTCTCTATAAGAGGATACCTGCATAACTAAGTGACCCAATGAGAGAGTGGTCTCTACCGCATTCATTAACGAGGTACACAACAAAGAACTCTATAAGGCCCTTGCAAGCATCTCAAACATGCAAAGGGATGTGCTTGCCAGAGTCTTTGAGGAATCCATACGGATAGATGACTTGCTTAGGGAGAGAAGCTCTCGGGCTATGCGACAAGGTAGCAATGCAATTAGAAACACCAAGAGAGCTATAGCAACTAGTGAATGAGTGGCCCCTAGTGAACAAGAAAAAACGAAGAGTGTTGAGTAGACCCAAGCCATAGCTGACCTAAAAGTGGAGTTGGTTAGACAACAAGGGTCAATACGAAGACCAATACGACCTCACATGCAATGTGTGCACCATGGAGGGAACCACCTACCTTCTGAACGTCCCGATCCCAGATCAAAGCCCTATGCCAATTGCGAAAGATTCGGGCATGACACCATGCACTGTCGGTTGCCAAGATGGTTGCCTTATCCATAGCCTTACACTCCATATTAACCACGAGTTAGAAAACCATATTTCAGAAGGGGAGCCCCTTTGGCTCTCCTTGCGCCTAACGATTCAAAGCCAACACCGAGGGTAGACATCAATCTGATAGGAATCCCTAGACCTCCAGTACCTATCGTGACCCATCCACTAAGCAAAGCTCTAGTGCACTTTGTGGAGAACCACTAGAGGAAGATTCTTACTTGAGCCCTTATATCTCTTATGATGAAGAGGGCAATTCCATATTGATGGACTACAGGTTTGTGCCAATCATAGCCTTAGGCAGAGGAAGAGGTAGAGGCCCAGGAGGAGCTCAGAACCAGAAACCCGTAGCATGTTGGACATGTGGCCATCTAGGACATATCTTGACTCGTAGCCCTAAAAAGAGCAAGAAAATAGAGAAAAGATTGACTTGAGGTGTCTAGAATGCGAAGTCACACATCTGGTCACTGATTTCCTTAGGCGAAAACCCTCCACTAGCTTAGCAATCATGCCATCTAGGCCACTCGGACTCTTTTGTGTCGAGTCACCCGACAACGATGCCACACCTATTCCCCTAAATATCATGACATGAGCTTAAACAAAGCATGCCATATCTCATTGACTGGACCTAGCAACCTGGATGTATCCTCTTTAGGAAAGAGGAGTCAACGAGACGGAGGAAAAAGAGTACTGAAGCAAAAACAAAGCTCATAACTGAGAGTGAGACCATATTAATCAAGGGAAAATAAGTCACGGATGTTGAAGTAGAAAGATCTACTCCAATCGGTAGCTGAGCACTGTGGATAAGATCAAGGAGTGGATAAAAGAAGCACAAGCTCACCTCTAAGATGTCAAACCTATCATTGAGGAAAAGATTAACGAACTCTCAGCCTTGAGCCCACTACCCTCTCCCACATATCTGAGGGTAGGAGAGACAACACCACCATGTGAACAACTACATCGGCATGATGAGGGGGCCATGGATACATGAACAGCTCATAAGCATTGGTAGGGAGCCCATGGAGCTAAGGAGGGAAAGACAAATGGCAAATTGCTAACCTTACTAATAACAACTCTTGTGACATTGTCATTGGGAGAATTGCTTAGGCAAATTTCTGCACTTTGGCAAGAATTGAAGCGATGGATAGAACACAGTAAAAATGACCATGAGCCGCAAGATCTTCCAGACCACGATACCTTGAGACACATATTAAGCCTAACACTAAATCCAATATTTGAGTCCCCATAAGTAAATGCCTTTTGGGAGGACACTGAGATGCACGTAGTCTTACTTGTAATTGCCTTAGGGGGGATACTACACGAAGGGGGAAAGTAGACATGAGAGCAAGGGTTAGTACTTAGTCATGCAGTCTTGCAAGCTTGGGGAAACCCACCGATAGAGATTGCAAGGCTCAATGTCACTCTAGCGAATGGGATGAAGGTTAGACCCCTCGAAGTCCTGAAGGATTGGCCACTAAAGATAGTAGGAATCCAAGTCTCAATGAACTTCATAGTTATGAAAGGAGTGGATTATGATGTCATGCTTGGCAGACCTTGGATGAGAAACGCTAGAGTAATAGAGGATTGGGATAATGGGCTGACACATGGAAAACCTCACCAATGGACTTAGATGTCATCTCTACCCTGGTAAAGGGTGACTCGAGGTCTAGAAGCAATTATGGATCTCTAACAAGGTACATTCCCTGCCTTGAGGATAAGTGAGACTGGATGCACGTATTAGCAACCATTGATCTTCCATTCTCAAAGGATGAGGGTGGATCCATGCAAGCTACAGACTTAGCTAGCAAACCTAAGATTGCCCTCACTTCTAACCTACCCACGATACCCTTGTGCATGATGGCTAAGAGTTCCATGGATCAACCAACACTGATCACTTATCATGTCCCAGCCAACAAATTTGAATTCTACAAAATTCTCGAGTACCTGTCAAGTTAGCTTGCAGGTAACCCAACTGTTAATTTAAAGCCTCTCTCAAGGATCTTATGGAAAGCAGAGAGTGGCAATTGACTAAGATGCATGACCTAAATTTTTCGTATAAGTAGACTTTCACGACAAGTGTGGCAGAGCTTGGAAGTAGAAACCCTACTGGCAACATACAATCCCAATATGAGGATTCTGATGATGAGTACGAAGACTGTTATTCCTTTAGTGGAAAGCAAAGAGGAACAAGAGACCATAGAATATGACACCAAGGGAAGAGTAATTGAGTAAATTATAGCGGACACTAAACCCCGAGAGGTCAACATAGTTTGAGTGAGCAAAGAAGTTTCCAAGGTTAATTGCAATCGAGCTTGGTTACAATGCCTCAAGGTGGTAGAATAGGAGCTAGCGAGACTAGCTCATCCTTGCACCACTCCACTATTTGGAGTAGAGTCAGCTTTAGAGTTGTGAGCCTCAGGGGAGACATTCTCTTCTAGTGGGGATGACGAGTACAATTCTGAGTTAAAGGTGAGCTTTGATAGTGATCTCAAGATACCTCAACCACTTTGGACCTGACACACTAAGGGGGACCTTCTAGTCCACCTAAGGTGCAGAAGGCTAAGGGAGGAGAAAAGGAAACATGCAAAGTCTTTAGAAGAGCTAAATGATAGAAGAAACCCCAAGACCTACCCAAGCACTTCACAAAGTACAAAAAAGGTGATAGAATAGTGGTGTTGGTAGGAGCCAAATGGGAAGGGCAAGCCAGTGAACCCATATTGAAGGACCAGCCAAGGTTAAAGAGGTTAACCTAGTAGGAGGGGAGGACAAGCCTCGACCCATGTACATAGCGGACAACCTAACTAAGGAGAAGTGTGATCTCATAAATCTCCTAAGGGAACTTGGTGATGTCTTTGCATGATCCTTAGATGAGTTGAAGGGAATAGATCCAAGTATTGTGATTCACAACGTTTCCATGACCCTAATGCAGCAACAATCAAGCAATGACCATATACAATGAATCTTAAGTATGTACACACTATAAAAGAGGAGGCTGATAAGCTATTGAAGGTAGGATTCATTTACAAGATAGAGCATACAGATTGGGTGTTACCTATATTTGTAGTCATAAAAAATAATGGAAAGATTCTAGTGTGCGTAAACTATAAGAAGGTCAATGCAGCCACCAAGCAAGACAATTATTTGCTACCATATATGGAGCATGTGCTAGAGAGAATGGCAAGAAAGGAAAGTTATAGCTTTTTTGATGGCTTTCCATGCTACAACCAAGTGCAAGTCCATCTAGACGACATGCACAAGACTGCATTTGCCACCGAATGGGGGGTGTTTGCCTATATAGTCATGCCATTTAGACTAACTAATGCTCCTGCTACCTTCTAGTTCCTCATGTGTGCCAATTTCAAGGACATGCTCAAGAAATGGTTGAAAGTCTTTGTCAATGACTTGTGCATCCATACCAACTAGGAAGAGCACTTTGAAAAACCATGAATAGTCTTCGAACGGTCGGCAATACGGTCTCTCATTGAACCCCTTTGAGTGCTAGTTTTGGGTGAAGCATGATTGCATCTTAGGACATGTTGTGTCAAGGATTAGGATAGCTATAGACTTTTCTAAAGTCAAGGTGATTATAGACCTTCCCCCTCTGACCAACTTTAGGGGAGTTCAATGTTTCTTAGGCCACACATGATATTATCGACAATTTGTACTAAATTATGCATTGATTGCTAGACCCTTGTGCAAGCTACTAATAGTATTCGAGTGGACCAAGAATATCAACATGCCTATGAAAAGCTTAAACTGGCATTAACTTTAGCTCCTATCTTAAGAACCCCAAATTAGTCCATTACCTTTCATGTGCACATCATTGCATCAAAATTTATTGTGGGGGTAGTGTTGTGCCAACCTTGCGAACATAACCTAAACTATCCAATGATTTTTGCTAGTAGATAGCTCATTGAGATAGAAATGAACTACTCCACACAATGGAGAGGGAAGGGTTAGTCATGGTGTTCACCATAAAGAAGTTCAGACACTTACGGCACCCTTCACCTTCTTTGTGGATCATCAAGCATTGCTTTATCTTGTGAATAGACCTTGCGCAATGGGAGACATTGCTCAATGGTTACTTTTGCTTTTGGATTTGACTTCTCTATGGTTGTACGCAAAGGCAAACATCACTATATGAAAGATCATATTTCCTGCATACCCACAGGAGAAGCCGTTAGACAGGGAATCAATGACGACCTACCATATGCCCACCTTTTTAAAATGTCTAGCGAATGAGAATTGTTTAGAGCAGACCTCACACCATATTGGGTAGATGACATAGTCCACATAGTCGAGAACAGACTACCAAAATGACCCATAGAGAAAGCTAGATTAAAAAGACTAATCTTGAAGATCCAACCATGTTAGTTGATTGCAAGTCAACTGTACAGGGCAGGATAGGATGGACTTTTAAGGAGATGTATCTACAAACACAAAATGTATTATGTGCTCAAGGAAGCACATGATTGAATAGCTGGAGGGCACTTCAATGCGGAGACACTATAGCACGCAAGGTGCTCCAATCCCAATTGTGGTGGCCAATGGTATTCCGTGATGCAGCCAAGTTTGTGAAGAATTGAGATAAGTTCCAAACAGAATAAAGTCCCTACTTGTAAGGACAAAATGGAGTTGACCCCAATGATTTCGTGCCAGCCATTCGAGAAGTGGGGAATCAACTTCGTCGGTCCTATCATCCCTACAGCTCAATACTCCCGAGCCAAGTATATCATTGTTGCCATGAACTTTCTCACCAAGTGAGCAAAAGCTCGAGCAACTTGCAAGAATGATGTTAGGACCATGGCCAAGTTCCTTTGGGAGCAATTAATCTCATGGTTCGGTTGCCCCATAGACTTGGTTAGTGACCAAGGTACACGCTTCATTAATGAAGTGATCACTCACTTGTTATCCACCTTCTTATTAATAATACATAGAAAGTCCTCTCCATATTATCATCAAACCAATGGACAATCTGAATCCAAAAACAAAAACTTGGTGGGTGCTCTAACAAAAGTGATTGTTGCCAGCCTCGCATAATGACTGGGACAACAAGCTCATGGTAGTTTTATGGCATATAGACTAACAACTCTAAGATGAACACCACTACAAAACCCAATGACAAAGTGCCAATTGAACTTCAAAACTTGCAAACCAATCCTACCACACCCACTAAGAATCTTCAAGTGGAAGCACCTCGCATCAACTTGTCATGTTCAACTAAACCCAAACCACCAAAATCAAACCTTAGATCACTTCCACCACGATGATTCATTCTTGAAGTGGCTTCCAACATGGCCATGGACATAGGGGATAACTTGGCAATGTGCATTTGATGACTAGATTCAGCTTTCACATTGTTTGTTAGAAGTTATGAACGACCTAAGCCTACTTGACGAACCCATAGCAAATGAGGTATGTTTCTTGTTGTGGTCTTGGGAAGAATACGAATTCATTTTTATTAAGACTCACACTATTGCAAATGAGATGATTGGCAATGAAATGTCACGAGAAAAAGCCGTAAGCCAATGCTTGATCACATTCTATAAGAAAAGTACAATCTCCATACCACCAAAGGAACTTTCCAAACTCTAATGACTTGTTGAATCCGAGTCCAATTTCTTACACACATCGCATAATTTGTGCCTTTCATGGGTTCAAGAGGATGACCAATGTGGAGCGATGACATGCCAACAACACTTTTTGAGTATAATGTGAACTATATGGCTCCCATCTCATTTAGAGTGTTGGCCATAACTAGGAATCGGCCATTAGAAGACAATATAATGCTTTACCCATACTTGGATAAGATTGTACAAGATGCTGGGAATGGATAAAAAGATCTACACAAATGAAGGAATCAGCTTAGCTACATTCCAGACCCCACCATTTGAGTGCAGGCTAAAATGGTCCACACCCTTTTTTCAATCCAGAGATATAATGTTCTTATGAATAGAATAGGCATACCATTGCTGGAGAGCCTTATATTCAATGCCTTGGACGAGGTGAATTGGAATGCTTATGTTTCAAAGACAATACATGCATCGACAAAGGTACTAGCCAAAGCACCAAGTGTGGTAGGAGGGGAGTCTTCGGCTACCACAACGGAGTCCAAGAGGGAAAAAACTGCCTCCAAGGCTTCAACTGTAGGCATTTTAGGAGTGTTAATGGCCATCATCCAAGAAGCTCTAGGGGAGGTGAAAAGAGAAGTAGTAGAGGAGACCCCTTAGCCATCACCAATCCAAGAGGAGCATCACTCTCCCACCCTAGCAAGTCCGACCATCTCGCTTTCAATAGGAGAATAGGGGGAAGAAGAAGTCCACAAGGAGTACCAGGACAACATGGAGAGAATTGGTAATGAAAAAGAGAATGACCAACCATCTCAACTGCACGAAGCATCGATCATCAAGAGGATGGTCAGTGAGTAGCAAGGCTAAAAGGGGGGGAGGAAAAAGATCACCCTCAAAATCCCCATAAGAAGAACTTGATCCATCTTCAAGGAGAATAGGGAGCTACAAAGGGTGGAGGAGGAATCGAAGAGATTAGAAGAAGAGCACATGAAGAGGCAAGAAGAGGAGGAAGAACAACTAAGGAAAAAGGAGGAGGACGGATTGCCCTGGCCATTTGGAGATTTATGGAGCAACCCTCCCTAATCTTAGGAATTGGCAATTATGATCCTAGCAAGAGAGGATGTGCCAAGCACAAACCTAGCAATAGAGGAAGTGAGACCACGACCGGAGGGGTAGAAGGCAAGGGTAAAGTCCCTCTACACCCAATCCCACTAGTCATGGCTGTGCCAATAATCACCCCAACACAAGGACCTATGGAAGGGATGGTCAACAAAAGCAACATCATGGCCTGGGTATAGTACTTAGTTAGTAAAGTATAGAAAATTATGCGTGCACCTAGTGGGGGTGCCCCCCTTGCAGGAACAAAGAGGCCACAACAGCTGACGTAGAATCACGCCAAGGACCAAAGATAGCCCCCTGAGAAGTGTTGAACACTTTGGTGCCTTCAGCCATATGCAACAATGAAAATCAGGATGAATTAGTAAATGAGTTGCAAAGCCAAATCAGCAAGGCAAGGTCGTGCTTATGGAGCTTGAAGAAGAAAAGATTGCATTCACATCCTACATGGTGGAGCAAGCAAGAGTGATGACCATCATAAATAGGGAAGTATTCGTGCTTAAAGAGGCCTTAAAGGCAAGGGAGGGAGAAGAGAGTCTAAAGGAGTTGTATGACGAAGAAATAGAGAAGGGCATCTCCTTAGAGAATATGTGCACCTTCAACTCTCGAGAAAACAAATGTCTAGAGCTAGAAATAAAGGAGTTGAAGAGGCAAAGAGAATAGGCAAGGATAGAGCTGCAGGTAGTAAGGAACCAAAGAGATGAGGAGGCTATGAAGAAGCTGATATGGAGTTGCAAAACCAGTGTCAATCAGCTCTCCATGAGCAAACCATATTAGTAGGTGGAATATAATAACCAAGAGTAAAAATAAATGCACACACTGTGGTGGGAGAGCAAGAGTAAGTGATTGCCACTCTGACCTGATACCAAAATCAAGGGCTCGAGTAGATGAAGGAGAAAGCAAAGGAATGGATAGCTAGGAATGAAGACATAATCAAAGACTTAGCCTACAAGCTAGCCCATTTTGAGAGTGAGCACCTCTTGGCAAAAAGCAAAGTCGCAGCTATCAAGACTAGGAATGTTGAAGCAACAACACACATTTTTAGCATAGTATTGAATGTCATGTAGCTAGGAGGAGAAGAGACATTGGAGCACCTAAGAAGAAAACTAGAACTAAGGAGGGCACTATAACATGGACTCTATGCCAAGGCACCTAAGCCTAGCACCAACTTGGGAGTAGAGGAGCAATGTACTCACCTAATCTCAATTGGCTTAACCACACAGGAACTCTCCCTACTAGGGCTTGGGGAGCAAGAACAACAAATGCAACCACCTCAATAGGAGCCACTGGAGTCAGTCCAGGGAGAAGGGCTTGACTTTAGGAAGAACTAGTGCACAAACCAAGCCCCCCTCTGTAGCCACAAGTACAGCCAAAAGAGCAAGGGAAGGAAGCAAGGCCACTTGAAGGGATAGTGGAGATGAGGCACAAGTGCATTGAGCGAGTGGAACATGCCTGCAAGAAGTTTCAAGCCAAGACACCACAAGTTCCACAAGTGGTTGCAATGTGGGAGCAATGGGAAAACTGCAGCCAAAACCCTTTGACTTCTCCTTCACCTTCCCTTGCACATTGGACAAAGTATTATCTCCCAGGATGGTGGAGGGTATTGTTAAACTTTTAGCAAGGCTAGGAAGGAGATGGCTAGAGGAACAAATGAGGCACCTCAGAAGGTGGCAAGAGGAACCTGCGGACTACTAGGAAGATAAGGCGATGGAGGTACCTTAGAGGGTGAAGGGATATGAGGCATGGCCTAGGTGGCATAGGAACATCTAGAACTCTAGCTTAGAGGCCTCAATTGCCTCTTCTCCAACACCCTACTCCATGACAGGATGATTCTATCTGCATGCCCTACCCAAGAAGGTTTGGAGTTGATTTCAACCAAGAGGTGCATTGGTAGATACAACTTTCCTTTGATCTACAATATCAATGCCTCAATCCTTGAAGAAATCTTGATCTTCACTGAAAGGGACCTCTGCCCATATATAGCAAGTTTCCTCAAAGACTTCTTCTCATGCCCTGACCTTGCCTTTATCACCACATGTAATTACCTCCGCATATTGTGAATATTAATTTAAAAAAACCTACTGTAGAGGAAGAGCAGTTGCCACCCCTCTTTTTTAATCTCAATGGGGGGATAGATAGTTATGCAATGATGCACCACATGATGAGAGCCACTCTCTTGCCAGCATTTAGTTTGAGCCTCTTAGGATATATGAGTGATCTGCAAACCCTTTTGGCTCATATATTCAAGATGCTTGTGCCATAACTCCATGTGTGACTGTACTTCAGCAACTGCAACAAACTTTCCAGGAAGTGTCTTGTAGTAGAGATAATACAAAGTCCCCTTTTTACCACCTCTAGCATAAATCCTTTCTGTATTTTCCACATACCACCGCCAAAAGTAGTGAAATAGCCTTTGTTGTCTAACTGCCCAATAGAAAGTAAGCTCTTCTTGATGCCAGGAACATACCTAACATCATGAAGAATCAATTCCTGACCATTTTCTAGAATCAGGTGTATGGTGTCTATTCCTTCAATATCACTTGCATGATTGTTGCCAAGGTAGACTTTTCCAAGACTACCTTCTGCATAAGTAGAAAAACACTCCAAAGATGGAGTTACATGAAAAGAAGCACTGTTGTCAACAATCCACGATTGTGATAAACCATCATGAGCTGACAACAAAGCATCTATCACATCTGTTTTAGTGATATACATGTCCTCCATTGTCATAGCAAGCAGATCTAAAAATGCAACCAGCAAATCAGCATATTTATTAGCTTCTATTTCCTCAATAACAACACTAGATACCACATTTTCTTTTTCTATCTCTTTAGGGGTAGAGCTGTCATCCTTGTCATTCTTTTGCCTTTTGCATTAGCCTGCTTCTTACGTTCTTATTCCTTTTAAAAGTACCTGCAATAGGGCTTTTTATGCCCTTTGCGACCACATTGATAACAAGTTACATCTTGCTGTTTTTCCTTGCTTTTGCTGCGATTTTTGTTTTTATTTATAGCATTGTACCTTTTATCAGGTCTTCCTCTTACATTGTAGGCTGATCCACTGTTTTCCCCACTTGCCTTGCGTCTAATCTCTTCATTCAGAATAGAACCACGCACATCATCAAATGTCAAGTTGAGGTTATTGCTCAATGACACAACCAATGCTTCCCATGAATCGGGCAAGGTCATGAGCAAGAAGATAGCCCTCAATTTAGGATCAAAAGCTGGCAATCCTGCATCCTGTAGCTGACTCAAAATACCAGTGAAAGCATTCAAATGCTCTGAGGCAGGTTTGGACTCATCAAGCATCAAGAGTGCCACAAGCACTATACCTAGGGACTACCCTAGCCCCTTCCCCCACTTCACATACTTAGGGTATATCAAGAGCAGGACACACATAGGGGCTCCCACTTGCCTACAGTTAGACATGTCTCCCTAAGTCACACCCACAGTACCTTCCCTTGTACATGAACTAGGTCCTCAAGTGTGGGACAATACCACGGGCTTGCCTAGGGTTGCGATCCAACTCCCAGTTCCACTGGCACAGACACCATGCACTGCATTGTGAGGTAGACACACCCCCCGATAGTGCACTTCCTTTTCCTTTTCAAGTACATTCGGCAAACCATGATCAACCATCTATATCGAAGGCCCCCATTACCCACTCAATCTATCCTTAGCCTCTACAACCTCTCATCCATATTTGTTATGCTTCTTCTCCATAGCTAACCTCCCCAGTGCCCCATCATCGACCCACATGGCAACCCTTTCACCGCTCAAGCCCTCACCAACAAGTGCCATGGGATTGGCACCCAGCTAGAAGGGGGTAATGTTACACCACCTTCAGAAGTTCAAGATGGAAAATCCCTGAAATTTTGAAAATGGAAGATAGTCCCAAAGTGAGAAAAATGGAAGAGAAAGGCAAGCTCAGAAAAAATGCAAGAAAAGCCTCAAATGTAAAAGGAAGCACACAATAATAAGTGCACCGAATATTCTAGCCAATGAAAGCATTGGGCGCATTGTAATTCATTTTATAAAGGAGCGCCAAGCTCCCTCATATGCAATTTGTAAATGTAGGTAGACATGGGTGATGGAACCGTGTAAATAGGACAAAATAAGGGAAGAGGACCTAGGCTAAAATGGCTAGTCATGTAAAAAGGAATGGGTGCCCAAGGAGGAGTAGGGCATGTATAAAAAGGCAAAAAGTGAATGAAGAAGCTCATTCTTGTGTGTGGCCAAAACTAGCTCTCTTCTTCTTCTTCTTCTTCTTCTTCTTGCTCTTGCTTGTGCTTGAGAGAGAGTGTGTGAGGGAGTGAGGGAGTGTGTGTGTGAGGGTGAGGGACCATGGTGGAGAAGCTCTCCATCTTCTCCTCTCTTCTCTTCTCCTCTTCTCTTCTCTTCTCATGTCTCATGTGTGGCAATGAAGCATGGATCTTAGAGCTCGAGGATCAAGCTTGCACCTTGGATCATGGAGCTACCGAAGAGCTTAAGGGAGGAGGCAACTCGATCAGGAATGAAGGTAAGGTCAATATACTTGTAGGTGTGAAAGCATGCACGGCTATGTGAGATGTAGCCATTGCACATGGCTTAAAATGCTTGAAGTAAAAAGCGGTATGTGGGTCTTGGCGATTGAGCAAAGAGCTCCTACAATCACCTTTTCCAATTGTTCATACACAAATCTACCATACGTGATCCTATTACTTACAAAAAAAAGAGTATTACAAACATGCTCACAAAACATTAACATCTTTTTGAACCTATAGATAACTTTCCATGCTACCAGCTTACATGCCTTTTGATACTCAATATCCTCCGCTACTTTGAAATGGTTAAAGGTACTCTCAAACATTTTCTTTCTATGCTTCCACTTGATCTCTTGTGTGAATTGGAATAACTTTTCACTATTAACATGAATATCATAATACTTTTCATAGGTCAATAACATATTAATTCCACCCTTGTGTAGCATGGCCCAAAATGGTTCCAATTTGATACATGCACTAAATGCTACATTCCCATATGCAAAACATGTTTGCACATAAAAGTTATATATTTGCCTTCTATTTCAACACAACGATTTTGAGCTTAAGAAAGGACTTATGTTCATGTATACCCATCATGGTTGAAAATTCCTTGTTAAGAATTGCATGGCCTCTAAAATCCTAATAAATTGGCTACATTTAGCCTTAATAATGCTAGGATATATACTCTCTTCTCATTAAGGACACCTCTTGCCTTTCTAGCCTTTCATCTCCACACCAAGCATGTGATAGTTCTAAAATGGAAAAAGACGCTTTTATCTTGATTTAATGTGTCATATATGCACATGAGTGGCAACTATTAAGGGGTGGAAACCTATTGTTTGGTACCAATATTCTCCAAGGTTTGGGTAAGCAACTTTCAATGAATGTCAAGCTTTCTTCATTATTTTCTCATTGATACTATAATACACCTATGAAGTATGAGTTGGAGAGCCATGCATATTTTTACTCAATTGGCTATACAACCATGTCATATTGGTTTTGCATAAAGATAATATTAGTTATGCTAATAGTATTGAATTAGATGTTATGTGACATGTAGCAAGAAAATGTTTCTAACTAAATTTGAAAAAAATACCTTCCACATGACATTGTCAAGAGTAGTCAATGGTGATTGGTACCATGGAGGTACAAATAATGGCCTTTTGTGTGATTGCACCCACATGCTTGTATTCTCATTTAACTTGTCAATTATTGTTGCACTAACATTCTTGCTTTGCACATGAGATCTAAATATGTTTGTGTTGAGATGAAACCTTTTCGTGCTAGTCTATAAGGACATTGTTCACATTACAAACAAATTAGTTCTAATTCTATAGTGAGGAAAAAGCACAAGCATCAAAAAACATTTCCAAGAATGTTACCTATTTATGCAAGATATTGCTAACAATATCTCCCCCTTGGTTGTACTTGTTACCTTCATTAAGCAACAATCCACATGTATATGCTACCTTGGGTTGTCTATAAAGGCTACAAGATACCATAAATATTGTTGGTGACATTGAAGGTACCATATTTTGACTATGTTTTAGGCTATTGTGACTACTCACTTACATGTATTATCTATTCTATCCATCCTACTAAGGTGATGGTTCCCATATTAAACAAAGAACATATATTTTGATAGGAATGCCTACTTCATCTCACTAAATTTTGCTTGGAACTCCTCCTATTTCTTCAGCTTCTAGCAAGCATCCCATCAACTTCTATCATTTTGTTAAACACTTTTTCATCTTTACTTTGTGTCTCCAACGAAAGGACAAATAAGCACATACCTTAAATGTATCAAGTGCTAAAGAAAGCCTTTGAGAGATGTTGATACCTCATTGTTGTGACTTGTTTGATTATGGCTATGGCAATCAAATGACATAATGCAATAGGAGTCAATGGAATGGATGTCTACACTTGGATGTTAATACGTGGGAGTACCTACATAAGACTAGTTTGATAATACAATACATAAGAATACTACAAATGTTACTTACAATTACTCACTATCAAATATTCTAATTGGTCCTTGATATAGCTTGGACAATGTGCATGTTTTGGTGAGTAGAGTTCCACCACTACTATCCCCTACTTCTAATATTGGTTCCTTCATCATCTACCTCTAACCTCTTTACTTACCCTTGGCCTCGCCCATGTCATGCACAACTCGAGGTAATACTTGCCCCATCGCTACTCTCTTCATCTCAACTCTCTTCTTTGATACTACTCTAAAATAAGATCACTTTGCTCTTGGCCTTGTAGGCTTGCCTAGGTGAAGCTGATGTACCTTTATGATCAGAAAGGTATGACAGCACCACCTCCTCTAAGGTTAGTCCTCCCTTGTAGACAATCACAATGGACTCCTCCGGCTTGGTAAATATTAGTGGTCTTGATTGTCTTCCTTGATGGGAAGCTATAGAGCTCTACACCGAGACCTACGGACCGCTTATTGATTAAGCGTTTCAAGCCGAGCGGCCATGGCTACCTCTCACATAGCTGACACACGCAATGCCTACCTTACGGGTGTAGTGAGCTTACCTTGATGCTCGATTGAATTCCCTCCTCTCTCTTGTACTCCGATAGCTCCACGATCCTTGTGGCAAGCTCAAGCAACCTCAAGCCCTCTCCGTCAAGCTCCATCTTCCATAGCCGCACGAGAGAAGAGAAGAGAAGGGAAAAAGGGAAGATGAAGAGAGAAGATGGGGAGCTTCTTCTCCATGATCCCTCACTCTCACACACTCACTCCCTCACACTCCCTCAATCCCTCACTCAAGCACAAGCAAGAAAGAAAGAAACAAGAGAAGAAGAAGAAGAAGCTTTGGCCACACACAAGAATGAGCTTCTCATTCACTTTTGAACTTTATATACATGCCCTACTTTTTGGACGGTCATCCCCACTTTTCACATGGCCGACCATCAGCCTAGGCCCTCTTTTCCTATTTCCCACCGTTCTAACTTATCCCATTCCCAACTAGTGCATACAATTTGCACAGGAGTGAGCCTGGCACTCTTTTACAAGGATTCGGGAGGGCTTTCACAATTAATGGTGCGCTTTTACTCTTTTCTTTTCTCGGGGAAACATTGGGGCCTTCTGGAGAGGTCGTCATTCAAATTTTTCAGGTTCTAACTTCCATCCGTGGCGCCTTTTCCTTCCTTTGTCCTGTGCCCTTTCGGTTATCTCCTTCTTCCATTTTTTCACTCCTCTACTCCATTTTCCCGCTCCTCTGTGATGCGGTAAACATTACCCCCCTCCTAGCTGAGTGCCAGTCCCATGTCGCTGTGGTGGGGAGTAGTGGGGTAGTTGGGGTTGTTGTTAAGGGGAACTGGTGGGTAGATGATGTGGGAGCCTTCGCTCAACCGCCAAGACCCACGGACCGCTTATTGCTTCAAGCGTTCCAAGCCGAGCACTAATGGCTACCTCTCACATAGCCGACGCACCATCCATATCTATGGGTGTAGTGAGCTTACCTCCATGCCGTTCGAGTTACCTCCTCTCCCGCGCACTCCGGTAGCTCCACGATCCAAGTGCAAGCTTCAAGCAAGCTCCATCCTCAAGCTCCACGCTCCACGCTCCATCACCGCGAGCAAGAGAAGAGAAGAGAAGAGAAGAGAAGAGAAGAGAAGGAGAGAGGAGAAAATGGAGAGCTTCTCCACCCCACGGTCCCTCACCCTCACACACTCACTCCCTCACACTCTCACACTCCCTCTCTCAAGCACAAGCTCAATCAAGCAAGAATAAGAATAAGAAGAAGAAGAGAGCCACTTTTTGCCACACACAAGAATGAGCTTCTCATTCACTTTTCAACTTAATATACAAAACCCTAAATCCCTTTTGGGCGGTCATCCCCATTTTCCCTTTTTTACATGGCCGACCGTAGCCTAGGCCCTTTTTCCCATCGTCCTTCTATCTTCCTAGCTTCCTTTCCACCACCCATCTATATTTACAAATTGCACGGGTGAGAGCCTGGCGCTCCTTGAATTAAACCATGATGCGCTTGCACTCTTTTACAAAAGTTTTGACTTGCGCTTTTCCTTGTATGCCTTTGTCTTCCGTTTCTCTTTGCCTTGGCCTTTGTCTTTATCTTCTATTTTAGTCTTTCCGGATATTTCACTGCCTGGCACACTTTTATAAGATTTCAGGGTGTGCCTTTGTATTTTAAAATGCACCTTTCCCCTTTTGCATTTGCCTTGGACTTTTTAAGGTTGCCCTTGCGCTTTTGGCCTTTTCTCCTCTTCTTTCTTCAGTCGGGCTACCTTTTTTTTGCCTTTGCCCTGCGTCTTTTTTATTTCATTTTGCTTTCTTCATGTTGGGGTTAACATTACCCCCTCCAAGACGAGTGCCAGACCCATGGCACTCACCATCGTAGGTAGCAGGCATTTAGCATGCACTGAAGACATGGGTGGCAAGGACGTATGTGGTTGCCATGGCTGAGTGTTGGTAGTGGTGGGGAGGAAGGTTGTTGGGGGCACGTTGTTGGGTTAAGTGGTAGGTGGTAGGGTTGTGCTCTGGGGGGGTTGCACTGATGGAGTACAACGGCAGGCTTACAGGGTGATACGGATAGGAATTGAGAGTTGAGTGTTAATGAAGAGCGAACGTCACCCTCGTTGGAGTCTTCTATACCTGCAATTGAAAACCTCTCATAGGTGATTTCTCCCTAGGGGAAGTGCTAGTCTTCGTTATCGTGCACAAGACATAGTTTAATTAGTTTGGGAGACAAGTCGAACTCTAAGCCAGCTGAGAGTAGTGTCCTACACTTGAGGACCCAAACTATGGATATACTTTAGTGCAGATATTATGCGAGTGCTCGTGCATACTTAGATATTATGTAGGTAGAAGACCGCAGGCTAGTTTCTCATAATGACGCGTGGATGAAGCAAAGTCGTCCATGGTGAGAAGAAGTACACGGGAAGGTGGATGCGACATCCTGTGCATTGTGATTGCATGAAGTAACAAAATAGAACGCAGGGATACTGCACTATCGGTAGCTGGTAGACATTGGGTTTGTGCGATGAGGACATTGTACTGTTCATGGCCATTCGTGCATTGCTTACCACAATTGATTGCAATGGTATTAAGGTAGAGTGCAAGAGGGAATTGTGTGAATGGGTCAGGGTGACAGGTCTAACCATAGGTGAGACACGCTAGTGTCCTGCCCTTGATGTGCCTTGAACTATTGTGGGGGGTGCTAGGGGGCTAGGGGACTAGGGACGGAGCCAGCCGACCAAGGTCACTGGACGCACCTAATTTGAGGACCCCTAGGTGACGTACTGTGATCGTGGGTGCCTCTTATCTTTTCATTCTTTTCTTTTCTTTTTCCTTGCCTGAGGACAATGATTGCAATATGTTGAGGCTATGGGAATTGTCAAGCTTCGAGGGCTCACGAAATGGACATGACAGTGATGATTGTGCCCTAGCCCCGTTGTTAGAGAAGCCGTGGTTGGGAAGTTGGTACGATTGAGGTAACAACCGTCATGAGCTCACTGTAGAGCTTGACCCAAGAAGAGAGTCTAGCCCATGACTATGCTTTGGCTCGTGCCATGTGGGCACTCGCAAGGGTGATTTTTCGCGTTCGGCAGTGTGGCTTTGTTACGGCTCTTTGTGCGGTTGGTGGTCTTGCGGTGACCTGGGCATTGAATACGTTTGTACAAAAACCTGTGTCATCCTACATCCACTTGTCACTTCATGAGAGTATATGCTTGCTTGTGTCAAGTAACAAATGCAATCATGTTAAGACATAACTTTTCAAAATGCTATGATGCTAATTGCAATGCCTATTCCATTGCTTATTAAAGACGTGGCATACATTAACGATAGGTAAAGGAAGTGTGTACAAGTGGGGAGTTTGCCCCTTTAATCATCAAAAGACAAAAAGTTATGACATGATGACTTGTCGAGTTGCTTGTTCATCATAGGGGCTAGTCGATTTACACAAGGTGGGGTGAGTCTGGGTGGTCAGGCGACTGAGGCCCTGTTGGTGCAGGGCTCCCATGAGGTTGGGCAGGGAACATGTCGGCCGGGACATGAATGGTGTAATCTCGGGCCACCACCGTTTCCAAAATGCTGTTGAACAATTCATTGAATTCTTCCCTGTCCCAGGCTGCCCTTTCTGCCCTTGAGCACTTGGTGCCCGAGCATCCATTGGGGGTTTGTGCAACTAGTCTTGCCACATCTTGTGTGCTTCTTTGAGCTTTGACTCCCCTGGCCCGGGGATTCCTCGACCTTTTTCCGGGGCAATGTCGCTTGGGACCTCGTTTTTTTACATACCTTTTGAGGGTGGGCACGTAGCGCACCGGGGGAGAGGCGTGTGCTACATGTTCCAGTCGTCCGCGGAGAGCGTCTCTGCAAGCCAGCTGCCCTAGGTTCTCCATGTTTTTCTCGTAGGGGGACCTGCAAGATGCGAACCAAGGGTTAGGCCTTGATACGGAATAAAATCGTTCGCATGGGAGGGATTATAGTGTGGATTATCAAGGGCATATGACTAGAAGGGGAGGGGTGGGACGTGCAGTGCTTGTTGTAGAGGGATGGCCCCCGTAATGATGTTCATTTAGCCTTCAGCCATTAGCAGATCTTAGCTCACGCTGAGTTACATGGACTGGTGGTCATGGATTGGGGCAGGGCTCATCCTTGGAAGGATAGACCGGAAAGGGAGACTCCACCCTGCCTACATCATCAGAGATGTTGGTCAGGGCTTCCCATGGTGGCAATGAGGGGTGCATGCCCCTCCGCTCGGAGGTGGAAATGGTCACGCAACTTCTAAATATGTGGTGAGAGGAGGACCGGACGAGCTTAGCCTGTTGACCCCAACTCTTCTGCCTACGCTTGACTATTATTTCTTATGTGTGTTGATAGTGTCTATACAAGGTCACAAAAGTCATTGTTTATTTATATACATATCCATGAATCCATGCCACTTTATGAGGATAAAAACCAATTATAGAACTCCCGATTGTACTAGAGCGTGGCGCACGCATCCAGTACTCATGGCAGCTTACTCAATATCGATAGATATTTTGCAACATTGAGTAGCATGGAACCTTGTCCGAGTCTACTGGCAACATGTAACTCCTCCTCAGTGAGAACCTTATCAAACAGCGAGTTCTCTTGGCTAGGTTCAGCTAAGTCCGTACCCCGAATGGCAGTCAAGGAAGTTGGTGCCACATAGGTTGGGTCTCTTTGAGACTGCCATTTGGCCAATCACTCCTCTGAGACTATCATGATCTGGGCTCCTAGTTCGGCCATTGCAATGGGGTTCTCACACCAACGCTATTCAAATTGACTTCGGCCCTCTGATAGTCGCTTTAATTGCTCTATCTCTAAGAGATTTGGTTGGCAGAGCACATCATTGAATGTGACAGTTAAGCGTAGTTTGTCGACTTCCTCGCCAAAGATGAGTCACATGCGTTCATACATGAGCCTGTTATAGTGCTTGTCAAGATGTTCTTGCTCTTCCCAAGGCAAGGGAAATGGCAAGTATTCTTCGAGGTGCTCTTTAGGGAATGTGCGCATGTCTACCAGGACATAAACACATGCAAACACTTTGAGCTTAGCATCCAACTCAGTTAAGCATTCTGTGACACTTCTATGTTCAACGAGGGCTTGCTCAGTTGCTATCTCATGCAAGGTTCTAGGAGTTTGCCTAGGTTTTAGTGTAGTTGGGGGCTCTGGCCTAGATGCACAAGTTTGGCCAATGCTAGGATTTCTTATGCTCTTGGGGTTTCCATGTGTCTCCTAAGGTTTCATTATTGCGTCATGGTTCTCCTTGGACATGACTGGTATAGGCTTGTCACCCTATTGTGACAGTGTTATGTCCACTCTTGATTGGTCAATGCAAGTTCCATTGTCGGTGGATTGAGCGTTGCAAGTAGCCATTGATGGTAACGACTGCTTTGATTTTTCAGAGCACACAGATGTGTCTGAGGTCTCACCGCCATTAGGGGAGGCATCAATGGGTTCATTGGTGGATGGACTCGATGCTTTACCCACTTCTTTTGAGCAAGCCATGGGAAAAAAAAAATGGGAGAAAGCCATGGATGAAGAAATGGATGCCTTGGAAGCAAATGCTACATGGGAATTGGTACCTTTGCCTAAAGATAATAATGCAATTGGTTGTAAGTGGGTTTATAAGGTGAAGCACAATGTAGATGGTTTTGTGAACAGATACAAGGCAAGATTAGTAGTCAAGGGATATGCACAAACATATGGCATTGATTATGAAGAAACATTCAGTCCGGTTGCAAGGATGGCAACCGTAAGAGCAATCATTGCTATGGCTGCATCAAAGGAATGGTCTTTACATCAGATGGATGTAAAGAATGCCTTCTTGCATGGTGATTTGCAAGAAGAGGTATATATGGAGCAGCCACCAGGTTATGTGCATGCTGTTCATCCTAAGTTTGTTTGCAGGTTGAAGAAAGCCTTGTATGGTTTGAAGCAAGCACCTAGAGTATGGTCTGACAAGATAGGACAATATCTTGTCACTATTGGCTTTCAGATTTCCAAGGCAGATTTCTCACTTTATGTGAGAAAAACAGAGAAAGGTATTATGCTACTTGTCATTTATGTTGATGACTTGATTATGGCAGGTGATAGTGATGAAGATATACTTCATGTGAAAATGCTATTGAAGCAGAAGTTTGAGATGAAGGATTTGAGAGAGCTGCGTTATTTCTTGGGCATTTAGGTGATTAGATCACCAAGTGGGATACGGCTCTTGCAGAGGTAGTATGGATTGGAAATGCTCTCCAAATATGGGATGACAGGTTGTAAGCCTATTTCAATTCCTTTGGAGCAGAATGTAAAGCTGAGCGCAGATGCAAGTGAGCTTCTCTAAGACCCTACTATGTACAGACATATAGTAGGAAGTTTGATATATATGCCTATTACCAGGCCAGATTTGAGCTATGCTGTTGGATTGGTAAGTCAGTTTATGCAGGCTCCAAGGAAACCGCATTTGGATGCGGCTAGACGCATACTCAGGTATGTGAAGTCCACATTGCAGTATGGACTATTTTATGAGATTGGGGTTGAGATATAGTTGCATGGATACACTGATGCTGATTGGGTCGGTATTATTTCTGATAGACGATCTACCAGTGGATATGTGTTCTCTTTTGGGAGTGCTGCAGTCACTTGGAGCAGCAAGAAACAGCCTACAGTTGCCTTGTCGAGCACAGAGACCGAGTACAGGGGTGTAGCAATGGCTGCATGTGAGGTAGCTTGGTTGCATAAACTACTTTATGATATGCATCAGCCTAGAGATGGGCTAGTTGTCATTTATTGTGATAACATGAGCAGTATACACTTGGCAAATAACCCAGTCTATCATGCTAGAACAAAGCACATTGAGGTGCATTATCATTATGTGCGGGAGAGGGTTTTACTAGGTCTTATTGATCTAGTTTATGTCAGCACAGAGGATCAAATAGCTGACATATTCACGAAGGCATTGGGCGCAGAGAAGCTGCACAAGTTCAGAGACCTACTTGGTGTGCATGAATTGGGATTGAGCTCGAGGGGGAGTGTTGAGATATCAAGCTCCACTCATGATATGCCAGGGTGACCGTTGTGCATTTATGTCACTGACTTGTTAGCTGTAGATGCGGTTGGTACACCGCCCATGAATAATAGCTAGATGACAACTATCCTTATCTACTCTAGTTCGTGGCTCAGTTAGTATGCCACCTTAGTTAGTTGAGTTTGGTTTGAGACCCATATATAGGGTTCTTCTATTTCTATGTAGAGTTCTTTTTGGCTTACACAACTAAGAAGAGGAAAACTGTTTTTCAGCCTCCACGTGTGTGTGTATTCCCCCATTGTGCAAGCAAGAAAGCTACAAGTGAGACTCCTTTCTTCTCTCCCACATGGATCTGGAAGGTAAAGTACAAGGCTGATGGTACCTTAGAAAAGTACAAAGTTGATTGGTTGCCCAAAGATTTTCACAAGTTAAAGGGTTTGATTTTCAAGAGTCATTTACCCCAATTGCCAGAATGATCACTATTCACACGGTACTTGCAGTGGCTGTGCACAAGAAGTGGCCAGTGTACCAAATGGATTAAGTCAGCGTTCTTAAATGGTGACCTCAAGGAGGAGGTGTACATGGCTCAGCCACCAGGGTTTGAGGCCCCCCATTTTGAGAACAAAGTATGTAAGTTGAAGAAGGCATTGTATGGGCTGAAACAAGCCCCTAGAGCATGGTATTGGCGGATAGATAAGTTCTTTTTAAACCTAAACTTTAAAAGATGTGCCTCAGATGCTAACTTGTATGTTTACAGGGATGGTAAAAAGTTTGTAGTGATTGTCCTATATGTGGACGACCTTCTTATTGTAGGTGACTATGAAGATATGATCAACCAAACTCGAAAGGCTTTGAGTTCTGAGTTTGAAATGACAGACTTGGGCTTGCTGCACTATTGTTTGGGGATTGAAGTCTGGCAAGAGCCAAGAAAGATCTTCATCTCTCAAAAGAAGTATGCATGGGAGATCTTGAAGGCATTTGGCATGACCGAGTGCAAGGAGATAGCTACACCTATGGAGGTGAATGCAAAGTTATCCGTTGAGGATACATCAACACTAGCAGACATTGTGAGGTATAGGAGGTTCTGATCTACTTGTGTAACACGAGACCATATATCAGTTTTGCTATTGGTGTTTTGAGCAGGTTCTCAAACAAACCTCATGAGAGTCATTGGAAGGCTGGGATGCGGGTGCTCAGATACTTGAAGGAAACTCTTGACTATGGTATCACATACAGTTTCAGAACTTCTCTTGTGGGGAACTGTGACTCAGATTGGGCAGGAGACAGTGATTCTAGGAAGTCAGTTTCTGGTTATTTTTTCTCTTTGGGTTCAGGAATTTTCTCTTGGATTACCAAGAAGCAGCCAACAGTGGCATTGTCTTCTACCGAAGCAGAGTACAAGGCAGCTTGTTTTGCTGCATGTGAAGCAATATGGTTGAGAAGGATTCTATGGCATATGGGAGTGCAGGATGAAGAACCAACTGTGCTGAGATGTGACAATCAAAGTTACATCGCCATTGCCAAAAATCTAGTGTTTCATGCACGCACCAAACATATAGAGATCCATTATCACTATGTGCGTGATTTGATGGAGGATGGGATAGTGGAACTGGTCTACTATCCAACAGAGGAGAATGGAGCAGATATCTTCACGAAAGCACTTATGAAGGATCTGCTTCAAGTTCATCTTTAGAGACTCGGCATTGGGCCGAGGAGATAGTTCACCTATGGGTGGACATTGAGGGGGGGTGTTAGATATGATCAATGCCCCACCCTCATTAGGTGCCACCAATGATCCATGGTGCTCAAAGTTGTAAGGCCCCCATTATGAGGAGAAGCCAAATGTGAGCCTCGACATTGGTTGAGTCCTGACTTGTATATCAGATGAGGTCTATGTGACCGGATGGCAAAAAGGTGACCGATGTGGGTCTAATCTTTGGGTTAGATGGAGTGGTTAAGCTAGTAGCAACTCGAGGCGCACCCGATGGTAAAGGGAATATTCCCTGGCCGACTAGTGGAGGCTTATATGGTAGGTCCGTCAGGCCGACCTAATGGCCTTTGCGGGCTATAAAAGCTAAACCCCTTCACAGCCATCTATTATTCATCTTTCACCCAGTCAGAGTTGTTGTTCCAGCTAGCCTTAAGCTCTTCACCTATCTTCTGTCTAGATCACCATCTAAGCTTCACACAGTGAAAGTGCACGGGTGGATAGAGCCATCTTTGTATCAGTTGTTTGGAACTAAAGAATTTACCGATTCTCCTCTTATCTATTGTGTACTCTCTATCTCTTTCTTAGGTTCTGTTCGCTGCACCGTGTAATTTTTACACACGCATGCACGCACGCACGCACGCACGCACACGCACGCGCACGCGCATGCGCACACTCACTCACTCACTCACTCATTCACTCACTCACACACACTCTCTCATGTCAAGTTGATTGAATTAGATAATTTTCATTTTTATGAAAATGTTTTAGACTACTAGGAAAATCCAAAATGATAAGTAGAAAATGACCTTGAAGAGCACACCCATAATTGCCATCATGAAGGATCTATGTTGCTTGTCAAATCTCACCTTGATTGTGCTTTCAAGAGCTCCCACTCCACAATACAAAGGGCTAGCTTAATAACCCTTTAGTACCTTAATAAGGTATCAAGGTTGCTTGCATGCTTTGAGATTGTCCCCACCACCTCCATCAAGGTACCCACCATGAGCCTACCATGTAGTCTAGGCTATGCACATGGAAATATCATGCTTGAAGTAGTCTCATATGATGATCATGGTCATTTCATACCAAAATATAGCACATGATACATTGTGGTAGTCACCTCACAAAAGGCTAGTTCTAGGTTTAAAAGAAGCACAACCGTGGTCTAGCCTTATCAAGTAATAGGTGTTGCATTATCAAGTACCATGTGCATTCTCTTGTGTACGATGGTATGGAAAACCCTAAGAGTGCCACAAGCATGGCATTGTGAAGTGGCCATAGGCATGCATGTAATTTTCATTCATAATGACCTTGATCATGGTATCTACATGGAAATGGGTATCTTGATTATTTTATGTGTGTATGCATGATGTGGCACCAAGTAGCCCTCCCACATGGTAACCCTTGTTCTTTGATAATGGTAGCTAAGGTGGCTAGCTTTTCCTCATCATCCTCCCACGTGGAAACCTTTGTACCTTGGTTGTGGTTCATGCCATGTCAATAATGTCAATATGTGACATGGCAACTTCATATCAAGGTCATGGTAAGGTTGATACCATGATCGAAGGTAATCCAAGTCATCCTTCCACATGGTAACCCTAGTACCTTGATTGTGGTAGTAGCTAAGGTGGCTAGTTTTCCACATCATCCTCCCACATGGAAAACTTGGTACCTTGATTGCACTAGCTAAGGTGGCATGGAAAAAATACCAAATTTTGGTATTCATGCTACATCGATATTTGACATGGCAACTTCATATCAAGATCATTGTAAGGCTCATATCACAATCAAGGTAAGTCTAGATATATGATCATGATGTTTGATATGTGATGATCATGATTATTCTTGGGTCCCCAAGCATGTTTCCCAAAATATCATGTGTGTGATCATGATGTTTGACATGTGTATGATCGTGATTCTTCTTGAACATGTGTATGATGTTTGACTGTCACTAAAAGAATAAGTGATTGTGATGATGGGTGCCCGCCACTTGCAGTGTGCAGTGGCGGGTACTGTCAAAGTGTAGTAATACACGGGCGGCTAGGCGGAGGCGCCTTTACCCCCAACAACCTCCCACTTAAAGGCAAATCTGCTCCAGTGAGAGAGAGAAAAAATAAAAGACAATACAATATGTACACATGTACAACAGGATGAGGAAAAAGACGTCATCTCATCCAATGCCCATCAATCTCCTGAGGAAGGCAAAGTGCTCAGTAGTGGCGCTCTTCATGAGCAAGCATATAGGATTCTGCTCAGTCGGATCTTGACAAGGTCAACAGACTTGTCCTCAATGACCTCGCGAATGAAGTAATACCTCACCTCAATATGTTTCGTCTTCGCATGGAAGACCAGATTCTTGGCCAATTGAATGGCACTCATAGAATCCGAAAGTAGTGTAGGCATAACATTTGTCATACCAAGGTCTGCAATCAAACGTCCTAACCAGATAGCCTCTTTGCAAGCCTCAATGGCTGCAATATACTTGGTCTTTGTAGTAGAAAGGGCCGTACACTACTACGCCCTAGACATCCAAGAGATAGCCCCTCCAGCATAAGTGAACACATAGCTAGAAGTGGACTTTCTACTATCTGCATGTCCTGCATAATCAGAGTTAGTGTACCCCACGACTCCTGTATCCTGGCTACCATAACAAAGACACATATCTGTTGTGCCTTTCAGGTACCTCATGATACCCTTCATGGCATCCCAATGTTTCTTACCAAGTGTAGCCATATAACATGCCACAACCCCAACTGCAAAAGCAATATCTAGATGGGTGGGTATCATGGCATACATAAGATTGCCCATGACTGATGCATAGGGAATCTCGGCCATCTCGGCCCTCTACTCATCTGTTTGCGGACAATCAGCCTGTGAAACCTTCACATGAGAAGGTAATGCACAACAAATAGGCTTAACATCCTGCATGAGGAAGCGCTCAAGGACTTTATGTATGTACTCCCTCTATGATAGATAGAGGAGTCCCTGAGATCTATCACGCGTGATGCGCATACCAAGTATATGAGAGGCCTGTCGCAGATCTCTCATCTCAAAGCTCTTCTTAAGCTGAGCCTTAAGAGCATCGAGCTCCTCATGATTTGTCCTTGCTAGAAGCATGTCATCCACATAGAGCACCAAAATCTGTAAAGAACCGTCATGGGCTTTCTTCGTGTACAAGCACGGATCCATAGCACTACGGCTGTAGCCCTGCATCAAACTTATGGTACCATTCCCTAGGTGCCTGCTTTAAGCCATATAGACTCTTCTTTAGCTTGCATACTAGGTGTTCCCTACCAGGGTTTGCAAAGTCCTTAGGCTGCTCTATGTAAATCTCATCATGCAAGTCCCCATGTAGAAAAGGCATCTTGACATCCATCTGGTACAAGTCCAAGTCAAGTTGTGCAACCAAGGCCAAGACTAAGTGTAGGGTGGTCATCTTGACCACAAGAGAAAAGACTTCATCAAAGTCAACACCATGCTCCTGCTTAAAACCCTTACCAACCAGTCGAGCCTTGTATGCCAGCTTGGGGTGTCCAGGGATATACTTTTTAGCTTGTACACCCACTTGCATAGCAAAGCCTTCTTACCTTGAGGCAAGGAAACCAAATTCCAAGTCTTATTCTTATGTAATAAGTCAAGCTCAGACTGCATAGCCCTCTCTCAAGAGTGACAATCACCCCTGTGCATAGCCTCATCATAGGTAAGAGGCTCTCCTGCAGCTGTAACTAGTACATAATCCATAGAGGGTGCAAAACAGTTAGGAGGTCGTCTATCTCTAGTAGAATTTCTCAAACCAGGCTCTGCTGCTTGACCAACATTAGGTCTAACATCAGCATGCCTAACATCTAGGCCATGAGCATTAGGTGATGCTGCACGTTGTCTAGCTGGCCGTGGAGTGGGCTAAACAGGAGCAGGTGGCTGCTCCTAAAAGATAACTCTGCGTACCTCAACCACTTTTTCAGGCTGCATATGCATTTTGTCCTCATGAAAGATGACATCATGACTGCGGATCACTTTCCACGCCTGCGGATCCCATAGATGGTAACCCATCTCTCCTGCATCTCCATAGCCAATGAAAATGCATTTGACACTCTTAGGATCTAGCTTATTGCGTTTGTCCTTGGGCACATGGCAGAATGCCTCACAGCCAAAGACACGCAAATGATCATAAGAGGGGGGTTTTCCTGCCCATACCTCCTCTGCAACTTGAAAGTCAATGCCACTGCTAGGTGACTTATTAATGAGATACATTGCAGTAGTAACTGTCTCAGCCCAAAAGTACTGCGGTAAGCCAGCCTGGCTAAGCATGCTACGGACCCTTTCCTGAATGGTCCTATTCATGCATTCAGCCATACCATTCTAGGGTGGGGTGTAAGGGGAGGGTCAACTGACACTTAATATCCCAGTCATCACAAAACTGCTCAAAAGCATGTGATACATACTGACCCCCATTATCTGATCTTATGCATTTTAGCCTTTTTCTAGACTAGCTTTCTGCCAATGCAAGCCAATGTTGAAATGTGTCTAAGACATTGGATTTTCTATTTATGGGATAAGCCCAAACCTTACATGAGTAATCATCTATGAAAGTAACAAAGTACTTTGTCCCACCAAGTGACTGACAGGGCATCGGCCAAAATCCATCTGAGTGCACAAGAGCCAAGGGCTCACCCATGTGTTTCTTACTAGACTTTTTATGCGTATTTCTAGTCTCCCTGCCATACAAACAATGATCACAATAATCAAAATGCGAGGAGTCAAAAGGTGGAAGATACTACAAAGCACAGAGCATTTTCATTCCATTAAGAGACATATGCCCTAAACAAGTATGCCAAAGGGATATATGGAGAATAGAACCCACAGAAAAAACATGATCCAATGTAGCTCCAGATACAAGTAAGGGATAGAGGCTGCCAGACTTGGCACCTCTTGCAAGTACAAGCCTGCCATGAGTAATCTTTCATGTAGAGTCTCCAAAAGACACAAAATACCCTGCATCATCAAGCTGTCCAATTGACATAAGGCTGTGTGTCAACGCAGGTACATGGCGTACATCATGTAAAACAAAAGAGCCGCTAGAAGGAAACTGTAGCCTAACATCTCCAATGCCGACAATGTCAAGAGACATGTCATCACCAAGACGCACAAAACCAGAAATGGTATGATAGGTATGAAACCAATCTCTACAGGGTGTCACATGAAAGGACGCACCCGAATCCAAGAGCCAGCACTGCGCATACATAGAGTGTATCTCAGAAGTCTGTAAGGCATTGCATGAAGAAGCTGCAAGTATGTAATCATCATTTGAATCAATGGCTTGCGTGACATTAACCTCTTCTATTATCACACTAGACTTTGCAAGTACTATGCTGTGCTTAGAAGAAATTTCCTACACTTTATCTTTTCCCTTTTTCTTGCGCTTATCATTGTGCATTTTATGGCATTGCGGCTTAATATGTCCTACTTTCCCACAATAATGACAGGTAAGATCAGACTTCCGTCCACGGGACTTACTGCGACCACGAGACTTGGACCTGGACTTCTGAGAGTCCCTGCCCTTATGATCATTATCATGCCTGCCATTTCTACCGCCTCTAATGGTCAATGCATGTGAAGAGCGGGAAGCATCATTGTTTCTCCTGTTGATTTCCTCAATCAATAAAGCACTCTCAACATCTTTGATTTTCAGCCCATCAAGCTTGTTCATGCATATGGCAGTACGGAATACATCCCATGATTTAGGAAGGGTGCCAAGTAGAAATAATGGGTGCAAGTTATCGTTGAACTCAATACCCTGTGATAATAGATTCTTCATGATAGCATGAAACTGACTGAAATGAGATAATAGGGATGACCCCTCCTTCATGTGAAGGTCCATTAACTGCTTCAGCCACCAATACATATGTGACGCAGGACTTTGCTGCTCATAAAGCTCCTGAATTTTCTCCCATAAATTCCATGCACTCTAATTCTCATCTTCAACAATATTATGATGGACCTCTTCTGAGAGTGACAAAATAATGGTAGACTTGCATAGCTCATCAACTTCCATCCAAACATCATCATCCATATCCTCAGGTTTGACACCTTTGAAATGCAAGGGTTTAATCTGCAACTTCTACACCAAAACCTGCCATATTTGGGACTTCCAATACCCGTAGTTAGTACCATCCAACTTGGAAATGTTAAAGAGAGCCGTGTCTTTCAGATGACCAGCCATACTGTCCCAAATCAATGCAAAAAGGAAAAATTGCAAGTTGCTGTAATTAGCAAAAAAGCACTAAAACCACTGCTAAAACTGGTTGAAAAAGTGGATTTTACCTAGAGAAGCACCTGTCCACCAAATATGACCAAGATAACATCAAATAGTAAGCATTACCCTTAGAGAAGTGCTCAAAATTTGCAGATTTCAATTTGCTGTAATAAATGACAGATTTCAGTAAATGAGAGCTAACTGTGCCAGAAGCAGATTCCAAGTCAATCATATACTGCCAAGACCATAACCAACATCATGCGGGCATAACATAGGCATTTGATAGTTGATAAGCATGAATCCAACACCCAAACATGTCATGAAATATCTGCTACCCCCCAGTCAATGGAGCAAAGTGTGCCTGCCACTACCAAGACTTGACACAAGTAGGTGTTAGCTCACAAGGAAAGGGACCCAAGTCAAAGAGTTAGCTCATAAGCATCGAAAGGAACCAAGACATATGAACCATGCATCATCCCAAAGGGTAAGAAATCCCAAATAGTCTCAAAAGCTCAAATAGCATAGACCACCTGCTCAATGTCTATCAAGCATCCAAAGACGCTCCCACTGGCACAAAGGCTGTAAATATCAAGCAACAAAGCTCAAACAAAGCATGTACAAGCACCAATGGCAAGTGTCCAAGATCAAGCATCAATGAGACATCCCAGACATGGAGGCGGTGTGACATCCATATGTAGCATCCATAGACATCAAGTATATCCCAAAATAAACTTTTGCAAGCCAATAAATCTCCAAAATATGCTTCAAACAATCGAATGTCAAGCCCAAGTAAAGCTCCAATATCATCCAAGCTCAAACAATATAACTTACATAGGTAGGTGACATGAGCATAAGTGCATGTCCAAAGCGGTTAAGCATAGACTGATAAGTGTCAAGATACATCTAAGATAAATATCCAAATGCTATGGAAAGTGGAGCTCAAGATCAACCAATGATTAAGAAGCAATGTCAAACTCTTTTCTAATCCCCGATGGTCAATACAGCAATGTACATCTCTAAGACATGACCCGAATAGCATAGGCATAAGCATACATGAGTAGAATAGCTTCAACAGCCCAATTGTTTATAGAAGACATTCACTTCTCCAAACTTATTATTTTAGGCCTCAAATTAGTACCAAAATGATGGCAATCCATTAACATAGCATCTCCATACATGTAGACATCATTTGGGCATCAATATGCATCAAGTGATCAATCTTGGTAAGCATAAGCTTCAAGAGATAAGTGTTGCCCTGTTTTGGCCAAATCTGGGATTGTTCAAAATAGTCAATGACTGAGCTAAATCATCTCCAAATGAGTCTCACATAAGAGGAATAACATCCACAAGTGATTCGGTATCAATGGACATCAGTAGAAGCATCACATAAGCCATAGGCATACAAATACATGCTGTCTCAGACCTGAAATCTATTGTAGAATATTTTGTTATCAAAATTTGGCAAATCCGATATCACCATTGTGTTCGAGGCAGGCCAAAACCCCAACTTAGACTCTTACCTTGCATGAATCGGGTTCTGAATGCCCGAGATATGACAAAAAGAGTGATTTTTGAGCCATTTTTGCAAGTAGGCGCAAATAAAACGTGAGCATGCTGTTCTACTTGAGGGGCCAAATCAGGGTGGGTAGGGGATAAACAAGAGCTCAATGAAGGCCTACAATAGGTCTATACAAGCCTAGGACAAGTCCAAGCAAGAGGTGAAGAGAACAAGCTTCAATGATGGAAGCTATGGTTGCCTCTTCATGAAACCGTGATATTTATGTCAAAGAATGGCTGAGAATTGAGTGAGAAGCAAGCTCTCATACCTCATGTAGATGTCGGGGAAGGCCGAGAAGCACTCGTGAAGGACTTGCTTTGATACCAGTTGAAAGGTGAGAAGGATCAAATCTTGCACATGAGAGTTATGGCGGGAGAGCAAGAGCAAGAAAGAGAGAGACAAGAAATGGGAACTCCAACAACCACAATGTGTGGCCAGGCCTTCCTTTATTCAAATTGTCACTAAATGAATAAAGTATAAGTGACTCTGACAGGTGCCCACCACCTGCAGTGTGCAGTGGCAGGTACTGTTAGTGTACTAATACACGGGCGGCTAGGCAGAGGTGTCTTTACCCACAACAAAAACTCCCCTCCCCCCCCCTCCCCACAACTCAACTTCGGGCCAAAAGACAAGCTTTTCAAACTCCCCCAAATGTGCAAGGAGCCTTTTTGAAGGTAACACGAAAGTTTTTGGTGCTCACGCAAGAGCCAAGGGTGGAAAACCTGGCCCTTACCTATAACCCTCTCACCTCTCAACCCAGGAAGAAACTAAACCCCCCTCTCACTTTTCACTCAAGTCACTCATCTTCCCTCCTATATTTTCCGATGGGATGCCTCGAGCCACTTAACCATGCCCAAGCGTGATGCGCAACAGCCCACCACTATACAAATCCTTCATCATATATTTATATTAGATATTTCCTTCGAAAGCCATAGGCATATCTATATTGTCATAGATTCATCATATATTTGTATTAGAGCTCTCCTTCCAAATCCATAGCCATAGCTACATTGCCAACTTTGCCATTTGGTACTCCATAACCACCATTCATCCCTTTATAAATGATTCCCTACCTCATTCCTCCAAAATGATCAAGAGAAATTCTTCTTGAGTCCATTCAAACGACATCTATAACAATTACATCTAGGAGATGCCATCTTCTCAACTCTCCCACATCTCCAATAGAAATCTTCAAGTTCAGAAAAGCATCATACAAATCTCTTGCAATGTTGTTGGTTACACGCATGCGCCAACCATGATGATCCACATCAACTGGCCATCTACTAGTATCATATAAACCTCTTACTATGACATTAATATCAGAGCCATGATCCAAAAGAGCAACACAATGAGTCTCTGCCTCACCCAGCTTGACTATAGTCTTTGTAGTCACACGAGCCCAGTGACTATAAGAAGAATGGCTACGAGGCACCACAGCTTACTTCAAATTTCATAGTCAAACTCCTGTAAGGTGATCAACCATTTGAAGGCCCCCACAACCTGATCAAATCTAATATTGGCCTTCGCAATCTAATCTTGGCACCAATGAGCTCAATTATGCTACATTGTGTTGTCAAAATCACATATGATGTCAAGAAGCCTTCAAGTGTACTTCTCCTCAACATCGATAATTTTTTCCACCCCATCGACTTGCTTCATCCACCCATTGCTACAAGGAACCAGACTAGCAGTCTTCTAACTGCATAATACCTAGGTATGCACGTGCACTCACATAATATCTGCACCACAATATATACACAGTTTGGGTCCTCAAGTGCAGGACAATACTCTCAGCTTGCTTAGAGTTCGACATGTCTCCCAAACTAATCAAACTATGTCTTGTGCACGATAAGAAGACTAGCACTACCCCCAAGGAGAGACCATGTATGAGAAGTTTTCAATTGTAGGTATTGCAGACTCCAACAAAAGTACTGTCAACTCTTCATCAACACTCAACTCTGAATTATTATCCTTTATCATTCTGCAAGCCCACCAAAGAATCGTTGCCTGCTGCAGAATCCCCAGAACATTAACACCTGTGCCACCCATGAGTGCAACTCCCAACAAAAACTAGCCATATCACCAACTTTAACAACCCTATCACCAACCAATCAGGCTAATAAAGTGCCACCAACCACCTTCATCCCCACCAACACCAAAACTCCAAGGCAAATCACAGTAGTCCCTTTCCACCCACGTCTTCGGTGCATGCCAAAGCCTGCTATCTATGACAGTGAGTGCCATGGGACTGACAGTCATCTAGGAGGGGGGTAATGTTAACCCTCAGACAAAAAAGGTAGAAATTCTAGAGCTTTAAGTAAGGTCCTATGAAAGGCAGGACGCCCCTAATCCCATCCAGTTGTTGAAGGCATGAACATCATTAGTAGCATTTGAAGGAATTTGTGGCAAGCAAAATTGATTACAAACTAACATGACAAAACCAATTCTTTCTAGATAATGTCTATTTTAAGCTAAGGTAACTTCCCAAACAATAATTTCAATCAATTTTTACTCTAATCAATAATTTGCAATCAACTTATAGTTTGAGTCCCACACACACACACACACACACACACACACACACACACACACACACACACACACACACACATAAATCCAAAGAAGACTAAATTTAATTGCTCAAAAGTGAAAAAGAAAAAGTTGAATAAATTTTTAGTTTTTACTGAGCTATCCATTAACAATGGATAAATTAAATTGAATATGTATTATTAAAAAATAATTTCAACGACTGTTTTAAAATAGGGACAAGTTGGTAATGTTTATGGCAATAATCATGTGCCAAGTGGAGGCTTAAGGGTGCCAACTTATCCACTGTTCAGTGCTTCAAGACATCAAAGTAATTTCAGGACAACAAGCAATCCTAGAGTTGACTTCAAACAAGGGGACAACAAACCTAAATCTATTTCAGCCAATATGAATCCCAAGTCTATTTCTATGAACCTTTACAAAGAAAGAAATGAAAAATGCTTATGCTTTAAGTGTGGGGAAAAGTATATACTTGAGCATACCACAAAGTTTGTATACAAAAATGCCAAAGCCAAGCTTCATAGTATGTTAGTTTTTGAGGATTCTGAAGATGGAATTGATGAGGCCAATGCAATTGCACCTAATGCTAAAAATGATAATCTTGAGAAAGAAGTTGTGCAAGAGTACTTTTATGATCCGGTCGACTCTTTTCCTTTTGATCCAAGTGGGAGTGTTCCTTTTGATCTAGGTGAGACTTATCATGAGCCACTTGCTGCCACTAGTTGTTCCATTTCCATGGATGCTTGGACAGGTTCTAAGAGCCCTAATACACTTCGTATGAAGGGTAACATTCATGGGAAGGGTGTGTTCATTTTGATAGATAGTAGTAGTACACACAATTTTGTGAATAAGTCCATTATGGACAAGTTGAATTGTCTTCCCACTGACTTACAACAGCCCATAAGAGTTCAAGTGGCCAATGGTGAAGAAGAAATCAACACACAAATATGCCCATAGGTTTCTTTACACTGGCTGAAAATTTTGGAGCAAAAGTTAACCTGATTACCTTGGAAATGGGGCCTATAGATATTGTACTCGGTTGTGATTGGTTGATGATGTGAGGCAAAATCACTATGGATTTCTCACAGTTATATATGGAGTTTATCTTTGATGGGGACAACTCATCCATTTATAGGGAATCCCTAGTAGATCAAATTTTCAGCTTATCACCATTCAACAACTCAAAAGGGAGTACAAGAGGCATTCACAGATATTTGATTTGCATTTGAATAAATAGATTGAAAATAATTCAGGAAGTCATCTAGCCTTGAAAGCTCTTCTTGAGGAGTGTAGGGATTTGTTTGAGGTGCCTACTTCATTGCCTCCCAAGAGAGCAGTAGATCACCCTATTGATTTGGAGCCCAACTCAAAGCCAATCAATAAGGCACCCTATAGATTATCCAAGTATGAGCGAGAGGAATTAACCAAGCAAATCAAGGAACTTCTTGAGATGGGATTCATTGAATCTAGTTCTTCACCCTATGCATCTCTAGTCTTGTTAGTAAAAAAGAAAGATGGATTTTTCAGGATGTGCATTGATTATAGGGATCTTAACAAGATCACAATAAAGAACATGTATCCAATACCTAGGATTGATGATTTGCTTGATGAGCTTAAGGGGGTTAGATTCTTTACGAAGATTGATTTGAGGTCAGGGTATCATTAGATCTGCATGCAAGAGGGTGATGAGATCAAGAGTGCTTTTAGGACTGATCAAGGGCTCTATCATTTCCTATTGATGCCATTTGGGCTTACAAATGTTCTAGCTACCTTCTAGAGTTTGATGAAACAAGATTTTGTAGCCTTTCCTCTTTCAGTTTATCCTAGTCTTCTTTGGTGACATTTTGATTTACAGTAAGACCCTTCAGGACTATCTATCACACATGAGAAAGGTTTTTGATGTATTGAGACATCACAGGCTCTTTGCTAAGGAGATAAAATGTTGTTTCATGTAGATTGAAGTGGAATACTTGGGACATATTGTTAGTGAAAAAGGGATATAGGCTGACCCCAAGAAGGTGCAATGTATTAAAGATTGGCCAACACCTACTACTACTACTTATCTTAGAGGATTTCTTGGTCTATCTTCATTCTATCATCGATTCATCAAGCATTATGTGGCTATTGCAGCTCCTTTGACTGATAGGTTGAAGAAAGAGGCTTTCTTTTGGGATGCTCTTGTAGCTAGTAGCTTCAACCAACTAAAGGAACTTTTTACTTCCGCTCCTATTCTAGTATGCTCGAATTTTTCAAAGGAGATTACCATACATTGTGTTGCCAGTGGTGGTCGAGGCATTGGGGCTGTTTTGTTACAGGAGCATGGAGTGATTGCCTTTGAAATTCGTAAGCTTACAAACAAAGAAATGGCCGTGAATGTTTATGAGCAAGAGATGTTTGATATCTTGCATATAATAAAGAAATGACACCATTATTTGTATGCAGTTCAGAGTGATCACAGGGTCCTTAAGTATTTCCTCACTCAATCCAATATTACTCCTAAGTAGCGTAGGTGGGTAGCTATACTAAAAAATTATGATTTTGACATCACTCATACGAGGGGCAAAGACAATATAGTGGGTGATTCTCTTTCTCGTATGTGGGTTTGCAAAGTTTTAGCAATAATTGAGCTATATAGTGATTGGATTGAAGAACTACAGGAGGCTTATCTTTTGGATGAAGAGCTCAGCTATATTTTTCAAAAAATACAGCAAGGTCTCATGGAAAATAACTCGCATTATCAACTTAAAAATGGCCTTATATGGTTAAATGGCAAGATTGTCATTCCCTTTACCTCTTCTTTTACACGGAAAATTATGGAGGAGTTGCATTCTTCTCCTTTAGCTGGACATCTTCGAGTTTCCAAGACCTATGATAGGATCAACAAAATCTTCTATTGGAAAGGGCTATGGAAAGATGTCAAGGGTTTTGTCGTGAAGTATATGCCTTGTCAGCAGAACAAGGACAACACCCATAAAGCTAGGTGGTTTGTTGCACCATCCATTACCCATTCCTACAGGTAAATGGATGCACATTACCATGGACTTCATTACTGGTTTTTCTACTACCAATAAGGGATAAAATAGTATATATGTGGTAGTGGATAGACTCACCAAGGTAGCCCATTTCATTCCAACCAAGACCCAATTTACTACTTCTCAAGTGGCCAGTTAGTTCATGGAGCAAATTTTTAGACTACATGGATTACCACAAGTGTTTGTTCATGAGAGAGACTCAAAGTTCATGAATAACTTTTGGCAGGCGATATTCACATCCATGGGCACTAAATTGGCTCCTTCTACAGCCTATCATCCATAGACTGAAGGACAGATAGAAAGGGTAAATAAGTGGTTGGGAGACTTATCTTTGCCATTTTTGTTTATGATGTCCAAAATTCATGGGATTCTTGGTTACACTTGGCTGAGTTTTCTTACAATAACTACACCCATGCTAGCATTGGAGTTTCACACTTTGAGGCTATGTATGGCTATAAGGTGTCCTTACCCACAGTCATCTTTAATGAAAGAATTAACCCTCATGGGAAAGAAGAGTTGGAAAGAATGCGGACCCTTCTTTAACACTGTAAGATGAATCTTAGGAAAGCTCAAGACCAAATGAAGATGTATGCTGATGAGAAGAGGCGAGATGTAGAGTTCCAAGAAGAAGAATTCGTTTTTATCGAAGGTGCCCAAGTCTAGGTACTCTACTTTGAAAGATGGATCTAGTAACAAGCTTGCTCACAAATTTTATGGCCCCTGTTGGATCTTGAAGCGCATTGGAGACTTGGCATACAGATTAGAACTACCCTCTTCCACTAAGATTTATAATATATTCTATGTTAGTCAGCTCAAGCCTTTTTATGGTAATCTTGTTGATACAATTGATGAGCTGCCACCTATTGATGAGGAAGGTCTTATTCAGTATACCCTAGAGGCTATCATAGGTCAGCTTGAGAAGAAGCTTCGATCTCGTTCCATCATTGAATATCTGATCAAATGGAGAGATTTACCACTTGAGGAAGATTCTTGGAGGCATGATTCTATATTAGATGAGTTTCCTTTCCTAAGGGACACATTGGTGTGGCTGAAGCCTACTGACTATGGAGCTAGTTATGGTGCTGACAACACGTTGTTTTAGAGTAGTTTTTATTCTTCTAATTTTCAGAATTAAGCCACTTAGCGTCAAAGTACTCTTCAAGCGCTATGTTTTGACATGTGGCATGCCTCATTTGGACACTTCTAGTAGAAGTTATGGCAGATTTGGTCCAACAGGGTCTGTTTACATAGCAAGCTGTCTACTTCATTTTGAGCTCATCAATTGAAGACTTTATGGCTCTAGATACTTCTGAAGCATTCCTAATCATGTATATAGTTGAGGCCTACTTTTGTTTTTTCATTCTAGTCCATATGTCTATAATCATTAATTCATTTTCCCATTTGTAAAGCTGAAAACAGAGTAGTACTCTGTTCTATTCATCCTTTTCCAGTCTTTGTAAGTTTGTTTTTGAGGGCAAAAACCTTTGGGACGGGATGGATTGTAAGAAGCTGGGAAGGTTAAGGAATTAGTGTGTAAATAATATTGATGCCATGTAACACTGACATTGCTATAAAAGGAGAGGACATGTATTTTTTCTCATCTTTTGACACATTAATACATTACTGTCCTTCTTCTCTTTACCTTGCTCTCAGCTTCAATGGCTTCTTTCTCTTTCTTGTCTTTCTCTCTCTATTTCTAGTATTTCTCTCTCCTCATCACGATCTTTCTCTCTCTTTTGTATTCTTCTCTCTCCTCTTTCTCTCATTCCAATTCACTTCTTGACAAATTTTGTCGCCAAAAAGGTGGTTACCAATATCCCTCTTTTTGGCCAAAGAAATTTATAACACCTCTCTCTCTCTCTCTCTCTCTCTCTCTCTCTCTCTCTCTCTCTCTCTCTCTCTCTCTCTCTCTCTCTCTCTCTCTCTCTCTCTCTCTCTCCATGTGTTGCATGGTCCTCTCTCCACATGTACCTTCCATGTGCTTTGATTGCTCCTCCTACCCTTCCACTAGCTCCCTTACCAACGCTGTTTACCCCCCCATTCTTCGTGTGTGTGTGTGTGCGCGCGCGTGTGCTATTTTTGCTATTATTAATTGTAGAAATATGTGGCTAATATTAGATAATAATATTTAATATTACATGGTTATAATATTATTATATATTAAATAATATTTTCTATTTATTAATATATATTAACTACATATCATCTCATAAATGTTAACATTAATATGTTTATATGCTAATATAAAAAATAACTTATTGTACCAGATTTAATATTAATATTTGAATAATATATTGATATTGATATTAATATTATATTCATATTATAAATACATGTGCACATGCACATGTGCACACATACACACACATGCACACAGAGAGAGAGAGAGAGAGAGAGAGAGAGAGAGAGAGAGAGAGAGAGAGAGAGAGAGAGAGAGAGAGAGAGCATGTATGTGTGTGTGTGTGCATTCATAAGTAGGGATGTCCTACTAACTTTTTTTTAGACACACACACATGCTCTCTCTCTCTCTCTCTCTCTCATTCGTATATGTATACAAATATGTAATACTATATATTATAAGTATTAGTAATAATGATATTATTATATTAAAATATTATTTCAATATATCAATATAATATAAATAATATTTTTTCATACATAACTATTTGTATATATTTTCATATTAATATTAATTTATGTGAATATCAATATATTATATATATTAATATAAATATAACACAATGAATATGAATATAAAGTTATTTCTAATGTTCTTCATATAAATATAGTTATATATATTAACGTGTATTGCTACTATATATAGTTCTATTAAAACATTCTTATTAATATAGTTATCATATTCTAGTACTATTACATATTATATTTTAATAATAATAAATTTTCAGACATAACTATTGATATGTATTTTTGTATTAATAGTCACACACACACACACACACACACACACACACACACACACACACACACACACACACACACACACACACACACACACACACACACACACACACACACACACACACACACACACACACACACACACACACACACACACACACACACACACACACACACACACACACACACACACACACACACACACACACACACACACACACACACACACACACAAAACTAATATGAATACAATAGTGTTTATTGTGTTCTTCATAGTAATATGTTATATATATTGACATGTTTTACTAATATATAGTTATATTAAAATAATCTTATTAATATAATTATAGTATTATAGTACTATTACATGTTATATTTTAATATGTATCAATATATAATAGTTACATTAATAATCATATTATGAGTTTTTCATATTGATTTTAATATATGCATATAGGTTAATAAAGATATTAACTTACTTATTGTACTCTAAATATAAGTATAAATAAATAAATAAATAGAGTCTCATCTCAATAAAATGTGTCAAAGATTTCCTTTATTGGAAAGGGGTTGCCAACAACCCCCTTTGCTTCAACTAAAAATCTCAAAGGCTCCCTCTTTTTTAGGAGGAGAGAGAAAGATAGATTGACAAAGAGAGGGAGGATATGATCAATGGAAGGTTTTGCAACTTTTTTACATTGAAAAGGGTGTTACCACAACTCCCTTTTTGGTAATAAAAACTTTCAAAGTCCTCCCTCCCCTTAGGGAGAGAGAGAGAGAGAGAGAGAGAGAGAGAGAGAGAGAGAGAGAGAGAGAGAGAGAGAGAGAGAGAGAGAGAGAGAGAGAGAGAGAGAGAGAGCCCACAACCCCACTTTTTGGCAAAACAATACATTGATCATGTCCTCTCTCTCCCTCTCCCTCCCTCCCTCCCTCCCTCTCTCTCTCTCTCTCTCTCTCTCTAATATTAGCAATCAAGGTATGGCTTTGTGTGTAGCAATCAAGGTATGGCTGTGTGTGTGTGTGTGTGTATATCTGTAGTTCACTCTCTCTCACTCCATCTAGCATGCTCTGTGTGTGTGTTTGCATAAGTGCACACGTGCGTGTAGTACACCCTCTATCAATTTGTCTAGGATGTTGTCTGTGTATGTGTTGTGTAGAAATTTATGTGGGTTGATGTGAATCCCAAGTTTAAACTTGTCGGTTGTTATTTTCCAATCAATCTAGCAAGAAATTCCACTATCTAGCAAACAACAATAACTTAATATCATGGTAGCACAAAGTTGAAGAGATAAGACTACATCATTCTTTTTGTGGGTGAGAACTCAATATCATGGCAGTAATATAGTTCAAGAGATAAGACCACATTACACTTTTTGAGGGTGAGAATGTGTGGGAGAAGGCCTTGTCTGACAAATGATGACTTAGAAAGCTTGCTCCTTAAATAATATACAAGAGTGCTTATCAAGGTCATACATCACAATGGTGTTGAGGGCATGACATCGAAAAAAATGAAATCAATCTTGAGGAAAACTAAATTATAAAATGGCCAAGTGAGCTAGTGGTAAGTAGCTACTCTCTCAAAGTTAAATAAGCACACATATTCCTTGCATGTCCTTACTTTTTTTGGATAAGTTTAGAAAAGAGAGCAATGATCAAATGAATTGTCAAAGGGGGACATGGACCTATCCACCCCTTTCCCACCCTCAAGGTGGATGTTTTGTAGTCTCTTGAGGCAGTATACAACAAAAAGGGAGCCACCCATTGAGAGGAAGGGGAAAAGGAAGACAATCAAGACCACCAATATCTACTAAGCTGGAGGAGTCCATTGTGATTGCCTACGAGGGAGGACTAACCTTAGAGGAGGTAGTGCTATCATACCTTTCTCATCATAAAGGTACATTAGCTTCACCTAGGCAAGCCTACAAGGCCAAGAGCAAAGTGATCTTATTTTAGAGTAGTATCAAAGAACAGAGTTGAGATGAAGTGAGTAGTGATGGGGCAAGTATTGCCTTGAGTAGTGCACGACATGGGCAAGGCCAAGGGGAAGTAAAGAGGTATAGAGGTAGATGATGAAGGAGCCAATATTAGAAGTAGGGGATAGTAGTGGTGGAACTCTACTCACCACAACACGCACATTGTCCAAGCTATACCAAGGACCAATTAGAATATTTGATAGTGAGTAATTTTAAGTAACATTTGTAGTAATCTTATGTATTGTATTATCAAACTAGTCTCATGTAGGTACTCCCATGTATTAACATCCAAGTGTAGACATCCATTCCATTGTCTCCTATTCCATTATGTCATTAGATTGCCATAGCCATAATTAAACAAGTCACAACAATGAGGTATCAACATCTCTCAAAGGCTTTCTTTAGCACTTGATACATTCAAGGTATGTGCATATTTGTCCTTTCGTTGGAGACACAAAGGTAATGATGAAAAAGTGTTTAACAAAATGATAGTAGTTGATGGGATGCTTGCTAGTAGCTGAAGAAATAGGAGGAGTTCCAAGCAAAATTTAGTGAGATGAAGTGGGCATTCCTATCAAACTATATGTTCTTAGTCAAGGATGGGAACCATCACCTTAGTAGGGTGGATATGATAGATAATACTTGTAAGTGAATAGTTACAATAGCCTAAAACACAGTCAAAATATGGTACGTTCAATGTCACCAATAACATTTATGGTTTCTTGTAGCCTTTATAGATGACCCAAGGTAGCATATACATGTGGATTGTTGCTTGGTGAAGGTAACAAGTACAACCAAGGGGGAGATATTGTTAGCAATATCTTGCATAAATAGGTAACATTCTTAGAAATGTTTTTTTATGCTTGTGCCTTTTCCTCACTATATAATTAGAACTAATTTGTTTGTAATGTGAACAATTTCCTTATAGACTAGCACGAAAAGGTTTCATCAACACAAACATACTTAGATCTCATGTGTGAAGCAAGAATGCTAGTGAAACAATACTTGACAAGTTAAATGAGATTACAAGTGTGTGGGTGCAATCACACAAAAGGCCATTATTTGTACCTCCATGGTAGCAATCACCATTGACTACTCTTGACTGGAGTGCTTTTAACAATTTCAAAGTAGAGGAGGATATTGAATATCAAAAGGCATCTAAGTTGGTGGCATGGAAAGTTATCTATAGGTTCAAAAAGATGTTAATGTTTTGTGAGCATGTTTGTAATACTCTTTTTTTTGTTGTAAGTAATAGGATCACATATGGTAGATTTGTGTATGAACAATTGGAAAAGGTGATTGTAGGAGCTCTTTGCTCAATTTCCAAGACCCATGGACTGCTTATTGCTTCAAGCATTTCAAGCCAAGTGCAATGGCTACATCTCACATAGCTACGTGTGCTTTCACACCTATGAGTATATTGAGCTTACCTTCATTCCTGATAGAGTTGGCTCCTCCCTCAAGCTCTCTGGTAGCTCCTCCCTCAAGCTCTCCGGTAGCTCTGCTATCTAAGGTGCAAGCTCAAGCAAGCTCGATCCTCAAGCTCCAAGATCCACGCTCCATTGCCACACATGAGACAAGAGAAGAGGAGAGAAGAGAGGAGAAGATGGAGAGCTTCTCCACCACGGTACCTCACCCTCACTCCCTCACTCCCTCACTCCCTCACTCCCTCACTCCCTCACACTCCCTCTCTCAAGCACAAGCACAAGCAACTATCCCGCAAAGTTCCCTCCATAAGTAGAGTCATGGCACTCCCCCAAGATAAACGAGACCTCATCAAGCAGGATACATTGGTGATCGATAAACATCATTGAAGGATACATTGGTGATCGATAAACATCATTGACCCCTTGCTGGTATAATGTTTTTGTAATCAAGGAAAATTTCAAGGCTTGTTGCCTAAAATTTCTCTTTTCAAGCTTTGATAAAGTAGCTCCCGCCTCTGTTGTAGATAGATAGGGTGTTATGGCAGCATACCAAGATGGGATGGAGGCAGTATCAATTTTGAAAAGACCCTTGAGGTCACTACATTCAACCAAGAATTCCTTCAACTCCTTGAAAAAATAATTGCAAATTAGTTGTTGGCATGAGTATTTTATTAAGGACCTTCAAAATAATTGCAGATTGGTTGCAAAAGGCAAAGGAGCTAGAAGGATATTCACATTCATGTACATATGCATGCAAAAGGTTCCACAATGTGTGCGAGTGGTAATGAAGTGATCGAGGTTCCCCTTTAATCTGAGTGAAAATTTTTGAGAAAACAAGAACATTGAGCAATACATCACAAAGCAATTTCAAATATAACTTGTTGGCTTATTATAATGCACCACATTGTTCAACTTAACATGTGCAAGTCAAGGTGATGATTGCTTCATAACCAAAAAATGGGCCTTAATTATGCACATCTCAAGATCCATTCAAACATTTAGTACACATAAAATTAATAACTGACCATGAAGCGGCTCATGTACACTATAATTTTTTAACATAATTCCAATCCTCTTCCTTGGTCTTATTAGATAAATAACATCACAACGCAAAGCATTCCACACATAAAGGACTTTTGGAAGATGTGAATTTTCAAGATAACAAGGTTCGACTCACATAAGCTCTCAATAGGAAGCTTGGGCATTTGAGGATGAATATGATTGATAACTAGTTTGATGCATTGGAGGAGAAAGAATTGGGAGATTTGGCAACAAGATATGGAGGTAGAATAGGTAAACTGTATTTGCCTATGTATTTGGTACTCCCCCAAAATTTGATTCTACAAGTATAAATATTTTGTGTCTACATTTGTAGATCCATATGATGCTCTTAGACTTCTTCCTTGCACATCATTTGGCTCTCTTGAAGGTCTATCCCTAATAAATTGTCAATGCAACTAGTGACAACATAGATTTTGATCATGAATGATATTCATAGCTCCATGAAGTTCACCATATCTTTAAGATATGTGGGTGTTTCCTAGCCAATGCATGTTTTTGTGCTTATTTTGAAAGTTATTAATTACACAAACATTTCTTTATGTTTTGGAAATGTATATGTGAAGTAATCTTCAAAAACGTTTTTATGGAAAGGTTGGGATATGATGGGTGGTAAGCACAAAGATGATGTGTAATCATAGTGTACCCTAACTCGCTTGTTAGTATGGGTTCTACTTATATGAGATTCATGAAATTCTTGGAGAGAACCTAACTTTCTGGTTGAGAGAATCTATTTCGTGTAGAAACCATGGATTGGGTACTATAATACCATGCATGGACTTTACCTCAAGAAGCCAAGAAATTACCTTCAACATTATGCCATGCCATTCAAGGGGTAAAATGAGGATTGAATTTCGTTCAATCTCCTTATGTATATCAACAAGAAAAGTCCTTTCAAAAGTAGCTTGGTAGATTCATAGACAACCTATCTCCTACCTTCTACAGAAGCTCTCTAATTGAGGAAACAAGGGCACTTAGGTATCACATCTTGGTAACAATACTTATCTTTGAATCTACTACATTCATTATTCTATTTAATGAGGTTGAGGACCCCCAAACTTCCACATAAAAATTGAAGGATAGGTTGGTGGATGTGCCTAATGGTAAGCTATGGAAGTGCGATGAGGCATATGAAGAGAAGGAGGTCGAGAAGGATCAAGTCTAGTTGTCTATGACCCTTGCATCATTGAAGGGTTCTTTGGTGGTAGGTTCTAGTAAAGGAGCTTATCGGGATCTTTCATGGAGGGGGGTTCCCTAGAGACCATATTAGCTACCAATCTTGCTAGTGAGGAGGAGATGGTAAAGGGCATGGATGTGAAACTTAAGTCTCTAGCCTCACCAATGTTTTTGTGAGCTTGGAATAATTTTTGTTTTTCACAATGTGGAAAAAAAGTTTGATGTGAGAGAGGATAAGAAACTTTTAAATATTTCCTAACCTTGTTGGTACTATCCCCACCTTGCTACTTGCCACTATCTCCCCAAGCTTGAGGAACTAGACTATGCTATTAGTGCTCCAATGGAGGCATTTGATTGCATAGAATCACTACTATGGACTCATTGATGAATTTGAGGCCACACATGCTATGGTGAATTACATGAGGGAGATAGTCATGCCACCTAAAGTGCCCTCCCCTAGCATTATTAATGATGTGAATTCTAGTTTGGACTTTACAAAATTTGTGGAGAGTGTAGTTGTTGAGGCCCAAGAGGTGATCATATTGTTTATTCATTATTTGTAGGTTGTTTTCATTGAGTACCTTGGAAGGATTTCTATTTGGAACATTGTGACACTCCATGCTAAGTTAACTCACCTTGTTGATGCACAACTATCTTAAAAGCACTCTTCGAGGTGCTTTGTGTTTTGACCATACCCGCAAACGCCCATAAGGTCATCCTTTGTAGACAAGGATTTGGTGAGGCATGTGTTTAGTACATGTTTTGTTTGATAGACTTGTATTGGAAACAAGTTGTTGTTTTAAATCAAGAAGATGCCTCCAATGATGTGATAGAAAATAGTTTGCTTTAGAGTCATATGGTCTTTGCAAACCTGCGTTGGTGCTTGGCACCTATGCTCACAATCTTATATATAAACAATATTATAATGGCTTGTGTGTCCATAGATGTTTGTGTTAAAATGATGCTATTGATTTGGTTCAAGGGCCTATACTGCATGATACTTGGCCATTTGACTATGATAATGTTATAGGGTGGTCTCCAACTCTTCAAAACAAGATTAGTTAGGGTTTTTGTTATAGAGAGTTTACATATAGTGAGCTACCTAACATTAAGTGCCATCGACATTATTTTTGAGATGCAAAGCTTAACATGTGTGGGTATTAATGATGTACCACTTGGTTAGATGAGTCTGTATGTCTACACTTAGTATGTTAATGGTCATTATAATCCTCACATGACCACTTCCTTATTATATTTAGTTTGTTGCATCTATGTATAGTTAGCATAGTTATAGCACCAATCAATTAGTATAGTCAGTTTTGGATTGTTTGACTTAGTAGGCCACTTTCCTTTATGTTGTATCTTATCTATAATTTGTGTACCTAATATTGTGTATAAAAGAAGAAGAAGAAACTAGCAAGAAAGAGTATTGGGCCTCTATCTCTCTTTTTATGTTCTTAAATAAGCTTCCTCATGTGTATGATATGTTTTTGGCACAATAGCTCAAGCAAGTCTCCCCACCACGCGATTCTTGACATAGTATTAGAGTGGTGCTATTGAGAGAGACTAGTTTTAAAGGCTGAAGTAAAGGAGAATAAGTAAGGATTCGAGCAAGTAAGCAACTGGTAAGAAGCTCTCTTATTTTTCTACTCTTTCTCCTTGGATAGTGCTTATGGAGGCACCGGGAGTAGAATAGATAAAAAATCTTAGATTGCTGTGAGATTTGGTATACAAGAGAGCATTGTATATTCTATAAAAAAGTCCCTAGGGCTTATTGCTACTTTTTTGGCCATCTATAACCCTTTCGAGATCTATTTTAGACTTGCAAGATTGTGGACAACAGTTTCGGAGTACATTGCAATTTTGATTGTGTCAACCGAAAGTAGCTGTATGGATTATAGATTTTAAATTTGCAAGTTCTGAGGTGTTTGTCAAGAAGTAAAAACAAGTTTTATTTGCAAATAGATTGGAGATTACATGTATTATTGAGTAGTCATCAATGAAAGAGGTTGCTTGATGTATTGTTGCGCACTTATTGTAAAATATTATAAAAGACTTGCTTGTTGATTTGTATCAATTTTGTAAAAAATGTAGAGAAAAGTGGAAACCCTATCATTGAGAAGTTGGACAAGAAGAATTACCCATCATGGAAGTTTTGTGTGACGAACTTTCTTATTGGAAAATGCCATTGTGAGTTCATTTCAGATGAAGAAAAGGAGCCAAAGCAAAGTAATCTAGTGACTGCAAAATAATTAAAGGCATGGAAAGAATGGAATACAAAAGATAAAAAGTTAATATATTAGCTATTTTTAATAATTGATAATACTATGCTGGGATATATAAAAAATAGAAACTTCACATATAGCTTGGATAATTTTTGAGAACATTTTTAGTAAATACAAATGTATAAAAGATTCAACTCTAAGAAAGAGTTGAATACTTCAAAGAAAGGGATAATTTTTGAGAATATTTTTTTAGTAAATACAAAGACGTAGAAGATTCAACTCTAAGCAAGAGCTGAATACTTTGAAGAAAGGAAAGATGTTTGTAAATGAGTATGTTTTAAAAGTGAGAAGCATTGTAGATGCCTTAGTAGCTATTGGTGCAATGCTTGATGACGATGATTTAGTTTCATCTACTTTGGGTGGCCTTAATAATGAGAAGGTCTCAAAATCCTTTGTCACTTCTATATATGTATAGAAGCAGGTTCCAGTTTTTGATGAGTTGGTCTCTCTCATGATTACTGAAGAGATCAACATACATGATGAATCATATGAAAGAAGTAGTGAACATATCCAAGCATTTCACTCAAGTTGAGGAAGGGGATAAGACATGGGAGATGATTTTTAAGAGGTCGTGGTATGGGACATACTAATGATAGCCAACAAAATAGTTTAAAGTAGCAGTTTGGTGAAATGCAGGCTTTAAGGAGCCATGCTAACTTTAGAGGCAAGGGGATCTCTAGAGGAAGAGGTGGATGGAACAACAAAGGTTCTAACCATTCTTGTATTATTTGTCATTATTGTGGCAAAATAGGTTATATTGCAGCCCAGTGTTATGCTAAGAAGAATGATATCCATAGTGGTAAGTTGCAACGAGGAAACTATGCATCATCTTCAAGACAAAATGAAGATAAAAATGAGCATCTATTTGTTATGTAGCATATGATGAATGCTATTACAAGAAAGGGGACACATGAAGATGTATGGTATGTTGATTTAGGTGCATCTAATGATATGACCAACCATGCTGAATGGTTTGAAGAGATGCAAGATTTACAAAATCCAAGTTATGTGTAGATGGGTGATGATTCATATCACCCAATTTCATACATTGGAAAGGTTTCCTTGTCCTTGCATGATGGTCAGATAAAGAATCTGTTAGATGTACTATATTTGCCATCTATCACAAAGAATTTAGTGTCTGTTGGTTAGATCAAGGACTGTAGGTTTGATTTAATAAAAAAGGTTGTCTTGTGAAAGACTTTAATAATAGGTGTAGATTGGTCACAAAAGGAAGCAGAGTTGGTTGCATATTCACTTTAGATGCTGGAATCTCTATTATGAATGTTTCTATGTATGCTAAAGGCAAAGGAGTGTTTGTAAACATGAAATATGGCACAAATATATTGTACACGCAAATATGCAAAGGCTAAAATTAATGTAGTCCAAAGGGTTAGTTACAAAGTCGCAAAAGTTTCATGAATTGTGTGAAGCATGTTAGTTTAGTAAGTAGGCAAGACAACCTTTTCAGCATGATAGAGATGTGAGCAAGAATATATTTGATGTTATGCATACAAATGTTTGGAAGACTACACAAAACATATCTCTTGGTGGCATCAAATATTTTATCAGGTTTATTGATGATTGTTCAAGAAAGCTATAGGTGTATTTTATGAAGGAAAAGAGTGATGTATTTGAGCACTTGAAAAGTTTCAAGGTCAGTGTTGAAATAGAAATAAGCTTGAAAGTTAAGTGCTTGAGGTTAGATAGAGGGGGAGAGTACCTCTCTAATGATTTTGGTGACTTCTTGAAGTTGCATGGGATAAAGAGATAGTTTACTTATAGTAGGTACCTCATAACAAAATGGGATTGTTGAAAAAAAAGCATATTGCAAAAGTTTCACAAGCAGTGATGGATGAAAAGAATTTGCCAAATGATTTTTGTTTTGAAGGCATTTATACCACTCTCTATATTATGAATAAAATTCCCATAGATGCGGTTTATGGGCCCCTCAAGAATACTTTATAGGCAAAAAGCCTGATGTGTCACACTTGAAAGTGTTTGGTTGTATTGCATATGTTCATGTATAAGATAAGTTGTGAAAGAAGCTTGATCCAAAGGTTAAAAAATATTTTTTAAATTGGATACTCTTTAGAACAGAAAGGATATCGTTGTTATAGCCCTATCATAGGTGAGTTTAGAGTGAGTAGGGACACTATTTTTGATAAGATGAGCAACTGGTATGCATTTAGTGGTGATTCATTGGATGATAATGATGATAATGATAGTTATGTGCAAAAAGAAAAGCAAAAATCACAGAGCCTTAATGAACCAGAAACATCATTTGATACTACATCTATAGTTAGCCCTTGGTCTCTGGGAGACTAAGGAGTAGCCCCACATCTTCAAGTGCATCTACTAGTGTTGTAGGTAGTAAAGACAAGGGGAAGAAGAAAGTGTTAGATGGTAATGATGCATCTGGTAGTCATTTGGGGTTTGATGGTGATTCCAATGGTTTAGAGAGTTTGGATGATGAGCTTGGTATTCCTTCAGTCAAGATACTAGGTGTATAGAGAGCACATGGTAATGTAAAGGCTCAACTAAGTGATCCAGTGATATGAAGGACTAGCAGGGTTGGATACCTTGTTAAAAGATTTGGTTTTGAAAGTTCTGTAGCTTTCCATAATGCTTATATGGTAAAGATAGTTGAGGATGCTAAGCCCACTTGTTTTGAGGATGCTGTTGGTCATGCTCATTGGAATGCACCAATGGATGAGATGACGGCTGCATTAGAAGCCAATAAGACTTAGGATTTAGTGCCATTTCCTAAGGACAAGAAATTTATTGGCTGTAAGTGGGTCTACAAAAGTAAGCACAATACAGATGGTTCTATTTGTAGATATAAAACTAGACTAATTGCAAAAGGCCATGCTTAAACATATAGCATAGATTATTAAGAGACATTTAGTCTAGTTGTTAGGATTGCAATTGTTAAATGTCTGATTATTTGGTAGTAGCCAAACATTGGAGTTTGTAGCAAATGGATGTAAATAATGCCTTCTTGCATGGTAAATTGCAAGAAGAGGTGTATATGAAGTAGCTAGTAGGTTATGAGGATATAGAGCATCCCAACTATGTGTGTAGGTTAAAGAAGGCACTCTATGGACTAAAGCAAGCACCAAGGACATGGTTTGATAAGATTGGAGAACATCTTGTCAACATTGAATTTTGTGTTTCTGATGCTGATCACTCTATGTGAGAAGGGGAGATGCAGGTTTGATTATCATAGTCATCTATGTGGATGACTTGATTATTATAAGTGAGAGTGACCATGGGATCATAAAAGTCAAGGGCCATTTGAAGAAAAAGTTTGAGATGAAGGATTTTGGTGAGCTAAGATACTTTCTTGCTATTGAGATGATTGGATATGATAATGATATATGGCTATCCCAAAGGTAGTATGGCTTGGATATGTTGTCCAAGTATGGTATGACAACATGTAAACCTCTTTTAGTGCCATTGGAACAAGATGTGAAGTTGAGTGCTAATATTGGGGATGAGATAGAAGACCCTACTATGTTTAGGAGGATAGTAGGGAGCTTAATTTACATGTTTATCACAAGGCCAACCTTGAGCTATGCTGTTGGCCTTGTCAGTCAGTTTATGCAGATGCCTACAAAGTCTCATTTGGATATAATTAGAGCATATTAAGGTATATGAAGTCCAATTTGCATTATGGACTCTTTTATGAGGTAGATCAGGATATACATGTGTTTGGATACATAGATGTAGATTAGCTTAGTAGCATATCTAATTGAAGATCTATCCAGTGGAGTCATGTTTTTGCTTGGTAGTGCAATATCCACATGGAGCAACAAAAAGAAATCTAGAGTTGCTTTATCGAGTATATAGGCTGAGTACAGAAATGTTGCTATGGTAGTATGTAAGATGGTATGGCTGCAAAAGTTATTGGGCGATTTTGATGTGTGGGGAGATGGTCTACTTATCATTCACTGTTTGAACATGAGTAGCATATAGTTAACTAGGAACCTAGTGTTCCATGTTAGGACAAAACATATTGAGGTGTATTACCACTAGATAAGGTAGTTGATTTTTTCACAAGGGTATTGGGTGTAGAGAAGCTTCAAAAATTTCAAAAATTAGAGTTACAAAGATACAGCTGAGCTTGAGGGGGAGTATTGAGATAGCAAGCTCAACACGTGCATATATTGATGATGGATCACTTGGTTAGATGGGTATGCATGTCTACACTTAGCACATTGGTGGTTCTTATGATCCTCACATGACCATTGACTTATCACGTATTATATTTGGTTTGTTGCACCTACCTACAACTGGTATAGTTATAGTATTAGTCAATCAGTATAGTCAATTTTGTATTATTTGACTTAGTAAACTACTTTCCTTTGTGTTATATCTTATCTATACTTTGTGTATATTATTGTATTATGTGTAAAAGAAGAAGAAGAAACCAAAAAGAAAATGTTTTGGGCCTCCATCTCTCTTCTTCTATTCTTGGGTGAGCTTCCTCTTGTGTTTATGGTGTGTTTTTGGCAGAATAGCTCAACCAAGTTCCCCCACCATATGATTCCTAACAATTATCACCTATATCACGATGAGATTAGCTAGAACTTATACTATGCTTCTTGATGTAAGGAAATACCTAAACCATTGGACAACTTGAGAAGCTTTTCTCCATGTAGTCTCAAGGTTTTTTTTCGTAGAATCAGTAGCTTGGTGTAGTTGGCTAATGATAGTTTGTTGCAAGGTGTAGAAGGTTGTTTTCCACTGCTTTCTCTCTTGCAAATGCATTTGGTGATACCTTTCATGTTGTTGTACCTTGGCCTTTTCCTAGGAGATCACCACACTACTTTTATTGAGTACATAGCTCAGCCCAGAGGTTTTCTTCCTTAATCTTTTCATTCTATGTTTGATACTCCTTGTAGTCTATTTTTACTTCCTCAAAGAATGTCCTTGGTATCTTAGAGGATGCTATCTTTGTACTCCAGCTCCTTTTGAAGTGCTGATTTCCTTTGATTGGTCTTCAAGGCCATTTTTCTCTCCTCCAACTCTTTTTGGAATTGTACCTTGAGGCCATTTTCCTTTGCTTCTAAGTCCTTTTGAAATTGTTTCCTTAGGATGTTTTCTTTTTCTTGCTAGATTTTTTGGAATTTTGTCGTAGGGATTACTTTTTCTCATGTAATGCTTTCTGGATTTTTTCTCCCCATGCGGCCTTATCTTTGTCAAGTTCCTCCTTCTTTGCTTAAAGTTCTGCTTCCTCCTCCTCAAGTTGTTCTCGCAGTTCTGTTGCTTGTTTCCTCTTAGAAGTCATCTGTCTTTACCTGCATATCTTGTTTTTCCTTAAGCGAACCAGTCCTTGCTGTTTTGAGGTCCTCACACATTTTCTCCATGGTTTCAATTCCTCCTCCTTTATAGTGTTGTTCTAAAAGGCTATGGTGTTTTTTGTGGATTCTACATGTTGTTGCTTCTCTTGCTGATTGTTTGCAATAGTCTTATGTGGGATCTTGGAGTTGGCAAGCTTAGAAATATGGATTTACAGTTGATGAATCTTCTTTTGCATATCAAGAAAGAGGGTTGAGGGAACAAGTTCTTCATTTTCTTTCTCCTTGCCCTTCTTAAAACTTGATTCTCCTTTTTAAAGGGCTAACATAGCCATAACTTGTTCTCGGATTGCAATATCTAATAATGCATGGATGGCTTTTTTGAGATCCCCTCTTTCTTGATGTGCTTGTCTAGTGTCTAGTTCATCAAATTCTTTCTTAGAGATTTTTGGCTATCACATCAACAAGCTATGTCCTTCATCAATTGTAGTGTCTTCCCTATTCCTTTTTTGTTGCCACTCTTTTTTCCCCTACTAATTTGGGTGCAGGCCAGGCATCAACTATTCATAAGAAGGCACTCCTAGGTAGGTGGCTATCAAGCGAGTCAGCATGAATCCATAGTTGATGATTGTATTTTTGGCCTCTATGTGACTCAGCTTGGAGGGCATGTCTTTTTCAAAGACCTTGTGTGCTTGTACAAGAGATTCAGAGATACACTCCAACCAGAGTGCATTCACGTGACTTGGTTTGCTATATTTCCTATCATTATGTCTTCCATGAACCATATTGGGACTCTGAGTAGGCTAGAGGTAGGCTTGTTGTAAGTGAAGAGGTGGTGAAGGACCTGTGTGGTGTCTTTCAATTCTTAATCATTGTAATGTGCCGCTTGAGTTATTCCTTGGCGGTACATTCTTAATAGCCCATCAAGAGATGTTTAAGGAAGCACCGTCCATGATTTTGATTAAATCCTCGGAGTTTGCTAACTAGGCTCGCTTGAGTCTATCCCATAGTGGAAGTTTCGGCCTCTCCCATGAGGATCGACTTGAGTTTTTCTGGTCAAATCTATTACTAGCGGCTAATTAATATTAGCGGATTCTAAAGTGATGTGAATCAGTCTTTTTGGTTTCTAATGGTCTATCAAGTGCGGTTTTTATTTTTTCTTAGGAAAGCTCTCGGCTCACCAAGACCACCCAACCATAGGTCTAGACCATCCTCCCACTTCCCTCGAGAGAGTAGTTTAGTTATCTAATTACCTACCACTTTGGGTTCAACATATAGAAACATCTTCTTTGAATTATCTCCTGATACAAATTTGTTACACGCCCTTAATTCATGACACCAAAATAGAGTAAAGCAATTCCTTCTTAATAGTTCTTTTCAGAAAAATGACATTTTACAAATATTTTCTTGTTCGAATGTATTATTCTCTCCAAGTTCCATTCCCTGGAACTTCCAGACACAATTTGGAAATTAAAGGGTAGTTGGCAGTTCGTAAGAGCCTAAGGAGTTTATGACCAGAGCTCCATGGTATCCTCATCTCCTCCTGTGCTGACTAGAGTTCCCTACGACAATAGCTTTTACATCATGATTGGTTTAAACTCACTAACACGAAACAAAAAAAGAAAAACCCCTTCGAATAGGTTTTATTCATGCTAGGCTTAGGAGGTCTAGCACCATCAAGAACACTTGCTTAGTTGGTGTTCTGTGTTCACCTGAATACTGCCTCAGTCGGCGATTTGTACTTAGTCATCCATCTTTTAGCTTGATGATTTTGGGAAAGATCAGCACCTAGCTTACAATCATAAACATCTTATTTCAAATACATTACACATAAACTTTTTAACAAATTATAATATTTTCTTTCCAAAAATAATAACATTGAGAAAAATTAGCATAAGTGGTAAAATCAACATAAGTAGCAAGATAACTTTGAAACAAATTAGTATAAGTGGCAATACCTTCCAATAGTCTTCCTAGACTTCCTCTTCCTTGGGGATTAGTTTGGATTGAATTTAAGCAATAATTTCATACTTGAGGATAACTCCCTTGGAGTTTCGTGGGTCTTTGCCCGCAATAAAAGAAAATCTTGATTATTTTATTATGAACAATATTATTTGGCAATTGCATCTCAAGGTCTCTTATATATCGAGGATTAGTGTCCATTATTACCCATCAAATATTTCATTTGATCAACACAAAAATAGAAAATATTAAATATTTTAGGGACCCAATAGCTTCCTTGTACTTGCTTAGGTTCATCTTGTACAAACCCAAGTTACCCCTTGGAATTCACGATTAATAATTCTTCAAAGAAATTATATGCAGGAATCAAATAAAATCTTATTTTACGCACGCAACTTCTGTTGCCTGTTCTCATAGATAAAGGCATGCTAGGTATTTTTATTTAAGAAAATACCTAAAGATCCATGACGGGTGCTTGGTTGATGGTATTTGCATCTTTGTTTGTAATTATTGTACTCACCATTTTGTTTGTAGTAATTGTGTTTGCATCATTATTGGGTGGCAACTCTTGCCTCCGCGACCTTCGTAGCTTTCTTCTTCAGGGCCATGGTCTTTAATCACGGGATTACAAAAATGAAAATTTAGCGAAGGAGCTTAGGGGTAATTAGATTGATGGAAGTTTGATTGACGGGGGAAAAAAGGATCACCAAGAATTTCAAGAAATCGAGAAGAGTCTTGATTCCATGGGGGGAATAGGATATAAAGCATGGAAGAATTGAATTCGAGAGCTCACGTAGTATCCTCCTTGTCTTCTTGATGAGGAATTCCCATGCCTGCGCTTCTCTTGCCCCACTCCCTCTTACTCTATACTCTTGAGAAGGGCCTCTCCCCTCTTGCTCGTACTACTTTTAATGGCTCCCCATGCCTCTTATTTATAGCTAAATTAGAGAAAAAGGGTTGTGGCTAAGAAGAAGAGCTCTTTATGGAGGGGATCTTGGCAAAATTAGAAATCTGAAGCTTCCAAGATCCAATCTGATACTCAAACCGCAAATTTGATGGTTCCGTTGGCTTCGAAAGGGGGGTAAAACGTCATGACACATGTTCAAAATTCTTCCATATCACTCCTTCTTCTCCCCGTTCGGAGTGCTGTTTGCTGCTTGTAAATTGTGATCACGATGTGTGTGATTTCGCCAATCCTTCTTTTTGCATAAAATCTCCAAAACTGGTTGAAAAAGCTACTTGTTGTTTTCCTATTCAAGAAGTTTCCATATCTTTTTAGGATATTTACAATAAATAATATTCAAAATAAAAAAATATGCTAGTTTAGTCCGAAATTCTAGTATTTTTGGACTATCCATACTATAGACACAGAAACTAATGACTAATATGGCTCATAAGTCTCGTTCATGTGTGGTAACTTCTGTTACGGGTGGCTACAGTCCTTGCCAATCTGGGAAAATATTGGGTTACTATCCTTGGGTCTTTTTGCTCCAGATATTCTCTATTTAATGATTTTAGAGTTCTTCAAGTCCATTTTGCAAGAAGTCGGGAAGATTTTAAATCAAAGTCAGGATATCACAATCATCAAGCATTGTCAAGAGCACCCCCTTTTCTGTTACCACATCTGGATCCTTCCAACTTTGGGATAGTATTACTAGTGTCTATGTCCTATTATATCTTTCCGATCTTCTTTTGATGCCTAATGTCTACTCTAATTTTTTTGTGTGATCTCAATAATCTTTTCTTGGTGTTCCTAATGGTCTCCATTCTTCATCTTGAATTGCTTCCTGAGGCCCTTTCTATGTACTTGGTATCCATAAATCACAACCTCACAAGCTATGAAGATGATAGGGTGGGAAAATGCTTTGATGATGGTTGCTAATTCATAGTTGTCTATCATCTCTTTGAGCACTTGGTGATGGTTGATGAGGTGGTCTAGGCTACTTGTGCTCCTGAATTGAATTTGGCCAACTTCAAATGTGCTCACCTAAAAGCAAAAGTTGGTCCTTTGTAAACAAGAAATTTATGAATGAGGGGGTAGTGAAGCAACTCTTTAGGTGGCGTCAATTCACGAGCTTCGATGATGGCTCGAAGAGACATGGTCTTGTAGTAAGTGGGGTCATGCTTTAGGAAGCTAACGATCTTTTGGTGTTTTACAATTGTAACTACTTTACTACCAAGTATGGTGGCTTCATGTGGCAAAAACTAAAATGTTTGTTCACTAACCGACTTGAAGAGTTGCATAACTATTGTAGCTTGGAGATAACACTTGAGTTTATAAGGAGTGTATTCTTCTTGTAGGAGGAAAGTATTTGACATTTCTTGAACTAATCCTGTGGGATCTCTTATGCAAACTTTTCTAGGATGGTAATGCTTTTGCAAAGGAGATGTTCATACTACTTCCATGTAGGAGATTGTTGAGATGCTAATGGGAGCATGTCATGTCCACCATGCCCAAGTCCATCATGGAAAACATTTTGGAAAAGGTGCTGAAAGTGGTGTCCAAGAATATGAAGCGCTCAACATGTCGCTTTTGGGTATGGACCAATAAATCATTAGCCATTTGATATATGGATCCATATTGATGTGACTTAGTGATGTGGGCTGGAGGAGGGGGTATCTTGTATGGGGGTGAGGTGGAAATGTCCAATAGAATGTCCTCTTCTGAGGGTAGTGGATCCTTTTGGTAGGGTATCTTTTAGAATTGATTCTATCAATTCAAGTAGTGGTGGGGTTTGGGGTGGGTGGTGGGAGAATGAGGGAAAGGATGGGAGTTAAGTGTGTTGTCATTAGGCTCTATAAGGGATGGGTAAGGTGAAGTAATAGGAGAAGCTAATATAGAGGAAGATGTGATAGATGTACATGCTATAGTGTTGGGCAATTTGGATAATCAGAGCTTGTGGGATCCATGGTAATAGACATGAGCTTCTAGAATCTTCTTAGGAACAACCTAGTGATATGATTGACAATGGTGGTGTGAGGGCCAGAGCTTAGGTTGCTTGATTGTTTGAGAAGCATGTGAGGAGTTTTTTGGCCACCATTATCACTGCTTTGTGGTGCTAACAAGGGTTTTCTTACTTGCATGGTCATCTAGAAGTTGGCTCAATAAGGCCATGGCCTTGACTGGCTTGCTAGATAGAGAATCACAACTAGCTAAACTAGATCTAAACTGTTAGTTCTTAGAGGCAAATGTGGTGATCACATGTGTATTAGCCAATTGAAGGTGAATGTGTTTGTCAATATAGTTGACGTTATAGTTGGTTAGATACTTGAAGGTGCATCCCTAGAGAATCTCGGTACCTACTCCTTCCATGTTTAAAAGAACAAAGAAGAGGCGTGGGATAATTTCTATCTCAATTGTGTTTGGAAGCTTAGATTGACCCAACACGATGTATGGCCATCCTCCATAGGGGTTAAGCTTTGCATTGGTGGGCTGCAATGAGGGTTGCTCTAGGTTCTTCCAATAGTAGTATGGCAAGGTATTATAATTGGATTCCTGATCAATGAGAGCCTCGATTGTCAATAAATGGGTTGTAGTGAGGCGGATGCAAATAGATGCAAATGAGATAAGAGGCTCATTATCTGACTCAATGTTGCTAATGGTCATATCTTTTATATTTACAATTGTCAGCTTGGTAGTAGACACAGGTGGGGTCCAAAAAACTATTCATAGAATGCTTGTTCTATAGGCAACATAGGACTCTCTGTATTTACCATTGATGGTTTATGTGAAGGGTGTCTAGGTGGATAATACTTTCAAATTTTGCTGCCATTGAAGTGGCTGATGGGCTGGTATTCTAGAGTTTCCAACTCCACATTCCCTTTCTTGTTGATCACACGAACAAAAAAAGGTCCAAGGCCTCATAATTTGATATTTTTCTTATGGCCCTTAATGGAATAAAGTAGGACACAATCCCCCTTATCAAGGGAGCATTGCTTGATATGCTTGTCAAATCAAGCCTTTTCTTTAGCTTTCTTGACGAGTAGAGAATGTGTGGCTAGAAGTCGTGTCTTAATCAATCATTTCAACCCAAGAAAGTGATGTTGCCATGCCTTAGTGCCTTCCCAATGCTCCTCAATGGCAACATGTAGACTAGAGATCAAGACTTCCACAAGTATAAGGGAACTAGTGCCATATATCAAATGAAATGGAGTTGTGATCCTAGTCAAATAGTGAAGCTAAGATTGTCTTGGTCAAGACACTAACTAGGACTTTATTGGTTCTTGGCTATTTTCTTGAGGATAGTATGAGCTAGATTTCTGATGGCGGGATGATGAGGAACGTGAATAGAAGGTGATGTGTTACCTCATTCAGGAAGTGTGTTCCTTGGTTATGGACTATCTCTATGGAGTATCCAAATCATGAGATGACTTGCTTCCAAAGAAACTTAGTAGTGGTTTGTGATGCCAAGAGGTATATTCTACAGTGGATTCTGTGAGGTTTTGCGGTGGATTCTGTAAAACTATATTTATTTGCTATGGCTCATATACAAGGTGGATTCTTTGTGCAAAAAGGTGACGGGGATACCTGTCCTTTTTGGACGTCATGTTAATTTAATGTGCATATGGGTGATTCCACAAAATACATATTTAAATTAATGGACATTTATGAGTTTAGAGTGCGCACTCGTATTAAATTAAGGTTAGGGAAGAGTTCCAACCTATTTATTTATTTTGTAGCTGAAGAATGCTAGGTATTCACTTTTGTTATTTAATTTTATTATTTTCTGACAATTGTGAATGCTTTAGTTGATGTGTAGAAGAGCAGGCGGCATTGGCATTGGGAAGCACTGGGCAATAGCGTGTATTCAAGTTACCTAGAAGAAATTATCATTTTTGATGGGTGCGTGTCTTATCATTTAAGGCGTGGTACTAATATTTATTTAGGCGTGCTTATTTATTGAAGCACTTGACAAATATTTATTATTTTGTATGTGCATGGGTGCACGGTTTAAATATTCATTATTGGACATTGTATTTGGGCACAACCCAACATTTGGGCTGCCCAACCGCTTTATTTTTTATTTGGACAAAAGCAAAAACAAAATCTAAAGCATGCTAATTGTAAAATTGGGCTATTTTTAAGCTTTGAGATGAATAAATTTATAAATACTTGCCTTGTGGAGTGCTCACACAAGGCATGGGGGGAGATTGTACCCAATTGGTCTTTTTGCTTCATGTCGTGCAAGTCTATTCTCTTGATTTTTGAGCTTAAAGTAAAGTTCTTTGTTCTTGGGGACCTTTCGGTGCTCGCTACGTGTGCATCTAGCATCCGATTTGTGCACCACTAATATCATAGCAAAGCTGAGATCAAGGGCTTCCAATTCCTTACCATCTCATGTGAAGGCGAAGCTCCTAGAACGAATGGGCTCTACAATCAGTCTCGCGACGATCCATCAATACTAGTGTGTTCCTGGCGGTGAAAACCCCCTTGCTGTGTTGTTGGATCGCGAAGACCACTCTCGACTGACGGACCACCCGGGAAGCTTATTCATCAACACGGTTTTTTCTCAGAGTAGCAGAGAAGAGAGATAAGTCAATTTAAGCATAAAAGCTTAATAAGCTTTAAGAAGTAGCTTTAGCCCATAATTTTCAATGATCGTGGTGGCAACATGTACTCCCTAGTGGCGACATTGACGTCAACATCCTCTTGTCCCCTCACAGTAATTCGATTTGGTTAAAGCTTTTTCCTTCAAAGCTAAAGCTTAAAGATTCTAAGCTTTCTAGAGCTTTAAAATTTCAATCTTAAACCTTTCCATAGAGGGTGTTCACACTGAACTAATCCCAAAACCGTTTTGAACCTCTTGCAAGCCCCTGTTTGTATCTGCACTTTAATAGAGACAGTTTCTAGTAAGCAAATTGATAGGCATAGTATATTTTTCGCTTGGAAGAAGGATTTCATCGACTTCCGTATCTGCAAAGAAGAAAGGTCGCAAAAAGCCATTAGAAAAAAAGAAACAAGCCTTGTAAACCCGACTTTGAGCTACACTCATCCTGCTAACAAGATTTCGAGTGTGTGAGGTTGTTTGAAATTTTGTAGGATGACCGATCAAAATATGGAGGATTTTATGGTCGAAGGTGACTTACCGAAACCGATGATGGAGCAAAAACTGGATCTTATTATGATGTAGCTTCAAGAGGAACGAAAATCACGTCAAACTTTGCAAGCTGAATTGGCTACTCTTCAAGGATCTACTGCCAATCAAGATGGACCGCAACCCGAAGTTATACAACGCATGATCAATGTGACACTCGAAGCATAATCTATCCAGAAAAAAGCCAAGATAAGTAAAAGAAATTTCAAATTCTGTACTTTTAATGGGTTATGAGATGGAAAGATTGTTCTTGCCTTGATCAGTCAGTTTGATGATTATTTCCATGAAGAACAATATATCGAAAAAGACAGAGCATCACTATGGTGGACTGCTGTCCGCAAAAGTATTGATTGTCCTACTACTTGAGAGGCTTTTCAAAAGAGATTTTTACAGATTTTTCTTCCACCTCAATTCCACAAAAAAGTAATAAAACACTGGGATCTTCTACAACAAAGAGATCGCGAGCCTATTTCACAACATATCGAGCATTTCTGGAATGCCTTATTGCAACTTCAAATGCTCGAAGATGTACATGAGGTGATCCATAAGCGCAAGTTTATGTTGGTTTGCTTGGTCACTTTTATGCGGAAGTGAATATGTTCAAGCCAATGACTCTCGAGGATGCGATTTCTTTGGCCCATGATGTTGCATACAAAATTCAAGGACGAGAGAAGTGACCACAACAATTCCCAACTAACGATAACTTTGGTACAAAGCAATTCATTTCTAACTTTCGAAGATTCAATAAAAACCGCTTTGTTCCATCTTCTTTCCGTAAATCTTGGGCACGACCCCCTGCTTTACCTCATCAAACACAAATCCAAATCCTAAGCCATCTTTCCAGCCAAATCCCAACATTCCTAAACTCCCCGCTATTACCAATAATGTTTCCAAAGCCAAATCCATAGTCTACTAAGTGCCATCAACCTGGGCATCTAGTGGTGAATTGTCAATCCAAAAAGCCAATTGTTCACATCAACTACTTGGGAGTGACAAACTGAAGATGAAGACCATGAAGAAACACTAGATTTCATAGAAGACGATGATGATATCGGTACTACTTCAGATACTTTACCAGGTATGCCAAATCCTTATTCTTTATTAACGATGACATGTCTTGTGTATAGTAGAGAAAAGATTGTTTTACATGATGATGGGAGCACACACGACTTTATTTCTATAAAATTGGTCAAATAATTGAATTTACATATTGTTTCGACTCATTATCGCATCAAGGCTGCATTCTTAGGCACTAGATACAATGGAACACAAGAAGTGCATGACTTAAAAATTAAAATTGGTGATTATGTTGAGCGCAAAAATTTCTTAGTTGTGCCTTTGCAATCTAGTGACATTATCTTAGGAATGCCTTGGCATCATAAATATAATCCTGATATAGATTATTCCATGCATTCAATGAAGATTCATTTTACTAGGAAACAAATCACATTGCATGATACGCACACCCTTGATAATTCTCCATTGCTTAGTCACACACAGGCTAAATGTGCATTAAGAAAAGGTAGCAAATCCTATTTAATATGGGTGAATGAAATTGAAGCTAAGGAAAACCAGATGCATCCTAGGTACGCACAATTTCTTTCACAATTTAAAGATTGTTTTGCTGCTGACTTACCACCTGGCTTACCACCTACTCGTCTTGAAGATCATAAAATAGACTTAATTCCAGGTTCTCAACCACAATGTAAAGCACATTATTGACATAATCAAATTGAACAAAAAGAAATTGAAACCCAAGCTGAAGAATTGTTAACCCGAGGACTCATTTGGCCTAGTCGTTCTCCTTTTGGTACACCTGTCCTATTAGTTAAAAAGAAAAATAACACCTATATAGGATGTGCATTGATTATCATGCCCTAAATAAGATCACTGTCAAGAATAGATATTCGATCCCTAGGGTAGACGACCTCATGGATAAACTACAAGGGGCTACAATATTTAGCAAGATAGATCTTAAGTCTGGATACCATCAAGTACGATTGGATACATCTGATATTTTCAAAACTACATTTAGGGCTCAATTTGGACATTATGAATTCCTTGTTGTGCCTTTTGGTTTAGCTAATGCACCAGCAACATTCAGTCGTATGATGAATCACACATTTTTGAAGCATTAGCATTGTCTTCTTTCACATGATGTGCGTAGTGAGGAAGGCTACTACTTTACAAGCTTTACCGGGATTTGTGGGTAAAGACTTGTGGTGAAACACCTTTTAGGTCCAAGTAGTTCCAAGCAAACACATCCCTATAAGTAGTTCCACAAGCCATGCATCATCCTCCTTTCTTACCGAAGTATTTAGCAATGTATAGGGCTTGGGGGGTTCCATAGCCTCAGCAATATTGACTTCCTTAACTTTGGCTAGTCCCTCAACAGATTTATTGGAGGTGCCTTCCCATTTGGCTTCGAGCAAGAAAATGACTCTACTGCTTTTCTTAAACTTGGTTAATTAAGGTGATAAATCTTGTGGCTTTTTTTGACTACGAGAGTCTGAATCAATGTGGCATGCATCCTTTTTTAAGTGCTTCCTCCTTAGATGGATTGGAAAATAAAGTTTAGTGTACTTAGATTGGGAAAATTGGAGCCCCAAAAGGAACACCAAGGAAATAGGGTTTCTACTGCAAGAAAATCTATCTTGTGACATCAACAACCATATTTTTCATATTTTATATGATCACAACAAAGAAAACAACACCAGGAACAAGAAATCTTCACGTAGCTTCATAAAAACAACTCTTCCATGGCTTTATCTTTAACAAAATCCATCATTCTCTTCATATTCTTCATAGAATTATTTAACCAACAAAGAGAACAAAAAAGAAACACCATTTTGAATGGAAAAATATCACATAGTATTCATCTTCAGTGTCTTTGTAGTTTTCTCTCACAATCTCTCATAGAAAGATACATTGTTTTGCATAGAATTGGCTATCTCTGACTCTCTCTTTCTCTCTCAATCAATAGTATATCATATCCTCACTCAATACTCAATAATCACTTATAATAATCATTCTTTGGTCGTGGCTACCCCTTCCAAAACATGTGTCTGATATGAAAGGTCACCAAAGCCACTACAGTGACTCTTCATAGCTCATCACTGTCACTTCACTTCAGTCTTCTATTGAGTCTTCAACAGCTACTTCTTCCACTTCCTTGAGCCCTTTTGAACTTACATTCACATCTTTCCAAGGCTAGAAAAATTTCCCAAAGGCACACATACATTCTACAGAACACTTACAAAGGCATACAGAACAGAACAGAAACAGAGGCTCTACAAAAGCTCAACAGAAGGTTACAGGAAGTCAACAGAAAGCATCAAAACCTCATAACTCATACTAAAACCATTCCAAAATATAAAAAACCATTCAATGAGATTTTAGAAAACCTCAACTTCCATCAATTTGTTAATCCATGCTTCGTATAGAAGAAAAATAGAACAAAATGGAAGCTAAACAAAAGCTATCAAAACCTCAACATAACCTATCATATCATCATAGAGCCTTATATTTCTACTAAAAAACATCATGAGCCTCAAAAAAATAATCAACCTCATCCAAAACACATTCAAACACTTCCAAAACAATCAATCATCATGTAAAATCCTTAAAAAATCAACCATTTAGCCCACTATAACCAAGTCATTTCAACATTCAACATATCCCCACACTTAATAAGGGTGGCCCTCATAACCTAGGAAAAAGGGAATACAAGTTCATTAATGAGCTCAACTCGATCTTCTTTAGTATCTTCAATAAAGTACCCAACCACGACCCCAACTTATCACCTGTATCTAAGAAAGAATACAACGAAAGGAAAACCCTTTATCCATTAACATCGTATCACCATCAAATTATAACAAATTCATAAAGGATATAAGAGGTTCATTAGCTTTGCATCTTAAGCTTTTCATCCACCATCACCATCACTACAAATAGTCAAAAAGAGAGCTCTCGAAAAAATCCAATATTCAACCACCACGAACTCATCATATAGAAATTAACACAACACAAACACAAAACAACCATTTGAATGGCACCTCCAAAAGAAAAGATATAGCATTAAGAAGCATAAAATATGCATCTAGAGGTTTCAGTGAAGATAATCCCTCTTGAAGTCTTGATGATTACGAAAACGATCCATGAATAAGGATTCATCTACAAAAGTTTTTGGAGGATTTTGGAAGAATTGAAGGCAGCGCATCCTTTCTAATAAGACAAGGTATCTGCTAGGTAGACAAAGGGCATGAAAATTATAGGATATCCAAGTGTTGGGAATCAATATTCACATTGACATTCATACATAACTTTGGAATGTTCTTTTGATCATTATGTGAATGCCTATGCATATATGTGAGGTACCAAGCAAAGTGAGATGTCAATCTCACTAAAGGATCTGGAGATTGTGTGTGAATATTGTTGGGCAAAATGGAGATAATTTTGGTATGCTTGACTAGTAGTCATCCACTCCCCTAGAATTAATGGCCAATTAATTTGCGGTCTAGTAAGAGGATCAATTGAGCTCCATCCTCTTCTTATTGGAATCTTTTGATCAAACCCTTCATATCCACTAACCAATTGAGGGGGTTGAGAAATAGAAATGGTAGGAGATGGAAGAGGAATTGGTACAAGAGGATGAAGAGATGGGTAGGAAAAATCATAAAATGAGGAATAAGCTAAAGAAGGAGTAGTTGAGAATTTAGGCGAATCGGTTAAGAAAGGTGTTAACCGATAGGCAGTAAAAGTGGAAGGAATATGTATAGATGGGGAAGGATAAGATGGAGAAGGGGAAAATACTCGATCTTCAATGAAAGAACAATAAGTAAGATTGGAATCTGAGGGGTACCCTAAGGTTGGAAAAGGAGAGGTAAAATGACTATTGAGTTGGATTTATAAAGGGAAAAATAAGCATCATACCAATGGGCCATTTATTGATAATAGGATAGGCTAGGAACGGATGGAGCTAAAGCAGATCGTCGATGGTAAGGATCAAAGAAGGATGAATCAAAGGGATGGTGCTTGGAAAGATAAGCTAAAAGATCCACCCTCAGTTGGACATTTCATCTATCCTTAACTCTGAATGATGGATATACAAAGAAGCATGCATGACTACATCCCCAACATACCAAGCCAGATCTTCATCGTCTGGAGGCAACAGGTCACCTCTTAAATACATATAAGACATCAACATTGTATTCAAAGTGACAAAGTCTTCAAATACCATACAAAACACTTCTGTCAGCAAATCAGAAGACCAAGATCCACTCCAACCATCCTTTGGAAGAGGTAGATCCATCGTTGAGAGCTTAATATAGAAGGCTAACTTTTGTAGCTGATAGTGCACAAAAAATGAGTGATCTAAAGAAACATACTCTTGGAATTACTCAAACGAAGACCATAATAAGTCCATCCTGGACTGAAGCCTTTCCACTTTAGCCTAGAACAAAGGGCATAGCATGGCTTGTCATTGGGGAATTGCCAAGTCCATAGGGGACAAATAAGAAAATGGATGTACAATAGGGCTTTGTGAAGAAGAATGTGACTGAACCAATTGATTGTTAAGTTGTTGAATTTGGATTATGCTCTATTCTAGGGTGGTATTTGCTATCTTAAGCTCCTCTATCTAGGTAGCTAGCAAAGCCTGAAGCTCTTGAGATTCCTTCAACAATCTATCTCTTTCCTCATGTTGGGGGTAAAGGCACCTCCGCCTAGCCGCTTGTGTATTACTACACTGACAGTCACCGCCACTGTGCACTCCAGGTGGCGGGTGCCCATCACCGTCACTTTATTCTTTATTCTTTTAGTGATAGTTTGAATAAAGGAAGGCCTGATCACACATTTGTGACTGCTGGAGTTCCCATTTCTTGTCTCTCTTTCTTGCTCTTGCTCTCCCGCCATAGCTCTTGCATGCAAGCTTCGATCCTTCTCACCTTTCAACTGGTATCAGAGCACGACTTCCGACTCTTGAGCTTGGCTCTGGCATTCTCAGCTTCTCATCGACTCCCCACTCACATTGGGTCTCCTTCCCGGCAGCCATAGCTCATTCTCTTGAGCTCCCGTCACTCCTCGACTTCCTGGGCTTCTTCCTGGCCTATTGAGGCACCATCAGGGAATTGACATTGAGGTATTGCTTCATTATTTTAGAGATTTATCTCAGTCCACAAGTCTAGGTAAATAGGGTAGCCACCATTGAAGCTTCCAACCTTCATTTCTCTTTGCCACTGGTTGTGGGCTACTAGAGGCATGTTCCTAGGCCTCTTTGGCTCATGTTTGAGCCCTCCAACCTCTCTAGACCTGCCATGTGGACCAGTAGGAGAACCAACAACATCATGCAAATCTATGCCTAATTTTGGACAGCCACCATTCAGCCACTTCAGCTCCAACTCCAGCTTGGCATTAAGCACTTGTTCGGGCTCCATTTCGGGCTTCTTACACATGTATTGATACTTGGCATTGATCCTTTGAGATTAGGCATTGGCTAGTGGCTGAAAACAGTGTTTCAGGACTGTTATAAATAGTCCACAGACATTTGATGCTAGTGCTACATTCACAGTTTATACCTATGCTTGTTTGGGCATGACTACATAACCGGTTTGATGCCTATTGCATCCCGATTGATTGGGGGATTGAAGCTACATGTCATGCTATGATTTGGCCTGATTGTGGGGCTGGAAATACACAGTTTATAATAATAAATGCATGCTGAATACTCTTGGGCTGAAGCTATCTTTCATGCTTTGACATATGCCTATTGGTTCTGGGTGTATGTCTTGGGTTATGCTATGATGTATTGATCATCGAGGGACAACTTTGAGCTTGTCATTGGATCTAGATGCTTTTGGAAGCTTGAGATTATTTCACCCCACACTTATTGACATCAGTCTATGCTTGACAGTGGTCAGTGCTTTGACAGTTATATGCTCTTTGGGTACATGCTTACCCGACACCTATGCTTGATGCATTTGTCTTGGCATAGTGTACCATGTATTTGTTGAGATTTAGTGCTCTCTGAAGGCTTGGCTTGGATTCTCATATGCTATTCCAGAATTTTGTATTGCATGTCATTTTGGTTGTCAGAGATCTTTATTGGAATGTATGTCTTGCTCATGGATGCTACCTACAGTTGCTTTGTAGCCGTCATGCTCTTGGGATGCTATTGAGGCATTGTCTTGGTTACCTGTCTTTGGTACTTTGACTTGGTTTTCTTGAACTATTGAGCTCATTTATCCACCTTTTGAGCCAGTGGGAGCATCTTGTATGCTTGACCGACATTGAGCAGGAGGTTTATGCTATTTTGAGCATTTTGCAGATACTTGAGACTTTGGGATCTCTTACACTTACATGTTGCATTGTTCATGCACTGATATCTTGGAGTTGCTTTTGACTTGAGCTTGGGCTTTGCACTCTTGTGAGCATACACCTACTGGTGTTAGGTCTTGCTAGTGTTATGTATACTTTGCCCTACTGTCCAAGGGGTATGCCTACTCACAGACAGATGCTTTGGTGACATGTTTGGGTGTTTGCTTAGGGTCTTGATGACTGTTTGGTGTTGATTTATGCCCGTTTATGGCTAGTCATGACTTGGATGTCATTTATTGACTTGGTGCAGTGATTTGGTTAGCAATTGACTCTCACAGTACCCTGCTGTCATTTATTATAATAAGCATATAACTCCAGACTGACATGGATTTTTCATGCTAAAATATTCTAAAATGATGTACTTTCACTAGTACTTGGTGGGCAGTAGCTTTGATTACACTTTTCTCGCCATTTTCTCTCGATTTTGGTGATTTTTTGGTAATTTTTTGCAGTAAACAGCAAGCAGTTTTGAATTTTCTGTAGTCTTTAAGCCTGCATTATGGCGAGTTTGTCCACTGATCATGCTATTTTCAACATCACTAAGCTTGATGGTACGAATTACTCTTATTGAAAGAGCCATATTTGGCAGGTGTTGGTGCAAAAATCATAGATCAAACCTTTGAGGTTGAGTGGGCATCCGCCTGTAACTATGCCAGATGAGGAATGGCTTGAGCTTGATGAGTTATGCAAGTCCACTATTATATTATCTCTTACAAAACAAGTTCATTACAATGTATTTGAGGAAGAACAGAGTGCATGGCAGTTGTGGGATAAAATCAAGAATCTCTATGACAAGAAAAGTCCACTGAGTCAGATGTATTGGCTGAAGCAGCTTATGAATCTGTGCATGAAGGAGAATGTGACTATGTCTGCTCACTTGAGCTAGTCCCATGCTATACTCAAGAACTTGACTTTGCAGGACATCACTTTTGCAAAGGATGTCACTCCTCTTTTCTTGCTTGGTGCTCTTAATGAGTCATGGGATGTATTCTGCACTGCATTATGTGCCTCTACTACTACCTTCAAATTATCTGATGTTGAGAGTGCTCTTCTGCAGGAAGAGGTTAACCGTAAGAATTTGGATGCCTCTCGTGTGTTGCATGCTATGACAGTTAGAGGCAGGAATGAGGGATATGGAAAGCATGGCAGTGGCAATGGCCGTGGACGGGATTCTCAGAAATCAAAGGGCCATATTAGGCCATAATGCCATGAACTACACAATGAAAGACGCAAAGATAAGGGGAAAGACAAAGTGCAGGATAAGTCTTCTGATCGCAGCATAGTGCATGCAAAGTCATGTGTTGAAGAGATCAATGTTATGCAGCCTGAGGATGTTGATGATGATTATATCCTTGCCGCTTCTTCTAGTGCTTCACAGATGACAGAGATACAGTCTATGTATGCACAATGTTGGCTCTTGGACTCAGGTGTGTCCTTTCATGTGACACCTTACCAAGAGTGGTTTCATTCATACCGTACTGTTTCGGGTTCTATGCGCTTGGGTGATGGCAGCTCTCTTCATATTGTGGGCATTGGTGATGTTAGGCTGCACTTTTCTTTTGGCAGCAGTTTTGTTATGCAAGATATACGTCATATACCTACTTTGACATGCAGTCTCATGTCAGCTGGACAGCTTGATGATGCAGGTTATCATGTATCTTTTGGAGACTCTGCATGGAAGATCATTCATGGTAGACTTGTGATTGCAAGAGGTGCCAAGGCTAGCAGCCTCTATCCCTTGATTGTATCTGCTTCTTCCCTTGATCATGTTTTGTCTATGGGTTCTATGCCGCATGTATCTCTTTCGCATGTCCGTTTGGGCCATATGTCTTTGAAGGGAACGGAAATGCTTTCTGGTTTGCAGTACTTACCGCCCCTTGATTATGCATGTTTTGATTCATGTGAGCATTGTCTTTATGGCAAGCAGACTAGGTCTATGCATAAGAAGTCTGGTAGGCCACACATGAGCGAGCTGGCATTGGTACATTCGGATGTTTGTGGGCCCATGCCGTGTCAATCTATGGGTGGTGCAAAGTATTTTGTTACTTTCATAGATGATTTTTTATGGAAAGTTTGGGCTTATCCTATGAAGCTGAAATCTGATGTCTTGGCTGTGTTTTAGAGATGGCTTGCATTGGTTGAGAACCAGTCTAGGTATAGGCTAAAATGCCTAAGGACAGATAATGGGGGTGAGTATGTCTCACATGCTTTTGAGTAGTTATGTGATGAGAGGGGTATTAAGCGTCAGTTGACCGCCCCCTACAACCCCCCCCCCCCAGAATGGTTTGGCTGAGCAGATGAATAGAACCATCCAGGAGCGTGTATGCAATATGCTTAGCCATGCAGGCCTACCACAGAGCTTTTGGGCTGAGGCAGTTAGTACAGCTATGCATATCATAAATAGATCACCTTCTAGTGGTTTGGATTTCCAGGTTACAAAGGAGGTATGGACTGGAAAACCTCCCTCTTATGCGCATCTCCATGTCTTTGGATGTGAGGCATTTTGCCATGTGCCCAGGGACAAGAGAAGTAAGCTGGATCCTAAGAGTGTCAAATGCATTTTCCTTGGTTATGGGGATGCAAGCGAGATGGGTTACCATCTTTGGGATCTGCAGGCGCGAAAAGTCATCCGCAGTCCTGATGTAGTCTTCATGAAGACAAGATGCATCGGCAACTTGAGAGAGTTGTTGAGATCCGCAGGGTCATATTTCAAGAGAAGCCAAGAGCTTCTGCATAGCCAGTTGGACAGCCTACAGCTGCAATAGATGCTCATGGTCAGGGTGTTGGACAGGTAGGTCAGGGTGTTGGACAGGTAGCTGGGTAGGCAGCAGAGCCTGCCGTGAGACAGTCTACTAGAGACAGACGTCCACCTGGTAGATTTCAACCCTCGATGCATTATGTCTTGGTTATAGATGCAGGAGAGCCTTTCGCTTATGATGAGGCTATGCGCAGGGGTGATAGTCAGGGCTATGCGGTCTAAGATAGACTCCTTGCATAAGAATGAGACTTGGGATTTGGTTCCCTTGCCTAAGGGCAAGAAGGCTTTGCCCTGCAAGTGGGTGTACAAGCTGAAAAGTACCCTTGGACACCCCAAGCCGGCATACAAGGCTAGATTGGTAGCAAAGGGTTTTAAGCAGGAGCATGGTGTGGACTTTGATGAGGTCTTTTCTCCTGTGGTTAAGATGACCACCCTGTGATTAGTCTTGGCTTTGGTTGCTCATCTTGACTTGGATTTATACCAGATGGATGTCAAGACGGCTTTCTTACATGGGGACTTGCATGATGAGATTTATATGGAGCAGCCTAAGGGCTTTGCAGAACCTAGCAAGGAGCACATAGTGTGCAAATTAAAGAAAAGTCTTTATGGCTTGAAACATGCACCTAGGGAGTGGTATCATAAGTTTGTTGCCTTTATGCGGTCACAGGGCTACAGCAAGAGTGATATGGATCCGTGTCTTTACAGAAGAAAGCCCGTGATGGTTCTTTATTGATTTTGGTACTCTATGTGGATGATATGCTGATAGCAGGGAAAGCTCATGATGAGCTAGATGCTCTCAAGGCTCAGCTCAAGAAGAGATTTGAGATAAAAGATTTGGGACATGCCTCTCACATACTTGGTATGCGCATTAGACGCGACAGGCATCAGAGACTCCTCTACTTGTCATAGAGGGAGTACATTCATAAAGTCCTTGAGTGCTTCTGCATGCAGGACGCAAAGCCTATTGGATGTCCATTGCCTTCTTATGTGAAGGTATCATAGGCTGATTGTCCGTAGACAAATGAGCACAGGGCCGAGATGGCCAAGATCCCCTATGCATCTGCAGTGGGCATTCTTTTTTCTGCAGTGTGCATTCTTATGTATGTCATGATAGCCACTCGTCCAGATATTGCCTTTGCAATTGGTGTTGTGGCACGCTATATGGCTACACGTGGCAAGAAGCATTGGGATGTCGTGAAGGGTATCATGAGGTACTTGAAGGGCACTGTAGATCTATGCATATGCTATGGCAGCTAGGATACAGGAGTTGTGGGGTACACTGACTTTGATTATGCAGGACATGCAGATACTAGGAAGTCCACTTCCAGCTATGTATTCACCTATGCTAGAGGTGAGGTTTCTTGGATGTCCAGGGTGCAGAAATGCATGGCCCTTTCTACTCCAGAGGCCGAGTATGTTGTAGCCACTAAGGCTTGCAAGGAGGCCATTTGGTTGGGTCGTTTGGTTGCTGACCTTGGTATTGATGCTATCCCTACACTGCATTCATTCACATTAACCACTTGGATGTTAATGTCAATCAACTGATTGTGCAAACTAGAAATTTCCATTTTTTGAGTGTCATTGATCTTAGTCTGTTGCTCCATTTGGGTACAAAGATCAAAAAAATGTTCATGAGCAGAAGCAAGCTCCTCATTTACTTTTGTCAGCTCTTTTTTGGTAGGTTGGACTTCATCATAGCAAGAGGAATAGAGCTGCTGGATACAGGTAGTCACTGAAAGCTCAATAGAACACTGAATGTCTTGACATAGGAAGGGAATTGCATCTCCAACTACTACCAAACATTGTACTGGAGGGATGGAAATCTCCAGAGTACCATCATGATGTGCTCTGCATTGTGAGGAAATTGGTAGTTGACTACTAGATTGAACATGAACAGAGACCGGAGGAGGAGCTAGGGCTGATTCAGCCATTTATTTTGGGCGTTTTCTCTAAACTACCACAAGAGGGATAGGATCAGGATCCTTAATGACAACATCAGAGTGTTTAATAGGAGGAGGAGCTTCTGGTGGATCAACTATCAACCTAGGAACTTCTTTTGGAGGGGCATTATTTGTCAAAAAGATAGAAAGGTAGGAACCAAATGTAACATTAGTTACATTACCCCTTGTGGCTCTAACAAAGTGTCGATCCATCTTTGACAAAAGGTAGGAACTCCAATCAATAATTATGCCTTTCAACACCATTCTAGAAGCTGTAAAAAACTCCTTTGAAAAGTAATTAGAGGGTGTCTTGGCATGCATAAACTTGTCCTGGAGAAATTGGCATAGCTGCTTCCACATAGGATTGGAGATCATGGAGACACTGATGCTTGAAGTAGTAAGAACCTTCTTTGAATCTAACACATCTTTTGTCTACTTCTGCAACAATTTAAGGCTATCCTCATTCGAGAATAATTGTCGAGCAGTAGGGAAAGAGTCTCCTCGATAGGCTAAAGACATAGCCTTGCCTAAAATTTTAGGCATCAATTGGACAATTGTTCTTCTAACAAGACCAGACCTCTTACTATAAGAGGCTAGAAACTGATCACAAGTATCAGTATTCTCTAGGATGAGTGGCAATGAGAGTGTGACAAAGTTGGCTAAGTTTGCATTGCCAATAAGTTCGGACTCTAGTAATAAAGAATCGCCGTGTGATACCAATGGGATGTACTAGACTAGAGGAGGAGCTTGAGACAAAATTCAGATGTATTTACACACACACCACACACAGACAATCACAATGGATGCATGCAAAACAATAGGAGAACCATAAATAAAAGATCGACCAGAATAAACACTCATAGATGTGACTAACTGACTGACCACCCCAAGCATCTCACATCCTTTTAAAAAAATCGGCATGACCTCTACACATATGCAATCAAAAGCTTCATGCAATGCAATATAATCAGACACCTAGAATCCCCAAATCAGGCAAAAAAGAAAACTACAGAGCGTACCCGTAATCATGTCATAGCAACCAAACCATAATACAATAACAACCCACACATGACATGACCAGAGCTTCGATAATCAGGTTTGACAAGAGAAACAACTCGAAAGACTGCATGTGCCCATCCTACGAAGCGTATTTATTAAAAAGGAGAAAAAGTGATCCGTTATCTAAACTGAGGTCTCTAAATGCAGATTCATTCATTAGAAATTAATGGTGTGTGGAGTACTTTTTTGCCAGGGCATGCTTTTTGTGACCAATGGTTCATTTGTAATTAAAATTACACGTGACTGTAGTACACGAAGCGTGCACGAAGCGCGTGCTAAGTGAACGGCGGGCTGATTTTAATTTATTAGAAAAATGTGTGTTTGTTGGCGCGAGTGCCCGTGGAAAAGTGGGTGATTAAAGTTACTTTTAACAATTAATCGTGGTTTTAGGATAACAAAAAATAAAAGACATACTTGTCAGGGGTGTGTATGCAAGAAAATTGAATGTGCACATATCAGTCCCAAGACCCAAGATGCAATGAGTCCAAAAAGACAAAGGCCACTAACTTAAAAAGATGTGACACCTCATTAAAAAAAAGAAAATATCACATCAAGGTTAGTGTGGTTGTATTTGGTTTGTTTGGTTGTTGTTGTTGTTTGTGTGTTTTTTTAAATAAAATAAAGGTGATATATATATATATATTTTAATTTATTGTTGTTGGTTGTGGTTAAGTGGGGATATTTAAGTTAAAAACATGGTGTTGGAAGATGCTAGTGTGAATTCAACGTAGGGAAAATTTTTGAGTGTGGATTGATTATTATTATTTTATTTATTTTTTTGTTTTGACAAAATTGATTAAATTGGTCACATGAATAAATTTTGAATTTTAGTGGTGAGGTTTCAATAATCAACCCTAAGTGAAAATTCAATCATCAAGTTTCAACATTATGTTTGAGTGTATTCGGCATTTTTCAGCTTATCTTTGGAATTTAAAATGAATCTTTCATAAATTTAGGTATTTAATTAGCATTTTTACCTTCAAATAATAGTTTGATCATTTGGCAAAGCATTTTCAACTTGCGGAACATTCCAAAAATATTCAAATGAGTTGGTGGTAAAAAAATTTTAAAAATTAAAACTATTTTTTATTTTTAATGATTTTTAATTGATTTTTGTTCAATTTTTAATGGATTTTAAAGTATTTTAAATATTTGTAAATTTTTGCAATTAATTTTCTGCATTACAACCAGGAAAATAATCCAAAAATCTTTTAAATTTTTCAAAGAATTTTTTTGCTTATTTTTGTTTTTTTTCTTGAATTTACATGATTTTTTATGAAATTTTTAGTGTTTTTAGGTGTTTTCTCGAGTTTTGTTGGGTTTGAAAATAAAGAGGTACCAGGGTCTGCATGTGAATAGTTGCGTGGAAACGGTTGAGCATGCATCACCAAACGGACAAGGCCGGACGCGCATTTGCACGCGTGAACACTCTCTAACAGCTCTTGGACGCGGCACGAGTATTTCTACTAACGTGCACAAACACACAAACACTCGCAGTGTGCGGGAAATTTGTTTGGTTAAAGGAGGGTCAATGGCGGGGCTGCAGGTTGGGGGAAATGGTGGGAAAGGGGGCTAGGGAAGAAGGGGGGGGGGGGTTTGCGAGTTTAAGGGGGGAAGGGTGGGAAGAGGGGCTTAGGTAGAGTTGGTGGGGTGGGGTAGGGGTGTAGTGGGTGGGGGAAAGGGGGCTTGGGGGGGTTCTATACAGGTGGGGGGGATAAAGGAAGCAATTCCCTATCATAACAAGCGTCCTTTCTAGAAAAGGTGGCACACACCCTTGGACGGGAAGTTGGTTGTGGAAATGGTGGTGACACTCCGCAGTTCAGGATATTTAACTCACCAATATAACTTTTTCGAAAAAGCTACAAAGCCACCTCCCTTGGTGCGTTGTCTCTGCAACTTCTTTAGTCCGTTTTACCCCTACCACAGATGATATCTTCTCTAACCCAATCAAAGTCCTTGCCTTATTGGCTACCTCATTGGGTACGGGCATCTTCAACACCTTGATGACAACAACAAACGAAGTGATCTTCATCGACAACCCCTTGAGTGATGCGAGCTTTCATCCTAACCGGATGGGGATGTGAGCATGGGCTACCCTCGGTATTTGTTAACAAAGTGTGAGACAGAGGGTGGGGTGAGTGACTAGTCCTTGCCCTTTATATCCAACAGAGAGGTGAGATGTGTGAATGGAGCGTTGCACGCACAGGAGATGGGCCTCTCAATGCACAAAGTACAAACTTGTTCTTGTGCATAGAACTATAAGACTCCTCGGCCTTCCTTCTTGCACCGTATATCAGCACATGGCAGGATGCACAGTTGCACCATCAATTGTGCACAAGGCATACAACCTCCGCATAAGTGACAGTGAGGATTACATCAATGAGTTTCTGGCACATGGTAGGATGCACAGTTGTACCATCAATTGTGCACAAGGCATACAACCTCGGCACAAGTGACAGTGAGGATTACATCAATGGGTTTCAGGAATGGACTGCCCTCCTGTATCTATCAAAATAGGGCCTGAGACAGAGGGGGAGTTGAGGGTGAATGATGTCTCCTCAATCAATTGTCAAGATGTGAGGATTGAGGGACGTTACGATACTTGGAGTCAGTCGAGTGATGTCCGTAATGGGGCGAGTGATTGTTCTTTCAATTCATTTGATTCATGAGCTGAGTGCAATATTCTTCGTCATGGATGATTTCACGCAATTCCCTCAACAAAGTTGTCTCCCTAAGTGCTTCCACGTGGTCCCTGCCCCATTGGACATGTGCTGTGAAGACACCTCGATACCTCCTGCAGCTGACGACATCGGCTGTGACATCGACAATCAACTTCACTTCTTGGCAATATGGGCCAAGTTTTTCTAACCCTACACTTCATGTTTATTAGTGATAGTCATATTTTAAGTGTGGGGACGTTAGCGGTTGGTCTCATGAGGGGTCCTCGGTCCATGTTGCTTGGTTCACCCTTCCCGATAAGGTTTGAAGTCCCCACACGTCTACAATGCATACCTTCCTATATATCTCGATTTTGATCATACATCTATGCCATGATCTGATTTTACCCTACTGGGTCCCTTCCCCACCCACCTGTCCTCTCTTATCCCATTCTCGAGAATGTTCCTTCTCTGTTTCTCTTTATCCCTTGTTTTGATTTTTTTTTCATGTGAACGTATCCTACGATTACTAGAACCCACATCTAACCTTAAAGCCCTATTTTTCCCTTTGAATGGTACACTTTTTCTTTTTATAGCCCCTTGTTCCCATCAATGGTTCAACAATTATTAAGTTTTGAAAAATTTTACGTAAATTTGAGGTGTTTCCATGTGAATGTGTCTTTTTTTCTTTGAAACTGCCAATGGATGTGACAGTCCTAACCTAAACCTTCCACTTGACATTTTTCCATTTTACCACTAGTCATTTCAAGGTACGGTTTGTCCATTATTAATTTTTGCAAGATCTCGTGTCTTTTTCATGTGTCTTTTAGTCCTTTTTCCCATGCGAACGTGCCCTATTCTCCTCGGAACTTTATTATGATTTGATAGCTTTGTCCAATCCCTCTTCTTTCCCATTATTTGTTTTTACTCTGCCCTATTCTGACCTTCGTATTTTTTGTTATTAATTTTTATATGTGTTTTCAGGCTCTATTTTATTATTTTTTCGATCTGAACACCTCCTTATGTCCCTGGCCATGCATTCTAACCTCATTTCCCTATCACCCACACTTTTCCTAACATTTTTTCTTTTTATTGCCTTTTGTTTCAAGGTACGGATCTTCCACAATTAATTTTTGCATCCAATTGCGGGTGCATTTTTATTTTTTTTCCTATTCGAACGCATCTTACCCCTCCTGGAGCCGCGTTTTCCTCTATCCATCCAATCTAACACCTCAATGTGGACCTTTTTCATTTTCATTTCATCAGGATTTGACCTACGTATCTCTCCGTATTAATTTTTACATCCTGTTTCGGGTACATTTTTATGGGTTTTTTTCCATGTAAATGGGTCCTATCCCTATCGAAACCACGTTTTAACATGATAGGCCAGTCCAACACGTCGTCCTATACATTTTTCCTTTATTTTTGCATTTTGTAATTAATTTTTGTCTATTTTTACGTCCAGTCGTCGTGCGGGTTTGTGCGCGACCACCCTCATTTCCGTCTTTTGCCGCACATGACGCGTTCAATTTGTTGACTATTCACCATTCGCTCCCCGTTCCTAACACCACAAAGATGATTCTTTTCTCTTCTTATTCTTATTTTTCTTATTTTTTACTTATTACTATTATTATTATTATTTTAAAACACATTATTACTATTATTATTATTCCCCCCTAACTAACAGTCCCACATCCCCTCACCCCCCTCTCCCTCTTCCCTCTTCTCTCTCCCCTCTTTGCCTCCTTCTCCATTCTTCTCCTGCTTCTCCTGTTCCTGCTCCTTCTTCTTCTTCTTCTTCTTCGGCCTTGCCGCCCCTGTCGCCACTAGTCATCTTCGCCCACGCCAATGTCTAGTTCACTGCCCTCCACCGCCATTGGAGAGTTCGCCACCCATTGCTACCCTTGCGCCGCCTTGCCTGGCGCCATTGCCATCCTCATCGTCGCCTGCAATTAGGCACTTCTAGCTGCCACTGCCCGTCCTGGGACGTTGTCCGTCGCCCTGCCCGCCAGTAGTCTCACCCGCCTTGGGACATTGTTCGTTGCCCACGCCCTTGGATGCCGCCCGCCACTTTCTGCCATCCGACCGTCGCTATCGCCCTTCACCCCCACCACCCCCCAACCCCTACAGAACCCCCCCTTATCCCCCACCCCCCCTAAGCCCTCTTTGGCCCACCCACTACACCCCTACCCCACCCCACCAAATCTACCTAAACCCTTCCCACCCTTTCCCCCTTAACCCTGAAGAAATCCCCCTTTCCTCCCTAGCCCCCTTTCCAAACCCCCACCAGCCCCGCCGTCGACCCCTCTTTAACCAAACAAATTTCCCGCACACTGCGGGTGTTCACGTGTTGGTGCACGTTAGCGGGGTACTCATGCCGCGTCCGGGAGCTGTTAGTGAATGTTCACACATGAGGACGTGCATCCAACCTTTTCCATGCGGTGGTGCATGCTCAGCCATTCCATGCAGCTATTCACACGTAGACTTAGGTACCTCTTTACTTCCAAACCCTATTAAACCCAAGGAAACACCTAAAAACACTAAAAAATTCATATAAATTCAAAAAATAGCTGGAAAATTCTTTGATAAATTGAAAAGTATTCAAGATTATTTTCTTGGTTGTAATGCAGAAAATTAATTGCAAAAAATTACAAATATCTAAAATCCATTAAAAATTGAACAAAATTCATTAAAAATCCATAGAAATCATAAATAACTTCAAAAAAAGTTTGAATTTTACCACAAACTCATTTGAATATTTTTGCAATGTTCCACAAGCTGAAAATTCTTTTCCAAATGGTCAAACTATTATTTTAAGGTAAAAATATTAATTAAATGTCTAAATTTATGAAAAATAATTTTAAATTCAAAAAATAAGCTAAAAAATACTAGATAAATTCAAACACATTGTTGAAACTTGATGGTTCATTTTTCACTCAGGGTCGATTATTGAAACCTCACCATTAAAATTAAAAATTTATTCATATGACTAATTTAACCAATTTTGTCAAAACTAAAAAATAAATATAATAATAATAATCAATCCACACACGAAAATTTTTCCTATGTTGGATTCACACTAGCATCTTCCAACACCATGTTTTTAGCTCAAATATCCCCACTTAACCACGACCAAACACCAACAATAAATTTTAAAAAATATATATCACCTTTATTTTACACACAAACAACAATAACAACCAAACAAAACAAATAAAATCATACTAATCTTGACTTAATATTTTATATTTTTAAATGAGGTGTCACATATTTTCTAGTTAGTGGCCTTTATCTTTTTGGACTCATTGCATCTTGGGACTAATACGTGCGCATTCAGTTTTCTTACATACACACCCCTAACAAGGGTGTCTTTTATTACCTATTTTATTTTTTAAAATCCCAAAATCACAATTAATTATTAAAAGTAACTTTAATCACTCACTTTTCCACACGCACTCACGCCAAACACACATTTTTTTAATAAATTAAAATCAACCCAACATTCGCTCGCTTCGTGTGCTACAAACATGTGTAATTTTAATTACAAATGAACCAACCGTCACAAAAAGCATGCACTAGCAAAAAAGTGCTCCACACACCATTAATTTCTAATGAATGAAACTGCATTTAGAGATCTCAGTCTAGGTAACAGAGTTCGAGTTTCATTTAAAGCACCGCTTCATTTTAATATTTTGTAATTAACATTTTAAGAAGGAACCACTGTTTTCTTTTTCATTTTTAAATAATTTCTTAAAATGAACCATTCATTAAACTAATTTCCCTCACTGCACTTTTTCTCCTTTTCAATAAATGCACTTCGTGGGATGGGCATGTGTAGTCTTTTAAGTTGTTTCTCTTGTCAAACTTGAATCGAAGCTCTGATCATGTCATGTGTGGGTTGTTGCTGTATTATGGTTTGGTTACTATGATACGATAACGGATACGGTCTGTAGTTTTCTTTTCTACCTGATCCGAGGATTCTAGGTGTCTAATTGTATTGCATCACATGAAGCTTTCAGTTGCATATGTGTAGAGGTCATGCTGAATTTTTTTAAAGGATGTCAGATGCTTGGGGTGGTCAGTCAGTCAGTCATGTCTGTGAGTGTGTATTTTGGTCGATCTCTTATTTATGGTTATCTCGTTGTTTTGCAGGCATTCGTTGTGATTGTCTGTGTATGTGGTGTGTGTGTAATCCATCTGAATGGCGCCTCAAGCTCCTCCTCCAGTCTAATACGTCCCATTGGTGTCTCATGTCTATTCTTTATTATTGGAGTCCGAACTTATTGGCAAAGCGAGCTTAGCCAAGTTCATTGCACTCTCATTGCCACTCATCACGGAGAATACTGATACTTGTGATCAGTTTCTAGCATCTTATAGTAAGAGGCCTCTGTCATCAAAGGAACAGTTGTCTAATTGACTCCTAAGAGTCTAGGTAAGGCTCTATCTTTACCCTATCGGGGAGACTCTTTGCCTACTGCTAGACAATTATTCTCGAATGAGAATATCCTTAAATTATTGCAGAAGCAGACACAAGATGTGTTGGATCCCAAGAAGGTTCTTACTACTTCATGCACCAGTGTCTCCATGATCTCCAATCCTGTGTGGAAGCAACAATGCGAATTTCTCCAGGATAAGTTTATGCCTATCAAGACACCCTCTAATTATCTTTCAAAGGAGTTATTTATAGCTTCCAGAATGGTGTTGAAAGGCATAACTATTGATTGGAGTTCCTTATCATGGATCAACACTTTGTCGTCAGAGCCACAAGGGGTAATGTAACTAATGTTACATTTGGTTCCTACCTTTTGGCTTTTTGACATATGCCGCTCCTCCAAAAGAAGTTCCTATGTTGATAGTTGATCCACTAGAAGCTCCTCCTCCTATTGAACACTCTAATGTTGTCATTGAGGATATTGATCCTATCCCTCTTGTGGTAGTTTAGAGGAAACACTTAAAACGAGTGACCGAATCAGCCCTAGCTCCTCCTCCAGTCTCCATTCCTATTCAATCAAGCAATCAACTACTAGCTTTCCTCACAAAACTGAATCTTTTCAAAGCACATCATGATGGTACTCTGGAGATTTCAATTCCTTCAGTACAACGCTTAGTAGCTGGAGATGCAATTCCCTTCCTATGTCAAGACATTCAGCATTCTATTGAGCTTTCAGTGACTGCATGTATCCAATAGCTCTATTCCTCTTGTTATGAAGAAGTCCAACAGAGCAAAGAAGAGCTGACAAAAGTAAATGAGGAGCTCGCTTCTGCTCATGAAGGTTTTTCTGATCTTTGTACCCAAATGGAGTAGTAGACTAAGATCATTAATGCTCAGAAAATGGAAATTTCTAGTTTGCACACTCAATTGGCTAACACTAACACCCAAGTGGTTAATGTGACTGAGGAAATATATAGATTGTTGAAGGAATCTCAAGAGCTTTAGGCTTTGCTAGTTGCCTAGACAGAGGAGCTTAAGATAGCAAATACCACCTTAGAATAGTGTAAAATCCAAATTTAGCAACTTAACAATCAATTGGTTCATCAGTCACGTTCTTCTTCACAGAGCCCTATTGTACATCCAGTTTCTTATTTGTCCCCTCTGGACTTGGCAATTCTCCAATGACAAGCCACGTTATGCCCTTTGTTCCAGGCTAAAGTGGAAAGGCTTCAATCCAGGATGGACTTATTATGGTCTTCGTTTGAGCAGTTCCAAGAGTATGTTCCTTTAGATCACTCATTTTTTGTGCACTATCAGCTACGGAAGTTGGCCTTCTATATTAAGCTCTCAACGATGGATCTACCTCTTCTAGAGGATAGTTGGAGTGGAGCCCGGTCTTCTAATTTGCTGACAGAAGTAGTCCGTATGGTCTTTGAAGACTTTATGACTCCAGATACGATGCTGATATCTTATATGTATTTAAGAGGTGATCTATTGCTTCTAGACAATGAAGATCTGGCTTGGTATGTTGGGGATGTAGTCATGCAAGCTTCTTTGTATGTTTGGCATTTGGAGTTCAGAATAGATGAAATGTTTCAATGTTATTCTTCCAAAGTGGCTACTTGCCCTGACATTTCATGGCATACAATGATTGATTCTGTAGTCCTAAACCAAAGACAAAATAAAGCCTGTACTCATGTGCAAAACATTAACCAACTGAGGGTAGATCTTTTAGCTTATCTTTCCATGCACCATCCCTTTGATTCATCCTTCTTTGATACTTACCATCGACGATTTGCTTTAGGTCCCATCCATTCCTAGCCTTTCCTATTATCAACACATCGGTATGATGCTTATTTTTTCCTTTCTAAATCCAAATCAACAGTCATTTTACCTCTCCTTTTCCAACCTCAAGGTGCCCCTCAAATTTTGATCTTTACTTATTGTTCTTTCATTGAAGATTGAGTATTTTCCCCTTCTCCATCTTATCCTTCCCCATTTATACATATTCCTTCCACTTTTAATGCCTATCAGTTAATACCTTTCATAACCGATTCACCTAAATTCTCAGCTAATCCTTCTTTAGCTTATTCCTCATTTTATGATTATGCCTACCCATCTCTTCATCCTCTCGTACCAGTTTCTCTTCCATTTCTTACCACTTCTATTTCTCAGCCCCCTCAATTGGTTAGTGGGTATGAAGGGTTTGATCCAAAGATTCCAATAAAAAGAGGATGGAGCTCAGCTGATTCTCTTACTGGGCTATAGATTAATTGGCCATTAATTCTAGGGGAGTGGATGACTACTAGTCAAGCATACCAAAATTATCTCTATTTTGCCCAACAATATTCACAATCTCTAGATCCTTTAGTGAGATTGACAGCTCACTTTGCTTGGTACCTCTTATATATGCATAGGCATTCACATAATGATCAAAAGGCCATTCCAAAGTTATGTATGAATGTCAATGTGAATATTGATTCCCGACAATTGGATATCCTATAATTTTCATGGCCTTTGTCTGCCCAGCAGATACCTTGTCTTATTAGAAAGGATGTATTGCCTTCAATTCTTCCAGAATCCTCCAAAAACTTTTGTAGATGAATCCTTATCCATGGATCGTTTTTGTAATCATCAAGCCTTCAAGAGGGATCATCTTCACTGAAACCTCTGGATGTATCTTTTATGCTTCTTAATGCTATACCTTTTCTTTTGGAGGTGCCATTTAGATGGTTGTTTTGTGTTTGTGTTGTGTTAATTTTTATATGATGAGTTTGTGGTGGTTGAATATTGGATTTGTTCGAGAGCTCTCTTTTTGACTATTTGCAGTGATGGTGATGGTGGCTGAAAAGTTTAAGATGCAAAGCTAACGAACCTCTTATATCATTTACGAATTTGTCATAATTTGTTGTTGATATGATGTGTTAATGGATAAAGGGTTTTCCTTTTGTTGTATTCTTTCTTAGATACATGTGATAAGTTGGGGTCGTGGTTGGGTAGTTTATTGAAGATACTAAAGAAGATCAAGTTGAGCTCTTTAATGAACTTGTATTCCCTTTTTCCTAGGTTGCAAGGACGCTCCCTTATTAAGTGTGGGGATATGTTGAATGCTGAAATGACTTGGTTTTTTGGTTAATTTTTGTTGTTTTTGTGAGCTGAATGGTTGATTTTTGAAGGATTTTACATGATGATTGATTGTTTTGAAATTGTTTGAAAGTGTTTTGGATGAGGTTGATTATGTTTTGGTAGCTCATGATGTTTTGGAATATTTCTTCTACTTCCTTCTTCTCTATGTCTCTGAATTCAGCCTTCAAACCACTACAAAGGGGGAGATATTCTATTCTGAAGGTATCAAAACTCATTTTTCTAAGGATCGTTGTTGTGCCATCATCATAATAAAGCCAACTTATGATGGTTTCAATAGTGTATGTTGTGAAGAATACTCTATCCACCAACTTCCAATGGGTTGCTAATTGAACAAATAGGAGATTGTTAGTGTACCATGCATCCCACGTGTCCTATTGTTGAGTATCCCTGAACAAATGCCAACTCTTTTCTTTCTTGTTTTTGTGAACCTCCACTAACCATGACTCCAAAAGCTTCTTCATGATCTCCCACTTAATGATGTCTAGAAACTTCTCAATGAGTGTCAAATCTTCCATGGATGGTCATTCTCTCTATTTCTACACTTCAGTTGTTCCCAAACAATTCGCCACCAAGATGCATGTGTCTGTTGCTTCAAGTGAAAGAGGAAATAGTCCACCACGTAGAGCCTGCACCATGATGGTGATATGTTTCCGCCATTGTGGGATGAACTTCTTGTGGAAAGTAGCTTTGGAAATGAGAATCTCCAATTCTTCAGTGGTAGAAGGAACTTTGCAAACATCCATTGAATTCTTCTCTTCTTGGCAATGCCATTTCCTTTATTTTCAACCTCTTTTGATGCTTATTGATGGTAGTGTTCCCCGGTTGCGCACCAAAAACATGACAGGGACCAAAGTCCTTTTCTCCCATGACTGATATGTTTTTATTTTGTTTTTTTAATAATTGTATTTGAAGTGTCAAATGGCAGGAATGCCATGTATTAAAACCTTCCTCACCACCTCTACTATATAAGACAGAAGAAAAGCCAAGGAGAAGGAGAAGGTGGTCTGCGCGAGGGGCTATGAGAACGAAACCATATCATCAGGATCAACAACAGGGTTATCAAGAGCATTAGGTAAAGTCATCTTGACCATTGTGCAAAGAATGAGGAAGCTATTGATAGTGATTGTCAAGATTCCCAGGGAGCTATCATGATAGACCTTTCTGCGAGCTTGCGTGCCTTCCATGCACTATAGGGCCATCTGTAGGGCCATCCTACGGATCTCATCGAGACACTCAATGTGCAAGAGATGGCATTCCCAAGACTTGTCATCTCCCAAACGTTTTATGATGGCCACTCGTAGAGAGGGTAGCTTGAGTTTAACAAGAAAGATGGGTTCCGTATGTCTAGTGGGCCTCTATAAGTCGATCATCCCAATCACGAAGATGTGTAGCTATCGTTCTTATCAGAATCGAGTAGAGGATGTGATTGGTAACTTTGACTTGGCCATTGGCTCTGGGGTAATAGGATGTGGACTTACAATGACGAATCTTGTACAGTTTTATCAACTCTTCCATAATCTTGTTAAGGAAGTGGGTACCTCAGTCATTGACAATGAGCTCCAGGGGATTGCAAAAATGGGTGATTATGTTCTCATACAAGAACAAAGCCATGCTATTACCATCATCCTACTTCAGAGCTTTAGCTTCACACCACTTTGTTACGTAGTCTATATCGACCAAGTTGTGTCTATTCTACTTTCATTGGGTTGGCGGATCAATGGGGCCCACAAAATCAATTCCCCACTTCTCGAACGGTTTTATGGGAAGAATGGGTTGCAGGGGCATGGAAATGGATTTGATAGGCTTTCCCATTCGTTGACAGGAATCACACCGTTTGTAGTCATCATAGGCATCCTTGTGGAGGGTTGGCCACCAATAACCTGCAAGTAAGGTCTTTTTGGTTGTCGCTTCTCCCATGAAGTGTCCACCATAGGGCCTGTAATGGCATGCTTTCAATACTATGCCAATCTCTTCTCCTGCAACACATCTTTGCAAGACTTCGTCCTTGCCTTTCTTGTACAGAGCACCTCTTAACAAGGTGTAGGGGGCTGATTCTGGCATCAATGAATATAATACTTACTATCCTACTTTTCTTTAGGTTTATCATGAAGGAAGAATGCCAAAAATCCAAGAAAATAAGGATCCATAAATAATCAAGTGTGTTGCTAAATGCTTGAGTTGTACCATTGGAGAACCTTCATTAATTAGAGTAGCTTGTTAAATATTTGAAGCTTGTGTTGAAGATTGAAGAGTGTTGCCTTACCTTCACAAGTTTGTTGCTTCCTAAGTTAGGGTTTTATGAAGGGTTGAATATAAAATAAGAAGAGAAGTTTAAGCTCAATCTTATCCTAGATGAGGCCAAGATATAAGAGAGTTGCACATCAATGTTTCCATTGATGAAATCATGGTTATGGAAACATGTTTTTAATTTGTATTTCAATGCAAAAACACCAAATTTTTCACTAAAAGTATTGACTACCTTTTGGCTTATTACCATGCTTGATGGTAATGAACTTGTTCCCCATCAAGTAAAGAACAATACTCCTTAATAGATTGATGAATTAGAGTAAGGAAAGAAGCAGCAGATCCAATTATTCTTCCACGGAAATTAAGGATCCTTGAAGAAGAAGAGAATAACTTATCTTTCCAAAAAGTAGAAGAGGTTTTAACTATCTCCAAGCTTATAGCCCTTGCTTTGTCCAAGATGTAAAAAAAGGCTTCAAATTGGTAACAACTGGCCACATACATCCAAAATTTTCTATTCTTGCCCTCATCTTCTTCAAATGGTGCTAGAATTAGTCTATCCCATCCATAGGTTTTGGTCACATACATTCTCTAATGTGGCGATTTTGGTTGAAATAGACCTACACATGGACCGAAGGCCATGGTGTGATACCAATGGTAATGGAGAAAACACCTAGCTAAAAATAAACCATCTCTTTAAGCATAATGATAAGAAATAAATGGAAATGATAGTCAAATGACAAGAAATAATGGCTGCCAACCATGACCATGCTATATATTGATATGAAACTAATAGCACAAAAAAACCATAGTGAATGACAAAAATAGAATGGGAAAAGAAGCAATGGTACTTGAAAAGGCTTATTATTGCACGCTAACACACCATCATGCTTGGTGGTCATGAGGATGAACCCCCATGAAAGGTGGGAGGAAGAACATCAAGCTCCACAAATGGAGAAGCTTACAATAAATGTTCCAAAATGATCAAAGGTGCATATAATGGTACACCCTAGTATTTTATGGTAAACCTTAGATTCTAGGTTTAATACAAAGGCTTAGGTCTAAAATTTGTTTCATTACATGTGGCACATGTGCTCTTCAAGCAAAAGCTCCTCATCATGGAAAATTTCTCCAGCCACAATAGGACTTCCGTTTGGGGAGTTTTGAGATCTCAAAACAACCCTATAAAAAAATCCTAGATAGATAAATTTTTTGGTTAAAATATTTTTTGGTTTTTCAAAATATTAAGATAAAAAATAAAAAAGTACATCTAAAATCTTGGAAATTCATAATCATAACATACTTGTTGCTAACAAGCCTAGAAATCTAGGCCTCCATTAATACTAACAATGATTGGAAAAACAAGATTATACCCTTTTATCATATCTTAGTCACATATCAATATTCAATTTGAATATGTTTTCTTTTTATTGTCTCCTTCCATCCTTGTTGCCTTCTTTGCAAACCTCTTTCTCATTCTCCTTGAAAATCCTAAGTTCTTCAGATGAGTTTTTTGTGAAGGAATCAATAATGATGATGTTGATGAATGGAGAAAGTGGGAGCAAAGCATTGATATCAACATACCACAAGCCACCAAGCTTATGGGAATCCACAAAAGAAACCTATATACTACCAAACATCACTTACCAATGGCAAGTGAAGCTAATGGTTTGTTATCTACATTTCCATGTCATAGACAAGATGGATAGAGAACCCACATCACTCAAACTATCAAAGACTTGGTCTTTCAATTTTGGATGGATCAAACAAGGGTATCCTCCAACAAAGGGATGTTTGTAGTTAAAGTCTCACATAATGTTCATATGTAAAAATCAGTGTCTTTCTTTAGAATTTCTATATATTTCTAAAGCATTTTATCCTTGTGCTTATATGCCACTCCTTTGTATCTTTGAACTAGCATTTCATTTTGTTGGAGCTAGTTACTAGTGGTGTGCTACAACTCTTTTTTGTCTTTGAACAAATTTTTTTTGTTATACACCATTCTTTTTTTTCTTTGAACCAATTTTTTATTGGAGCTAGGTACAATCAGTGTGCTACAACTCACAAGTGGTTGCCACTACTAACATTATTCTCTTATTAATAAGAAGAGGTGTGCGACCAATTACAAGTGATGCTTTGGCACTTACAAGTGTTATACTAACAAAATCAAGGATTTATTGCTTCACTTATAATCTTTACAAGTGCCACACCATCAACATCATGAGCCTTGTGCTTCACTTAAAATCACTTACAAGTGCTTCACTACAATGCACTACCATTTAGAAGATATGTGCCTCCCATTTAAGCATTACTACTTGCAAGTTGTCCCCTCTATGACTTGCAAATGGAATGTTACCCCTGTAAAGTGAGGGACTACTATTCATAAGTATTGTTCTAGCCCCTAGAAGTGGTCCACTACTACTCAATAGTGTTGCATAAACCTTTCAAGTGATCCAATACCACTTACTAAAAAGTCCAACATGACTATCAAGTAGTATATAACTTATAACTATTTCCTCAAAAACCATATGAAAATGGATCTCCACCACTCACAATTTCTATCCTAAGATTTACAAATGGTCCTCTACCGCTGAAAAGTGATTCCCTACCACTCAAAAGTTGTGGCTTGCCATTTAAAAGTGGTCTCCTACCACTCGAAAGTGGTACTTGACCACTTGTAACTAGGACTCTACTAGTTGCAAGTGATACACTATAACTCCCAAGTATTCCCATAGAACATGTAACTAGAGCATTATCACTTCTAGGTGGTGAGATACCATTTCCAAGTTGTCAACTTTACCTTACAAGTAGTTTCCTACCATTTAAAAGTGGCGCATTCAATTTTCACGTGTCCTTCTATCATTTACAAAAGGTCTAACATCATTTCAAGTGCTCTCCTTCTACCATATATAAAAGCTTTATGCCCACCATGCAAGTGTCTTTTACCATTTATGCACAATGCATCACTATTTGAAAGTGGTCCCCTACCACTTACAACATTAGATCCCTACCATTGGTTAGCAGTGCACTATCCATCCCTAGTGATCTATCTCATTCCATGGTCCTCTACCACTTCAAAGTGTTCATCTTCTTTCAAGAGGTCTACTACCACTAACAAAAGATTTTCCACCACTAACCCATAGTAAGCCACTTGTAAATATTTGCTAGGTAAACTCATATGGCTGCACATCACTTGTTTATACCCAATCCTTTGTGGAGGTGGATCCTTGTTTGTGGCCACCACTTCAAAGTGGTCGTGGTCATCCACTTGCAAGATGTCTGCTACCATTGACAAAAGATTTTTCACCACTAACCAAGAGTAAGCCTCTTATAAATATTTGCAAGATAAACTCATGTGGCTACACATCACTTATTTATACCAAATTGTTTGTGGAGGTGGATCCTTGTTTGTGGCTACCACTTTTTCTTTTTTTGCTACCACAGACAAGCAACCATAATGGATAACATACAATGTAAATTTGGTGAATTAACACTTTCAAATAATAATCACCACATCCAACTAGTGGCAAATCACTTAAAAGAGGTTGCTTTTCACTTATGCATGGCTTTCACCACTTGTAACTGGTTACTTTTCACTTGTGACTAGTTTTCCACCACTTGTAAGTGGTAAAACACATTATTCTAGTGATCCGTCATTCACCTCTTCCCAACAATTGGTTGCTCACCACTTCCAAGTAGTAGTAACCACTCGAAAGTTTCACTAAGGAGTGGACTACTACCACTTTCAATTGCTCAATCATTATTCTACTGATCTCTCACCATTTTCCATTGATCATTGAGCACTTTAATATAGTTAAATCAACACTTAAGAAACAAAAAAGCACTCTTTATTGGTATTTAGTCATTGAACACCATTTTCAAGTGATCGTTGTGCAATTTAAATCTTAGGGCTCATAAACTGCTAGTTTTGAACATTATCACTTATCATTTCCCAATATTTTGGAAGTATTGACCATCTCTTTATGTTGTCAACATCACTTTTAAGTACTCTGATTCTACTTTAATATTGCTACATCACTCTCTTATGTTGCCATACCATTTGGTAATGGTATTGCAATACTTTTTAGTGGTTCCTCCTTACTTTTTATGTGATGGGTATTTATAGGTAAAACATTTCTATGAATGTAGTTCTTAGCTATGCTAGCCTCTTTTAGTTGGTGACCCAGAACTGATTATTGATAATTTGATTACTAACAATATTATACTTGTGTTGCAGGTTGAACTCTATGTTAGATTCAAGCTAAACTATATAAATATTCAGATTTCTCAATGTTGTTTTGAGTCTCTTAAAATGTTCTTTGTCTTGAAATTGAGTGATTGCTACATGTGTTGTTGTATTGTGCATGTACAATTATTTTTCTCAAAGAGACTATAAATCACATATAGACTCAAAGTTGATAGCTAGGATTCTTGCTACATCTGCAACTATTTTTTTGTATGGTTCTCATGATGGAGTTGTCACCAATGGATGTCTTGCATTCAAGAACACAAGTAATAGTATCACTTTACTTTGTGAGTCTATCATGTACCCTATTCCTTTTGATCATAGTTTCCATTAGCCAAAATGTTTAGTGGGAACATATAATGCATGTGCTATAAGAAAAATTCAATTCTCTCCAAGAAAAGATCTCAAGTGGAAGTACTTGTCAATGACTTTTAGAATATAGTAGCTATTGGTGGATTAGAAAATGAAGGCAAGAAGGTCACTACAAAAGACATTATCTAGAAGAAGATGCTACATGTAGAACTTCTATAAAGTGTACCAAGACCACTTGAAGAAGTATGACATTCACAATTTCATATTTAGGTGGCAAGCACAATAGTTCATGGATTGTGTTTCTTTGTTTCCAAATGAGGTGATAATCTTTGTTGTAGACTTTCTGGAAAACTACTCCTTCAAGGAGAGAAATGAGATATAGTTAATGCATTGATACACTAAGTAGGCCACTATTTTTGTTGTGGTCACTTTTTTCTGCATCACATCTAGTGCAATAAAGAAGAACGTATACTTTATTGTCTTAGATGAAAAATGACACGATACCTTATTTGTGAAACATGATTTTCTCTTACATGCTTAATGGCTTAGCGATCAAGGGCTTAACTTAACAAAACACTAGGTTTGCTCAACTAATGCAGCTTCACAATTTAAAACAAACTAATTTTTTACTTTGTTGATAGATATTAGGGTCTTACTGACATGGAAATGACTTGGATTTTTTTTGCTTGAGACATGGGAAGGAAGAATGTGATGGGGCTATGGTAGTCATCAAAAGGGATCTAACTTATGAGCGGCTAAATCAAAATAGTATCCACTTGACTTGTGCTAGTGAAGTTGTTGCTTCCTTGAGAACATACATTAGTATATGTTAGCATGACATACTTTACAATGGGAACCTTGGATACCCTCTTATTCCTTCAAGCGGCTCAACCACAGAGCACATGAGGCTACCTCTCACCTAGCCACTCACACATGCAACAAACTTGTTATTTGCTTGTAGTGAGATCAAGATGCAATACATCAAGCATGATGCATGTGCATGGAAAGATTCATGATTGACGTGGCACCCCCTTCATCTCTCAACCCTCTACGACCTCCACATGTATGGGAGAAGCATGTTAATGGCATGAGAGAGCTTGGAGAAGAGAAAGGAAGAGCTTCACAACCTAGTCCCTTACTCTTACTCACACACTCTCTCTTTCTCACTCCATCTCACACAGTGAGAAGCACACACAAGAATAGCAATTTCAATTATTTTCTTATAAATGTTAAATTCTTTTTATACACAAATTTTAGGGTTATGGTTTTCTCTTGACCCTTGGGCATCCTGCCCGACTTATCTTTCTCATGCACCTAATTTTCATTTCCATGCTAGTGCCTCAAACAAAATTACAATCTCTATGGGAGCGAGCCTAGCTCTTTAATACATCAAATGGTTTCTTCCAAAAAACATCTGCAAGATTTCCAAAAATTTTGTGGCTTGCCTATTCTTCTCTTTCTTCACATTCTTACATTAAGAATGGTAAACATTTTGTCCCCCTCCTAGTGGAATGTTATTGCCATGTTACTTGCATTGAAGGAGCCTAAAGTGCTTGCTTGGGTAGAAATTTTTATCCTAGTTGATGATGAGGTCCTAGAGAGCTATGTTCCTACAACATTATGGTGAAGAGGGAACTAGTAGTGGCTAATGTGAAGTTGTATGACCTGGGAAGTGGGGCCATTGATGCTGATGGATCTTCATGCACCTCATTCCTTGTCAAGGTGCTCTCCTTGATGGTATGATTACTTATTCTAGTGGTGTGAGGTGCTTGTGTAGTGAAACTCGGAGATGGGCTAAGTTCCAAGTAAACTTGGAACATTGTCCCACACTTGAGGATAGAGTTTGTGAGAGGTTATCATGCTATGCTAACCTTGGGGTGATAGGTCTATCAAGCTAGCTTGGGACATGCCACCTTTGATGGGTCCTGAGGTTGTGATGTGGGGGAAGTGGTCTAGAGGGGACCCCCAGGTGTTGTGTGTGTCTTCTTCTTTCTTACTTCCTTTCTTTTCTCTCTTTTATTTTTTGAATGAATATGTAAGGTGCCCGGCTGTCTAGGCATGCTTTTAGTGGTCTATTGAGAAACGAGTCTAAGCATCATTTCCCGGCACTCCCATGGAATGTTTCGAGTTTTGTCGCCTATAGGGTTTCCCGAATCCGCCTCGCAACGGAACGTTCACAGTCGAACCCACTAGGATCGACCTAAAATTTGGGATCCTAGTGGCCAAGGTCTCCTAATAACATTCTAGCATCAAATCCTGGCATCCTACTTTACGCAGAGATACCCAAGCCAAAGCAGACCCATGTCGCACTTGGTTCAAAGAGAATGGGAAACAAGAGGGATGCATTGCTCAACCTCTCTGCCCGTAGGGCATAGTCCCATTCCGGTCCCCTAAAATGACATGAATCAGGGTTCTAATCTAGCAATTCCTAAGGGTCGTCGGACGTCGGTAAAACCTTGTGAGAAGCCTCCCAGTTCTCTGGGACCACCCTACCGTAGGACAGACCCGTCGAGGGTCTACCCACGCACTTCCCTTGATAGCTTTAGTTTTCTAATTAGGTCCTACCACATTTACATGCGACATTTAAAATCAACTTCATTAATTAACCCTTTTAGGAATAGGGTTTATTCATGTAACTTACAGCACATACATGAAAACAGAGCAAGCAATCCTTTGGCAAACAAGTTCAAACAAGCTCCTTAACTTATCTTCAAGTTAATCTTTGTCTCCCATCCATACAAGAGAAATTATATATCCCTTCTGTGCAACAGAAGTAATTGGTCCAAATCACATGGCATCACAAATTCCATATCTTTCTGACCCAGTGGAAGATACACAAAATTCCACGAGGGTATTCTGCCCACCAAGATTCCACCCTTGTGACTAGTATTTAGGGTTCTAGGATCCCATCTTGGGTCACAAAGGGGCTTGTCAAATTCTAGGAACAATGCAAGATTTACAACCAGATCCCCCTCTTGCACCCACATTTCCTATTGCTCGAGACTATCCCTGTTGACAAACCTTTCGCCTATGGAGCCGCTCCAAGTCTCTCGTAATGATAATCATGATCCCCTTGGAGTAGGGTCTCGCCGCTAGCTTGGGGGTAGCCTAGTGCAATCCTTCCTTAATTAAATCCTTTAAGAATCAAGCACAAACAAGGCATTCAGCCCTAATATCCTTTTCCAAGAAAACATTCCTTTATTCCCATGGCAACTTGTCATCACAGACCCTTGCCATGCATTTACCATAAATCACAAGCACTTGGAATAATCAACCAAACAACAAACCAACAACCAATTGAATGTAAAATCATTTTGGATGTTGTTCGATCAACCAACAAAAAAACCAACAGTATTCTTTCCAAACAATGCAAGAATAGACGATATAACATTTTCATTGCATATTTGCTCTTCCCCTTGGGATCTAAGAGCGATACTATGCAAAATGTTTCTTAACACTTCCTTCCTTCGGCTAAGGCATATGTTAAGGGTTCAAACACTATTCATGACATAAGTTCTATAGGTCACTTACATCAACCCTGAATTGGATTATAGTTATCCAACGGATCTCAAAACATCTTAGTTTTAATCCTTATGATTAATTTCTTATACTAGCTCTTAGTCAAGTCACGAGGCAAATAGGAAATTATTCTCATATATCAAAACATGTTATAGGCATATCGTGTAAAATACTTGATAAGATAAGTCCGAGATGATCTCAAGTAATTAGACTCCAACAGGCCTTGCCTTGAGCTAGAATCTAGTTCTTATTAATATTTGGGCTCTTAAGCCAAGTACTTTTGAAGCATCTAAACTTTAATCTAGTACTCTCTATTCATGATTATTAATGTCATATTCTTTTAGTAATTATGCTATTTATAACCCTTGACTATGCTTTAACCTAACACTTGTATGCACAATCTTTTAATGCCGTTCTTTTGACGACTATACCATTCATAACCCTTGACTAATTCTTCCTTGTAATTGCTCTACGAGTAAATAAGCCATATGCAACTAGGTGCAATTAACTTCCCTTGATATATGCACTTCACAAACTCCATCTTTCGAGTAGGTGAGATGAAATTTATCCTTTCCGATGGCCTATACTCATGCATCATAGTATGGGGCCTAACCTATCTCATACGAGAATCAAAACAAGCATCTATCAATTTGGAAATACATTACTTATGACTGGTACTGCCGTTGGATTGGTAGTGATGCCTTCGCTTGAAGCTTCGTTGTTGGTTATGGGATTACCATTCGCACGTGACATTCTTCGCTTGGGGCCATCGTTTGCAAGTAGACTCAAGAGATTAAGAAGGTGGAGTAGATTCAAGATGGGAGAGCGTAAGAGAAGATGGTTAAGTTGAGGATCAAGATAGAGAGAAGAGTAAAAAGACCTCACCTCGAGTGAGGCGGATAAGGAGGGATTCATCTCCCTCAGCAACTAGCTACTCCCTTGATTACTCAAGTTCCTCCTCCTCTTCATCATCTTCTAGTTTCTACTCTCTTAGTTCTAAGTCTCGTGCAATTCGCAAACGGACAAAGAGGGACTATAAGAGGAGTAAGCTTAAGAATACTAAGACTTTCAAGTCTGGGGATAAGGACATAAAGTTTGACTCTTTCTCCGGTAAGAGAGATCCTGCTAAGGCATTAGCCTTTGTCTGGCAATTTGAAGTTGTTTTTTCTGATGGTAATTTCTCAGAAAGGCATGCACTTGAAAGACACCGCTAGCAATGGGTGGTTGGCTCTCATTTTGGAGGGAAGGAAACCTATGACTTGGAAAAAGTTCAAGAAGAAGCTTGATGCTCAGTTCTTGCCTCCTGATTTTGAGAATGATGTCAGAAGGAGTGGGATTGGCTAGGCTAGAAAGAGCATGAAAAGGTCACTAGTTATATGGACAAGTTTTAGTCTAATCTTCTCAAGGTTACTCCTTTCATGGAGATCAGCAATGAAGAGAAGAAAATGAATTTTGAAGCTGGTCTACTCCCTCATTTACACAGAACCATGAAGGTGTATCCACATGAAACCTTATCTTGCATGATGGAGTCTGCCATCATATCTGAAAATTTGCATACACCTGGTACATCTCAAAAGTTGGAGATGAGTTCTTATAGAGCTAGACAAGAGCAGCTCTATGATCAACCAAGAGACATGACTAATCGAAGAAGACCTATCTTTACCCATTACCAATATTCAAAGCCAGAGGGTAACAAGAAGAAGCGCAAGTATCTCTCACCCTCTAAGATACAAAAGTACAAAGAGGAAGGAAGGTGCTTTCTTTGTGGTGAGTTAGGGCATATGGAGCTTGATTGTCCTCACAAAAGGAAGGAAGAAAATGTGGTTAAAGATCCTCCTCCGTCATCCTCAAATTATGTTACGGATGTGCAAGCTAACACTCATTCAAATGAGAAGAAAATATAACTCTTAAAGGGTTGGGGGACACTCAACAATCAACGAGTTTTGATACTCTTTGATCCAAGGTCCACATATAATTTTGTGTCAACAAATATTTTTGAAAGGCTACAAATTCCACCGAATCGATTGGGAACACCAATTGGATCAAGTTTGGCATTTGAAGGACTTACAACCAATTCTACTCCTATTCAAGGGAAGTCGAGTCTTAGAATTGGGGATTACTGTGACCAAGAATCTTTTCTACTTGCACCCATAGGTAATTGTGATGTTATCTTAGGCATGCCTTGGCATTACGAGATTAGACCTCTTCCTAATTTTGTTAAGAAGACCCTTGCATTTCAATTCAAGGGTCAGAACATAGTATGCATTGTTGATGCTAGAGATTGGCATGTGCCAATGGTTAGTCATGTTAGCATTTCTAAAGAAATGAAGAAAGCTATTTCTACGTACATGATTTTTGTGAGAGAGTCAAAAGAAACTAATGATTCAAGGGCACTTGGTGCCTCTAATGAACACACAATACCAACTAATGCTTCTAAGTCTCAGACTTTAAAAGAACCCCTCTCTTTAATTGATCAAGCTAGACATAATTTTGTTAAACAATATGAAGATTGTTTTAGTGATTCACTCCCAGGAGAGTTACCTCCTAAGCGCTCAGAAGATCACACAATTGATCTTATCCCAGGTAGTTCACCACCTAACCAACCACCTTATCGAGTAAGTGCAAGTCAGCAAGAGGAGATCCTAACACAAGTAAACAAATTTTTGGAAAAAGGGTTAGTTCAACCTAGCTCTTCTCCATATTGCTCTCCAATCTTACTTGTTCAAAAGAAAGATGGTCCTTTCTATATGTGCATAGACCATAGATCTTTGAACAAGATCACAATCAAGAATCATTTTTCTATCCCAAGGATAGATGATATCCTGGATAAGTTGCAAGGGGCTAGTATCTTTAGTTGCATTGATCTCAAGAGCGGTTATCATGAGATATGGATAGCACCTGAAGATGTTCATAAGATAGATTTTCGTACGACATTTGGACTATATGAGTCCTTAGTCATACCATTTGGTTTGACAAATGCACCCACCACATTCAATTGAATGATGGAGAGAATTTTCAGACCTCACTCAAAGTTCACAAGTGTCTTCTTTGATGACACTCTAATATTTTCACGGTCTGAAGAAGAGCATAGAAAACATATATCTATTGTTTTTCAAGAGCTTCGCAAGCATAGACTACAGGTCAATACTAAGAAGAGTGAATTTCTCCTTTCGGAAATTTATTACTTAGGCCATATTGTTTCTCACAATTTGGTGAGAATGGATCCTGAGAAGATTCGAGCCATTGTTGAATGTCCTACATCTACTTCTGTACATGAAGTTAGAAGTTTCTTGGGCCTATGTTCATACTATAGGAGGTTCATACGAGGTTTTACATATGTTGCATCTCCTCTACATGACCTTATTAAGAAGCGAATGCCTTTTAGCTAGGGATCAAGGCAACTACAAGCCTTTTAAAGAATTAAGTTTCTTGTGACTCAAGAACCAGTTCTCATAGTTCCAAATCTTCAAAAACCTTTTGAAGTTCACTACGATGCTTCTGGAGATTGCATTGGAGCTGTGCTTAACCAAGAGCATCATGCAGTAGCATTTGAGAGCCGACACCTCAAGGACCATGAGCTACATGCTCCAGTATATGAGAAAGAGCCTATGGCAGTGGTACATGCTCTTCAAGTATGGAAACACTATTTACTTGGTGCAAATTTTGTTATTAAAATAGATCACCAAAGTCTAAGATACTTCCTCACTCAGAAGAAGCTCTCAGAGAAACAGATGCGTTGGGCAAATTTCTTATCTATGTTTAATTTTCAAATTCTTCACACATCTTGAACTAAGAATGTGGTAGCAGATGCTCTATCACGGCGAGCTCGAGTGAATGCAATCACAACTATTTACCATAATGAGTTCATGGAATTACCCAAAATGTATGCAACTGATTCTGGCTTCTCAACCATATGGGATCAGCTTAACTCAAGTTAGTCTATTACACCTTACTCGATTCGAGATGGTTATTTGTATCATCATCAAGCAATTTGTGTAGCATTACCATTGTGACACAAGGTAATGGATGAAGCACATGCATCTCCATATGTTGGACATAGGGGTATTCTACCCACTACTCAAGCATTATAAAGATATTTCTTTTGGCCCACTCTTAGAGCTGACATTGAAAGATATGTCCACGAGTGCAAGATATGCCAAAAAGTAAAGTATGATAGGTATAAACCACCTAGTCTACTAAAGCCATTACCTATTCCCAACAAACCTTGGGAAAGTATAGCCATGGACTTTATCATGGAGCTTCCTTGAACACCAAGCAGGCAATGATGCAATCTAGAATATCATTGATAGATTCAGTAAGTAAGCTCACTTTATACCTGTGCGAAAGACAATCACAGCCAATCATATGGCTAAGCTATTCATTGCTTATATTTTCAAGCATCATGGCATGTCTAAGTCCATTATAAGTGATTGAGATCCCCGCATGACCAGTCTCTTTTGGCAAGCTCTCTTCAAGAACCTTGGGACAAAGTTAAAGTTTTCATCCTCTTATCATCCTCAAATGGATGGGCAAAGTGAAAGTGCTAATTCTACTGTTTTGGACCTTTTGAAATCCTATGTCTCGATAATCAAAGAGAATGGGAAAAGTATTTGTCTTTAGTAGAGTTTGCATACAATAATATGGTACACTCTAGTACTGATAAGGCACCCTTTGAGATCATCTATGGTAAGCCTCATTTACCACCCATTCTTCTTATGAAGGATAAGATCTTTGCAGCAGATGAGTTTGTTAGAGACATTGACACAACTTTCACTCAAGTAAAAGCTATTATTCAAAGGACACAAGAGAAGCATAAACGCGAAGCAAATGAGTATCGTCATAAGATAAATGATGTGACTTCTTGTTTGGATCTACCAAGTCATTGGAACATTCATAATGCTTTCCATATAATTTTGCTACGTCCCTATATTAGAGAACCTCCAATGGAACCAATCAAGGAAGATTTACCTAACATAGAAGAAACAGAAAAGTTCCTTGTGCCTGAAATAATTCTACACCATCAGGACAATACTCTAAAATTAGGTAAGGTATTACGGAAGTATCTAGCTAAGTTTAAGAATTATCCCCCATTGGACGCTTAGTTTATGACTAAGAGAGAACTACAAGACTTTCCAGATCTTTTTAAGGACTATGTATCCCCTCTATAGTTGAGGTCAATTGTTTAGAAGCCAGAGGGATGTCACTAAATTGATTGCTTATTACGCATTCTCTATTTAATAAATTCATGTCAATAAATTAATGACTCACTTTTCTTAAGTGTTGATGATGATCTAGCATGCCCATGAGACCATTTAAAGACTAGTATTCCTAGTGCATCACTTAATGGGGTGATCAGAGCACTGTGATGGGGATATCTAGTATAGGCATTACAAGTTATGAAGGGGGAAAGAAGTGTCTGCCAAGTGTAAGAGTGTACACAAGAACCAAGGAGTTACACATAAATGAAGATGGATTGAGTTCTAAGAAGAGGAAGTGCATTAGCATTGTGTATTTGTATTTATGTGTAAATCCAGGGACGCTTGGGAATGTTTACTTGTGTGTAATGAGCATTGCATTCATTTGGGGTCATCCTCTCCCCTACAAATCAAGGTTTAAGGTCTTTTCTTTCATTAAGAAAGAGGAGAGAGGGAATTTTCTCACTAAGAAAGAACAAGAGATGTGATCCTTTGGAAGTAAGGAGAGAAGTGATTTTCTCTTTCTAAGGTCTTAAATGACACAAGCTTTTGTGTGGAATTCAATCTTAAGGTTGAGGCCCAATGCAATCTAATGAGCTCTCATTATCTATGACTCAAGGTGGTTGCATGGACCACAAGTTAAGAGTACATTTTAAAAAACTGTTTTTTGGAAAATCCATTTTTAAAATATCTCGCAATAGAAAAACGATCTCTAAAAATGGCTAAAAACGAGCTACACAAGTTATCGAAAACAGCAAGATCTACAACTTTTGTGTTGGACGTTTTTTCATCCAAACAAAGCACAAAGAGATATCTCGAAATTATTGGAGTGGAACAACCACATATTGCATGAAGATCAACTCAACTCTCTCTCCAAGAAGAGAAGCTCTTGAAAGCCTATAAAAGAGGAGGCTCTCCTTGGGTGTAAGGGAGAGGTGAAGGAAGCATCACTTTGCATGTATCCAAGAGGAGAAGAGAAGGTGCAAGTGCTGCGGAAGCCCTGCTGAAATCAAGTGTGCTGAAATCAAAAGAGGAGAAGAGAAGGTGCAAGTGTTGCGGAGGCTCTGCTAAAATCAAGTTCCTAGAGGAGAAGAGAAGGTGCAAGTGCTATGGAAGCTCTACTGAAATCAAGCGCCAAGAGGAAAGCCCTACACATATTGTATAGGAGAGAAGGAGACTCAAGAAGGATCAAAAGGTGTCAACTTCCAAGTTGTGCAAGTGTTAGCTAGTTGTATACCGTGCAAGGAACCGTGATCTTGTTTCCAAGATCTACAAGTAAGAATTGGCTTATGTGTAATGGAGGAGGTTTCTCCTTGTCAATAATATAACTCCACAAGGGGGGGGGGGGGGGGGGGGGGGGGACTGGCCCATCTTCCAGTCCCTAGTGTGTTGCCAATTTCTCTACCTCTCTCTCTACATCTTTCTTTTCTCTCATCTATTCTCCCTCTGTGCCAACATAATATTCGCCATATATATTTTAAGTATATAAGAAAGTTGAGCATGTAATCTCGGATTCTATAACATTAAGGGTGAGTCTTGTTTTTTTTTAGGAGTGTGGTGTGTGGGTTCTATGTGAATTGGACTAGAAGAGATAGCAAAAGGAGTCTGTCCACAAAAATGTGTGACTAGAAGAAAAGCTATTTTCCTAGGTTCAAGCATCAATAATTTAGGCAATCATAGTTTTTGACAACCCTCGTAGTAGCCTCATGCTTTTAGGAGGGTTTTAGGAACCCAGTGTTGTGTGATGTGTAGGTTGGAATGTGACTAATGGTGTTGGCACGAGGGGCAGACGCTTTTGTGCCTCCATGATGTGTGGGATGTGGAGGCTCATAATGAGGTTTTAAGTCTCCATTGCCATTACAATGGTGTACTAATAGGCTCCTTTTTGTGCTTGTGATCTCCTCTAGGAGCTAGGTCAAGAAGGTAGTGGTTGGGGTAATTGCTAGGCTAAGAAGTGCATTTGGTTTGAGCGGTTTTAGGATGTACCTCCCTCGAAGAAAAGGTAGTGATTACGCAGGCATTGGCTAACTAAAGATGAATGCACTTGTCCATATAGTTGACAATAGAATTTCAATACCTACTCCTTCGATGTTCTAGAGAATATAAAAGAGAAGTGGGATACTTTCAGTATTGGTCATGATTTTCAACCTGTAGTGACCCAACAATGTATAAGGTCATCCTCCTACCCTAGACAATACAATTGACTAGCAATTATCAATTGGTAGGGTTATAAGGTTTTAATTAAGATATATGTGATTTTTTCTTTCTTTATTAGTCATTCTTGTAGAACTTATTCAAGGATTTGGACTATGTCATCAGCCCAATGAGGCATTAAGTCAACCTTGAAGGTCTAAGCTTCAATGAATATGGAATAGTGAGCATCGAGGAGTGGATAGTCAACTCCTATGGCCTTTTTGCCACTAGTCACTTGTGATAAATGGTCTACAATAAAGTGTTATTTTCCTTTCCATATAGCAATGGAAAAATCATATTCCAATAAATAAGAGAAGCCAAGGAGTGATGTGTCCAACTATGCAAGGATTATTCATAAGATAAAGCAACACTTGATATTCCACAAAGAAGGTGAAGGGCATAACAACAAGTAGATAATGATGAAACTTCTTAACAACAAAAACCATTGCCAAGCCGTTGCATTCTATGGTGGAGTATTTGATTTCTTTTTTGATGAGTTGCTAGCTAGCAAAGCTCATAGGAAAATCCATATTATGCTCTCCGAGCTAGTACAACATTGCTCCAATTGCAATTTTGGAAGTGCCAATGTGTATACCAAATGTGATTCTCTGGTCTCGGGTGCATAAGATGGGTGTTGCCATTAGAGCCTTCATCAATGCTATATGCTTCCTTCCTTCTTACTACACATTCAATCACACGATTGGTATAGGGTAGGGGATAGTGATCTCTCATGGTTATAGTGTGTATTCTTATACTTGATGCATACTTGGATCTTGCCATTCTTCTTGAATACCATAACAATTGAAAATACCTAGTCTATATGCTCAATTTTCTGCAACAGGTTTCTATCTCAACAATCAAGCTCCTCTAGGCATTACTACCAAGCCTTGGTGCCTTTTGCTATTAGATAGCAATGTGTAAGATGGAAATGAAGAACTCTATAGGCATAAGGGCGTCAGTACTATATGTAAGGTGAAAAGGAGATTAGTCTTGAAGGTTGTGTGATAGGCCCAAAAAGTACTGCCATGAGTTTGTGATTCCAATTTGATCATGAAGCTGAAACTATTTTTGTCAAGACATTAACAAGGACTTTGTTTGTAGCTTTTGGCTAGCCATTTGGCTGAGGGTAGTAGGGGCTGGATTTTTGATGGATAATCAAAAACGTAGACAAGAGATGCTAAATGACTTCATTGAGGAAGTGCATCCCTTGATCATTGATGATCTCAGTGGGGCATCTAGAACATGAGATGACCTACTCCCATAGATATCTAGCAGTGATTATTGCATCATTTTTACATTGGCCCTAGCCTCATCCCACTTAGTCATATGGTCTATAGCCACAATTATGTACCAAGCTTGCAAATATTGTGTAGCAATGTCGATAAGTCCCATAAAGTCTATACCCCACTTCCTAAAGGGTTGGCATGTGATCATTGGTGTAAGGTTCATTTTATCCTTCTTGATAGGCAATTTTGTCCATTGGCACTCATCACAGTGCTTGACAAATTGAATAGCATCTTTAAAAAGAGTGGGCCACCATAGCTACAATTGAAGCACTTTTTGGATGTGGAGGTTGCATCACATGCTTAGTGTCAAGCTTGAGTGGAATCATGTGTGTAAGGACTTTCAACGGAATACCCTTAATGTCAGAGTAGTTCCACGTGACTATATCATGATATTCCTCTAGCAAATCTACAAACCATACTTCATCCTTATCAATGAGGTCCTTAGCAATGTACATGGACTTAGGGGATTCCCTAGGCTTGCTAATGGTTGCCTCTTTGACCTTCACTAGTCCTCCAATGGGTGTTGGGGGTAAAGGCTGTGCATGACCACCCATCCATTCATAACATTGATAGTATCTACACACATGTATTCCACAAGTGGTGGGCGCCCATCTATGATATTGTGACTTTGCCCCAAAAGAAGCACATTTGTGATCACAATACCCATTCCTGACCTATTCACCACCAATAATGCCGTGTTTTATTTCTCAAAACTCCCCTCTAAGGCACCCATTACTAGTAATGCATATGCCTTTCAAGGTTGTGACCCTAGGGATCATCGCCAAGTGATTTTGTCCTCAACTCATCACTAAGGGCCCCTCTTTTGCTTGATGGCAATCCTTCCACAGAGAGTTGAGGTCTTTTGATGGTCACCATCAAGTGGTTCACAAGTTAGAAGTGTCATGGACCAACCCCTATTACTTGAATGAAAAACTTGATCAAAGTCTCCAAGTCAAGTACTTTGATAATTTACTATTTTCATAAACATAATTATATTGGAACTTTGTAAGAACATAGTATTAAATATAAGAACACAACCATACTACTTAAAGTTGCAAAGGTTGTGGAATTATCTATATACGTATAATAGGTTAATAGGGATCATGTAGCAGCTTTACTCTTTCAGTGACATTTGAATAAGGGAAGGTTGGTCACACATTGTAACTATTGGAGTTCCCACATCATGTGTCTCTTGCTCTTGCTCTCTTGCTCCTTTCACCATAGCTCTTGTTTTCACTTATGTGCTTCCAATAAGGCTTCTCCCTTCAACTGTGGTATCAGAGCTTGCTTCTTGAAGTGGTATGTATCCATTTTTATCTTCTCCCACGATAATTCAGGCTTGTTGAAGCTTCATTTGGGGCTTCTTTGGGACCTATTGGAGCTCCCCTTGTGCATCACCTTTCTCAACATTGATAGCAACACTAAAAACGTGATCACCCACAAAATGCTCCTGTTTCTCAAGTTGTCCCACTTGGCATTGATCAGTCCTACACGTCCAAGTTGGTGAAGGCTTGTTCTAAGTTTGGATATGCTATTATTGAGCCTAAATAGAGGCACCATTGTGGCAGCTCAACCCTCCCACACTCCCATGACAACTATCGTAGCTAGTGTAGATCTATAGAGTTACCTATCCTAGATTTCTAGCAGCCCATTATCACTTGGATACCTCTCATAGCACTTGGGGCATACTTGGTAACTCCCTCCATATTGGTGTCTAGTCTTAAAACCATTTGGAGTGATCCAATTCAGCAATCTCTACATTTTGCTACTGGTCTACTATACGCTTCCAAGACGGCAAGCACTTGATCATCTACTACTTGTTTGATGCTCTCAAGTTAATATATTAATGTCCAAATGATTATTGGATGCATGGAGGACATTATGATGATGTACTAGGGCACTATTGAGATAATTTGAGTTGACATATTTTAGCATTGGTAGATATTCACTACTTTTCATACTTAGGACATCTTGTCACGCATTCTACCTTGTCTATGTGATGCTCTAGCACTTGATTATGATGCTTGGTTGCTAGCAAAATGTATTGGGTTGCTTTTGAGCTTGGATTGAGCTTGCATTAGATCATTTTTTATTATCATATCACTGTTGGATTACCGTGGGTAGCAAGATTTTATCCGGGAGAGTTTATGCCTAATGCTCTTTGATGCTTTATGGGACACTCTGTAGATATACTACTACTTTGGTTGTGATTACATGTTATTGGATGCTACATTGGATATTATTGATTAGAGCATGAAGAAGAGATTGGGTCTTATGCACCTCGATGTATGTCACACGTGTTAACCCTGAAGATAAATGAGGTGGAAAATTTGAAAAATCTAAAGCAGAAGACAAGGCCAATGCAAAAGTGAAAAGGAAGATGAAGGCGCACCAAGAAGAATTTGGAAACACAAGAAGTGCAGAAAAGTCCTAAATCAAGGAGAAAGGTGCACAAGAAAAAGCACGAGTCAATACTTTTGTAAAAGAGCGCAAAGGCGCACCATGATTTATTATAAGAGTGATGGTGCAAATTATAAAGGTAGATGGGTGGTAGGAAGGAAGCTAAGAAGATAGTAGGACAATGGGAAAAATGGCCTAACTAGTCCACAGCCAGCCATGTAAAAAAGGGGATAAGGGGATGATCGCCCAAAAGGGATTGAGGGTTTTATATATAAAGTTGAAAAGTGAATGAGAAGATCATTCTTGTGTGTGGCCAAAAGTAGCTCTCTTCTTCTTCTTCTTCTTCTTCTTCTTCTTCTTCTTCTTCTTCTTATTGCTTGCTTGAGCTTGTGCTTGAGAGAGGGAGTGTGAGAGTGTGAGGTAGTGAGTGTGTGAGGGTGAGGGACCATGGTGGAGAAGCTCTCTGTCTTCTCCTCTCTTCTTCTTCTTCTTCTTCTTCTTCTTCTTCTCTTCTCTTCTCTTCTCTTCTCTTTCTTGCAGCAATGGAGCTTGAGGATAGAGCTTTCTTGAAGCTTGCACTTGGATTGTGGAGCTACTGGAGTGCTCAAGAGAGAAGGCAACTCAATCGGGCATAGAGGTATGCTCACTACACTCGTAGAGATGGATAGTGTGTCGGCTATATGAGAGGTAGCCATTAGTGCTCAGCTTGGAACGCTTGAAACAATAAGTGGTCCGTGGGTCTTGGCGGTTGAGCTTGAGCCCGTTTGAGCCCGCCTCTACATTTTGGTTCCGTTTCTGAGACCAACGGATTCAAGCCTTGAGTGCTTGCGCGCTTCGAATCGAGCATTGAAGTAGGGTTTTTCCCAAACCGGTGCTTAAGGTAGATATGTAAGAAGCGAGGGAGTTTGAAGAGGTATTCAATCTCCTTAACAAGTCGATTTTTGGTATTTTTATTTGGAAAAGCAAGTTGGAGTAGTATAGGTGTTTTCTTTGTGATTTTGATGCATTAGGGTAGGAAAAAACAAAGAAAAAAAAAAGCAAAACAAGCATTAGGGTTTTTGTTGTAATAACTGAGCAAGAGGGTTTGATTTGTTTGCCAATTTGTGTTTTGGAGTTTATTTGCTATTCTAGGTATACACAATCCTTCATTAGGGTCCATTCTTACATTCTGGAAGTTTGTGCGACCCCTCATAACCAAAATCGTTAGAAACGAGTGATTTTTGTCATCGTGAAAACTCGTCCGCAGGAATCGAACACCATTACCAGAGTCTGATTCCTAGAATCGGGCACAAACAGTCCAATTTCCAGAATCGGACCAACCCATTCTATCCGATCGGACATAACCTGTCGATTTCAAAAATCGGACATCCCATAATCAGACGTTTGATTCCCAAAATCAGACTCCCAGAATCAGATGCATAAAAATTAGACACACAAGAATCGAACAAACAAATTGGACCATCAAGAATCTGATACTCCAAAATTGGACACTTGTCAAATCAGACATCCGAGTCCCAAAATCGAACGCATGAAAATCGAACACACGAAAATCGGATCAAACCACTGGGACTCGGACCCGTCTGATCAGTCGATTGGACCAATCCAAAATCATATGTCTATTCTGATAATCGAACTCCTGAGAATCGGACCTCTGAGAATTGGACTCGGACAGGTGAATAGAATATAGATTTGACACGTCTAAATCCTGAAACTAGAGACCATATAGAGCCAAAAGCACATCATAGATCTATCATCGAGTTGAAATCTAGAGCAAGTAGTTCAAAACTTGGCTACGAATGGTCCTTCAAATTGTGCATGGTGTTTAGCGTAACAGCCCTGCAGGTCAGGGGGGACTACCCCTCGACTACCCCCACAGAGGGGGGCCCTGCCCCCTCCACACCTCCCCCAAGTAGGTTGGAGAGAAAACGTGTGCCGTGATAGGTCCTCCAAATTAGATCCTAGTGTAGTAAGGGCTTTGCACAAGCATAGATTCTCATTTGCAAAACAGCAACCAAAAGCCCATACCGGAAACAAAGACCCTATAACCTCAATGGGCCAATCTAGCCAACAAGGGCAAAAAGGCCATACCACAAAAACATGTATAAGTTGCGCCCAGATTGCATCTAGTCAAAACAGAATGCAACAACATCAAGCTACTGAGAGGATGGCTAGATATGATCGTCCTGACAATAGATGCACCTTGAACAACACCGCACAGATGACCCAAGATATCAGTAGAGAATCCAAATCTAGTTGTGTAGTTGGGGACTCAAGGGCATGTATTAGAAGGCTTGAATCTATAAGCCAAGACCCAGAAGATGAAGACATAGTACTGCTTGCTTATCTTAGGACCAAACTCATCGCAAAAATAGAGCATAGTGTCTATGCTCTCATCGATGAAGTAGTAGATTTTAATATCTTGACCTATGAAGCATGGACCCTACGAGGCCAACCAAAGCTCATACCAACTAATGCAACTCTGAGTCCTTACGGGGGACACTCACAAGCACTTATAGGGAAGTGTAAAATCCTTGTAACTATTGAAACTAAAAGCTTGCCTATCCTATTCCATATTCCTCCAAATAGTGCAAATTGTGGAAAGGAAACCCTCCTAGGACGACCCTTTAAAAGGGCGACAAAGTGTGAGGCTAACTATGTAGCACAGAGGATACACTTGACACTACTGAGTGTGAGGATAATCACAATCTTTAGCAAGAGTGACCTCATCAAACCTCGAGGGAAAGACAATGAACATTCTAACATACAAGGAAAGACTAGTAATGAGAGCAAGGACTTGTTGAAAGAGTTTATCCAAGCGCATGTTGAACAGAGAGAACCGGTGAGCAAGGACATGCTTGAAACAAGAAGGTTAGGAGACAATGCCAAGGATAGGATTTGGACTTACAAATATCGTAGAAAATCAAAAAAGAAGCCCAAGCCTTATAGACAAAGGTATCAATGGTGGAGAGCCAGAACGACGCAGAGATGGATATCCAAAGTGTTGCTACATTCTCAAAGGTATTACACAGGTAAACGACAGATTTGGGTGCCAAAGCCCCCTGCTAAATCACCTCTATCAGCTGAAGACCAGATCGTATCAAAAGCAAAGAAGTGCAAGAGGAAATCTAAATGAAAATTCAAGTCTTCAATCAACAAGGTTGGAGTGACTGAGCCCCTCATGATTGAAATCAAGAAACCAAACATGACTGTTCGAAAGGTAGATCCTCAACCTTGTTGGGGGTAAAGGCACCTCCGCCTAGCCGCCCATGTATTATTACACTGACAGTCGCCACCATTGCACACTGCAAGTGGCAGGCGCCCATCACCATCACTTTATTCTTTATTCTTTTAGTGACAGTTTGAATAAAGGAAGGCCCAATCACACATTGTGACTGTTGGAGTTCCCATTTCTTGTTTCTCTCTTTCTTACTCGCTCTCCCGCCATAGCTCTCGAGTGCAAACTTCGATCCTTCTCACCTTTCAACTGGTATCAGAGCATGGCTTCCTGACTCTTGAGCTTGGCTCATGGCATTCTCAGCTTCCCATTGACTCCCCACTCGCATTGGGTCTCCTTCGCGACAGCCATAGCTCATTCTCTTGAGCTCCCATCACTCCCCAACTTCCCGAGCTTCTTCCCGACCTATTAAGGCACCATCGGGGCATTGACATTGAGGTATTGCTTCATTATTTCAGAGTTTTGATTCAGTCCATAGGTCTAGGTAAACAGGGCTTTCACAGATTGTGGGCAGCCATAGCTCACACCTCCTGGAGCTTCCTTCACCTGGATCTTGCTTCCAGCCTATCAAGGCTTGCTGAGACTTGGTGTAGGCCTTCTTTGGCCCCCATTTGTGCCCCCTTTTTGGGCCCCATTTTTGACACGTGGGACAGCAAACCCCCCAGTCAGCTCACTTTTTTTTGCGCTTGTTTCAAAATCTGGCCCAAAAATCACTCTTTTTGTCATATCTCGGGCATTCGCAACCCGATTCAAGAGGCAAGATAAGAGTCTAAATTGGGGTTTTGGCATGCTCCGAACAAGATGGTGATATCGGATTTGCCAAATTCTGATGACATAATATTTTGCAATAGATTTCAGGTCTGAGACAATATGTATTTGTATGCCTATGGCTTATGTGATGCTTCTACTGATGTCTATTGATACCGGATCACTTGTGGATGTTATGCCTCTTATGTGAGACGCATTTGGAGCTGATTTAGCTCAGTCATTGATTATTTTGAACAATCCCAGATCTATTCAGAACAGGGCAACCACCTGTTACTTCAATTTTATGCTTACAGGTCCTGGCATTTGATGCCCGATTATGCCCAGTTTTGGTGCCTATACATACGGGAGCGTATGCCTGTGGTTTGCATATGGATTTGAGCTTGGATTGAGTACTGATTTTCTCAATTTATAGAGGTTATATGCTACTGGAAACTTCAGGGCTGAAGCTATTTATGCTACAATTGGGTTATGCCTATTGGTCCCGGGGTGCTCCCGGCTACTTGGTATGATGTCATGATGTATTTGGACTATGCCACATGTCTTGTTTATGCTCCGAAATGCTTTTGAGCTAAGATTAGAGCTTGATTTGGGTTTGACTGTCACTTCTTTGTAGCTGGCATTTCATCTATGACATGGTTTATGCCTAGGCTACCTAGTACGAGTTATGATCTCTTGGTGAATGCTTTATACTTTGGCTGTGATGGATGGCAGTTGTTTGAGCTCGTCTCGACATTCATTTGAGTATTCCCTTGAGCAATTGGACATTGACTTGGATTTTTCCGTTACGACTTGTCTTTTTCCATTACGACCTTGGATGATATTGAGGCATTGTCTTAGTTACCTACCTTTGGTACTTTGACTTGGTTTGCTTGAGCTGTTGAGCTCGTTTATCCACCTATTGAGCCAGATGGAGCATCTTGTATGCTTGACCGACATTGAGCAGGAGGTTTATGCTATTTTGAGCATTTTTCATATACTTGAAACTTTGGGATCTCTTACACTTAAATGTTGCATGGTTCATGCACTGATATCTTAGAGTTGCTTTTGACCTGAGCTTGGGCTTTGCACTCTTGTGAGCATACACCTACTGGTGTCAGGTCTTGCCAGTGGTATGTATACTTTGCCCTATTGTCCAGGGGGTATGCCTACTCACTGACGGATGCTTTGGTGACATGTTTGGGTGTTTGCTCAGGGTCTTGATGACTGTTTGGTACTGATTTATGCCCGTTTATGGTTGGTCATGTCTTGGCTGTCATTTCTTGACTTGGTGCAGTGATTTGGTCAGCAATTACCTCTCACAGTACCCTATTGTCATTTATTATAGCAAGCATATAACTCTGGATTGACATGGATTTTTCATGCTGAAATATTCTGAAATGATGTGCTTTCACTAGTACTTGGTGGGAGTAACCTTGGTTACACTTTTCTTGCCATTTTCTCTCGATTTTGGTGATTTTTTGGTCATTTTCTACAGTAAACAGCAAGCATTTTTGAACTATTTGCAGTCTTCCAGCCTGCATTATGGCGAGTTCGTCCACTGATCATGCTATTTTCAACATCACTAAGCTTGATGGTACGAATTACTCTTATTAGAAGAGCTAGATTTGGCAGGTCTTGGTGCAAAAATTGCATATCAAACCATTGAGGTTCAATGGGCAGCCACCTACAACTATGCCAGATGAGGAATGGTTTGAGCTTGATGAGTTATGTAAGTCCACTATTGTATTATCTCTCACAGAACAAGATTCTCAGAAATCTTGATCCAAGTCTCGTAGGAAGTCACGTAGCAAATCCTGTGGCAAGAATGCAGATGTTACTTGAAGGCGCAAAGATAAGGGGAAAGACAAAGTGCAAGATAAGTCATCTAATCGTAGCATAGTGCCTACAAAGTCCAATGTCAAAATTGAAGAGATCAATGTTATGCAGCCTGAGGATGTTGATGATGATGATTATATCCTTGCCGCTTCTTCTAGTGCCTCGCAGATGACAGAGATACACTCTATGTATGCACAGTGTTGGCTCTTCGACTCAGGTGCGTCCTTTCATGTGACACCTTGCCAAGAGTGGTTTCATTCATATCATACTATTTCAGGTTCTATGCGCTTGGGTGATGACAGCTCTCTTGATATTGTGGGCATTGGTGATGTTAGGCTGCAGTTTCCTTTTGGCAGCAGTTTTGTTATGCAAGATGTACGTCATGTACTTGCTTTGAAAAACAGTCTCCTGTCAGCTAGATAGATTGATGACGTAGGTTATCATGTGTCTTTTGGAGACTCTGCGCATGGAAGATCACTCGTGGGCAGACTTGTGATTGCGAGAGGTGCCAAGGCTGGCAGCCTCTATCCCTTGATTGTATTCGCTTCTTCCCTTGATCATGTTTTGTCTGTGGGTTCTATCCCACATGTATCTCTTTGGCATACCCGTTTGGGCCATATGTCTTTGAAGGAAATGAAAATGCTTTCTGGTTTGTAGTACTTACCGCCCCTCGATTAGGCATGTTTTGATTCATGTGAGCATTGTCTTTATGGCAAGCAGACTAGGTCTACACATAAGAAGTCTGGTAGGCCATGCATGAGTGAGCCCGTGGCATTGGTACATTCGGATTTCTGTGGACCCATGCCTTGTCAATCTATGGGTAATGCAAAGTATTTTGTTACGTTCATAGATGATTTTTCACGAAAAGTTTGGGCCTATCCCATTAAGCTGAAATCCGATGTCTTGGCTGTGTTTCAGAGATGGCTTGCATTGGTTGAGAACTAGTCTGGGTATAGGCTAAAATGCCTAAGAACAGATAATGGGGGTGAGCATGTCTCATGTGCTTTTGAGCAGTTATGTGATGAGAGGGATATTAAGCGTCAGTTGACCGTCCCCTACACCCCCCAGAATGGTTTGGCTGAGCGGATGAATAGAACCATCCAGGAGCATGTACGCAGTATGCTTAGCCATGCAGGCCTACCACAGAGCTTTTGGGCTGAGGCAATTAGTACAGTTGTGCATGTTATAAACAGATCACCTTCTAGTGGTTTGGATTTCCAAGTTGTAGAGGAGGTATGGACTGGAAAGCCTCCCTCTTATGCGCATCTTCGTGTCTTTGGATGTGAGACATTTTGCCATGTGCCCAGGGACTAGAGAAGTAAGCATGATCCCAAGAGTGTCAAATGCATTTTCCTTGGTTATGGGGATACAAGCGAGATGGGTTACCGTCTCTGGGGTCCACAGACGCGGAAAGTCATCTGCAGTCATGATGCAGTCTTCCATGAAGACAAGATGCATAGGCAGCCTCAGAGAGTTGTTGAGATCCCCAGGGTCATATTTCAGGATGAGCCAAGAGCTCCTACACAGCCAGTTGGATGGCCTACAACTGCAGCAGATGCTCATGGTCAAGGTGTTGGACAGCCAGCTAGGCAGGCAACAGAGCTTGTCGTGAGATGGTCTACTACAGACAGACGTCCACCTAACAAATTTCAGTCCTCGATGCATTCTATCTTGGTTACAAATGCAGGAGAGCCCTTCACTTATGATGAGGCTATGCGCAAGGGTGATAGTCACTTTTGGGAGATGGCTATGCAATCTGAGATAAACTCCTTGCATAAGAATGACACTTGGGATTTGGTTTCCTTTCCTACGAGCAAGAAGGCTTTGCCATGCAAGTGGGTGTACAAGCTAAAAAGTAACCCTGCACACCCCAAGCCGGCATACAAGGCTAGATTGGTAGCAAAGGGTTTTAAGCAGGAGCATGGTGTGGACTTTGATGAGGTCTTTTCTCTTGTGGTTAAGATGACCACCCTGCGCTTAGTCTTGGCTTTGGTTGCTCAGCTTGACTTGGATTTATACTAGATGGATGTCAAGACGGCTTTCTTACATGGGGACTTGCATGATGAGATTTATATGGAGCAGTCTAAGGGCTTTACAGAACCTGGCAAGGAGCACCTAGTGTGCAAATTAAAGAAAAGTCTTTATGGCTTGAAGCAGGCACCTAGGGAGTAGTATCATAAGTTTGATGCCTTTATGCAGTCACTGTTGGGGGTAAAGGCATCTTTGCCTAGCCGCCTATGTATTACTACACTGACAGTCACCGCCACTGCACACTGCAGGTGGCGGGCACCCGTCACCGTCACTTTATTCTTTATTCTTTTAGTAACAGTTTGAATAAAGGAAGGCTGGGTCACACATTGTGACTGTTGGAGTTCCCATTTCTAGTCTCTCCCTTTCTTGCTCTTGCTCTCTTGCCATAACTCTCAAGTCCAACCTTCGATCCGTCGCTCCCTTTCAACTGGTATCAGAGCTTTGCTTTCCGACTCTTGAGCTTGGTTTGTGGCATTCTTAGCATCCCATCGACTCCCTATTTGCATTGGGTCTCCTTCCCGACAGCCATATTCGACTCCCTCAAGCTCCCGTCACTCCCCAGCTTCCCAAGTACCTTCCCGGCATTGTTGGGCACCTTCAGGGCATTATATTAGAGGTATTTGATCATTTTCTTCAAGGTTTACTTCAGTTCTAAGGTCTCACAGGTTGTAAACAAGTTGTGGGCAGCCATAGCTCACACCTCTAATTGGAGCTTCCTTCACCTGGATCTTGCTTCCAGCCTATCAAGGCTTGTTGAGACTTGGTGTAGGCCTTCTTTGGCCCTCATTTGTGCCCCCTTTGGGCCCCATTGTTGACATGTGGGACAGAATAACCCCCTAGCTAGCTCCCGTTTTTTTTACGCCTGTTTCAAAATCAGGCCCAAAAATCACTCTTTTTGTCATATCTCGAGCATTCGGAACCCGATTCAGGCAAGGTAAGAGTCTAAGTTGGGGTTTTGGCACGCTCCGGACGCAATGGCTATGTCGAATTTGCCAAATTTTAATGATAGAATCTTTTGCAATAGATTTCCGGTTTGAGACAACATGTATTTGTATGCCTATGCTTGTTTGGGCATGACTATATAACCGGTTTGATGCCTATTGCATCCCGATTGATTGGGGGATTGAAGCTACATGTAATGCTATGATTTTGGCCTGATTTTGGGACTAGAAATACATAGTTTATAATAGTAAATGCATGCTGAATACTCTTGGGCTGAAGCTATCTTTCATGCTTTGACATATGCCTATTGGTTCCGGATGTATGTCTTGGGTTATGCTATGATGTATTGATCATCGAGGGACAACTTTGAGCTTGTCATTGAATCCGAATGCTTTTTGGAAGCTTGAGCTTATTTCAGCCCGCACTTATTGACATTGGTATATGCTTTGACAGTGATGCTTCTTGGGTTTATGCATACCCGTTGCCTACGGCTTGATGCTCATGTCACGGTTGATTATCCTATGCATACGTTGAGCTTGAGTGTTCATTGAAGCTCCACCTTGGATGCATTTTGGATTATCTGGAGTAGTCTTGGATGTTACTTGGCTTGTCAGAGTTTGGATTGGGATGTATTTGATGTCTTACATGCTTACGGATGCTACATATGGATGCTCTACCACCTACACGTTCGGGATGTACTATTGATGTATTGTCTTGGACTTATGTCATTGGCACTGTGTCTTGCCTTGGCTTGAGCTCTTGAGCTTATACATACGGCTTTTGTGCCAGTGGGAGCATTCTTGAATGCTTATCAGACATTAAGTAGGTGGTACTTTTATGCATTGAGCCGTTACATACTATTGAGCAGTTATAGACACTTGAGACTTTGGGCCTTCTTACCTTTTGGGATGATGCATCATATGTCTTGGTTCACTGTATGCATATGAGCTGAGTCTCAGTTTTGGATCCGTATCTTTGTGAATTGACACCTACTTGTGTCAAGTTTTGGTAGTGGGCAGGAACACTTTGCCCCGTGGAGACTGGGGGTGTGCCTACTCACTGGCAGATATTTGTATGACATACTTGGGTGTTGGATTCATGCTTATCGACTGTCATATGCTTATGCTATGCCCGCATGATGCCGGCTTTGGTCTTGGCAATATTTGATTGCCTTGGGATCCAATTTTGTCACCGTTAGCTCTCTTTTACTGAAATCTGAAATTTATTACAGCAAGCATATATGTATGGACTGACATGGATTTTTCATACTAAAACACTCTGAAATGATGTACTTTCACTAGTACTTGGTGGGTAGCAGCTTTAGTTCCACTTTCTTTGCCATTTTTCCTCAATTTTGGTGATTTTTTTGTCATTTTCTACAGTAAACAGCAAGCAGTTTTGAACTGTCTACAATCTTTCAACCTGTATTAAGGCGAGTTCGTCCACTGATCATGCTATTTTCAACATCACTAAGCTTGATGGTACAAATTACTCTTATTGGAAGAGCCAAATTTGGCAGGTTTTGGTGCAAAAACCGTAGATCAAACCTTTGAGGTTAAGCGGGCATCCGCCTACAACTATGTCAACAGATGATGAATAGCTTGAGCTTGATGAGTTATGCAAGTCCACTATTGTATTGTCTCTCACAGGACACATTCACTATAATGTCTTTGAGGAAGAACAGAGTGCATGGAAGTTGTGGAAAAATATCAAAAATCTCTATGACAAGAAAAGTCCAACGAGTCAGATGTATTGGCTGAAGCAGCTTATGAATCTGTGCATGAAGGAGAATGTGACTATGTCTGCTCACTTGAGCCAATTCCATGCTATACTCAAGAACTTGACTTCGCAGGACATCACTTTTGCAGAGGATGGCACTCCTCTTTTCTTGCTTGGTACTCTTAATGAGTCATGGGATGTATTCCGCTTTGCATTATGTCCCTCTACTACTACCTTGAAATTATCTGATGTTGAGAGTGCTCTTGTACATGAAGAGGTTAACCGTAAGAATTTGGATGCCTCTCGTGTGTCTCATGCTATGACAATTAGAGGCAGGAATGATGGATATGGAAAGCATAGCAGTGGTAGTGGCCATGGACGGGATTCTCAAAAATCTCGGTCCAAGTCTTGTGGGAAGTCACATAGCATATCCCGTGTCAGGAATGCAGATGTTACTTGTCACCATTGTGGAAAAAAGGGCCATATTAGGCCACAATGCCATGAATTGCGCAATGAAAGGCGCAAAGATAAGAGAAAAGACAAAGTGCAAGATAAGTCTTCTGATCGCAGCATAGTACCTACAAACTCCAGTGTTAAAATTAAAGAGATCAATGTTATGCAACCTGAGAATGTTGATGATGATGATTATATCCTAACAGCTTCTTCTAGTGCTTCGCAGATGATAGAGATACACTCTATGTATGCACAGTGTTGGCTCTTCGACTCAGGTGCGTCCTTTCATGTGATACCTTGCCGAGAGTGGTTTCATTCATACCGTACTGTTTTGGGTTCTGTATGCTTGGGTGATGACAGCTCTCTTGATATTGTGAGCATTGGTGATGTTAGGCTGCAGTTTCCTTCTGGCAACAGTTTTGTTATGTAGGATATACGTCATGTATCTACTTTGACATGCAGTCTCATGTCAGCGGGACAACTTGATGACGCAGGATATCATGTATGTTTTGGAGACTCTACATGGAAGATCACTTGTGGCAGACTTGTGATTGCGAGAGGTGCCAAGGCTGGCAGTCTCTACCCCTTGATTGTATCAGCTTCTTCCCTTGATCATGTTTTGTCTATGGATTCTATCTCACATGTATCTCTTTGGCATGCCCATTTGGGCCATATGTCTTTGAAGGGAATGAAAATGCTTTCTGGTTTGCAGTACTTACCGCCCCTTGATTATGCATGTTTTGATTCATGTGAGCATTGTCTTTATGGCAGGCTGACTAGGTCTACACATAAGAAGTCTGGTAGGCCATGCATGAGTGAGCCCTTGGCATTGGTACATTCGGATGTCTGTGGGCCCATGCCTTGTCAGTCTATGGGTGGTGCAAAGTATTTTGTTACGTTCATAGATGATTTTTCACGAAAAGTTTGGGCCTATCCCATTAAGCTGAAATCCGATGTCTTGGATGTGTTTCAGAGATGGCTTGCATTGGTTGAAAACCAGTCTGGGTATAGGCTAAAATGCCTAAGGACAGTAATGGGAGCGAGTATGTCTCACGTGCTTTTGAGCAGTTATGTGATGAGAGGGGTATTAAGCGTTAATTGACCGCCCCCTACACCCCCCCCAGAATGGTTTGGTTGAGCGGATGAATAGAACCATCCAGGAGCATGTATGCAGTATGCTTAGCCATGCAGGCCTACCACAGAGCTTTTGGGCTGAGGTAGTTAGTACAGCTATGCATGTCATAGACAGATCACCCTCTAGTGGTTTGGATTTCCAAGTTGCAGAGAAGGTATGGACTGGAAAACCTCCCTCTTATGTGCATCTCCGTGTCTTTGGATGTGAGGCATTTTGCCATGTGCCCAGGGACAAGAGAAGTAAGCTGGATCCCAAGAGTGTCAAATGCATTTTCCTTGGTTATGGGGATGCAGGCGAGATGGGTTACCGTCTCTGGGGTCCGCAGGCACGAAAAGTTATTCGCAGTCATGATGTAGTCTTTCATGAAGACAAAATGCATAGGCAGCCTAAGAGAGTTGTTGAGATCTGTAGGGTCATATTTCAGGAGGAGCCGAGAGCTCCCGCACAACCAGTTGGATAGCCCATAGCTGCAGTAGATGCTCATGGTCAAGGTGTTGGATAGGCAGCTGGGCAGGCAGCAAAACCTGCCATGAGACGGTCTACTAGAGACAAACATCCACCTGATAGATTTCAACCCTCGATGCATTATGTCTTAGTTACAGATGCAGGAGAGCCTTTCACCTATGATGAGGCTATGCGTAGGGGTGACAGTCACTCCTGGGAGAGGACTATGCAATCTGAGATAGACTGCTTGCATAAGAATGACACTTGGGATTTGGTTTCCTTGCCTACGGGTAAGAAGGCTTTGCCATGCAAGTGGGTGTACAAGCTAAAAAGTACCCCTGGACACCCCAAGCCAGCATACAAGGCTAGATTGGTAGCAAAGGGTTTTAAGCAAGAGCATGGTGTGGACTTTGACGAGGTCTTTTCTCCTGTGGTTAAGATGACCACCCTACGCTTAGTCTTGGCTTTGGTTGCTCAACTTGACTTGGATTTATACCAGAAGGATGTCAAGACGGATTTCTTACATGGGGACTTGCATGATGAGATTTATATGGAGCAGCCTAGGGGCTTTGCAGAACCTGGCAGGCAGCACCAAGTGTGCAAATTGAAAAAAAGTTTTTATGGCTTGAAACAGGCACCTAGGGAGTGGTATCATAAGTTTGATGCCTTTATGCAGTCGCAGGGCTACAGTCGGAGTACTATGGATCCGTGTCTTTACATGAAGAAAGCCCGTGATGGTTCTTTATTGATTTTGGTACTCTATGTGGATGATATGCTGATAGCAGGGAAAGCTCATGATGAGCTAGATGCTCTTAAGGCTCAGCTCAAGAAGAGCTTTGAGATGAAAGATCTAGGACAGGCCGCTCATATACTTGGTAATGCGCATTAGACACAACAAGCATCGGGGAATCCTCTACTTATCACAAAGGGAGTACATTCATAAAGTCCTTGAGCGCTTTCGCATGCAAGACGTAAAGCCTATTGGCTGTCCATTGCCTTCTTATGTGAAGGTATCACAGGCTGATTGTCCACAGACAGATGAGCAGAGGGCCGAGATGGCCAAGAATCCCTATGCATCCACAGTGGGCACTCTTATGTATGCTATGATAGCCACTCATCCAGATATTGCCTTTGCAGTTGGTGTTGTGGCATGATATATGGCTACACTTGGCAAGAAGCATTGGGATGCCGTGAAGGGTACCATGAGGTACCTGAAGAGCACTGTAGATATGTGCATATGCTATGGCAGCGAGGATACAAGAGTCATGGGGTACACTGACTCTGATTATGCAAGACATGCAAATAGTAGGAAGTCCACTTCTGGCTATATATTCACCTATGCTGGAGGTGCTGTTTCTTGGATGTCCAGGGTGTAGAAATGCACGGCCCTTTCTACTATAGAGGCCGAGTATGTTGCAGCCATTGAGGCTTACAAGGAGGCCATTTGGTTGGGTCGTTTGGTTGCTGACCTTGGTATTGATGCTATCCCTACACTGCATTCGGATTCTATGAGTGCTATTCAGTTAGTCAAGAATCCGATCTTCCATGCGAAGACGAAACACATTGAGCTGAGGTATCACTTCATATGTGGGGTCGTTGGGGACAAGACTATTGATCTTGTCACGATCTCAACTGACCAGAATCCTGTAGATCTGTTCACGAAAAGCCTCTCTACAGAGCGCTTTGCCTTCCTCAGGAGGTTGATGGGCGTGCGATGAGATCAGGTCTTTCCTCATCCTGTTGTACATGTGTACATGTTATACTATCTTTTTTTCTTTTTCTTTTCACTCCTCACTAGGGCAAATTCATCTTTAAGTGGGAGGTTGTTGGGAGTAAAGGCGCCTCTGCCTAGCTGCCCGTGTATTACTACACTGACAGTCACCGCCACTGCACACCGTAGGTGGCGGGCGCCCGTCCACTGTCACTTTATTCTTTATTCTTTTAGTGACAGTTTGAATAAAGGAAGGCCTGGTCACACATTGTGACTGTTGGAGTTCCCATTTCTAGTCTCTCCCTTTCTTGCTCTTTCTCTCCCATCATAGCTCTCGAGTCCAACCTTCAATCCATCACTCCCTTTTCAGTCATAGGGCTACAACAGGAGTGCTATGGTCCGTGTCTTTACACGAAGAAAGCTTGTGATGGTTCTTTATTGATTTTAGTACTATATGTGGATAATATGCTGATAGCAGGGAAAGCTCATGATGAGCTAGATGCTCTTAAGGCTCAGCTCAAGAAGAGATTTGAGATAAAAGATCTAGGATAGGCCGCTCACATACTTGGTATGCACATTAGACGCGACAGGCATTAGGGACTCCTCTACTTGTCACAAAGGGAGTACATTCATAAAGTCCTTGAGCATTTCCGCATGCAGGATGTAAAGCCTATTTGCTATCCATTGCCTTCTTATGTGAAGGTAGCACAGGCTGATTGTCCGCAGACAGATGAGCAGAGGACCGAGATGGCCAAGATTCCCTATGCATCCGCAGTGGGTAGTCTTATGTATGCCATGAACGCCAGTCATCCAGATATTGCCTTTGCAGTTGGTGTTATGGCACGCTATATGGCTACACCTGGCAAGAATCATTGGGATGCGGTGAAGGGTATCATGAGGTACCTGAAGGGCACTACAGATATGTGCATATGCTATGGCAGCCAAGATACAGAAGTCGTGGGGTACACTAACTCTGATTATGCAGGTGTTACCGTGTTTCCCACAGTACAAAGGAGTGGAAAACTGAAAAAAAGGAAATAGCAAAAAAGGCGCAGGATAAAAGAAGAAAAAGGCGCCTTGACCAGTAACCAGACCCTGAAAAATTTAAATGTTCGGGCACAACCCTCAGAAAGGCTCAGTGTCGCCCCGAGGCAACAAAAGAGTAAAAGGTGCACCATTAAATATGGAAGCGCTCCCGAATCCTTGTAAAAGAGCGCCAGGCTCGCTCCTGTGCAAATTGTACGCATTCGTTGAGAATAGGATGAAATTAGAGTGGTGGGAAATGGGAAAAAGGGCCTAGGCTACGGTCGGCCATGTAAAAAAGGGAAAAAGGGGATGACCGCCCAAAAGGGATTTAGGGTTTTGTATATAAAGTTGAAAAAGTGAATGAGAAGATCATTCTTTGGTATGTGGCAAAAAAGAGTCTTCTTCTTCCTCTCTTCTTCTCTCCTTCTTGCTTGTGTGTGCTCTTGAGAGAGGGAGTGTGAGAGTGAGGGAGTGAGTGTGTGTGGGAGTGAGGGATCAAGAGGGTGAAGCTCTTCACCATCTCCTCTCCTCTTCTTCTCTTCTCTTCTCTTGCACGCGCGGCTATGGAGGATGGAGCTTGGAGATGGAGGAGGCTTGAGGATGCTTGAGCTAGCATCGAGAATCGTGGAGCTACCGGAGTGCAAGAGAGAGGAGGGTACTCGATCAAGCATCAAGGTAAGCTCACTACACTCATAGGATCGAAGGCGCGTCAGCTAGGTGAGAGATAGCCATTAGAGCTCGCTTGGCACGCTTGAAACAATAAACGATCCGTGGGTCTTGGCGATTGAGCGAAAGCTCCCACATTTTGGTTTCGTTGTTGCCGGGACCAACGGATTCAAGCTTGAGCACTTGCGCGCCTCATATCGAGCATCGAAGTAGAGGATTCATCCCCAAAACGGAGCTTGAGATAGGTAGGAAGTTTGGGTGTTTTTGATCTTCAAAACAAGTAAGTATTTTGGGATATTTTGGTTGTTTGATGATTGGAAACCATGGAGAATCTATTTCAGTTTTTTGCCTTCGATCTTTGTTGCATTTAGTCTAGGTTAGAGTTAGGAAATCGAACCGAAAAAGGGTAGGGTTTACTGTTTTAAAACAGGGCAAAATAGGCAAAAATCGTGCAAAATGTGTAAAATGCTCGCTAGTGATGCCTAAGATCGGCAAGTGAGTGATTAGGGGCATCAACCCCACATTTGGGAGGGCATATAAGAGCCAGGAGGCCAAGGGAGAGCTCATTTGTGCCATTTCAGTGAGAGAGAGAGAGAGAGAGAGAGAGAGAGCTCCAGCCCATATCGATTCGATCGCATCACCGATGCACTTACTGGCCCGTTCAGGTATACGAACCTCTCCCTCTACTTTTCTAGATAGGATCTGGAAGTGCATGACCATGGCGCCGGCCTACATTTGGTGAAACGATCGAAATCACATTCGTGCGAGTTACGCGCGCCGCATTCGGCCCGTTCGAGTGGCCTCTCCTGGGCCGAGTCCCAGAATGGGCCCTCGACCCTTGTCACTCGGCCCACTCGGCCAGCCCTCGGACCCGTCTAAGGCAACTGTTCGAGTCAACCCACTTAGCCGTCCGAGTCTAAGCTTTTTGCCACGTGGCACATCTGGCCTCAGCCCTTGGCCACATCCCAAATTCGGCCCTCGGCCAAGCGTCGTTCGGCCCATCCAAATTACCCTGCCCAAATTCGCCATTCGGCCCGTCCGAGTCAAAATCGTCTGAGTCAAACCCATAAATTTGGCCCTCAGCCCTGTGCCTTGACCCGTCCGAGTGACCTACTCGGACCCTGCAATTCGGACCAATTGGTCCAAGTGCAACTTTTTGTCAAATTTGCCAGAAATTTGACCTGACCCGGCAAATACGCAGCAGCGCAAACTGTCGAAACCCTTCGAGCGCTAAGAACCTGATTCTGGCACGTGTGATAAGAGAAATTGTAGTGCGCAGCCGCTTAGCAGCTAGAAGTGGATAGTGCGAGACCCAAGGACTTAGACGCGAGCCGCTGAGCCGTAAAATCTGATCGATCGAAAACGAACAAGACAACATATGAGGAAACCCTAAACCCTGACAAAACGGCCAGAAAATGGACCTACAAGCCTATCAGGCCTAAACAAGCGTGAGTGTGTAAGACGTTGAGGAATTGCTTGCTGCACTCACATTGAATTTCCGCACTTGAAGTACACTTAAGAAGGCTAAAAGCCTGATTGGCCACAAGTGCACAAGAAACGACACACTCATCGAGTGACCATAAATTGAGATCTGTATTCAATAACCAAATGAACTCACTCAGATAAAACACTCAAGGAACCCATCAATAGGAGAGGACCCAAGATATAGACAAACTATCAAAGCAGAGAGTAGGACCAAGCAAGGAACGCCAACGACGAGGATCTGTCAAGTCTATTCATCTTGATTGACAGCGTAGTGGAGCGCAAAAATTCGACCATGACGGAAGAAAGCTCAGACCATCGGTCTAATGAGGAGCTCGATTTGAGTGTATTCCCAGATGTTATCCAGCAGCTGGTGAGCAGTTACGATGCGCACGCCCGGTACAAGCACCGCGGCAAGACAACAGACGCAATCATTGCAGATCTAGAGGAGGAGAGAAGGCTAGCCCGCAAGGCATTGCAGGGAATAGCTGAATATAATAGGGATCAGCAGGCTAGGAGCCAAAGGCAAAGCATGGAGCTACATGAGGTGCAGCGAGTGCTAAACTTGGCTGGCCGAAATCGAATGGACCATGAGAGAGCGCTAGAGGGAGACTTAACGTTGAGCGAGCTCCTCATGAAACAGCTGCTCGATAACACCGCAGTAGAGCAGAGTGCCACTGCACTAGTGACGTCGCTGCTTGCAGGATTAGGGGCAAACCAAGGCTCAAAGAGCCAGGCCAAAATACTAATTGTTGCCAAACAACTCGATAAATACCAACCTCATGACGACCCCTACAGCTTTGTTGACCAGTTTGAGCAAGTCTGCGAAGCCAACGGCCTCAATGACCAAACTCAACACTCGCAAGTATTCGGGCTTTGCCTAGGCGACAAGGGTAGGACGTGGTATACAAGCCTAGATGCTGCAGAGCGAGCCAACTTCAATGACCTTAAGGATCTCTTCGTCAAGAGATTCACCAAGCTCGGATACTCCGATAACTTGCTAGTACGCTTGATGAACGTCAAGTAGAAAGAGAAGGAGGACATCTGGACTACATGACCCATGTGAGGAGTCTCTTTAAGGGAATCCCTCTAGGCGAGCGACCGACTGACAGAGCAGTTTCGACTGTATTCATCAGCAGAATTTGAGACGAGGAGTTGTATAAGGCTCTGGCAAGCAATTCAAGCTTGCAGCGGGACGTGGTGGCTAGAGTATTTGAGGAAGCCATCTGAGTCGATGATCAACTGAAAGAGCGAAGCTCCAGGAGCTCAAATCTAGAGGAGACCAACTTGCGACGCTCAGAGAGAATGTTAGCCTCTAGCGAGTGGTCAATCCCATCATCCCAAGATAAGGGGAAGGCCACCGAGATAGACCAAGGCTTGGCTGAGGTCGAAATGGAATTAGCCAAGTTACAAGACATGTTGAGATGACCAATGCACTTGCACATCCAATGAGTGTACTATGGCGGAAGCCACTTGCCGGCCGAGTGTCAAGACCCTAGGTCACGGCCTTGTGCTAACTGCGGTAGGTTCGGCCATGATGTCACGCATTATAGATTACCAAGAAGACTTCCATACTCGCAACCCTACAGCCAGTCTTATCTAGCTAACAGGCCGCAACCATTCTTCGGAAGGGGAGCCCCATTGGCTCTTCCCGCGCCTAACGATATGAAACCAACAATCCCTAGATTGGACATAAATCCTACAGGCATTCCTAGACCGCCTAGTCCTTACATGACCCACCCACCGAGCGATGCTCCAGTACACTATGTGGAGGAGCCAAACGATGAAGAGACCTACATATACCCTTACGTCTCGCATGACAATGAGGGCAACGTGGTCCTCATGGATTATCGACCCGTGCCAATGATGGCATTAGGACGAGGACGAGGTAGAGGCCTAGGAGGGCACCCGCAGGATCCAATCACTTGTTGGACTTGTGGTCACCCCGGTCATGTCTCATCACGTTGCCCTGAAAGAGAGCAACAAAACAGAGACAAGGCTGACCAAATGTGTGCAGAGTGCGGAATCACCCATCTTTTCATAGATTGCCCAAAGCGGAAGCCATCCTCTAGCTCAGCCAACTTGTCATCTGTCCCATTTGTCAAGAATCGCGTGGTGGGGGGAGTTGCTCAAGATGCTGCGCCGAACACACACAGAATGCACAAGGAGAAGCTCACTCAAGAGACAAGAAGAGAGATGGAGGCCAAAAACGTTTTCTTGCTGATTTCTTCTTCTTCTTCCACACACTTTTCAATGTACACAAAGTATAGATAAGATACAACATAAAAGGAAAGTGGGCTACTAAGTCAAACAGTGCATAACTGACTACACTAGTCGACTGGCGCTATAACTATGCCAGCTATAAATAGGTGTAACAACCTGAATATAATAAGTAATGAGTCATTGGCCATGTGAGAGTCATAATGACCATCGACGTGCTAAGTGTAGACGTGTGGACCCATCTAACCAGGCGGTCCATCATCCATATCCACATGTGTTGAGCTTGCCATCTCAACACTCCCTCTCAAGCTCAACTGCATCTCTGCAACTCCAAGTAAGCTTCGAAACTTTTGAAGCTTCTCTGTACCCAATGCCTTTGTGAAGATGTCAGCTATCTGATCCTGTGTGCTGACATACACCAAGTCAATCTCACCTGCTAGTACCTTCTCTCTCACAAAGTGGTAGTGTACCTCAATATGTTTTGTCCTGGCATGGAACACAGGGTTCCTAGCCAACTGTATACTGCTCATGTTGTCACAATAAATGACATCTGGACCTTCCATCTCGACATCCAAATCAGCCAATAGCTTTTGCAGCCATACTACCTCACATGCTGCAATAGCAGCACCTCTATACTCAGCCTCTGTACTCGACAAAGCAACTGTAGATTGCTTTTTGCTGCTCCATGCAACTGCTGCACTACCAAGAGAGAACATGTATCCACTGGTAGATCTTCTATCAGACATACTACCAGCCCAATCTGCATCTCTGTATCCAAATACATGTACATCTGTACCTGCCTCATAGAAAAGTCCATAATGTAATGTGGACTTCACATATCTCAATATGCGTCTGACTGCATCCAAATGTGGCTTTCTAGGTACTTGCATAAACTGACTCACAAGACCAACAGCGTAGCTCAAGTCTGGCCTTGTAATGGTCATGTAGATCAAACTCCCCACTATCCTCCTGAACATAGTAGGGTCTTCTATCTCATCCCCAACATCAGCACTCAGCTTTACATTCTGCTCCAACGGGACTGAAAGTGGTTTGCATGCAGTCATACCATACTTGGACAACATATCCAAGCCATACTGTCTTTGGGACAGCCATATACCATCATCACATCTGATCACCTCAATGCCAAGGAAGTACCTTAGCTCACCTAAATCCTTCATCTCAAACTTCATCTTCAAACAACCCTTGACTTCAGCAATCCCACTATCACTATCACCTGTAATAATCAAGTCATCCACATAGATGACTATGATGACCAAACCTGCATCTCCCTTTCTCACATAAAGTGAGTGATCAGCATCAGAAACATAAAAGCCAATATTGACAAGATACTCTCTAATCTTGTCAGACCATGCTCTAGGTGCTTGCTTGAGCCCATAGAATGCCTTCTTCAACCTGCACACATACGTGGGATGCTCTAAATCTTCATAACCTGTTGGCTTATCCATATACACTTCTTCTTGCAAATCACCATGCAAGAAGGCATTCTTTACATCCATTTGCTGCAACCTCCAACCTTTGGCTGCTGCCAAAGCAATCACACATCTGACAGCTGCCATCCTAGCAACTGGACTGAAGGTTTCATCATAATCTATGCCATATGTCTGGGCATAGCCTTTTGCAACCAGCCTAGCTTTGTACCTGCTAATAGAACCATCTGCATTGTGCTTAATCTTATAAACCCACTTACATCCAATAGCTTTCTTTCCCTTCGGCAATGATACTAGATCCCAAGTCTTATTGGCCTCTAATGCGGCCATCTCCTCATCCATTGCTGCATCCCAATGAGCATGACCAACAGCCTCCTCAAAACATGTGGGCTCAATATCCTCAACTAATTTCACCATATAAGCATAATGGTGAGCTGCATAACCCTCAAAACCAAATCTTTTAACAGGGTATCTCACCCTGCTAGACCTGCGTACCACTGGATCACTCAATGGAGTCTTTGCATTAGCGCGTGCTCTCTGCACACCTGGAGTCCTCACTGAAGGAATGCCAAGCTCATCATCTAAGCTCTCTGAGCCACTGGAGTCTCCATCAAGAACTGCATCAATGCCTTCTAACACTTTATTCTTTCCTTTGTCTTTACCTGTAGTGCTACTAGATGCACCCGAAGATGTAGAGGTACTCCTTAGTCTCCCAGACCAAGGACTACCAGATGATGTCTCTGGTCCACTAAGAGTTCGTGATTCTTGCTTTTCAGCCTGCACATGAGTGTCATGATCATCATCATCATCCAATGCACCACCACTAGATGCATACCAACTGCTCATTTCATCAAAGATGACATCCTTGCTCACTCTGAACTTACATGTGACAGGGTTGTAACAGCGATACCCTTTCTGCTCTAAAGAGTATCCAATAAAGACACACTTTTCAGCCTTTGGATCCAGTTTCTTCCGCAACTCATCTGGCACATGAACATACGCAATGCAGCCAAATATTTTCAAGTGTGAAACATCAGGCTTCTTACCTGTAAAACATTCTTCGGGGGTCATACCATGAACCGCAGCTGTGGGAGTTCTGTTCATAATATAAACAGCAGTATGAACAGCCTCAGACCAAAAATGCTTAGGCATATTCTTTTCAGCCATCAAGGCGCGTGCAACTTCTGCAATATGCCTATTTTTCCTTTCTGCAACCCCATTTTGCTGTGGGGTATACCTGCATGTGAACTGTCTCTTTATCCCATGAGACCTTAGAAAATCACTAAACTCATTGGAGAGGTACTCTCCCCCTCCATCTGACCTCAAGCACTTTACTTTCAAGCCTGTTTCTCTTTCAACTGCAGCCTTGAAAGTTCTAAAGTGCTCAAAAGCTTCACTCTTTTCCTTCATAAAATATACCCATAGCTTTCTAGAACAATCATCAATGAATGTGACGAAGTATGAACTACCTCCAAGAGATACATTTTGTGTAGGCCCCCAAATGTCTGTATGCACAACATCAAGGATATTTCTGCTTACATCTCTGTCATGTGAAAAGGGTTGTCTTGCCTGCTTACCAAACTGACATGCTTCACATACCTTCTGAAATTCTGCAACTTTAAATGTAGGCAAACCTGTAACCAACCCTTTGGACTGCATTAATTTCAGCCTTTGTACATTTGCATGTCCAATGCGTTTGTGCCAAATTTCAATGTCTGCAACAACACCTTTTCCTTTGGCATACATAGCAGCATTCATAGTAGGAATTCCAGCATCTAGAGTGAACATACGCCCAACTCTACTTCCCTTTGCTACCAATCTGCACTTGTCATTGAAGTCTTCTACAAAGCAGCCCTTTGCATTAAATCTGACTTGCAGCCCTTGCTCTACCATTTGACCGACTGACACCAAGTTCTTTGTAATAGATGGCACATGTAATACATCTGAAAGACTCTTTGTCTTACCATCATGCAAGGACAAGGGAACTTTTCCAATGTGTGAAATTGGGTGGCATGAGTCATCACCCGTCTGCACATAACCTGCATTCTGCAAATCCTGCATCTCTCCAAACCATTCTGCATGGCTAGTCATATGATTGGATGCACCTGAATCAACATACCAAACATCTTCATGTGTTCCCTTTCCTGTAACAGCATTCAGCATATGCTGCATAACAAACAAACATTCATTTTTGTCTTCATTCTGTCGTGAAGACGATGCATAGTTTCCTTGCTGCAACTTACCACTGCGGATATCATCTCTCTTAGCATAACATTGGGCTGCAATATGACCTGTTTTGCCACAGTAGTGGCACACAATACCAGAGTTGTTAGAACCTCTGTTCTGCCATCCACCTCTTCCTCTAAAGCTCCCCCTGCCTCTAAAATTACCACGACCTCCTGAAACCTGCATATCGCCAAATTGTTGATTCAATCTATTTTGCTGGTTATCACTACCACGTCCTGTACCACGGTCTCTTGAAGAGAACCTACCACGTCCCCTTCCTGAACTGGAGTAGAAATCCTGGACCTGTTCACCACTTCTTTCAGATGTCTCACTCTGCATGTTGATTTCTTCAGTGATCATTAGAGAGACCAACTCATCGAAATCTGGAAATGGCTTTCTGACATATACGGAAGTTACAAAAGACTTCCAAGCCTTTTCATTGTTAAGTCCACCCAAGGTAGACGACACCAAATCATCATCATCGGGCATTGCATCAATCGCTGCCAATGCATCTGCAATGCTTCTTACCTTCAGTGCATACTCATTGATAGACATCTTCCCTTTCTTTAATGTATTCAACTCTTGCTTGAGTTGAATCTTTCGTGCCTTTGTATTTACAGAAAACATACTTTCAAGTATGGTCCAAGCTGCATATGAATTCTCTGCATTTCTAATGTGTCCCAGCATATTATTGTCAATTACTGCAGACAACCAATACATGATCTTTTTATCCTTTGCATTCCGTGCCTTTGTCTCTTCTGCAGTTGGAGGATCACTCATCTCCGGCTCCTTTTCTTCACCTGAAACGAACTCGTAGAGGCCTTTTCCAATAAGGAAGTTCGTGACACGGAACTTTCATGAAGGGTAGTTGTTCTTGTCGAGCTTCTCAATGATGGGGCTTCCACTGTTCTCTGCCATTATCACAAAATTAATACCAAAAGCAAGCAAATCTTCTGCAACCCTGGACCTGTAGTGCACAGTAATACACCAGACAGCCTTTTTCACTGTCTGCTCAACAATACATGCAATCTGCAACCTGTTTGCAGATCAACCTTGTGTTTACTCACTGGTAAACACCTTTGAACTTACAGATCTGAAATCTGTAACCTGCGCACCCACTTTCGATCAATACACTCGAAGTCACAGCGTACCCTGAAACTGTTGTCCGCAACCTTGCGGCTCTAAAACGGGCCCCGAAACGGCCTCAGATGCCCAAAATAACTACGGAACAGCCCTAAAGGGCATATCTGCAGAATACACAGCGCTCTTCGCGCACACCAAATCTCACTGCAATCTGAGATTTTTGCTCTGCCCTGCTTCCGGTGCCTCCACAGGCACTATCCAAGAGAAAGAGTTGAAGGATGGGAGAGCTTCTTACCCGTGGCTTGCTTGCTCAAACCTTGCTTCTTCTCCTTTGCTTTAACCTTTGAAATCAACCTCTCTCAATGGCACGGCTTTGATACCATGTCAAGAATCGCGTGGTGGGGGGAGTTGCTCAAGATGCTGCGCCGAACACACACAGAATGCACAAGGAGAAGCTCACTCAAGAGACAAGAAGAGAGATGGAGGCCAAAAACGTTTTCTTGCTGATTTCTTCTTCTTCTTCCACACACTTTTCAATGTACACAAAGTATAGATAAGATACAACATAAAAGGAAAGTGGACTACTAAGTCAAACAGTGCATAACTGACTACACTAGTCGACTGGCGCTATAACTATGCCAGCTATAAATAGGTGTAACAACCTGAATATAATAAGTAATGAGTCAGTGGCCATGTGAGAGTCATAATGACCACCGACGTGCTAAGTGTAGACGTGTGGACCCATCTAACCAGGCGGTCCATCATCCATATCCACATGTGTTGAGCTTGCCATCTCAACACCATTGGGGCTATTTGGTGTCAAAAACCCTGATGGGGAGGCCACACCTATTCCATTGCAGGTCATGACCCAAGCCCAAACGAAGCAGGCCGGCATCTCTCTGCCAGGACCTAGCAATCTTGACGCAACCTCCATAGGGAAGAAAAGCCGCAGACGGAAAAAGAGGAGATCAGAAGCTAAATTTGCACTAAAAACCGAGAGTGCTATGACTTTTCCTGCAAGAAAGAAGGTTTCAAATGATGCAGAGGCAGAGACTTCAGCCCCTAAGACGGCCGAAAAGGGAAGCGCTAAGGTAGGGGAATACCCGCATCCGAAGCGATAGTTAGAGGCCATAGAGAAGGTGAAGGAATAGGTGAAGGAGGCTCAAGAGCATCTCAAAGACGCTGAGCCCATCATAGAGGATGATATCGATGATCTCTCCAACGTAAGCACGCCAATATCACCACCTCAACCTAAGTCGGCAGAAGCAACTGCGCCACAAGCAGTGCCACTAAGACCAAGCCTTGACACGACAGAGCCGCAGATCAGCCCCAGCCATTGGCCCGAACAACCTAGGTTAAGGCTAGGACAAGTATCCAATGATCTCCTGACCATGCTAGTGACTACCCCTGTAACACTTAGCCTGGGAGACCTGCTTAAGCAGCATCCTACCCTATGGCAAGATCTTAAGCAGTGGGTCGAAGGGTCACAAGAGCGGGTCACGGCAGACCCTCAAAACCATGATGCAGAAATGCAATTACCAAGTTTGATGCTGCACTCCATGCCTAAATCCTTGCACGTCAATGCCTTTTGGGAAGGCTCTGAGATGCACGCAGTGTTACCAGCCCTAGCCCTAGGTGACACGACAAGAAAGGGGATTGTAGACACAGGAGCTGGGGTTAGTGTGCTTAGCCATGCAGTGCTTCAGACTTGGGGAAACCTGCCTGTCAATGCTGCTAGGTTTAATGTCACGCTAGCAAATGGTATGAGAGTGAAGCCATTTGGGGTACTGAAGAATTGGCTGGCGAAGATCACAGGTGTCCAGTTCTCTATCGACTTTATAGTCATGAAGGGAGTGGACTATGATGTCCTATTAGGCCGACCCTGGATGCGCAACGCTAGAGTCATCAAAGATTGGGATAAAGGCCTTCCTTGGCAATAGAACGGACGCTGTAAGAATAGAGATGGACACTTGGAAGACCTCACCAGTGGACCTAGACGCCATCTCTGCTATGCTCAAGGGGAACACTCAGGTCAAGAAGCCCTATGCCCTTGACCAAGTATATCCCATGCCCAGAGGATGAGCGGGATTGGATGCACGTTCTTGCTACAATCGACCTGCCATTCTCAGATCAGGAGGCATATGAGCAGGCCATCAAAATGATCGGTAAGTCTAACGAAGCACTCTCTACACCAATCTGCATGATGGCAAGAAGCCGTTGGGGGAAGCCTGAGCCTGTCTCCTTCCAAGTACCATCCAACAAAAGGGAACTCCACGAGACACTAGAATACCTAACGAACCAGCTAGCTAGCAATCTAGCTGCAAATTTCAAACCACTCCACGATCTCTTAGAGGAACCTCATGTATAACTGGGCCCTAGTCCCTGACCAACGGCACGAGACATACCAAACCCTAGGAGACGATGAGCAATCGGACGACAAAGATTCTAGCGACGAATACGAAGACTGTCAATCCTTCAGTGATGAGAGTGAGGGTGAAGTGGATACCATAGAATACGACACTGAAGGACGAGAAATTGAGCAGATACGAGTAGACGCCAAGCCGCAAAAAAGGTAGGCCCTTAGAGTAGAGCGAGGAATCATGCACATGGAATGTGATCGCGCTTGGTTGGAATGCATAGGAGCCATAGACCTTGAGCAAGCAGGCCTAGCCCAGCCAGGAACAACATCAATACTTAGGACTGAATCGCCATCTGAACTGCGGCCACCAGGGGAGACCACCTCTTCTAGCGAAGATGGAGGGTTTGACTCTGAATCGGAAGTTACTTCGGATAGTGATCTAGAGATCCCTAGGCCGCCCATGACCAGACGCACCAAGGGGGACCTACCCGTCCACCTGAGGCACAGACGGTTAAGGCAGGAAAAGGTAAAGTAACCCAGGGATACACGATCAGAAGAACAGCGAAAGCTATAAGACCTCCCTAAACACTTCACGAAATTCAAAAAAGGGGATAGGGTAGTAGTTCTGTTAGGTGCCAAACGTCAAGGGCATACGAGCGAACCAATCAAAGGACCAGCCAAGGTTAAGGAGGTAGACCTAGCCCAGCAAGGGGAAGCACCCCGACCAGTATTCATTGCGGACGACCTGATTGGTGAAGAAGAAACAATTCTTGTCGCTCTCTTACGAGAGTATATAGACGTGTTTGCTTGGTCCTTAGAGGAGCTACAGGGGGTAGATCCGAGTGTTGTGACTCACAGCATACCCGTGACGTCGGACGCGACGCTGGTTAAGCAGCGACCGTACCCTATGAATCCAAAACATGCTCATGCTGTCAAAGAGAAAATTGACAAGATGATGAGAGCTGGATTCATTTACGAAATTGAGTACACAGACTGGGTATCACCCATAGTCATTGTGATGAAGAAGAACGGAAAAATCCGAGTGTGCGTCAATTACAAGAAAGTGAACGCTGCTACGAAGAGAGACAACTATCCATTGCCGTACACCAAGTACATGCTTGAGAGGGTGGCAAGCAAGGAAGCCTATAGTTTTCTGGATGGCTTCTCAAGATACAACCAGGTGCAAGTGCATCCTGCAGACAAGCATAAGACCGCTTTCACCACTGAGTGGGGCTTCTTTGCATACATAGTCATGCCCTTCGGGTTGACCAATGCCCCCGCCACTTTTCAACGTCTCATGTGCACTATCTTTAAGGACATGCTTTGCAAGGAGTTAGAAGTCTTTTTCGATGCCTGTGTGTCCATTCAACTTGGATCAAACACTTAGACAGGCTCCGCGCAGTCTTTGAACGGTGTCGCCTATATCGTCTCTCCTTGAATCCCTTGAAGTGTCAGTTTTGGGTAAAGCATGGATGCATCTTAGGACATGTGGTGTCGAAGAATGGCATTGCCATTGACTTCTCGAAGGTCAGGGTTATTGTTGACCTTCCACGCCCAATTAATTACAAAGGAGTTCAATGCTTCTTAGGCCATACAAGATACTATCGGCAGTTTCTACTGAGCTACACGCTGATCGCCAAACCATTGTACAAGCTGCTGATTGTCTTCGAGTGGACCGAGGCATGCCAACGGCAATTCTACGAGCCCCAGATTGGACCATTACCTTCCACGTGCACATCGATGCTTCTAAGTTTGCCGTGGGGGCAGTGTTGTGCCAACCTGGTGAGCACAATTTAGATTATCTAGTGAGCTTTGCTAGCAGACAACTCACTGAGATGGAGATGAACTACTCGACAACGGAAAGGGAGGGATTAGCAATGGTGTTCGCTATGAAGAAATTCTGGCATTATCTATTGGCCACACCCTTCACCTTTTTCGTGGACCATCAAGCCCTACTCTATTTAGTAAACAAACCTTGTGCTACATGGCGCATAGCTCGATGGCTCCTCCTACTTCTAGATTTCGACTTCTCCGTGGTAGTACGAAAGGAAAAACAACATTACATGGCCGATCACATGTCACGCATCCCCACAGGAGAAGCCATTGGACAAGGCATCGTTGACGAGTTACCCGACACCCACCTATTCCACCTGTCCAGTGAGAGAGATTTATTTAAGGCTGATCTAATGCCACATTGGGCGGACGACATAGTCCAAGTGCTCGAGCATGGACTACCCGAGCGACCAATAGAAAAAGCCCGACTTAGGCACTTGATCCTGAAGATTCAGCCCTACCAGCTAATTGCATGCCAACTCTATAGGTTGGGGCAAGACGGATTGCTTCGTAGATGCGTGTGTGAGCATGAGATGCACGATGTGCTCTCAGAGGCGCACAATGGCATCGCAGGAGGACACTTTAGTGGAGACACAACGGCACGGAAGGTGCTGCAGTCTCAACTATGGTGGCCCACACTTTTCCGCAATGCCAAGTGATTCGTTAAGCATTGTGATGAGTGCCAACGGACAAAAGTCCTGATTCGTAAGGATCAAATGGAGCTGACCCCAATTATTGCTCGCCAACCCTTTGAAAAATGGGGAATCGACTTCATAGGGCCCATCAGTCTTGCGGTGCAATACTCACAAGCCAAGTACATCATTGTGGCCACGGATTACCTCACAAAATGGGCAGAGGCAAGAGCCACACGAAAAAACGATGCTAGGACGACTGCCAAGTTCTTATGGGAGCAAGTGATCTCGCGCTTTGGCTGCCCCATCTAACTGGTTAGCGACCAAGGCACACACTTCATCAATGAAGTAATAGCCCATCTCCTAGCTAGCTTTCTCATTATCCATCGCAAATCCTCACCATATTACCCTCAGGCGAATGGCCAGGTAGAATCAACTAACAAGATTCTTATCAATGTCCTGACTAAAGTAGTCTCAGCCTCACGCAGCGACTGGGACAACAAGCTGATGGCCTTGTGGGCCTACCGTACAGCATATAAAACGGCTGTCGGCGGCCAAACCCCCTTTAGGCTAACCTATGGAACTGAGGCAATTCTACCATTAGAATTCTTCGTTCCTAGCTTGAGAATAGCACTTCAAGAACGATGGGAAGGGAAGGAGGCATGGACACAACGCCTGGTCGAGCTTGAACGCCTATCAAAGACTCGTCTTCTAGCCACCCACACACTTATCTGTGAGAAAGCCTGATGCAAGAGCTAGTTTGACAAGCATGTCAAACAGTGCGAGTTTGAACAGGGTGACTTAGTGCTCCTTTACTCATTTAAGGGGCATAAGCAAAAAATGAAATTCAGAGGTCTCGGACCCTTCAAGGTTCGTGCAATCAGCCGAACCGACAATGTCGAGCTTGAGACACTAGACGGTGAGGGAATAGGTTTCTTCAATGACAGTCGTGTCAAGAAGTACTACCCTCCCACGCATCCTTTGCATGAGCCGCCATTGTTAGAACCGCCGATCAAAGTACGAGTGCAGGGCTGCACGACACCATCACCATCCGCAAAGCCACCGGTAGAACCAACCATAAGCAAGACTAAGGAGGGGTGTAGTGCACGGCCACCACTCCCCGACTCCCATAAATCGCAACCCACAGTAGCCGAAGCTAACACCACATAGCCTCGCCTTCAATGGGTGCCTAAACAGCCGCAACCACCGCCTAGGAGTCAATGCTCCCATCCTCAGAAGACCCAGAACTCTAAACCTAGGAGGCCAAAATGCAATCACAGGAAGCGCCGCGTGATCAAGCAAAGATGGGTCCCTAAAGCCCTCTTGCATGCCCAAAGCTACTATGAGGGAAATACCTAGCTGTGGATCCCAAAGGTCCCCACGGCCAAAGGCACTATTCATACGCCACCCTCAAGCTTGATCAGCCCACGTCCCCCAACACCTCAAAACCATAAGCCGCAATGCTCTCCACAGCCCCAGCCATCCGACTCATCTATGCTTCGGGCTGAAAAAGTCGCACATGCCTATCGGCCCAAGAAACAGCCACCGTCATAGGAGGCATTGTCCGGCCCAGTCAATCTGACTCCCCAAAGCAAACCTGAATGCAGCAATCCATCTATTGTGACGGACCCTAACCCACCCATATTCCACACAACCAAATTGCGGACTCAAGGAAACTCCCAACCGCCCATTTTCGTTGTCAAAAGTGCTTGTTCTGTCAAACCTCAACCACCTGTCGGCCTTATGCCCTCCTACGAATGAAAATCCTTCCTAGCGCTAGCCGCTGAACGTGCGGAGGACACCGAGGATGACGTGGTGGAATGCATTAAACGACTCGATGCCACCTTCGTGTCGCTAGCCCTCAGCTACGACTGCTTGGACTTACGTCTATTAGAAGAACCCTTTGCAACGGAAGTGCGTAATATGCCTTCCTCCTGGGAGACTTTTGAATTCGCATTTGCAAAAGCTTCTCGCTCTGCTACTGAGTTGATTCGCAACGAGATCTCCAAGGAACAAGCCATCAAATAGCACCTTATCACATCGTACGATCCACAAACCACTTCTGCTATCATCGACCAAGAAATCGCGGAGTTATCACACCTTGCTGACACTGGATCAACTTTCTTGAGGCAGTGGTACACTCTTAGGCTGCAATGGGAAATTGAAGAATGTCGCATAATGACCAATGCCGAGCAACGCCGAGCCATCAAAACAGCAGAGTATGACCCCACTTACGTCGTGCCCACTCGTACAGAGTGTTAACCACTCTTCGGGGCCGACCCATGGACGAGCACATAAAGGGGCATCCCTACCTTGACCGCCTCTTAATAGAGGAAGAACTCCACATTGCAAGTCGGGTCAACTCTGGTGACTTCCTCACAGATGTTCTCACATACATCATGCACGTGGGAATTTGACCCTTTGATTTAGACAGCGCCGCTCGACTGGAATACAATCCAAATTTCTATACTTGGCTCCTTCACAAGTAACTCCCATCCCAACATGCCGAAAGCCTTAACCTTCTGATCTTCAATCCTAGGAAGGATTCTTTTCAAAATGGAAGGGGAGGGGGTAAGGTGGAATGAGGTGGAATGAATCAGATGAGAAAGGAATCAAAGGGGATAAATCAAAGTAAAATTAGCAACAAGCATAAACAGGTAGTACAAAAAAACGGACGGGTTAGGAAAATGGGCAGGAAATCTTTGAAATAAATGGCAAAAAGTCCAAGTCTAAAAAGGAAATTCTACATGGCTTCCTAAGGAATTCATTCAAAAAGCATAGAGTTTTCCTTTTCCCGCAATCAGCGAATTGACATGTGGAAAATACTAATGAAAGTTACGATTTATGGCAGGAGCATAAAATGTCGTAACAAGACCGTGCCCATCAACTCTTGTTCACAGACGAGGAAAGGGAGCAATACCGCATCCATCTAGAGAACCGCACCTTCAGCCAGCTCAAATTCTGAACCATCCACAACATAGAAGTCGTGGTGGCCAAGGAGGAAGCAGCCAGGAGGGTGGTGGAACAATGCAACCTCACAAAGTATCCTGAAAAGTTCTCGCAGGAGCCGGACCACCTAAAGTGCGTGGAGTTCCTCAGAACATACAACCCAGACCAAGAATGTGGTATTGTAACAGTGGGCAGAGGAGAAGGCGCAAAGCAGGTACAGGTCCGGTTATATCCAGCCTTGGTGGAGGGCTTTGGGATTGGTACCAAAGACGAAGAGGAAACAAAAAAGGGATGTTTATGCCATGTTGAAAATGAAGAAGGAAGATGTGCTTACAAACGACAGCATAAGCATCCAGGATATCCCTGATGCAGAAGCTAGGATGCAGGCCAAGCTGATACATGTGCTCTTCTCCAGCCAGCATTACAATTCCTTGATGCATCGAATTAGCGTGCCGGTGCTAGAGAATGTAGCAGCCCATACCCTAGACGAAGTAGATTGGAATGGGTACGTGCGAAAAATGATTGATCAAGTGGCCAAAGCATTGGCGCTAGGAAGTGTACCAGCTGGAGGAGAATCTCCGGCTTCTAAAGTTACGAAAAGAAAGAAAGCCTCCTCCAAAGCCTCCTTCATCGAGTATGGAGGTGTCTTGACTGCACTCATCCAGGAGGCAGTGAAGGAAGCACAGGAGGCGGAAGAAGGAGAAGGAGAAATGCCAGAGAGGTCGCCTCCTCACTAGGACAAGGATAGGTCCACCGATAGAACTGAGACAGAAGGAGAAGGGGAGGGACATACTAGCAAAGAGACAACTAGGAAACCCAAGAAGAAGACGACGCAGAGAAAGAAGAAGGATGACGAAGGCAGAAAGAAGGAAAGAGAAGACTTGGAAAGGGCAAAGAAAGAGTCCCTAAAAGAAGCCAAGGAGAGAGAGAGAACGAAAAGACAGCAGGAGGAGAAGGAAAAAGAAGAATTGCAGAAAGCAAAGAAGGAGTCAAAACAAGAAGCAGAGGAGAAGAAAAGGAAGGAAAAAGAAGAAAAAGGGAAAAAGAAGGAAGAGCAAAGAAAAGCGGAGGAGGAAAGGAAGAGAAAGGTGGATGAGGAAGAGGAAGAGCTGTGAAGGAAGGAGGAAGAGGACCTAGCAAAAGCCACACGCCAATCCATCGAGCAACAGAACCGAGCAGATGAACTAGGAAACCTGAGCCCGCATAGAGAAGAGGGGCCAGGGTCTAGCACACAGGTCCCGGAGTTTGTGCCACCTCCAGTCCCTAAGGGCAAGGGCAAGGCCCCAATTCATCCAATCCCTACCCTCCTGGTGCCTTCCGCTGAACCCACCACCATCACCCCTAGCATCCCGACCAGTGCCGATGTGTCAAACTTTGTGGTGTGGATGCAATACTTCATCAACAAGGAGATGGGCCATGGACAGAGCACAAAAACCATGGCCACAGGACAAAAAAGACCAGATATGGATACGGAATCCAGGCAAGAACCCAAAAGGCAGAAGGTAGAAGCCTCAACCTTGCCCATCCACACAACGATGACGCCATCGGCTAATTACAACGAATACGTTGCGGAGCTGCTCTCCCAATTGGAGAACGCTAAGGAGGAACGCAAGATAGCCATGGCTGAGTTGGCATCAGCCGAGAAGGAATCAATGGCCGCCTTCCAGCTGGATAAAACAAGAATGATAGCCATGCAGCAGAGGGAGATCGTAGATCTCAAACAAGAAATGAAGGCTAAGGATGAGAGGGAGGAGCACTGGAGACAAGAGCTCAAAAACAAGACACGAAAACTAGTCAAAATGCAAAGAGAGCACAAGCTCCTGATAGTGCAATATCAGGAGCTCGCTACGAAATTTGCTCAGGTGGATGCGCTTGTGCTGAGCTGAATGCCAGGGACGAGGAGAGAAAACAAGGCATAAAGGAGCAACAAGAGGAGATCGAGCACCTGACAGATCAACTAACCTCTGAAAAAGAAGAGCAAGAAAGGCTGGTTAGGGAGTTGGAAGACTATGAGCAGAAACTCATGATGCTAACCCTAAAGCAAGGAGAGAGCTTGGAAGTGATGAACAAAAGAGTAGAGGAGTGGGCTGTGCATAATGAAAAGAGGGTGAAGACACTGGCGCAGCGCCTTGCTCTGGCAGAAAATGAGAAAATCATCGCAGAGAGCAAGGCAGAAGCAACCCAAGTGGCCTTCAGCACTCAATAGAAGGCCTTCCTTGACACCATCCTAGATGCCACCCACGCAGCTCAAGGAGAGTCATTGGAGGTGATGCAGAGAAAGCTCGGCATGGCACAAAGAGCCTTACATGCTGGATTGCAGATGCCACCCTTACCTACGAAGGTTAGGCTAAGCTTGGATGAGCAATGAAAATATCTATTGTTGGCCGACCTAACCCCCTAGGAAATCGACGCCCTCGGATTCGAGGAGGAAGCAGCACAGGGAGAACAGCAGGGGGAGGAAGCAGAACTGGAAATCTACATGAACCGATTCAGGGAGGATGTAGTCCCATAGCCCCCCTTGTGCAGTCTCAAGAGCCACCACAAGAGGACCCATCTGCGGAAAGAAAAGTCGCCTCTAGGGAAAGATGGAGGAAGCTAGCGGAGGAAGCCAGGAAACAGCTGAGAGCCAAACTAGCCGTGCTACCACCCGCACCTCTCCCACCATGCCCTGATGATCTCCCTGCAGGATTCCATGCAGAACTGGTGTTGTGGGAGATACAGGAGCAAGGAAAGGATTCATTTACCTTTAGTTTCCTCCTACCCAACAGTCTGCGGAGGGTCCTGTTGCTCAAGGTGATGGACGAGGTAATCGCGGTTGGTGGCCGGTTGGGGCAAAGATGGCTAGAAGAGCGAGAAAAGACCCCTACCTCTTGGGGCACAGAAGCAGCTGACTATTGGCAGAATAAAGTTTTTGAAGTCCCACACACTATACAGGGCTACAAAAGTCAACCCCTGTGGAGGAGGCGAGTATACGACATCAGCATGCTCATCTGGATGGCATTTTGTAACACCCTACCCTTCGAGCGGAATAACTCTACATACATGGCATACCCTTGAAGGGTAGGGGTGGATTTTGATGCCACCCTCCACGAGCGGTACGACTTCCCTATTATTTATAACTCCACTGTAGTATCCTTCGAGCATGCCCTTCTCTTTACCGTCGAAAGCCTAGATAAGTCTATGAAACGCTTTCTTGTGGATTTCTCCTCATGCCCTGACCCCGCTTTTGTAACAACCTGTAATTATCTTAGGTTACTTAGGCTACTCCTTAAGCAGGACCTGACTCCACAAGAGCGCGGCCTACCTCCCCTATTCTTTGACCCTAACGCTATAGACAACTGCATCATGGCTCATCTTATGATGAGGGCTAGTCTCCTTCCCTCTTTTTGCCTAGCCCTCCTAGAAGATATGAATGACAGCCAATTTACTAGGTGCAGTCACCCTTTCTTCTCCACCACTTCTCTTCATGTCTGCATGAGTCTAAAAGATTACATGCAAAGTCACCAGTTTTTGAGCAAATCTATCCGACCCCCTTCCCCTCCTCATTCTGATGAAGACAATTAGGCCTAGTTATCATTTCAAAAAAAAAAAAAAAAGGGAAATGCACCACAGTCACTGCACCTAGGGCCTTTCCTAGCCCCCTCCCCACTTCACACTTAGGGTACATCAAGGGCAGGACTTCCAGACCTGTCACCCTAAGACTTGCACCGCACCTCCAACGACACACGAACTGGGTCCTCAAGTGTGGGACATTACCAAGGGCTTGCCTTGGGATAGACCCATCTCCCAGTTCCACTGCCACATCCACTACACACTACACGAAGAGGCAGACACACCCCTTAGGGAGTGCACAAATTTTCTTGCAGGTTATGTTCGAGTTTCAAGAACTGGCTACTCTGCTGAAGAGGATCACCCACGGCATCCTTTAATGACCAAGACTTTTTCCATGTGCTGGTGTCCAGCCATCTACCTGCTAATGGCTACCATGATTGAACCAAGTTAAGATAGATCTGCCATTGGCATAGATCTTGGAACCTCATCTTCCAAAGATGCATGCCCAATGCCTCAAGATCTATGGATCGCTTATTGATTTCACAAGCTTGAAGAATTTCAATGCAGAGTTGAAAATCTTCAATGCAGTACTGAAGACCTTCAACTCAAAGACAAAGATCTTCAAATCAACGACACAGATTTTCAATGCGGAGACAAACCATATCTTTGTCAAGATAGAGTTCGGGGGGGCTTCTCCAAGATAAATCCCTCCAATACCATCCTCCTAAGGGATTTCTTATTGCTTCAAGTGTTTCTGATGCTCAAGGGACGACCGGCTACATAACGGACGCCACAACTGTGTGGAAGATGCCAAGCATCTTCATGGAGCCTAAAGCACGCCGGAATCTCTCCTGGTCATCGTCACTAAACTCCACTAACTCTCATTCACACAACCACCTTGGAAGCGGTGTCACCCACCCACCAGTTCCGTCTAGCAGCAGACCTAACTAGCCACTACTTCCCATCGCAGTGCCATGAGACTCTGGCACTTGGCTAGGAGGGGGGTAATGTTACCGTGTTTCCCACAGCATAGAGGAGCGGAAAACGAAAAAAAAGGAAATAGCAAAAAAGGCACAGGATAAAAGCAGAAAAAGGTGCCTTGACCGGTAACCAGACCCTGAAAATTTTAAATGTTCAGGCACGACCCTCAAAAAGTCTCAGTGTCGCCCCGAAGCAACAAAAGAGTAAAAGTCACACCATTAAATATGGAAGAGCTCCCGAATCCTTGTAAAAGAGCGCCAGGCTCGCTCCTGTGCAAATTGTACGCATTAGTTGAGAATAGGATGAAATTAGAGTGGTGGGAAATGGGAAAAAAGCCTCGATCGGCCATGTAAAAAAGGGAAAAAGGTTATGACCGCCCAAAAGGGATTTAGGGTTTTGTATATAAAGTTGAAAAAGTGAATGAGAAGGTCATTCTTTGGTGTGTGGCAAAAAAGAGTTTTCTTCTTCCTCTCTTCTTCTCTCATTCTTGCTTGTGTGTGCTCTTGAGAGAGGGAGTGAGTCTGTGTGGGAGTGAGGGATCAAGAGGGTGAAGCTCTTCACCATCTCCTCTCCTCTTCTTCTCTTCTCTTCTCTTGCACGCGTGGCTATGGAGGATGGAGCTTGGAGATGGAGGATGCTTGAGCTAGCATCGAGAATCATGGAGCTACCGGAGTGCAAGAGAGAGGAGGGTACTCAATCAAGCATCAAGGTAAGCTCACTACACTCGTAGGATCGACAGCGCGTCGGCTAGGTGAGAGATAGCCATTAGAGCTCGCTTGGAATGCTTGAAACAATAAGCGGTCCGTGGGTCTTGGCAGTTGAGCGAAAGCTCCCAGGTGCTATTCCTTGGATGTCCAGGGTGCAGAAATGCACCGCCCTTTCTATTACAGAGGTCGAGTATGTTGCAGCCCACTGAGGCTTGCAAGGAGGCCATTTGGTTGGGTCATTTGGTTGCTGACCTTGGTATTGATGCTACCCCTACACTGCATTCGGATTCTATGAGTGCTATTCAATTAGCCAAGAATTCGGTCTTCCATGCGAAGACGAAACACGTTGAGGTGAGGTATCACTTCATACGTGGGGTCGTTGAGGACAAGTCTATTGATCTTGTTAAGATCTCGATTGACCAAAATCCTACAGATCTGCTCACGAAAAGTCTCTCTACAGAGCACTTTGTCTTCCTCAGGAGGTTGATGGGCGTGGGATGAGATGACGTCTTTTCTCATCCTGTTGTACTGTCTCTTTTCTTTTTCTTTTCACTCCTCACTAGGGCAGATTCGCCTTTAAGTGGGAGGTTGTTGGGGGTAAAGGCGCCTCCGCCTAGCCGCCCATGTATTATTACATTGACAGTCACCACCACTGCACACTGCAGGTGACGAGCGCCCATCATCGTCACTTTATTCTTTATTCTTTTAGTGACAGTTTGGATAAAGAAAGGCCCGATCACACATTATGACTGTTGGAGTTCCCATTTCTTGTCTCTCTCTTTCTTGCTCTTGCTCTCCTACCATAGCTCTTGAGTGCAAGCTTCGATCCTTCCCACCTTTCAAACCTAGCATGCTTAACAAGCGGGTATCGGATGTAGCCATCGAGTGTGCACAAAGACCACTAATGCCCAAGGAGCCTTTGTCTTCCCAAGAGGATAATGAGCACCACAAGCGCAATGTTGCTCATGATAAGGTTGATTGCTCAACAAAGAAAATGGCAAAATCATCAAACAACAATGAGAAAATCTTCCAGTCAGTGCCAAGTCCACCTAGGAGTCCCAAATCTCCTACACCCTCTTTCCCTAAACGGACATGGGAGGCACAATAGTAGTCGTCAACTGCAACTGCTCAATCCCAATCTCTATCTCTATTTGAGCTTCCAAATGTCCAAAGTGTGGAACCTAACAACACCCCTAATTCTCAACCTAGGGATATGCATGTGCAATCCATTGTGGCTAGCTTGATCTGCACAAGTGAATGCTCAAAGGATAACAAAAGACACAACCACTTCTGATCTACCTAAGGACTTGACACTGCAGTCTACCAACAGTAGTAGCCAGTCCACTGAACTAGCCGCTACTACTTCCAAACAAGAACCACAGCAGTCAAAACCTTTGGCCATGATGACACCCCCCTTGTTGCAAAATGTGTCCTTAGCAATTCACCTGTGGAAGAACATCCTTGACACCTCTAGCACCTCCAAAGCACCTAGATCCTAGGTTTGAGGAGAAATCTCTTGAAGATTTGGCCAAGGAGATGGCGCATCTGACCAATGAACCAATGATGAAGTGTCTGATGAAGCTTGATCACAAGCTGATAGCCATCATGCGTGCATACATCCATGTGGACATTGAAAGGCCAACACCAAAGCACACAAAGCTCATAGCTGAACCCCTGACATGGGATGAGCAATTGCTCTCGCTATGTAGCTATCTCTGAAGAAGTCATAAAGGACATCCCAAAGGCCACAGCTAGAGAATTGAGCTCGATACCCTCACTCTATACTGCTCAATGTGAGACAAACAAGGAAAAGCTCGAAGCAATCAAACAAAAAGGGAAAGGACAAGCAAACTTTGTGTAGAAATGGTACTCCAACCAAAGTTGGCAGTCAAAATTGGCCACCGACTAATGACACTTCACTGAGCAAAGGAAAGCCCTTTGGACATCAATACATAATCCCATGTATGTTGCTTTGACCTCATTAAGAGTGTTGGCAATGGTCCATAAGGTCCAACTTTCTGCAACTATCCAAAAACATCCCTTGTATGATAAAATGTTTCTAGAAGAAGATCTACATGTGGCTAGTACTACTGGCTAGGAGTAGGGAGTGTGGTACTTGATGTTAGCCCATATGTCTTCTGCCTCACTCAAGACCTAGTAATCCTAGATCTCTATGCTTCCCATCAATGCAACCCTGACTTCTTTAGCTGGTTACACCCAAGCCTACATGAGAGGAATCCTAAACCATCTCTTGGTTCTACACTAGAGTTACTCGAACCTCCTAAGCAAGAGAAAAAAAGCTCTAAACACAACATATGCTCTAATAAGAAGCAATGGAGGCATATTCCAATGGGTAAGAACAAGAGTCTAGAGCAAACACCCGACCGCCAAGAGCAACTGCCAATGCAATCGGATGAGGGGCTAAATGAAAGAGAATTGGCTAAAGGACTAAACTCTCCACAAAGAGAGGCAATGATACCCTTACAACCTAGTGAGGCTGTTCAGCAGGCCACATCTATGTCCCATGAGGACACACTAGAGAAAGAGAATGTTGAGGCCCAACCAAGCACAGCAACGGCTGGCGTGGTTTGGGGTCTTGAGTTTTTAAAGGATACACCTCAATTTCCCAAGAAAAAGAGGAGAAAACAACAAAAACAACAACAAGTGCAAGTGGTGGTAGATCCCAAGAAGATTGAGATCAAGAGTGTTGTGAAGAGCTTAGGAATAAAGCATTGAGTTCACCCACCACGAATGAACCCATCACCATCTCTCCTAACAGTGGTGAAACCTCAGACACATCCGTGTGTTTTGATAAGTCAAAGAAACTATTACCATCAATGGTTTCTTGCAATACTCAATCCACCGACAACAGAACTTGCATTCACCCATTAAGAGTGGTATGACACTGTCACAACATGTTGAAAAAGCTATACTAGTCACATCCAAGGAGAACTATGACACAATAACAGCAAAGCCTTAGGAGAAACATGAAAACCTTGAGGACATAAGCAATCCTAGCATTGACCAATCTTGCTCATCTAGGCCTGAGCCCCCAACTATGTTAAAGCCTAGGGAAACTCCTAGAACCTTGCATGAGATAGCAACTGAGCAAGCCCTCATTGAACATAGAAGTGTCATAGAGTGCTTGACTAAGTTGGATGCTAAACTCAAATTATTCACACGTGTCTATGTCCTTGCAAACATAAGCACACTCCCTAGGGAGAAGATTGAGGAATACTTGTCATATCCGCTATCCTGGGAAGGGCAAAAATATCTTAATGAGCACTATGACAAGCTCCTACATTAATACATGCAACTCATCTCTGACGAGGAGGCTGACAAACTACTCTTAACTATGACATTCAATTATGTGATTTGCCAACCAAATCTCTTAGAGATAGAGCAACTAAAGTGACAATCAGAGGGTTGAAGTAAATTTGAAAAACGTTGGTTTGAAAATCACACTACAATGGCTGATCTTGGAGCCCAAATTATGGCGATCTCAAAGAGACCCAACCTATGTGGCGCCAATTTCCTTTCAAGTACTGACTGCCATTCGAGATATGGGCTTAGCTGGAACTAACCAATAGAACTCTCTAGTTGATAATATTCTCACTGAGGAGGAGCTACATGTTGCTAGTAGACTCGGACAAAGTACCATGCCACTCGATGTTGCGAAATATCTATTGTTATTGAGTAGGCTGCCACGATTCCTAGATGCATGTGCCACACTCCAGTACAATCCTAAGTTCTACAATTGGTTTTTATCCTCATGAAGTGACATGGATTCATAAATGTGTACATAAATAAACAATGAGTTTTGTGACTGTGTATAAATAATACCAAAAATGCAAAGTTAGCACACACACAAGCAATGATAATCAAGTGCAGGTGATATGCATCAAAGTCAACACCATGGGATTTAGATAAGTGATGTCTCTTTGAGATGCACATGTCCATTATGGTTAAAGCATATGACTTGCATGTACTCTCACGGATTGCCAAGTGAATGCAGGATGACACAGGTCTCTGTACAAAAGCATTCAATGTCCAAGTCACCACAATACCACCAACCCCACAAAGAACCATTATGGAGAAAGTGACATAAATGCTATGAACAAAAAGCCATGATAGAAGCCCCACTGTGCTAGAAGAGAAAATCACCCTTGCAACAGAAAGCACACATTGCATTTGAGCATGGCCCAAAGCATAGTCATTGGCCACTCTCTCTTTCTTGGTCAAACTCTATATCTAGCTTACTATAGTTGCTACCTCAATTGTACCGATGTCTCACATGTTAGAAAGAGATTTACAAAATCTCAAGTGCATCTCTCCATCTCAACAATTGTTCCTCTAGCATCAAGGCTAGTAACACAATCATCCTTGTAGTGTCCATTTTTCACAACCTTTGGATCTCGACATTTCTCAATCCAAATGAAAGGCTGACATCCTCAATGTATTGCATTGGTTGTATTCATTTTATCAACAAAAAAAAGGTAAAAAAGAAAAGAAAATAAAAAGAGAAGCACACATGATCATAGCACAGCACCTAAGGGTCCTCAAACTAGGTACATCCAATCATCTTGGTTGGTTGGCTCTGTCCCTAATCCCCTAGCCCTTTTACATATCCCCCAGAATTGTTCAGGGCACATCAAGAGCAGGACATACGTAGGGAGCTCGTCTTGCCTATGGTTAAACCTGTCACCCTGAACCATTTGCACAATTCTTTTTCTCACTCCATCTCAGTGCCATCGCAATCAACAGTGGTAAGCAAGGCATGGAAGACCATGGAAAGTACATTGTACTCTTCAACCACTACAAGTAATCACTAGCTACCAAAGCTAAGACATCAATGAGCTTACTTATGCTACATCATGTTGACAAAATCACAAATGATGTCTCAAGAAGCCTTCAAGTGTACTTCTCCTCAACATCGATAATTTTTCCCACCCCATCAAACCCTTGCTTCATCCACCCATTGCTACGAGGAACTAGACCAGCAGTCTTCTAACTATGTAATATCTGAGTATACATGTGCACTCACATAATATCCGTATCACAATATATACACAGTTTGGGTCCTCAAGTGCAGGACAATACTCTTAGCTTACTTAGAGTTTGACATGTCTTCCAAACTAATCAAACTACGTCTTGTGCACGATAAGAAAACTAGCATTATCCCTAGGGAGAGACCACATATGAGAGGTTTTCAATTACAGGTATTGCATACTCCAATGGAGGACCGTCAACTCTTCATCAACACTCAACTCTGAATTCTTATCATTTATCATCTTGTAAGTCCACCAAAGAATCATCACCCGTCGCAGAATCCCCAAAACATCAACACCTATGTCAGCCATGAGTGCAATCCCTAGCAAAAAATAGCCCTATCACCAACTACAACAACCCTATCACCAGCCAATCAAGCCAATAAAGTGCCCCCAACAACCTTCACCCGTACCACCAAAACTCCTCCACGGCAAACCACAGTAGTCCCTTCCGCCCTCATCTTCAATGCATGCCAAAGCTTGCTACCTACGACGGAAAGTGCCATGGGATTGGCACTCATCTAGGAGGGGAGTAATGTTAACCCTGAGATGAACAAGGTGAAAAATATGGAAAATCTAAAGCAGAAGACAAGGCCATGGCAAAAGTGAAAAGGAAAACAAAGGCATGCCAAGAACAATCTGGAAATACAAGAAGTGTAGAAAAGTCCTAAATCAAGGAGAAAGGTGCACAAGAAAAGTGCACGTCAATACTTTTGTAAAAGAGCGCAAAGGTGCATCATGATTTATTTTAAGAGTGCCAGTGCAAATTCTAAATGTAGATGGGCGGTAGGAAGGAAGCTATGAAGATAGGAGGACAATGGGAAAAAGGGCCTACGACAGTCGACCATGTAAAAAAGGGGATAAGGGAATGACCACCCAAAAAGGATTGAGGGTTTTGTATATAAAGTTGAAAAGTGAATGAGAAGCTAATTCTTGTGTATGGCCAAAAGTAGCTTTCTTCTTCTTCTTCTTCTTCTTCTTCTTCTTCTTCTTCTTCTTCTTCTTCTTCTTGCTTGCTTGCTTGCTTGCTTGCTTGAGCTTATGCTTGAGAGAGGGAGTGTGAGAGTGTGAGGAAGTGAGTGTGTGAGGGTGAGGGACCGTGGTGGAGAAGCTCTCCATCTTCTCCTCTCTTCTTCTCTTCTCTTCTCTTCTCTTCTCTTCTCTTCTCTTCTCTTCTCTTCTCTTGCTCGCAGCAATGGAGCTTGGAGCTTGGAGCTTGAGGACGGAGCTTGCTCGAAGCTTGCACTTGGATCATGGAGCTACCGGAGTGCCCGGGAGAGGAGGCAACTCAATCGGGCATGGAGGTAAGCTCACTACACTTGTAAAGATGGATAGCACATCGGCTATGTGAGAGGTAGCCATTAGTGTGCGGCTTGGAATGCTTGAAACAATAAGCAGTTTGTGGGTCTTGGTGGTTGACGCCTCTACAACATGTATATTGGATGTTTGGGTGATGTACATATGATGTATTGAGCTTCTTTTGCTCATTTGGCATTCACTTTTCTTCCAATAGGAGTTAATTGACACTTTTTGGATATTATATAGAGCTTTGGATTTATGCAATTGAGCTTGAACTTACTTTAGTGAGACTGTGGGACTCGATTGAGTTATCCCTATGCTCTCATATGCTTTTTGGATGTAGTTATTGCCTAGTGGGTTGATTCGATCTATACTTTGAGCCCGGCACCTAGCTCTATCGGTTTTTTGCTCTACCAGTGATATATACACTTCATTTAGCTATGTATTGAGCTTTCATTACACTTGCTCAGTTAGTCTGTATTTGGCATTCTCTTCTGTAATCTTGAGACCTACTATATCATAAAGAGCTCTTTTCATCACAAAGATAGAGATTATTGGATGACTAATACATAGGTAGGAAGTGATTTGAATATCACTTTGACAAAGCTATGCATACATTCCAATGATTATTTACAAGATTGAATCAATATTGCTATAGAGAAAGATGTTTGGAGATTTGGGATATTGAATCAATCTTGCTATAGAGAGATTTGGGATGAGTTTGGATATCGAATCAATCTTTCTATAGAGAGAGATGTTTGGAGATTTGGGATATCGAATCAATCTTGCTATAAAGAGATTTGGGATATCGAATCAATCTTGCTATAGAGAGACATGTTTGGAGATTTAGAGATTGACATATTTTGTGTTTCTTTTGCTCATCCATCACCCCATTATTGCATTCCATCCCAGAGTTGAAAATTGTGATTTTCTCTTTTCACTTTTGAGAAGCTCAATATTCCCTCTTTTTTTTTACATTAAAGTTTAGCCTCTCTATTTAGTAATGGAGAGCTTGTGGAGGGTTCATAGCTACAATGGATTTCTCTACAAGACCGATGAGATAGATCATTAATAGATGCTTACTTTTGATTGAAACATGACAATTTGTTGCACCAATTTATCAATAATATTAATTGTGTAAAGGAGGTAGCTATACCTCAAGGAGGATATAAAAGAAGAGCCAAGAGGGCACATCCTAGGACTACATTGAAGTGCATGTGTATGTGTTTCTGTCACTTATGGTGCTTCTTACATGCCAAGCTTCCGAGAGAGAGAGAGAGAGAGAGAGAGAGAGAGAGAGAGAGAGAGAGAGAGAGAGAGAGAGAGTTAAAGCTATGGGTAACTTTTATGCAATCCTAAACAAGGCTACATTAGTAAAAACCCCATAACTTTTGATAGAGACCTCCAATTGAAGCAAACAATATATTATAATGTTTTAGAGTCTATAAGGTATCTATCCAACACATAAAAGTTGAAATTTGATGAAGTTAGGGAAATTAAATTCATGAAAAAAACTTAATACAACATGTTGTCTATTTTGTGAATCAAGAATCTTCCTTAGATCATAAGTGCTCACATCATCTATAGCTCTTCTTTAGCTTGAGGAGACATAAAGCCATGAAAACCAAATAGAGACATAGCATGATCTTTCATATACTGGTGTACATCCTCATTGAACCCAAACTTCATCATCAAACTCCTTATGATCTTCTTCAGTATACTCAAGATCTTCCTTATGATTCTCATTATTTGCATAATCGTCTTCCCTAGGCTGGTGTATATCTTTTTTCATTGATGTTGCCTTGGCTTCCACATAATGATGCTACTCATAACACCCTTCATCATAAAGTGATGTCCACATGCATACTAAACAAAAGAATATTGTTCACATGCATCATTGCCCAACAAAAAGTTTCTCTAGAGAATGATGGTCATATGGACATTGTTCAAAGGAAGGTTGTAAGAGAATGATGGACCATAATGCTGCCTAAAGGAATATTGATCACACACATGACCATCATGTACATATGCATGTTTCCCATAAGAAGAGTGTCCATAAGATCTATCATCTTGCCTTCTTTCTTTGTCTCCACATAGGGAGAATGATAACCTTGCTACTGATAAGGTGGATCATAAAATTATGGCTCATAAAATGACTACTCAAGCTTAGGCTGAAGATGTCCATCCCTTCCAAAGGAATGCTGTTGTGCTCTATACTCATCATAAATGGGTCTAATGGGCTAACTTGACTCTTCCATTAGTATAACATCATTAACAAGCTGAAAATTTGGCAATTGTCCATCCCAATTAATAATTATAGCCATCAATTTTACTATCACTTGGTTGATTTGGAATCCATATGTTAGATGATTGCATTAGCCATATTCAAATCAATGCAATAGTGGGAATAGTAGATTAGTAAAAGAGTGATGGCTACTGAATATCCCACCTATTGTGCTACATGATCAACATGTTGGTACCATTGGGCACACTCTTATTCCTTCAAGAGTGTGAATGCATGTAGAGAGGAGGCTAGAGGTTTCACTCTCCTCATCCCTCACCTCTCACTCACTCACTCTCCCTCAATACCACACTCTCTCTCACAAGACTAAGAGCAAGGAAGTTGACAAGCAAAGTTTGCATATACAACAATAACCATTTCTATTCAAACTCATCACATTTATATATGAATTCTAGGGTTAGGGTTTCATCTTTCTCTCAAGTATCTTGCCCACCCAACTGATTAGTCTTCTCCCTTTTCTGCACTCTTAGTCCCTTTTCCTATGCTATTGTTGACAATTTGCATGGGAGAAGAGCCCAACAACTTGAAAATTAATACAAGGCTTTGACTAGTTGATACAACTTCCAAAAATATATGGATGCAATGTCCAATGTTTTTATGCTTCTAAAACTCATTATATTTTTCCCCTCTCCTAATGGAGTGCCAGCTCCATGGCACTCACTTCAGCCAAAGTAGAATGAGATTGGTAGTGTGATGGGATGGTCAATGCAATGGTCCTAATGGAGGGGGTGCTCAGATAGTGATGGTGAGGGTTGGATAGGGTGGAGACGAGGGTTGTGGTTGTCAAAGGTAGGGAAGTTCATAGGAAGAGGAAATACGATCCATTAATTGTTGATGGATCTTCAAGTGCTCCATGTACCTATCATATTGATGTTCACGATGTCACTTGAGTAGACAAAGACCTACCAAGTCGTCTTGTTGTTTTCTAGGATGCAATATCTCCATTTATTTTGCCCTGGCCAGCCAGGCTCCCTATGGTTGCATGGTAAGGTATCCGCTTTTCCATTCAATGACCATATAAGATTCCTTAAAGGCTTCTATATCAAGTTGCCCTACCCATTTTTTTGCTATGCCCTTAACTACCCTAATGAGTCCTCAAATTGTGCATGAGGGTAGTGGCTCCTTGAACTTGTTTCCCTCATCCACCTTAAAGTAAAAAATTATTGTATTTCTAGATTTTTCCTATGGCTGATATTTTTTATCACCTCTTCAGGGTTTACCTGCTCTATGTCAATCAAGAGCTTAGATGGAAGGGGAAAAACAATGACCTTCTACAACTGTGCCCTCAATTCCTCAATCACAATTTCATTAGCTTCTTTTTGTTCTAGGGCTTCCTCCATTAGTTGCTCCATGAATTCTCCAAAATCAATGTCTAGTAGGTCGGGAAGATCTGTGTGGTGGGAGGGGTCATGGCAGCTGGTGATTCCAATATTAATGGAGACTTGGGGGGAGAAGACTCTTCATCTATTAGTCCAATCATTTCTATCTCTTGCTCTTAGTATCCTTTTTGCAATAGGTTTCTTTATGACCTCCTATCTGGCTCAATGGTCATCAAGCATACTTCCTTAATATGATCCATTCCCTCCAAGAGACTTTGAATTGTCCCTAGCTAGGCTTTAAGCTCATTGGGGCTTTCGGCAGACAGAGGTATGCACGCTTTAGTGGTTGCCTCCCTATAGATCTCCTATTGCTTGATGACATTGCACTTACAAGCTATTGCATCTTGTACTCCTCCCAAGCCACTCCCAAACTTGTGTAGCTTCTCTAAATCCTATGATTTTATGATGATGTTGATTACCTACATATCAGTGCCAACATATACTAAGTTAGTTGCACTTTCAAGAAATTTCATTCATATGTAATAATACTACACATCAGTGTGCTTACTTCTGTATGAAGCACAAGATTGTTTGCCAACTATATGTTGCTTGTGTTTTCACAATACAATGTGATGGACTTCGGAACTTCACGCCCCAAAAATCATGAAGTATCTTATGAAGCAAAGCTACCTCATGCCTAATAAGTACCACAACTCATCCAAGTCTTTCATGTCAAATTCAACCTCAAGCATCTTTCTTGCTCTTGCCACCTCTTCAATATCACTTGTTGCAATAGGATCATCTACATAGATAAAATTTATGGTATTGCCTAAATTTGACTTCTTCGCATACATTTAATGACTATTCAAGAACTTATTGATTCTAATTGTCCATGTTCAAGGTGCTAACTCAAGCAATGTAGTGTCTTTTTAGCTTATGTATTTAATCTAAAAGATCTATATGCATATAACCCTCCAATTGTTCCATCCACACTTCCTCTTGCACTTCTGTAAGGGGCATAGGAACCCTCCCCTTAAATATTAAAGGAAAAGAAAAAAAAATCTAAAAAAACTCAAAATTTTTTCTCCCCTTCCCTCTCTCCCCGCCGACAGCCATCGGGGGGAGGAGAGAGGGATTGGGAGTGGTGGAATGGCAGCAGAGGCATGCACCCTCCAGGTGGAGGGTAGCCATGCCAATTATCTCCTCCCCTCCCCTATATAAGGGGTGGACTTCTACCCTCCCCCCCAGGTAGAAGATAGAGGAAGAAGGAGGCCACACCGTCCCTCCTAGTGCTACACAGGGCCACCCAGCTCCATCCATAGCCACCCCCATCACCTGGGCTACAGGCGCTCACCACCTCTCTCGGCCTTCTGAACAGCACGTCATTTTCTCCCCTGTGATTGGCTACAATGGCAGCTCTGCCGGCAGACGCTCTGCCACCCATTTCCACGTGTCTTTCCCCCCTGTGTCAGACTGCAACGACAGTTCTGTGGGCCACTCTGCCACCCAGTTCCCCCCCCCTCAACTCGGCGCAGGCCATTCAGGGGCCTTTGGTCCTAGTCAACACCCCTGGCCGACTAGCATCGCGGGTCCCTTTCTCGGGCCCTCCAAAAAAATTAAACGGCCTGCTTGTTGGACCATGAAGGTAAATAGTGGAGGGAGGGGATAAGAAGAGAAGGGAGGGAGAGAGAGAAGGGAAAGAAGGATTGGGAGAGAGAAGGGAAGAGGGAGAGAGGAGGAGGTGAAAAGAAGGAGTAAGAGAAGGGAGGAGAGAGAGAGAAGAGAAAGAAGGTGAGAGAGAGAAAAGAAGAAGGAGAGGATAAGAAGAAGAGGGTGGGAGAAGAGAAAGAAGGTGAGAGAGTGAGAGAGAAGAGGAGGAAGAGGATAAGAGAAGAAGGTGAGAGAAGGAGTGGAAGAAAGAGTGAGAAAAGAAGGAGGAGGTGGAAGAGTAAGAAGGGGGAGAGAAAGAAGAGAGGCAAGAGTGAAGGAGTAGGAGTCAAGGAGAAGAAGTAAAGAGAGAGAAGAGGGAGGAGAGGGTAAGAAGTAGAGGAAGGAGAGGATAAGAGATAGAAGGAGGAGAGAAGTAGAAGGAGGGAAGAAAAAGGAAGAGGAAAGAAGAAGTGGGTAGAGAAGGAGAAGGAGGTAGAAGAGCAAGAAGGAGGAGAGGAGAAGAAGAAGGGAAAGGAGAGAGGAAGAGGAACAAGAAGGAGAGGTAGAGGAACAAGAAGAAGAGGTAGAGGAAGAGAGATGAGAAGTGGTAGGGGAAGGAAAAGAGGAAGGAGCAGAACGAGCCACCCAAACCACTCTCTCGATAACGAACCCCATTCAATGAATTTTTTCCCAACCAAACATATCTACCCAAAACCCATCAACGACCGAACTGCCCAACCTCCGCGAGAGGCGAATGGCTCCCAAGAAGAAAGTCGTGGGAAGCATAGGCACCCAAGCCACCAGTAATGCTGGAGGGACGAGTGGAACAACCAACGCAGTGCACACGAATCAAGCCCAGGTTTCAAGCATTAAAAAAAGTTAGTTTAGGACTTAGTTCTCATGGAAGGATTAATGTCGTGTATGAGGTTTTATTTATACTAAGAACAAAGTTGCATGTAACAGTAGGGTTGAACTCGCATAAGTTTTTACTCACCTAAAATGATAAGGATCACCTTATCTCACATGAAATGATAACTTCTACACACATAAAATGATAGGGTTATCGCCTTATTTCACATAAAGTGATAGCTTTTTAACCAGTTCAGTGCATGAATAGCCATTTAGAATTCACGTTGCGCAATTATGGTTAAAAGAAAACACATGAAATGTTAAATTCTATTCATAAGCTACATTTGCTTCCTTGGGAACAAAACCCTAGGACTTTCATAGACGCAAGTCACATGTGATCCGGTGCATTAGAAATAATTACTCATTGCCAGGAATAAAGGGAGATAAAAGCTGTTTAGGGGACAACTATACTAAAACGCACAACATGCCTGATGGTTGGAAACTCCTGCATAGAACCACACTAAGAGAATTGAAAGGATCACATGCATCTAAACCGCATCTTGAAAGTTTAAATGAGGAATCATGTGTTGCCATGTGTGTTAACTGAGCTTGGTTGGAATTCGAAATTATAAGACCCTTGGTTGGGTTGTGAATAAGTCATATCCATTGCCTTGACTAACTAGCTAGTGCTTGAGTTAGGGACTCAGATACCCTAAGAAAGTAAGTCAACTTACCAAGACCATTTGCTCACGTTGAAATTATTGGGATTTCGCCAAGTTGCGGAAAGACCCAAGATCAGGTGCTGGGCATCCGGGAAAAAGGAGTCACAGCTTAGCAGTCGGTCGTACAAACGACCTCCGAAATGTTCGTGTTTGTACTTAGGTACTCTTTGCTCAAGGAACTAATTCAAGGAAATCACTTAATGCTTCAGGTTGAAAGCCTGGAGGGAGAGGCAAGAACAATTACCTCCGATTATCTACCTGGCCCTATCCAAGGGGGTTATTAGCCGCACCTGGTATATGGACCTAGCCCGCCGCGAGAGGTCTCTCTGTGGGTACTGCTTGGAGCGGGAGGACGCTTGGGTGCCAAGGGAGGCTCTGGCTGTAAATCCCTTGCCTCCAGATCCCGTTCACGAGACCGACGTGACTCAAGGTGGGATCTCGAGGCCCGTGTACTAGTCTACGGGTGGAACTTGAAATAGCGATCTTATAGATTGCTGGGATGGCCTTTGGGCATGATGTTGGATGTAATCCGAAATTATGATAAATAAAGAACATATGCTTGAGAAAATGGAACTTGCTTGACATTGTTTTTGTGTCAATGCTTAAGTTACGTGAAGGAACCCATGATTAGATTGTTTAATTAAGGGAGTTGATTTTGCATGTCAAAACGTAATGTGTTAGTTAATTAGATAACTAAAGCAAACTGAGGAAAGTGTAGTGGACGTGACTCAGGTCCATCCTATGGAAGGGTGGTCCCGTTTAGCTGGGATCTTTTCTCAAATGATGAAATGATAAGATAATAAAGACCTAGAGACTTGCCGGTAGGAAAGGAACCCTAACCTTAGGTCGATCCCAAGTGGGAACGGCTGGACTCTTTCGCTCGAGGCAGACTCGAGAAGACCTACATCGCAAACCCTGTGTCATTCATTGTGAGTGCCAGGCAAAGCCTTCTAGACCCTCCTCCCGATGGGCTACTAAGACGTGTTTGGACAAACAGGCACGTTACAGTTGGTATCAGAGCAAGGTATCAGAGCAAACCAATGGAATCTAATATTTACAAAGGAACTTAATGGAGGAAAGTAAAGGGGTTAAGGGGTCAGTCAGGGGAAGGTGAGGAGAATAGAGCAATGTTTGCTGTTGAGAACATTTCCTTACTTGCTTATGGATGCTGGGCTGCATAATCACGAAGCATGGAACAAATTCTTGGTGTTTCAGGTTATGTTTATGACTGCAATGCGTGCTTTGGATTATCGACGAAGGCTAGGCATGATGAATATTCTAGATCGCATCTACAATCCTTCACCCGTGTACGTGAAACGAAGATGGAAGGGAGAATCAGGAATATATTACATAGCAGCCCACCAACTTTTGCGTACCTTCAGACCAACTTGAAGAGAATCAAGTGGATGGAGGATTTAAAGATCGTGAAGTTGTTCATCTTTGTTGAAGCTCACGCAAACGCAACCCTGCATGTTGGCGGTCGGCAAGTCAAACAGAACAAGTATGTGTATGAAAGAAGTGACTCGGGTGATCCTTGCTGACAGAATCAAAGTGCTGGGGCGTTATGAGAAGAATGGGTATCAAAGGAAGGGATACCCCAAGCTTCCTATGACTTATCAATTACTGAAAATCCATGACCCCTCTCCATATTATTACTCAGTCCCTAGCCGAATGTAACGCAATCCTATTTTCCCTAAACTAATGTGCCAATCAACTTGTTCTACTTTTGCAAAATAAATGTACTCAAAAGGGCTATGCGCTCATGAATGAATAAGATTTTTATTACTGTCTATCATGGCTGTAAATGTTGGCAATTTGGCTAAAAGCTATACTGGTCATATTAATGTAATGTGAGAAATGTTTGGTAAGTTTTTAACGTAAAGAATCTTATTGCCCAAGTGCAACCTCAAGTGCAGATTCCAAGTCCGACCCCTGCAATAAGTACAGTTGTGATTCAAGAGAAGAAGTTCCTTCTCAAACAAATCAAGCCACCTAAATTCGATGGTAAGGGAAGGACTGTTCAAACTGACGCCGAGGTTTGGATCGAGTCCATGGAGGACTATTTTGAGGCAACAAGCATTGCACCTGCTAACCAAGCTATGCTCGCCAAACTTAAGCTTACAGGCGAAGGAAGACTTTGGTGGAAACAATGGTGCAAAGACCAAGGGATCTCGGAAGGGACAGTCACTTGGGAGAAGCTTAAGGAAGCTGTGCGAGGGAGGTATCTGCCACCTGCCTACCACACACAGAAGATGAACAAATTCTATGAATTGAAGCAGCTTGGACTATCCCTTGATGCATATTATTCAAAGTTCGTCTCTCTCTTAAAGTACACGCCACAAATGGATATGACACAGCAGGTGTCAAAGTTTTGTGCTGGGTTAAATCCACCCATAAACACCCACTTGGAATCAATGCGCCCAACAAACCTACAAGACGCACTCATTCGAGCTGCACCAATAATACGGGAGGTGCAGACCAAGCCAAGGAACAACAAGACTTGGCCTTACAGGGATCAGAACAAGGGAATATATAGGGCCCAGTCTAAGAGAGCGCAAGGTCAAAATCAGGGACAAAGGAAGAAAACTAGGACCAACGCTCTCAACAACTTTGTTCCTACACAAGGTAATGGCCGCAATCTCCATTGCTTCCATTGCAACAAGCCTGGACACTTCAAGAGGCAGTGTCCCAAGCTTAGCCGAGGACAATGCCAAGGGCCATTCCAAGGAGCCGCCCATGGCCAAGGAGCCACCATCATGGCCAGAGGGAGAACCTCCAGTGTTGCCAACAAGGAGTTGGGCGATGAAGAAGATCCATCCATGGATGCTGCCATTGAGAGGTCAACGGTTCACGCCGCTCTTCACAAGAAGGGTCCGAATCACCAATTCTTGGTGATCCAAACTCCATCGGATTATGAAGGTAAATGCTTCAAAACCTTAATCGATTGTGGCAGTACACATTCCTTCATTTCACCGACATGTGCAAAAAGACTAGGAATAGCCACAATAGATGCACCTACTTTACTTGTGGAATTGACAAATGGTCGTGAGGTCTCTTGTACCAGGCAAACTGCTAAGGTGAAATTCCTACTAGGTGGAAAGTCAACTTCGGTGAGAATCGGGGTAATGAACCTAGGTGTCCACGAATGTTTGCTCGAAATGGATTGGCTAATACCCAATGATGCCCACATCCACTGTGGAAAGGGCCAAGTCTCCTTCCGAAATTCTAAAGGGGATCTAGTTACAACTCAAGGAGGGGTTGGTAAGCCAAAAATTTAGCTAGCAAAAGCAACATGGATAATAAAAGGAGTTAGAAAGAGTCTACATGTCTATCTGATTAAACTAAATAAGCTAGATTAGAATTAGGAATCTGGGGAAGAACCCTCCTGGTTAAAGGAATACGCTGATGTATTTCCTGAGGAGCTGACAGAACTTCCTCCTCAAAGGAAAGTTGACCACGAAATCAAGCCGGTGCCAGGAGCTGCACCAGTCGCAAAGAGACCATATAGGATGTCCATCCCGGAAGCGATTGAACTGAAGGAGAAACTCAAGCAACTGTTAGACCAAGGCTACATCTGTCCTAGTAGTTTGCCATAGGGAGCTCCAGTGCTATTCCAGAAGAAGAAAGATGGAACACTTCGGCTATGCATTGACTACAGAGGGTTGAATCAATCGACCATTAAAAACAAATATCCCATTCCAAGAATAGATGAACTTCTTGACCGTCTTCAAGGTGTGAAGATCTTCTCTAAGATAGATCTCAGGTCTGGATATTATCAAATAAGGATCAAGGAAGAAGATATCCATCAACAGCAAGATCTCTAGCCACAAAGGTATCAATGCCAAACAACCCAATTCTTGAGCTAGCTAGAGAAGAGGCATGTCATGACCCAGTCTATCAGAAATTGCTAAGGGAGATCCCCATCAAAGATCAAGACCCGAAGCTAAAGACAAAGTATCAAGAATTCTCTGTCGGTAGTGATCTTCTCTACTTTAGGACAAGATTATGTATCCCTGCAAGCCAATCTCTCAAGCAGAAGATACTTTGGGAAGCCCATGACTCCCCTTTCTCAGGACATCCTGGCTATGCCAAGACCCTTAATGTGGTCAGGAAGAGCTATTATTGGGATAGGCTCAAGGGTGACGTTCTCAAATATGTCACGGAATGTTTGTCTTGTCAATGCATTAAGGCAGAACATGTCAAAATGCCAAGGAAATTGCAACCTCTTGACATTCCCCAAATGAAATGGGAATTCATTAGTATGGACTTTGTTGTTGGCCTATCCCAAGTTCAGGGAGGATACAACTCTATTATGGTTGTAGTAGATATGCTCATCAAGGTTGCACATCTTATCCCTATCAAGACAAACTATAAAGCCTTAGACATCACAAGACTATTCATCAAGGAGATATTCAAACTGCATGGGTTACCCAGAAGAATCATTAGTGATCGTGACTCTCTCTTCACATCACACTTCTGGAGGGCTATCTTCGAGGCCATTGGGACTCAACTCTGTTTCAGCACAGCTTACCATCCCCAAATCGATGGTCAAATGGAACAAGTCAACCAAGTCATTGAAGATATGCTTAGGGCACTCTGCTATTGCGAACCAAAAAAGTGGATTCAATATTTGCCCCACTGGTTGAGTTTGCCTACAATGCTTCTTACCAACAAAGTATTCAGATGACCCCTTTCCAAGCATTGTATGGGCACGATTGTCATACTCCTTTGAGCTTCTCTGATCCAACCTTGAGGATTGAAGCTTCAAAGCAGATGCTGGAAGACGCGGACTTGAAATGGCAAGACAGATCCTTCATTGAAGGTGATATGGTCTTCATCTGCATAAGCCCTAAAAAGAGTTCACTATCTTTGGGTGAGTACAAGAAGCTGAGTCCAAGGTATTGCCGACCTTATAAGATCACTAAGTGCCTAGGACCTAATGCTTACAGACTACAGCTGCCCACAACCCTAAAAGTTCATAATGTATTCCACATTAGCCTATTGAAAAAGTATTTACCTAATCCAAATCATGTACTTGATGATCAGCAAGTTGTAATGCTTAGCCAAGGAGTCCTTGAGCTATGGCCTAATAAAGTCCTAGATGAGGCATTTGAGGTCGAGAACCTTGAAGGATGCCACCTGGATGGACGAAGATACTCTCAACCAACAATACCCCCAGGTCCTCTCAAGATGAGGACATCTCAATTCCTCTAAGGGGGAGAGAATGTAAGGGGCATAGGAACCCTCCCCTTAAATATTAAAGGAAAAGGAAAAAAAATTCTTTAAAAACTCAAATTTTTTTCTCCTCTTCCCTCTCTCCCCGTCGACAGCCGTCAGGGGGAGGAGAGAGGGATTGGGAGTGGTGGAATGGCAGGAGAGGCATGCACCCTCCAGGTGGAGGGTAGCCATGCCAATTGTCTCCTCCCCTCCCCTATATAAGGGGAGGACTTCTACCCTCCCCAAGCAGAAGATAGAGGAAGGAGGAGGCCACTCGTCCCTCCCAGATCAGAATCAGAGTGCATGGGATTTATGGGAGAAGATTCGGGAGCTCTATGCATAGCAGAATCATGCGTCACATATGTATTGGCTGAAGCAGTTAATGGACATTCGCAAGGAGGGGACCTCCCTTTCATCTCATTTCAATTAGTTTCATGCTATCATGAAGAGTCCGTTGTCACAAGGTATTGAGTTCAAAGAAAACTTGCACCCGTTGTTTCTGCTTGGCACCTTGCCGAAATCATGGGATGTCTTCCGGTACTGCCATATGCATGAACAAGCTTGATGGGCTGAAAATCAAAGATGTTGAGAGTGCTTTATTGACTGAGGAAATCAACAGGAGAAACAATGATGCTTTCCGCTCTTCACATGCATTGACCATTAGAGGTGGCAGACATGGCAAGTATGATAATGATCATAAGGGCAGGGACTCTCAGAAGTCCAGGTCCAAGTCCAGGTCGTAGTAAGTCCCGTGGACGGAAGTCTGATCTTACCTATCATTATTGTGGGAAAGCAAGACATATTAGGCCGCAATGCCATAAAATGTGCAATGATAAGCGCAAGGAAAAGGAAAAAGAAAAAGTGCAAGAAAAGTCTTCTAAGCATAGTATTGTACCTGCAAAGTCTGCAAAGTCGAGTGTGAAGATAGAAGAGGTTAATGTCATGCAGGCCACTGATTCAGATGATGATTATATACTTGCAACTTCTTCGTGTGATGCCTTACAGGCTTCTGAGATACATTCTATGTATGCGCAGTGCTGGTTCTTGGATTCGGGTGTGTCCTTTCATGTGACACCTTATAGAGATTGGTTTCATACCTATCGTACCATGTTTGGTTCTATGTGTCTTGGTGATGACATGTCTATTGACATTGTGGGCACTCGAGATATTAGGCTGCAGTTTCCTTCTGGCAGTTCTTTTGTTTTGCATGATGTACGCCATATACTTTCATTGACTCACAGCCTTATGTCAACTGGACAGCTTGGTGATGCAGGGTATTTTGTGTCTTTTGAGACTCTGCATGGAAGATTACTCGTGGCAAGATTGTGCTTGCAAGAGGTACCAAGTCTAGCAGCCTCTATCCCTTACTTGTATATGGAGATACATTGGATCATGTTTTATCTGTGGGTTCTATTCCCCATGTATCCCTTTGGCATGCTCGTTTGGGACATATGTCTCTTAAAGGAATGAAAATGCTCCATGCTTTGCAATATCTTCCGCCTTTTGACTCTTCGCATTTTGATTCTTGTGACCATTGTTTATATGGCAAGCAAACTAAAAATATGCATAAAAAGTCTGGTAAGAAACGCATGGGTGAGCCCTTGGCTCTTGTGCACTCAGATGTATGTGGGCCCATGCCCTGTCAGTCACTTGGTGGGGCAAAGTACTTTGTTACTTTCATAGATGATTACTCACGTAAGGTTTGGGCTTATCCCATAAAGAGAAAATCCAATGTCTTAGACACATTTCAGCATTGGCTTGCATTGGCAAAAAACCAATCTAGGAAAAGGTTAAAATGCCTAAGGTTAGATAATGGGGGTGAGTATGTATCACGTGATTTTGAGCAGTTTTGTGATGAGCGGGGTATTAAGTCCAAGTCCAAGTCAAGCTATGCAACTCCAAGATGGCATGGGGTATTAAGCTTTTTTACATGGGGACTTGCATGATGAGATTTACATGGAGCAACCTAAGGGCTTTGCAAACCCTAGCAGGGAACACCTAGTGTGCAAGCTAAAGAAGAGTCTATATGGCTTGAAGCAAGCACCTAGGGAATGGTACCATAAGTTTGATACATTCATGCAGTCACAGGGCTACAATCGCAATGCTATGGATTCGTGCTTGTACACGAAGAAAGCCCATGACGGTTCTTTACTAATTTTGGTACTCTATATGGATGACATGCTTTTAGCAGGGACAGCTCATGAGGAGCTAGATGCTCCTAAGGCTCAGCTCAAGAAGAGCTTTGAGATAAAAGATCTGGGACATGCCTCTCATATACTTGGTATGCGCATTACGCGCGATAGATCTCAAGGACTACTCTATCTGTCACAAAGGAAGTACATTCATAAAGTCCTTGAATGCTTCCGCATGCAAGATGTTAAGCCTATTGGCTGTCCATTACCTTCTCATGTAAAGCTTTCACAAGCCGATTGTCCGTAGACAGATGAACAAAGGGCCGAGATGGCCAAGTTTCCCTATGCATCAGCCGTGGGCAATCTTATGTATGCCATGATAGCCACTCGTCCAGATATTGCTTTTGCAGTTGGGATTGTGGCATGTTATATGGCTACACCTACCAAGAAACATTGGGATGCCATGAAGGGTATCATGAGGTACCTGAAGGGCACATTAGATATGTGTCTTTGTTATGGCAGCCAGGATACAGGAGTCATGGGGTACACTAAGTGTGATTATGCAGGACATGCAAATAGTAGGAAGTCCACTTCTAGCTATGTGTTCACTTATGCTGGAGGGGCTATCTCTTAGATGTCCAGGGCGCACAAGTGTACGGCCGTTTCTATTACACACGTCCAGTATAATGCAGCCACAAAGGCTTGCAAAGAGGCTATCTGGTTAGGCTGTTTGATTGCTGACTTTGGTATGACAGATGCTATGCCTACACTGAATTCGGATTCCATGAGTGCCATTTAGTTGGCCAAGAATCCGATCTTCTATGCGAAGACAAAACATATTGAGGTGAGGTATCACTTCATTCGCGAGGTCATTAAGGACAAGTCTGTTGAACTTTTCAAGATTTCGATTGAGCAGAATCCTATAGACTTGCTCACAAAGAGCCTCACTACTAAGCGCTTTGCCTTCCTCAAGAGATTGATGGGCATTGGGTGAGATGATGTCCTTTTCCTCATCCTGTTGTACATGTGTACATGTTGTACTGTCTTTTCTTTTTTCTCTCTCACTGGGGCAGATTCCCTTTAAGTGGGAGGTTGGTGGGGGTAAAGGCGCCTCCGCCTAGCCACCCGTGTATTACTACACTGACAGTACCCGCACTACACACTGTGTTCAAAGTCAGAGATAGAGACAAAGAGTTGGAGTAATAGTGTAGAGCATTGTGCTCTCTCTCACTTCCATTATCCATTCTCACACATAACTAAAGTGAATAGTACAACCTAAGGTCTCAAGGACCATTCACACCAAAGATAGCTAAGTCCTAAAACACTGACTTATTCAATGTCTGCATAGTATGGTACAGTTGGACATCCTAAGTGTCGGAGGGTACATTCATAGCTGAAGACAAATAGATAAGCTTGAAGTCTAACACTCCCCCTCAAGCTCAAGACAGCATCTGGACACCAAGTAGCTGTCTAAAAACACTAAACCTATCTTTACCTAGAGACTTGGTAAAGATATCTGCAACCTGCTCATCAGTCTTCACATGCATGAGATCAACTCTACCTACAAGAACCATCTCTCTGATGAAGTGGTAGTGTATCTCTATGTGTTTTGTCCTAGCATGGTATACTAGATTCATAACTAGGAGTACACTACTCAAATTATCACATAACAAGGTCACTGGGGCATCCCCTGTATATCCAAATCAGCCATAAGCTTGAGTAGCCATGCAATCTCACATGCTGCCAATGCAACACCCCTATACTCTACCTCAATACTCGATAAAGCAACCGTAGGCTGCTTCTTGCTGCTCCAACTGATCATGCCGCTACCAAACCCGAAAGCATAGCCACTAGTAGATCTATGGTCGTATGAGCATCCTGCCCAATCTACATCTGTATATCCAATCAGTTTCAAGGGCTTATCTCTGACATAGAATGGCCCATAATCTACATTGGACTTAACATATCTCATAATGTGTCTAACTGCATCCAAATGCGGCTTTCTAGACTTCTGCATAAACTAGCTTATGACCCCTACAGCACAAGTCAGGCCTAGTGATGATCAAGTAAATCAAACTACCAACCATCTGCATGTACATAGTCACATCATCTACTTTAGCCCCAGTGCTCATGTCTAGCTTGATGTTCTGATCAAGAGGTGTATCCAATGGTTTGCATTCAGCCATGCCATACTTCTTCAGCATTTCCATGGCATAGTGCTTCTACATCAGCCATAAACCATTTTCAACTGGAACTACCTCAATGCCCAAGAAATACTTAAGTTCTCCTAGGTCCTTCATGTCAAATTCAAATTTCAGCATCTCTTCATTACATGCTGTATGCCCAAGTCATCATCACCAGTGATTATCAAATCATCAACATATATGACCAGCACTACCAAGCCACTATCAGTCTTTTTCGTAAATAGGTTGTGTTCATCCCTACCAACAGCAAATTCCAAGCTCTGCAAAAGTAGTTATTGATCCTTGCATGCCAGGCTCTTCGAGCCTGCTTCAGCCCGTACAATGTCTTTTTCAGTCTGCATACATAATGCTGAAAATCAAGGTGTACACACCCTTCCGATTGAACCATATAGACATCCTCTGCCAAGTCACCATTAAGAAAGGCATTATTCACGTCCATCTGCTGCAATTTCCAGCCTCTAGCAACAGCCAAAGCAATCATAGTGCGTATGGTTGCCATCTTGGCAATAGGGCTGAACGTTTCCTCATAATCAAGTCCATACTGTTGGGCATACCCCTTAGCAACCAGCCTAGATTTGTACCTTTCAACACTGCCATCCGATTTGCATTTGATCTTGTAGACCCATTTGCAGCCAATGGTCTTTTTCCCTTTAGGCAATGGCACAAGATCCCATGTCTTATTTTCAACCAAGGCATTCATTTCTTCATCCATAGCTGCACACCAGTTCTCATCTTTCACTGCTTCGGCATATGTACCTAGTTCTTTGATCTCCATCACTTTCGTCATGTAAGCATAATGCTTTGCAGAGTAGCCATTGTATGTCAACCTGTCAACAGGATATTTGACTCTCTGCGATCGTCTAGGCTATGGTGCACTGCTCAATTCCCCTCTCTCATGAGGCAGAATGTACTTGCTCTGCCTTGTGCCAGGTGTATAGACAATCGGAATACCAAGTTCACTATCTAAAGTGTCAGCTGACTCATATCCAAAAGTCATTCTACCAGGTGTCATCATACCATATGCATCCTCAGTAGCTTTCTCTTTTCCTTTGCTGTCCAAGACATCATATCTCCCCCTCACTGACATACTGGTGTCAGTGGATGGTGAGCTCCTCAATCTCCCTGTCCATGGGGATACTGTCTGACCACTAGGACCTGTCATAGCAATGCTCTGCTATGAATCAACTGTAGATACATGAATGGAAGGCATATACGATGGCACTGCAGCAGATGATACATACCAAGAGCCCATCTCATTAAAGATAACATCCCTGCTCACCAAAGTCTCCCTGGTAGAGAGATCATAGCATTTGTATGCCTTCTTCTCCTACGAATATCCAATGAAAACACACTTATGCGCTTTTGGATCCAGCTTCTTCCTTTTCTCATTTGGAATGTGCACATAAGCAAGACAACCAAAGACTTTCATGTGACTTACATGTGACTTATAGCCATACAGCTTCTCAAATGGTGTCATCTCATGAATACCTGCTGTTGGATTCCGATTCAAGATATACATGGCTGTCATAACAGCCTCAGCCCAATAATAGAGTGACATCTTCTTCTCATTCATCATGGCACGAGTAGGTTCCATCAAGACCCTATTCTTTCTTCAGCTACCCCATTCTACTAAGGAGTGTAGCTGCAGGTAAGCTACGTGCATATGCCATTTTCAGTCGAAAAATTGTCAAACTCATTTGACACATACTCCCCACCGCTATCCGATCTCAAGCAAGAGATATAGCACTTAAATTCCTTTTCAACCTGCTTTTTAAACTGCTGAAAAACAGCAAACACTTCATCCTTTTTCATCAGAATGTAAACCCAAGTATAGCAATTGTAATCATCAATAAATGTCACATAATACTTTGAACCTGACATAGATGCACTACGGGCTGGTCCCCAAACATCAGAGTGCACTAATTACAATGGACATGTACTCTGCCTTACATGCCTGACAAATGGCAACCTTGACTTCTTACCAAACTGGCAAGCATCGCATACATGACCAATATCTGAGTATTGGAACTTGGGTAAACCTGTAACAAGCTCTTTTTTTTTGCATAATTTGTAGCCTTTGCAAATTCACATGCCCCACTCTCTTGTGCCAAATTTCCAAATATCTGATATACTACCAAAACCATGGGCAAACATAGCTGAATTCAGCTCTGGCAAAGTAGCATCAAGAGTAAACATTTTACCATTCCTGTGACCATGAGCTATTAACTTGCATCCATTGTCAAACTCTTCAATAAAGCAGCCATGCTTATTGAATCTAACCTGCAATTTTTGCTCTGCGATAGACAGTAAGTTCTTCATAATCTATGGAACATGCAGTACATCATGCAAATTTTTCCTTCTACCATCATGAACCACAAGAGGCACTTTGCCTTTATGCTCAATGCTATGATGCATGTCATCACTTGTACATACATAGCCATGTTTTCCAGCCACCATGTCAGTGAACCAATCACCGTGAGGGGTCATGTGGTTTGATGCCCATGAATCAATATACCAAACTGCATCATCAGTGGATTTTTCAGCAACCTTGTCTTTTACATACTGCATGGCAAACAGTCTATCACCTGAAGCATCATCTGTCTGACTAGACATAGCAAAATGTTCATGATGTTTGCCCTTCTAATTGCCCTGCTTCTTCCACCAGTCCTTGGCAATATGCCCATATTTCCCGTAGTAATGACAATCCTTATCCTTATTTGGATTGTCATATGGGCGCTGCTGCTGCTAGGAGCCTCTGCCTCTAGGGCTAGATCTCCCCCTGCCTCTAAAGTTTCCACCACCTCTTACATTTGATACCTGGCTGCTGGTTGTTACCTCCATATGATGCATTCTGCTAGCCTCCTATGCCAGACCCATACCCTCTACCATGGCTGCCACGACCGCGTTGATTAGAATAAAAAATTACAGCCTTGTTTTTAGAACTGATTCACCCTGTAGCCAAGCCAAGTTCAACCTCCTCATGGATAAGCAATGCAACTAGCTCATTGAAATCAGGCATTTCAGCCTGCACAGAGACAGAAGTGCCAAAAGACTTATACTCAGGCCCTAAGCCATTCAAAGTCACAGTAACCATATCTTCATCTTCAACCTGTGAACCAACAGATGCCAACTGATCTGCAATGGTCTTGATCTCCGTGACATAATCCTGTATGGATCTGCTCTTTCTCTCCATGTTGTTGAACTTCTGCTTCAATTGTATCTTTCTGGCACTTGTGGTTGTGCCATAGTACTTGACTAGGATGTCCCAAGCATCCTTAGGAGAGCTGCAATTCATTATCTGCATTACCATGGCATCTGATATACATAGAGACAACCAGTGCAAGACCACCCTGCGAGCTCTTTCTGTCCAAGCTCGATGTAGTCATCTCTCATTAGCTATAGGTCGATCTGGGAGCTCAAGTTCAGCTTTGACTCCAGTCACCAACTCCCAGTATCCTTTACCTATCAATAACTTTTCCATTCTAAACTTCCAGATGGCATAGTTATGGCTGTCCAACTTCTCCCCCACAATCTGGGTAACATTGTCTGTCCTTTCTGCATTTGCCATGTTGTAGACCCTGTCTAGCTACCTGCAAACCAATTCTTCTTAACAGTTCAGTTTCAGCCTGCAACTATTTATGACAGTTTTCAGCACTCTATGTGCTCATACATTCAGTTATTCCAGCTTGAAAAGAGTGGTACATATACCTCTTGACACTTGGCAATCACCTAGGTATTACAGCCTGCATGTACGAATTGCATTCAATGCAAAACCAGAATGTATTTGGGCAACCTACTCATGTACAGACAAGCAGTCTGTAGGCTAAAAATGACAATAACTAGTAGCTCTTTTTGAGCTCAACATAGAGGGTACATTCCCCAAGATCACTTACAGCAATTTAGAGTCATATCTTTGCATATGGGGTTCCAGACATATCAGTCTGACACTGAATGCAACATGAACTGCAAGTACAAAAGCAAGGTACACTTGCTGTAAATTTTAGTCAAGCATAAATAGTCAATGACAGTGTATTTCAGTCCACCAAACTCTTCAAAACATCATAGACATGTACCACCATACATGGGATCCAATACATGAGCCTGACCGCTTCCATGTTGTCCTGTCTTCAAGAGCAATATTAGACAATGCATTCACACTTCATGACCATCCAATAGAGTGTCAAAGCATTTGTTTTTTTATCCAAATTTTAGTTTCCAAGAGCATCCAATGCTCATATCAATCCTCAAACAATTTTGCAGACGTATCCAATGTCATACATGTCATCAAGACCAACAAAAAAAACATGTAATCTTCCAGTGTAGATAAATGCTTGTTATAGACTATGAATGATAGTTTTCAACCCATCAAGAACTCACAAATCTTAATTCTTTTGACACCAAACTTCAGTTTATAATCATGGCATTCAATACATATGTCTTCTTTACATGTACATAAGCTCATGTGATTGTTTTGGACATGTTTGAAGGCTCTAACCTCATCTTTGACATGCATACATCCTGTATATACCATGTATACAGCAAATAGTGAATATTTCTAGACGTACAAATAGTCCTTTCAGCTCATTGATGAGTCCCTGACCAAGTACTGACATGTCCAAGCTTTCAATAACCTCTCAAAGAGCATAGGCAAGCTCTATATTAGTCTATCAATGGTGTAAGTGATAGTTTGTAGACATTTATGATAGCAGCAGAACCAGGTGCAATCATGCAGGCAATAGATCTGATGGCAGTAGCATATGTTGATGATGATGATAAAGATGAGCACTTGGATGTGCTCAAGGGTGCTCCCCAAAGCTCCCATAGAAGCCTCAAACACTAACATGAAGCATAGACTCCATCTGACCAAAATGCATACCTTGTTATTCTTGCATAGACAATGAAAGTCAGTGGCAGTCAGCCCTCTTCACTTCAAGAACCTATGTCTTCACTCCCGAATGCTTCACTCCACATAGCCTAGTCATGGATGCTCTAATACCATGTTCAAAGTCAAAGACAGAGACAGAGAGTTGGAGTAACAGTGTAGAGCAATGTGCTCTCTCTCACTTCCATTATCCATTCTCACACATAACTAAAGTGAATAGTACAACCTAAGGTCTCAAGGACCATTCACACCAAAGACAGCTAAGTTCTAAAACACTGACTTATTCAACGTCTGCATAGTGTGGTACAGCTGGACATCCTAAGTGTCGGGTACAGTCATAACTGAAGATAGATAGATGAGCTTGAAGTCACACATTGTAGGTCTGACCACACATTGTGGTTGTTGGAGTTCCCACTTTTGAGTCTCTCTCTCTCTCTTGGCTCTTGCTCTCCATCCGCTAACAGCTCTCACCGCCAAGCTTCTTCCTCCTAGGTTCCACTTCCCTTTCATGTTCACCACAACAATATATCTCTTTGGTAACTGAGAAAAATCACATGTATACAAAACTCCACATGCATAATCATATTTATCAAACCTAACCTAATGTACTCTCACAAATAGAGATTCATTTTATAGATCTCTTTCACATCAAATAAACATGTATTTATCCTTATCCCATAGCTATAGTATTCATTTGATCTCTTATGACTATACATTAGTGGATCTCTCAAGCCTATTACCAATCCTAAGTGCCACTCATAAAATAACTCCAAGCTTGCCAAAGGATTTTGTAGACAAATCTCTCTTGTAGATATTAATAGATCTTTATATAACTACATTGCTTATCTAGCTGGCAAAGAGTCCACCTCTTGCCCAATCTTATGGTCTTGAGTTCTATGGATGCCTTGGTTCAAGTTGCAATCTTAGCAAAGTTTGAGCTTCGGGCTCCTCATACACATGGTCCCTTGTGGGTAGTTCTTGCTAGGCAAAGGGTGGAAACCCCAATTTTATATAGCCCTAATGCAGCAATGGATTGTCCTAAAGCATGGTCAATGCAAGCTAGCTTTGCATTACAAGTTTTGTGAGTAGTCATTATCTTTTTCTTACTTGAGAAGTCCTAAGCCTAATAGTGACAAGAATATTCCTATAGTGCACTATTCATCCATGAATGTGTGTGTTAGGAGTAGAAACCTAAGGCTTCGTGCTATGTAGGTGTGTCTAAGACTATGTGTAGCTAGTGAGGTGGTTCTCTGTGGTGCAAGTGTATTGCTTAGTCCAAATAGGTCATCAAGAGGGTTTGTCTAACAAGGAGAAGTTTGAGGCAAAGATGGGTCATACACTTCCTGTACGCAGATGAGCAAGGGTTTTCTAAAAGATGCAAGTGATGACCTGGTACTACCTTAGTGTGGGTGTGTGCTCACGATTCTTCTCCTAGTTGACCTACTTGCATGAATCCTTACTAAAATCCTAATCTAGATGGAATTCATGTGAGGCTAATCTAAGGGACATGTCTATGCCTTGTGCATGATGAGACACTATGAGAATGTGTTGTGTACAAAGTGTACATGTATTCCAAAGTGTTGTGCTAGGGAACAATCCTATATGGGTGCTATGTGGGTTTGTGAATGTGCCCTATAATGTTTCTAACATGCTCCCTTCCTAGTGCCTAATCATACATGAATTCCTAAAATCATAGGTAAGTATGTGTGTACGTTCATACACTAGTGCCTTACTACATGTGTGTGTTCCTATGCTAGTACCTAAGAGTGTGTGTAGTCCTAAAATTGTGCCTAAGTGTTCACGTGTGTTTCTATATGAGTGCCTAAAAGTCCTTGTGTATGTGCAAGCTTGTGATTAAGTGGGTGTGTGCCATTATATGCTAGTTACTAAGTGTGTGTGGTGTGTGGTGTGTGTGGTGTCTTATGTGACTACACTAATGACTAAGTGTTTTTGTGTGTGTCTGTGTGAGATACAAAAATAGTGCATTGTGCCTAAGTGTGCATGCAATGAGTGTGTTGCATCTACAATGCTTTATGTATTTATGCTTGTGACTTAGTATCTATGTTGTGTGTGTATTGTGACTTAGCATGTATTATGTGTAGCATGGGTGTCACAAGGACATCAAGTTTTGATATCCTTAGCATTTGATTAAAGAGTTAATCAAAAGTGCAAATGTGACTTGCACATGTGAGATGCAGGTTAGTTATTTCACAATATGGGACTTAAGACCCCAGGTTATTAATTGGTGCCAAATGTAAAAGTTATAATAAGTAATGCCTAATAGGTGCTAGGTCTTACTCGATGTTAGATTTTATCCTAGACTAATTCATTGGCCATCAATGGCAATAGTAACATTAAAGACTGGGCATTGATTAATTAATGCCATTCTAGGGGCTAATAACTATTCAAGGACACTTGAGAGACAAATTGGCTTGCCAATTCAATCATTGGCTATTGGAAAAAAAAATTGATCAAGAAATAATTATTAAAGCCATAGTACTTTGGTGGTGGCAAAATTTTTCATGCTATGGTGGGTCAAGGACGGCATAGGAAATGTATGGCACAACCCCTTATAGTATACAACAACCAATGCATGGTGTGCAAGGCCCAATGTATCTAGGTATGGCTAGTAGTATGCATAACAACCTGTATGGCAACATTGTCATGGTGTGTGGGGTATAAAATGGCATGTACAATAATGCGTCCGCACCCCTTAGTGCTTATGGGGCTCAAGGAATGAGTGTTGGTCATGTAAATCTTTCTCATGGTGTTGATCATGATGCAAATATAGAAAATGCACCCTTTTTACAACATCCAATGTATGATAGCTTGACTCCCAAAAGGGTAGCAAAAGAATATGATGAGGGTGGAAAAGGTTAGAAATTTTAGTCCTTTAGTGGTACACAAGATAGTGAAAGCTTTCCTTTTTATTTAGTAGTTTGATGCAGCCTATTTGGGAGAAAACTCCACCATATCCTCCAAGATTCAGAAGGTGACCACTTTCTTGAAGGGGAATGCATTGCAGTGCTACGCTCTTAATGCAAGGTAGATCACCGTCAACATGGTAATAGCCCAAGCAAAATGTTTGCATCGAATTGGTTTACTAATACATTTGAGGTGGACATTATGATAGCTTATGCAACGAAATGTAAAAATCTAGAGCAATAAATAAGAAGTTTTGGGATACCTTGCTACCAGTTACTTCTTATCATCTAGTTCCTCTTCATAAGCAAGTGGAAAAGTTTGCATGTGGATTGCCAAAAGGAGTTAGGGATTTTTGCATTAAATCCATCACATCTAGCATGTCTCAACTTATAGAAATAGCTACTATAGCTAATGCTTTGCTATGTGGGAAAGATTCAATCTTCTAAGATAGTGGTGAGAAGGTAAACAATAAGTTTTGAAAGGCTGAGAAAAGGGGTAGATCTAGAAATCAAGCTCAAAAGAGGTCAAAACAACAAGGAAAGGGCTGGAAAATAGTTGCACAATGTAGGAAACTAATGATTGCAAATAAATTCTTTGTTTGTGAACGGGAGGGTTACATGGCTAAGGACTATCCTAGTTAGCAACAAGCTGAAAACTCAAAACATCAAGTAGATCCCAAAGGAAATAAGCATTTAATCTTCTTTGATAATGGGGCACAATGCAACTTTATCTCCAAGGACATGGCAAACCATCTAGGCATTAGAGAGGGTGATATGGAACCCATGGGGGAAATTGATATGTGATGCAAGGGCCATGTAGAGCCTATCACACTAGTCATTAGGAAGCTTTGCTTGCACATCTAGGGATATGTGGATTAGTGAAGAGTTTTTCAATGCTCTTCTTAAGACTTGTGACATCTTACTTGGTATGCCTTGGTGCCATCACATGCATGTAGTGATTGATTCATACGCTAAAGCGATCACTATTTAGCATAGAGGCAAGTCCCATACCTTGGATGTAAAGCAATGAAAATTTACCTTTTAGAGTACTTCATTTTCACTCGGAATAAGGTTGATGAAGAAAATATTGGGAGCATATCTAAGTTAGAAAAGAATTACATGTCATTTCTAAAAGTATATGCTAATTGCTTTTCTCAGTCATTATTGGGGCAACTACCACTTGAAATGCCAAAAGATCATGGCATAGGTCTTCGCCCTGGAATTGGCACTCCTAATAGGACACCCTATAGGATAAGTGCAAACTAGTGGTGGCAAGAGATAATGAGCTATTGGAAAAAGGGTTGATCTAGCCGACTTGCCTCCTTTTTATTCTCAAAAGTTTTTGGTTTAGAAAAAGGATGGATCATAACATATGTGCACTAACTATCATGCCTTGAATAAAGTCATGATAAAAATTTACTTTTTGATCCCTCAAATCAATGATGTTATGGATAGATTATAGTGGATAGCCATATTTAGTTGTATAGATATCAAAAGTGGGTGTATTCTCGGAATCAAATTAGACCAACGGATGTGCCTAAGACAGCTTTCAGGACATCTTTTGGATTCTATGAGTTTCTTTGCATGCCTTTTGGACTATGAATACTCCTGTCACATTTAATTGATGATGGATCGCAACTTTAGGCCACATAGTGGATTTGTGGACACTTTATTTAATGACAGAATTGTCTAATCAAAGAATGAGGTAGAGCATAGAATGCATCTGGATATTATGTTTAATGAGTTGCTTAAGTACTGGCTGGTTAGGCCATATATGGGATTTGTGGGTGTTGTTCACTCTTCTCTCTCCTCTCTCCTCTCTTTGTTTTTTTCCCTCTTTCCTCACATCCAAATTGAGTTCTAAATGCAGTTCTGAAAATATCAGATGTGTTCAGTCGTACTTGATGGTATCCAGATTTAAGATCTATTTTACCGAATATTGTAGCCCCTTGTAGTTTATCCATGAGGTTGTCTACCCTAGGGATAGAATATCTATTATTGACAATGATCTTATTTAGGGCACGATAATCAATGCACATTCTATAGGTATTATTATTTTTTTAACTAATAGGACAGGTGCACCAAATGGAGAACTACTGGGCCTAATGAGTCCTCGGGTTAACAATTCTTCAACTTGAGTTTGAATTTCTTTCTGTTCAATTTGATTATGTTGATAAGGTGCTTTACATGGTGGTTGTGAACTTGGAATTAAGTCTGTTTTATGATCTTCAAGATATGTGAGTGGTAAATCAAGTGGTAAGTCAATAGCAAAACAATCTTTAAATTGTGAAAGAAATTGTGCATGCCTAGGATGCATCTTATTTTCCTTAACTTCAATTTCATTCACCCATATTAAGTAGGATTTGCTACCTTTTCTTAATGCACGTTTAGCCTGTGTATGAGTAAGAAATGGAAAATTATCAAAAGTGTGCATACCATGCATTTTGATTTGTTTCCCATTAGAATGAATCTTCATTGAATGCATGGAATAATCTATATCGGATTATATTGATGACACCAAGGCATTCCTAAGATAATGTCACTAGATTGCAAAAGCACAACTAAGAAATTTCTACCTTCAGCGTAATCACCAATTTTAATTTCTAAGTCATGCACTTCTTGTGTTCCATTGTATCTAGTGCCTAAGAATGTAGTCTTGATGCGGTAATGAGTGGAAACAGTATGTAAATTCAATTCTTTGACCAATTTTGCAGAAATAAAATCATGTGTGCTCCCATCATCATGTAAAATTGTCTTTTCTTTACCATGCACATGACATTTCATCGTTAATAAAGAATGGGAATTTGGTATACCTGGTAAAGTATCTAAAGCAGTGCTGATATCGTCATCGTCTTCCGTGAAATCTGGCATTTCTTCATGGTCTTCATCTTCAGTCACTCCTAAGTAGTTGATGTGAACAATTGGCTTTTTGGATTGACAATTCACTGCTAGATGTTTAGGTTGATGGCATTTATAGCAGACTATGGATTTGGCCTTACAGACATTATTGGTAATAGCGGAAAGTTTAGGAATGTTGGGATTTGGCTGAAAAGATGGCTTAGGATTTGGATTTGTGTTTGATGGTAAAGCAGGGGGTCGTGTCCAAGATTTACGGAATAAAGATGGAACAAAGCAGTTTTGATTGAATCTTCAAAAGTTAGAATTGAATTCTTTTGTACCAAAGTTACCATTGTTTGAGAATTGTTGTGGTCGCTCTCTCGTCCTCGAATTTTGTCTTCAGCATCATGGGCCAAGGAAATCGCATCCTCGAGAGTCGTTGGCTTGAACATGTTCACTTCTGCATAGAAGTGACCAAGCAAACCAAACATAAACTTGCGCTTATGGGTCGCCTCAAGTACATCTTCGAGCATTCGAAGTTGCAATAAAGCATTCCAGAAACGCTCGGTATATTGTGAAATAGGCTCACGATATCTTTATTGCAGAAGATCCCATTGTTTGATTGCTTTTTCATGGAATTGAGGTGGAAGAAAATTTTGCGAAATTTTCTTTTGAAAAGTCTCCCAAGTAGTAGGATAATCAATGCTTTTGCGGACAACAATCCACCATAGCGATGCTCTGTCCACTAAATGATTAGTGACACACTTAATTTTGTATTTTTCAGCATACTATTCTTCATGGAAATAATCATCAAATTGACTGATAAAAGTAAGTACAATCTTTCCATCATGTGACCCATTGAAAGTACGAAATTAGAAATTTCTTTTACTTATCTTGGCTTCTTTTCGAATAGATTGTGCTTCAAGTGTCGCATCAATCATGCGTCGTATAACATCTTCAGGTTATGGCCCATCTTGATCAGTAGTAGATCATTGAAGACTGGCCAATTGAGCTTGCAAAGTTTGGCGTGCTCTTCATTCCTCTTGAAGCTACATCATAATTAGGTCCAACGCTCCATCGTTGGTTTCGATAAATCACCTTCGGCCATAAAATCTTCCATATTTTTATCAGTCATCCTGCAAAATTCAAACAACCTCACACACTCGAAATCCTGTTAGCGGAATGAGCGTAGCTAAAAGTCGGGTTTACAAGGCTTGCTCTCTTTTTTTTAATGGCTTTTTAGCAATCTTTCTTCTTTGCAGTTACGAAAATTGATGTTGGTCTTCTTCCAAGCATATACTTCGTCAGTGTAGACTGCGTATAGCAATCTATTTGCTGGAATTTGGCTCTATCAGAGTGCAGGCACGAACAAGGGCTTGCAAAGAGGTTGAAAGGAGTTCGAGAGTGATTGTGTGTGAACTGCTTCTATGGAAGGGATTCAAAAGGTAAGGTTTTTGAATCAAGCTTAGCCTTAAGCTTAAGCTTTATATTAAAAAGCTTAATGAATCTAGAAATTCGTTCTAAGATGCTGGTATGTTCTCGCCGCCTTCGTCGTTGTGCAGTACGTGATGCCACCGCCGATTGATAAAATTTGAAAAGCTTAAGCTTTTCTTAAGCTTTTTAAACTTATTAAGCTTCAACTAATTGAAATTGGCTCATATTTTCTTTTGAGAGTAAACAACTTGATGAAGGAGCTTGGGAAGTGGTCCTTCACTACCAGAGAGTGGTCCTTCGCAATCCGACAACGTAGCAAGGGGTTCTTGTTAGGGGTAAAGGCGACTCTACCTAGCCGCCCATGTATTACTACACTGACAGTCATTGCCACTACACACTGCAAGTGGCAAGCGCCCGTTCACCATCACTTTATTCTTTATTCTTTTAGTGACAATTTGAATAAAGGAAGGCCCAGTCACACATTGTGACTGTTGGAGTTCCCATTTCTCGTCTCTCCCTTTCTTGCTCTTGCTCCCCCGCCATAGCTCTCAAGTCCAACCTTCGATCCGTCGCTCCCTTTCAACTAGTATCAGAGCTTTGCTTTCCGACTCTTGAGCTTGGTTCGTGGCATTCTTAGCATCCCATCTACTCCCTACTTGCATTGGGTCTCCTTCACGGCAACCATATCCGACTCCTTCAAGCACCCGTCACTCCCCGGCTTCCCGAGTACCTTCCCGGCATTGTTGGGCACCTTCAAGGCATTACATCAAAGGTATTTGATCATTTTCTTCATGGTTTACTTCAGTTCTCAGGTCTCACAGGCTGTAAACAAGATTGGAGCAGCCACCATTGAAGCTCCCTTGCTTCATATCTCACTTGCCTCTAAACAAGACTCGTTGGAGCTTGTTTGAGGCCTTCCTTAGCTTTAATCGGACCCCTCCAAAGTTTGGCAACCATTTTTTGTAGCCCCAGGACCAGAATTTATAGTTGGCACAATCAGGCATCCCTCCCATATGTGTCTTTAGCATTGACAATCACAACAGCAGCTCTCCCCCTCCATTGGCACTTGTAAAGGCTCCATTTCGGGCATATGAACATGCTTTGATGCTTAGTTTTGATGGTTGATGTGTTGGCATAGCATTTGGACTGATTTAACACTGTTTTGGGACTATCATAACAGTCCACAAGCAATTTATGATAGTGTTACACTGACATTTGATGCTACAGCTTGTTTGGCATTGTCATTTGATGCCCGGTTGGTCCCGTTTGATGCCCAGATGTTAGGGGAATGTATGCCTATTTTTTGGCAACCATTTGGAGCTGATTTTGGTGCTAAAATTCTCAGTTTTGAACAGTAAATCACTGCTATACATAGTTGGGCTGAAGTCATTTTACTCATGTATACTTATGCCTATGCTTTTCGGGCTATGTTTCGGGCATATATGGTGATGTATTGACACTTGGGGCTCGACATAGAGCTTGGTTTTGATTCGGGATGGTTGGTTGAGCTTGAGCTTGCTTTGCAAAGCATTTGGATGCTCCGTCTTGGATGTACTTATGGCATGTATGTTGCTTATGTCTGACCGGTCTTGACATGATTAGCCTATGCCATTACTACATGCTAGTTACATTGTTTGGAGCCTATTGCTACTGGAGCTCAGTCTTGGCTTAACCTTGGATTCTCGAATCTTACTTGAGCTATTTATTGGCTTGCCAGAGTTGTATCTTGGGATGTACTTGATGTCTTACATGCTTATGGATGCTACATACGGATGCTCTACTTCCTACATGTTCGGGATGTACTATTGATGTATTGTCTTGGACTTATATCATTGGCACTGTGTCTTGCCTTGGCTTGAGCTCTTGAGCTCGTACATATGGCTTTTGTGCCAGTGAGAGCATTCTTGAATGCTTATCAGACATTGAGCAGGTGGTACTTTTATGCATTGAGCTGTTACATGCTATTGAGCAGTTAGACACTTGAGACTTTGGGACTTCTTACCTTTTGAGATGATACATCATATGTCTTGGTTCACTGTATGCTTATGAGCTAAGTCTCAGTTTTGGATCCGTATCTTTCTGAACTGACACCTACTTGTGTCAAGTTTTGGTAGTGGCAGGAACACTTTCCCCCGTTGCCTGGGGGGTGTACCTACTCAATGGCAGATGTTTGTATGACATACTTGGGTGTTGGATTCATGTTTATCGACCGTCATATTCTTATGCTATGCCTGCATGATGCCGGCTTTGGTCTTGGCAGTATCGGATTGCCTTGGGATTCGATTTTGGCACTGTTAGCTCTCTTTTACTAAAATCTGAAATTTATTACAGCAAGCATATATGTATGGACTGACATGGATTTTTCATGCTGAAACACTCTAAAATGATGTACTTTCACTAGTACTTGGTGGGCAACAGCTTTGGTTCCACTTTCTTTGCCATTTTTCCTCGATTTTGGTGATTTTTTTGTCATTTTCTGCAGTAAACAGCAAGCAATTTTGAACTGTCCTACAATCTTCCAGCCTGCATTATGGCGAGTTTGTCCACTGATCATGCTATTTTCAACATCACTAATCTTGATGGTACAAATTACTCTTATTGGAAGAGCCAGATTTGGTAGGTGTTGGTGCAGAAATCGCACATCAAACCTTTGAGGTTAAGCGGGCATCCGCCTGCAACTATGTCAGATGAAGAATGACTTGAGCTTGATGAGTTATGCAAGTCCACTATTGTATTGTCTCTCACAGGACACGTTCACTATAATGTCTTTGAGGAAGAACAGAGTGCATGGAAGTTGTGGAAAAATATCAAAAATCTCTATGACAAGAAAAGTCCAACGAGTCAGATGTATTGGCTGAAGCAGCTTATGAATCTGTGCATGAAGGAGAATGTGACTATGTCTGCTCACTTGAGCCAATTCCATGCTATACTCAAGAACTTGACTTCGCAGGACATCACTTTTGCAGAGGATGTCACTCCTCTTTTCTTGCTTGGTACTCTTAATGAGTCATGGGATGTATTCCGCTTTGCATTATGTCCCTCTACTACTACCTTGAAATTATCTGATGTTGAGAGTGCTCTTGTACAGGAAGAGGTTAACCGTAAGAATTTGGATGCCTCTCGTGTGTCTCATGCTATGACAATTAGAGGCAGGAATGATGGATATGGAAAGCATGGCAGTGGTAGTGGCCATGGACGGGATTCTCAAAAATCTCGGTCCAAGTCTTGTGGGAAGTCACATAGCATATCCCGTGGCGGGAATGCAGATGTTACTTGTCACCATTGTGGAAAAAAGGGCCATATTAGGCCACAATGCCATGAATTGCGCAATGAAAGGCGCAAAGATAAGAGGAAAGACAAAGTGCAAGATAAGTCTTCTGATCGCAGCATAGTACCTACAAACTCCAGTGTTAAAATTGAAGAGATCAATGTTATGCAACCTGAGAATGTTGATGATGATGATTATATCCTAGCAGCTTCTTCTAGTGCTTCGCAGATGATAGAGATACACTCTATGTATGCACAGTGTTGGCTCTTCGACTCAGGTGCGTCCTTTCATGTGACACCTTGCCGAGAGTGGTTTCATTCATACCGTACTGTTTCGAGTTCTATGTGCTTGGGTGATCACAGCTCTCTTGATATTTTGGGCATAGGTGATGTTAGGCTACAGTTTCCTTCTGGCAGCAGTTTTGTTCTGCAGGATGTACATCATATACTTGCTTTGACACGCAGTCTCATGTCAACTGGATAGCTTGATGACGCAGGATATCGTGTATGTTTTGGAGACTCTATATGGAACATCACTCGTGGCAGACTTGTGATTGCAAGAGGTGCCAAGGCTGGCAGTCTCTACCCCTTGATTGTATTAGCTTCTTCCCTCGATCATGTTTTGTCTGTGGGCTCTATCCCACATGTATCTCTTTGACATGCCCGTTTGGGCCATATGTCTTTGAAGGGAATGAAAATGCTTTCTGGTTTGCAATACTTACCGCCCCTTGATTATGCATGTTTTGATTCATGTGAGCATTGTCTTTATGGCAGGCAGACTAGGTCTATACATAAGAAGTCTGGTAGGCCACGCATGAGTGAGCCCTTGGCATTGGTACATTCGGATGTCTGTGGGCCCATGCCTTGTCAGTCTATGGATGGTGCAAAGTATTTTGTTACGTTCTTAGATGATTTTTCACGAAAAGTTTGGGCTTATCCCATTAAGCTGAAATCCGATGTCTTGGCTGTGTTTCAAAAATGGCTTGCATTGGTTGAGGACCAGTCTGGGTATAGGCTAAAATGCCTAAGGACAAATAATGGGGGTGAGTATGTCTCACGTGCTTTTGAGCAGTTATGTGATGAGAGGGGTATTAAGCGTCAGTTGACTGCCACCTAAAACCCTCCTCCCCAAAATGGTTTGGCTAAGCGGATGAATAGAACCATCCAGGAGCATGTATGCAGTATGCTTAGCCATGCATGCCTACCACAGAGCTTTTGGGCTGAGGAAGTTAGTATAGCTGTGCATGTCATAAATAGATCACCCTCTAGTGGTTTAGATTTCCAGGTTGCAAAGGAGGTATGGACTAGAAAACCTCCCTCTTATGTGCATCTCCATGTCTTTGGATGTGAGGCATTTTGCCATGTGCCCAGGGATAAGAGAAGTAAGCTGGATCCCAAGAGTGTCAAATCCATTTTCCTTGGTTATGGGGATGCAAGCGAGATGGGTTACTGTCTCTGGGATCCGCACGTGCAGAAATTTATCCGCAATCATGATGTAGTCTTCCATGAAGAAAAAATGCATAGGCAGCCTGAGAGAGTTGTTGAGATCCGCAGGGTCATATTTAGGAGTGGAGAGCTCCCGCATAGCCAGTTGGATAGCCTACAGTTGCAGTAGATGCTCATGGTCAGGGTGTTGGACAGGCAGCTGGGCAGGTAGCAAAGCCTACCGTGAGACGGTCTACTAGAGACAGATGTCCACCTGATAGATTTCAGCCCTCAATGCATTATGTCTTGGTTACAAATGCAGGAGAACCTTTCACCTATGATGAGCCTATGCACAGGGGTGACAGTCACTCCTGGGAGAGGGCTATGCAGCCTGAGATAGACTCTTTGCATAAGAATGACACTTGGAATTTGGTTTCCTTGCCTAGGGGCAAGAAGGTTTTGCCATGCAACTGGGTGTACAAGCTAAAAAGTACCCCTGGACACCCCAAGCCGGCATACAAGGCTAGATTGGTAACAAAGGGTTTTAAGCAGGAGCATGGTGTGGACTTTGACGAGGTCTTTTCTCCTGTGGTTAAGATGACCACCCTGTGCTTAGTCTTGGCTTTGGTTGCTCAACTTGACTTGGATTTATACCAGATGGATGTCAAGACGGATTTCTTACATGGGGACTTGCATGATGAGATTTATATGGAGCAGCCTAGGGGCTTTGCAGAACCTGGCAGGCAGCACCAAGTGTGCAAATTGAAAAAAAGTTTTTATGGCTTGAAACAGGCACCTAGGGAGTGGTATCATAAGTTTGATGCCTTTATGCAGTCGCAGGGCTACAGTGGGAGTACTATGGATCCGTGTCTTTACATGAAGAAAGCCCGTGATGGTTCTTTATTGATTTTGGTACTCTATGTGGATGATATGCTGATAGCAGGGAAAGCTCATGATGAGCTAGATGCTCTTAAGGCTCAGCTCAAAAAAAACTTTGAGATGAAAGATCTGGGACAGGCCGCTCACATACTTGGTATGCGCATTAGATGCGACAGGCATCAGGGACTCCTCTACTTGTCACAGAGGGAGTACATTCATAAAGTCCTTAAGTGCTTCCACATGCAGAACGTAAAGCCTATTGGTTGTCCATTGCCTTCTTATGTGAAGGTATCACAGGCTGATTATCCGCATACAAATGAGCAGAGGGCCGAGATGGCCAAGATTCCCTATGCATCCGCAGTGGGCAGTCTTATGTATGCGATCATATCCACTCATCCAGATATTGCCTTTGCAGTTGGTGTTGTGGCACGCTATATGGCTACACTTGGCAAGAAGCATTGGGATGCCGTGAAGGGTATCATTAGGTACCTGAAGGGCACTGCAGATATGTGCATATGCTATGGTAGCCAAGATACAGGAGTCGTGGGGTACACTGACTCTGATTATACAGGACATGCAGATAGTAGGAAGTCCACTTCCGGCTATGTATTCACCTATGGTGGAGGTGTTGTTTCTTGGATGTCCAGGGTGCAGAAATACACGGCCCTTTCTACTACAAAGGCCGAGTATGTTGCAGCCATTGAGGCTTGCAAGGAGGCCATTTGGTTGGGTCGTTTAGTTGCTGACCTTGGTATTGATGCTATCCCTACACTGCATTCGGATTCTATGAGTGCTATTCAGCTAGCCGAATCCGATCTTCCATGCGAAGATGAAACACATTGAGGTGAGGTATCACTTCATACGTGGGGTCGTTGAGGACAAGTCTGTTGATCTTGTCAAGATCTCGACTAACCAGAATCCTATAGATCTGCTCACGAAAAGCCTCTCTACAGAGCGCTTTGCCTTCCTGAGAAGGTTGATAGGCGTGGGATGAGATGACGTCTTTTCTCATCCTATTGTACATGTGTACATGTTGTACTGTCTTTTTTCTTTTTCTTTTCACTCCTCACTGGGACAGATTTGCCTTTAAGTGGGAGGTTGTTGGGGGTAAAGGGGCCTCTGTTTAGTCGCATGTGTATTACTACACTGACAGTCACCGCTAACTGCACACTGCAGGTGGTGGGTGCCCATCACCGTCACTTTATTCTTTATTCTTTTAGTGACAATTTGAATAAAGGAAGGCCCAGTCACACATTGTGACTGTTGGAGTTCCCATTTCTAGTCTCTCCCTTTCTTGCTCTTGCTCCCCTGCCATAGCTCTCGAGTCCAACCTTCGATCCATCGCTCCCTTTCAGTTCTTCACTGCCAAGAACACGCTGGTATTAACGGATCGTCGCAAGACTGACTATAGAGCTCGATCATTCCAGGAGCTTCGCCTTCGCGTGAGCTGGTAAGCGATTGGAAGCCCTCAATCTCAGCTTTGCTCTGATACCATTGGTGCGCAAATCGGATGTCATATATGTATGTAGCGAACGTCAGAAGGTCCCCAAGAACAAAGAACTCTACTTTAAGCTCAAAATCCAAGAGAATAGACTTGCACGACATAAAGCAAAAAGACCAATTGGGTACAATCTCCCCCCATGCCTTGTGTGAGTGCTCCACAAAGCATGTATTTAATATTTTATTCATCTCCAAGCTCAAAAATAGCCCAATTTTACAATTAGCATGCTTTAGCTTTTGTGTTTGCTTTTGTCCAAATAAAGAATAAAGCGATTGGGCGGCCCAAGTGTTGGGTTGTGTCCAAATACAATGACCAATAATGAATATTTAAACTGTGTGCCCATGTGCATACAAAATAATAAATATATGTCAAGTGCTTCAATAAATAAGTACGTCAAAATAAATATTGGTGCCACGCCTAAGACGCGCGCCCATCAAAAATTATAATTTCTTCTAAATAGCTTGAATGCTTGCTATCGCCCAGTGCTTGCCAGCGCCACTACCGCCTGCTCTACACATCAATTGAAGCATTCACAATTGTTAAAAAATAATAAAATTAAACTGACAAAAGTGAATACCTAGCAGTCTTCAGCTACTAAATAAATAAATAGGCTAGAACTCTATCCTAACCTTAATTTAATATGAGTGCACACTCTAAACTCATAAACGTCCATTAATTTAAATATGTATTTTGCAGAATCACCCGCTATGGAATCACCCACTTGCACATTAAATTAACGTGACACCCGAAAAGGACAAGCATCCCCATCAACTTTTCGCACAAAGAATCCACCTTGTGTACAAGCCCCGGCAAATAAATATAATTTTATGGAATCCACTGCAAAACCTCACAGAATCCGCCGTGGAATATGCCTCCTGGCATCAGGAACAAAGGCCAATTTAGCCAATTGCCCATCTTACTCACTACAATCCCAATGTGAGAAAAACGGAAGAGAAACGCACACTCAGAAAAAAATCTGAAGACATGAAGTGCAGGAAAAATCCTTAAATGTAAAAGGAAGCACACAATAATAAGCACACCATAATATGCTAGTAAGAAAAACATTGGGCTCATTGTAATTCATTTTGTAAAAGAGTAATGTGCTCTCTCTAGTGCAAATTATAAAGAATGAGAGACGCAGGTTGAGGTCTATGCTAATAGGAACGAGAAGAAAAGAGAAGAGGAAGGGATAAAGGCCAAACCAAAAAGAGGGAAGAATGCCCAAGGAAGGGATAAGGATATGTATATAAGTCAAGAAATGAATAAAGAAGGTCATTCTTGTGTGTGGCCAAACTTTCTCTCTTCTTGTTTCTTGCTCTTACTTCCTTCTTGTGCATGAGAGAGGGAGAGAGTGTGTGGGCAAGAGTCACAAACCATGTAGAAGCTCTTATTCTCCTCTCTTCATCTTTATCTTCTTCTCTTCCCTCCTCTTGCATGCATGGTTATGAAAGTCGAATCTTGGAGCTCAGAGATGGAGTTTGCTTGAGGTTGCATCTTGAATTGTGGAGCCATCGATGGATTTGTGGAAGGATGTTCTCGATCGAATTCGAATGTAAGCTCACTACATTGGTGTGTGAAGAGTGCACATGGTTATGTGAGAGGTAGCCATAGCTCTCACCTTGAAATGCTTGAAGCGATAAGCAATCCATGGGTCTTAGTGGTTTTCTCGCGAGGGCAATCACATTTTGGTTCCATTACCGAGACCAACAGATTCAGCTTAACTACTTGCAAACTCCAAATCAAGTGACAAAGTAAGAATTCATCTCCAAAACGACAATTGGTTTTAGGTAGGAAGCATGAGAGTTCAAGGTTATTCAATCTCTTTTGTAGGTTAGTTTAGGTTTAGGAAGCTTTTTGTGCATTGGTTAGAGTAGGGGTTGTGTAGATCAAATTTGAGGCATTAAGGTGTGGAAAATAGGGAAAAAGAAGGAAAAGATAAATCTTTGGATAACCAAGAAAAAGGAGAATAGGGGAGAAAGGAAATATTTTTATGTCCATGGAGGAAAATAGAGTGTGAGGGGAGAAAGAGAGAACACAAAAGATGAAAAAAAAAGAAAAGAGAGAGCTCATTTGCATTCAGTGAGATTGAGAGAGAGACACGGAGTGATAGGTCTATATGCAACAACATCTACAATCCTTATCATTGACACATTCAGCCTTCCAAGTATGTCCTGAACCCTTATTGCTAATTACTACATTGTTTTGGGATCCTATGTGCATTAAAGTAGTGAGCATGAAGCATGTTAACCCCAAGTCGAGATGGGGGAAAAAGGAAGGAAAAAGCAAAAAAAAAAACACGGAAAAAGAGCAAAGACATGTAGCTGACCTCCAAAGCTAAGCCGGGGCAAAAAGCACAATTTTAAATGAAAGGCGCCTCAAAAAACTTGGAAAACTCTTGTAAAAGAGTGCCAGGCTCCCTCCTATGTCAATTGTAAAATATTAGACGGGTGTAGACTAGAGGCATAAGGCTAGAAGAGGGAAATGGAAAAAGGACCTTACCTTGTGGCCCGTCATGTAAAAAAGAGATGGGTACCCATGGGATTTAGGGTTTTGTATATAAAGTTCAAAAAATGAATGGAAGCTCATTCTTTGGTGTGTGGCTAACAAGAGCTCTCTTCTTCTTCTCTTCTTCTCATCTTCTTGCTTGTGTGTGCTCTTGAGAGAGGGAGTGTGAGAGTGTGAGGGAGGGAGTGTGTGAGAGTGAGGGATCAAGAGAGTGAAGCTCTTCACCGTCTCCTCTTCTCTTCTTCTCTTCTCTTCTCTTTTCTCGCGCGCGCGGCTATGAAGGATGGAGCTTGGAGATGGAGGAGGCTTGAGGATGCTTGAGCTCGCATCTAGGATCGTGGAGCTACTGGGGTGTGTGAGAGAGGAGGCAACTCGTATCGGCATCAAGATAAGCTCACTACACTCATAGGATCGACGGCGCGTCGGCTAGGTGAGAGATAGCCATTAGAGCTCTCTTGAAACACTTGAAGCAATAAGTGGTCCGTGGGTCTTGGCGGTTGAGCGTGAGCTCCCACTACATTTTGGTTCCGTTGCCGGGACGAACGGATTCAAGATTGAGCACTTGGGCACCTCATATCGAGCATCGAAGTAAGGGATTCATCCCTGAAATGGAGCTTGAGATAGCTAAGAAGTTTGGGTGTTTTTTATCTTCAAAACAAGTAAGTATTTTGGGATATTTTGTTTGTTTGATGATTGGGAAACATGGAGAAATTATTTCAGTTTTTTGCTTTCGATTCTTGTTGCATTTAGCGTAGGTTAGAATTAGGAAATCGCACCGGAGAAGGGTAGGGTTTACTGTTGCAAAACAGGGCAAAACAGGGCAAAAATCGTGCAAAAAAATGGTAGAAAGCTCACTTGTGATGCCTAAGATCAGCAAGTGAGTGATTGGGGGCATCAACACCATACTCGGGAAGGGGTATAAGAGCCAAGAGGCCAAGGGAGAGCTCATTTGTGACCATTTCAGTGAGAGAGAGAGAGAGAGAGCCATCGCACGATTCGATCCGATCACACCATCGACGAGCCTATTGCTCTATTCAGGTATATGAATCCCTTCCCCTATCCCCCTAGATAGGATCTGGAGGTTTATGCTTGCTATGATTGATTAAATCTCAAGAATCAAGCAAAATCGACCTCTCGCTGTCGTCGTCGCGCCGCGTTCGGCCCATCCGAGCAGTCGCTTCTGCGCCGAGTCCCAGAATCAGCCCTTGGCCCACTCGGCCCGAAACCCTAATCGGCCCTTGGCCTAGACCTACTTAGCCCCTCCAAGTCAACCATTTGAACCATCGACTAATTTGGCCCTCGGCCCATCCGAGCCATAAGATTCAGCCCTTGGCCACGTGTCATATTCGGCCCTCGGCCCAAGTGCCTCGACCCATCCAAGTGACCTCATCCGAATTGACCACTCGGCCTATCCGAGTGACCTCGTCCGAATTGACCATTCGGCCCGTCCGAGTCTACCCTGTCCGAGTCACAAATTCGGCCCCCGGCCCAAGTGCCTCGGCCCGTCCGAGTGACCTTGTCTGAATTGACCATTCGGCCCTCAGCCCTCGGCCCATCCGAGTGATCCACTCGGACCCTGCAATTCGGACCAGCTGGACCGAGTGTAAATTTTTATCAAATTCTCAAAAATTTAACTTGGCCCGACTAGAGCTCAGTAGCACAAACTATCAAATGTCCTTCTGATGCTCAAAACTTGATTCTAGCACACAAGGTAGCAGCAAGACCTAGAGACCTAGATGTAAAGCAATGAGTAGCTAAAACCTGATTGGCCAAAAACAAACGAGGCAACATATTAGAAAAACCCTGAACCCTGTCAAGGCAGCCAAAAAATTGAGCAACATGCCTATCAGGCCTGAAACAAAGCGAGAGTGTGTAAGACACTTCGAGATTGTTTATTACACTCACCTTGAATTTTCACACTTGAATGCACTTAAGGAAATTGAAAGCCTGATTGAGCACAAGTGCACAAGAAGCGACACGCACAATGAGTGACCATAAATTGAGGATTGTATTCAATAACTGAAGGAACTCACTCAAATAAACCACTCAAGGAACCCACCAGTAGGAGAGGACCCAAGACGTAGACAAACATCAACGCGCGAAGTAGGACCAAAGAGGTGGCGTCAACAACATGGATTTGATAAATCTACTCAACCTGATCGACAGCTTGGTGGAGCACGACAACACGATTATGGCAGAAGAAGGCTCAAACCATAGGTCTAATGAGGAACTCAACTTGAACATCTTCCCAGAGGCTATTCAGCACAGCTACGATGCACACGCTCGGTACGAGCACCGCGACAGGACAGCAGACGCTATCATCGCAGACCTCGAGGAAGAGAGAAAACTAGCCCACAAGGCTTTGCAAGGCATGATCGAATACAATAGGGACCAACATGCTAGGAGCCAAAGGCAAAGCATGGAGTTGCGTGAGGTAGAGTGAGTGCTAAACTTAGTAGGTAGAAACCGAATAGATCACGAGAGAGCCCTAGAAGGAGACTTGACGTTGAGCGAGCTTCTCATGAAGCGACTGCTAGATAACATGGCAGGAGAGCAAAGTGCCACGGCACTAGCAACATCACTGCTCGCAAGATTAGGAGCGAACCAAGGCTCAAAGAGCCAGTCTAAAATCCCTATTCTTGCCAAGCAACTCGACAAATACCAACCCCACAATGATCCATACAGCTTTGTAGAGCAGTTTGAGCAAGTCTGCGAAGCCAATGGCCTCAACGACCTGGCTCAATGCTCTCAAGCGTTCGAGCTCTGCTTAGGTGACAAGGGAAGGACTTGTATACAAGCCTAGATGCCGCAGAATGAGCCAACTTCAATGGCCTCAAGGATCTCTTCATTAAGAGATTTGACGAGCCTGGATACTCCGATAATCTGCTAGTACGCTTGATGAACGTCAAGCAGAAAGAGAAGGAGGGCATTCGTGACTACGTAACCCACGTGAGGAGTCTCTTCGAGAGAATCCCTATGGGCAAGCGACCGACTAAAAGAGCAGTTTCGACTATATTCATCAGTAGAATTCGAGACGAGGAGCTATATAAGGCTTTGGCAGGCAATTTGAGCTTGCAACAAGATGTGCTAGCTAGAGTGTTTGACGAAGCCATCAGAGTCAATTATCAGCTGAAAGAGCGGAGCTCCAAGAGCTCGAACCTAAAAGAGACCAACTCGCGAAGCTCAGAGAGAGAGTCAGCCTCTAGCGAGTGATTAGTCCCATCATCCCAAGATAAGAGGGGAAGGCTACCCAGACGAACCAAGACTTGGCTAATGTAAAGATGGAGTTAGCCAAGTTGCAAGACATGTTGAGACGACCGATGCGCCCACACATCCAATGTGTGTACTATGGTGGAAACCACTTGCCAGCCGAGTGTGAAGACCCTAGGTCAAGACCTTGTGCTAACTGTGGTAGGTTCAGTCATGATGTTGCGCATTCTAGATTACCAAGAAGACTTCCGTACTCGCAACCCTATGCCCAGCCTTACCTAGCAAACAAGCCGCATCCATTCTTCGGAAGGGGAGCCCCATTGGCCCTTCCTGCACCTAATGACATTAAGCCAGCTATTCCTAGGATGGACATAAACCCTACTGGCATACCCAGACCAGCTGGTCCTTACGTGACCCATCCACCAAGCAATGCTCCAGTCCACTACGTGGAAGAACCAAATGAGGAAGAAACTTACATATGCCCTTACGTCTCGTATGACGATGAGGGCAATGCTGTCCTCATGGATTATCGCCCCATGTCGGTGATGGCGTTAGGAAGAGGACGAGGTAGAGGCCTAGGAGGGCAAATGCAGGGTCCAATCACCTGTTGGACTTGTGGTCACCCAGGTCTTGTCTCATCACGCTGCCCTAAAAAGGAGTAGCAAAATAGAGACAAGGCTGACCAAAGGTATGCTGAGTGCGGAATCACTCATCTCTTCGTCAATTTCCCAAAGCAAAAGTCATCTTCTAGCTCAACCAACGTACCATCTGTCCCATTGGGGCTATTTGGTGTCGAGAACCTCGACGGAGAGGCTACACCTATCCCATTGTGGGTCATGACCCGTGCCCAGACAAAGCAGGCCGGCATATCACTGCCAGGACCTATGGCAACCTTGACGCAGCTTCGATAGGGAAGAAAAGTCGCAGGCAGAAAAAGAAGAGGTCAGAAGCTAAAATCACACTAAAAACGGAGAGTGCTACAACTCTGCCTACTAGAAAGAAGGTCTCTGACACAGAGGTAGAGACTTCAGCCCCTAAGACGGCCGAAAAGGGAAGTGCTAAGGTAGGGGAATACCCACATCCGAAGCAATAGTTAGAGGCCATAGAAAAAGTGAAGGAATGGGTGAAGGAGGCTCAAGAGTATCTAAAAGATGATGAGCCCATCATAGAGGACGAGATTGATGATCTCTCCAGCATATGCACGCCAATCTCACCTCCTCAACCAAAGTCGGGAGAAGCAACTACACCACAAGCAGTGCCGCTAAGGCTAAGCCTTGATGCCACAGGGCCGCAGATCAGTTACGGCCATTGGCCAGGACAATCCATGTCAAGAGAAAGATGAGCACCCGATGATCTCCTAACCACGTTGGTGACTACCCCTGTAACACTTAACCTGGGAGATCTGCTTAGGCAGCATCCCACCCTATGGCAAGATCTTAAGTAGTGGGTTGAAGGGTCATGAGAGCAGGTCACAGCAGACCCTCATGACCATGATGTAGAGACACAAATACCGAGTTTGACGCTACACTCTATGCCTAAATCCTTACACGTCAATGCCTTCTGGGAAGGTTCTGAGATGCATGCGGTCTTACCGGTTCCATCCCTAGGCGATACAACAAGAAAGGGAATCGTGGAAACGGGAGATGGGGTTAGTGTGCTTAGCCACACGATGCTTCAAACTTGGGAAACCCGCCTGTCAAAACTTCTAGGTTTAATGTCACATTAGCAAACGGTGTGAGAGTCAAACCATTCGGGGTACTTAAGAATTAGCCATTGAAGATCGTAGGTGTCTAATTCTCTGTGGACTTTATAGTCATGAAGGGAGTGGACTACGATATCCTATTAGGCCGACCTTGGATGCGCAATGCTAGAGTCATCGAAGATTAGGGTAACGGCTTGATCTTCCTTACTAACTGAGCCACGAACTAGAGTAGATAAGGATAGCTGTCATCTAGCTATTATTCATGAGCGGTGTACCAACCGCATCTGCAAGACAAGTCGGTGACATAAATGCACAACGGTCACCCTGGCATATCACGAGTGGAGCTCGATATCTCAACACTCCCCCTCGAGCTCAATCCCAATTCCTGCACACCAAGCAGGTCTCTGAACTTGCGCAGCTTCTCTGCGCCCAATGCCTTCATGAATATGTCAACTACCTGATCCTCTGTGCTGACATAAACTAGATCAATAAGACCTAATAAAACCCTCTCCCACACATAGTGATAATGCACCTCAATGTGCTTTGTTCTAGCATGATAGACTGGGTTATTTGCCAAGTGTATACTACTCATGTTGTCACAATAAATGACAACTGGCCCATCTATAGACTGATGTATATCATAAAGTAGCTTATGCAACCAAGCTACCTCACATGCAGCCATTGCTACACCCCTGTACTCAGCCTCTGTGCTCGACAAGGCAACTGTAGGTTGTTTTTGCTGCTCCAAGTGACTGCAGCACTCCCAAAAGAGAACACATATCCACTGGTAGATCGTCTATCAAAAATACTACCAGCCCAATCAGCATCAGTGTATCCATGCAACTGTATCTGAACCCCAGCCTCATAAAACAGTCCATTCTGCAATGTGGACTTCACATACCTGAGTATGCATCTAGCCGCATCCAAATGCGGTTTCCTTGGAGCCTGCATAAACTGACTTGCCAATCCAACAGCATAGCTCAAATCTGGCCTGGTAATAGTCATATAAATCAAACTTCCTACTATACATCTGTACATAGTAGGGTCTTCCAGAAGTTTACATGCATCTGCGCTCAGCTTCACATTCTGCTCCAAAGGAACTGAAATAGGCTTACAGCATGTCATCCCATATTTGGACAGCATGTCCAATCCATACTGCCTCTGCAAGAGCTGTATCCCACTTGGTGATCTAATCACCTCAATGCCCAAGAAATAACGCAGCTCTCCCAAATCCTTCATCTCAAACTTCTACTTCAATAGCATTTTCACATGAAGGATATCTTCATCACTGTCACATGTCATAATCAAATCATCAACATAAATGACAAGTAGCATAATACCTTTCTCTGTTTTTCTCACATAAAGTGAGAAATCTGCCTTGGAAATCTAAAAACCAATAGTGATAAGATATTATCCTATCTTGTCAGACCATGCTCTAGGTGCTTGCTTCAAGCCATACAATACTTTCTTCAACCTACAAACAAACTCAGGATGAACAGCATGCACATAACCTGGTGGCTACTCCATATATACCTCTTCTTGCAAATCACCATGCAAGAAGGCATTCTTTACATCCATCTGATGTAAAGACCATTCCTTTGATGTAGCCATAGCAATGACTACTCGTACGGTTGCCATCCTTGCAACCGGACTGAATGTTTCTTCATAATCAATGTCATATGTTTGTGCATACCCCTTGACTACTAATCTTGCCTTGTATCTATTCACAGAACCATCTGCATTGTGTTTCACCTTATAAACCCACTTACAACCAATTGCATTCTTATCTTTAGGCAAAGGTACCAATTCCCATGTAGCATTTGCTTCCAAGGCATCCATTTCTTCATCCATGGCTTTCTCCCATTTTTCTTTTCCCATGGCTTGCTCAAAGGAAGTGGGTTCTGGTTCTTGTATCACTTTGACCATATATGCATAGTGAATGGCTGTAAATCCATCATATTTTAGCCTATCCACAGGATACCTAGCTCTGGTAGACATGCGCAAAGTAGGTTCACTCCCAGATGCTCTCAAAACATCCCTGGTCTTCCTTACTCCAGGTGTAACAATAGAAGGAATACCCAACTCATCATCAATGCTCTGTTCTGAGCCACTGGATTCACCATCCACATAAGAGTGACCTGCATTCACATCAAACATGGGCTGATCTACCTTCTCTTTTCCTTTTCGTGATACCTGCATACCACTATTTGCACTGCCTTGAGAAGATTCTCCTGATCTCAATCTGTCTGTCCATGGCGAAGAATGTGAACCACTGCTAGAGGATGCTCCAGGTCCACTAATATCTTGTGACTGCTGCTGTGAATTCTGTGCAACATTACCATTTTGTGCATCTACATTATCAATCACATTTACTGGTTTATACCAACTACTCCTCTCATCGAAAAAACAACATCTCTGCTACTGTAAACTTACGAGTAGAAGGGTTATAGCATCTATACCCTTTTTGCTGTCAGAGAATAACCAATAAAGATGCACTTCTCAGCTTTTGGATCCAACTTGGATCTCAACTCATCTGGCACATGAACATAGGTAATGCAACAAAAAATTTTCAAATGAGAAATATCTGGTTTCCTACCAGTATACCTCTCCTCTGGAGTCATGCCATGTATTGCTGCAGTGGGAGTCCTGTTCATTATGTAGATTGCTGTAGCAACTGCCTCAGCCCAATAAAAATCTGGCAAGTCTTTTTTGTTGAGCATGGCACGAGATACCTCTCCAATATGCCTATTTTTTCTTTCTGCAATTCCATTTTGTTGTGGGGTATGACTGCATGAATATTGCTGATTTATGCCATGCTCCTGCAGGAACCTTGCAAACTCATTTGAGAGGTACTCTCCCCCTCCATCTGACCTTAGGCATTTTATCTGCAGGCCTGTTTCTTTTTCAACCATAGCTTTAAGAGTTTTGAAATGCCCAAAAACTTCACTTTTCTTTTTCATAAAATACCCAAACTTTTCTGCTATAGTCATCAATAAAAGTGACAAAATAATGACAGCCTCCAAGAGATGCAGCTTTAGTAGTCCACACATCAGAGTGGATTAATTCCAATGGCTTCTTACTCTCTTGAACATGTCTAGGAAATGGTTTCCTTGCCTGTTTTCCAAACTGACAGGCTTCACATATCTTATGCATTTCTGCAACCTTGAATTTAGGCAATCCTGCAACAATATTTTGGGCTTGCATTAATTTAAGTTGTTGTACATTAACATGACCAATGAGTTTATGCCAGATATCAATATCTGCAACTACACCGGTCCCATGTGCAAACATTGCTGCACTCAATTCAGGCATGTCTGCATCCAACGTAAACATTCTGCCCTTCTTCTTTCCTTTTGCTATCAAGCGACCTTTATTTTTCATATCCTCAACAAAGCATCCATGAGGATTAAATCTGACCTGCAAGCCTTGCTCAACCATTTGACCAACAGAAACCAGATTCTTGGTGATATTCGAGACATGAAATACATCTGACAAGTATTTCTTTTTCCCATCCTGCATAGACAAAGGAATTTTTCCAATCTGCACAATAGGATGTGCAGTATCATCACCAGTCTCCACAAATCCTGGTTTTTCCATTTTTCTTGCATCCTCCATCCATTCTGCATGACCTGTCATGTGGTTTGATGCACCTGAGTCAACATACCATACATTGTTGCTTTCTTCTGCACTTGTCACAGAATTGTTCATGTACTGCACCATAAACAAATGCTCATTTCTGTCATCACCCTATCTACTAGAAGATGCATAATTTCCTTGTTGCAATTTTCCATTCATGATGTCATTCTGCTTTTTATAGCAGTCTTTAGCCATATGACCCATTTTACCACAGTAGTAGCATTCAACATTACTGTTTGCATTTTGGCCTCTTTGCCATCCACCGTGACCTCTTTGGCTCCCCCTGCCTCTAGAGTTACCACGTCCTCCTCCATAGGACTGGTTTTCTTGAGTTTGCTGCATATTCTGATTTCTACCACGGCCTCCAGATCGGCCTCCTCTACCTCTGCCTCTACCTCTTCCAGCATTTGAGTAGAAGACAACTTCTTTTGAAGTTCCTCCTGACGAAGATGCACCACCATTTCTCTGCTCCTCAGAAATTAGAAGAGCAATCAACTCCTCAAAATCGAGAAATCTTTCACGGACGGAAATGGATGTTCGGAACTGTGCATAATCCTTTCTTAGACCATTCAAGGTCACAGAAACTAAATCATCATCTTCCATTGGTGACCCAATGGAAGCAAGTGCATCTGCAATCTTCTTCACCTTCATGTGGTAGTCATTGATGCTCATACTTTCTCTTTGCACATTATGCAACTCTTGCTTGAGCTGCATTTTCCTGGCTTGTGTATTTGTGCTATACATTTTTGCAAAGTATCCCATGCCTCCTTTGGCGTACTTGCATCCTGAATATGCACAATCATAGAGTCTGAAATACTAATAGATAGCCAGTACATAACTTTCCTGGCTCTCTCATGCCATGCTTTAAATGCCTGCATTTGCTGTTGATTGGGAACATTAGGAAGAACTGGTTCTTCTTCATTTCCTATAACAAATTCCCAATATCCTTTTCCCATAAGGAAATTCGTCATTCTAAACTTCCATGCTTGGAAGTTGTTCTTGTCAAGCTTTTCAGTTACAATCTGTGAAAGAGAATCAGACACCATTACAGAACACTGCAAGAAATTCTGTCACTGCAAAAAACACAGCTTCATCCTCACAACGGCAAATCTGCAAAACTGGCGAAAGTGGTATTTGACCACACAGTCACTTCTTAGTGACGATTTTGCATAAACAGGAAACAAGGATGATTCTGTAACTCCCAATGTCTCTGCACACAAGCATACGATGCAATTTCTGTGGTAGCTTTTCACCGACCTGTAGAACAGTGGTCGCACAGCATAAAACTGGGCCTTTTCCTGAGTGCGTGCAGAAAACTTTCGCCTCTAAAACAGGCCCCGAAATGGCCTCAAATAAAAAAAACAGGGTCACCAAGGGCTAAAGCCCTTACCCGCAGCATATACTGCTCTCTTGCTTCACCGCAAAGGGCGTCTCAACCTGAGACAATGCACTCTTGCACTTCCCGGCTGTGCTACCTGCAGAGACTTGCTCCCAAAATAGAAAAATGAAAGCAACACTGGTCCTCTTACCAGAACACCGCGAACTTGGCTTGCTTTCTTGAGCTCCTTACCAGGAACAAGGCTCTGATACCATGTCAAGATTGTGGGAGAGAAGGAAGAAGTCTCACTTGTAGCTTTCTTGCTTGCACAATGGGGGAATACACACAAGGGTGGAGGCTGAAAACAGTTTTTCTCTTTTTAGTTGTGTAAGCCAAAAGAACTCAAGTACAAAAGAAATAGAAGAACCCTATATATGGGTTTCAAAACAAACTCATATTACTAAGGTGGCATACTAACTGAGCCACGAACTAGAGTAGATAAGGATAGCTGTCATCTAGCTATTATTCATGAGCGGTGTACCAACCGCATCTGCAACTAACAAGTCGGTGACATAAATGCACAACGGTCACCCTGGCATATCACGAGTGGAGCTTGATATCTCAACACATCTTTGCTTACATAGTCATGCCCTTTGGGTTGACTAATGCCCTTGCCACTTTCCAACACCTCATGTGCACCATCTTTAAAGACATGCTTTGCAAGGAGTTGGAAGTCTTTGTCGATGACCTCTGTGTCAACTCGACCTGGATCGAACACTTAGACAAACTCCGCACAGTCTTTGGGTGGTGTCGCTTATATGGTCTCTCCTTGAACCTCTTAAAGTGCCAGTTTTGGGTAAAGCATAGATGCATCTTAGGGCACGGGGTGTCAAGAACGGCATTGCCACTGACTTCTCGAAAGTCAAAGTTATTGTTGACCTTCCACCCCCAATCAACTACAAGGGAGTTCAATGCTTCCTAGGCCATACGGGGTACTATCGATGGTTTGTACTGAACTATGCATTGATCGCTAGACCTTTGTACAAGCTGCTGATCATCTTCGAATAGACCGAGGCATGCCAACGAGCATATGAAGAGTTGAAAAAGGCTCTAACCACAGCACCAATTCTACGAGCCCCAGATTGGACCATTACTTTCCACGTGCATATCGATGCTTCTAAGTTTACTGTGGGGCAGTGTTGTGACAACCTGGCGAACACAAATTAGACTATCCAGTGAGCTTTGCTAGCAGACAACTCATTGAGACGGAAGTGAACTACTCGACGACAGAAAGAGAAGGATTAGCCATGGTGTTTTACTATGAAGAAATTCCGGCACTATCTATTGGCCACACCTTTTACCTTTTTTGTGGACCATCAAGCCCTGCTCTATCTAGTAAACAAACCTTGCGCTACAAGACGCATAGCTCAGTGGCTCCTTTTGCTCTTGGAATTCGACTTCTCCGTGGTTGTACGAAAAGGAAAACAGCACTACATGGCTGACCATATGTCACGCATTCCCACGGGAGAAGCCGCTAGACAAGGCATTGTTGACGACTTACCTGACGCCCATCTATTTAACATGTCCAATGAGAGAGATTTATTCAAGGTTGATCTAACACCATATTAGCCGGATGACATAGTCCAAGTGCTTGAACACGGACTGTCTGATCAACCGATAAAAAAAGCCCGACTTAGGCGATTAATCCTTAAGATCTAGCCCTATCAGCTGATCACAGGCCAACTCTATACGCTAGGGCAAGATGGATTGCTGCGCAGATGCGTATGCGAACATGAGATGCACAATGTGCTCTCAGAGACACATAGCGGCATTGCTAGAGGGCACTTTTAGCGGAGATACAACAGCACAAAAGGTGTTACGATCTCAACTGTGGTGGCCCACGCTTTTCCGCGATACATCACGATTCGTCAAGCATTATGACGAGTGCCAACGGACAAAAGTCCCAATTCACAAGGATCGGATGGAGTTGACCCCAGTTATTGCACAAAAACCCTTCGAAAAATAGGAAATTGACTTCATAGGACCCATCAGTCTTGCGGCACAGTATTCACAGGCCAAATACATCATTGTGGACATGGACTACCTCACAAAATGGGCAGAGGCAAGAGAGACATGAAAAAATGACACTAGGATGACTGCTAAGTTCTTATGGAAGCAAGTGATCTCGCGATTCGGTTGCCCCATCAAATTGGTCAGTGACCAAGGCATGCACTTCATCAATGAAGTCATAACGCATCTCTTGTCCACCTTTCTCATCATCCATCGCAAATCCTCTCCATACTACCCTCAAGCAAATGGTCAGGCAGAATCCACGAATAAGATTCTTGTCAATGTCCTGACCAAGGTGGTCTCAGTCTCATGCAGCGACTGGGATAACAAGCTGATGGCAGCTTTGTGGGCTTGCCGCACAGCTTATAAAACGGTTGTCAATCAAACCCCCTTCAAGTTGACCTATGGAACTGAAGCGGTTCTACCATTAGAATTCTTCGTTCCTAGCCTGAGAATAGCACTTCAAGAATGATGGGAAGGGAAGGAGGCATGGACAGAATGCCTGGTCGAACTCGAACGCCTCTCAGAGACTCGCCTTCTAGTCACCCATGCGCTTATATGTGAGAAGGCCCGACGCAAGAGTTGGTTTGACAAGCATGTCAAACAGCGCGACTTTGAACAAGGCGACTTAGTGCTCCTCTACTCAGTTAAGGGGCATAAGCAAAAAATGAAATTTAGAGGTCTTGGACCTTTCAAAGTTCGTGCGATCAACTGCACAGGCAATGTCGAGCTCGAGACCTTAGACGATGAGGGCATAGGCTTCTTCAATGGCAGTCGTGTCAAGAAGTACTACCCTCCCACCCATCCTTTGCATGAGCCCCCGATGTTAGAACCGCCTGTCAAAATACGAGTGGCCACAATCACTAAGATTGATGATGAGGATGAGGAAGCCGTAGAGCCCGCATACCTCCATATCACGGTCATGTAAAACAAACATGCACTTTCAACGCTTTGATCGACGAGGGAGTAGACTTCAATGTCTTAACTCAAGATCATTGGACTCAACATGGCAGACCACCACTTCAACCCACTAATGCGAAATTAAGCCCATATGGGGCCCACTCCTATGCACTTCTCGGCAAGTGCAAAGCCACCATTTCTATCGAGTCTGAGACTGTCCCAATGATTTTGTGTGTGTTGCCAAATGCTAAAAACGTAGGCACGGAGTCGCTACTGGGGCAAACTTTCAAAAACCAGACTCACTGCAATGTTGATTATGAGTCGCAGCGCATCCACCTTGCAATAGGCAATGTTCGCATTGTCACAGCTTTCAGCAAGGGCTGCGCGACCTCATCACTGTCCACAATGCCACCGGTAGACATATCCGTAACCAAGTCCAAGGGGGGGGCATGGCGGCCACCTCCCAGATTTCATGAATCACAGCCCACAATAGCAAAAACCTAAGGCCCAACAACCTAGATTTCAATGGTAGCCTAAGCAACCGCAACCGTCGCCTAGGAGTCAACGCTCCTATCCTCATAAAACCAAAAACTCTAAACCTAGGAGGCCAAGATGCAATCATAGAAAATGCCGCATGATCAAGCAAAGATGGGTTCCTAAAGCCCTCTTGCATGCGCAAGGCTACTACATGGGCAACACCTGGCTGTGGATCCCTAAGGTCTACACGGCCAAAGGCACTACTCATATGTCGCCCTCAAGCTTGATCAACCCAAGTCCCATAAACCCTCCAATCCATAAGCCATAGTGCTCTCCAAAACCACAGCCATCCGGCTTATCCACGCCTAAATCCAAGAGAGTCGCACAAGCCTATCGACCCAAACAACAGACTCCGTCACAAGAGTCATCACCCGACCAAGTCAATCTAACCCCCCAAATCCAATGTGAATGCAGCAGTCCGTCCGTCGTGGCTGCTCCTAATCCACCCATAATCCAAGCAGCCCAACCGCAGACTCAAGAACACTCCCAACCGCAACTCTTCGTTGTCACAGGCTCTAGTTCTAGCAAACCTCGACCACCCGCCATCGGCCTTACGCCCTCCTATGAATGCAAATCCTTTTTAGCGCTGGCCGCCGACCTCACTGAGGACACCAGGGATGACGTGGTGGAATGCATTAAATGACTAGACACCACCTTCATGTCTCTAACACTAAGCTATGACCGCTTGGACTTAGGACTATTGGAGGAACCCTTTGCAACTGAAGTTAAAATGATACCATGCTCCTAGGAGACCTTTGAATTCGCATTTGCAAAAGCTTCTCGCTCCGCTACTGAATTGCTCAACAGTGAGATCTCCAAGGAGCAAGCCATCAAATAGCACCTCATCACATCATATGATCAGCAAACCACTTTTGCTATCACTAATCAAGAAATCACAGCATTATCAAAGCTCGTTGATACTCACTCCCCATTCTTAAGGCGTTGGTACACTCTTAGGCTGCAATGGAAAATTGAAGGGTGCCGCATAATGACCAACGCTGAGCAGCACCGCGCTATCAAAACAACAAAATACGACCCCACATATGTCGCGCCAACCTTGTATAGAGTGTTAACCACTCTTCGGGGATGACCCATGGAAGAACACATCAAAGGACACCCCTACCTCGATCGTTTGTTGACTGAGGAAGAGTTACACACTGCTAGCCGTGTCAACTCTGGTGACTTCCTAAAACAGATGTTCTCACATACATCACGCAAGTGGGGATTCAACCCTTTGATATGGACTGCGAAGCTCACTTAGAATACAACCCCTAGTTCTATGATTAGCTCCTTCACAAGTAACTCCTACACCACCATGCCGAACGCCCTTTCCCTTCTGACCCTAAATCCTAGGAAGGATTCTTCTCAAGCTGGAAGGGGAGGGGGTAAGGTGAATCAAATCAGGCTAAACAAATCAAAATTAGTGAAACACATAAACATATATTATGAAAAACGGATGGGGTAGGAAAAAGGGCATGGAAACTTTGAAGTAAAGGGCAAAAAGTCAAACTCTGAAAAGGAAAATCTACAATGGTTCTTAATGAATTCATTCAAAAAGCATAGAGTTTTTCTTTTTCAACAAGCAAATTACTATGTGGAAAGCACTAATGAAAATTACGGTTTATGACAAGAACATAAAATGTCCCAACAAGACCATGCCCACCGACTCCCGTTCACGGAGGAGGAAAGAGCATAGTATGGTATATCCCTAGAAAACCGCGCCTACAATCAACTAAAGTTTCAGACCATCCGGAACATCGAAAAAGTAGTGTCAAAGGAGGAAGCAGCCAAGAGAGTTGTCGAGCAGTGCAACCTCACCAAGTACCTAGAGAAATTTGCGCAAGAGCCTGACCACATGGAGTGTGTGGAGTTTCTCAGGACATATGACCCCGACCAGGAGTGCAGCACCGTGACGGTGGGAAGGGGTGAAAATGCTAAACAGGTACAAGTGCACTTGAACCCAGCCTTGGTGGAGAAGGCGTTGGGATTGGAACCGAAGATAGAGAAAAAACAGAAAAGGGATGTCTACACCATGCTGAAAATGAAAAGAGAGGAGGTGCTAACCAATGACGGTATCACCATCCATGACATCCCTGATGCTGAAGCCAGGCTACAGGCAAAGCTAGTGCACGCGCTCTTCTCCAACCAGTGCTACAACGTCTTAATGCATCGAATCAGCGTGCCTATGCTGGAGAATGTAGTAGCCCACACCTTAGATGAAGTCGACTGGAATGGGTATGTCCGCAAAACCATCGACCAGGTGGCTAAAGCACTGGCTTTGGGAAGTACGCCAGCAGGTGGAGAGTCTCCAGCTTCCAAGGCCACAGAAAGGAAGAAGGCCTCGTCCAAGGCCTCAGTTATCAGCTACGGAAGCATTTTGACTGCGCTCATCCAAGAGGCAGTAAAAGAGACACAGAATGCAGAAGAAGGAGAAGGAGAAACACCGAATAGGTCACCCCCTCACTAGGACAAAGAAGGGTCCATCAACAGGACCGAGACCGAGGAAGAAGTGGAAGAACAGAAAAGCAAGAAGACGACCAAGAAACCCAAGAAGAAAACAACCCAAAGGAAGAAAAAGGGTGATGAAGGCCGCAAGAAGGAGAAAGAGGACTTGGAAAGGGCCAAAAAAGAATCCCTTAAGGAGGCCAATGAGAGGGAGAAGAAGAAGAAACAGGAAGAAGAAAAGGAAAAGGAGAAATTACTGACGGCAAAGAAGGAGTCAAAACAGGAGGCTGAGGAGAGAAAAAAAAAGGAAAAGTAAGAAAAAGACAAAAAGGAGGGAGAACGACGAAAAACAGAAGCGGAAAGGCAAAGAAAAGCCGCTGAGGAAGAAGAGGAACTAAGAAGAAAGGAGCAAGAAGACCTGGCTAAGGCTACATGCCGGTCTATCAAACAACAAAGCAGGGTCGATGAATTGGGGAATCTGAGCCCGCAAAGAGAAGAAGGGCCTGGTTCTAGCACACAGGCGCCGACAGAATCGTGCCGCCCGCTGTCATTGAGGGCAAAGGCAAAGCCCCAATTCACCCGATTCCTCCCCTCATGGTGCCTCCCACCGAACCAACCACCATCACCCCCAGCATCCTGACGAGTGCCGATGTTTCGAATTTCGTGGCATGGATGTAATACTTCATCAACAAAGAAATGGCCCAGGGACAAAGCACTGAAACTACGGCCACAGGGCAAAAGAGGCCAGCCACTGATGCAGAATCAAGGCAAGACCCTAAACGGTAGAAGGTGGAAGCCTCAACATCACCAATTCTCACAACGATGATGCCATCAGCTAACTACGACGAGTACATTGCCGAGCTACTCTCCCAATTGGAGAAAACTAAGGAGGAACAAAAGATAGATGTGGCTAAGTTGGCAGCTGAAAAGGAGTCAGTAGCTGCCTTCCAACTCGACAAAAGTAGAATGATAGCCATGCGGCAAAGGGAGATCTCGGATCTCAAGCAAGAAGTGAAGGCTAAGGACGATAGGGAAGAGCACTAGAGGCAGCTACTACATAATGAAACATAGAAACTTATGAAAATGCAGAGAGAACACAAGCTCCGAATCATGTAGTATGAGGAGCTCATTGCAAAAACTGCCAAAGTCGAAGTGCTTATGGCTGAGCTCAATGCCAAGGACGAGGAAAAAAAACAAAACATGGAGCAGCAGAACAAGATAGAGTCCCTGACCGATCAACTGAACTCCAAAAAAGAAGAACATGAGAAACTGGTTAGAGAATGAGAAAACCAAGAACAAAGGCTCATGACCCTGGCTCTAAGGCAAGCAGAGAGCCTAGAAGAGATGAACAAAGGCTCATGACCCTGGCTCTAAGGCCACACAGAATGAAAGAAGGGTGAAGACACTAGCACGGTGCCTTACTCTGGTGGAAAAAGAGAAGATCATAGCATAGAACAAGGCAGAAGCCACCCAGGTGGCCTTCGGTGCCCAAAAAAAGGCCTTCCTCAACACAATCATGGACATCACCCACCCAGAGGAGGGAGAATCATTGGAGGTAGCACAAAAGAAGCTTAACATTGCACGCAGAGCCCTGCACGTAGGACTGTAGATGCCACCCCAACCTGCGGAGGTTAGACTGAGCTTGGAAGAGCAAAGGAAATACCTACTGCTGGCCAGCCTAACCCCCTAGGAAATAGATGCCATGGGATTTGAAGAGGGAGCACAACAAGGAAACCGGTAGGGGGAGGAAGTAGAACTCGAATTCGACATGGGCAGATTCGGAGAGGATGTGATCCCACAACCCCCCTCGCCGCAGTCTCAAGAGCAACAACAGGAGGACCCATCTGCAGAGAGACAAGCCACACTTAAAGAGAGACGCAAGAAGTTAGTCGAAGAAGCAAGGAAGCAGTTAAGGGCCAAGCCAGTCGTGCAGCCGTCCGCACCCCTCCCACCTTGCCCTAATGACATCCCAGCTGGATTCCACGCAGAGCTAGTGGTTTGGGAGAGGCAAGAAAAAGAAAAGGATCCATTCACCTTTAGCTTTCTCTTGCCCAACAACCTACGGAGGGTCTTGCCGCTTAAGGTGATGGAGGAGGTGATCTCAATTGGTGGCCGACTAGGACAAAAGTGGCTAGAAGAGAGAGAGAAGACCCCCACCTCTTGGGGAATTGAAGAGGCCGACTACTGGCAAAACAAAGTTTTTGAAGTTCCACATATAGTACAGGGCTATAAAAGCCAACCCTTGTGGAGGAGGTGAGTATGCGACATTAGTATGCTTGCCTGGATGGCGTTTTGTAACGTGCTGCCCTTCGAGAGGAACAACCCCACATACATGGCATACCCTCGAAGGGCAGGTGTGGATTTTGATGCCACCCTCCATGGGCATTACGACTTTCCCATTATCTATAACTCTGATGTAGTATCCTTCGAACATGCCCTCCTCTTTAACTCAGAAAGCCTAGATGGCTCTATGACGTGCTTCCTCGCAGATTTCTCTTCATGCCCCGATCCAGCTTTTGTAACTACATGTAACTACCTTAGATTACTTAAGCTATTACTTTAGCAGGACCCGACTCCACAAGAGCACAGCCTGCCTCCCCTCTTCTTCGACCCTAACGCCATTGACAGTTGTGCCATGGCTCATCTAATGATGAGGGCTAGTCTCCTCCCCTCTTTTTGCCTAGCCCTCCTAGAAGACATGAATGATAGCCAATTTACTAGATACAATCACCCTTTCCTCTCCACCACCTCTCTCCACATCCGCATGAATCTGAAAGGATACATGCAAAGCTACCAATTTTTTAGCAAATCCATCCGACTCCCTTCCCCTCCTCATTCAGATGAAGAGAATTAGGCCCTGGCTGTCATTCCACTACTGTAACTTTTAAAAAAAATAAAAAACAAATAAAAGTAAAGAAAAGTAAAGTAAAAGCGAAGAAAAGAACAGCATGAAAGGAAAAGCACGAAAAATACTCTCCACTGACTGGACAACATAGCCCACTTGCAGAAGCACTTACCACCACATAAAGCACGATCACTGCACCTAGGGGTTCTCAAGTTAGGTGTGCCTGGTGGCTTCGGTCGGCCGGCTCCACTCCTAACCCCCTAGCCCGTTTGCTCCCCCACTTCATGCTTAGGGCACATCAAGGGCAGGACATACCAAGGGAGGTAACACTCACCTATGGTTAGACCTGTCACCCTAAGCCACTTGCACCGCACCTCCCTTGGTACAAATGGGATCCTCAAGTGTGGGACATCACCCAGGCTTGCCTGCGGTTAGACCCACCTCCCCATTCCACTAGCACGAGCACAATGCACTAACACAATGAGGTAGGCACTCCCCTTAGGAACAGCACCGCACCTTCTCCTTTTAGGCATCACAAAAAGCAACAAACCACCAACTTCAGAGGCCCCCGTCAACCCCGCAATATCCATTTGGCTTCTTCAACAAAAATCATTTCACAGCTTCCACAAGCACCTGAGTCTCCAAGTGGCCCTCACCTTTACACCACTAGGCCAATTACTTGCCAACCTACAACAACACAGAAGTGCCATGGGACTGGTACCTGTCTAGGAGGGGGATAATGTTAACCCCAAGTCGAGATGGCGGAAAAAGGAAGGAAAAAGCAGAAAAAACAGAAAAAGAGCAAAGTCATGCATGCAACCTCCAAAGCTAAGCCGGGGCAAAAAGAGCAATTTTAAATGAAAGAAAACTCTTGTAAAAGAGTTCCAGGCTCCCTCCTGTGCCAATTGTAAAATATAAGACGGGTGTAGGCTAGAGGCATAAGGCTAGAAGAGGGAAATGGAAAAATGACCTTGCCTTGTGGCCGGTCATGTAAAAAAGGAATGGGTGCCCATGGGATTTAGGGTTTTGTATATAAAGTTCAAAAAATGAATGGAAGCTCGTTCTTTAGTGTGTGGCTAACAAGAGCTCTCTTCTTATTCTCTTCTCCTCATCTTCTTGCTTGTGTGTGCTCTTGAGAGAGGGAGTGTGAGAGTGTGAGGGAGTGAGCATGTGAGAGTGAGGGATCAAGAGGGTGAAGCTCTTCACCATCTCATCTTCTCTTCTTCTCTTCTCTTCTCTTTTCTCGTGCGCGCGGCTATGGAGGATGGAGCTTGGAGATGGAGGAGACTTGAGGATGCTTGAGCTCGCATCTAGGATCATGGAGCTACCAGGGTGTGCGAGAGAGGAGGCAACTTGTATCGGCATCAAGGTAAGCTCACTACACTCATAGGATCGATGGCGCGTCAGCTAGGTGAGAGATAGCCATTAGAGCTCGCTTGAAACGCTTGAAGCAATAAGCGGTTTGTGGGTCTTGGCGGTTGAGCGTGAGCCCCCACTACAAAGCCATAAAAAAGGATTTTCATACCATTCAGTGGGTTTTCAGGTGCCACTTGAACAATGATTGCAGGCCTCAAATGGTTGAATCGTGACCCTGGTTGGGATGTCTAAGTCACTTAAGGTAGACCCATTTGGATGTTCGATTCGAATGAGGGTCTGACCACTACCAAACTTAGAGCCTTAGATGACCACTCTGATGCTTGGATGGGTGGCCAAATGGCCACTCGGATGGACAGATACCTTGAGGAGTCCACTTGAACAACCAAATCTGTGACTCAAATGGTCGAGTTTGGGACTTGAACAAGTTGTCAAGAACCCTATTTTGACTTATTTTTTACCATGTTGGGACCTATCATAGCTTGTTGCCAACTAGCCTACAAAAGCAGGGTGAAGTCCAAACTAGTAGGTGAAACCATAGAACAATTTATACTCAAAAACCTTGGCCTAGAAGAGGGGGGACTGAAAGGACTAACCATTAGTTACTACTGTGAATAGAGACCCAAGTTGACCCACCCAACTAAATAGCCATCAGACCACCTAGCATGACCCATAGAGAACACAATTTCAACTGTTAGGAGTAATCAAAACCCCCTCCAAAAGCAGCAAGAACATGAAACTAATTTGATGCAGTTGACTTCATCAAAGGTTGCACTAGGAACTTTAGGCATTTAAGCACATGTGAAAGCTAGAAAGCATTACATCGCACAATGCACATTGAGTCACACTGCTAGTGTATAAGTGTTGTACATTTGCAAATGGTTGGATTAACCATGAACGCACTAAGGGTGACTAATATTCCACCAGTAGGAGTACTACCCTGAGAGTTAGATGAGTGACCCAAGACAGCAAGAACAAAGACCTAGAGGAGACACATTCATCAAGCCACTAAAGAAAGGATAGACTTGCAAGATTAGGAATACAACTTTAGTCGACTCAGTTGACCTAAAAAATGCACTAGTGGATGAGAAGGCAACTACTATTGTAGGCACCAGCTCAGATGATAACAAAATCTCGACCTCGACATTGACCTTAATATGGCAGAGTACCTGGATGACATCTGACAACTTGTTACACAATACAATCAATAAACAAGAATAACACACCATGGAAGACTAGTAGCTAATGTCATAGCCAACCTTGAGAAGGAGAGGAGATTGGCAAGAATAGTATTGCAACACATTGCAAATTATAGCTAGGAGCAAAGGGCTCGGAGATTGTGTTAGGAGAGAGAGCTCAACAAGATTCAATGGATCCTAACCCTCTTAGGTAGGAATAGAATGGAAGGCAATGTCAATAGGGAGAGAGCCCTGGAAGTTGACCTTACAGTAAGTGAGCTACTCACAAAAAGATTGCTAGACAATACCAGCACTGAGCAAAGTGGGGCAACCTTGGTGGCATCATTGCTAGCCAAGGTTGGGAGTTAACCAAACACTAGGAGCCAAACAAAAATACCCATAGTTGCAAAGAAACTCGATAAATACCAAGCAAGAAATGACCTCTAAATACCAAGCAAGAAATGACCTCTATAGCTTTGTCAAGAAGTTTGGCAAGTGTGCGAGGCTAACAACCTCATGAACTTTGCTCAACAAGCGCAAGCTTTCGATCTTTGCTTGGGAAACAAGGGACAGACTTGATTTACTAGTCTAGACAATGTTGAATGTAATAACTTCACTTACTTGAAGGATTTCTTCATCAAGAGATACTCAGAGGTAGGATACTCTTATTACCTCGTCGTTAAGCTAATGAATGTTAGTCACAAAAAGACAAAGAGGACATATGAGACTAGGTCACACATGTGAGGAAACTCTACAAGAGGATACCTACAACAACAAAGCAACCTAATAAGAGAGCTATCTCTATCATATTCATTAACTGGATCTACAAAACGAAGAACTTTGTAAGGCCCTTACAAGCAACTCAAACATACAAAGGAATGTGCTTGCAAAAGTTTTTGAGGAGGCCATACAAGTAAATGACTTGCTCAGGGAAATAAGCTCTCGGGCTATGCAGCAAGGTAGCAATGCATTTAGGAACACCAAGAGAGCCACAACAACTAATGATCGGGCAGCCCCCAATGAATAAGATAAAGGAAAGAGTGTTCACCAAACCCAAGCTATACCCAACCTAAAATCGGAGCCAGCCAAACTATAAGAGTCAATACAAAGGCCAATATGACCTCACATGCAGTGTGTGTGCTGTGGAGGGAACCACTTGCCTTTTGAATGTCCCAATCCCAGATCAAGGCCTTGTGCCACTTGCGGAATATTCAAGCATGATACATTGCACTATCAGTTGCCAAGACGGTCGCCTTACTAGCAACCTTACACTCAACCATATTACCTAGGAGTTAGGCAACCATACTTCGGAAGGGAAGCCCCTTTGGCTCTCCCTACACCACCTAATGATTCAAAGCCAATCACCCTGAGGATAGACATCAACCCAATGGGAATCCCTACACTTCCAAGACCTATCATGACCCATCTACCAAGTGATGCTCCACTACACTTTGTGGAGGAACCACTAGAGGGAAATCCTTACTTGAACCCTTACGTCTCTTATGACGAAGAGGGTAATCCCATATTGATGGACTATAAACTTGTACCAGTCATGGCCTTAGGTAGAGGAAGAGGTAGAGGCCTGGGAGGAGCTCAGAACCAAGAACCCATAGCATGTTGAGATGCCCCAAATGCAGAGTCACGCACCTATTCACCAATTGCCCTAGGCAAAAACCCCCCACTAGCTCAGTAATCGTACCATCTATGCCACTCGTACTCTTTTGTGTCAAGTCATTGGACAGTGATGCCACACCTATCCCCATAAATGTCATGATACGAGCTCAAACAAAGCCAGCCGGTATCTCATTACTTGGATCTAGCAACCTGGATGCATCCTCTATAGAGAAGAAGAGTTGATGATAGAGGAAAAAGAGAACCAAGGTGAAAATAATGCTCAAGATTGAGAGTGAGACCAATGTTATCCAAGGGGAAATAGGTCATTAATTGTGAAGTAGAAACTTCTACTCCTAAGATGAGAGAAAAGGAAAGCACTAAGATTGGAGAGTACCTTGATCCCAACCAACAACTAAAGGCTATGGATAAAGTTAAGGAATGGATAAAAGAAATGCAAGTTCACCTTCAAGATGCCAAACCTATTGAGAATGAGATTAACAGACTCTCAACCATGAGCCCACCAGTCTCTCCTACATACTTGCCAGCAGAAGAGGCAACACTACCACATGAACAACTGCATGGATGGAATGAGAGGGCCAAAACTACGCAAAGGACTCAAAAGAATTGGCAAGGGGTCCATGAAGCTGAGGAGGAAAACACAAATAGAAAATTGCTAACCACACTAATAACAACTCCTACGATATTGTTGTTGGGAGAATTGCTTGGGTAACACTCCGCATTTTAGAAATATTTAAAGTGATGGGGGTAGAATGCAGTAATGAACATAGACTACAATACTCCCCAGCCCATGATACTGTGACACACATACCAAGCCTAGCACTAAATCCAATGTCTATGTCTCCACAAGTGAATGCGTCTCACAACAGGCTCTGCTGCCTGCCCAGCTGCCTATCCAACACCCTGACCATGAGCATTTGCTGCAGCTCTAGGTTGTCCAACTGGCTATGCGGGAGCTCTCGACTCCTCCTGAAATATGACCCTGCGGATCTCAATAACTCTCTCAGGCTGCCTATGCATCTTATCTTCATGGAAAACTACATCATGACTGCGGATGACTTTTCGCACCTGCGGATCCCAAAGATGGTAACCCATCTCACCTACATCCCCATAACCAAGGAAAATGCATTTGACACTCTTAGGATCCAACTTACTTCTCTTGTCCCTGGGCACATGGCAAAATGCCTCGCATCCAAAGACACGGAGATGTGCATAAGAGGGAGGTTTTCCAATCCATACCTCCTCGGCAACCTAGAAATCCAAACCACTAGAAGGTGATCTGTTTATGATATGCACAACTGTACTAACTGCCTCAACACAAAAGCTCTGTGGTAGGTCTGCGTGGCTAAGCATACTACGTACACGCTCCTGGATGGTTCTATTCATCCACTCAGCCAAACCATTCTGGGGGGGTGTAGGGGGCAGTCAATTGACGCTTAATACCCCTCTCATTACATAACTGCTCAAAAGCACATGAGACATACTCACCCCCATTATCTGTCCTTAGGTATTTTAGCCTATACCCAGACTGTTTCTCAACCAATGCAAGCCATCTCTGAAACACAGCCAAGACATCGGATTTCAGCTTAATGGGATAAGCCCAAACTTTCCGTGAAAAATCATCTATGAAGGTAACAAAATACTTGGCACCACCCATAGACTGACAAGGCATGGGCCCACAGACATCCGAATGTACCAATGCCAAGGGCTCACTCATGCGTGGCCTACCAAACTTTTTATGTGTAGACCTAGTCTACCTGCCATAAAGACAATGCTGACATGAATCAAAATATGCATAATCAAGGGGCGGTAAGTACTGCAAACCAGAAAACATTTTCATTCCCTTCAAAGATATATGGCCCAAACGGGCATGCCAAAGAGATATATGTGGGATAGAACCCACAGACAAAACATGATCAAGGGAAAAAGCTGATACAATCAAGGGATAGAGGCTTCCAGCCTTGGCACCTCTCGCAATCACAAGTCTGCCATGAGTGATCTTGCATGCAGAGTCTCCAAAAGATACATGATAACCTGCGTCATCAAGCTATCCAGCCGACATGAGTCTGTGTGTCAAAGCAGGTACATGACATACATCCTGCATAACAAAACTGCTGCCAGAAGAAAATTGCAGCCTAATATCACCAATGCCCACAATATCAAGAGAGTTGTCATCACCCAAGCGCACAGAACCCGAAACAGTACGGTATGAATGAAACCTCTCTCAGCAAGGTGTCACATGAAAGGACACACCTGAGTCCAAGAGCCAACACTGTGCATACATCGAGTGTATCTCTGTCATCTGTGAAGCACTAGAAGAAGCTGCAAGGATATAATCATCATTATCAACATCCTCAGGCTGTATATATAACATTGATCTCTTCAATTTTAACACTAGACTTTGCAGGCACTATACTACGATCAGAAGACTTATCCTGCACTTTGTCTTTTCCCTTATCTTTGCGCCTTTCATTGTGCACTTCATGGCATTGTGGCCTAATATGGCCCTTTTTTCCACAATGGTGACAAGTAACATCTGCATTTCTGCCACGAGATTTGCTACACGACTTCCCACGAGACTTGGACCGAGATTTCTGAGAATCCCGTCCACGGCCACTACCACTGCCATGCTTTCCATATCCATCATTCATGCCTCTAACTGTCATAGCATGCGACACATGAGAGGCATCCAAATTCTTACAGTTAACCTCTTCATGCGGAAGAGCACTCTCAACATTAGATAATTTCAAGGTAGCAGTAGAGCCACATAATGCAGTGCGGAATACATCCCATGGCTCATTAAGAGTACCAAGCAAGAAAAGAGGAGTGACATCCTTTGCAAAAGTGATGTCCTGCAAAGTCAAGTTCTTGGGTATAGCATGGAATTGGCTCAAGTGAGCAGAATAGTCACATTCTCCTTCATGTGCAGATCCATAAGCTACTTCAGCCAATACATCTAACTCGCTGGACTTTTCTTGTCATAGAGATTCTTGATTTTATCCCACAAGTGCCATGCACTCTGTTCTTCCTCAAAGATATTGTAATGAACTTATTCTATGAGAGATAATACAATAGTGGACTTGCATAACTCATCAAGCTCAAGCCATTCCTCATTTGGCATAGTTGCAAGCAGATGCCCGCTCAACCTCAAAGGTTTGATCTGCGGTTTTTGCACCAACACCTGCCAAATCTGGCTCTTCCAATAAGAGTAATTCGTACCATCAAGCTTAGTGATGTTGAAAATAGCATATTCAGTGGATGAACTTACCATAATGCAGGCTAGAAGACTGTAAACAGTTCAAAACTGCTTGCTGTTTACTGCAAAAAATGACCAAAAAATCACCAAAATCAAGAGAAAATGGCGAGAAAAGTGTAACCAAAGCTGCTGCCCACCAAGTACAAGTGAAAGTACATCATTTCAGAATATTCCAGCATGAAAAATCCATGTCAATCCATACATATATGCTTGCTGTAATAAATTACAGATTTCAGTAAATGAGAGCTAACAGTGCTAAAATCGGATCCCAGGTCAATCATATACTACCAAGACCAAAGCTAGCATCATGTGGGCATAACATAGGCATATGACAGTCAATAAGCATGAATCCAACACCCAAACATGTCATACAAACATGTGCAATGAGTAGGCACACCCCCCAGTCAAGGGGGCAAAGTGTTCCTGCCACTACCAAGACTTGACACAAGTAGGTGTCAGCTCTCAAAGAGAGGGACCCAAAGCAAAGAGTTAGCTCATAAGCATCAGAGGAACCAAGACATATGAACCATGCATCATCTTGAAGGGTAAAAGATCCCAAATAGTCTCAAAAGCTCAAAGAGCATAGACCGCTTGCTCAATGGCTGTCAAGCATTCAAAGACGCTCCCACTGGCACAAAAGCCATAAACATCAAGCAACAAATCTCGAACAAAGCATGTACAAGCACCACTGACAAGTGTCCAAGATCAAGCATCAATGGTACATCCCGGACATGTAGGCGGTAGAGCATCCGTATGTAGCATCCATAAGCATGTAAGACATCAAGTACATCCCAAGATACAACTCTGGCAAGCCAATAAATAGCTTAAGTAAGCTCCAGGAATCCAAGGTCAAGCCAAGACTGAGCTCCAGTAGCAATAGGCTCCAAACAATGTAACTAGCATGTAGTAATGGCATAGGCTAAGCATGTTAAGACTGGTTAGACATAAGCAACATACATGCCATAAGTACATCCAAGATGGAGCATCCAAATGGTTTGCAAAGCAAGCTCAAGCTCAACCAATGATCCCGAATCAAAACCAAGCTCTATGTCGAGTCCCAAGTGTCAATACATCACCATATATGCCCGAAACATAGCCCGAAAAGCATATGCATAAGCATACATGAGTAAAATCACTTCAGTCCAACTGTGTACAGAAGTGATTTACTATTCAAATTTGAGAATTTCAGCACCAAAATCAGCTCCAAATGGTTGCTAAACAATAGGCATATATTCCCCTAACATCCGGGCATCAAACGAGACCAACCGGGCATCAAATGACAATGCCAAACAAGCTATAGCATCAAATGTCATTGTAACACTGTCATAAACTGCCTATGGACTATTATGATAGTCCCAAAATAGTGTTAAATCAATCCAAATGCTATGCCAACACATCAACCATCAAAACCAAGCATCAAAGCATGTTCATATGCTTGAAATGGAGCCAATCCAAGTGCCAATGGAGGGGGAGAGCTGTTGTTGTGACTGTCAATGCTGAAGACACATATGGGAGGGCAGTGTGATTGCGCCAACTATAAATGCTAGTCCTGGGGCTGCAAAAAAATGGTGGCCAAGCTTTGGAGGGGTCCAGTTAAAGCCAAGGAAGGCCTCAAAAAACAAGCTCCAGCAAGGGGAGAGCAGCCCGCATATGAAATGAGAACTGGGAGTTTAATGGCTGCCCTGCTTCAAGAGGGCTGAAAACTAAGGTAGACCCTGTAAAGAGTGAAGCAATACCTCTATGTGAATGCCTTGAGGGTGCCCAAAGGGGCCAGGAAGGTGCTCGGGAAGCCGAGGAGTGATGGGAGCTCGAAGGAGTCGGATATGGCTGCCAGGAAGGAACCCAATGCGAGTGGGGAGTCGATCGGAAGCTGAGAATGCCATGAACCAAGCTCAAGAGTTGGGAAGCTGAGCTCTAATACCATTTGAAAGGTGAGAAGGATCAAAGCTTCCACGCGAGAGCTATGGCGGGAGAGCAAAAGCAAGAAAGAGAGAGACAAGAAATGGGAACTCCAACAGTCACAATGTGTGATCAAGCCTTCCTTTATTCAAACTGTCACTAAAAGAATAAAGAATAAAGCGACGATGACAGGTACCCACCATCTGCAGTGTGCAATGGTGGTGACTGTTAGTGTAGTAATACACGGGCGGCTAGGCGGAGGCATCTTTACCCCCAACAATTAGTTCTATTGTAGTATACAATTGCATATACTACTAGCTATGACATATAGTCTATGATTTCACAACATTTGGATAGTATCATATATCTCATTGCTCATCATGATTCATTTGGCTTATTCTTGGTTTTGATTATACTTAGCAATTGTTGTAGAAACTCTACTAATTTATTGGTGTTGTTTTTTGACTTATATGTGTTTCTCCTTGACAACTACTTGCAATTTGTGAAAATGGCTTCATCATTCTCTCTCTATATGGACAAGGAACTCTATAACATCCGGAAATTTGATATCACAAACTTTAGTTTTTGAAAATAGCAAATCCAAAATGCCTTAATACAAAAGAAATAGTTGAGGTCAATAAGAGGCATAGATGCAAAACCTATCAATATGTCTCAAGATGATTAGATGGAGTTCGATGCATTAGCTAAGCCTACTATTAGATTGCGCCTAGAAAAATTAGTTTATTTTACTATTGTGAATGAAACCATTGCACATGACTTATAGAAAAAGTTGTATGAAACATATGAGAAGGAGACTGCCTCAAACAAAGTGTACCTAACAAAGCAACTGCTTGAGTTGCAAATGAAGGAGGGCACTAATATTGCCTTCCACCTTGATGAGTTCAACATAACATTTAGCCAAATGCAAGCACAATAATTGAAATTTGAACATGATCTTATAGCAATCTCTATGTTATATTCCTTGCTTGCATCATGGGATACCTTTAAGACAACCATTAGAATTCAAATCTAGATGGTGATTGGCAATTCACGAAAAAAGAGGCTAAAAATAGTATAAAGGAAAGAGCTAGGATTGTGAGCAATCACACAACAAATCAAAGTCCAAGGAAGATATTGAATTCTTATATTGTGGTAAAACTAATCATATCAATAACTACCAATGGAAATGGAAGTGAGAGCAAAAGGACACAAAGAAGGATGAAAAGGATACTAACAAGAAAGAGGGCAAAGACAAAGTGAAGATTGAGGAAGTGAATGCAATAATTGTGCATGAGATGATGCCGAAGTGCTGTTTACCTTTAGTGTTCTTGTAAATGTGTTGGATGCATCTAATCAACACTAACCAAGATTGGATACTTGATTTTGGCACTCCTTTTTATGTAACTCCTCATAGGGAGTGGTTTTGTTTATTTGACAGCAATAGGCATGGATCTCTCCACCTTGGAAATGACTACGTATGTGACATAGTTGGTGTAAGAGGTGTAGTTTTCATGTCATAATGGCTTTACCTTCACTCTAAAGAACGTGTGACATGCACTAAAGCCCACAAAGAGCTTGATTTCTATTAATCAACTCAACTACTTGGGGTATTCCACTACCTTTGGTAGTAAGTTTACGAAAGTTCCCAAGGGCTCACTTATTGTAGCTAGAGGAGCCAAATGTGGAACCTTGTATCCTCTTCATGTATCCATTGTAACTGATCATGTTTTATTGCAGTAACCAAGTAGTTAAGTGCATCTTTGTGCCATTGTCGGTTAGGTCACGTATCTAAGAAAGGAATGGAAATGCTTTCTCATTTGACTTACTTGCCAGTTTTTTTATTTTGTCTATTTTTGTATATGTGAGCATTTCAGATATGGTAAACATGGTCTTTTAGCCCATAAAAAACACTTACATAAGAAAAAGTGTGAGCCACTTGACTTAGTACACAATGATGTGTATGAGCCTATGCCTATAAGGTCTTTAAGAGCAACATCTTATTTTATCACATTTAGTGATTATGTGACTAGAAAAGTGAGGCCTTTTCCTATAGCTAGCAAATATGAAACATTGTCCTGCTTCTAGAATTTTTTGGCACTTGCATAAGATTGGGATTGGTGTGCAAATCTTTAAGATGATGCCCTTGGCCTTTCATTCATTGGCCCTTAGCATAACCTATAGGATCTTTGGGAGATGAATGCAACCATTTTTGTGCTCTTGTGGGGAGGAACTACATTCATGAAGATATCCATTAGATCAAGATATGGTTTGCTAGCAAGGCATCCCAGTATGGAAGGTGTATAATATGAAAAAACATATTCATTCTAGCATGCAATGTTTTGCCACCTTGCCTCTACAAAGCATTCTTGTTGTGTACATGGGTGGTCTTTTAAGAAAATCCAATCAAAGCTCACACTCTTCCAAAAGAAATACTCCGTGACTTTCATATATCATCTTATTCAATGACTCAACATCATGCATTCAACACTAGCTCCATGTAGGTAGCCATCGTAATTGCTACCTGCAAGGCTTCAAGCTTGATACACGATATATAAGAAGTCACAATTAACATTAAGCAATGATGGTAGAGAGAGAGAGAGAGAGAGAGAGAATGTGTGTGTTTATATATATATATATATATATATATATATATATATATATATATATATATAAGCATTTTTATACCTAAGAAATTCACGCATGATCCACATTAAGATCCCTTGGATCTGCATATTTTGTCAATACACTAGCTCTTTATTTTTATTGGAACACTTGACCATTATACTTGGAGCTCCTCAACTAGAGGTTAGAGATACACATCTGTATTTTTCACAGTACACAAGCTAGGAATTAATAGATTGAGAATGACATGTTGTTCCCGGTTGTGAAACGTGGAGAAATGTTATAGTTAAACCTTGTGCATGTTTGCTCATTTGCCACCATGATCCCATCCATTTTACAAGTCTCAGCCTCAAATGTTGGGGCTCATTTCCAAAGTCAAGCCACTCGTCCTCAAATGTTTCCACATCTAGCAATCCATTGGGGAAATGTAGCACACCATCAAAGGTATGATTTTTGGGGTGCATGAAACAAGGGTTGCTAGGTTCTTTCATCTAAATATGTATTGACTCAACTACATGAGGGAGAAGTAATGAAGCACTTTGATAAGTATTTTGTCACATTGCATGTCAGACTAATATTAGTCAACACTCCATTTTGGGCATGCATTTAGTTTTGAAGAAATCATAGTTGTCAAGGCACATGAGGATCATGTTATAGCCAGCATCAATCTATTGCATGGTCATTTTTGCCTCGTCATGAGTGCCCAATGTGACAATTGGTGCCATAATAAAATATGATTTTTGAGTAATCTAAAATATATAAATCAATAATATTATGGCCCTACTTGATCCCATTTTGGCATATGCTACAAAACTTGAACTATAAGGCTATTACACTAGTGTTGCTCCATGCATGAAGGTATTGCAAGTTCAATAATGATAGGATGCCTTGAGCCCCTCAATTGAATGGCATGAAAAGTTTTTTAGCAATGCTTGCAAGTATACGATTGAAAGTGAAAGAGGGCATACCTATTGGTGTGGTACCCATTTGCTCAAAGAGTATGACCACATGGTTACTACTCTCATCAACATATATTCTCTTAACTTGGTTGAAGTTGAATCTTCTCTCCTAGAAGAGGCAATAATCCAATGTGGTAACTCAACACAAAGCCCTCTACAATGAGTTTAGGTTCAAGAGGGAGAACAAGGGAAACAAAGTCATTGCAAGTGACTTACATGGCTTGTCACATATTATCACCCATGGATGTTGCCCCAAGTTTATGGGAACTCTTTGGCATAACATTCTTATCTCTATGGGTACAAAGTTGGTTCCCTCTACAGTACATTATGCCCAAGAAATTGGTCAAATCCCATGGTTGAAAGCATGTATGTGCCAATATTGCCATGACGCACAATGAGTATCAAATTAATTGTTACACCTATTTGAATTTTAGTAAAAGAACATCGTGCATTCGAGCATTGGAATGACACCCTTGGAGGACTTATATGGCTATAAAGCTCACATTCACTCTGCCTTGTTCCAAGGTGATGCTCACAAGCAAGGGAGGAATTGGTCAAAATGGAGGCCTTAACAGAATAATAAGAGCCTTGCTAGAACAGTGCAAAACCAGTATGAAGAGGGCTCAAGACATCATGAAAGCCTATGCTGATGATAAGTATTGTGATGTGACACTATCATCCTTGATCACATCATTAGCATCACCATCATTATCACCTCATCCCCTTATCACTTGACCATCACATTGCAATACTAACCTATACAAAATTTGTAGTTCTTGTGTGTGGAGTCTTTCACCATAAAAGAAATTGAAGCCTTCTCATTGCCACCTTATTGTAATTATCCTCAAAAATCATCATGGATGCCTCACCATCAAGATCAACATCCTTAATCTAGGTCAGTATGTATAAGGAGAAACCCTTAAAAATTGAGAGGATGGTGAGATTATGGAATAACACTATCCCAAGGACAGGATAGTTGAGGCATCAAGGAATGTACATGCATTCAAGAAAATGGAACGAGAGGCTTAGCAAATGTGTGTGGGCACATAACCCACAAGTCCTAGGATTATAAGCTTGCAAAAGTGCCTCGCTTTGGTTTTTGCTCAAAAAACTGAAACAAAAGTTGGTGGTGGCAAAAATTGCATTAGTTGGGAGTACCCTGTCACTATCAAATGAAAAAATCCATTAATTTAAAAACGATGATGCACTTAATGCCTTTTTAAAAAAAATACATTAGAATATCTACAAATAGTCTCAGGTGGACACCTTGCACTCACTACTACATTTTCTCCCCTGTAGCATCCAAGTAGCTTTAGAAAATTGGGTAGAAATCTCTTAAGTTTAGTAGGGGGAGGTAATATTTTGGATTTTTAACATTTAGAAAAAAAAACCCTACCCAAGGAACGTTTTTCCCGTTTTTACTCATGATTATCATGGATATCTTTTAAAGTAGTTAGTGCACTTTCATCATCATGAACTAGTGATGAATTAGCAACAATGAAGCGTGCTTGGTATAAATGAAGTGTAAATTTCCAAGAGCTCCCTTGGTTGGGGACTAAACGATCTATTTATGATTGTGTAGAAAAAGTACGTTTTAATTTATGAATCTTGTAATGTAAATGGTTTATTCAATATATGGTCTAATGTGCTCTTTGTTTAGATTGTGTGCTTATAGAGTTCCTTTTTGCTTGATATTTATCTATAGGTATTTTCCATTTCACATAGCTATTTAGAAATATATTGAACTACTTACCCATTTAACTAGCTTATGATAGAGAGGTGCTCCATATACCATATTGAATGCCATCCACTTTGCACATCTTCATCAAATGACTAGATATATCCTCAACAAGTTGTATTTTCACACTTGGGTTATTGAATATCACACACACACACACACACACACACACACACACACACACACACACACACACACACACACAGAGTAAGAGAGGGGGACTTAATAACTGGGAAATACTAGCTACACTGGTTGGTATATAAGGTGAAAGAGACTTAATTTTTCATTATCAGATAAGTAATACAAGTCTTCTTTCTCCTTCACCTTGCTCTCCAAGCTTCCATGTCTTCTCTCTCTCTCTTCCTGTCTTTCTCTCTCCATTTCTAGTTTTTCTCTCTCCTCGTACCTGTCTTTCTCTCTCTTCTACTCTTCTTCTTCTTCTTCTCTGCAGTCTTCTCTCTCTTCTTTCTCTCTCCCAGTCCCTCTCCTTGACAATTGGTATCAGAGCTTAGGTTCTTGGTCCCAGTTAGTCCTTCATTTTACCCAGTTACAACCTTCTAGTCACATGGAATTTTGAGTCACAGGTACACAGGTACATGGAGCAGTAGGGGAGTTCCCAAAGATTTCTGGACCACAAGGACTGCAGGCAGGAGCATTAATGGACCAAGTTTGGAGGAAGGAAGACCGACTTTGGCAGCTCGTTGGTCATTTTTGGCCCATTTTGAAGGTAAACTCTTAGTAAACGTGGTCATTGGAGTTAGAAGAAAGTCTAGTTGGGGTTACTTTTCAGGGAGACTCTTCTCTCTTCCCCTTTCTCAAGCTTCTTGCAAGCTCCCATGGAGGTAATCAGGCCCAAAATTCTACTCTTCCTCTTCCATGGAGTTTGCCTTCCTTCCTAGGGGCTCCTTAAGCCTTTGAGCTACAGAACAAGTGGTGGAAGTGTTGTGTGAGACCTCCTCTCCCCTCCAGGCATCCCCCCGCATTTCACGGTGCAAAATGTGGGTTGATTCCAGGCCAGAATGACAGCACCACAAGCCTCCTCTCCTTCTTGGCTCTCATCCCCAGCTTCTTGTAGGTCATTTGGGCAAGATTGAAGCCTCCTTTCTCATCTTCTTGGACTTCCCTTCCATCTCAGAAACCCTAATCATATGCAATCCATGGCAGCCATGAAAGCTTGGCATCAAGCTCAAGAATCTTGAAGATTTTGGTCTCTTCTTGGTCCCGAGGGTTCACTCTTCAAGCCTAGCTCAAGATTTGGCCATCAAGAAGCACGGGAAGAAGATTAGAAAGCAAGATTTGAAGACATGCATTTGTGGGCAGCCATGGCTATGGTCTAAGAATACCTAACACAGCCATGCTAAGATAGATAGGTGTGCTCACTGGTGAGTAGATTGGAAGTGCATGGTGCACACAACATTTCTAGCAATTGGAGCACCATGACGTAGAGGCACTTACTTGAGCATACATTGGTAAGCCTAAAGAAGGCCTACTACCTAGAAAAGAGGAATCAAAGCTAACCTAAGGGAAGGAAAAGGAGGGTAGACTAAAAGATGGAAGATCCTAAATCTAAGTTACTGGAAAGGGAGAGAATAGGACCCAAAGATGAAGATGTGAGTGTCATGTGGACATGAATTTTTAACTTGTTGCTTTAGCATAATTAAGTTGTGAACATGTGAGATGCAAATGTGAAGTGCAAGGTAAATTGGGGCATGATGACAATCAAACCCTAGCTTGGGCAATCAAGGGCATTGGCAAAAGTTGTGATAGGTTGTGCTGGACAGGTGCCAAGGCGTGTCTACTGACAAGTCCTAGCTCTAAGCATTAAATGAAATGACTTGTGGTGTCATGGGAGTTAGAAAAATTAAACATTCATGCCAAGGACTAAGGCTAATGGAAGTATGAACATTTTCAAGTCCACTTGGCCTAGCATTCTATATTGTGGATGGGTAGTGGCAGTAGAGCTTCAATTTCGGCAAGAGCTCTTCATGGGAAGGTCCTGAGCCATCCTATCTCCAAGATACAGCCACATTGGAGCTCATTCTCAAGATTTGAAGGCTTCTTAGAAGCAAGAAGGCACTATGGAGTGCTCATTTGGAAGGAATACTTCTCTTGATCAGTCTATGCAAGCAATGCCCTTCCCCCATTGAAGAATCCTTCTTCCCCAGCTTGAATTCATCTCTTCTTGACGAAGCACAACCATTGTGGATCTATGGAGCATGCGGGATCAAATTGGAGCTCTCATGAAGGACTGAAGTGGCATTAGTGGCTGCAATCTTCATCAAACAACACAAGGTAACCGATTCTTGGCTCTCATTCTCTCCCATTAAGCCTCTTGTTGAATCCTATCCACTTGTTTGAGAGGATGCATGAGTCCAAGTAGGTAATAGGAGTCCCAAACATTGTATGCATGCTAAATATTAATCTCAGTCATTCTCATTTGATCCTATGACATTGGAATGGATTTTATTCAAACTAAAGCTTCATTGAGATTATACTTTTGCTTACCCATAACCCGTTTGGCTTCTTGTGAATCGGCTGAGCCAAGAATTGATTAATAAATCCATTGTATAAGGGTGAGTTGGCAGTGAGTCACTATCAGTAAGCTCTCTATTCTTATTCCCAATTCCAATTCCATGCACTTCATGAAAAGCCAACATTTCCATTCCTAAAATGCATCTCATGCTGGGTGTTTAATTAATAAATGTCTGCCATGTATATTCCGGGTTAGGAAAAGCCCGATGCCAAGCGAGGTGGTAAGACAAAAGAGGGGTGAAAACCCCCCCCTGCCATCAAAGACCCTCAAGGGGTGCACAACCCGCGGGGGAACTTTTCCCACCTCCCAGTGATCCAGAGCCCATAAATTATTTGTAGATGCATGTATTTCTTGGGAAATTAAGAAATTGACTTGGCATGATGGAAATTTTGATGACTATGGCATGACACACTCTTGTGTGCATGGGATGTATGATTGTACTTCAGCACATGTATCAGCAAATGTATCTTTAGATACACATGCAGCTATGTATGTAGTGATTTATGGGAATGTATTGCTTCACTTGGATTGAAGATGGATATATGTATCATGGGATACACCTATGCAGTCATATATGCAGTAAGGGCAGTGGTTATGCATGTATGAGAGCCTATCTTGTTGGTGGATATGGTCATGAGAATGCTTACTCTTATGCTCAGTAATGATGGAGTGATGCCAAACATGCTAAGGGATGCTAAAGTAATGTATGATGCCAAGCAAATAGTGAATCCCACAGTGCAATAGAAGGGGAATCCAATTTCAGCCCTCTTGTGACTGTTTCAGGGTGCTGTAGAGAAATTGCTTGCATTTGCAAAGGTGTTGCTACTCCCAAGAATTGAGATGCTGACCTTGGAGAGTACCCTCAGGCCTTGCCAAGAACCCCACTCGGTTTTGGATACCCACTTGGAGCATACCAAATACCTACAGCCCAAAACAGGCCTTTCTTAGGTGTAGACAGGGTGCTAGACTGCACAAAACAGTCCCACATTTCTGATTACAGAATTTTTTCTATAAAAATTGGGGATGCATCCCTATGCTCATCTTGAAGAGCGCATCGTTGCCTCCATTTTGAACTAAAAAGTAGGTCAATCGAAGTTGTCTAGCTCTAGTTATAGCCAAAACAGTGACATGTGGTCTCACGGGACTGCACCTAGACATGGCGGGTAACAAGGGGAAAAACAAAGGAAATGAAGATGTTCAGCAACACATAAGGGATGTGCGCATCCCGAGGGATGACACCAACTTTAAGGTTGAAGAGGAAGACCTCTATCAATCCATGGGAAGTCTTAGTACACTCAATCATACCCTTAGTTCACACGAGACTAGACATGCGGAGAGGCATAGGGAAGTAATGGAAGGTCAAGCGCAAATGGTGACGAAGATACGCCAAATGACCTCTACCATGGAAGCACTTGCAGCCAAGTTCTCAATGTGGATGGATTCCCAAATGAAAGGCAAGGAAAAGGAGGATAGACCAAGCATGCAAGCTGAAAGAGGAACCATCTTATTCGTGAATGCAGCCTATGCAAGTACCCAAGGTATTTTGGGAAGAACGGGCATTCCCAATATTAGCTTTGAGCAAGGAGAACCCTCGCACCAATGCTGCTCAAATCGACTTTGGCCTGCTGATAGTTGCTTTAGTTGCTCTATGTCTACGAGATTCGATTGGCAGAGCACTTCATTGAATGTGATGGTTAAGCGCAGTTCGTCAACTTCCTTGCCCGAGATGAGTCGCAAGCGTTCGTGTAGGATCTTGCTATAGTGCTCATCAAGGTGTTCATGCTCTTCCCAAGATAAAGGGAAGAGCAAGTAATCTCCAAGCTAATCCTTGAAGATTGTGCCCATGTCCACAAGGACGTAAACTCGTGCGAACTCCTTGAGCTTAGCATCCAACTCAGTTAAGCATTTTGCAACACTTCTATGTTCAACGAGGGCTTGCTCGGTTGCTATCTCATGCAAGGTTCTAGGAGTTTGCCTAGGCTTTAGCGTAGCTGGGGGTTCAAGCCTATATGAGCAAGATTGGTCAACACTAGGATTGCTCGTGCTCTTAGGGTTTCCATGTTTCTCTTGAGGCTTCGTTATTGCGTCATGGTTCTCCTTGGGTGTGACTGGTGTGAATTCGTCACCTCGTCGTGACAGTGTTGTATCCACTCTTGATTTGTCAATGCGAGTTCTATTATCAGTGGATAGAGTGTTGCAAGCAGCCATTGATGGTAATGGGTGCTTTGATTTGTCGGAGCACACGGATGTGTCTGAGGTTTCACCGCTATTAGGAGAGGCATCAGTGGGCTCATTGGTGGATGGACTTGATGCTTTATTCATCAGCTCTCCAGCACTGTTCGTCCCAATGTTCTTGGGGTCCACAACCACCTGTTGTTGTTTTCGCAGCTTTCTCCTCTTTTTCGTGGTCAGCAGGTGCATCTAACGGCTCAGGACCTTGGGCTCGGTCGACCACTGATGTGCTTGGTTGGGTCTCAGCACTTCCCTTCTCTAGTGTGTCCTCATGGGACCTAATCGTGGCCTACGGAATAGCCTTGCTAGGTTGCGTGGGTACAACTGTCTTCCTTTTGGGGGAGTCTAGCTCTTAAGCCAATTCCCATGTGTTTGACTCCTCCATCCCAGGCTTTAGGCTCTTTAGAAGTGCTGGAGTTATTAATGAAGTTGGTTGTGACACCTCCTTCACAGGTAAACTACTAAGGACACGTTCCGCAAGGGGCATTGTCACGGCCAAAGGCTGTGACGGCTGTGATCCCTGATTTGAAGTACAAGCGACTAGTTCGGTGGACTTGCTAATATTGGTGGATTGCAGTATCCGGTCCTTAGGGTGATTGGAGGTGGTTGCGTCTTTTGTTGCCCTTTGAGCGTTCATCTGTGTAGATCGAGCATGAGTTGATCTGATCAAATTGGGTTGCACATGCATATCCTTGGGCCGAGAGACACGACTAGTGTCATGTCCCCCCTCTTAGATAGTTGGAAGCCTTGATGGAGATAGAGATTGGGAGTGAGCAGCCGCCATTGATGACCGATGTTGTGCTTCCTATGTCCATTTGAAAAAAGAGGATGTAGGAAATTTGGGACTCCTACGTGGGCTTGGCACTGACTGGAGAATTTGCTCGTGATTGTTAGACGATTCTGTCGCTAGCTTTGTTGAGCAATCATCCTTATCTTGAGCAATGTTGTGCTTGTGGTGCTCGTTATCCTCTTGGGAAGGCAAAGGCTCCTTGGGCACTAGTAGACCTTGTGCATGCTCGACAGTTACCTCTGATATGTGCTTGCTATGCACGCCAGGCAGGGGATCTACTTTTTGATAGGCCATGTTTGGTTTCTTGATTTCAATAGTGAGGGGCTCAATCACTCCAATATTTTTGGTTCGAGACTTGGATTTTCGTTTAGGTTTCCTCCTACGCCTCTTTGCTTTGGACATAATTTGGGCTTCTGACAAAGGTGGTTTAGCAGGGGATTTTGGTACCCAAATCCATTGATTGCCTGCATAATACCCTTGAGCACGAAGCAATGCCTTGGATATCCATCGTGGCATTGTGCTAGCTCTCCATCGATGCCTTCATCTATAAGGCTTGGGCTTCTTTCGTGGTCTTCTACGATATTTGTAAGTCCAAACCCTATCCTTGGCCTTGTCTCCTGACCTTTTTGTTTCAAGCATGGCCTCACTCACTGGTTCTCGTTGTTCGACCTGTGCTTGTATCAACTCTTCCAACAAGTCCTTGCTCTTGTTAATAGGCTTGACTATTACGTCAGTACCTTCCTTGCCTTTCCCTTGAGGTTCACTAAGGTCACCCTTGCTAAAAGTTGTGACTATCCTCACACCCGGTAGTGTCAGGTGTATCCTCTGTTCTACATAGTCAGCCTCACATTTGGTCGCCCTTTTGAAGGGTCTTCCCAGGAGGGTTTCCTTACCATATTCAGCACCATTTGGAGGAACATGAAATAGGATAGGCAAGCTTTCAATTTCAATTGTTGCAAGGATATTGCACTTCCCTATGAGTGCTTGTGAAGGTCCCCCATAAGGGCTAAGAGTTGCATTAGTCGGTGTCAGCTCTGGTTGGCCTAGTAGGGTCCATGCCTCATAGGTCAAGACATTAAAATCTGCTCCTTCATCAATCAGAGCATCGATAGTATGCTCTCTTTTCGCAGTGAGCTTGACCCTAAGATAAGCAAGTGGTACTATGTCTTCATCTTCCGGGTCTTGGCTTGTAAATTTAAGCCTTCTGACAAATGCCCTTGAGTCCCCAACTGCACGACCAGATGTGGATTCTCCACTGATGTCTTGGCTCACCAGTGCAGAGCTATTCAAGGAGCATCTATTGTCAGGACTGTTATATCTAGTCATCTCTGCATTGGTAGCTTGACGATGTTGCATTCCGCTTTGACTAAACATAGTTTGAACACAATGCACGTGTGTCCTTGTAGTGCGGCCTTTTTGCCCTTGATGGCTAGATCGGCCCGTTAAGGTTCTAGGGTCTCTGTTTGCCTCTATTCGAGTGCGGGCTTTTGGTTGCTCCTTTACAAGGGAGCCTCCATGCTCGCGTAGGGCCATTACTACCCGAGGGTCTAAGTTGGAGGGCCCATCACAGCGCACGTTCTCTCTCCAACCTACTTGGGGTGGAAAAGGAGGGGGTAGGGCCCCGTTACAGTAGGCAGCATGCACAACTTGGAGGATAGTTCCGTCAAATCTTGAACCACTTACTCGAGGGTTCAGCCCAGTCGTGGGTCTACAGTGCGCCTAGGCTGCGACAACACACTCTATTAGGTTTCCTAGCCACACGGCCAAGTTTTCTATGATTTTCTCGCACCTACAGGGTCGCACTAGTGTCGGCAACGGGGGTCTGGGCTTAAATTATTAAAATAATGTCAAAAATGCATTCGACCAAAATTTGGCCCGAATGGCAGGGTCCGAATCCCAGAATCGACGTCCGAACCGTCGAAGTCCGAATATCTCGTTTGGCCGGGTCGAAGGGGCCAAAGGTCGAATGCCCAAGTCCGAGGGTCGAAGCCCGAATGGCCGAGTCCCAGGGCCGAATTTGAGGCTGGGACGGGTTGTTCGAACGGGCTGAGGCCAAATGTTCCACGTGGCAGAAAGTTTTGACTCGGATGGCCGAATGGGTTGACTCGAACGGTTTGCCTCGGATGAGTCCGAGGACCGCTTGGCCAAGTGGGCCGGGTGGTCCGAGGACCGAGTCTGGGCCTCGGACCAGAGTCGACGTGACTCGGATGCGCCAAACGTCACGCGTGTTTTCACCGAAGCTCGCAAAATTCGTTGTGCAGGGCGCTGGAGGCCTTCCCCCTTAACGAGCAACTCCAGATTGGTCCTACTACTATAGGGGCAGGTGTAGAATTACCTGGGCTAGCTGAAGATCTCTCTAACGCCAAGATTGAAGCGGATTTCCTTGCCAAGCCTTCCTCTTCTCTCCTGCTCTCCTGAAACCCTGCAATGCACAATGTGCCTTTCTTGCCACTTTTGGCCCTTATACCCTCTTCCGGGTATGGTATTGGCACCCCCAATAACTCATTTACTGACCTTAGACATCACAAGTAAGTTTTTACCACTTTTGCACGCTTCTTGCCCTATTTCTGCCATGTTTTGCAACAGTAACCCTAATGCTTATTTTCTTTGTTTTTCTTCGTTTTCTCCTACTCTAATGCATACAACTCACAAAGTAAATACCTACTCTACTCCATCTCACTACATAACTCTCAAAAAGCAAAAAACCTACTTCCCAAGGATATCGAATACCATCTTCAACCCCCTCACTACCTACCTATCTCAAGCACTGGTTCGAGGAAACCCTTGCTTGGATGCTCGATTCGAAGCGCGCAGGCACTCAAGGCTTGAATCCGTTGGTCCCGGCAACGGAACTAAAATGAAGGGGAGGTACAAGCTCTACCCCGAGACCTACGGACCGCTTATTGATCAAGTGTTTCAAGCCGAGCGGCCATGGCTATCTCTCACATAGCCGACTCACCATACCTACCTTACGAGTGTAGTGAGCTTACCTTGATGCTCGATCGAGTACCCTCCTCTCTCTTGCACACCGGTAGCTCCACGATCCTTGTGGCAAGCTCAAGCAACCTCAATCCCTCTCCCGTGAGCTCCATCCTCCATAGCCACGCGCGAGACAAGGGAAGAGAAGAGAAGAGAAGAAGATGGAGAGAGGAGATGGAGAGCTTCTTCTCCACGATTCCTCACTCTCACACACTCACTCCCTCACCCTCTCACACTCCCTTTCTCAAGCACAAGCAAGAAGGCAAGAAACAAGAGAAGAAGAAGAATAAGCTTTAGCCACACACAAGAATGAGTTTCTCATTCACTTTTCAACTTTATATACAAAACCCTAAATCCCTTTTGGGCAGCCATCCCCTTTTCCTTTTTTTTACATGGCCGACCATAGCCTAAGCCCTTTTTCCCATTGTCCTTCTCTCTCCCTAGCTTCCTTTCCACCGCCCGTCTACATTTACAAATTGTAGGGTGAGAGCCCGACGCTCCTTGAATTAAACCATGATGCGCTTGCGCTATTTTACAATAGTTTTGACTTGCACTTTTCCTTGTGCTCCTTTGTCTTCTGTTTCTCTTTGCCTTGGCCTTTGTCTTTGTCTTCTGTTTTAGCTTTTCGGATTTTCCACCGCCTAGCACTCTTTTACAAGATTTCAGGGTGCGCCTTTGTATTTTAAAATGCACATTTCCCCTTTTGCAGTTGCCTTGGACTTTTTAAGGTTTCCCTTGCGCTTTTGGCCTTTTCTCCTCTTCTTTCTTCAGTCGAGCTACCTTTTTTCCGCCTTTGCCCTGCGTCTTTTTTATTTCCTTTTGCTTTCTTTGTGTTGAGGTTAACACTTTGCTAAGGAGACAAACTGTTCGTTCATGCAGACTGAGGTTGAGTACTTGGGACACATTGTTAGTGAGGCAGGTATTAGAGCTAACCCAAAGAAAGTGCAGTGTGTCAAAGATTGGCCCACACCTGCAAATACTACCTCTTTGAGAGGATTCTTGGGTCTCTCCTCATTTTACCGCAAATTCATTCGGCACTATGCCACTATTGCAGCCCCTCTCACTGATAGACTGAAGAAAGAAGCATTTTTCTGGGATGCATTGGCAAAGAGAAGCTTTAATCAGCTAAAATGTTTGCTTACTTCAGTCCCTATCTTGGTATGCCCTGATTTTTCTAGGGAATTTACCATTCAGTGTGATGCCAGTGGGAGAGGAATCGTTGCAGTCTTGCTGCAAGTACTTGTCTCAGTCAAATCTGACTCCGAAGCAGAGGAGATGGGTAGCCACCTTATATAACTATGACTTTGACATCACCCAAACTCGTGGAAAGGACAATGTAGTGGTTGATTCCCTGTCTAGGATGTGGGTATGTAAAGTCTCCGCTATCATGGAGTTACACAGTGATTGGATACATGAGCTTCAGGAGGCTTACCTATTAGACGCTGATTTCAGCAATGTATTTCAGAAATTACAACAATTCGTATCTGCTAAAAAATGGGCTTTTATGGTATAATGGCCAAATTGTCATCCCTCATGCTTCCCCATTCAAGCAGAAAATCATGCAAGAGATGCATTCCACCCCTATAGCTGGTCATTTGCGAGTCTTTAAGACCTATGACAAATTTGCTAAAAGCTTTTACTGGAAGGGCCTTTGAAGAGATGTGAAAGACTTTGTCTTGGGCTGCATGCCTTGTTAGCAAAACAAGGACAACACCTTAAAACCAGCTGGTTTACTTCAGCCATTGCCTATGCCTGAAGGCAAGTGGACACACATCACTATGGACTTCATTACCGGCCTATTGGTGACCAAGAAAGGTTGGGATAGCATCTATGTAGTTGTGGACAGACTCATAAAGATAGCCCATTTCATTTCCACAAAGACTCAGTATAATGCTTCTCAAGTAGCCAGCCAATTCATGGAATATGTTTTCAAATTACATGGCTTACCACAGGTCATTGTGCATGACCGAGATGCTAAGTTTATGAGTAGCTTTTGGCGGGCAATTTTCAGCTCTATGGTCACTCAGTTAGCCCCTTCCATTGCTTACCATCCACATACAGATGGTCAGACAAAAAGGGTTAACAAATGGCTAGAAACTTACTTGAGGCATTTCAGTCATGATGTGCAGCATGCTTGGGACTCGTAGTTGCATTTGGCTAAGTTTGCATATAATAACTCCACACATGCTAGCATTGGAGTTTCACCTTTTGAGGCCCTGTATGGCCACAAGGTGCCCCTTCTTGTGGTTTTCTTCAATGATAAAATAAATCCACAAATCAAGGAAGAATTGGATAGAATGCATGTCTTACTTCAACAGTGTAAAGCTAACTTGAAGAGAGCTCAAGATCAAATGAAGCTTTATGCTGATAACAAAAGACAGGATGTGGAGTTCCAAGAAGGGGATTTGGTGCTCTTGAAAGTGCCTAAGTCTAGATATGCCTCCTTTAAAGATGGATCCAGCAATAAGTTGGCACACAGGTTCTATGGACCATACCGGATTATCAAGAGAGTGGGAGACTTGGCATATCCATTGTCATTACCCCCATCTACGAAGATCCATAATGTCTTCCATGTGAGTCTGTTGAAGCCCTTCATTGGCTTAGCAATGGACTATGTTGAGGAACTCCCACCGATAGATGAAGAAGGCATCATTCAATACATACCCGAAAAAGTCGTAGGACAAAGGGAAAAGAGGCTTTGCTCTCGCTCGATCATGGAATACTTGATTAAGTGGCAAGGTTTACCACTTAAGGAAGCTACTTGGAGGCCAGCTTCAGTTTTGGAAGAGTTCCCATACCTTTTAGAAGCTGATTTGGCTGAACTCTAGCTAGCTATGGCCTTGTTTTCTCCCAGACTGACTACAGACAACACTTTGTTTTAAAGCTGATTTTATTCTGTACTATGGACAACAATGCACACCATACATGGGCTGAAAGTACTTCTCGAGAGCTCCGTTTTGATATATAGCACACCTCGTTCAGAGCCTCCCACAGAAAGTTATGACAGATTCACTACATCAGGGTCCTGTAGTAAACAGCTTGCTGTCCACTGTCTGCAGCCCGCATTTACTCCAGATATTTGGGTCAAAACTCATGTTTATAACTTCCTACTAAGGCACATGTATCATACATACCCCGTGACCTATCATACACAATAATACCTCTTCATTCATCAGTATACCCTTGTAATAATCCAGCAGAGTAGTACTCTGATCGGCCCCTCCTAGTTACCACACGTACCCAAATTGTTTTTTAGGGCAAAAACCTTCGGGTGGGGATGAAATGTAAGAGAGGGGGACTTAATAACCGGGAAATACTAGCTACACTGGTGGCTGGTATATAAGGTGAGAGACTTAATTTTTCATTATCAGATAATTAATACAAGTCTTCTTTCTCCTTCACCTTGCTCTCCAAGCTTCCATGTCTTCTCTCTCTCTCTCTCTTCCTATCTTTCTCTCTCCATTTCTAGTCTTTCTCTCTCCTCGTACATGCCTTTCTCTCTCTTCTGCTCTTCTTCTTCTTATTCTCTCTCTTCTTTCTCTCTGCCATCCCTCTCCTTGACACACACACACACACACATAGATAGGTGGGGGGGAGGGAGAGAGGGAGTGGGAGTGAGGAAAGATAGAGGGATATGGGCTTCTTTATACTACAACTTTCTCTCTCGATATGTGTTCCTGCACACACACACGCACAAAAGAAGCTCTCTCTCTCTCTCTCTCTCTCTCTCTCTCTCTCTCTCTCTCTCTCTCTCTCTCTCTCTCTCTCTCTCTCTCTCTCTCTCTCTCTCTCTCTCTCTCTCTCTCTCTCAAATGCAAACAAATTGCTACTACTATGACTACTACTTCTTGTTCTACTTTGTCTTTTAAGATACAAGAGTTAGGATATACACACAAGTGTAGACATAATGTACTAATATAATACAAATATGATGGATTGGATGCATAACTAAACTAGCTATAATAGGTGTAGCTGCTTGTTGCATGCATAACAACGATCACTAGCACATCCCCTTAATCATGCCAACACATGTTAGTGAATATAGACAATCCATCACAACTAATGTTGAGCTTGTCATCTCAACACTACCCCTCAAGCTCAACCAATGTCACGTACTCTTGATTCGTTCCTAAAAATGTGTACTGTTTCTGTATCCAACGATTTGTGGAGATGTCAATTACCTATTCGTGATTGATAACTGTTTATATTGAACTATTTTTACACTATTTTTCATGCAAATTGAAGGGCTTTGGCTCTGTATTATACACTATTTTTCATAAAATTTAATTAAAAAACAAGATCATAAAGCCGTATTTAGCTCGTGTTGAGGTGAAATTAGAAGTAAAGAGTTAGGATATTTTAGACGAAGAATTTAGGGAGTGAGAAAAATAATAGTACTAAAAAATGGATGCGAGAAATTTTTTAGTGAATGGTGTAGACATTTTAGAGAATCGATAGAAATATGGGTATAATTTAGTATGTATACATGGAATTCGGGTCGAGAAGCCATGGCCGGGGACAATATAGATCCAAAGATGTGGAAAGGTGTCAAAAAAATCAAGTTCAAGTGGGAAAACCTTAACCTTTGAAAAGGGGTTATTTAAGACGTTGGAGAAGGATACTATGGGAAGTGGGGGTTTTAGCAAGAAGCGAGAAAGAGAGCAAGAAATGGGTTCCATGTTGCAAGAGGATGTTGATTAGATTGTTGCAGACTTTGGCCATAAAATCAGTATCATTTGGCTGCATTTGATCCTCTCTTCCATCTCCTCCATTCTCATGCCATTCTTGAGTGTAGTGAGAGGAATTTTTTGTTAGATTAAGAGAAGATTAGTACATATTAGTGGAAGAAGCAGAAGACTAATGAATTTTAAGATTTTTGGAAGTGAAGGGAGAGGAGGAGAAAGCACCAGCACCCCGAAATGTGGTGGAACATCTTCGATTATCTTCTTAATCGGGTATGTTCGTTTTCATTAAAATTTGAATGAAAAATGGATAGAATGAAAGATTTGTGATTGAATATGTCGAAGTTTTTGATTTATCATTGTTAAATCAATGGAAAGAATCTGAGGTCTTGCATTGATTGCATTGAAATGGTTGAAAATAGGCTAAAAATTGCATTTTTAAGCCATAATTAAGGAAAATTAAGAGTTTTGCATGATATTAATAAGAAATGAATCAAAAGAAAGCTAGAATACATGGAAATGAATCTAGAAACGAAGTTTTATAACTTGGAGATGGATCTAATAAAAGATTTATGCATTTTAGTACTAGAAATGGTAGTTTCTTACTGTAATTAGTAAAAATTAAGGATATGACTTGGAGATTACAGTCAAGACCTAAAAACAAAGTTGAACTAGGTTAAGATGGATTCATCATATTTTAGTTCAAATGGACCTTTGAAGTTAAAGTTATTTCAAGGGTGAAAATAGTAGTTTTTAGGTGTTTTTGAGGAATAACTAGCAAATATTAAGAATAAATGAATAAGTGATTTCTTTCTTTGGTTAAAGTTTTGAGAATATTGGAGTTTGTGTACTATGGGTTGTAGTTCAAATTGGGGAGGTTAAATTGCAATGTTTAAGAAATTGCAAGTAAGTAAAGAAGGTTATTAAATAGTTGATGGTTGGATTACTGAGAGAAATGATAATGTGACTTTTGAGCTTTAAATTAAGGATAAAGAATACATCAATATCCACCCCAAAACCTTAATTAATACAATGACTTCACATATAGTCATCTTGCCTAGTTATCTGGGGGCTTTCTAGGGAGCTATCAATGATGCCAATATATATTAAGTTTATCTTACCTATGAGGAATCTCTACAATGTGAAATGATACTCACCTCCATGTGGTTAGTTGTTGCATGGAACACACGATTGCTTGTCAATTATATGTTGCTTGTTTTGTCGTAATAAAATGTGACAGTCTCGTGCACATTGTGCCCGAATCACAAAGAAGCTTACGAAGCTAAACTACATGACATGTAGCTGTTGCCACTCCCTTTAATATACTCCACCTCAATGTTAGAAAACACACTTGCTGGTTGCTTCTTGCTATTCCAACTCATGGGACCACTTCCAAGGCTAAAAACATAGCCATTAGTAGATATCTTGTCGTACAAAGATCTTGCCCAATCCATGTCTATGTGTCCAAACATTTTAGCTCCAGCTCACTATACGTGAAATAGATAATAATTCATGTATCTATTGCATGTTGTATGACTCTCCTTGTTGAATCCAAGCATGGCTTTTGTGGCACTTTCCCAAATAGACTCAACAATCCAACATGGTGACACATATCCAATCTTGTGAGAGGCATAAATCAAGCTTCCAAAAAAATTCATGTACCCTGTTGTGTCCTCTAACACATACCCCACATCAGATCAAATTCTACCTTACTTTCTTACATCTTGCTTTCCATGATGATAACATAATCTCTATAGATCATAATCGTGACATTGCCAACACTTATCTTGTTCATATATATTGAGCGAGTGGCCTTGTTAAATTCAAACCCAATACCTTTTTTCAAAATGACTAATCCTATATGTCAATGAGTAAGGCGCTTGCTTCTACCCATATAAAGCCTTTTTTCAAGTTTACATACATTGTTTGGAAAATTGGAATGCACATAACCCTTTCGTTGTGAGAGTAGATGGGTTCATGTATACCTCCTCTTGCAATTTATCATGCAAGAATGCATTCTTTACACCCATTTGCTATAATTCCCAACTTTTTATGTAGCCATAGCAATCATTGCTCTTGTTGTTATTGTCTTTGCAACAAGCTTGAAAGTCTCTTCATAGTCTATTCCTGACATCTGAGCATGCCCCTTGGCAACTAGTATTGCCTCTTGCACCTACTCATTGAACCATCTACATTATGCTTTACCTTATACATCAACTTACATCCAATCGATTGCTTACCTTCATCCAAAGCATCCATTTTTCCATCCATAGTTGCATCATCTTTGCCAATTACCTCCTTAACCATTGTTTGAGCTCAATCTACTTAACCATGAGTTTACTTTTATAGGACATGAGAACTTTTATTGTGCTCGCTTAATATACATGAATTATGTTACACTTCATTTGCAACAACATCTCCTTTTTCTACATCGAGCCATACTTTTTTTCTTTTTGCCATATGAGCTACTCATCTCATAAAAAACAACGTCACAACTCACTTTGACCTCATGTAAGGAGTCGCCAATGAGAACATGCTTTTCGACTTTTGGATCCACTTTAGTTCCTTAGGTCATACCAATGCGCACACATGCAATACATCCAAATATTCTAAATATGAAAATATGGTTTTCTCCTTATAAACCTTTCTCAAATGTCATGATATAAATGGGTGTAGTTGGGGGTCTTGTTTATAATATACACAACTTTCTCAAATGTCATAAATGGGTGTAGTTGGGGGTCTTGTTTATAATATACACAACTTTCTCAAATGTCATGATATAAATGGGTGTAGTTGGGGGTCTTATTTATAATATACGCAACTATATGTATAGCCTCAACCCAATAGTACTTTGGCATCTCCTTCCCACTCATCAATGTATGAGCAAATTCAACACTATGCATCTTGTTTCTTTTTGCAACTCCATTTTGTTGGGACACATCTACACGTGAATCACCTCCTTGTACCATTGTCGTTCAATAATTTGCTAATGTCATTAGAGAAATATTTAGCCTCACCATTTGACCTCAAATATTTATTTACCAAACGTATTTTGTTCTCCATAAGCCTCCACGAGCCTCTTGAAGTGCTTAAAGTTTTGAAAGATATACATCAAAATGCATAAATCAACCTACCTATTAGACATAGCTTGCTTCAGTGAAAATTCATGCGTTGATTATTATCAAGATTGACATGCATCATGCATTTCTTGCATTTCATGAACTTTGACATTTGGTAGACCTATAACAATATTATGTGATTGCGCCTTTTTTAGCATTTATATGACCAATGCATTTATGTTAAATATCCATGTCCACAATCACTTCATTGCCAATAAAACTACATAACTTTTTGCATGCGTGCACATTCATTATAAACATTCTTCAAACTCTTTTGTCTTTTGCAATCAATCTGGCATTCTTTTGAAGGTTCTCAACAAAACAATCATGTTGTTAGAGCTTAACTCGCAACCTCTAAACCATTTGACCACATAAATAAGATCCTTTGTAATTTTTGGCACATGCAATTTATCTGCTACATACTTTGTCTTTCGAACAAGCATAGACAATGGAAATTTTCCAACTTGTGCAATAGGATGGATTAAATCATCCCCTATTTCCATACAACCTTATTCTGTTAGATATGATCAATGCCCCACCCTCATTAGGTGCTACCAATGATCCATGGTGCTCAAAGTTGTAAGGCCCCCATTATGAGGAGAAGCCAAATGTGAGCCTGGCCAGACATTGGTTGAGTCCTGACTTGTATATCAGATGAGGTCTATGTGACCAGATGGCAAAAAAGTAACCGTTGTGGGTCTAATCTTTGGGTTAGACGAAGTGGTTAAGCTGGTAGCAATTCGAGGTGCATTGCATCGAGTTGCAGGGTAAGGGAGTTAAAAGGGGCCCCTATTGTGGGGTTCGGGGGCCGTGGAAGCGGCGGGGGTCCAGGGGCAACACCCCCGGCCCGATGGTAAAGGGAATATTCCCTGGAATATTCCCTGGCCGACTAGTGGAGGCTTATATGGTAGGTCGGTCAGGCCAACCTCACGGCCTTCGTAGGCTATAAAAGCTAAACCCCTTCACAGCCATCGATCACTCATCTTTCACCCAGTCAGAGTTGTTGTTCCAGCTAGCCTTAAGCTCTTCACCTATCTTCTGTCTAGATCGCCATCTAAGCTTCACACAGTGGAAGTGCACGGGTGGAGAGAGCCATCTTTGTATCAGTTGTTTGGAGTTAAAGAATTTACTGATTCTCCTCTTATCCGTTGTGTACTCTCTATCTCTTTCTCAGATTCTGTTCGCTGCGCCGTGTAATATTTTACATATTCTTTGGGCGCATGCATCTCATTGAATCGATTTTTGTGATGGGTTGATTTGATGCACTTGAATCCACATAGCATACATTTTTTGGATTTTGTAACATAGCACTCCTTGTGTGCTACATAACGAAAGGTGTTCATAATCTCGTTTAGAAGTAGATGCATGATTACCATGCTACATAAATCCATGATTTCCATCTCTTGGCTAGTGATAACACTCATATGAAAAATGACCGGCTTTTCTAGATTCCAACAACCTATAATATCATGTTTTGGAATTTGCCAATTCTACAAGAACCAAATCATCAACATGAAAATAGATGCATCAATACAATCTAATGTGTCTACCAATCTCCTTGATTTTCAACTCATTAGTCATTTACTGGTAGACTATTTTTCTTTATGTTATACAACTCATTCTTGAATTGATACTATGGAAGTTCTCTAATGTGTCCTAGATTTACTTCACAATAGGTAGGTCTTGTTTGTCTCCAATCATCCCATTAGACACATTTGCATAAATGAAGAATATGGCCTTTCTATCCTTTTCATTCTCTTTGTTCCATGCCTTTTGCTAATCTTTTGTTAGATCTTTGAGGAGAATTGGCTAGTTCTCATCTTCACTTACACATCACCGCAAGGCTTTACCCATCAATAGTTGCTCTAATTGAATCCAAGTTCTACACATATACATTGAACATTCAATCATACCTAAAATTAGCAAACCTCAGTAAGTATACAACGCATATTGTAATCACATTGTCCATAATAACCAACAACGTGCAAAACTTGCATAATTTGTAGAATTGGTTGAGATGTGTTACATGCTTATATGCAAAACTCACGATCTTCTTTGTGCTTACCAAATATTGTCTCAATTTGACATACTGACTAAGCATTTACATGTAGCCGTGCTTAGATAAGAAACCTCAAAGAAATGGAGCAAGCTACTGTACATGTGCCTACTTGCCTTCTCAAACTTCTACAATTTATGAAGTCTCCTTTTGCTTGACTTGCTTTAATACCATGACAAAAGATAGGTGGTATGTGCTCCTTTGTGTAGTGGGTTTCCCTCTCATAGTGCACGCACGCGTGTGGTATGTGCTCCTTTGTGTAGTGGGTTTCCCTCTCATAGTGCATGCGCACACGCGCACACACACACACACACACACACACACAAACAGAGGAGATAGCCTAACTATATTTTTGCTTGAAAGTGAAAATTTTATTTTTTAAGGATTATCATCATGCTATGACTTCCTACAAGCTTGGTAGTCCAATTTGGGCTTGATAACTATTAGAATAAGAAGACAACACAAACATAAATAGATAATATGCCTCTATCACTAACAAAGACCTTGTATGGGAAGTTTAATCAAACATAATATAAGTCATTTCCTATACCACAAAATTTTGGAATGTATCTAAATTCGTGAGAGTACCATAGCAAATCCCCTTACAATGATGCTACTAATATTAATTACACTTTTGAGGAAACATTAAGATAATACTGATAAAATGTTGAGAGAACATTAAAATTGCATTAATAAAGTAACAAGTAAAAAGTAAAATCAAATTTAGCAACTATATTTATTATCACTTAGCAAAAACAACTAGGGAGGCAAGCGAAAAGGAAACCTTTTGCAAATTGCAAATTGCAAGAAGAACAGAAGTCAATCAAACAATCATTCTACAATTTCTAAAATAACATCCTCAAAGAAAATTCTTCAACCCCTACAACAATCAAGTGCTATGGCCTCCCATTCTTGAGTGGCTGGCCAAAATAATAATAATCATCATCATCATGATCATCATAATCATATTAACAATAACAATTAGAAATGGTAATAATAATACAATAATAACAATGATGATTATTGGTAATAATAAAAAATAAATATACTATAGTTATAACAATTAAAGACTTTCCCGCCATTAGTCTGTGCGCTGCTTGTAGCGATGGCGAAGAAGAAGGGACAGGCTGCCTCTGGAAACGACGAGGACCTGAAGATGAAGAAGAAGCAGACGACGCCTTCGATGAAGAAACAGAACGATCGGCCCAGAAAGCGCAGCTCCGTCTATCTAGATGAAGATTGTGACCAGGTACGCCATGCCTCTGAAATGCTTTCCAATAAGACGAGCCCATTCGACAAGGAACGTTTTGCTGTTTGTGCATTTGGCAATCGTCGCCTATAATGGCTGCCGAACCACGAATCGTGCGGTTTACTCAACGGCCGGAGGCTAATGATGATATTATCATCCTTCTAAACGTTTTCAAGTTCGATGATTGCAGAATGCACCTGCCGATGTTGACGTTGTGGAGATGCAAAATGTGGATGACGGAACCGGAGAGGTCCCATTCTCGCAAAGCTACGCAAGGGCTCGAGACACGACGGATGGAGGGAAGAATCGTGGGAAGAAGATCTCAGACTTGGACTTGGTGGAAGAGCATGTAAGGCTTCCCTTTCAACTAGGCCGTTGGATGGTTTGAGAGACATTTTCATCATAAAGAAACAAGATAGAGCTCTTTTGAAGCAGTCTTGCTTACTGCTTTCAGATGCATACCACCAGGAATTGAGGGCTGCACTATCAAAAGTGCTGGTGAAACATGAAAAGGAACAGGCAGCCTTGATGGACAAGTACAAGTTGCTGTATCCAAAGTGGCATTTTCAGCTCAGGTCTGTCAGCATTATCTCCTGAATTCAGTGGAATAAACTCTATCTTGCAAGAGTTCTTTTTGGCCCTCTCTATATACAATCTAGCATGCTCAGTTGGTGTCGATTCAAGTTCTGGGAGAAAATTGCATTTCTGACATAACCATGATTATGGAATTCTGTGGAGATAAGTGTTGGGTCAATTGCGGCTCTGAGTTGGATTCTGAGTGGAAATGCCTTTCAAAACATGCTTCTATATTAGTCTGACATTTCTTTGTCAGTGAATTTATTGGACAAGCATAAGGGCCATTTGTTGATACAAACCTGGTGCAGGTGTGGATTTGGGCTGTTGATGTATGGTTTTGGATCAAAGAAAGCCCTTTTGGAGGATTTTGCAGCATCTACTCTCTCAGATGGTGCTGTGATTGTTGTCAATGGCTACCTTCCCACCGTGAATGTAAAATCTGTGAGTTGCCAAAGTCTGTTTCTTTGTAGTAACTCTTTGATGAGTGTAATCGTTGCAGCCAATGTTACTGGTGTGATATAAGATTCATTAAAAACGTTTACAGACATTGAATGATAGGTGCTTGATGGTAAAGGAAGAGAGCAGAATCCAGCCCCAAAACACCTTCTTTGGCGTTCTTTTATTGGTTTCATCGATAAAATAGCTTGCATTAATTGCTTAACGTGTCTTTTGTCATTGAATAGTTTAGTAGTTTGAAATCCTTTTATTGTCTCATAACTCTAATTGTTCATGCAATGCCTTGTTATCGAATGATTGGATAATTCTAGTTTTCTACCTGAAAGCATAGTTCCTTTATAGGTATTGCAGAGCTAGAGAGGAAAATTGATTGTTGTTGCTGTTCACATTTAGGTGGTCTTTATGGTAGTTGAGGCATTATGGGAGCAAAGGAGCTGCAAGAAAACTGGTTCTAAATCAGGAGAGAGATTAGCCAGCACACACAGTTTAGATGAGCTGTTTATGTTCCTCAATGAAAAAGAGGATAATATATATGTCTATGTGGTGGTGCATAACATTGATGGACCCAGTTTACGTGACAATGATGCACAACAGATGTTTGCAAATCTAGCAGCTTGTCATCAAATTCGATTTGTAGCTTCTGTCGACCACATCAATGCGTCACTTCGTAAGTTTACATTCTTTTAGTTTTGGTAAACAAGTCATCATTGTTGATAGATTGTTGACAAATTTCTCTTTGCTTTTTAGAGAAATAACCATTGATATACTTTTATGCATATATTCACTTTGAAGGAATGTTGATGTACGAGCATCATTTGTAGAAGGAAAGAACATCATATCCTTATTACACAATAGGCACATCACATACAATACTTTTGAGTTTGACCAATGCCTAGATATCTTAAATTGCACTTAGGATGTGTGTTCATATTCTCCTCATTCACCTTTGACAAGCATGCGCAAAGTATGTACTTATGCACAAGTTGCATGATCATTATGACCAGAGGATCCTAAAGTTAGGCATCAATTTAGCCATCATTACCATCTAACGCGTATCATTATCATTATCATCATGCATTATTTTAGCCACTGTTATCATCACCACTTGCATCTTAGTAGTAATAGTGTATGCTTACATCTCTTGCGTTGTTAAGGGCAGCCTCCCCTTGTAGTAGGTGACCACATTAGAGTCTTTTTTGCAGTTAGTTGATAGAATGTTTGGAAGTGTTTTGTTATTGGATCATTTAATTACAGCCCAAGAGACTTGTTCCTTCAAGATTTTAAACATTGTTTGGGCCTTGCTTATAATGAAAAGCTATTGTGCAAGAAAACTACCAAGTTAAATCTACAATTTGAAATTCAAAAGAGAATGTTCAAATCTTGTGAAAGAGTGGGATTTGGAATGTGAAATTGGAAAGGTGAGATGCAAGGCTGCATATCCAAATTAATGCTTACAAGAGGTTACCATGATCCATCTAAGGGCCAAAATTTCCATCTTGTTTGTTAGATGAAGCTACCTAATGCTTCACTTATGGTAGGAAGAACTATGCAATGTTTCTCTTGTTAAGCTAAAAATACATTCTGAACTTAATTCCCTTGTATTACAGCCCCAAAACTCAAAATTACCATACTTTTATTTAAAAAAATGCGATCCTAGAGAATGTATGTGTCACATAAGCCAAACCTTTGGATCCATCCATTCATAAATAGATAGGCTGCCCACCATTGGCTCAATCTTGTTTTTGCAATTTGCAAGTGTCATATCTTTGTTGTCCACACCTCATTCGTAGGATGATATTTCAATTTGAGCTGCCGCCCACACACGTCCATCAATTGGCGCCTTTTGTCCAGCCTTTTCCATCAATTGGCGATTGTTTCACCCTGATTTTAATTGCTGGTTTGTTGTGCCACACCATACTTTGCATAGATTTGCTGTCACTTGCTAAAATTGTTAGCTAAAGATCTACTTTTGACTGCTCCAACTAGCCATTGCCCAACTTTCCACGTGTCATTTGAAGTTGCATTTTGTATTCTCTAGCCTAACACTTGCTCCCATGCATCATTTCAGCTTGGGGTTCTTGATTCTGCATTCTAGTTGTGTGTTTGTCATCATTGATTCGACCATACTTGAGCTATATGTGTTGTTGGTAGACATTCATGGAGACTGTTGTTGTGTTTGGGACTTGTTAGAGTATAATACACTCTCTAACTTCCAGAGACATAGGAGTTCGGGGGTCAATATTTCACCTTTGCTTAGTATGTTTGTTGCATTGAGCATGGTACACATTGAACATTTATTATTCATTCATTATCTTCGTCATCAGTGTTAATTGTCTTTGAGTTACCCTAACACTAACACATTCTATATTAATGTGTGCTTTGTTATACGATTGTGTTTGTTATCCATAGATAAGCATTTCTTTATATGGTATTAGAGCTAGGTGCCCATTGAAGAAACCTTAATTGAAGAGCTTGCCATTAGTAATACCTAGGCCCTTGATTGGAGAGCTCGTTACTAGTAATATTACTAATGACAAGCTCTCCAATTAAAGGCCTAGGTTTCTTCAGTGGGCACCTAGCTCTAATACCATAGAAAGAAATGCTTATCTATGGATAACAAACACAATCGTATAACAAAGCACACATTGATATAGATTGGCCTAGGTTTCTTTAGTGGGCACCTAGCTCTAATACCATATAAAGAAATGCTTATCTGTGGATAACAAACACAATCGTAGAATCTATATCAATGTGTGCTTTGTTATACGATTGTGTTTGTTATCCACAGATAAGCATTTCTTTATATGGTATTAGAGCTAGGTGCCCACTGAAGAAACCTAGGCCCTTGACTAAAGAGCTTGTCATTAGTAATATGAATATTAGAGAGAAGATGACGTTTAATACATCCATACCAATTTAGTCTTCAAAATGTCCTATGTCAAGAATTGAGGAGGAGTGGGCTTCATAACTTATCTTGTGAGGTTTTGACATTGGTGGAAAGACATCTAAGCTCTAACTATCATGGTGTTTATAGACCTTATGAGATCTCATTGAGCCCAACAATAACTAGAAGATAACATTGTTTATTCACCCTTAGATTTTGCACATAGGTCTAATGATTTTGTAGGATGGAATGGAACATCCCTATGGGATTGACCATCCTCTTGGAGAAGCAAACATGGTTAGAAACTTTCATGTTGTTCTCCTTCTTTTACTCTATTGTTAGATACACACAAAGTGTTTGTTTTTGTTTTTGCTTTTAATGTTTCAACTTTAATGCAAGATGTTGGTAATATTCAAGAGAAAGGTACTCTTCACTTAATTCATATTAGTCTAAGTCTTGAGAGGATAGATACTTTTTGTAAACACAAGAAGAGATGTGTATAAGAAAAACAAAAATTTTCCTTCTTCAAGTTTTGTTTCTCAAAGTTAAAATGAAGTTGGTGCATCATCATTTCAACCATCATCCTCTAATTTTCAATTTCCTAAAAGTGAATTTCCAATTCTACCCATCCCACCCTTTTCTTCTGTTGCACCTATATCTACATTTACACCATTATTCACCTCACCATTCACTGTTCCACTTGTCTAATCATACACCACATTGGGGGGATCTTCAAACATAGGCACATCCTATACCTTCAAATTCTTTGCTTTGCACATCTAGGTAGTGGAGGTACATTGGTGGTGGGGGTTTATCCCCCAATCCAACCATCCATGGGGATCTATACGTACGGGTATCCCACTCATGCATCTCAAGCCCTAGTTCCATCTCCCAAGTGGACACAAAGTTTGCTATGTTAATGCCTAGTGGGCCATTCTGTACCTTTTCACGTATCTGGCAATATAGAGCATGTTTATTGCTGATTTTGTGGCTTAATTTAAACCCTTCCATACTTATAACATCCATAGAATTCATAAGCATAGCTGAAAAGTGAACATAATAGAGAAAAAAAAAGTGGCCATCTAGGCCTACATAGATATGACCTCAGAGTCTAGAGGCTGAAGGTTTTGGTTTTGAGTGTTTGCAATTTGGACAAAGAAAAAAAGATGTAGTAATGCAGCAATCTTATATCTACCATTAAAATGTCTAAACTAGTACAAGTACTTGTCTAAAAACTAGTGTTTGGATTCAATTTTACCATGACCTTTTAGGTGTGTATTGGAGTGCCCAAGCAATGCATTATAGGCGTTTTAGTTTGCTTTTGCGTAAAAATCTACATTTGCTTGTGTAATTTCAATAAACACTTAAGCATTGTTTCATTAGCACACAATCCATATTAGCTTATAGTCTTTAGGGTCTGAAATGAGGATTTTACTTCAGCCATGTTTTTACTTGTAAACCCTCATGTTTGGGTACGAAGCCTCAATTACTAGTGGCTTATTTTTGGGACTTGGTCTTGTAATAGGCAGAGGACTCATCAATGTACATCCAATTAGAGTGAAGGAGAGAGAGAGAGAGAGAGGCTATTCTTGTTGTGCTTCAACAGTGTTGCAAGTTCTTATACAACCCACTTGTTATGTGTACTCCACCATTGGTTAGTGAAAGATGGTTGGATCTCATGTGGGTGTGACTTAGGGTTTGTGTATAATTCAACAATACAATGATATCCCTTTGTTCTCTTGCTTCTCCTTCTAGGTGAGTTGCTTTCAAGCTTAAGAAAAGGAATTCAGAATGCTGTATTCATATAGCCGCATAAAAAGATGTAGAACAAGAATCTTCAAGAATGTCTATATGGCCATCAAGGTGTGTCCTATCATCTCCATCATATGATTCTTGGGTCTAGGAGCTCTCTAGACTCACTTTTGAAAGGGGGATTCCTTACAAAGTGAGTGCACTAAGGGAAGGTGCTAAAAGTCCCACGTTATTCTTAAGGTTCTTTCAATCCTTTTGTTATGAAGTTTTGGCATAAGTGTTGTCCAGTTTTGAAGATTGTGCATGCCAAAGGTTTGGAAATGTGTGATATGAAGGGATGAATAGGGTTAATATAGTTGTGTCACATCCTATCTCCATTTTTGTGGTTGTGAGGAAGAGGGAGGGAGAGGTGGGAAGAGATGGGGATTGTGGAAGGGGAGGAAGGGAGATACTAACGTCTTTTGTTGTTTAAAGACCTATGTTGCTAGCAAAGAAAATTAAAAAGTGTTGAGCTAAAAATTCATTACATCTTGATTCAAAACTGTAATTTGGGAGGATCCTTCGATGTCTATAAATAGACAGGCTTCCCATTCAGCCCCATCCTTGTCTTGTAGGTTTCAGCCATCAGCCCTCTTTCACTAGATGTCTAGCCCCCAACAACTATTGCTACATGGTCTACATCTGTCGCCTAGCCTCACACTACTATGGGTGATAAACTTCCATCATCTGTATTAGGTCGTTTTTGGGTTTTCAGCACTTTTTTTACATCAGCCTTTGCTCCGTGATTGGTGGTTATTGCACTCGGGATTTGAAACTAGTCTTCCTCCCATGGAGGGGTGGTAATAACTTGATTACAACTTAATTATAACTTAATTACAACAAGCAATAGTTAATGAAATGTTGAAACACAAACATTTACCAATCAATCTTGGACTTTGGACACCTTGTTGGCTCCAAAAGTGGTGCCCCTTTTAGTATTTCTTTATCTTTAGTTGCAATTGAATTCAAATATAATGGGATTCCTTCAATCCCCTTCGCAATCCAAAAGCTGCTTGCTGTCAATAATGACTAGCAAGTCTTAAATCGATTGGCCCCTTGATTTGCTTAGGCAATTTCATTCACCGACTCCTTGGGAAATGAAATTTGCCCCAAATTTGAATGTTGGTTGGTCCGTCACTTGAATTTTTCTGAGAATTAATTCTCATCCTTGAAAGTTCAAGTCTTGAGGGTTAATCTCTTGGCATGCGTCTCGAGGTTGCTATCATACCCTAAATTTTGTTGTAAATCAGGGTTTATGGTAGAGAAAAATGTAATTTCTTAGCCTCCAAGGATTAGAATGCTAAGATCTTCGGAGCAAGGTTGGAAAATGGTCGGAGAATGAGAGAGAATGCTGAGGAGAGTGAACATTTAGAAACTCCTCGCAAGAAGTAGCATGACTTCAGCCAAAAACAGCTGCTATCCTATCCTGACAGCCACAAGAATTGTCACTAGCAATTAGAGAAGCCTAGAATGGCTGTTGCTTGCCGTCCTTGGCTGTTGCCTAGTTGAGAGGACCCCTTGGTTGCTATCGCTTGCTCTAGAATTGCTCATGACTTGTTGGAAATGGCCAAAATTTGATGGCAACTTATTGCTATAGCTTCTCCACAATTGGATTTAGCAAAGAATGATCTCTCTCTTTCTCTCTCTCTCTCTCTCTCTCTCTATCTTTGAGCCTTCCAATAGCCTCCACTATCTTAGATTGGCAAGTGTGCCAAGTGGTAGTGTTCCAAACTAAAATTTTCAGCATTATTTGCATTACTAAATTAGTTTTCAGCTTAAAATTTTAAATAATTTAATTATTATTTTAGTGCCCAAAAAAGTAATTTGACTAGCCAACAATTGAATTGGCTAGGCCAATTCATCTCCTAAGTGTTCTTGAGTCTTCTTTAGCCCTTGAATTTGCATTAAGTACCATTAAATGTCATATCCCTAGTGTTACCAACCCATACTTATGGCTAATAAAATGTCTTAGGCCAATTTCAAGCACTAGGTACCACCTAGTATTTGTGCAACATTACTTAAGATAACTTTTGCCTTTGATATCCATTGGTTTTCTCGGGTCTCTGACTTGTAAATATGAAATCCTATTGGTGGCACTTCACATGTGCAACACATACTTAATCATTTGATTCAAAAATTAATCCAAATGTTAAGTAAAGTAAACAAATTTTCACGTCCTTGTGATAGCCCTTTCCCTTAAAATTCTTACAATCGTCCTTGCTTTTCCTGTCGAATACATAAAAGCAAAGTAGTGCATTGGAATTTTCACAAGGCATCATAGTAAAGACAACATTGGCGACTACTGCTAAACCATGCTATTGTCAAACACATGCTGAAAATTGCTAGCGAGCATAACATAGCATATAAAACTCATCAAGTATCTTAAAAGCATTGCCAAAATATCATGGGATGCATCCATTACTTATGAGCTCGACTTATTTGGCACAACCAAACCATAGTATTACATAAACCATGTTTGAAACATTAATGGTATAATAATACATGTAGCTGTCCATAGAAGTAGCTGAACACCACTGAAAACTAATGACCATTTACTACAAATCAATATAAGATAAATGGTCTGTAATGATAAAAAACCAATAATCCAATGTTGATCATGATTGATGCTAGATCGAGCATAAAGTGATGGAAATGTAGTTCTAAAGCTATAGATAATAAACCATACCATATGCATACTAAACATAGTGACTAGTACGTTGAATAGTGATTCCTTGGCAAGCATACTATCAACTACAATACCTTGAATGTATGTTGAATATATTTGAGATCCATTACATCTAGAGTTGTCCATCATTGAGGAGCAGAGGTTTTTGCTCTCTCATGAACATCAGGTAATACTTTCAGCCTGATCCAAAGTCGACTCTAATTGGAAAGCATCAAGGTAAAGTTGCAACAATTGAGGATGGTTTGCCTAGTCCTACTCCTCCATCCATTTGGTATCCATTGGTGAATAGTTTTGAAACTTCACTAAATACCTTCTAGAAATCTTACCCTTGATCTTTTGCTCTTTGTGTGGGAGTATTTGCTCAGGTATCAATATCTCATCTAGGTCCTTAACCTTGGGTTGAATTTCAGCAAATACATCCTTTGGCACATCACCATGTAAAGGCCTTAGTAAGCTCACATGAAAGGCATTATGTATCCCCCTATGTAGGGTCAATTTCAACTTGTAACATACATCACTAATCTTCTTCAACGCTTGGAATGGCCCATAGTATCTCATACTCAGCATTGGGTACAATATCTCTTTAATCTTCATCTTTTTCAGCCTTGCCTTTTTAAAATGTAGCAATACATAATCACCCTTTGCAAACTACAAAGCATATCTATGACGATAAAGCTATCTCCTTTTGCTTTTCTTGTGATCTTTGAAGTGTATACTTAATCTTCTTATAAGTTGCACCCATGCTCTCCACATAGTGATCAACCTCAAATATTTTATCTTTTGTGTGCAAAATAGGGGGTACTTTCTTACCACCCTTCGCTACCTCAAAAGGAGCCTTACCAATGGAACTATACACTATATTATTGTATGTAAACTCGGCAAATATTGTTCCCATTGCCCTTTGTGATAGCACTTTAAAAGATCCAAAATTGTGGAGTTAGCCTTCTCAGATTGATCATCAATTTGTGAATGGAAGGATGAAGAGAATTTCAACGTAGTGCATATGTTCTCAAACAAACCCATCGTCATAAGGATATGAAATTTTATTGCTTTGATTAGTATTTGATTAAAAGTTAATGAAATGTGCTAATGTGACTTGCACATGTGAGTTGCAAGTTAATTATTTGACAGTTTGGGACCCAAGACCTTGAGGTATCAGTTAGTACCAAGGGCAAAAGTTGTAATAAGTTATGTTTGATATGTACTAGGTGATACTTGGTATCAAATTTTGGCGTAGACCAATTTATTGACCATTAATGTTAGTGGTGACATCAGAGACTTGACATTAATTAATTGCCAATCTAAAGGTCAATGATTGCTCAAGGATATTTGAAAGACAAGTTGGTCTAGCCAATTTAATTATTGGCCGGTAAAATTAATTTTTTGAGCACTAGAATAATTGTTATATTAATTTTCAAAATTAATGTCTTGAAAATTAATTTAATAAGCTAGATAATGTTGAAAAATAGAATTAGAAGGTTGCCACTTGGCAAAACTTGTCCATGCAAGTGAAAAAAACGTTTTTAGGGGTTGACAGAAGTTTATTCCAATGATTATGAGAGAAAATGAGGTTGTTAGAGAGCAAAAAGAGGTTGCTAATGTGATTTGTAGCCCCACCAGGGATCATTTAGATGCTATTGCTCGATGGGAGAGATGGCAACAACTTGTTGCTTAGCATTAGATGCTGAAAACGCAGTTCGAGCAGGTGTAGATGATGTAGCAGATGGAGACCTTCAAATAGCAGGGCGATAGCTAAAAATAAGCAACCTAGGATTGAATAGTGATGGATTGTAATTGTGATGATTGGACAATAGATGGTAGGTGGTTGATAGTTGAAATTTGAATAGTAGAGTGAGAAACATGCACCAAAGAATGAGATTGAATGGTGGGTAGCTTGTCTATTTATAAATATTGAAGGGTGTCCTTAAAAATTATGGTTTTGGGGGACCATTGAAACTCTCTCAAACGGTGGACCAAATTTGTGTTTTTCATTAACAAAGCATGTTGTGGGGCTATTTAAAGATGTTAATCAGTTGTAAAGCGTGTTTTAGCTCAATAGAGTAGTAATAGCTTTTCAATGTTTCTCGTGATGAAACTTTGAAATTTCTCTCTATAGCATTCTCTCTCATCCCCTAGTCATCTCCCAAGTTATCTCAACATTTTTTAATAATTTGAGCCATTAGAGGAAGAGATTTCCGTCGATCTCTGTTGTGAACCCTAATTTACAATAGAAATTAGGGTTTGACAGCCAACTTGGGATGCATGCTTAGAATTGAGAGCCTAGGACTTGAATTCCAATAGTTGAAATTGAGAAGTTCAGTGAGATTTAAAAGGCGAGTTAGGCAATATTAAATTTGGGGCTAAATTTGTCTTTCAAGGTAGTTTGAAGGCCAATCCCCAAGCAAACCAAGGGGCAAATTGGTTTGGAGGCTTGTTGGTTAGTTTAGATAGCAATAGGCACTTGGATTAGCGGAGGAGACGAGAGGATCTTAGATGTACTTCTTCCATTTGTAATACAAGATAAAGAAATGCTGAAATGGGTGCCAATAGAGTGTCCAATGTCCAAAAATAAAGTGGTAAAGTATGTATTTTTAGTTTATTTGAATTTTATGCTTGGTGTAATTAGTGCTTAATCAAGTTATTTACTACTCTATCCGAGGAGGAAGGTTGGTGTTATGCTTCCAAACCAAACTAGTTATCTATGAGTCTCAATCAATGATGACCTGGCATGCCATGGTACTTAAACAAATGCTACACAAAAAGACCTATGATATGATCGGTCTTTATCTTATTTCTCATTGGAATAAAATGGGTTTGTTTATATTGAACCTACAAATTATAGTCTATATTCTATCATTCCTTGTAGATGTACGAGAAAGCCAAAGATAAACTCCATAGCAATGTTTTGCGAAGGCTTGTTTGGAATAGGCATGGGTTGCAATAAACCTGGTATCTTTTGCATATTATACTTTACTTTCTGGCATACAATGCATGTCTTGACAAATTGCTCAACATGATGCCTCAAAGTTGGTCAATAAAAGAAGTGCTCTATTGTCTTAATTGTGGTATTGATACCTCTATCCCTTGCATAAGGAGGAGCATGACTCTCAGTCATCACCTTGGCTCTCAATTACTTCGTGACACAATTGTCCATGCATCATCAACAAGCCCTCTCTAAGCATAAAGTGCTCATGCCTTTTTATTTTGCAAAGTTTGAATCAACCGACAGTGCATTAACCACTATATTCTTTCTCCTATCAATGTGTACAATCTGGAAATGAAACGTAAAGAAAAGTTTACCCATCCCATATGCTTCTTTGAAAACTTCATTTGCGTTAGAAAGTACCCTAACATCTGATGATGTGTTTGCATTGTGAAATCGGCCCCTAACAAATAGTGTCTTCACGTAGATAGTACATGAATTATTGCCAAGAGCTCGAGAACACAACTTTCATAAGCAACTACATGGCCATCTTGCATTAGAATAGCCTCAATGCTATTTCCACATGCATCACACTACACAACAAATGACCTCATGAAATTGGGCAACACAAGCATAAGATTTAAAGTCATTTTATCTTTCAACATATCAAATGCTGAAATTTTCATTGCGGTCCATTTGAAAGGCACATTCTTCTTTTGCAAAGCATGCAATGAAGAAACAATTTCAACAAAGTTTTGTACATACTTTTTGTAGTACGAACAACGTCCCATCAAGCTACAAATCTCATGAGTATTCTTGAGATGTGGCCATGAATGAATTGCCTCAACTTTTGCAGGATCTCTACTTATGCCATTTGTTGATACAATTCATCCCAAAAAGTGGATTTCATACAAGAATAATTCCCTTTTATTGTCATTTATCAACAATCGAAGCTTATACAACTCATTAAGTACTACTGCCAAGTGTTTCCGATGCTCGGTCTCTTTGAAAAGACAATCATGTCATCAAAGAAAGTATCCACAAATGCCCTATGTTGTTGAAAAGTGCGATTCATCATTCTATTGAACATGGTAGGAGCATTAGTCAGCCCAATTGGCATGACAAGAAAGTTCCCTTGCAATCTATTCAAGATGCCATCAATCCTAGAGATCCAAAATTTGTTCTTTATTGTGATTTTATTCAACGCACAATAATCAATGCACATGTGCCATGACCCATTCTTTTTTTGCAATGGAAGCATTGGTGAACAAAATGGAGATGAGTTGGGCTGAATTAGCCCTTTCTCTAATAGCTCATTCAGCTGACTCATAATCTCCTCTTGCTAGGTTGCACCAACTCTATACGGTAGCTTGTTAGGAGGGCTAGTGTTGGGGAGCAAGTCTATGCTATGATTCTTGCGCCTTTCAAGCAATAGCTGCCTCGGAAGTGCTTGAGAAAAACAATCAGCATATATTTTCAGAAATGACACGTGATCTTTATCCATTTGAGTCACATTCCCAACATTTTCATCATCACTTTTATCTTTAGTGAAAATCAAGTAGGCTGAAAGATGATTTTCATTACTTCGGAAATGGCAAAAGTAGATACATGAGGGATAGATTCCCCTTTCAACTTCACATTCAAAGTATGAACTTTGCCTCTATGATAAAGGGTCACAATTTTATCATGAGTATCCAATAAGTGCATGCCGAGGATGGCACCAAGGCATCCCAAGCAAGACATCACATTCTTCCAAAGGTACAATAAAGAACTCTTTTCTGTCCTCAACTTTGAATGTGCAAATGAAGCTTTCCAAGGATAGGAGTGGTTGGCTTTGCGTGTGCCTTACATGCCATACCAATCTCACCCATGGATCCTATCTCTAATTTTGCCCCATGCTTTGGAAAGCTTAGTGCTATCATCATTGGGCTGATCTGCCACTACATCACACACTAAAGTAGTTGAGGTTTTGCCCTTCTTTCCCTTGCTATCATCCTTATGCTGGGAATAAAGGCTTATTATGCTTTTTATAGTGTTCGGGTGTGAACACAACCTTACACTCTTGTACTTTATATATTATCAAAACCTAAAAAGTGGTACACTCGTCTTTGTACCAAACATTGCTCTTTGCTCTTTGTGAAATATTTGATGTGCTTACCATCAACTCACTCAGTCAAGATCCGTTAGGCTCTAACAAACTGGTACTCTAGTGACGAGCGTTAGACCACGGGATAGGGAAGCATCTCCACACTGACACGCAGACTCCTGCTGTCGCAGGTGTCACAGGTGTTGCAGGTGGGCAGGTGTTGCAAGAGTTGTAGGCGGGCTCGACGAGTAGCAGGCGGTAGTTTGTAGACGCTGCAAGGCACATGATAGGTTAGGTGGTGAGTCGACAGGAGGTCATTAGGTAGCTGACAAAATGCAACTAGGCAGACAGGACTGGCACATGCGAGCAGGACCAGTGTGCCACGAGACTTGCACGCGGCGACCGGTTCTGGGTGGCTAGGCGACAAATGGGACAGCAACCAATGTTCTTTTTAAAAAAATCTGAAATTTTTGTTCTCTCTCCCTTCTCTACCAGGCGTTCACAGGCAAAGACACAAAGTGAAATTTTGCCCAAGCAAATTGGGGCTTTTCTCTGATTTGGGAACTTCAGTGCGGGACAATACAATCCGACTCAGAAATTGCACATTTGGTGCACATCTGCTCGAGAAATTTTGGGGATTCTCACATTTTAGTGGAATTTTTTCAATTTTACTAAAATTTGTGCGCTTTGAATCCAAAAATTTGGGGCTTTTGTAAAATCCCTTGAATTTGCAACAAATATTTGGTACATGTACTTGGGTACATGTATTGATGCAATCTAGACAGATTATCCTCTAAAAATTTGGGGCTTTTGATCAAAATTGTCAAATTGGTGCTCAGGAATGCCTTTAGAGTAGAAATTGTAGTGAAATTTTGGGGATTTCACATGCAACTAGTGACTTGGTCCCTAAATGTGTCAGTAATTGAAGGAGTGCCGCAATAGACACCCTTTTAACTCTCAAAATCTATTTGCAGATCTAAAATTTCTGCAATCTCGGGATTTTTTCATTGTTGGTTGGTACTTTTGTGTACTATGGTTACTTGTGTCACATTTGGGCTTACCTTTGGTGATTAGTTAGTCAATTTGGGGCTGCAAATTATGGCTGGAAACAATGATAGCAGTAATCTCTTGCACATTAAGAAGCTTGAGGGTGCACATAATTATGCAATTTGGCAAAAACAATGCTACAATGTCTTGGTGTAGAAGAAACATGTAAAGCCCATCAAAACAAAGGGAATCAAACGAGCTAACATGGAACAAGACGAGTGGGATGACTTGGACGAGCTTGCTCGCTCTACCATTGAGCTCTCAGTGTCAGACAACTTGCTCTTTAACATTGAGAAGCTGAATTCGGCATATGCAATGTGGCAAAGGCTTGAAGAATTGTATGCTTAGAAAAGTGTAGCCGGCAAGGTTTATTGGCTGAAAAAATTAATGGACTTTTGCATGAAAGTGTTGGGATAAAGGCTCGGTTTAACCTCCGTGTATAGTACACGCACATTGTACATGTGAATGCACCCTTACGTGCCCTAAGTATAAACACATTTTATTCTGTGTGTACCAACACACATTGGTTGGTACACGCATATCGAATCGTACTTAACTTTGCTCTCTCTCTCTCTCTCTCTAGTCATCACACTCTCACACTCACTCCTCGAACTTTTGTCACTCTGCAGTTGAGTTTCCCAACATGAAAGAAGGTACAGCCATGTCTGTACATTTGAATGAGTTTAACTGAAGTTTCAGTCAACTGATTGCTTTGGATTTCCATATTGATGAAGAGTTCAAGGCTACTTTCTTGCTATGTACTTTGCTTGAAAGTTGGGATACTTTCATGACAGCTTTGAGTAATTCAAATGCTTAGCTGTTATACTCTGATGTGGAGAGTTCTTTGTTGATGGAAAAACTCAATAGGTAGAATAACTCAGCAAACAAGTTTTCTAATGCATTACACACTAGAGGCAGATTTCAGCACAAGGGCAGCTCTGAAAATAGAGCATGTAGCAAGTCTCGTGGAAAAAATGTGGAGTGCCATCATTGTGGCAAAAAAGGGCACTACAAATGGGATTGTTTTCAATTGAAGAAAGAGAAGGGCAAAAACAAAAAACATTGAAGTCAACAAGGTTGAAAACAAGGATAGTCAACCTACAAAGAAGAGCAATGTGAAAATAGAAGAGGTTAATGTAGTCACTCATGACACTGACAGTGATGGTGATGTACTTATTGGTTCTTTCTTTGAGTGCATATGCATTGATTGTAGATTTTGATGATGATATGTATACTTGGATATTTGATTCAGGTGTGTCCTTTCACGTCACATGACATCATGAGTGGTTCTCTGACCACAATGGTGGTGTACGTGGTGTTGTTCACTTGGGGGATAACTATGCATGTAAAATTGCAAGCATTGGTAGTGTGAAACTGGAATTTCAGCATGGCTCCGTGTTTGTTTTGCATAATGTGAGACATGTACCTCAACTCAAGAAGAGCTTGATAAGCACAGGGCAACTAGATGATGAAGGCTATCACACCACCTTTGGGGATAGCAAATGGAAAATTTGTAAGGGCTTTCACATTGTTGCCAAGAGGTCTAAAAGTGATACCTTGTATCCCTTGCATGTATCTAGTGTGCATGACCATGTAGTCGCCATAACTGAGCAGCCAAGTGTTTCTTTGTGGCATAGCCGATTGGGATACATGAGTCAATCTGGAATGAAAGTGCTCTCTCGTTTGGATTATTTACCGTCTTTGAGGTATGCTGATTTTGAACAGTGCGATCATTGTATTTATGGTAAACATGCTCAAACGTCACATAAAATATCTTTTTCTCTAAGATCTTCACCCTTAGAGTTGATACATTTAGATGTATGTCAAATGCCAGGATTATCTTTAGGGGGAAAGAAGTATTTTATTACCTTTGTTGATGATGCTATACCCAACGTATGGGTTTATCCAATTTGTCGCAAAAACGAGGCCTTGGATAAATTTAAAAAATTCCTGGCATTTGCTGAAAATCAGACTAGCAAGACATTAAAATGCCTTTGCTTATATGTGTCCAAAGCCTTTCAAGACTTTTGTGACAGCAAAGGGATTAAATAAGCTCCCCCTCATAATCCACCCCAAAATGGTATTGCAAAGCATATGAACAAGACCATTCAAGACAAGGTCCGTACAATGCTATCACATGCTTCTTTATCCCATGGATTTCGGGTAGAGGTTGTTATGACAGCCGTACACTTGATTAATCAGTCACCAAATAGGTCTTGGCGGGGGGGGGGGGAGGGAAAGTCCCTTAAGAAGAGTGGTCGGGAAAGCCACCGTCATATGTTCACTTGAGAGTGTTTGGCTGCGAGGCATTTGTGCACATTCGCAAGGAAGAACGCAATAAACTTGAGCCAAAGTCTTGTAAATATATTTTCCTAGGATATGGTGATGAAGATGAGATGGGGTATTGATTATGGGATTCGAGAAAAGAAAAGTAGTACGCAACAATGATGTTATCTTATGGGAAGATCGCATGCACAAATAGCCCGAAAGAACAAAGGTCAGAAGGGTTGTATTTCGGGAGGATGTACCAATAGGACAACAAAGAATGCTTGTTAGACAGCAGCAAATACCTATTATAAATGTCCTTGAAAATGCAGGAAATGATATTGAAAATGATCAGCAGGATCTTGCCCATGATGTCCCACAAATTCAGCAAGAACACGTGCCTCTGGAACAACTTGAACCGGCTGTACAACATGCTAAATCTGCAGAACAGCAAGTTGTCGATGCATACTTGCAAGCTAAACAGCCAGCAAATCTTCACCATTGGGTTCGTAGGTCAACCAGAGTGCAAAAACAGGCAGATAGGTTCGTTCTTGGTGTAATCTATGTGGCTTATGTTAATAGATTGTGATGAACCATTATGCTTCCAGGAAGCAATGGACAGAGAGGATAGTAAGAAATGGCACAAATCAATGCTATCAGAGATGGAATCCCTCATGAAGACTGGCACTTGGGATTCGGTGCATTTGCTAAAAGAATAAAAAGTGCTACCTTGCAAATGGGTTTACAAAATGAAAGTCACTTCTGGTTCTTTGCCAAAGTATAAGGCATGCCTGGTTGCTAAGGGATACAAGCAAGAACATGGAATTGATTTTGATGAAATCTTTTCTCTTGTAGTCAAAATGACTACTTTGCGAACCATCTTGGGCTTGGTTGCATCTGAAGACATGGAACTCATACAGATGGATGTAAAAACCACTTTGTTACATGGTGATCTGCATGAGGAGATCTATATGCAGCAGCTTGAAGGTTTTGCTACAGAGGGAAAAGAGCATACGGTATGTAAACTCAACAAGAGTTTGTGTGGGATGAAGCAGGTACCACAAGAATGGTATCACAAATTTGATATATTCATGCAATCTCATGGATTTCATCGTTCTCAAGTTGATCATTGCTTATACACAAAGTAGGTAGTAGATGGCAGCTTTATTCTCTTGGTTTTGTATGTGGATGACATGTTGATTGCAGGCAAGGATGTTCATGCCTTGGACTTCTTGAAGTAGAGTTTACACAATAGCTTTGATATGAAGGATCTTGGTGAGGCCAATCACATTCTTGGTATGCGTATACTCAGAGATTGATCGAAGGGTCTTCTTTATTTGTCACAGTAAGAGTATGCCACTAAAGTTCTGTAGCATTTCAATATGGGTGGGGGGAAAGCCATTAGTGTACCATTGCCTCCATATGTGAAACTTAGTGTAGATGATAGCCCTACATCAAATGATGGAAATGTTAAAATAGCCAAGATATTCTATGCTTCAGTTGTTGGTAGCTTGATGTATGCTATGGTTGCTACACGTCTTGACATTGCATTTGTGATGGGAGTGGTTGGCAGATACATGGCATATCTTGGTAAAAAGCATTGGGAAGCGGTGAAGGGTATCATGAGATACCTTATGGGTACAAAGGATTTGTGTATCTGTTTTGGTAAACAGAAGTCATCTGTTGTTGGGTTCATGGATGCAGACTATGCTAGCCATCCTGACTACAAGAAGTCTACTTCAGGATATGCGTTCATGTTCATAAGTGGAGTAGTCTCTTCGATAGCTAGGTTGGAAAAGTGTGTCGCATTGTCTACTACAAAGGCAAAATATGTGGTTGCCACTGAGGCATGCAAAGAGGCTTTATGGCTTTCACATTTGGTGAGAGAGCTTGGTATTATAGAGGTTCTTCCTCCACTGTGACAGTCAGAGTGCTATCATGCTAGCATGGAATCCTGTCTTTTATGCAAAGACAAAGCACATGCAGGTGAAGTATTACTTTATCAGGGATGTACTTGACTGCAAGGGCATTGAGCTTGTTAAGGTGCATACAGATGATAGCCATGCAGATCTTCTCACGAAGGTCTTCCGGTCGAGCAGTTTTCTCATTGTTGCCAGATGATGGGGGTTGGATAGTATATGTGTCTTTCAGCTTTGCACATACATAGAGTGCTATCATTGTCACAGCAGGAGTATATTGCTAAAGTTCTGCAACGTTTCAATATGGAGGGGGGGAAAGCTCTTAGTGTACCGTTGCCTCCATATGTGAAACCTAGTGCAGATGACAGCCCTACATCAGATGATGGTAAGGCTGAAATGGCCAATATATCTTATGCTTTAGCTGTTGGTAGCTTGATGTATGCTATGGTTGCTACACATCTTGATATTGCATTTGCGGTGGGAGTAGTTAGCAGATACATGGTATATCTTGGCAAAAAGCATTGCAAAGCAGTGAAGGGTATCATGAGATACCTTAAGGGGACAAAAGATTTGTGTATCTGCTTTGGTAAGCATAAGTCATCTGTTGTTGGTTTCATGGATGTAGACTATGGTGGCCATCTTGACTGCAAGAAGTCAACTTTAGGTTATGTGTTTATGTTCACAGGAGAAGCAATCTTTTGGATATCTAGGTTGCAAAAGTGTGCTGCACTTGCACTGTCTACTACAGAGGTAAAATATATGGCTGCCAGAGAGGCATGCAAAGAGGCTTTATGGCTTTCACGTCTGGTGAGAGAGCTTGGGATTTGAGAGGTTCCTATCTGCCACTATGACAGTCAGAGTGCTATCATGCTAGCACGGAATCCTGTCTTTCATGCAAAGACAACACATATAGGTGAAGTATCACTTCATCAGGGATGTATTTGATCGTAAAGGCATTGAGCTTGTCAAGGTACATACATATGATAATCCTACATACCTTCTCACGAAAGGTCTCCTAGCTTAGTAGTTTGCTCATTGCCTTTAGATGATGGGGGTTGGATAGTATATGTGTCTTTCAGCTTTGTACATACATAGACTTAGTTGATTCTTTTCTCTAGCTTCAGTCACGTTACCTTTAGGTGGGAGGTTGTTGGGAATAAAGGCTCACTATGCCTTTTACAGTGTTCAGGTGTGAACGTACCCTTACACTCTTGTACTTTATATATTATCAAAACCTAAAAGGTAGTACAATCGTCTTTGTACCGATCATCCAGTGTGTCATGCTCACACTCTTCTCTACTGCTCTCTGCTCTCTGTGCAATATTTGACGTGCTCACCCTTAGCTCGCTCAGACCAGATCCGTCAGGCTCTAGCATCTTATCAGCTCGTTGTTTATTAGGACAGCTCCTTGCCATATGCCTCTCTTGTTCACAAATAAAGCGTTTATTTGCAGCCATGAGTTCCTTACGACATGCATCATTTTTCTCGAACTTTCTTTGCCATTTACTCCTCTGTCCAGTCCTATTTTCAGGTTTGCCTTGATTTTCAGCTTTATTATTAGATCTTCTCTTTTTCTTAGCCTTTATCTCTTTGGCATTTGACTTGGCATCATTGTCTTTGAATCTTGCATCCTTTCCATGCAGCAATGTATCAATTGTAGTAACAGTTCCTATAAGCTGTGACATGCTAGAAATAGTGGACTTAATGCAAAAATCTCGATTTTCCTTTGGCAAACCACATGCATAGTTCTCCACTTGCTCATGAAGGGGAATTGACCGAGAAGAAGTAACATGCAGCAAAGCATCCTAGAACTTCTTATTGTATTGGTTTAAGTTTTTGCAATCTTTTGCATCTAATTGGTTCCATGCCGTCATCATGTCCAATTCAAATGTGCATGTCAACCAGTTTGAAGCAAATATCCGCTTGAACTTAAACCCAAGTGGTAGGTGCTCTTCCCTAAATAAGAAGTGTAGACCACCATTGCAATGCATTTCCCTTCAAACATGTGGTTGCCTTATGAATTTTAAATGCCTTTGTGAAGTTGCCTCTTGAATAGGTTGCATCAAATTGTTGTATGAAAGTGAGAGCTTTCAGCCTATCTTATACACCATTGAAAAGTTCAAACTTCACACTTTTGCCACCCTCGGGCCTCAACATAGTCCTTTGCTAGACCTATGGGAGTCAAATTGTCATAAAGTAAGTTGCTGCAGAAAGGGTGCACTTGCTGCATGAGTACTATTAGATGCATTTACATGGCCAATACTAAATCCTTGTGCTCCAATAGCCCCAAGGGGTGTAGATACATTTCCATATGGCCCACTTTGTGCCCTAGGCATCATGCCTATGTTGCCATACATGAGATTGTGTATTTCTACTTGACATACCCGGATACGTTTGGTGTTAAGAACCATGTATTTGGCTGTTGCATACCATAGGGATTTGTGCTATACATTCCTGTATGTGGTCCTTGACTAACCATTGCATGAAAAATGGTCCCACCACCAAAGTATCCTTACTGTCCTATGTTTGCATTTGCATGAATACCCTTTTGCACATATTCCCATGGATTGGCACTATCAAGTTGGCCATGAATTTGTACTTGTTGTCCCACAGGTACCAACTGTTTGTGCTCATCAACATTTTTAGGCTCTTCCATTGGAGGCTTGGGCACTTCGTTCTGTGGTTTTGGCTGTTCCAAAGCACTGGAAGGTGTCTTCTTCTCTTTGCCTTTACTGTCCTTCTTTGGGGTATTCAAGAATTGAGAAAATTGAGGATCCTTTGCTAAGTCAGCAAAAAGATTTGCTGCTTTCCTCTTCCGATCTTTGAACCTATCATCAAATTCTTCACCCTCTTGCTGGTCATCAACATCTTGAGGTATGGAAGTCCTTGCATTTGGGTCATTTCTCACATTTTCACGACGTGATTGACCTAATTGAAATGCTTCATCACCACTTGATCTTGTATCACCGCGTGAAGACAATCTTGCTATAATCAGTAGAGCTGAGCACAATTTCAGCAATAATGCAAAGCTTTTGACTTGCAATCAGGCGCCGCGGGCCCACCAATTCAAAGGATTTGATGTAATCCCATCAAGGGAGTCATGAAACTAGCTTTCCTTCCATGGAGGGGTGGTAATAATCTGATTATAACTTAATTACAGCTAGCAATAATTAATGAAATGCTGAAACACAAACATTTATTAATCAATCTTGGACATTGGACACCTTGTTGGTCCCAAAATTGGCGGGGCACCTTTCGGTATAGTTGCAATCGAATTCAAATACAATGGGATTCCTTCAATCCCCTTCGCAATCTGAAAGCCCCTTGCTGTCAATAATGACCAGCAAGTCTTTAAATTGATTTGCTCCTTGCTTTGTTCTGGCAATTGGCCTTCACCAACTCCTTGGGAAATGTAATGTGCCCCAAATTTGAATGTTAGCTGGACCCTCACTTGAATCTTGCTGAGAATTAATTCTCAGCCTTGAAAATTCAAGTCTTGAGGCTTCAATCTCTTGGCATGCTTCTTGAGATTGTCAAATCTAATATTTGCTGTAAATTAGGGTTTACAGCGGAGAATACAATTTCTCAGCCTCAAGGGATTAGAATGCTAAGATCTTTGGAGCAAGGTTGGGAAATGGCTGGAAAATGAGAGAGAATGTTGAGGAGAGAGAACAATAAGAAATTCTTCATGAGAAGTTGCTTGATTTCAGCCAAAAACAACAGCTATTTGTTTTGACAACCACAAGAATTGTCACCAGCAATTAGAGAAGCCGAGAATGGCTATCGCCTATTGCTGTCCTGGGATATCGCCCAAATGAGAGGAACCTTGGCTGTTGTCACATGCTCTAGAATTGCTCACAATCGGTTGGAAATGGCCAAAATTTGATGGGAACTTTTTGCTACAGCTTCTCCACGAGTCAATGCAGCAATGAATGATCTCTCTCTCTCTCTCTCTCTCTCTCTCTCTCTCTCTCTCTCTCCCTCAACCTCCCAATAGCCTCCACTAGCTTAGATTGGCAAGTTTGCCAACTGGTAGCCTCCCAAACTCAAATTTTCAACATTATGTGCATGATTGAATTAACTTGTAGTGCTAAAAATTTGAAAATTAATTTAATATTTATTTTAGTGCCTATAAAATTAATCTGACCAGCCAACAATTAAATTGGCTAGGCCAATTCATCTCCCAAGTGTCCTTGAGTCTTCTTTAACCCTCGGATTTGCATTAAGTATCATTGAATGCCAAATCCTTAGTGTCACCAATTCAAACTTATGGTTAATAAAATGTCTTAGGCTAGTTTTTGGCACCAGATACCACCTAGTATTTGTGCAACATTACTTAAGATAACTTTTGCCTTTGACATCCATTGATTTTCTTGGGTCCTTGGCTTGTAAATATGAAATAATCTTAGTTGCACTTCACATGTGCAACACATAAACATTTAATTAAAATTTAATCCAAATGTTAAGTAAAGCAAACAAAATTTCACGTCCTCGTGATAGGATCCATCTTAAGTGGACGACACACATTGACACCTCCCTTAGCGTGCTTCCACAAGAGCCACCAAGGTTGTTGGATAGCTTTGTCCTTGAGCATTCTGTACATTCTCTCATTCATTTATAACATTCATTTATTCACGTTAGACTTCTCTCTCTTCTTTGTTTGTGCTTATGTGTTTTGAGTTTTGCGATTTGCGTTTTGCATTTTGTGTTTAGGGTTTGAGTTTTGCATGTCACTATCTGAGTCTTTGTGTTTCAATGGTGTTGGTTGTACTTTTTGTGTTTTCTCATTGCAAACCCTAGCATAACTTCACATGGTATCAGAGCTAGTGCTATTGTAAAGAGTATCTTGTAGATATTGTGGAAGCTTGGTTTTGTGCGAGATACACGAACAACACGTAATTGATTCGTAATGTCTTAGACACCTTTTACTTGGGATCCCATGATGTCTTGTTAAGCTTCTTCATTGGACAGCTTTGCCCTTGAGTATTTTGTACATTCTCTGATTCATTTACAGCATTCATTCATTCACTTTAGAGTTCTCTATCTTTTATGTTTGTGTTTGTGTGTTTTGGGGTTTGAATATTTAGTTTCTCGTTTTGTGTTTTAAGTTTTGCGTTTTGCATTTAGGGTCGGAGTTTTGCATGTCACTATCTGAGTCTTTGTGTTTTAGTTGTGGTTGTACTTTTTGTGTTTCCTCATTGCAAACCCTAGCATATATTCACAAAAAGGACAAGTTGTTAGAATCTTCAAAAGGAGACGTTCTGTTACTTAAAAAGACTGTAAGACATTTCAAAGTACTAAAGTTTACATGTAAATGAGCAACTAGGCAGTCAAAAAATGGTTGAATAAATGAGTGGATGGATGCATAATGCAGGAATAAGGAAATAAAAAAGCAAAGGTATAGATATTGATTCATAAAGACATACATAGTCTTTGACAATGAGAGTACCGCAGTCCTAGAAATTGGTTGATTAAGTAGAAGAGCTCCCCTAATAATTGCATTTCTTTGCATTGACAGTGTGGGACAAAAGCACGTCCAACACTAAGTTCAATTGGTGCTGGCACAACACTCCAACTTATGTCCCTTACACGGTTGAGACTATGCACATGCCTCTAATATTGGTGTCAGCTGGAGCAGCAAAGAGTGCAAGGAGTGCGTTACTGGTTCTTCAAAGTTTGACACCTAATGCACAAAGTGTGTTCCATACTTTGGCAGAGTATCAGTTGAGTCATCCGGAGGAACTAGGTAAGTGTGCTAAGATGTCAACATTTATTAATGGTCATGTTTGTGATTACATTATTGCCTTTTTGCTCATGCAAGTGTGGTGTCAGTCTCTGATTTTTTTTTTTTCAATTAAGAGAGGAGAAATTGAAAGTGTTTTAGTTCTATGTTGGTTTCAAGCAAGGGTTCTAATGTGCTGCACTGCTTGCTGCTTCCTAGTGATAGTGTAAGCAAGCATTCAAAAACCAAATGATGTGGATATCAGTAAAGAGTCAACTGTCAGATCAGGGAGGGAAAGTGTTGGGTGAAACCTCTTATATAGCAAGTGTTTCCATAGTGTATTATACTCAAATAGTTTCAAGTGTACACTGACAAACTGTACACAATCAGCATCGTATATATGGCCTTGACATGCTGCTGGCCCCATAAGCAATCAGCACAGGGAAGTTTGATCATTTAGAAACTTGACTAGGGACAATTCGGAATCTATATTTTTGCACGCTCTTAACCCTCAGTGAAATACATCAGCCTTGTGAACAGTAGTTTGTATATTCAGTGTCCTATTTGGCAGAATCTTAAGGTTTTGGCTGAGTGCAGTGCATGCGTATCTGTAATAATGCGCATGTCTGAAGCGACCTGAAGACTAGCTTCCAGTTCTTGTACTGTTCTCAACAAAGAGACCCTACTTTGAGTCAGCTCTCCTTTGTCACCTCTTAAGTATAAAAAGTTTGCAGTTTCAGCTGAAAGGATGGATGAGAAGCTGATGCTTTGCAGGGATGTGTAGATCTGACTTGTGGTAGGAAGATTTTACAATGTATTAGATGCCACCAAAACAAGGCTGAGTGTGACATCACTTGAACAGATGCCAAGTCTGAACAGACAGCCAATGCTTGATGTCAGGCACCATTAGGATGTAAGTGTTTTGGATGTTTGATGGAAGCCTTCCAGTAGGGGGCTTAAAGTGCAGCAGTTTGGGGATTGATGATGACATGGCAGGCTGGAAACCTGTGTTTGTGGCAGCCAACAGCAGTGTGAGTCTCTGATGCAGCAGGTTTTAGCTCTGGAGCATGGAGGTGTTACTTGGCTATGTTTTGGTGATCATATCTGACAGTAGCAATCAATGAAGTGGCAGCTATGGGAGATGGTTGGAGCAGCTGGACAGAAACCTGCAACAGAAAGGCAGTGCCGAAACCTGAGTTTGGAGGCAGAACAATGACATGATAGCAAGTGGTGCCGGGTGGTGGAGCAGGTGGAGAGCTGAGAAGGCTGGTGATGGTAAGCTAGCACTGAAGGGAATGATGGTGCTGGTGGCACCATGATGATTGAAGGGGATGAAAAGTGTTTGTCCCCTTTTGCTGCCCTATTTTGTCCTACCAAACTCTAAAAGAAAGGAATAAGTTGAATCCTCTTTTTTTGGGCTATAGGAATGCTAATAAAATTGGCCAATACTTGAGGAAATAGTTTTGTCTTGGTTTTTGATTGCTTAACATCCCCTTTTAGGCATAAAAAGGGAGCCCAATAGGAAAACTTCACAAGCCTCTTCCCCTTCGTGGTTAAAAGAAAGGGAGCCAAGGAGTAAACAACCACCCTCAAGGGCCTTGATGATGAGGGAAAGTTGTCATGAGTGAGGAAGTTACTTAAGGATCATGTTGAAGGGAAGGGCAAGAGACCGCATCAATACAGTCCATGAGGAGGAAAGTTTGCTACACAATGCAAGGGCTTTTACTTGGAATGTTGCCCTACTGGATTTTCAATGAGCAAAGTGCCCTATTATACATACAATGCTATGCAAGGGAGACTCAAATTAGGGTATACAATGCAATTGGTTTCATGTGAGTAGCTCCCTTACACCAAGTTTCACTCATATGCTCATTCACAAAAATGTAGGGAAAAATCTACGTAAAAGGGAGTTAACTCTTAGAGTCACTTATCTCCTCAGCATCGAAGACTTGCTCTTGCATCAGCGAGACAAAGAGGTTATTATAGAAATCAAATAGGACTTGGTGCAAACTTGTCCATTGCCATGTTCAAAGAGTTCTTTGAACTGCTAAGGATTTTATGCAACACAAGCCTATTTGTTGGGGCTATGGGGCGGGATAGCCCTAGAATGTGGTGGGTATTGGTTCAAGAGCCATCATGAAGAGAGGCAGTAAAGTGGAAGGTTCGAGGATAAGAGCTAAAATATCTAGTGTTTCTTTTTGACTCATGCGTCCATGGTCAGAGCGTACATGGGCAGATTGATACTCCAACTCCTTAGTAAATGGCATTTCTAAGGTTGCTAAAGACAAAAACAAACCATAGTCCACATGTACAAAGAGGCAATCACTCCCTCTCACCATGAACTTTTCTCTCCATAATTTTGATGTCAAAGGAGGAGTAGCAAACCATAGTCTACATGTACAAAGAGGCAATCAACCCCTCTCACAATCTACCCCTCACCAAATTTTTTGACTTAGCATTGAGGACATTATTGCTTTTGTATATAGGATCGTGTGGCCATGAGCACAACTTGTAAAAGTCATCTCAATCTTGCTTTATGTTGCTTTTTGATTATATGGATGGATTGCAACATCATTTTGATACCATGCATGCTTTTTATAGAGAGAGACCTTAGTGTGATTCTAGGAAAGAGAAAGGTCATTATCTTCAATATCTCTATTAATTGTGCCGCATGACACCACACTTCACGTGAGCGAATAGTAAAGTAAGGATCCTCTTATGTCTACTTTATGATGTCTTTATTTGATCCAAGTCTTTATTGGTAGAGCCACAAATGCTAAACTCACACAAGGGCTTGTCGTATTTGCTGCCCTAGAGAGAGAGTGTACTCAAATCTAGTTCTTGGGGCTAAGGATCTAGCTATGGCCTTTTGATGCACTAGTCACCCTAGCCTTGATTAATGAGCGTCTTTCTAGGAGACTCTCACATTGAATGGTGAAGGGAGAGCCCATTGATTATGACTATTTTTAGGATGGAGATCTGAAACGCTTGATTTTCAGTCATTCTTTGCGATGACAAAACTCTAAAGTTTCTCTCTCTACAGCTTTCCATCTCATATCCCAATCATTTCACAACCTTGCTTCGAAGATCTCAATGTTTGGACCCTTGGAGGCTGAGAAGTTGCAAATTTCTTTGCTGTAAACCCTAATTTACAGCAGAAATTAGGGTTTAGCAGTAGCCTCCGGAAGCGTGCCAAAAATTGGAAGCTCCAAGACTTGGATTTTTCAAGGCATTTTGAGCAGTTATGTGATGAGAGGGGTATTAAGCATCAGTTGACCGCCCCCTACATCCCCCCCCCCAGAATGGTTTGACTGAGTGGATGAATCAAACCATCCAGGAGCTTGTACATAGTATGCTTAGCCATGCAGGCCTACCACAGAGCTTTTGGGCTGAGGCAATTAGTACATCTGTGCATGTCATAAACAGATCACCTTCTAGTGGTTTGGATTTCCAGGTTGCAAAGGAGGTATGGACTGAAAAACCTCCCTCTTATGCGCATCTTCGTGTCTTTGGATGTAAGGCATTTTGCCATGTGCCCAGGGACAAGAGAAGTAAGCTGGATTCTAAAAGTGTCAAATGCATTTTCCTTGGTTATGGGGATGCAGGCGAGATGGGTTACCGTCTCTGGGATCCGCAGGTGTGAAAAGTCATCCACAGTCATGATGTAGTCTTCCATGAAGACAAGATGCATTGGCAGCCTGAGAGAGTTGTTGAGATCCGCAGGTCATGTTTCAGGAGGAGTCGAGAGCTCTCGCACAGCGAGTTGGACAGCCTATAGCTGCAGCAGAAGCTCATGGTCAGGGTGTTGGATAGGCAGTTGGGCAGACAACAGAGCCTACCATGAGACGGTCTACTAGAGATAGACGTCCACCTTCGGGACAGCCACAAGAATCGAGGAAAATGCCTAAGCCTTCTTTAGAAGAGCCCAGAATGCTTGATGAGCACAAATAGTTGGTATCTGTGAGCTAGCAAGTGCAAATGCATTGTCAACTTGGTAGTGCCAATCCATGGGAACATGGGCATTAAGGCAATTATACACATGCAAGCATGGGACAACAAGGATACTTTGGTGGTGGTACCATTTTTCATGCTATGATTGGACAGGCACCGCATGCAAGAATGTATGGCACAAATCCCTACGGTATGTAGCAGCCAATGCATGGCTCACAATGCCCAATATATCCGGGTAATGCAAGTGGAATGCCTAATCCCATGTATGGCAGCATAAGCATGATGCCTGGGGCACAAAGCGGGCCATATGGATATGTATCGGCACCCCCGAGGATTGTTGAAGCGCAAGGATTTGGTGCTGGTCATGTAGGTGCTTTCAGATAGTGTTGGTTTTTATGCAAATACAACCAATGCACTCTTTTTACAGCAGCTCATTTATGATAACTTGACTCCCATAGGTCCGTCGAAGGACTATGATGAAGGTGGCAAAAGCATGAAGTTTGAGCCTTTCAGTGGTGCACAAGATAGGTTGAAAGCACTTGTTTTTATTCAGCAGTTTGATGCAGTCTATTTTGGAGGCAATTCATAGAGGCATCTAAGATACGCAAGGCAACCACAATTTTGAAGGGAAATGCATTGCACTGGTGGACTACACTTCTTATTCAAGGGAAGTCACCTACCACTTGGGTCCAGTTCAAGCAAATATTTGCTTCAAATTGGTTGACAAGTACCTTTGAAGTAGACATTATGACATCTTGGAATGAGTTGAATTCCAAAGATTGTAAGAACTTGGATCAGTATAATAAGAAGTTTTGGGATGCATTGTTGCCAGTTGCTTCTTATCGCATAGTACCCCTCCATGAGCAAGTGGAGAAGTATATTTGTGGTTGGCCAAAGGGTATTCAAGATTTTTGCATTAAGTCCACTGTTTCCAGCATGTTTCAGCTTATAGAAACTACTACTACAGTCGACACATTGCTGTGTGGAAAGAATGCAGGATTCCACGATGATGATGCCAAGTCACATGTCAAAGAGGCAAAGGCTGAGAAAAAGGGTAAATCTGTAAATAAGCTGAAAATCAGGATAGATTTGAAAATAGGGCTGGAAAGAGAAACAGATCGCAAAGAAAAAGTGGGAAAAGTGATGCATAATGATCGTCATAGGTGTGCTTTGCACTTTGCAGAGGGTGATTATGTATTGTTGCGATTTGAAAAGGCATGGCTGAAAAAGGTGAAGGGCAAAGAGCGATAGTATCCAAAGCTGTCTATGAGATACTATGGGCCCTTACAGGTGTTCGAGAAGATCAGTGATGTGGCATATTAATTGAATTTACCTCCACATTGGCGGATACACAATACCTTTCATGTCGGTTTGTTGAGGCCTTTTCATGGTGATGTGCTAGAGGATATGTCTGTTGAAATTCAGCTTGAGGTTGAGGAGTTGGATGAGATTTTGGTACCTGAGCAGTACCCCTCCATGAGCAGGTGGAGAAGTATATTTGTTCCTCCATGAAAAAGGGTAAATCTGAAAATAAAGCTGAAAATCAGGGCAGATTTGAAAAGAGGTTGAAAGGAGGAACAGGTCACAAAGAAAGAGTGCGAAAAGTGATGCATGACGTAGGGAGCTGATGGCTGTAAATTAAAGCTATATTTGTGAACAAGAAGGGCATACGACACGTAGTTGTCCTAATAAACAACAAGCTGAAAAGGATGATGATAAGGGAAAGAAAGGCAAAACCACTGTTGGTTTAGTGCTTGATGTAGTGGTAGATCAACCTAATCAAGATAGTACTGAACTTTGCAAGACTTGGGGCAAAATCAAAGATCAGCATGCATTGATTTTTTTTGATCCAAGGGCTGTTGGAGCTCAGCTTTGGATGTGCAGAAGTTCGAGGAGTTGAGCATGAGAGTGTATCGGTTGGTGAGATAGACCGAAAGAGTGAAAGTACGATTGGATATGAGTGTATCAACAATGTGTTGGTACACAAAGAATAAAATGTATTTATACTTAGGGCACGTAAGGGTGCATTCACATGTACAACTAAATAATGTGTGTATACTTTACACAAAGGTCAAATGAGCCTTTATCCCAACAATCTCCCACTTAAAGGTTTGAAGTGAACCTCTAACCAACTCCCACTAGTGGTATGCAATGCTCATGCTGAGCTTTGCTTAGACTTTTAGTAAGAACATCTGCAAGGTTGTCCTGTGTTTTGATCTTGGTCAATGTGATTGGACCATCTTCGAGAATCTGTTTGATAAAGTGATATCGCACATCTGTATGCTTTGTGCATGAATGATACATGGCATTCTTAGTTAGATACACACCACTTTGGCTATCACATCGAAAACTATAGTACCCATAGATATGCTGAGATCCTCTGCAAGTTTGCTCAACCATATAGCTTCCTTGGAAGCTTCAGTAGCTGATATGTATTCAGCTTCTGTAGTACTCAGTGCGACAATGTGTTGCAATCTGGAACACCAAGAAACAGCCCCACCAACAACTGTAAAGACGTATCCACTAGTAGACCTACGAGTGTCCAACTCACCCGCCATATCTGCATCACAATAACCTTGCAAACTAAGTGCACCCTGCCCATAGCGAATACACTTTCTTTGTGTACCCTTGAGGTATCGAAGAATACACTTAACAACCTCCCAATGTGTTTTGCCAGGATTTGACATAAACGTGCTAACAACTCCCACTTCATGAGCAATGTCTGGACGAGTAGCAACCATAGCATACGTAAGAGAGCCACAAGCTGATGCATAAGGGACTCCCTTCATAGCATTTGCTTCCACGTCATCTTTTGGGCTGTTGGCTTTACTGAGCTTAAGATAAGGAGGTAAGGGTACCCCAAAAGGCTTCGCTTCAGTCATGTTAAATTTGTCTAGTACCTTTTGAATGTACTTTTCTTGAGATAAAAACAATAATTTCTGCATTCTATCTCTACGAATCCTCATGCCCAAAATATGCTCTACATTCCTCAAATATTTCGTGGAGAAGGCTGATTTCAGTTGATTTTTGAGAGCATCCAAGCTAGTCTTTTTTCCCCTAGCTAGCAACATATCATCCACATACAAAACAAGTATAATGGGGCTACCATCTGTATCCTTTTTCATGTACAAGCAATGATCTGCATGGCTACATGTAAACCCATGAGATAGCATACAAGTGTCAAACTTTTTATACCACTGTCATTGTGCTTGCTTCAGCCCATACATGCTGCGTTTTAGTTTACATATCATTTGTTCTTTTTCAAGAATTACAAAGCCCTCAAGCTGTTTCATGTAAATTTCCTCATCAATGTGACCATGTAAAAAAGCTGTTTTTACATCCATTTGGTACAACTCTAAGTCCAATACAACAGTAAGAGCAAAAAGCACACATAGAGTGGTCATCTTCACAACAAGTGAGAAGACCTCTTGGAAGTCAATCCCTTCCTTCTGTGCATATCCTTTGGCAACCAGTCTTGCCTTGTACTTGGGTTTCCCATCAATTGTCTTTACTTTGTATACCTATTTGTTTGAAGAGGCTTCCTTTCTTTGAGCAATGACACAAGATTCCAAGTATCATTTGCATATAGGGATTTAATCTCTTCTTGCATAGCTAGCTCCCACTTACTGCTAAATTCGCATGACTTGGTCTCTTTGTATGTGGGAGGCTCACCCTCATATGTTAGCATCACATAATGCAAGGAGGGGTCAAACCTATATGGTTGTCTTCTCATGCATGTAGACCTGTGTACCCAATGATCAACATTTGGGTCTACATCTGGAGGTATATTATTTTCAGCATTTATTAGTTGTTGTAAGCCATTTTCAGCATACCGTTCATGCTGTACAACACCTTCATTTTCATTACCAGCACCTGCATTTTCATAATCAACAAGTTCATTTTGCTGTCCATGACCTCCTTATGCTCCTATTTGTTGTCCATCATCATCTGGCTCAGAAATAACCGGCTGATCATCAGTTTCAACCTATGGTACAACACCATGAGACTTATTTTCTGCAGTAATAGGTGGCTGCAAACTCTGAAATTTGACATTTTTCATATATTCATTAGAGGCTAAAGTACCTTTCAGCAATTTTGCCTCATTAAGCACAACATTATGGTTGCGAATAATTTTCTTAGATTGAGGTAACCACACTCTGTAGCCAAATTCACCCCAATCACCATAGCCCATGAAAATGCCTTTGGTGGATTTTAGGTCAAGTTTGTTCCTCAGCTCATCTCTAACATGCACCAAAGCATCACAACCAAATATGCGTAAATGGTCATATGAGGCAGATTTGTCAAACCAAACCTCCTCAGGGAGGCTATTATTTAAGGACTTGTTTGGAGAGCGGTTACAAATGTGAACCACGGTTTTGAGTGTCTCTCCCCAAAATTCATGAGGGAGATTAGCAGTGGACAGCATGCACCGTACTCTTTTACATAAAGTCCTATTATATCTTTCAACCACCCCATTTGAAAAAGGGTTGTAAGGGGTTGTAAGCTCCCTCTTAATTTCATGCAAGTCACAAAAGGACTTGAATTCAGTAGATGTGAACTCACCTCCATTATCAGTTCTCAAGCATTTTAGCTTTCTACTTGTTTGAGTGGTCACAAATGCATGAAAAGTTCTAAAAACAGCAAACACTTCACTTTTCTTTTTCAACAAGTATACCCAAATCTTCTTGGAATAATCATCAATAAAGGAGACAGTATGCAATACCACCTAAGGATTTCACAAGCATACTACATACATCAGAATGCACTGAGTCCAAGATATTGGACTTACAAGAGACATTGTAGTAAAAATGATTTTTTTATTTGCTTTCCAAATTGACACTCATTACAAAAGTCAAGTTTAGAGCCTTTTCCATCAACCCTTTTCAGAGAGAGAAGGACATCAAGTCCTTTCTGGCTCATATGGCCTAATCTCTTATGCCATAACTCCAAGTGACTACAAGAAACTTGCCATTCAAGGCTTTACAGAGCAAACAATACAAAGTGTCCTTCTTGGTTCCTTTTGCAATCAACATGGAACCCTTTTTCACTTTCCACAAACCACCACCAAACAGTGTAGTGTAGCCATGCAAGTCAAGCTGACCTACAAATAGTAAGCTCTTTTTAATGCCAAGCACATATCTGACATCTTTCAACACAAGCTCTTGCCCATTGTCTAAAGACAAGTGTATAGTGCCAATCCCATCAATGCTGCAAGCATGGTTATTTCCGAGATACACCTTTCCATAACTGCCTGCATTGAATATAGCAAATACTCCAAGCAAGGAGTTACATGGAAAGAGGCACCAGAGTCTATAATCCAAGTTTGAGTGACACTATCATCAACTGATAAAAGTGCATCAATCACATCAGCCTTGGTAATCTGTATATCCTGTATGTGGCATACAAGGATATCATAATCAATTGCACATAATACATCAGCCTTTGTATATGAAAGCTCCTCTATGACCACACTAGAGATCACATTGGCCTTTTCCTTGCCTTTGACTATCGTAGATACATCTGTCTTATCTTTCTCCTTTTTCTTTCTTTCTTGTTCCTTTTTGTAATACCTGCAATCAGGTTTCTTGTGGCCCTTCCGATCACAGTGATAGCAAGTAATGTCACTCTTTTCTTTCCTTTGCTCTTGCTCATGTTTCTCTGTCTTGCATTTGTATTTTTCTTTATGGGGAATATTATGCATGACCTTTATAATTGTCAAGGTGGTTGTCAGGACAAAAGATCAGCTACAGTGTTTTGGATGCCTGTAATATATTGGAATGTTACATCAAGGGCATTAAAGAAAAGGGACCACCTCAAAAGGCGTTTATTTCCGATCTCATTAGGGGCCTTCTTTGTCAAATAGCTTGGTACATGCTTGAGATCTGTCCGAATAGTAAAAGAGACAAACTCAATAAAAAATCTAAAAGATTTTATAGCTTTAATCATAGCTAGTATCTCTCGTTGGTAAGAGGGATAATTTTGTTGAGTACTGGTAAAGATTCCTGAGGCATATCTGTATGGGTGAAAAGTGAAAGAATCTTCTTCACATAAATAGGCTCCCTAGCCGAAATCAGAGGCATCAGTATAAAGGATTAATGGTAGACCAATGGAAAGACGAAGTGGAGGAAGATGCTTAATGAGATTTTTTATAAATGTGTGGATTGGTTTCCAATGAATATGATCTTTTCGGAGTAGAGGATAAAGATCTTTAGGATAGGTAGCAATATTGGGTGTCGAAGAATTTATCCAATTTAGACATCCTAAAAACTGCTGTAGTTGCTTCACAATGATAAAGGTATCGGGCATATCAAGAATTTTAGTAAGAACATGGTCCTGTAGTGTGATTGTGCCTTGGTGGATTTCCAAACCCAAAAATTCAACAGTGGTCTGGAACATCACAGATTTAGTTGGAGATAAGACCATGCCAACATCTTCAATTGCCTTGGCAAATTGAGTAAGATGCTCAATATGCTCTGCAAACTGTCTCTGAGAAGACAAGGATGTTATCTATATACACCAGATAGAAGGGGAATTTGGCAAAAATAGAATCTGTCCATTCTTGGAATTTGGTAGGAGTAGTCTTTATGCCAAAAGCTAGAACAGTCCACTGATAATGTCCTTGAGGGACACAAAAACCAGTCTTGTAGCGATCTTCAGTTTTGGGTGGAAGTTGCCAAAAATCTGACTTAAGGTCAAACTTGTTGAAGATGTTTGCTTTTTTTAGTTTCTTAAGTCACAAGTCTTTTAGGGGGATAGGATGTCCATGGCCAATTAAGTATTTATTTAGGGGTTTATAATTTACGACCATTCTTTTCTTACCTTTTTTTTTGCTCAGAATATTCATTGCATGCATTGTAGAAGAAGAATGTGCCATTCAGATGGACAGCAATGGAAGTCTCAGCATTTGATGCATTAAAAGAAAAGACGACTTCGGATCCTGTGCTTGTATTGCCCGATCTCAGGAAGTCATTTGTTGTGCAATGTGATGCATGTGGAAATAGCATTGGGGTTGTTTTAATGCAAGATGGCCGTGTGGTTGCTTATGAGAGTCGTATTCTCCATGGTGCAGAGAGGAATTTGCAGGTCTATTAGAAAGAGCTCTTGGCTGTAATTCATGCACTTTCCATATGGAAACACTCTCTCTTAGGGGCTGATTTCACAGTGCAAACAGACCACCAAACTTTGCACTACTTTTTGACTCAGACGAAGCTATCTGAGAAGCACACACTGTGGGTAAACTTTTTGTCTATGTTTCACTTTCAAATTGTGTATATAGACGGCAAAAAGAATGTCGTGGCTGATGCACTGTCACGTAAATCTTAATTGTCGGCTATCAGTATGGTTTATCACACTGAGTTGGATGCCACGATGGATCAATATGTTGCTGATTCTGACTTTGGATATGTCTACGATCAGCTTTGCAATGGCCAGAGGCATGATCATTTCGTACTTCGAGAGGGCTTTTTGATGATGGATGGACAACTGTGTGTCACAAAGTAGTTGAGGGCCAAGGTGATAATTGACAGTCATGCTCCTCCTTATGCGGGTCGTAGGCGTATTGATGCCACAGTTAAGGCAGTTGAGCATTTCTTTTATTGGCCAGCTTTGAGGCATGATGTTGAGCAATTTGTCAGGACATGCATAGTATGTCAGAAAGTTAAAGTATGATAGACAAAAGATGTTGGGTTTATTGCAGTCCTTGGCTATTCCCGATAGGCCTTGGTACATCATTGCTATGGATTTTATCTTAAAGCTTCCACACACACCTACAAGGAATGATGGGATATGGACTATTATATTAGGTTCGGTAAGCAGACCCACTTCATTCGAGTGAGAAAAAAGATAAAGACTGATCATATGGCACGACTTTTTATGCAACATGTGTTTAAGTATCATGGTATGCCAAAGTCGATCATTAGTGATCGTCTCCCACGGATGACAAGTTTGATTTGGAAAGGATTGTTTGAGAACATGGGCACAACGCTGAAATCCTCTTCATCCTTCCATCCACAAACGGATAGTCAATCTGAGAAGGAAGATTCCATAGTGTTAGATCTTTTGAAGTGCTATGTATCAGACCACAAAGCATAGGGAACAATATTTGCTGTCAGTTGAGTTTCCATACAACAACACAGTGCATAGTTCCATTGGTAAGGCTCCTCTTGAGGTGGTAGAGAGTGGTAAGAAAGTACCCCCTATTTTGCACACAAAAGATAAGATCTTTGAGGTTGATTGCTATGTAGAAAGCATGGATGTAACTTATTAGAAGGTTAAGTATGCCCTTCAAAGATCACAAGATAAGCAAAAGAGAGTAGCTGATCATCATAGGTGTGCTTTGCACTTTGCACTTTGCAGAGGGCAATTATGTATTGTTGCGATTTAAAAAGGTACGATTGAAAAAAAAGATGAAGGGCAAGGAGCAATTGTACCCAAAGCTGTCTATGGGATACTATGGGCCATTTCAAGTGTTGAAGAGGATTGGTGATGCATGCTATAGGTTGAAATTGCCTCCACACGGGCGGATACACAATGCCTTTCATTTGAACTTGCTTAGATCTTTTCATGGAGATATGCTAGAGGATGTATTTGCTGAAATTCAGTCGGAGGTTGAAGAGCTCGATGAAATACTGGTACTAGAGCAGATTTTGGCACACAAAGAGAGGAAGATTAAGGTTAAGGGTTCTAGAAGGTACTTGGTAAAGTTTCAGAATCATTCACCAATGGATGCCAAATGGATGGAGGAGGATGACTTGGCAGGCCATCCTCAATTGTTGTAGCTTTACCTTGATGCTTTCCAGTTAGAGCCTTCAGGCTCAATCAGGTTCATCAGAGCAAAGGTTTAGATGTTACCTGATGCTTATAAGGACATGCATTTTTGAAACCTCACTTAACATGTGGATTAATTTTTAATTTTAATCACATGATTAAGTAAATGTTGCACATGTGAGGTGTAATTGGGCTAGAGTAAATTTACGAGCTCGAGACACGAGAAAATCACGGGATATCAAAGGCAAAAGTTTCTATAAGTAATGTTGCACAAGTACTTGGTGGTATCTGGTGTCAATCGTTGGTCTAGGTTATTCATTTGGCCATAAGTGTCTATTGGTGACACTAGATATGGGGCGTTTAATGGTACCTAACACCGATCTAATGGTCAAAGATGGCATAGAGAGACTCGACAATGGAAGATGCCTAACCAATTTAATTATTGGCCAGTCTCATTATTTTTTTGGGCACCGAAATAATTATTAGATTAATTTTCAGTAATTAAAGGCTGACAATTAATATTTAATAATGGATAATGTTGGAAAAATTATTTGGGAAGGTTGCCACTTGGTAAACTTGCCCATACAGGCTGGTAAAAGGTTGAAGAAGAGGAAAAACGAGAAGATTCTTGCTGTAGCAAATGTGGGAGAGCTTTGACCATTGCAGCCAGCTATAAGTGAGTTTTGAGGAGGAGATTGCAGATTCGGACCCTCCATAGCTAGACGATTGCATCCAGGTACAAGGTGACAACTGATTTGGATGTCTCAGCTATATGCATTTTCTCTCTCTACAGCTTTCTATCTCATATCCCAATCATTTCACAACCTTGCTCTGAAGATGTAAATCCTAATTTCTCTGATGTAAATCCTAATTTACAGAAAAAATTAGGGTTTGCCTTCGGAAGCGTGCCAAAAATTGGAAGCTCCAAGACTTGGATTTTTCAGGGCTGAAGGTGAATTTCAGCTAAATTCAAGTGGAGGACTAGCCAGCCATTGAATTTGGGGCATTTCCATCATCTATGAAGTGGGTGAAGGCCAATTAAGTGCTTGAATCAAGGGGCAAAATAGATTGAAGACTTTTTGGTCACTTTGGACAGCAAGGGGAGTTTGGATTGCGAAGGGGATTGGGAGAATCCCATCGTAAATAACTTCTTCTTCAATAAAGCTAAAGAAATACCGAAAGGGGCGCCAATTTAGGGGCCAATCGGGTGTGCATTGTCCAAGATCAGTAGGTAAATTTGTATTTTCAGATTTGCATTTATTGTTTCCTGTTGTAATTAAGTTGTAATCAGGGATTTACCACCCATCCACGGAAGGAAGGCTAGTTTCAAATGGCCACAATGTTCGATCACTTGGTGACTAGGTGTGAATGTGCCCTTAGCCAAGGTGATTAAGGAGTTCTATAAGGAGTACTTTGCAGCTCATTTGAGCCACATCGAGTGAAATCTCCACTCCACTCTAGACCCAATGGACATCGTGTTTGTACATTGAGATAGTGTAAGTTATACTTTAATAGTCTAAAACACTAACTTTTATGACGTTCATGTGGCTCATCATGTTGTTGATCCTTGACTAGAGCATTAGCACATTTAGCTCAATGGTTTGCAAGTCTCATATACGTTCCCTTGTTCTTTCCACTTGAGTATGGCTTGTGTTGTATCTCAAGTACAAGTTGTGAAGATACGCTAGTATAATGCAAAGCGCAAAAACTCAAAACTCAAAATATAGAGATAAACACAGAGAGAAGAAACTGTGAAGTGAATGTAGAGTGTACAGAATGCCCAAGGGCAGAGCAATGCAATGTTGGATAGTAACGTCCACCGGCAATGGCCCAAGTGCAATAATCACTAGTCAGAGATGAGAGAGTGTTGAATGATAAAGGGCAACAGGCTGGTCACCAAAACACAGAAATTGGAGACTGAGGTCTAGTAAATGCAATAAAGTACCACCAAAGGAAGGTTGAAAACTGATTGCCTGAGGCAAAGAACTATCAGGAGGCAACAGGAGAGGTGTTTCTTGATGTAGACGGCTTGCTTGACAGCAAAAACGTGGATACTAAAATAGTAGCCCCATGGGAGAGATGGCAACAATCTATCGCTTGGCGCTAGATGTTGAAAATGAAAGCTAGTCAAGTGCTATGATGATGCAATAGATGGAGACCTCCAAACAATAGGGCGATGGTTGAAAATAGGCCGCCTGATAGAAATGGGTTGTAGTCAATGATGGATGGACAACAAATGGTAGGTGGTTGATGGTTGAAATTTGCACGGTAGAGCGAGAAACCTACACCAAAGGATAAGGCTAAATGGTGGGTAGCCCATCTATTTATAAATGTTGAAGGATGCTCGAAAAATTAGGGTTTTGGGAGACCACTGAAACTCTCTCGAGCGACGTACCAAATTTGTGTTTTTCATTAATGAAGCGTGTTTTGGGGCTATTTAAAAATGCTAATCAGCTATAAAGCTTGCTTTAGCTCAACACCCCTCTTAGGCTCAAAACTAAGCCTAAAAGGAAAGGCCGATAATGTTTACCCTAAGGCGTCCCATCCCAAAGCAACCATGACATTGAACAAAGAGTACACGTCGGTTGCCAGTGCCCTACCAAGACTACAAAGGCAATGGTTATTTTACCAAGGGAGTCCAAGTCTCATCCCAGAGAGAACAAGGTATCGGACAAAGGGTGCTCGTTGGCTACCCAATGGCCTACCAAGCCCTACAACAAAGGCAGATGAAACCACATTGAACTTTTTGTTTTGTTTTTTGTTTTGTGGAAATTTAATTTAAGGGGTGGCAACCGATTAGGTAACAGTGATCCAGAAGACGAGTAGGGATGGTACACCCAACACATCACAAAAAAATACAAGCTTACCTAGCCACTTGAGGATGTCAATGACAAGGGAAAGGTGATGAAGTATCATGGGACGAAGAATGGTAGTGTAATCCACTGTTGAAAACACCTTAGGATCCATCTAGTGGCGCTCTAAACAATGGGATACATAGAATGCTACATGTTGAAGAATGCTCATACATCAAGTGCCACTTGGACAATGTCTCTCCTAGAAAAATTGTTCACTTGCCCAAGCGCCCTACTACAAAGATGATGAAATCATGCAATGCATAGGGAAAGATACAATGGGAGGGGAAGGCCAATGTCAAAGAGAAGTGCCAAAACCTATAGAATACTCAGAAGGTTAGGAATCCCCCTCTCAACTTGGATGTTGATGCTAAAGGAAGAGGAGCATGAGGATGTGAATCTTCGTGTGGTGACAAGAACCACGTAGATGAAAATGATGAACCAACCCTACTGAAAGAGCAAGGATAGAAGTCACTTCCATGATAGCATCAAGAGAGATGCTGCACGATCCCCCGCAAGAGGGGAAGCCTCCATGGTGATAGAAGAGCAAAACTCCAAGTAGATGGGAACCGTGAGAGAAACGGCGCACAACTCTTGTCTCTAGCTTAGAAAGGACTAGTGCAAACCTACAAATGAGTCCTATATTGAAATACAAAACCTACAAAATAGATCAAAATCTATAAGCACACAAGTGAGTAGTGAGATGCTTCCAAAAACAAAACTGAAAATAAAAGAAAGCAAAGCAAGAAGCAACCCTTGCATTAACTCAACATTGGCTATGGCACTGCGTCCCACGGGTATCTCCATTGACGGATGTAATCAAGGTGAGCTAACCAAGCATCCAACATAGGCCGCTACCAACGACGATATCCCAAAGCCCCTAAGATTCAAGCACTTGTTGCATGAAGTTTGACCAAGTCGTGAAATTCGACCCATTAAAGAGTGTATTAGCTATGAAGACATTCTTGGCTGTTGCAATATGAGTGATACTGCTAGGAGATGGAGAAAGTGTGTAATGGAGATGGGGTGAATAGAGGAGATAGGGTGGGAGAGGGGAGTACACTTGGAAAGGAATCCCAGAGTGCCCACCGTGCGTACAAAAGTATGTATAGGGGATCCAAATGTGGACAAGGGCAAATTGGATATGGACATGGTAACTCCCTATGGAGCCCAAGGTGGAGGGAAAGGGACATGAGGAGCTAACGATGGAAATCCCTGCATAAGAGTGTCCCAAGGGATGTGTGACGACAATTGATAAGCAGAGGATGCATATCCTTGCATTTGAAAGGCTATGCGAGGGATTTGTGAGTGTCCGGGGGTGGTGAGAAAGATGCCGATCACAACCATTCTAGGGTGAAAGGATATGGTAAACTAGGGGTAGGTGGAAGGTATAGTGTTAAAGGGCGGTATTCCCCCTAACGACGCACCAAGAGGTCGAGTGAATGGAGGGTAGGTAAATGGTGGGATGTTGAATGAGAAGGTGCTAGGAGTTGAGATGGAATATCCAACCCTTAGTGTGCTTTGAGTGGAAATGGAATAAAATCCAAGATTTTGAAATGAAGATGTGAGTACATCAAAATGTGGAGAACATAGTGGTGGGATGGGAGGGAGTTGAAAGGTGTGGTTTACTTGCTCAAATGAAACAAATGACAAAGATATACTCGATGAAGGGTATTGCTCCGAGAGCCTCCTCAATTACAATTAACATACTAGAAACCATTTGGATCCTGCACATCAAAGGAAGCAACAAAAGAGGCTTTTGGCTCATACAACTCAAAAGGGTTATACGAACTTGACACAAGGCATGGCTGTGATGAAGGAGATGGATCGCTAGACGTGCTGAATGTTGTGATCTCTCCAAGATCAGAGAGATGGCTAGTCTCACCAATTAGTCCAAATAGAGTAGTAGCACTCATTGGAGATGGATCGTTGGACAAATGCTGTAGTCTCTCCAAGATCAGAGAGATGGCCAGTCTCACCAATGAATCCAAATAGAATAGTAGTACTCATTAGAGAGGTATAAACCTGACTCTATGTGATGCGCAAGTACTCCTCAAACTCTTCACCTTTAAGATGACAAAAACAAGAAGAAGAAGATGGTAAAGGTGAAGGTGTGTCTACCTCCTCAAAATCAAAATGCCTTCTCAAAGGCTCCAATGATGGAGGACCTTGATAGGGTGTCATAGGATGATGGATCTTTAAAAGAAGGTGTCTAAGACTGAGTTGGAATCGAGTCGCATATGAGTCTCATACAAAGACTAGCCGCCACAGTCACCATAGGATACTCTTTAGAAGAGCATTGGCTCTAATACCATGCAAAGATATGCTAGTCTTTGCACTGAGGAAACACAATATGTATGACCAAGAGTGAAACACAAAGATTCAGACAGAGACAAGCAAAACTCAAACCCTAAACGCAAAACGCAAAAACTCAAAACTCAAACACACAGATGACACAAAGAGAAGATACTCTGAAGTGAATGAATGCTACAAATAAATGTAGGAGTGTACAGAATGCCCAAGGGAAGAGCAATGCAATGTCGGTGAGTAGCATCGATCGGAGACGGATCCCACGTATAGTAACCACCAATCGAAGATGAGAGTGCTGAATAATGAAGGGCAACAGGTTGGTCACCAAAACATAACAATTGGAGGCTAAAATCTAGTAAATGCAGCAATATACCACCAAAGAAAGGCTGAAAACTGATCACCCAAGGCAAAGAACTATCAAGCGACAACGAGAGAGGTGTTTGTTGATGTAGACGGCTTGCTCGACAGCAAAAACGCAAGTACTACAACAATCGCCTAATGGGAAAGATGACAACAGCTTGTCGCCTAGCACCCGATGCTAAAAACGCAAGCTGATCAAGTGTTGTGATGATGCAATAGATGGAGACCTCCAAACATCAAGGCAATGGCTGAAAACAGGTTGCCTAGGGTTGGATAGTGATGGGTTGCAATTGGTGATGGCTGAATGGCAGATGGTACATAGTTGATGGCTGAAATCTACACAATAGAGTGAGAAACATGCACCAAAGGATGAGGCTTAATGGTGGGCAGCCCGCCTATTTATAGATATTGAAGGGTGCCCCAAAAATTAAGGTTTTCGAGGACCACTGAAACTCTCTTAAACCACACGCCAAATCTGTGTTTTTCATTAATTAAGTGTGTTTTGGGGTTGTTTAAAAATACTAATCAACTATAAAGCATGTTTTAGCTCAATACAAGTGAAATCCTAAGTAAAGTCAAATGTAGTTGTTGCCCTGTCACAATAGCATTAAATGTTGTCGCATATAGCTAAGACATCCAAATTAGTTGTCACCTTGTACTTGGATGCAATCGTCTAGCTGTGGAGGGTTTGAATTTACAATCTCCTCCTCAAAACTCACTTGTGGTTGGTTGTAATGGCTGAAAATAGGCTGGCCATGGCTGCTCACAGCTCTCCCACATTTGCTACAACAAGAATCCTCTCGTTTTTCCTCTTCAGTCTTTTACCAGCCTCCTGTATGGGCAAGTTGACCAAGTGGCAGCCTTCCCAAATAGTTTTTTCAACATTATCTATTATTAAATATTAATTTTCAGCCTTTAATTACTGAAAATTAATCTAATAATTATTTCGGTGCCCCAAAAAATAATGAGGCTGGCCAATAATTGAATTGATTAGGCACTTCTACTCTTGAGTCTCTCTATGCCATCTTTGACCATTAGATCGGCGTTAGGTACCATTAAACGCCACATCTCTAGTGTCACCAACAGACACTTATGGCCAAATGAATGACCTAGGCCAACGATTGACACCAGATACCACCAAATACTTGTGCAACATAACTTATAGCAACTTTTACCTTTGACATCCCATGATTTTCTCGGGTCCCAGGCTCGTAAATTTACTCTAACCCCAGTTGCATCTCATATGTGCAACATTTACTTAATCATGTGATTAAAAATTAATCCACATGTTAAGTGAGGTTTCAAAAATACATGTCCTCATGACACATTGTTTCTTGCACTTATTGTAGTTATCCAAGGATGTAACACTTTCCAAATGGGAATCATTGAAATCATCCTTTAGTAGACCAAAGAGTCATAGGCTTAAACTTACAAGTACTTAGTCTTAAAGATTAAAATTTGACAATAAAAAAACGAGTAAAGTAGTGAAGCTAGAATATCTTGCACCATGATACACAAAATGATTGGCTCCAAGCCTAGAACTACTTGCAATATTTCCTTATCATTATTGAATTGCTACTTTTTGGATATTCAATCTCAAGCTTCAACATGTCGATTTAGTACTTTTGGTCAAAGATCTATCATGCTCTAGAACCTATCTCTAGTTGCTCTCACTAGCCAAGACATAGAGCACCAAATTTGAACATATTCACCATATTGACTAATGAGTCTTGAAAAGCACAGGAAAACTAATTTGTTTGGACTTTGGATCTTGTTGGATTCTCCTCCCAATATGCCAATGAAGCTCAAACTAGACAAGATTTTTACTGCCATGAATCCAACACTCTAAGGCCTTAGCATAGGATATTACAATCTTGCTGAGATCCTTTATAATTAGGATAAAAGGAACCCTCCAACAAGATCTTTGTAGAATACTATAAAACACAACCAAGAAGAACCAAAACACAGTCAAGAGGAACAAGAGAGCCATTATAGTTCCCACAAAGCACACAAGCTTTTGGACCACATGGTACACGATTATGCTAAGGACATGGCCATATCTAGAATTAGTCAAATCAAGATAGTCATTGTTATGCTAGAATGACTTTGCCTTGCCTCCATATTAGGTCGCCAACCCTAAATCCAACATGGGGTGAAACTGCGAGGTGCAAGACTCCTGGAGTTAGCCACAATTTGCCTTGATATGACTTGCCCAAAAAAGCTCATGTGTGGTTCAAAATTGTGTTTCTTTGCATTTCTTGCATTTTCTTACTTTTTGTGCGTTTTGGTTGCTTTTCTATGAAATAATTATATTTAATAGTGAAATCAGATTGCTTATTCATTAATTGTTGTAACTTTGGCCATGTCAAAATTTAATCAATTAAGGGAAACTTCAACAATAAGGTTAATCAAATTGAATTGGTTAAATGGGCATACAAACTTACACATGAATTAATTCCTTGTTTCTTCAACTCGTGCAATGTCTTGGAACCACCCAACGATCATGTCCTTGCAATATATCTTTGTCTTTCAATATTGCAAGTATTGTGGATTTGCAGCCAAGTGTGAGCGAAACATGGCAGCCGTACTCTGGCAATACATGCAACCTAGTGATCCGTACATGTTTGTGACTGTTATTGCAAGTAGAACCCTCCATGCATTCCAAAGTTTCTCTGTTGCATATACTTTTTACCATTGTACTCATGGTTGCTGTAAGTATCCATATGAACTATTAAAACTGAGCATCATGATTCATGACCACTCTTCGTAGAAGTTCAAAGTAGATATATTGCTAGCCAACAATACCTCGATGAGTATATATTGCCAATCAACTTTTAGATATGAGAACCTACTAATTTATGAAGGAGTGAAGGTGCCATAACCCCTCTTGAGCACCAAACAATGCTCAAGATCTGCAATTTGCTGCAATTGTCTAGGGTCCAACAAAGTTGTCTCTAGTTAGAATGTCTTTAGGTAAAGCTGCAATGATTGAGGTGAATTACTTTGCATACATTGATAAATAATGTGGAAATTTCACTCGATAACAATGTGGAACGGTACCTCTAAACTTTCTTTCTATATATACCAATATGTGTTCAATAACCAAGATCTCATTAAGTCTCAACCTTTGGCTGAATCCCATCAGCCATATCCTCTAATATGTTGCCTTTGAAGCTTGAAGAAGTGATCTAGTAGCTTCAACCTATAAGCCACATTACTTATCTTTTTTGTTATGTGAAACAATCCATAGTATCTCATGCTTAACTTAGGGACAAACACTCTTTTCCCTTTATCTTCTTAAGTCTTGTCTTTCAAAAGCATCGGACCCAAGCATGCTCGAATGATCTACAACTCTCTTATGCTTTTCCCATGGTGTTTGAAGAGATTTCTTACCCTCTTTTGTGTTTGATAGATCCCTCAATATGTTTGTTTGCCTCAAAGATATGATCCTTTGTATGTAGAATAGGTAGAAGCCCCCAAAGTATGGCGCCCCTAGCAATATTTCTTTATGAATGCTGAATTGTTGGCGTAGCTATTTGGAAAGTCTCGCTTTTGGGATCTCCAATCATAGCCTTCAACAACCAATTCAATATTTTTGCTCAATAGCTTTGTTGTGCTTTTGAACCTATCTCTAGTTGCTCTCAACAACCAAGACAAGGAGCTTGAGATGTGGATACATTTGTTAGATCCATTGATAAATCCTCAAAAAGCACAATTGTTAAGAAGATAAATGAGCGTGTACTTTGAACTTTGTTAGATTCTTCTTTTGCCTTGCCCAGTTGCCAGGATAGCTTGAGCTAGACAAGATCTTCACTGCCACCCACGCAATACTCAAGGATTTCATATTGGAGATCACAATTTTATCCAAATCCTCGTAAATCAATGGAGAAGAATCTCTTTAGCAACATTTATCACAAGAGATCTATCCTAGATGCCAAAAAATATGGTTAGGAAGAAGACATAAGCCATCAATAGGCCTTGTAAATGCTTAGACCAGCTTTTCGTTCACATTAAGATGCTCAAGTTAGTATAATCATGTCCATAATTACATTATCATGTTGAAGATGGTCATCAACATGTTCAAAATTTAGATGTGAGATTCATGGAGACACCAAATCTACATTGAAATGGGCATAACCTCTTAAAAGAGCCTACTTGTGGTCTAAAACTAGCATTTTTTTTTGTATTTCTTTCATTTTTCTTGCTTATCTTTTGTTTTGCTTGTTTTTCAGTAAAATAATTAAATCTACTTGTGAAATTATATTAATTGGTTACTAATTTCTAGTGTGAGACTTTAGCCTACTCTCAAATTTAATAAAGCAAATGAAATTTTCACACTAAGGACGTTCACATATAGGGCAATCACTATAGACTTTTCACTATCCTTGTGAATATATAAGTTAGCATCTGAGGCATATCTACTGAAGTTTAAGCTTAGAAAATAATTTGTCTATTTGTTGGTACCATTCTCTAGGGGCTTGTTTCAGCCCATACAGTGCCTTTTTTAGCTCACAAACTTTGTTCTCATAATGGGGGTTCTCAAACCTCGGCGGTTGAGCCACGTACGTCTCCTTTTTGAGGTCACCATTAAAAAATATTGATTTAACATCCATTTGACAAATTGGCCACTTAATGTGAGCATCCATTGCAATTATTGTGCGAATAGTTGTCATTTTGGCAGCTGGAGTGAATGATTCTTGAAAATCAAATGCTTTAGTCTATGAAAATCCCTAAGCAACTAATTTGGCTTTGTACTTTTCTAGCTTTCATCAGCCGTGTACTTAACCTTTCAAGTCCACTTGGTGTCAATAATTGTCCTCTTTTTTAGTCGATTCACTAGCTCGCAAGTGTCATTCTTCATTACGCTCTCATACTCATCTTGTATAGCTACTCTCCACATTAAATCAGTAAGTGCTTCTTTCAGTGTGTTGGCTTTTTTACTCTTATCTCAACAATCAAGGCCATATTGGCTATGCGAGGAGAAGTCTTTCTTTGTTCCTCTGTTCTTTGGAACTTCCTTGGTCCATTTGCCTTTTCCTCGATAGTTGTAGGTATAGGATTATTGCAGTCATAGAGTTGCTTCACCTATCATGGCAATGGCTTTTCCAAGGGTGTGATTATAGGTTGGTGAACTTTCTCCTCGTTATTTGAAGATGATGCTTTCTTTTCCTTGAGGATAGGAATAGCTTTTAGGATAGGTTCATAGTAGATTGCTTCTTTGCTTTGATAATAAAGTGGAATAACTTGTATTTTTCTTCTCCATTGTATATGGCTACTTCTTGAATACCACATCATGGCTCGCTACGATCTTCTTTGCCTCTTGGTCATATAATTTGTAAGCCTTTTGCTCACATAAACCAAGTAGATATTTTTGATGCTTTTTGGCATTAACTTGTCTTTGTTATACTTTGGAAATATGTGTATAATATTCATATAAAAAAGTTTTGAAGTGCAAGATAGATGGTTTTTTACTAGTATAGGTCTTGTGAGGAGTTTTTTTTCTTTAGATTGAGAATGCAAATTGCAGTATTAATAGGTTTGGCCCAAAACTGGTGTGATGTAGGCATTCAACATTGCAATTGTATTAACTTGTACGAGGCGTCATCAATTGATACTTAATTCCTTAGCTCTTACAAAAGTCTTCAAACTCCTTTGAGTTGAACTTATCACTGCCATCTGTTTTAAAGTTCTTCACACATTGTTTTGTTTCATAGTCTAAGTTTTGGTCATTATCTCCCCAAGGCTTGTGTAGTCATTTTATCGCACAAGTTAGCATGCACTAACTCTAGAGGAGCATTTGCTCTATTCTAGCTTTGTTATGGAAATGCCTTTCTTGGTTGCTTGCCCATCATACAGGCTTCACATGGTTTCTTCATTTTAGTTATCATAGGTAGGTGAGTAACCATATCTTGCTTATGCATCTCCTTTCACACTATAAATTCAATGTGACCAAATCTTTCATGCCAAAGTTTACTTGTGTCCACATCAGCGGTGGCTGTAAGAGTAATTAGCTCATACATATTGTTTCTTTTATCTTCTTTGTCGACAACTTTGTTAGCATAGTAAAAAAATTTTGCATCTTTCTTGGCGAACCTTACTTCATGAGTAAGATCAATTATGAAAGCAATTGATAACAAATTTCTCTCTTTGTGTGGAACATACAATACATTTGAAAGCTTTTTGACTTTATCATTTGTAGCAACAAAGGAAATAGTACTATGCTCTCAATAGGGCATCTTGTATCATTCCCAATTGTTAGAGTGATGGATTCTTGTAGAGTTTGCACAAAACTTCTTGGTCATGTGATGTGAGGTGCTATTATTCAATACTCATGAGTCAATGGTAGATACTTATTGTGTCGAGAACTACACTTTCTTAATGGTCTCCATGAATAACTCCAACTCTATTTTAGCTGTATTGGTTGTCTCCTTTTTTTAACTTCTCAAGGTACCATTTTTTTCATATGTCTTCTTGACACGATAATTTGCAATTACACATCATTTTTTCTTGCAATAGAAGTACTCTCCTTAAAACTTTTTTCTTAACTCTCTTCTTCTTTTTGTCAGCGTTGGTAGAGGAACCAACTTGCCCTTTTGCATTTGCAGAGAACGCAACATCTTCAGTGCTTGTACGTTCTCGGTCTTTAAGTTACAACTCCTTCATTAATAGTGTACGAAATTTCTCAAACATCAAAGCTTAGGGTCTCACTTGAGTGTCTAGAGCAGTTACCAATCCATCAAACTTTGGTGGACAAATTCGAAGACACCTTGAAGCTAGCTCATCACTAGTCTTTTGTATCCTAGGGCCAACCATTTGGTCGCATAGATTCTTGATCCAAGTGATGAATGCTTTAATTGCCTCTCCTTTAGCAAACTTCTTCGCTGCTAGTTGATTCTCTAGGTTTTGAATCCTTGTTTGGTTTCACGTTTTGCACTAACTTCTCAATATGCTCCAAGCCTTTGAGGCCTTGGTTGTATGTTGAATCAAGGCCAAAACATTGTCAGAACAACTTGTAACTAAGACACGTAACACATTTGCGTTTCTTTGTTTGCAAGCCCATAGAAGATTTGCATATAAAGAAATCATAACACTCGACTTTGATGGGTTGAGGGTGGATTGTGGTTCTTGGTTAGTCCCCGGCATCGTCTCTAGAGCTTGATGGATAAATCATAGTTATACCTTTAAACTTCCATAAAGTATAGGTTATAATATGTAACTTGCTTTCATTGAAGGTTGGTGGATAAATCCTCAATGTTTGAATTTTGTTGGTACAACAGAATTGTTGCTTGATGCGCCAGATGGCATTGCTTCTCTTTACTATTGAAGTCCTTGCCTCTCGCGTACTCTTCACTTCCTAGAGTCCCTTGGGTACTAATACCATGTAAAAATTAAGCAATATAGCGAATAAAATTTGAACAAGGGATTGAGAATACAAAACAAATATGAGAAGAATATAAGCTTCTTTAATTTCAAACAAACTAATACAAAGATGGCCCTATCCACCTGTGCTCTTCCATTGTGAAGCTTAGATGGTGATGTAGAAAGATGATAGGTTAAAACCTTAAGGCTAGTTGGAAGAACTTTGATTGGGTGAAGGATAGATTGATGATGGCTTTGGAGGGGTTTTTCGTTTATAGCTTGGAAGTTAAATTGGTCAGCCTATACAACCATATCATGAATCTTTTCTTGTTAGCCAAGGAATACTTGGGGGATATGTTCTTTATCGTTGAACTATGGGCATTGTCGTCAGATCTTCGTCAAGGGGATCGTTGGCTCCTTTGAGACCCCCCAACCAAGGGTTGCTTCCATGGCCTCCGGACCCCAAAATAGGGGTCCTTGATAACCCCCACATCCTACAACTCGATGTTGTGTGCTTGGTTTGGTATCAACTCAACTACTTTATCTAACCCAAAGGCTTGATCCACAAAGGGTATATTTTTGCCATCTGGTCACATAGACCTCATTTGACATGTAAGTCAAGAGCCTACCATTGTTCGATCGAGGTCACACATAGCTTCTCCTAGTAATGGGGCCTTACAACTTAGAGCACCATGGATTATTGGTGGCACCTTATAACGGTGGGGTATTGAGCATATCTAACATGTATAAACCCCATGTTGCTCTTTTTGAGGGGTTTTTCACTTGATAATATTTTGGATAAATGATCTAAGAAGATTGTTTTGTCCTTTTGGGTTGCAGTGGAACGTGTTAGCTGCCTGCGTCTTTTAGTCTTGTAGGGCTTCCTCAATTGGAACAATCTATTCACCTTGTCCCAAACACTCTTTCAATGAGTTGCATGCAACATGGGATGAACTTGGATGGTTTGGAGTACAATTGAAGAGATATGTTTCTTATCCTCTTGGTAATTTGGAATAGTTCAAAGTACCCCAAACTTAGATGGTCGAGAGTAAAATTGAAAAGATATGCTCCTTATCCTCTTGGTAATTTGGAATTGTCTTGAGTACCTCAAACATAGTTTGTAACATTTTCCGATGCTCACTAGATCAAAGTCTCTTGGTAATTTTATGTGCATTCACATGTCTTCTTGAAGCTCTTGAGGAATATGGTTTTGGTTAGCATAAAAAGTAGCTCAATCTTGGGCAATTCCAATGCTTTCCTTTGCAATCATTAACATCTCGTGCATATCATGCAAAAAGTCAACAATGAATCTAATGTTTTATTGCTTTGAACTCGTTGGCAATTGGTTGTTTGACCTCATAATTCTACATCAGCAGCACAAATGAGGTATATTTAATTGCTGAATGCTTAGTACTATTGTAAGCAAACTCAAATTGTGGAATATAGTGTTTCCCACTTATATTGACAATGGGAGAGCTTTGATACCAACTTGCGCACGAGACAACACAAGTCATACGAGTGTATAGACATTAGACTCACCTCGTAGGTAAGGACCCAATGAGCTCCACCTCAAATTTAGGTCCAACAACATAATGGGTCACATTCGTGCCATAAGAGCTGGTGTTCCATTCCACTAATCCACACCATCCTGATTCCCCTAGCATAAACAGGAGTCACGATGGCCATTGGGCAGTGAGTCCAACTGTGGTTATCATACTTCATATGGCACAATCATTAACTGTTCCTCCTAAGGTCTGTTCGAACCCAATCACTAGGGGGACACAAGGCTGTGACGAATGCCGTGGGAACGGTGTTACAGGAGCCCACTTCTTGTGTTGTTTGCCATCATTGTATGTAGTAAACTGTCTATTTCACAAAGTCATATTCCCATGGTAGTTGAAGCCTTTTTCTAGGTGACACATATATATTTATAGAGAGCTCCTGTAGATGATATTGTTGGGAATAAAGGGTCACCGTGCCTTTTATTGTGTTCGGGTGTGAACGCATCCTTACACTTTGTACTTTATATATATTCAAAACCTAAATGTGGTACACTAGTCATTGTATTGAATACCCATTGTGTTGTGCTCACTCTCTCACTCTCTACTGCTCTCAACTCTCCGCATTTGCACTCTGAGCTTAGCTCACACACAGATAGTGTCTACAACAAAGTGGTATCAGAGCACACAGGTTGTGCACTCTTCCCAAAGCTAGTGACGGTGAGTAGAAGGTGCAGGCGAGCAAGAGCTTCAAGTCCCAGATGTGGAATGGCAGTTGCTAGGTTGTAGGTTATAGGAGACGTGTTTGAGGTGACCAACTAGGCGGCGCGCAAGGTTGACCAGGCCAAACGAGACCACGCGGCCAGCTAGGCGATACGCAACCTGGTTCAGGCTGTCGATAAGACAACAATTGACAAGATGACGGCAATGTTGACATGGACCGGCGACCAAGACCAGTCGCTACGAATGTGGCATGCGAGGCTAGGCGATGATAGGCACATGTCAATGTTCTTTTTTTTTGGAAATATCCTTTTTTTTTCTCTTTTTCATTGGGCATTCACACGCAAAGGCACAAAGCCAAATTTCCCCAAGAAAACTGGGGCTTTTCCTAGATTTGGGGACTTTAATGTAGAAGTGGACAATATGGCTTAGAAATTGCAAAATCAGTGCACATTTGCCCGTGAAATTTTGGGGCTTTTCACATTTCAAAGAAATTTCTTCAATTTCAGTGAAATTTGTACATACCGGACCCGAGAAATTTGGGGCTTTTGCAGAATTTCATCAATTTGTGCAAGAGTTGCTTGGTACATGCACTTGGGTGCTTGAATTGATGCAATCTGAACAGATTATCCTCTAAAAATTTGGGGCTTTTGACCCAAATTGTCAAATTTGTGCTCGGGAATGCTTTTGGAGAAGAAATTGCAGTGAAATTTTGGGGATTTCACATGTAATTGGTGGCTTGGTCTCTAATTGTGTCAGAAATTGCTTGAGGAGTGCAGTAAACAACATTTTTTAATTCTGAAAATTCATTCGCAGATCTGAAAATTTCTGCAATTTTGGGATTTTAATTGCTGGTTGGTTCTCTTGTGCATTGTGGTCACTTGTGTCATATTTGGGCTTGCCTTTGGTGATTGGTTAGTCAATTTGGGGCTGCAAATTATGGCTGGAAATAGTGACAGTAGTAATCTTTTGCACATTAAGAAGTTTGAGGGTGCCCATAATTTTGCAATTTGGCAGAAACAATGCTAAAATGTCTTGGTGCAGAAGAAACATGTAAAGCCAATCAAAACAAAGGGAATCAAACCAGCAGACATGGAACAAGACAAGTGGGATGACTTGGATGAACTTGCTCGCTCTACCATTGAGCTCTTAGTGTTAGACAACTTGCTCTTTAACATCGAGAAGCTGAATTCAGCATATGCAATGTGGCAAAGGCTTGAAGAATTGTACCCTTAGAAAAGTGCAACTAGCAAGGTTTGTTGGCTGGAAAAACTGATGGACTTTCGCATGAAAGAGGGTACAGCCATATTTGTATATTTGAATGAGTTCAACTCAATTTTTAGTCAGCTGATTGCTTTGGATTTTCCTATTGATGAAGAGTTCAAAGCTACCGTCTTGCTATGTATCCTACCTGAAAGTTGGGATACTTTCAGGACAGCTTTGAGTAATTCGAATGCTTAGCTATTATACTTTGATGTAGAGAATTCTTTGCTTATGGAAGAACTCAATAGGCAGAACAACTCAGCAAACAAGTCTTCATATGCATTACACACTAGAGGCAGATTTCAGCATGAGAGCAGTTCTAAAAACTGAGCACACAACAAATCTCGTGGTAAGAATGTGGAGTGCCATCATTGTGGCAAAAAGGGGCACTACAAAAGGGATTGCTTTCAGCTGAGAAAGAGAAGTGTAAAAACAAAAACAACGAAGCCAACAAGGCTGAAAACAAGGACAGCCAGCATGCCAAAAAGAGCAATGTGAAAATAGAAGAGATGAATGTAGTCACTCATGATAATGACAGTGACGGTGATGTACTTCTAGCTTCTTCTTTGGATGCATATGCATTGATTGCAGTTTTGAGAATGATATTCACACTTGGATACTTGATTCAGGTGCGTCCTTTCATGTCACACCACATCATGAGTGGTTTTCTAACTACAATGGTGTTGTACGTGGTGTTGTTCACTTGGGGGCGATACTTTGTATTCTTTGCATGTATCTAGTGTGCGTGACCATGTTGTCGCCATAACTGAGTAGCCAAGTGTTTCTTTGTGGCATAGCCGGTTGGAACACGAGTCAATCTGAAATGAAAGTGCTCTCTCCTTTGGGTTATTTACCGTGTTTGAGTTATGCTAATTTTAAATAGTGTGATCATTGCATTTATGGTAAACATGCTTGAACGTCACACAAAAAATCTCTTTCTCTAAAGTCTTCACCCTTAGAGTTAATACATTTGGATGTATGTCAAATGCTAGGGTTATCTTTAGGGGGGAAGGAGTATTTTATTACCTTTGTTGATGATGCTATACGCAAAGTTTGGGTTTATCCAATCTGTTGCAAAGATGAGGCCTTAGATAAATTTGAAAAATTCCTGGCACTTGCTGAAAATCAGACCAACAAGACATTAAAATGCCTTCGCTCTGTCAATGGTGGGGAATATGTATCCAAAGCCTTTCAAGACTTTTGTGACAGCAAAGGGATTAAGAGGGAGCTTACTGCTCCTCATAATCCGCCCCAAAATGGTGTTGCAGAGCGTATGAATCCGACCATTCAAGATAAGATCCGTACAATGCTGTCACATGTTGCTTTATCCCATGGTCTTTGGGCAGAGGTTGTTATGACAGTTGTACACTTGATTAATCGGTCACCAAACAGGTCTTTGGGGGGGAAGGAGGGAGTTCCCCAAGAAGCGTGGTCGGGCAAGCCACCTTCGTATGCACACTTGAAAGTGTTTGGCTCTGCGAGGCATTTGTGCACATTCACAAGGAAGAACGCAACAAACTTGAGCCAAAGCCCTGTAAATGTATTTTTCTAGGATATGGTGATGAAGGTGAGGTGAGATGGGGTATAGATTATGGGATCACAAGAAAAGAAAAGCAGTACGTAGCAATCATTTCATCTTTTGGGAAGATCGCATGCACAAACAGCCCGAAAGAACAAAGGAAGTCAGAAGGGTTGTATTCGGTGAAGATGTACCAATAGGACAGCAAAGAATGCTCGTTAGACAGCAGGAAATACCTGCTGAAAATGTCTTTGGAAATGCAGGGAATGATGCTGTAAATGATCAGCAAGATCTTGCCCATGATGTCCCACAATTTCAGCAAGAACATGTGTACCTGAAACAACTTGAACCAGTTATACAGCAAGCTGTACGCGCAGAACAGCAAGCTGTTAATGCAGATTTATAGGCTGAACAGCCAGCAAATATTGACCACGGGTCCTTAGGTCGATCAGAGTGCAAAAACAGCTAGGTAGATTTTTTCTTGGAGTAAACTATGTGGCTGATTATGTCATGTTAACAAATTGTGGTGAACCGTCATGCTTGCAGGAAGCAATGGACAGATAAGATAGTAAGAAATGGCAAAAAGCAATGCTATTAGAGATGGAATCTCTCATGAAGAATGGCATTTGGGATTTGATACTTTTGTCAAAACGACAAAAAGTGCTACCTTGCAAATGGTTTTACAAAATGAAAGTCACTTCTGGTTCTTTTCCCAAGTACAAGGCACGCTTGTTTGCTAAAGGGTACAAGCAAGAACATGGAATTGATTTTGATGAAATCTTTTCTCTTGTAGTCAAAATGACTACTTTGCGAACTTGGTTGCATCTGAGGATATGAAACTTATACAGATGGATGTAAAAACCGTCTTTTTACATGGTGATTTGCATGAGGAAATCTATATGCAGCAGCCTCATGGTTTTGTTGCAAAGGGAAAAAAGCACATGGTATGTAAACTCAACAAAAGTTTATATGAGCTGAAGCAGACACAACATGAATGGTATCACAAATTTGATACATTCATGCAATCTGAGGGATTTCATCGTTCTCAAGTTGATCACTGCTTATATACCAAGAAGGCAACATATGACAGCCTTATTCTCTTGGTATTCTATGTGGATGACATGCTAATTGCAATCAAGGATGTTCATGCCTTGGACTCCTTCAAGCAGAGTCTACACAATAGCTTTAATATGAAAGATCTCAGTGAGGCAAATCACATTCTTGGCATGTGTATACGTAGAGACAGATCAAAGGGTCTTCTTTATCTGTCACAACAGGAGTATATTGCCAAAGTTCTGCAACGTTTCAATATGGCGGGGGGAAAAGCTCTTAGTGTACCATTGCCTCCATATGTGAAACCTAGTGCAGATGAAAGCCCTACATCAGATGATGGTAAGGTTGAAATGGCCAATATACCTTATGCTTTAGCTGTTGGTAGCTTGATGTATGCTATGGTTGCTACACGTCGTGATATTGCATTTGCGGTGGGAGTAGTTAGCAGATACATGGCATATCTTGGTAAAAAGCATTGGAAAGCAGTGAAGGGTATCATGAGATACCCTAAGGGCACAAAAGATTTGTGTATCTGCTTTGGTAAGCATAAGTCATCTGTTGTTGGTTTTATGGATGTAGACTATGCTGGCCATCCTGACTGCAGGAACTCTACTTTAGGATATGTGTTTATGTTCACAGGAGGAGCAATCTCTTGGATATCTAGGTTGCAAAAGTGTGCTGCACTTGCACTGTCTACTATAGAGGCAAAATACGTGGCTGTCACAGGGACATGCAAAGAGGCTTTATGGCTTTCACGTTTGGTGAGAGAGCTTGGGATTTGAGAGGTTCCTATCCGCCACTATGACAGTCAAAGTGTTATCATACTAGCACGGAATCCCGTCTTTCATGCAAAGACAAAGCACATTCAGGTGAAGTATCACTTCATCAGGGATGTACTTGATAGTAAAGGCATTGAGCTTGTCAAGGTACATACAGATGATAATCCTACAGACTTTCTCATGAAAGGTCTCCTAGCCGAGTGGTTTGCTCATTGCCTTCAGATGATGGGGGTTGGATAGTATATGTGTCTTTCAGCTTTGTACATACATAGACTTAGCTTATTCTTTCCTCTACCTTTAGGCACATTGCCTTCAGGTGGGAGGTTGTTGGGAATAAAGGGTCACCGTGCCTTTTATTGTGTTCAGGTGTGAAGGGTCACCCTGCCTTTTATTGTGTGAACGCACCTTGACATTTTGTATTTTATATATATTCAAAAGCTAAAATGTGGTACACTAGTCATTGTACCGAATACCCATTGTGTTGTGCTCACTCTCTCATTCTCTACTGCTCTCTAGTCTCCGCATTTGCACTCTCAGCTCGGCTCGCGCACAGATTGATATGATGGATTGACAGTATACTCTTTTCTTCAGTCACATATATATCTATAAAGAGCTCTTGTAGATGACGTGTGCATGCCATGTGGTCAGTGATGTGGATGGATGGGTGACTGCAGGTGCATGCACCATGTATTATGTGCACTCTTAAATAGCAAAAATTTAACTTCTTTGTGCGTGTGTGTGTATGTGCGCACGCGCATGTTTGTGCATGCTTGTGTACATTGTGTATTTGCTATGAACCATTGCATCATCATAGACCACGGGTGTGTTTGCTTGTACACACATATGTCCATGTTCATTCCACAAAAGAAGTGTGTGGGCTGATTTGATACATGAGTTTGAGACGTGGGTACATTTTTGGTGTGTGTGTGTGTGAAAAGTTAAAGAAGCAAAGATAAACAACATTCTACTTCTTGAAAAGGAGTCTTGGAAAATTTTATATCCAAAAAACAAAAACATCCCTTGTTAGGTGCCCTTCAAGGGGACATGATTGGGGACTTCCTTTGTTATCTTTGCGTGTGTTACCCAACTTCTTGGGCCAAGGATGTATCCTTGTTTCTATGACATTCAATGTTTCCATTGGCACCAAAGAGCCAACTTACCGGGAAAGTTAAAGCTGGGTGTAGAGCATTGGTAGGATTGTGATGGAGGGAAATTTCCACTTCATTGGTGCTCGAGGTAGTTATTTTTGTAACTTTTATGAAGGACCCTCACTCATAAACCTAGCGATGTTTATACTTGATAGTTCATAATTTACGATGTATTTGATGTTAGCCCACTCAGATCCTATGGTGCAAACCCAAAACATGTACTTGATGAGAACCAAATTGTAATGCTCACACAAGATATCCTTGAAATAGTACTTGAAAGGATTCTTAATGTTAGGAAAAAGCCTCTTAGAACTAGAACCGTCTAGGTCAATGGAATGATTTTCCAAAGGAGGATACAATGGGGGTTAAGGAATCTGCACTCCTTAAAGATCACCTTGACTTTCTCTCTAGATGAGGAAGTCTTGATTTTCTCTTTAAGGGAGAGAGAAAATAATGTACCCAGGTCTTCAAGAACACAAGGTACCATTTTCAAACACAATCATTGTCACAATAATTTCCACCAGTTGTTTGGTCACTTTATTAAGTTTAAGTCCAAAATTTCTAGGTCAATCATACACTGTTGGTGCCTTATATCATCCTTGTACCAGCAGAGTTCTAAAAAGTGGTTGGCTAACGGACCAAACTGAACAGGGCAAATACTGAGGCTGTTCATATATATTTATTCCGTGGGGAGGCTAATCCTGGACATTTTAGCCTAAGAATGATATTGTCCAAGTAATCATTATGAATGTGGAATCATCTATTGGTGTAATAAATCCGAATGATGCGCTTGATGTAGGCTGATTGCGAAGGGAGCACTTGTGGTGGTTTTGTTGCCTGAAGTATAGATGCAGTTTGCTTTGACAAGTCATTCTGATTTGACAGGGCTCTCTGTGCACAAGCTGTACACCCATTGTAGAGAGCGGTTCTTGGTGAGCAGCGAGCTGACATTACGTTCTCATCTGACAGAGTTCAAAGATCATGAGCTTGTTCGTTCCAGACGGGGCCTTGATGGTCAGGATTGTCTCTTTGTTCCTTTGCCGTCTGATGCATTGACTAAGCTACTCGAACAGATTGGGTGGTAATTCTGTCTGATATCAATCATCTTAACTAGTATGTGAACATGTATGCTTTGATTGAATAGAGGAATACAGAGTCTGCATACTTCCTAGCATGACATGTTGGTGTTGGACAACAAGGATGGATCTTCACCATTTGGTTTTGCATGAAGGAGATTAGGTGCCTAACTCTAGGCTTGAACAAAAGATGAAAGAGATTAGGTGTATTCTGATCGTGTTGGAATTTTGGATTTAGACCAGTAATGATGTTGTTATTTCCAAAAGGGAACCTTAAGATGGACATATAACACACACTTTACTCCGCCATCAACAATTTTAATTCGAGATTTTTAATAAATGTAGGATTTGCAACGTGTATACAACCTGTGTACGTACGCATGCAAATGACATGGTATTTAATCATAGTTTTACGACATTCTCCCCCTTGTTCACGAGGTTACAATCACCCAATCCTTAAGATACATGGTTTTGTCCATTGTAATAATAATACATATGCCATAGTGTGAAGCTCGTTCATCCCTTTCATCTAATAAAGCCTAATGCTTTGTGAGAGTATGTTATGACCTACAGTGTTGAGCCATCTCACCTTTCTTCCTAAATATTTGATGGAGCACTCTCAAAGTAAATGATATTACTTAAGTACTTGTATGACGGCTCTTACCCATCTTACAAAGGTGATTTAAACATTCAGTATGGATTCATTGAAGGGAGGACTTTGTTGAATAATGTTCTAAATGTTACCAGATAATGAATTGGGCTAAGATTATGGGTCAAAAAATACTTCTTTAGCTACATATGGAGTGAGATTTTGATTTGAGTAATCCCTCGTAGGAAAGAACATGTTCAAGTTGGTATTTGATGAGTGAATCATGAGCCTTTCTTTACCTTTGAATTCATAGAATTCCTAGGTGCGAATGTCCTAAAATGAAACTTTACTACTACCTTTTGAAATATAAACAAGGGTTAGACAAAGTTGCTCCTTACACTTGCTATCCACAGTAGCCACCTCTCCATTTTGTGTAATGGAAAATCTTGTAGATAGAGGTGACTTGAGGGTGTTAAATATAGAGGTATGTCATTCATTGGGACCTTGAAAGTTGAGTAGGCATAACAAGCAAGGTCTTAGATATTTTGGAAGTGTATGGAATAGTAGTATTTAGAATTATTGGCCAAAAACCTACATTGGCGAGTATACAAAATGACTTGCTAAATCTTGGTTGGAAAGGGTAGTGCAGAGGTAGAAATTTCAAATATTTGGGTTTTCTTTTTGTCATAGAGGTTGGAGAGACAGAGAAAACTAGATGGGTGTTGGAAAGGATTAGGAAAGAGTTCGATGCATGGAATTTGATTGTTTGTCTTAATATTATCTTTTGCTTTCCACTACTAAGTTGGAATTCAAGCATCATCACACAGTGGATTCTCTAATTGAGTTGTTTCTTTTGGGGGGAGCATAATAAAACCATATGTCCAACTTTGATCTCAATGGAATTCTTGAAAAAGGTGTAGACTATTGGAAGGACTGTATCTTTCAAACTTGGAATGAAAACTATGAAGAAATTATCCTGCCCGAATAATTTTGTTTTGTAGTCAAAAAGTGTATTGCTTTGTCTCATGGCAAGGAGTTAACTTTCCGTGAGCCCATTACACCCAACTTTGAGCTTGCTATTGCTTTATTGTGTTCTTCAAATAGAGCGGAGAGGGCATAGTCAATTTAGAACTTGAGTATGTGTCAACCATGTGAGACACCATGGTCCTAAATTCTTTTAAATATTCTTTATCGAGTAAACAAGGCTTTTTGTGATCTATGAAGGCTATGTAAGCTAGATCCAATGACTATTTAGCTATACCAAATGCAAGGAGTTTGATTTTGTGTTGGAGTTTATTAATGCTTAGGTACTAGTTCTAAAGGTTGTGAAGTGGTAGAAGGTGAAAAAAGGTTTAGAGTCCAAGTAAAGAACCTCTTTTTCAGATGTGGGCTTTTGACTCACCTCTAGTTGAGATTTACTACTTCAAGAATAAGCTTCGCAACACCTACATTGAATGCATGCAAGTGCGAAAGGCACAAAAATGATCAAGAAATCTTCCTTGGTAGCCATAGCATAATCTATCCCAAACACTATTCTAAATTGCATCATTTATATTTCTCCCTTGAACAAAACCGATTGATTCTTGTGAACTAATCAAGCAATAATCCGTTTGATCCTAAGAGACATAGCTTTAGCCATTACTAATAAAGAGTGTTGAGCATTGTCAATAATCAACATTGATTGGGAAACCTCTTTACTACTACTTCAAGAATAAGCTTCGCAACACCTACATTGGATGCATGCAAGTGCGAAAGGCACAAAAATACATTGGATGCATGCAAGTGCGAAAGGCACAAAAATGATCAAGAAATTTTCACAAATCCTAAGAACATGAAATTTCATGTCTAAGAAGAAATCCATCCTACATAAGAGGCCAACCCTTCATTATTTTGGTTGCTCAACATCCAAATTAGGGAATCGCACTTAACACACAAAATCAAGGCCCCCCTCTTATCATGAATGTCCAACACTTCTAGGGATTCAACCTTTCTAACCTCAAGAATGCAAGCTCCCCTCTCCCCTTAAGGATTTTAAGAGAGGAGCCACATACAAAACTTTGCCCAACGGCTCTTAGAAATTTGTGTGAAATTTGGTTGGCCTTACCAATCTTTATCATTTTTTGCTACTACCCAATGCCTAAAGATTCAAGTGTTTTCCATTGTCCCACCCAATTTCTAGAAATTTATTGAAATTTTCATCAACAAAATTGGAGCTTTTCCTAGATTTACCTTCCATTGCATGGATCTTGATCAAATTTTTACAAATCGATTAATTTTTCCTACATTCACATGTAAAATCTAGGGATTCGGGTCCAAATCCAAATCGTTTGATTTGACTTCGATTTTGAAGCATTTTGGCTTGTTGTCCCAACATTTTCGCATGTAAATGCCTAAACATGTACATCAACATTCACATCGATTGTAAAGCTCTCTCACCATCTACATTGACATTGATGCTCAAACAACATCTACATTGCCATTACTATCGGTTGTAAGCTCTTTCTTACCTCATTTTGGTTTTTAGCCAAACTTTTTATACATACATATTGGGGCAATAGCTCCCTTGTCCATTTTTAGACAAATGTAAGCAGTATTCTTAGTTGTATTTATGTGTTCAGTATGTGCAAAGGTGGCACGTAATTAGAATGAGTTGTGTGGGATGCCTTTCCTTGATCATAAGTTGAATGATACCAACTAGGATACCTTACAGGAGGATAGTAGACACACTACTCCTCTTCTTGGACGTATTAGAGCAACTTCCTATTTAACATCATGAAACTTCTCAAATTGTGTTTTATTGGCCACTGCATATGGTGAAGAGCCTCTCTATGTTTAGGATTGTTTGGAGGATACACATTGGTTGGATGCTATGGGATTAGAGTCGCAAGGCATGAATGAAAACATACTTGGGAGCTATGTGATTTGCCTATAGGAAACTTTGCATTGACATTAAGTGGATCTTTAATCTTATACACACTAGCATTGATCTACAAGGCTAGACTTGAGGCAAAGAGTGATGCTTAGAGAATTGATTACTAGGAGACCTTGGTACCCACATCGCATATGACAACTATTTGTGCAATCATTGCTTTGTTTGCATATCATGGTTTGGAACATACATTAGCATAACATTAAGATTGCTTTCTTACATGGTGACTTGAATGAGGAAGTCTATGTTAGCCAACCACTAAGGTTTGCACATGAGGATATGGAAAAGAAAGTTTGTGATTTTCGAAAAGCTTTATATGGGCTGAAGTAGGCAGCACAAGCATGGTACAAGAAGATCCATTCTTACTTGATTGGCTGAGGTTTTCATAATAACCTAAGGCACCCTTTACATTAGATAAGAGGGGCATGATCTTCTCATTTTGATCTTTATGTTGATGATATGCTCTTGACTGAGGGTGATGAGTAGAATCTTTTAGTGTTTAAGGTTGATTTATAACAAGCATTTGCTATGACAAATCTTGGCCACTTGCACTACTATCTTGGTATTCAATTTGATGCTATTGAGGGGGGTGTCGTTTTGAGGTAGTCCAAGTACATTAGATTGTTATGGCAATGTTTTCAATATGAGAATTGCAAACTTGTCTATATTCCAGTTGAGTTAGGCAATTGTCTCTCTTGAGGATACTGGTGATCCTTTTGATGCTTCTCTTTATTAGCATACAATTAGATGCTTCATCTGCTTGTGTAATACATGGCTAGACATTCAATATGATGTATCCTAGTTCAACATATATATGCATAGCCTAGGCTTATGGCATTGTCAAGCATTTAATCATGTTTTTCGATACTTGAAAGGCATACATGATTTGGGGCTATTTTACCCTTGCAATACATGTACTTCGGCCTATAATGGAAACCATTTCTTAATTTGGTAACCATGGGTGCCTTTTTGTCATATGACAAGCTTAAGAGCACAAGAATCAGTGATGGGAACTACAAGTGTGAAATTGTTGTGTATTGTTTGGAATGGATGCATAGCGAGAGACATATCTAAGATATTTTGGGACACCTAGAATTTGTTTGTTGGCACTAACAAGTGACCTTCAAGGCTTGCATGCTTGGAATTGGCTCTCAATAATCATGGGTTTCAAATAGTTAGAATTTACCATATATAGAACATTTGGAAAGCTAGGAATAAGCTTTTGAGAATGCTAAAATAGTAATGAGTTAGGAGAGAGAAAATCCAAAGTCTCTTGGTACTATCGAATAGCTAGTAAGTCGGGGAAATGAACTTGATAAAAGTGGTCAAATAGTATGGTTGATAAGCTAGGGAAACTAAACTTGAGGGAGGTAACTAGGATTAAAATGCTTTGGGTCTGATCCTTCTCCTTAACTCTTTGTTTGGGGTATTTGAAGGTTATAGTTTAAATGAAATGTCAATTTGTGTTCAAAGTAAATGTGTTACACATGCATTCTACAATGTTGGCCAAGTTATATATAAATTTAATCTATATAAGTGTAGCCAACTTGGGCCCTTGTTGCATAGATTAGAGGTGTAACTACTATTGTTGTAGTTGAGGTCTCATTTGGCACACTTTTTCAAGCATTATAATTGTGATGACATGGTGGCATGATGAATTTTGAAAATTCCTCATTTACTTTGAAAAACACCTACAACAAAGAATGTGAAACTCAGATTTTATTTGGACTTTTTTTGGCCTAATCTTATCTCCACTAAGCCCAATGTAGGAATTGCCTCTCGATAAGATTGGGATGGATAAAAGGGGAAGCATGTTAAGTCTCTTCACACAAGGTGGTATGTTAATGGAAGTGGCAAATTGGCAAATCAGAGGAAGGTGAGGGGAGCTTCTAGCAAGAAAGGGGAAAGTGGGGGATGTCTTCACATGCTTTTCAAGGTGAAATCTCAAGGTTGCTCCCTCGATTTGTGTGGTGATGTTTGACGATGCTCAAATTTTTTTTCATGTGTAATTTTCTAGATGGTTTTATGATTATATACACTTGAACGATTCCTTAGATGAACAGTCAGACATCGAGCATTGATGTGAAGGCACATTCATGTTGCTCTAAGATGAGAAGACAAGTGAGAAGAAATTTTGATCTCACATTTGACTATGTGGCATGCCCATTAAAGCAATCTATTGTCATTAGTAGGGGTTTTGAAGGTCTTCCTTCTAACATGTGGTGGTGTGCCATCTTGTATGCATGTAGGGGGGAAAAGGATGACCAATGATGAAGGTTATGCTTAGAGGATAAGCATGAAGTAATAGAAATTAGATGAGACTATGGTCATGGATTATGTTGGCACTATGTCTTGTTGGTGAGGATATGGAGGAGATGGAGAAGAAGATGCATGAGACCAAAAGGCCTTCAATAGTAATGGAGGTTAGCAAGAAAGTTCTCCATGCTTTAGTGTCATTTTCTCTTTCATTTGCCAAACCTATATAGGATGCTCCTTTTTTGGCCTTGACATGTATTTCATGGGGAGATCAACCTTGGAGGCCGAGTTATCCCCTTAGGGGGTCACTCATAAATATGTAAGTCTATTAAGTGAGTTGAAAAGAATGGATTTTAAAATCCCTATTTTAGACCTTTTTTTACATATAGAAAGGTCATAAAAATTCATAGGTTGAATAGGAAAAGGGTGTGATTTATTTATGGACAAATATATAGATAAGGACATTTAAATTAGGCCTTGAATGCACATGATAGATAAGGGGTGTGATTTATTTACTAACAAATGTATAGATAAGGGCATTTAAATTAGCCCTTGAATGCACGTGATAGTAAGGGTTTATATACAATGAACCCCCTAAGGTTCTCACAATGGTTTCAGCTCACATTTTGCTCCAAGGCTACCGTATCATAGTTTCACCATGTTGGGAAAGGGTTCTTGGTTTTGGTTTCCTCTGGATTAGAACAAATTTTGTGCTATCGGGTTTGACTGTCAATTTCAAGGGTAACTTGACCTATTCTTTTGGTGTGTTGACTTCAACCCAAGGAAGTGCTTTAGTCAAAATGCCTAGTATGCATTAGCTTTCTTGGTCTTCATGTATAGTTGGATGGTGAGGCTAATGTATTGGTTGAAGCACTAGGCAAGACCCTATACATCCTTGCCATGGTTGCAAAAGATGGTGCACTTAAGGATAAAAGAAAGGTGTGCATCCTTTAGGATAGAAGGAAAGAGATATTTGAGATCCTTGAGCTTTTTGACCCCAGTGGGATCGAGCTTTTGGGTGATGTTAGATTTTTTGCGTTTCTTGATACATGCTTCATTTGCAAAGCAGGGCACTATGCTAAAGACCAATTGTGTAGAGATGAAGCAAAGGACAACAAGCAACCTGACTAGATCCTCAACACAAGGAGAAAAGACAGAAAGAGAAGAGATAGCCACCAATCACTCTACCTAAGAGAAGGGATGAGATCGAGCTCATTGAGTCTAGTAAAGTTAAGGAAAAGGAGGCTAACTAAGCTAGAAAGGAGGATCCAAAGGGAAAGTCTACGCATCATCAAGGGGCTAGAGAAATAAAAAGACCAAGAGACTCCATAAAGAAGGAGAATCGTCTATCTAAGACCATTGAGGATGTAAGAAGAAAAAAACTCACTTAAAAAGTTGGCACATAAACCTCTTGTTGCACAAACTACTTTGTGATGAGGATGATGGCAACAATGAGCAGGCTTTTATCTGCAAATAAAGATTGCATCATGTATTAGCTCACCTTGATAATTTTGAAAGTAAAGGGTCTTGGGTGGTAGGCCATCTAGAAAATATGTTTGCTTATTCCATGATTAAGAGGAAGAAGCTGGACATTGTGGCTCTCTAATAAGTCAAGCTTAGCTCAAAAGAAAGTGCAAAAGGGATACAAAATGTTTGGAGATTATTGCTACTAGGGGAGTAGAGGTACTATGTTGTTGGTACATGACATTTTGGAGTTTGGTGTAGAGGGAACATGAGTGCTATTGCTAATATTGTAGTGGCATGAGGCAAATGGATCACAATTGTCTTCTTGTATGGCCCTAATTCATGTATAAGTAGGGCAATAATTTGGGAATATCTAAATGGAAGGATCAAAGAGGATGACAATATTGTTCTTGGCGGTTGAAACATGAGCGTGTCGGATGATGACCGATTGCATAGGGGAGGATGCATGATTCTGTGAGAAAGGGAGAGTTGGCATGATTTGGAAGTATCCAACGGGTTGATTTATCTTGCTATTACATTTGGGAAATCTTTGAAGTTGAACTATGTGGCACAATAAACAAATTTGGTGACTCTTGGAGAGTTGCTAGATTGGATAGAATCTCCTCAATTATGGGGCTTTGTGGGTGATATTTGATTTCACCTAATGATGTTATCAAACATCACATCCTTTTATCATGTGCTTGTATTGTGTACGTAGCGAGGAGTAGGAAGGCCAAGATATGGGGGTTCTCCACTATTTAGCTTCACCTCCTCATTTAGGACAAAGGAAAAGTTTCTACATGCAAGTGAAGAGTGTCTAGAAAGAGACAAGCAACTAAGCCATCAACTTGGTGAGCAATGCAATGTAGTGCACTAATGCTAGCACAAAGTTAGCTAAGGAGTATGATGGTGATGGAAACATTTTGAAGGATGATGTAGAAATATCAAGAGCTTTCATTGGGCATCTTCAAAATGTTGGCAACCTATTACCACCTTAATTCATGGCAAAGATAATTTGATTTGTGTTGTGTAGAATAATTTGTCCTCAACAACATGCTTTTATGCACGCGAGAAGGATGAATTATGTAAGCGTTAACCTCAATGTCTCTATAGACCATGCACTCTCTCTTTATAATAATTTTTCTTTTCATCAATATGGATTTGGAGAAATATTTTGAAAGATAAGTTGAGTTCAATTGTAGAAGCTATGCAAGCAATGAGTTTTGGCAAAAGTTTCCTCAAGATGACACAATGATTGTTCTCAAATACCTCAATAGTTGTCTTTGTGAATGCCAATTGTTTTGCACCCTTTGAGCTCAAAAGGTCCATGAGACAAGGGTGGCCATTTCCCCCTTACTCTTTTTAATTATTACAAATCCACTCCTTTGCAACCTATATTTGAAGGTCCAACAAGGGGTGATTAAAGGGTTATTGATCTCTTTTGGCTACCATTTTATCTTGCAAACTTTTATGGTTGATAAATCGAACATGGTACTAGGTGAGAAGCCATCAGTTAAAGCTATAAATTGATGTTTATGAAAGATTTTCAAAGCTTTCTGGATTAGTGATAAGTTTGAGTAAGGCAGAACTTGTGCACTTGGGCTAAATGAGTTAGTCAATTAGATCAAAGACTTAGGATACAAAGTGGTGCATCCTAGGCAATAGTTTAGATACTTAGAATGCACCTTAGGGGTGGGTGTAATAGTGAAGTAGATGTTGGATTAGATGGAGAAGAAGGTCTACTAAAAAATTGTCAGTTGGAAGAGCTTGCCCTTTAGTTTCTAAGAGAGACTATTGATTATCAAGGTAAATTTACTTTTTAATGGTGATCTTCCTTGTCATCATTGATGAATTTTAGTGGGAGCACTTGGTCTAGAGTTGAAAACGAGTTTGTAGCACTATTGTGGAATCAATCCATTAGTAAGAAGGGCTATAGATATATAGCATGGCCTTTGGTAACTTCTAGTAGAGAGAGAGGTGGGCCTTAGACTTGTGGGAATATCCTACGCTGCTTGCGAAGGTCAAAATAAAAGGCATCCAAGCACATGCTTCTATTAGGGCAAAAACCCAAGATTTCAAGAGTTGCAAGTTGCATAGAGGCTAACTGGCAAGATGTTTTAGAAGGAGCCATCTAGATAGATTGGCAATATTTGTCTTTCATGAAAGTCATTTGCTTTTGACCCCCCTTTTAGGCCAACTCATGATAATCTTAAGATATTGAAGGACATGATAGCCAAAGGAGTGCTTCAATGGAGGCACATTTGGGAGCCAACTACTTCGGAGTTTCTATGGTTGGATAGGACTAAAGCTCAATTTCATTTGTTGGATAGGGAATCTGACTACTTGCAACAAGTGCTCATCAAGATGAGGCATGATTTATCTACTCCAATGAAAACACGTGTGAAAGGAACATGAGTGGATTACCTCATGGTTGCAATAGGAAATCTCCTATGGCAATGCAAAGAAATAATTTTTATAAGAAAGACTTGTTGGTGGTAAAGGCATTGGTGCCTATGCCACCCTATATTTACTTCACACACCATGACCACACACATGTGCACTATAGGTGATGGGTGTTCATCAATGTCACTTTATTCTTTATTCCTTATTCTTTCAATGAGTATTGAATAAGGGAAGGCCTGCCACACGTTATGACTATTGGAGTTTCCACAAACGGTGTGTCTCTCTCTTGCTCTCTTATTCTATCTGCCATAGCTCTTGCTTTGTTCTTCCTTCCGCTTTTGCACTTTAACTCAGGCTCTATCTTTCAACTAATATCAAAGCCAACCATTTAAGGATCTTCTTTGTCCTTTGCTTCAACCTCGATTCAAAGCTTTAGCTCAAGGTTCCATGGCAACCATTGTTTCTTCCTCCCGAGGTATGCATTGAGTCTTTCCATCTCCCAGCTTGTTCCAACTTGCTCCCGACTTGTTGAGGAGCTTCCTAGGGCTTAGTTGATCCTTATTAAGTGCCTATTGAGCTAAGGAGCAACCATTCTATCCATTTGGAGTGGATAGAGAGCATGCTACAAAAGTCATGGAGAGCTATGGTAGCTTGATAACACTTTCATATTTTGGCCATAACTTTTGCATACGACATCAGATTCAGGTGTTCTATAGCTAGAAATGAGGAGTGCGGAAAGAGTTACAGATGTGAGCTTTTATAAAGTTGATCGTATGTAATCTTAGTTCTCTATTTCACACAGAACAAAACAATTTTGGTTTGGGCAACAAATAGTAATTCTATAATGTATGTTTGAAGCTTCAAGGATGTTATTTTGGTGCCGTTGTGGTATATTATGCTTTGAGCTTAATTAGCTCAACTTTGCAAAGGTTTATTACACTCATAATAGTTTGAAAACAAGTATACAATAATGAACTTCATGCTTTGAATGCCTATGGTACCTACATGGTATTTCAGGTATGCTATATGTCTACAGTGATATCTAACATTGATGTATGAGCTCGAATATGGTTATGACATGCTTTGGCACTAAGATTTGAGCTACATTTGATGTACTTGTGCTTTGGTTAGTTTCATTGAGCTTTTATACTCACTCACTTATTACAGGTATTGAAGCTTCATTGGACGCTTATACTCCCGGATGTATTTGTGGTTCACTTAGGCTTCTCGGATGCTTTGATGTATATGTCTTGAGCTTTGCTTCCTCACTTTGCATTTTGGATTTGCTTCTAGTGGAAGACACTTATATTTTCTTTATAGGTCTTGGTTATTTGAGACATTGGGACTCTTTGTTCATGTGTATGCTCTCTTGTATGCTATTGGGACACAGTTACGTTTGCTTGTGGGCTGATTTGATTCCGTATGCTTTGGACACCAGTATTTACCTCTCTTAGTAGTTTGTCAATGATGTATATGCTTATGGGATGTATGACTTACTTATAATTTGAGTTTGTGATAGTCTTTGGAATCGGTGGCCTATGCTTAGTCAATGCAAATTGTATTATTTATATCTCGGTTGTTACTTAGATATCCCTTGCAGTGGGAGCTTTCTTTATTCGCTATTTTCTCACAGTTGGATATAGACATATACTACTATCTTCATGTCAGCATTGCTATAATTATAGTTTTCAACATTGTCTTAAAGAGTAGACATTGCACCTTGACAGTCTATAGCTTGCAATTGGTGGACAGCTCTATACTTTAGTATTCACTTCTATTTTGCCCTTGTTTTGTTTGAGTTTTGGGGGTTGATTTGGAGTCATTTACAACAGCCCATTCTCTTGGATTTTGCATTGGTATATTGTCATTATGTCTAGTTCTTTGAATGATAATTCTATTTTCATATAAAAAAGCTTGATGGCACAAATTTCACTTATTGGAAGACAAAAATATGGTATGTATTGGTTTAAAAGAAGCATGTTAGGCCTTTGAAAACCAAGAATGTAAAGCTTGAAGGCATTGATTAGGATACTTGGGATGAGTTGGGTGAGCTATGTAAATCCACTTTTATATTATCATTGTCTAAATAGGTTTATTTCAATGTTGTGACACCTAAGGATAATGCTTAGGAATTATGGGAAAAGAAATGCAATCTTTATGACAAGCAAAGTCGTGCTTCCTAGATGTATTGGTTGAAACAACTCATGGTCCTTTGTAGTATGAAGGAAGAGACTACTGTGTCTTTGCATTTGAATGCGTTTCACTCGATTTTTAGCCAGTTGACTTCATAGGGCATTGAGTTAAAGGATAATCTTCCTTTCTTATTCTTGCACGTAACACTGTTCGAGTCATGGGACACTTTATGTACTACCACGTGTGCTAGTATGTCTACGAATGGTTTGAAACTCTAGGATGGTGAGGAAGACTTAGTAAAAAAGGAGATAAATAGAAAAAATATGGATACAACATGTACTTCTCATGCATTGATCATTAGGGGGCAAACATGACGGCAAGAGCAGTAATGATCATCGTGCTAGAGACTCATAGAGGTCAGTCTCGTAGGCAATCTTGTAGTAAGTCCCGTAATGGTAAGAATAATAATGATCGCCATGCTAGAAACTCACATAGGTCTCAGTCTCGTGAGCAATCTTGTAATAAGTCCTGTGATCGTAAGGCCTCTCTTACATGTCATTATTGTGGGAAGTAGGGTCATATTAGGCCATAGTGCCATAAGATGCATGATGATAAGCGTAAGGAGAAAGGTAAGGATAAAGTGCAAGAAAAGTCTGATGATCACATAATTATTCCTTGTAAGTCCACAATGTGAAAATTAGGGAGATAAATGCATTGGAGTCTAAGTTTGATGATAATTACATATTGGTAGCTTCTTATCTTGATGTTAGTTAATTGGATTGTGCCTCATTTATTTTTTCTTAGTACTAGTTACTTGATTGAGGGGCTTCTTTTCATGTTACCATACATAGGGATTAGTTTCATTCCTAGCACAATATGATAGGTTTTGTGAGACTAGGAAATGACTTGGCATGGGATATTATTGGCATTGGTGAAATTAGATTACAATTTTCTTTAGGTAGCACTTTTATTTTACATGATATATGCCATGTTCTAGCTTTGATCAAAAGCATACTCTCTATTGGACAGTTGGATGATGTAGGATACCATGTATCTTTTGGTGATTTTGTGTGGAGGATTACTCGTGGGAATCTTATCTTTGCTCAAGGTGCCAAGGATGGCAACCTCTATCCCTTGCTTGTATCTCGATCTCGACCATGTTTTGGCTATGGCTTACATACCACATGTAGCTTTATGGCATCATTACTTTGGACACATGTCCTTAAAAGGAACGGAAATGCTTTCTCGTTTGCAGTATCTTTCACCCCTTGACTACAAATATTTTGATTCATGTGATCATTGTCTTGATTGCAGGCAGACAAACAGTTCTCACAAGAAGTTTGCATTACGTGCATGAGTGAGCCTCTGACTCTTGTTTATTCTAATGTATGTGGTCCCATGCCTTGTCAATCACTAGGTGTGATACGAAGTATTTTGTGACTTTAATTGATGATTATCCACATAAGGTTTGGGTATATCCCATAAAGTAGAAGTTGATGTATTTGTTATATTTCAATATTGACTTGCTCTTATTGAGAACCCGTTTGGGTATAGGTTGAAATGCCTAATGTCATATAATGGGAGTGAATATGTTTCTTCTAAAGCATTTGAGAGCAGTTTTATGATGAGCGGAGTATTAAGCGTTAGTTGATTGGTCCTTACATCCCACCCTAGAATGATATTGCAGAGCACATGAATAGGATGATTTATGAGAGAGTCTTTAGTATGCTTAGCCAAGTAGGCTTTCCATAACATTTTTGGATTGAGACAGTTACTATTACCATACACTTGATAAAGAGATCCCCATGCAATGCTATTGGTTGTAAGGTCATAGAGGAGATATAGCCTAGAAAACCTTTGTCATATGCTCATTTGTGTATCTTTGCATGTGAGTCTCTTTGTCATTTTCCCAAGGACAAGTGCAATAAGTTGGATCCTAAATCAATGAAGTGTATCTTTCTTGGTTATAGGGATACATGTGAGCTGTTGCCTATAGGATACATAGGCTAGGAAGGTCCTATAACCATGATATTGTTTTCCATGGGAGAAGAAGATGCATAAGTATCATGAGCAGATAGTTGAGGTACGTAGGGTGATATTTCAAGAGCAGCCTTCGATTACTGTATAGTTGGCTAGATAGCTTGCAATTGATGTTCCAATGGCCCATGATCATGGTGTTGGATAGGGTGTATTAGCCCTATAGCCTATTTTAAGACGGTCTATTAGAGATAAATGTCAGCTTGATCGATTTGTGCCCTCTATGGACTATGTTGTGGTGACAGATTCTAGTGAGCCTCTTACTTGTGAGGAGGCCATGCGTAGAGGTTATAATCACTCTTGGGAGAGGGCCATGCAGTTAGAGTATGACTTATTGAATAGGATTTGGTTCCTTTGCCCAATGGAAAACATACATTATTGTGCAAGTAGGTATACAAGTTGAAAAGTAACCTTGGACATTCCAAGCAAACATATAAGGCTAGATTGATTGCTAAAGGATTTTAAGCAAGAGTATGGTGTTGTCTTTGATGAGGTCTTTTCTATTGTAGTCAAGAGGACTATCCTACACTTAGTATTAGCCTTGGTTGCTTAGTTAGATCTGGATTTCTATTAGATGGATGTTAAGATGACTTTCTTACACGTGGACTTGCATAATGAGATTTATATGTAGCAGTCTACAGGTTTTCAAGAAAAGGGTAGGAACACATAATGTGTAAGTTGAGAAAGAGCCCTTACGATCTTAAGTAGGCACCTAGGAAATAGTATCATGATTTTAATACATTTATGGGATCATAGTCTTACTTCCATAGTGATATGGATTTGCGTCTCTACATGAAGAAGGCTTGTGATGTCAACCTTATTATCTTAGTACTTTATGTGGATGATATGTTGATTATTGGAAGAGCTTATGATGACCTAGATGCTTTGAAAAATCAACTCAAAAAGAGCTTTGAGATGAAGGACATGGGGTAGGCCTCACATATTCTTGGAAATTGCATCATGTAGCATGATTGCTCTTAGGGGCTCCTTTACTTGTCATAGGATTATATACACAAGGTCATTGATCGCTTCTATATGTAGGATGTTAAGCATATTGGCTATCCTTTACCTTCCCATGTGAAGGTCAATTAGACAAATTATTCACAGTTAGATGAAAAGAAGGCTGAGATGGTCAAGATTCCTTATGTATTTGTAGTGGGCAGTTTGATGTATGCCATGATAGCAACTCAACCAAACATAGAATTTGTAGTGGGAGTTGTGGCACACTATTTGGCTACACTTGGTTGGTGACATTGTGATACCGTGAAGGGTATCATGAGATACTTGAAAGGCATTGCAGATATGCACATTTGCTATGGTGGTTAGGATACTACAGTCATGGGCTACACTGACTCTAACTACACAAGATATATAAATAGTAAGAAGTCCACCTTTGGATATGTCTTCACTTTTGTTGGAGGTGCTATCTCTTGGATGTCCAGGATGCAGACATGTACAACCTTATCCACTATTGAGGTAGAGTATGTTGTAGCCACCATTGATGCTTGCAGGGGGGCCCTATGGTGGTCGTCTGGTGATAGATCTTGGTATTATTGTTACTCCCACACACTGCATTCAGATTCTATGAGTGTTATTTAGTTGGCTAAGATTCTGGTCTTCCATGTGAAAATAAAGCACATTGAGGTGTGCTATCACTTCATCAAGGAGGTGGTAGAGGACAAGTCTATTGAGCTTGTCAAGATTTTGATTGATAAGAATCCTACATATGAGCTTACAAAAGTCTCTAAGTGGAATGTTTTGCCTTTCTTAGGAAGATGATGGGTATAGGATGAGATAATATCTATTTCTTATTATATTGTACTCGATGTACATTTGTATATTGTCACTTTTTTCTTGTTTTCTCCTCACTAGAGGCAGTTTCGCCTTTAAAGGCATTGGTTCCTATGCCACCATGTATTTACTTTACATATTGTGATTGCACACATGTATACTGTAGGTGGTGGACACCCATCACTGTCACTTTATTCTCTATTCTTTTAGTGACCATTGAATAAGGGAAGGCCGGTTGCACATTGTGACTATTGGGGTTCCCACACATGTTGCCCCTCTCTCTCTCTCTCCATCCACCATAGCTCTTGCTTTTGCTTGTATACTTCCACTCATGCTCTACCTGTCAAGACCTAGCATTGTGAGAATTTTTTTGGAGATTCAAAAATGGACTTGCATGCTTGGGGCCATGGTGAGGGACAAATAGAATGGCTTTGTGCTTTAATAGTAAAAATGATTTTGATAATTCTATATTGATAAATAACCTTAATATTGAATTAGGAACCTAAATTTAGCTCTTTCTTTATAAGTTACAATTGGAACCTTCCATTGCGGAGTGGACTCAGGAGAGTGACAAACCGCATGTTATTCTAAGGAGGAATGGGTAGTGTCACTTAGAAAAAGTCTCTTGATGGACTACTAAATCATGCCACGCACATTACAAAGTCGAAATGATTGTCTTTTCTACATGTTTACACATGATGCAACGATTTCAAACAAAAAATTAAAAATATGTTAATATTGAGTTAGCATTTAAATTCAACAAATTTCAAAGTCAATATTAGTGTAGCAAAAGGGAGTTGTAAAGAAAGGTCTATACTAAAGAATATGCATGTTGATGAGGTTCCCCCTCTAAAACCCAGAGGAGTCCTTGTAGTCAAACAAAATTGCAAGTCCATATGCAACACTGTTCAGTCTCTTGTTAGGAAATGGTGGCTTAGTTGGACAAAGGATTTCTAGTTCTCCTTGATAGGAAAAAAATGGGATGGTCACCCTAATGACAGTCCAACACCCACCTAAAAATGATCACTTTGCAACTAATCAAACATGAGAGTTGACTAACACCATAGCTGATTCAAAGAGAGTAGTCTTTTAGAATTCCATAACCATTAGATACTCAACCACACTCTAGTCCCCTAAAATTATATTAAGCCATTTTTAATCAATCAAATTTAGAGGGTCATGTTCTAGTAGCTCTATCTAGTCTTTAGGAAAGCTAATTGGCTTATCAAGTCCATCTAGCCAAAAAATGTCAATCATTGGATTAAGGTATCCCACTTTCCATAAAAAAGGTTTGATGTAATTATAAAACCAAAATAGTAAGGCATACCACCTAACTATGGGAACATATAAAATAAGTTTTATTTCATTAATGTGTTGCATAGGGTTTATTAAGGCAACCTCTAAGTATATAAACAAACACTTCAAAAAATAATAATATATTAACCAAACAGTTTATCACAAAACCATCACTCTTACAAGGGTGGGAAAAAGTGTGTCACCTAAGATGACACCTTCTAATCCCATAAGGTTCATGTCTCCAAAGCTATTTGACATTATGGGGGAACCGTATTAGGTACTTGAGTGATTAAACAAGGCAAAATACACCTACTACTCCTATAAGAGTGTAGGAGCCTCATCCTATGAGATGAGTTTTTTCAATAATTTACAAGGTGCTCAAGATTCATTCATGTGGGGATCTCAACCATCTTTACTAATATATCCTCTTTTGTTCTCCACTATCATAAACATGAATTTAGGGTACAATAACTTCAACCACAATCAAAACCAAAAGTAGTCATACCATAAATAGAAACATAATTTAATTATTAAGTGACCATGTTGTGCTTGAATTTACCCTTTTTTAATTAATTTTTTTCATTCATAAAAATTAGAGTGAAATTTAAAGTTGTTTAAGATCTCTTAGGTTTAATTTAATTTATTTTTTAGTCAATATAATTTTTAAAGGTAAAATCTATTTCGAACATGCTTTTCTAACACTCTTGGGTTCACTTTTCCACTTGTTTTAATGTGCACATGGATACTTACATGGATGTAAGTGAGAGAACCAAGGATTTAAAAGTGGAATTCAATGGGAAATTATTATGATAATTTGGCCAACCATCAATATATGGAATTACCATAATCTTAGGTTGATACACGACAACCACAGTTTGGATCGCGAGGCTTCCACACTTCATTGGGTTGCACTTTAGCTTCAATTATACATTAGCTTTAGCAAAGGTTGATTGGTGATATTTCATGCACAACCTCTCTACATCACTTTGGGGCCATAGAAACTAGTCTTCATGATGCCTTTTACAAATTGCTAGGTTTAGGGTTACAAGAAATCAAGTGCATAGCTTTCAAAAGAAGAAGCTTGAGAAAGCACAACTCAAGTATATTAATGAATAGTATTATTAGATAAGACTTACAAGACTTAGTATGCCCTAAAATTGACTCGGAATATATACAAAACTTGGGGAAAAAAAACCTCCTAAAGAAGGAAAAAAGTGTCATTGCGATCCTAAGTGTGTTTACATACATCGCTATCAAAATATGTAATAAATTTTCCATGAGAGTGATTTGGTGAACAATAGTTGGCACTTGTGTGTAGAGAAGTGTCACACTTGGTGGATTAGATCAATCCATGAAGAGGAGTAAGCCCAAACATTTGTGAAAAGATCCTAACTTACGAGGAGACAAGGCCTTTGTGAAAACATCTACAAGGTTATCCTACATTGGCACATAGGCCAACTCGATCTCTCCTACAGAGAGTCTCGCTTGGACATAATGGTAGTGCACCTCAATGTGCATAATACGTGTATGGAATGCTAGATTTTGCAACTACTAATACACTTTAGTTATTGTCAGTGAAGATGGTAGTGCCAAATGTCTATTTCACACCATAATCAACAAAGGGACATCTAAGCCAAATATACGCAATCAAAGTTGTGAATCCACTTCTTGCTCAGGCATGATATGCATGAGTTGTCAAGCATGAAGCAAAGAACACTTATGGATATATGAGTGTCGTAACAACAAACCCGGTTAGAATTTGCCGCTTCATTACTTGCCAATGCTTCATGCGGCTATGCATAAGCTACTCATTTCTGAAACTATAAGCTCAATGTCAAGCCTTATAACATACATATAAATCAAGCACCCAAAAACCTATTGATAGAAAAAAACATCAAAGTTGTCTCCAACATCATGAAGTCTTAATCGATCTCCATAGGAGTACTAATAGGGTTATAGTCCTCAAGAGAAAATCTTTGCAACACTAAGGTCTCAACATACTTTGATGAGATATGGCAATAGCTCCATCACATTGCTTGAACTGAATGCCCAAATTATGATGCAATAGGCCCAAATTAGACATGCCAAAAGCTGAATTCAAGTTAGTTTTAAAATCAACAATATGTGTCTCATTAGGACCAATGATTTGTATGCCATTGACATAAACTACAATGATTGGAGGCACATGGACCTCATATTTGGCATACAAGGTGCATTTAGTTGGACTATCCCACATCTAGTCAAGAATGTATGTATCTTCTCATGCCAAGCCTGAGGTGCTTTCTTCAAACCACAAAAAGTCTTTTTTAGTTTCCACACATTGTTTTCTTGTCCTTAATAGATAAAACTAGGAGGTTGAAAAACATGTGCTTTAAATCCACTCATAAATATAATTTTGATGTCTAACTAATGTATGCTCCAACCATTATGCATTATTAATGCAGAGATTCTATGAATAGTTGTTATATAATAAGTGGGATCAAAGGTCTCATCAAAATCAATATGCTTTTATTGAGGATAACCATTTGCAGGCAAGTCTAGCTTTGTAGTGATAAACACTACCATTTGGCTTGCATTTGAACTTGTAAACTCACTTACCACCAATGGACTTCTTGCCAAGAGGAAAATCACATAAGCCTAACCAAGTATCATTTTGACAATAGTATCATACTTAGATTGCATACTCATCACACGGACTAGAAACAACCAATGCATAATGATTTGATGCATAAGAGGCACTATGAGAGTTTGAATGAGTAGGAATAGCCTATGAAGAATCCAACTTATCATTCTCAATCTCACATAATGTGCATACCAATAATGTTAGCAATATATTTCTTGGGTTCTTTATGTCAAGGGTTTCATGCAAGCTTTTCTTTAAAGCATGCATATCTATGATTGAATTCCTATCAATCATCATGTCATCCACACAAAGAATCAAGATCATAAGGTTAACATTTCTAGCCTTTCTCATGTATAGGCAATAATAAGTCTCACTTCTAGTGTAGCCTTGAGATTGCATAAAGGTCTCAAACTTATGATACCATTCCATAGGTGCTTGTTTCAAACTATATAAGCTCTTATATAACTTACACATCAATTACTTGTTGCCTTCCACAATAAATTTGTTAGGTTGATGGATAAATATCCTTATGCAAGTCCATATGTAAAAAAGTGGTCCCATTTGAACCAATTCCATATCCTCTCTAGCAACCAAAGTGAGGATCGTATGAAGGTGATCATCTTGAGTTTGATGAGAAGATCTCATTGAAGTCAACCCCTTATCTTGTTTAAATCCTTGGCCACCAATCTTTCCTTGTCATGGTCATGGATTGTGGCGAGCCTTCTTGGTATGTTGATGCTATGAATAGGGAGGACAATCATTTGTGGTTGAGAGTTACAATCAAATATGGATTCTTTGGAAAATAATCCTACATATGGGAGTTAGTTTTTTGCCTCAAGGCTATTGGGATCTAAAACGGGCATGCCATAGGCTCTTCTAACTGCTTCATTTGTAAATGAAAATTTGGATTGTAGTCCCAACTAGTTACCCCTCCCGACTCTAAGAAAATAAATTTCCCACATGTAGATGACTATCTCAGCTTGAATTACATACATAAAGGGCACTCCCCAGCCAATCACTTCTTTGATAAAGTGTGTGCCATGCATAATCTCACAGAGGAGGCTAAATCTAGAGATTATTTGCTCCCATAAGAACTTTGCCATTATTGTAGCATCATTCTTCTGAGTTGGCTTGCCTCAATCCATTTTGTTAACTAGTCATTTTTGACAATGATATACTTAGCTTGTGAGTACAAAGTTGCAAGACTTGTAGGACTAAAAAATTTGATCCCCCATCTCTCAAAGGGTTGGCAACCTATAATTTGTGTGAGTTTCATATTATCTTTACTCACATGCACTTTTATGATATGTTATTCATCACAATGTTTCACAAATTTTACCACATCACAAATGAGGATAAGCCACCATAACTAAGACTATAGGACCTTTCATGTAGTTGAATCTTCACAAAAGTGTCCTCTTGTATTTATTAGATGCTCTTTTGTGAAGACCTCATGCAACTCATTCTCACGGATGCACCTTCTCAAGCCATGTTGGCCTAGGTGATATAATTGTCAAATGATTAATTAATAGGGTTGCACTTTGAGAATGAGGCAATGAAGCCATGCCTTCTTGATTGGCTGATCATGTATTTCTTTTTCTAGCACCTCTATGATTTTGTGGGCCCAATAACAGTAAGATTTAGTTTATATAGATCCTAATCTTATGAAATCTTAAATAAATATGTATCAAGAAAATAATCTATCATACCATTTTTTGTTGGTTCTCCATTTGATATTCATGATAGATGATCATCCATGTAGTATTGCTTTTTCTTTTTTACAACGACTAAGAACTCAAATTCAAGCAAAATGTAATACTTCCACGCAATTAAAATTTAGTTGGTTAGTTCAAGATGTAATACTTTCACGCAATTAAAATTTAGTTGGTTAGTTCGAAAGTTAGTTAGTTGAGTATGACAGCCTTCATGCCCAAACCTTTTGCAATTTGTGCAATTGTGTGGTCAAGGATTGGGGCATTTTGATAAAATTTTTGCAAGTAGCACTAAGATTATGACATCCTTCATGCTCAAACCTTTTGCAATTTGTGCAATTGTGTGGTCTAGGATTGGGGCAAGGTGGTTGCTACTATAATGGGTACATTGTAGATGTGACTTTGCAGGTTGTTTCAAAGCATCTTGGAGCTTCTCAGTCTCAAGTTGAGGCTTGCCATATCTATTGGGTGAGGTCTATCCCCTTTCCCTCATCTTGAGTATTGAATATTGACTACTCATTAGGAGTAGTGGATCTCTTGTCATGGTGTATAGTGATGATGCATATCTTTAGCATTTCCTCCTTCAATAGGTCATTGACTCATATAGCTTCTTTGAAGACGTTAGCTAACATGTATGTTTGTAGACTCAAATATTTGGCTAGGGTATTGTAAAGCTCTTCATTCCAAATTATTGCATGGGTCACTCAATTGAAGGAATCCTCTTGTAGAGACTCTACACATGCATGATATAATCATGATTGTTCTCATTTCATTTTTGGCTTACGTTCATGAGTTGATTGTGAGGTTTTCCACATATCCCTCCTCTATGAATCTCTTGATAAAGAGGTCCTTGAGCACATCAAACTTGTTGTGGTTGGCATCATACAAGCTGATGAGCCAAGTTCTGTCCTTTTCTCCTAAGCAAAGCCCAAAAGCTATTGGTCTCATGGAATTGTTCAAACTATTCCATAGAACTATAGGATCATCTCTTGACTTGTACCTTTTGATTTGCTTCATGACTTTAGGAATTTTTATCTATCTTCTAGCATTGTGTGTTACTATGAGTATAGTTAGAATTGAGGTTATTGGTGTCGTTCCACTCCTCTCCCAACAATCATTTCATCAAAGCTTGGAAAAGGTGAGATTTTCTTTGAGAGCTCTCTCGTTGTTGGCATTCACTCTTGGTCTTGTCCTTCCTACAAGGGCTTGGATTCACTAGACCTGATCTAGCTCAGCCTCTCTTTGCTTATTTACTCATTGTGCTTGTGTGAATCTAATGAGTTGTTTCAATAATTTTTTTTTGAGTTTTCTCTCTTCTTCTACATTTGCTAGTACATGCTATGTTGTCTTGCCTACATGCACTATTGTGGGAAGCTTTCCCTCAACCGCCAAGACCCACGGACCGCTTATTGTTTCAAGCGTTCCAAGCCGAGCACTAATGGCTACCTGCCACATAACCGACGCGCCATCCATATCTACAGGTGTAGTGAGCTTACCTCCGAGCCGTTCAAGTTACCTCCTCTCCCGCGCACTCCGGTAGCTCCACGATCCAAGTGCAAGCTTCAAGCAAGCTCGATCCTCCCGCTCCAAGCTCCAAGCTCCATTGCCGCGAGCAAGACAAGAGAAGAGAAGAGAAGAGAAGAAGAGAGGAGAAGATGGAGAGCTTCTCCACCCCACGGTCCCTCACCCTCACACACTCACTCCCTCACACTCTCACACTCCCTCTCTCAAGCACAAGCTCAAGCAAGCAAGAAGAAGAAGAAGAAGAGGGCTACTTTTGGCCACACACAAGAATGAGCTTCTCATTCACTTTTCAACTTTATATACAAAACCCTAAATCCCTTTTGGGCGGTCATCCCCTTTTTCCCTTTTTACATGGCCGGCCGTAGCCTAGGCCCTTTTTCCCATTGTCCTTCTATCTTCCTAGCTTCCTTTCCACCGCCCGTCTACATTTGCACGGGTGAGAGCCCGGCGCTCTTTTACAAGATTTCAGGGTGCGCCTTTTTATTTTAAAATGCGCCTTTCCCCTTTTGTATTTGCCTTGGACTTTTAAGGTTGCCCTTGCGCTTTTGGCCTTTTCTCCTATTCTTTCTTCAGTCGGGCTACCTTTTTTTCGCCTTTGCCCTGCGTCTTTTTTAATTTCCTTTTGCTTTCTTCGTATTGGGGTTAACAACTATTCTAATTTGTTGATTATATTGCATAATCAATTGTTGAATTACTATTGGAAATTTAGTCGGCCAAGTCTCCCATATTTGAGCATGAGGTAGATATTGTTCCTAACTCTTCTTGTCATTGACTAGGGTTTTCATAATGTTGATGGTTCGATTAGGGGAAAGGAAGATCCCAAGGAAGACTCGTCTTACCTTGGGTTGTATAGAGTGTTCTTAGTGTTTTATGCAATAGGCATTAGGAGATCACCACCTAGTTTTCCCTCATCAACCAAAAAGATGCATTAAATGTTGTGGTCTCTATGCTTCATTTCCTTTGGCAATGGTTGCTAAATTGTGGTGGGCCAGGGTTTCTAGGTAGTGATGTTCATTCTTTAATTCATAGCCTAAGTCTCTTGAACATTTATTCGATTCTCAGATCTTCTTGTTTTTTTTTTTTTCGTCTCTTTTGGTTTGTGGTTTGGTTGAGTTGTTTGTTTAGTGGGTTTCTTCTTATACTTTATCACTTTATGTTTTTTTCCCCTTTTGCAAGTACTCTTCTTATTAATTGAATTGTGCAATTGATGCAAGTGAGATGTGCACAACTAGGCTTTCCTTTTTCACAATCAATGTGTCTCAATGCAATGCAATTTACTTGTGCTAGTTGTGCCTAGGTAGGCTATTTGCTTTCCAAACAATTTGTGGGGTACATAACCAAGCTTTCATTCACACTCATTCACTAAGATCATAATGGTGATTATTTAGTTTAGCCCCTTATGAAGGTGCAAGCCTCAATCAAAATAGTTGTCGTTTAGGTGTTCCCATAAGATAAGTTCCAAGAAGGAATCTAATGCATGAGCTACAACTAGGAATTATGAGTGCTCTTGTTAGCCCTAGGGCTAGGTTTGCACAAAGCGCATTCTTAGTAGTCACATTGAGTAATTTTGGTCTTGCTCCTAAGTAGTACTCTCCCTTGGTGGGGTGCTTAGTGGATAGGGTTCAGTTACTAGTACTTGCTTCTATGAGTCCCTAAATTAGGACCCATGAGTGCTACTCCTTCGACCCTCCTTGGTTTCTCTACTAACCTCCTAATAGCCAAGGCTAAATCCTCCACTTTTTTTCTCTTGAGGTCATCCTCTTCCTCCTATTACCTTTTCTTTCATTTCTTCTCCTCCCTTTGAGATTCCTCCTTAGCTTTTTCTATAACCTTCGCCTCCTTGGATGCATGCTTTTCTTTTTTAGTTGCTAGCTTAACAATGATCTTTCTTCTTCCTTCCTTATTAGAGTTACTAAGCTTGGCTGCTCTAGTTGTGCTATTTGTTGTTGTTACATGGTTTCAACTTCGGCATACTATGTATCTTGAAATATTTTCCTTCTCTCTTCTCTTATCCACGATTCCTTCTTATATGCTTTCTAACATTCTTGCATGAATCTATTCATTATAGAGTTGTACTTGGTGCTAGAAAATAGTGCATGTGTCAACTTTACTTGGATCCTTAAGGTAGGATACAAGATGTCCTGTATGCTCACACCATCATTGGTCAAGACCCTCTATTTGATTCATACCCAGACTTGTGTAGACATCTATCTCACTTTTTGATATCTTTTCTTCTTTCTCTGGTAAGTTCAAGGCTCTATGTATCACATCTATCAGAGTGGTATCACTTCGATGTGCTTGTTAGGGATGTGAGAAACTTTATGTGCTTATTGTAGTCACATTCATCTTTAAAAAATTCCATGTATTTCTTCAATCCACATCTATCCATGAGCTCCTTTGTTTCTAGATCTTTGCTCGCTACTTTAATAAGATTGTGAATCTCATAGTATTGCAAGTAATGATATTGTTAGATTTCCATCTTCAACTTGTATTTGACCTCATCTTCTTTTATGAATGGCAATTGGGGCTTGTTGATTCTCTCATAGAACAATTTCTCTCCTGCTCCCACCATTTCAAAGAACCTGGCATAGCATGTTAAAAGAGGCTCTAAGAAATCTATAGCAAGAATAAGTGGCACTGTTGAAGGAGCATGAAGATGTGTTCACACAAGCATGCATTTATATTACTAGGAAGACTTGCACCAAAGAAGCTACTTAAAAGGAATGAAGACCTACACAAAAGAGAGGAGCTAATAAGAAAAGATGATGCACAATAGGTAGGGAAAGACGAAAGTTCTAGCATGGGAATAACAAAGTGAATGAAAATAGACAAGAGGAGAGAGAAGTGAAGCAGTCAAGAGTGCACACACACACACACACACACACACACACACACACACACACACACACACACACACACACACACACACACACACACACAAAAGCAATGGAGACTTGAGAACACAAAGAGATAGCGCTGAAATCTTCTTCTCCCTCTTTCTTCTTCATTCGCACAAAAGAATTAAGCCGACAACATGATAAAAGGCTAATATGAAAGTACCATAACATATATACATGTGGTCACTAAGTGTGAACTTGCTAGGAAAGAAGAGGTGCACAATAAATGTGCCATAGGACTACCTAGATGTAGTCAAGTTGTAGAATCACTGCCATATTCTCATGTTAGTTACCTAACACCCTAGTGAATAATATCCTATCACATCACCAAGGCACGCAGTGGATGCCAACTTATGTAGAGCTTGATATCTCAACACTCCCCTTTGAGCTCAACATGAGCTCGTGAGCTCCAAGCATAGTCTTGAAGCATTGAAGCTTCTCAACTCCCAAGACCTTGGTGAAAATATTAGCATCTTGATCCTCTATGTATTGACATAAACCAAGTCAATATCACCTACTAGAACCTTCTCCCAAATGAAATGGTAATGGACCTCTATGTGTTTGGTCTGCGCATGATACACTGGGTTCTTAGCCAATTGAATGCTACTAAGATTATCACAATAGATGATAACCTTCTTATCCACATGTATCTTGAAATCACCAAGTAGCTTGTGTAACCAAGCTACCTCACATGTTGTAATTACAACATTTTTGTACTTTTCCTTTGTACTAGACAAGGCAACAACCGATTGTTTCTTATTACTCTAAGTAATAGTATCAGTATCAAAGAAAAACACGAAACCACAGGTAGATCTCATGTTTGAACTGCTACTAGCCCAACGTACATCTGTGTAACCATGCAACTCCAATGGTTCACATGTATTGTGGAGTAAGGCATAGTCTAATGCGGACTTGACATAGTGTAATGCGCGCCACATTGCATCCAAATGTGGCTTCAGTAGAAGTTGCATAAATTGATTTTCCAAATCAATCCTGTAATTTAGATATAGCCTAACGATTGTCAAATAGTTAAGGCTACCCACAATCTTTCGATACATAGTGACATTCTTAATCAAGTCACCCTCATGTGCACTAAGCATAGCATTAACATCCAAAAGGAATAGAAATAGGCCTAATTACTTCTTTAACATATCAAATGCATACTATCTCTATGACAACAATATACTCTCTGGAGTTTTGATTATCTCAATGCCAAGAAAATACCCTAGCTCTCCCAAATCCTTTATCTTGAATTCAGTCTTGAGAAAACTCTTCACATTATCACTCCCTATCTCAATATCACCTACAATGATCAGATCATTCACATACATAGTAATGACCACAATACTTGCATCACTCTCACATAGATAGAGCGATTAGCCATGCTCTATGAAATCCAATGTTGACAAGATATTCTACAATCCTATCATGTGATGCCCTAGGTGCTTACTTCAACCTATACAAGCCCTTATGAAGCTTGCATACATAATTTGGATGATTTTCATTCACATAACCAAGTGGTTGCTAGTGCACGTAAACTTACTATTGTAATTTTCCCTGCAAGAAGGCATTCTTAACATCCATTTGATGCATGATCCAACCTTTTAGGCGATGCATATTCACATGACCAATTCTCTTAAAATTTCAATATCAGCCATAATACTTGAAAGTTGTACTAATATGGCAATATCCATTTCAGCTAGACTCACATTAAGAGTAAAAAATCTACCAACACATTTTCCTTTTGCAATAAACTTGCAATCATTTTTTACATCTTCTACATAACAACCATTAGATGTGAACCGAACTTGCAATCCCTATTGTTCTACCATCTGACCAACAAAAACCAAGATTTTTGTAATATTTGATACATTCAACACATCAGCCAAGTACTTAGTTTTGCCATCTTGTATACTCAAAGAAACATTTCCAACATGAGTAATGGGGTGAGTTGTATCATCCCCTGTCTTCACATAGCTTGGAGACTTTGGACTATGCATCTCTCTAAACCGGTCTCCATGAGAAGTCATGTGGTTAGAGACACTTGAATCTACAAACCATACATTATTCTTTGATGAACCACTAACAATCATAGTATTCATAAAGTGCTACATAACAAACAACTGTTCACTTTTTTCATCATTGTTTTAACTATTGGATGCATAGTTACCTTGTTGCTTTTTGCCAATTTTATTGTAGCATTCTTCTTGAAGAAATTTTTAGAGATGGGGCCCTTCTGACCATAATGCTAACATTCTCTGTCATCATCAGAATTCTATGGCCCATTAGAATTTGCAAATTGTCCTCTTTGGCTCCCCCTTCTTTTCATGATTGTCCTCCTCTATTTTACTGCGCATCATAACTTTGACCATGACCAAGCCAAGGTTCTTCTCCTAGTAGAGTAAAATACATACTCAAACTTGTTTTTACATTGAGAAGAAGAGAAATCCAAGCCAAGGTTCTTCTCCTTAAGTATCAGCATAGAAATCAAGTTTGCAAAATTAGGGATATCATCCCTTATATTTATCGATGACTTGAAGCTCTTATATTCATCTCCAAGTCCATCCAAGCATGCACACACAATATCATCATCATCAACTACCACAATGATAGATCAAAGAGCTTCCACAATACTCTTGATCTTCAAGGCATAATCATTAATGGACAAGTTTTCTCTTTTCACTTGATTCAGTGACTTGAGCTATAGCTTTCTAGCCTTTGTATTTACTTTGGACAGCTTTGCCAAATTCTTCCATGCAATAGCAAGAATTTCAAATTCTTGGAAATAGCCCATCATGCTATCCGTAACACTGATAGACAACCAATACATGACTTTACTCTATGTCAGCCTTCAAACTTTCTTAGCCTTTAACTGTTTTGCAGTAGCTTTTCGTGCAGGAACTTCAAGTGGTACTATTGCCATGTTTCCTTTAATATAATTTCAAATACCTTTACTCTTCAAGAAATTTATCATCCTAATCTTCCATGCAAGACAATTGTTCTTATTAAGCTTCTCTTTGATAATCTAGTTGAAGTTTTTAAACATTTTGATAAAATAGAAAACCTTGCAAAAATCCGTAATCTACAAGCAAGCTGATACCATCTACACCACAACCAAACACACAGCCTTTTGCACTGACTGCATAACAATAACTATAATATGGAATCTTTATGCAAATGTCTTTTTTGTCTACAACCCAACAAATATATAACCTTACAGATTCAAAATCTGTAACTTGTGCACTTGTAAATGGTAGACACAGTCAAAATTGTAGTATATATCCAAAAATTATTGTTGGGACCACTTATAGGTCTAGAATAGAGGATGAAATGACCTCAAATGCCAAAAATCACAGTGGGATTGCCCTAGAGGGCTTATACGTAGTATATACACTATTCTTTCTGCTCACTAAGTTTCACTGCAATCGGAGACTACAACCTTGCTAGTCTTGGGAGCTTCTTGTGACTAGAACCTAAGGCAAATCAAGTAAGGTGGAAGAGCTCTTTACCCATTACGTTCTTTCTTTATTTTGTGCTCCAATGCCTTTACCTTAGCCTTTAATTGGGCTCCGTGCAGCCATGAGATGGCTTTGATACCATGAAAATAGATAAGAGGGGAGAAAGGTGAAGCACTCAAGAGCACACATATACACAAAAGTAATACAAACTTAAGAAATAGAGGGATAGGGGTCTTCTTCTTCCACACAAAAAAACTAAGTCTACAACATGTTAAAAGACTAATATGAAAGTACCAAAATATATGCACACATGTTCACTAAGTGTGAACTCATTCGAAAAGAAGAGGTGGCACAATAAATATGCCATAATGAAGGATGGACTACATGGATGCAGTCCAGTTGTAGAATCATTGACGTACCCTCATATCGATTACCTAACATGCTAGTGAATAATATTATGCCACATCACCAAGGCACGTAGTGGATGCCGGTTCATGTAGAGCTCGACATCTCAATAATGAACGGCACATGAAACTACAACAAGTGCTAGTAGCTACCCTCCAAATCATATAAGTAAAGTTGTTAGAGATGAAGAAAAGGAGATTGGTGGAGAAAGCCACCTCTAAAGGAGATGGAAATCAATCATATGATTTCATAGCTAGCTTACATGAGCAAGGCAATCGATTGATGTACCTATGAGAAAACCTACTAGGACTAGAACAAGTGTGTGAATAGCTTAAGAGAGAGGAGGCTCGAGTAGTCTCATTGACATGACAAAATTATGAAGAGATTATAAAATAGGCTGGAAAAAGTGATGGAGATTTACTAAGACTACTTGACCTCCATAACTAGTTAGAAGTAAAGACAAAGAGAAGGAGAATAAAGCAAAGAACTAGAAGAGATGAAGGTCTAAACTCAAAGCCCAAAATAGTTGCAAAAGTAGGCAAAAGATATGTCCTCATTGAGCCAAACATCAAGATCCACTAAAGGATCTTTGCTAGAATCCTCAAGATTTTGATCCAAAGCAATTGGACTACTACCAACATAATGCCATCTATTATAATAAAAGATAAGGATGAAATTTTGAGTAGCAAGCATCTATTTGTAAGAAATAGAGTCTTGATCTATCTTACAAGTTACCTTGCCTTCTATCCTTGTATCCCACCTCTCATAAAAAAATTGTAGGACATGATCATATGCAAACCTCTTGACTAACAACATGGCTCTTGATATTCTTATCTCAGTATTGAAAAATAAATCAATGGACACATTAATATGCATAAACAAAGCAATTTTGCTTAGCCTACCAAAGATATTAGATTTCAATGTTTTTTGTATCTTAAAAAAGATTTTACATTTATAGTTTTCTCTATTAGCTGGACTTGGTAAATACTACTCAAAGCTTGTAAAAACAGGTAAAGGAAGCAAGGGGATTGCTCCCCATTAGCCATTATGCATAGGGATAATATAAGAATGGTCATTTAAAAATATTACATTCTTTGCTAGCTTTGTTTTTAGTTTTTTTTGGCATTTGTACATTTTTTCTTCAATGAAACTATGCATAACATCAATAGTAGACTTAACGAGCTACCATTCCTCTAGTTTAGAAGGAGAGACATTTACAAAGAAAATAAAACTTGTCACAATAAAACATAATACCAAGTTTAATATTAAAAAACATTGAGAATAAAATACTTACAATTCGGTCTATGCAATGGAAGACTTGATGCTCTAGGTTCCAAAAACAACTCTCTATGTATAAATACATATTGTACTAAAATCTCTTTTATACTTTTCTTTTTTGCTACAAGTCTAAAATATTTTATCCTACCCTTCCAAGTAAAGATGAAGGAGCTCTCATATCTTTTTTTTTTCCTACGTTTTGCTTGTTGCATGGTAAACCAACTACCTTTGCTAAGAATGGTAGTAATCCATCTTCCATATGTTTGGAATTAATTAAACACAAATATGGATGCGATTTTAGAGCTTGGGCACCTCGTTGAAGGTTGAATTCTAGTATACATGGCAAAGAGAGGGGAGAGAAAAACAAGGAACCACCAAGGAAGGAAAGAGATGAGAATAGAAAAACAAGGGAGGGAAAAAAGATGAACACTAAGCTTTTTGGTAAATTGAATTTAGTTTTGATTGTGATTATCATACAATCCCAAATATGTGATTAGTGCAAAGTGGTCGAGACTCTATGTCATTAATGTAAAATATGTCATTAGTGCAAAGTGGTCGAATGTCATTGATGCAAAAGATGTCATAATCACAATTGCAATATGATAAAAATAGATATTCATAATAAAAATTTGTAGTAATATTGTAGCCATGTCTATTTATAAAATTATTTTTTACCTTTTCAAAAATAAGATTTTCCATTACAGAGGCTTTACTCTCATTAGTTTAGTGCACAACTCCCCTGATGTGCATGGTGATGGCAGCTTGAGTTTGGAGGTGGGTTGAACATTCTGATTGAGAGCTTTCAATACAAAAAGGAATCATTCTAACATTTCAATGGTATTTGCATGCTCCCCTATCTAGTATAATCTATACCTCTTCTTCTTTGAATAAAATCTCTATAAGAGGCTTACTATGACCAATATACAAATATCATGATGATTTGTTATTGGTTAATAAGTCCAATCCCACACTATTCCTTGGGGCTAATTTTGCTTTATTTTTCATCTACAATAAAGCACCCCTAAGCTTTGATATCTCTAGTAACCTATTCCACTACTTAAATACCAAACACTTGATTTCTCAAGCCACTCATTTCCTCAACGTGGACATTGTATGCAAAGCCAACAGACTCCTCATTAGGGAATTCCATAAGGGCGTCCTTTTAACTACATTTGCTTTATTCATAGGGACATCAATCCCCCAAAAATTTGGGTGCATGAAATCATCATTTCACAAATCATGCATGTTTTATATTCTAATAATCATGCATTCTTGCAAGCAATTCAACTAAATTGCTAATCAACCATTTCGCCAAAAGTGGTTTTGATAAACTACTTATATGGAAATTGCTAATCAACCACTTCACCAATAAATCAAATTGCTAACAAATCATTTTGCCAATTCAATTAGATTGCTAATTAACTATTTTTCCAGCTCAAACAAATTGTTAAGAAATCATCTTACCAATTCAATTAGATTGTTAATAAATTGTTTCATCAAATATGGCTTTTATAAAGAGCTTTATGGCAACTTGTCACCTTCACCCTTTTTGAAAAATTGTTCTCTACTCAATCTTAATTTGCAAGAGTTGGTTGTTGCTAAGATGTAGATTAGTGAGTACCAAGGGAGCACATACCATGATGGATGGTGATCCCTTAGGTTATCACCACCCATTCTAATTCCCAATTGTGTGGGAGATGTGGTGGGAAAAGATCATATACTCCTTGTTTTCTCTCATTTTTACTCTTAATATACGATGAATTACTTCATGTTGTGAATTTCTTTTATTTCCTTATGTCTCATAGTTGAGAAACTACTACTATTTTGATGGCCATTTCATTCTTGCTCTAAATGTTGTGATGAAAATAGTTTATCTACATATTTTGAGAGGCTTTGCATTGGTTGCTATACATGCATTATTGTTTTCGTTGAAAATAAAGGCATCATTTAAAAATAACCCCTATGGGAGATTTCATTTGATATCCACCCTATCACGAGGGCAACAAGAACTTGGCAAGGAAAATGAGAGTCGCCTCACAACTTACATAGGAATGACTTGAAGATAAATAACTTAATTCTTTTGTGCAAGAAGATAGAGTACAACAATATTTTTTTGGATACAAAATTCAATACAATGATGTTTACAACAAGGCAAGATCTTGATGTGAGACTAAACTAAATATAAGACAAGACAAGAGGTAGAGATTCATGGTTTAAAGTAGAACTATAGGGAACTTACCTCGTGGCCATGTAGCCCAAAGAACCCTATTTATACTAGAGTGGATGAGGTTAAGGTAGGATGTCAACATGAAGCTTCTAGATATGAGATGGCATAGGCGCTAACATAAACATAATGATATGATCTTCAACATAAGTACTACAATATAAGTAGTGACATAAGTAATGTTGATGTAAGTATTATGTAAGCATCCTTCAAGAATCATGTGAGGAATCTTATAGAACCTTCTTAGAATCTTATAAAACTTTCTTAAATATTCTAAAAGTTTATTAAAGATACTAGATTTCTTGAGGTCCATGACATTAGCCCCTCCTTTAGCAACAAGTTTCACGTGGAGCAATGGGGTTTCTTGGTAAGACTCTTGGATTCAATGGATGTCATTTATGAAACTCTTTTACTTTACCACGTGCTCCACAAAGGTTGGATGCTAGCTCCCATATTTTCTCATTATAATTGTAGCCCTTCCAATGAGAAATGTGTTCAAGCCTTCCACAAGAGGTTCTAGAATCAAAGATACTCTCGACTTGATACTCTAGGTATCCTTCAATCTCAATAGGTGGTGGTGATTGTAGGTTCTTCCCCCTTATTGAAGATGTATGGGAAGGCTTCAAGACTAAGGATATTGGGTGAATTCTCATGGACTATGGTAACTAGAGACGATAAATGATTATCTTTCTTGGACTTGTTGAACACATGACTTCGACTCCTTATACATCATTGACAAATATTTAACTACATAGCTATTGGATTATTCACTAGGTGACTTATATAAATTTCCAAATTAGGATATCTTCCATAATTGGCAAAGAATGGAGTTTTCCTAGTAGAGGTGTGACTAGCATCATTATATGCAAATTCAGCCAACATAAGTAAACTCATTCAATTATCTTGATGATAGTTCATGGCACATTCGAGATATTGTTTCAAGACTCGATTTACTCTCGGTATTACTTTGAGGTGAAAGAGAGGTTGGTTTGGATGCCTATTAGCTTGAGGAGATTTCTCAAAAAAAATGATATAAAGATGGTCCTTGATTTGAAACATTGTCATCCTCTAGTAACCCATGATAATAGTAGATACATTACTCTTGCTAGTTATTGCCTTATAGGTTGGGATAAAGTGTACCATCTTGGTAAATTTGTTGACCCTCACAAGAATGGAATTGAACTCCTTTGAAGAAGATAGATCAATGATAAACTCCATTGACATAGGTGATCAAGGGTAATTAGGAACATGTAAGGGATAGAGCAACCCATGAGGTTGATGTTGAGGGACTTTGGCTCGATTGCATATATCACATGTGCATACAAATTCTTCAACTAATTTTCCACATTTGAGGTGGCCAAAAGTCTTGAGAGATGAGCTCTCCTATTTTCTTGGACACCAAAGTGCCTTAGAGTTGGAAGGTCATGCCTTGTTCCAAAGTATGTGTAATTGAAGTGATCTAGGTGGTATAGAGTAGCCCTTGATATAATAGAGCAGACTTCAATTTCTTGGGGGTCTTCAACATTGATTCTCCCTTCTTAAAATTTTTGCTCAATATTCTAGGCAAAGTGATTCTTGAAAAGTTATTTCTTACTATATAAGGAAGATTTGCTTATCGTTGCATAAAGTTGGAGTTATTTAGGTTTTGAGAGAAGAAAATTCTATTTGTCATGAACTACATCTTCTAATGTAAGATAGGAGCATTAAGAAAATGTATCCAATTTGACTCGTTGATTGTTAGGTCAATATGATATGACAAAATCAAATCTAGAAAGGAGGATGCTCCATCTTGCTTGCCATCAATTCAGAACATGATAATTTATAAAGTACTCTAGATTTTTATGGCTTGTAAAGATTGTGAATTTATAGGGTAATCATTCTAGAAGATGTCTATGTTTCAAAAGATCCAATAATAGCTAAAAGTTCCTTATCATGAATTTCATAATTTATTTCACCTACCGAGAATTTTATGGAATGAAAAGCTACTATATATACTTGAACAACATTGTCAATGTGAGAAAGGATAGCACCAAGAGAAAAATTTGATGTATCAATATGTAAGAAAAAGGACTTGGATGCATCTATATGTTTGGAGTGGGCCTTGGTTTGCTAGGGCTCATAGATCTACGTAGGTGAGAAGAGATTTGCTCGGGTTTGGGGGCATAGGTATCCCAATGTGGATGCTCTAAACTTAGTTTACCTTCAAGTCATATGGCCTAAAAGCTCACCTACCTAGTCCTATGGCTGGAAAGCTCGGTTGAGAAAGCTTGCCAAAAAAAGATACTTAAGAAACTATGAGTTCAATTCACCCAAGTTGAGGCCACAATACAATTAGAGTAGAAGCGGATACAAGAGGTGGTGTAGTACAAGTAGATTTTCTATTAATTGAATGATGGGATTGGTCCAACTTATTTTTATGTAGAAAAACTTCATGCCAAGCTCTTGTTGTCTCAATGTAAACAACTTGATGACACTGGATGTTGTGGAGTTAGAAGATTTTAAGCCTCAACCTCCCAGATAAAGACCTTGACATGATTCCTCAATCTAAGCATCAACAAGGCCCAATTGAACTTACTTCAATGGTGCTTAATTTGGATACCAAAACAACTCTTTTTCTGATCAAGAATACACCTACATGATTAGCTCTTTCCCCTACTCAATGCCTTTTGAATATTCATATTGGTGTCTTAACTCATATCTTGCCAATTAAAGACTTGTGCATTCATATGGAAGATAAGATGGGAGGAAAGAATCCTACAAAGGAGATTAAGTTCCACTTTATCACATGAGTGGCACAGTGAAATTGGAATAAGCTTTGATGAAGATTTGATAAAAGGTTGTGAACCCAAAGTCTAGGCATTGCATACCTCAAATTGATCTTGGTGGTTTCCATTCAAGAATAGTCTTCACCTTCTTCTTGTCCATCGAGATTCCATTGTGAGAGACAATATATCCAAGGAATTCTACCTTTCATTGATGAAATGATCACTTTTCTAATTTAGTACATTATCTCTTTTCAATGTAACTCATAAACAACTGTCCACACATGATGCTTGTGCTCTTATGTAATTCTTGGAAAATATTAGAATGTCATCTAAATATAGAACCATAGTCACCCAAGCATCATGGAACGTGCCATTAATTAGATATTGTTGGACTATTTGTGAGGCCAAACTACATGATAACATACTCAAAGTGGCCATACCTTGTGTGAAAATATGTCTTCCACTAATCACCTTCCATTATTATAATAAGATTATCAACACCATGAAGATTGATGATTATAAGCACCACGAAGATCAATCTATGTAACTACTCTTCCAAGTTGACTCAAAAGTTTTGAGATTAAGGTAAGTGGATTATGATTCTTCATGATCATCTAGTTGAGTCCTCTTTAGTCCACAAGCATACAAAGAGAACCATCCTTCTTTTCAACAAATAATATCAAGAGCTCCTGCAAGTGACATTGGGTGTTGTATAAGACCCGTAGCTAGATTCTCATCAGTATGTTTTTGTAACTCAATTAGTTCATTTTGAGATATCTTAGAGATTGGGCCAAAGGGTAGTTCAGCTCCCTCTTACAACTCAACAACACAATCATAAGGTTGGTACTCAGGTAGCATGTACACATTTATCTTGACAATCACAATATTGGAGTGGAAGAGCTTACAGATCTTTGTTAGTAGGGAACGACTTGGTTGTTGTGCAATGATATATTAGAAAAACAAGATTTTTCTTAGCTTCTCTCATGAATATCATTGCTCCACCAATGTAAATTGGTCTTGCATTCTCTTTTTATAAAACAATTTCTTCCTTGTTGGGTTAAATTTTTGAGTTTTTCAATTGATATCAAGATTATGTAGCTTAATCTAAGGTAGAGAAATGATGATTGGCTTTCTTAGGCAACATATGTTAGTGAATAATATACTTGTTACAAAGTCTCTTAATGTTACTTTTATAGGATGAGTTTCATACTCGATATCTTTTGAAGCAAGAGGGCAATTATCTATGGCTTTTGCAAGAACTACACTAGATTCCTCCATGATTGTTATACTATGCCACCTTGTAAAATTCTCATCCATTCAATATGCAAAGGCTCCAGAGTTCAAAAGTTCTTTAATATCTAGTTGTTGATGTGGTGCATAAACTCTTACTTATAACATAAAAGTTGAAAAAACCTCAACAAAGAAGGAGGGGCCCTATAAGTGCTTTTGATTTCCATCAAGTTGCATAGCCTCTATTGTGCCTAACCTTCAAGATTGCTTCTCTTGAGTTAAAAATGGCTTAAATTGAGTTGAATAAGCCTGCATCAGCTTGTTTCCTTTGGGAGTGTTATCATGATATCTAGACAATGAAGCCCCATGGCATCTTTCTTAGTGTCTCTCAAGTAGCCAATTGTCACATTCTAATTCTTAAGAAATGAAATCACTTAATCTGTGAACCTTTGGTATTGTTAGTAGTATAGGAGGTCCTTCACATCATTATTCAATACCCAATGAAATTGGCTAATAAATGAATCCTCATGTTGAGTCAATTCGCAAGTGAACCACAAATCTTATTTTGTTCTCACCAACTCTAGTTCTATTAGTATCTATAAAGGTGGTTAAGAGTTCTTGAACAAAAGATTTGAAATCATAAAATAGAGGAGATTTCTTCTCAAGTAGGGATGCAAACCAAGAGAGCGTTGTTTGTGAGGGGAGTATAGGACTTAGCAACTCTCAAATAGAGAAGATTCCTTCTCAAATAGCAGTGCAAACCAAGAGAGGGTTGTACTTGAGAGGTGCCAATATGTCCCATTCAAAAAGCATCATTAGGATAATACTTCGACTATATGTGAATAAACAATTGTAGGTGTTGAAAAAAGCCTCTTAACTTTGATATGGCCCCAATGAACTTTTCAAGTAGACTAACCTTCAGCTCCTTTATGTAGGTAGGAGGTTAGCAATAAGATGTTGAAGGGCATTCTTGATGTAGACTTGCCTCTTTGAGCTATTTGAGTTGATGTTAAATATCTTAGATAACTAACACCAAAGCGTAGGAGCTTCTTTGCTTGTAATCACACATTAGTCTCAGGAAGTTTGTAAATCCATTCTTGAATATTTTGTAAGGTGGCAATGATACTTTTTATCATTATATCCATCATAACTAGGCAAGATCAAATTATGAAGTCTTGCCAAACTTTTATGAGGGCAACAAAACCTTGGCAAGGACATAGGTTGTCACCTCACAACTTACAATAAAATAACAATACAATTCTTGATACAAGATTCAATACAATGATATTTACCAATAAGACTAAGCTCACGATGCACGATAAGGAAAGATCTTTGTCTAAGACTGGACTAAATACAAGACACGATAAGACAAGACAAGATCTTGATACAAGATTGGATTCAATACAAGACAAGACAAGAATTGGAGATACATGGCTTGAGCTAGAACTGGGGAGAGGACTTACCTTGTTGGAGCCTTACAACTGATGTTGGCAAGACTAAAGTGCTTGTAGCCCAAGAGTCATATGTATACTAGAGTTGAAGAGTAAGGGGAAGCTTCTAGATATGGGATAACATAAGTGACACTCAAAATAAGCATGGTGACATCATCCATCAATTGTACATGTGGTGTTGACATAAGTGGTGACACAAGAAATGTTATTGTAAATGCTAATGCAATCACTCTTCTATATTCTTTAAAGGCGTCTTCTAGAACTGACTTGAATCTTCTAGAAGTTTAATATCTCGATGTCCATGATGATTTTCTTTTCTATGTAAAACCCCACTCTCCTCCTTGCTCATGTTTACTTGTCATTTTTCTAGTGTGGTCCTCCTAAGCAATTGAGAAATTGGAGGTATGCACATATCTATGCACTGCTATGCTACTTGTAGCTTTAACCTTCCCTTCCTTTAACTAGTTCTTTCATTTGCTATCTCTTCCATCATTTTTCTAGTTCTATGGCCATACGTTGCCCCTCATACCTTCATGAGGCTACAAAGCTCATGGCTTTTCTTCCATGATGATCTCATCATGCAAGCACAATATTCTACTAATAAAATTAGTTCTAATGTGCTTTATTATTGCTCACCACATCTTTTATTCCTGCTATGATTTCCCTACACGACGCTACCTACTATGGTAGCAAATTGTAGACGTGACTATGCAATTTTAGTGCCGAGGACTATAGGTGGATACTTATCAATGCCAACATGAGAGTCAAGTTAATAATGTTTAAGATTGTTGTTTTTCATCTATTTACTTTCTTTAATAACTATTATTCTCTCAAATTTATTGGTTAATTTAGTGCTCAAATAATATAATCTCCACTTCCTTGTAAACTTGTTCTAACTCTTATTGTTGCATGAATACAAGTTAAAAGCATGTTGCATACTCTTACAATATTCTAAAGTCTAATATCAACTTAAAATGATGTTACCGATATATAATAAAAAATAACTTGCCTTTAATCTAGTACTGTGGAGAATGGACTTACACATTTTTGGTGTCTCTCTATTGCCATTCCTTAAAATCTTGACATTTGCTTGCATTTTTCTCTCCCCTCTTATCTAAGATGTATTGGCCTACACTCTCCTTGTACCCTTCTTCAACCCTATAGGTTTAAAAACACCATTTGTACTAACTGACATTGAGTAGTGACACACACTATTAAGAATTGGACCTTCACACTCAAAAAACCCTTTTGACTAGCTTCTTCCTTTATACCAATAGTATCCACTTGACCTTCAAGTACATGAAGGAAGCATTCTCTTGAAAACCATTGACAATTCTAATTTCAATGCACTCTCTCACTTTGACATGGATACAAGTAAGGTAATTCTCTTTTTGGCAAGTAAAAGGGATAGCAACTAGGAGGTGCTATTGGCAGTTGCAATGTGGGTTCAATTATTAGTCCTCACTAATGATTTTTCCTATTCAACTTGTAGGTAATTAGCAATGCCTTTCCTCCAAAAGTATGGTTATTTGTTTTTAGTTTGATATACTCTTTTCTTATATAAAATATCCTCATAACTTTGTCTTGAATTAATGCAATTTACAACTCATAGTCCTTTTACCAACATCGGTACAATTTTTACTTTTCTTTTTAAAACAAATGGTATGCACACACACGCGCACGCACACATGCACGTACACACATACATGTTCATGTGTGTGCATGTGAGCGTGTGGTGTGGAATTAGGAACTAGCCTTCAATTAGTCTTGCCTATCAAATCATTGCTAGGGCACAAATGAATCACCTAAGGTAGAGGGTGTATGTGTTTGTGTGTATGTGCGTTCGTGTGCGTGTGTGTGTGTGTGCAGGCCCGCACGTGTGGTGTGGAATTAGGAACTAGCCTTCAAGTAGTCTTGACTATCGAATCATTACTAGGGCACAAATGAATGACCTAAGGAAGAGGCTGCATGTGTCGTGTTTCACACCCTTGAAAACTCCACCTTTCTCCACATACCAAAATCCCTAACTCTTTCCTCCACTCCAAAAACTCTACCCTATCTCCTAACTTGAGAGAGAGAGAGAGAGAGAGAGAGTGTGTGTGTGTGTGTGTGTGTGCGTGTGTGAGTGAGTGAGTGAGTGTGAGTGAGTGAGTGTGTGTGTGTGTTCCTCACATCCAAGTCTCTTTTTCACACTCAAACACACCAAGTCCATGCTTTTACACCCAGTTTTTCTCTAGACATATAACTTAAAATAACCCATATGCACCTGTCATAACCCAGCGAAGAAATCAAACAATGTGAAATCACAATATCTATACACCTATACATACACATGCATATAAGCAAGGCTATATAAATTTGTAGGGACCAAGAGGTGAAAGAAAAACAACACAATACGCAACACTTCTATGGAGACTATTTTCACAATGTCATACAACTTTCCCTCTCCCTCATGCCTTGCCCCTAGATAAATAATGCATTTGAAAGCCTATGTCTAAACACTAGGCTTCATTTTCCATGGATGTGATGGAATCAAAAACATTTGGTCGAAAATGGAATTGGATTAATAGATATGTTTTCCCAATTCTAGAATACAAAACAAGATGTGTATTTTTGTTTAAGGATGTAGAACTTACCATATGCTTCAAAAAGACATTGCTTTTGAATGCTTTGTGATTAAAAGAGACATTATACATTGTAGCCATTTCTAGCCTCTTTTACATGCAAATAAAAAATCAAAATCCATAAGATTTCAATTTTTCTTTCTTTGTATCATTTGACTTTAAGCCACCTCTTGAGTTGCCAAGTTGTGTCCTTTGTACCGCTAATTGTCAACCCCTTTTTTTTTTGGGTAACATGTGATGATGGATCCACTTCCTTTAATAGCACGTTAAACATCTTAGACGTTTGAAGGTCTTAGAAACATAGATGTCTAGGGATTTTCATTACTCTGTCATTTCAACCTATGACTGTGAGTTTTGGTATCCATATGTACAATTCATACCTCACATTATTTGGTGTTGATATAGTAATGAAATTATTTGATAATGTGCATGTAAAAGTATGTGCACATCAAATGGAGGGGCCTATTGAGTGTACAAACTCTATGACGACCATAATACACAAGTTTTGACATGTTGCTTATTTGTAGGGGTTCAAGAATTATTTTACGAAAGAAAATATGATAGAAGGGAACAAAGAAGAGCACCTATGATAATGAGTTTTGCTATCATTATTTGCGTTTATTTAGTAGTGGAATTATTGATAATGTGCAAGTGAAAGCATTTGCACATCATATACAGGGCATATTGAGTGCACATGTCTATGATCAACATCATAAAAGATAGTTTATACACTCTTCTTTAGGTACATGCCAATTTATAAGACTTCAATGTGAGCTAAGTAGTCATTGGTCTCTCAATTACATGGTGAATTAGAAGGTGCAGGGTAGGAATGTGGACGTGGACATGCTCTCTCTCTCTCTCTCTCTCTCTCTCTCTCTCTGTGTGTGTGTGTGTCTGTGTCTCAAAGGTGGCGAAGGACATGGTATGGGACCAGATATAAGTGGGGAGGGCAGAGGCATGATGTCGACAAAGGTAAGAGGACATCATGTCGGTCCGGCAAAAAGGAAGATCTGGTTATCGGACCCTTCCAACTATATTTACATCATCATGGTTCACATCTGCCCAACAAAATCACCCATACAGTCAGGATACACACAAAGATTCTCATGAGTATTTGGACCACACTTTTTCTGTACGTCTTTGAAGATCAGAGGCAAAAGTCCCTTCCACAAAGGATCCCATGGCTTTCAGCAAGTTGACATACCGATCTCCTCCATCCTAACTCCAACGAGAGCCAAAGCACAGTCAAAACGCAAAATTCATCTTACTCAGATCATTTATGAAGAGTAGGTCCTCGATATGCAGCTCATTTGAAAATGTACAGTGCTGACCTTGGGCTTCCTGTAGCAGAAATCAGTAAAGCTGAAGGGCACCATGTAATATGGTAAGTCGGTCCTGAGAGTTGCCTGGCACCCAAGAAACCCTGTATTATTAGAATGTTTGGATTTGGCATTATTAAGAGAACATCCTTGTTTCTGAAACATCAGAGCTAGAAGGATCAAAATCACAGGTGTGTCAGTACTCCATTGACTTGCTAAAGTTCAAGTATTAGAGTAGCTATTAGAAACAAGCTTGAATTATAAAGACAATGGGATGGCCATTATTGGGCTGGAGATGTACACACATTTTGTACATCACGGAGTTTTGGAGAGAGTAGATGGTATCATGCCAAAGGATGACCGACTAGTATAGTGTGGCAATTGGATGCATGGCTCTGGCTAGTAGCTCACATGAGTTTGGCAGTTGGGTGCAAGGCTCGGTTATGTCGGTTATGGTAAGGACTCAATGGCAGGTATGAGATGTGGTGAGTTGGAAGAGAGTTGGAGGCATTGTCCATGGGATTCTCCCAGAGCGCAAGAGGTGTGGAGGAGAGCCCTCAAGAAGACTTTTCATGGCACAGGCTACAGCAGAGACTAGTAGCACCTTGGGAGGTAGCAGCTTGGGCCACAAACAAAGGCCCAAAATGCAGATATGAGGAGTTTAGGAGAGCTACTGTGGGCCAACATTTGAGCAAGATCCCCACTTCAGACAACTTGCAAGCACATTGGACTTGGGGACATTGTCATAGACGGGACTTGTTTTTTAGTATCATTGCTTGGTACATTTGAACTGCTATGTGTAGCCATACTAGATTCCAAGGATGTTTCAACCTAAAAGACTTTTTATAGAACTTGGATAGAGATCATTTATATGTTACACTTATCATGTTCATCTTTTCTTCTAGTGTGTATACTCCCTTATCGCTGGGCACTTTTTACCTTCCAGCTGGAGAAGGGTTTTTTCCCTATGTGAACACCCACTTTGGGTGTGGTACTTAGTACCTTAGGGATTGTACTTTCATTCCATCATTCTCACATCAGTGGATGTGACATTTCAGCAATCTCTTTGTGTGCACGCCCATGTGCACATGCAGTTGAGCATTGACCCAATCATGGTATGAGAGCTTCCTCTCCACTCATAGCTGCTGCCTCAACTGACACCATTGAGCTTCAAGCTCGGCTCCATACTTCTTTACTTGCTGCTGATTGACATCCACCAATCCATTAATCAGCAGTTACTTGCCTCTGCTGCTCCACTCACGACACGTGTTCCAGGTTTGCCAGTCTGCACACATGCTCTAGTCTTGTCACCAGTCAGGCTGCACACGTGCTGCAACAGCACCATCTATGTGGCCTATCCTGCAATACCTGCATGGCTGCACTACCTGTGTGGCAAATCTTACCTAGCAAACAGACGCTGTTCCAGTCATGTTGCCTGTTCTAGCTTCAGAGTCTGTTCTAGCATGTCATTTCTCCCTGCCTATGTGACATAGAGCCTGTCCCGTTGAACATGCAGCCTGTCATGTCGCGTGTCGCGACCAAGCCTGAAGCAGCACTCAACACAACACTGCCTGCCAAGTCTGCCTACCACATGACATGTGTCTTCTGGATCACAATGCTACCTGACTCGGGACACAATGCCACCTGATTTCAGGACTCAGTCGACTAACTGCTGCCACGCCAAACTGCAAAAGGTCAGCTCCACAGTCCCCCTCCTAAGCACACTTTTCAAAATATTTCCACACAGACATCAAGTTTAACCCAATTTTCTCCAGTAATTAGAGCCTTCTTATCAAGACCCCTAAATTTCACTGAAATATTTAGAGATTTCTAGTTGTGTGAAATTTCTTTAGATTTGGTGTTTTTCACTTTTGAGCCCGTCAAAAATTTTCACCACAAAAATTTGGGGCTGTTGTGAAATTCACCCAAATTCATCAATATTGGCCCAATTTGTCATTTTACACAACAATCAGAGACATTGGAACCGGTTTCAGTTTGGTCCTTGCTTTTCTTCTGTGTTGCACCTACAATTGTATTATGGACAGCAGGTGGTTAAAAATACCTGTGATATACGTCAAGCAATGGCAGCTTCAAATGACCTGATAAACATGTTTGGAGATTTGCATAAATTGGATGGGATCAATTACCCAATGTGGGCATATATGATGAAGCATGTACTAGTTGCAAAGTAGTTGTGGGTTTGTCTCAAGCTTTGTCTCAAGCTCAAAGGTTACACCAGCAGGCCCAGTGGTTCAAAGAGCTACAAATGCATACAGTTCATCTACTATCGTTAGTGCATCATCAGCATCAGCTCCTCACTCCTCCCATGGCTCATCACCTAAGATGGGACAGAAGTGATGTTCAAGCATATGCCTTGGTTGTATTGTCCTGCAACAAACAAATTATTCTGCATATATGGTTGTACACTATAGCCAAACAAGCACGGGAGAAGTTTGCTTTTCTTAAGTAGGTGCGGAATGATGCATTACTTATTATGGAAGCAATTGGAGATTGAGCAACACATCCAATCCACTGAAGTTGACCAAAATCACTATTCACAAGTTATGTTTTTGGACCAGCACACCTAGATCCATTTTAGTCAAGATGCAGCACATTTTGCTCAACTTCAGCAAGGTGCACTGGATTTTTGTCGACTTCAGCAACCTAGTGAGGGCATACAACAGCAAAATCAACAACAAACACAAGCTGAATAGCAGCCTGATTTTCAGCCCATTAATCAAGGTATTGCTGAGACGATGTAGTGGCATATGAGAGGGTTGCTATTAGGAAAGCTAAAGCAGTCCCTAGATAGCTATTGGATAGATTGTGGAGTAGCAAATATACAGTTCCACTTCCCAGTAGAATTGGAGCAACCACTAGCCATGCAAAAGCTAACTTGATCGCATAGAAACTTGTAGCCATTGCAAGCAACAATGAACTTGTTTCAATTAAAGATGCTCTAGAGGATGAGCATTGGATGGCAGCTATGCAATCTAAATTGGATTCTATTGACAATAATGAGGCATGGAAGTCATGTGGCTTGCCTCTTGGCAAGCGTGCTATATGCACAAAGTGGGTTTACAAGATTACACACAAATGATGAGGCATGGAAGTCATGTGGCTTGCCTCTTGGCAAGCGTGCTATATGCACAAAGTGGGTTTACAAGATTACACACAAATTTGATGGTAGCATTGATCACCATAAGGCAAGGCTTGTTGCCAAAGGGTATGCACAACAACATGGAATTGACGATGATGAGACCTTTGCCCCCACTTTACCTATGATGACCATTTGCCATGTTATTGCACCGGTTGCTCACTCTAACAAGCATGTGCATCAATCGGATGTAAAAACTGCTTTTTTGAATGGTGATCCACATGAGGAGGTCTATGTCACACAAAGGCTTGCCTCTTGGCAAGTGTGCTATATGCACAAAGTGGGTTTACAAGATTACACACAAATTTGATGGTAGCATTGATCACCATAAGGCAAGGCTTGTTGCCAAAGGGTATGCACAACAACATGGGATTGACGATGATGAGACCTTTGGCCCCACTTCACCTATGATGACCATTTGCCATGTTATTGCACCGGTTGCTCACTCTAACAAGCATGTGCATCAATCGGATGTAAAAACTGCTTTTTTGAATGATCTACATGAGGAGGTCTATGTCACACAACCTCTTGGCTTTGTTAAAAAGGCTCAAAGGGCCAGGTGTGTCAGTTGAATAAGGCCTTGCTTGGTTTGAAAGAAGCACCTAACGCATGGAACAAAAAGATACATGCTCATTTGATTAGTCTTAGATTTTGTAACTCACTCACTAAGAGCACGCTCTTATGTCCACAAGAATCAAGATGATCTCTTGATTCTCATTCTTTATGTGGATGATATGCTATTGACCAAGCTCCACGAGACACACATTGCAGCTTGAAGACTGAATTACAATGGTAATTTGATGTTACAAATTATGGCCATCTGCACTACTATCTTGGCATTATAGCTCAAAATGCAAGACTACAAGCCTACCTTTACTCCAATCGAGGTAGGCCACAAGTCTACACTTGAGGATGTAGGAGATCCCTTTGATATCTCTCTCTATCAGCATACTTCATGTTTAGGCTCCAAGGTAACCACAAAACGTTTCAGCCTTAAAACATTGTGTTTCACCTTTAGGCAAGTCCCAAGCGAAACGCCAAGTGAAACGGTTGAACAATATATGTAATATAGTTTTCTTTATAAATAATGTAATATAGTTTTCTTTATAAATAATGAGTTGCAAATTACACATACCATGCAAACCCTTTCATGTCAATAAATGATGTCTATCATATATGCAATGTCTAAAGACACTCAAAAAAACACAAAAAAAACAATTGTTTTTCATTTAACAAATCTTGTTTCTGTTAGTCATTTCACTCTGGGTGTTTTGTGGTTACCATGTGCATAGCCATGGCACTAACCATTGGCAACCAGTCAAAGATCTCTTTCGATATCTCAATCATTGGGCCTCTTCTACCCTCCCGGCGATTCTCTTTGCTTGCATGCATATAGAAACAATGATTAGGCTCATTGTTATGATGCCCAAGTGTCCACTAGTCGTACTTGTTTTATGTTTGGTGATTCGTGCATCTCTTGGCTAAGCAAGAAACAATCTATAGTGGCCACATTCAGGCATGAAGCTCAATACATGGCAACATTTACAACTACATTAGAATGTGTATGGCTCATACGCCTATTGGTAGATCTGAGTGTGAGATAGAAATCTCCCACTTTTATCTACACTAACAATCAGAGTGTCATTCAGAAAGCTAGTGTTTCTTGCCTGCATTAAGAACATTGAGGTGCATTATCATTATGCTTGAGAGAGGCTCCATTATGCTAGAGATTGACTTGGTTTATGCCCCTGCATTGAACAATTTAGCAAATGTATTTACTAAGTGCTTTTGAGAGAACCATTTGAAGTCGTTCGCAACTTTAGGCTTACTACCATTTGGGGATTGATCCACCATTCCCTATATACATTCACTCCAAGGGGGGTTGTTACTCTTATCATGTTCCTCCACTGTTTTGGCGTGAATGCTCCCTTATCCACAAGCACTTTTTACCTTCTAGCTAGAGAAGGATTTTTGCCCCTTGTGAACACCCACTTTGGGTGTGATACTATAGTACCTTACTTTCATTCCCTATTCTCACATTAGTGGATGTGACATTCCAACAATCTTTGCTTCTCTTTTGTTGCTCGTTGTTCACTGAGTGATTGTGTGTGTGTGCGTGTGTGTACACGCACACTAGAACAAGGCAATGACAATACCAAGCAAGAAAGCCCCTAACAAAGGGACAAGTCTTTAGTTTTTAGCTCTCTTGGCTAATCGATCATTTGTAATATAATGGCAACTCTTATGAGTCATAAAAGTTCTTTAGGATCTCAAATTTTTCTTTTTCTTTTTGTTTTACTTTTGCCTATATGGCGATGACCTGAAGTGGAATGTAAATGGAAGTGTCTATGTCCCATGGGTCAAGTTCGGCCTCCCATGGACATTAATATCACACAAGCATGCGCGCACGCACGCACGCGCACACACACACACTCACACGCAGGCATGTGAAAGGGAGGTTCACTCATGGACAGAAGTGGCAAAGACAACACAGAAGCAGATAGAAGAAGCCAACCCATGGATTGAGGCAATAAAAAAGAATAAGGGAACATCAGTGAACAAGACTGGAGTAATGAATGCTACCTTGGAAGAAGAGGCTAGGAGACGGACTAGGGTTGTACGGGCAGTAGGATGGGAGGAGAAGAGCAGCCCACAAGAAGATGCTAAGACACTTATTGACAAAATTGAGGCTTTAGACGTACCTATCGTTAGTGCTTGGAGAGTGGGAAAAGAGGACTCTTAAGTCCAAGGCTCTAATTCTTCACTTTTGAGACATAGAGAAAAAAAAGGCCTTCCTCTCCAAGGGTGAGAAGATTTATTTGGATGAGGACCTTACCCCAGCACAGATAGTGCATCGCAGAGAACACATACCCAAGGTATTGGAGGCTCGCAAAGAGGGAAAATGGGCTGTTTATAGGGATGGACGAGTCGTCATCACTGACAAAAGGACTTCATGACGGTACGAGGCCTATGAGACACTTCGGATGTCAATATGGAATTGTAATGGAGTCTTGTGCTTGGATGCTGGTTACTTTGAAGATAGCTTCCGAAACATAGATATAGCAATGTACACAAAAACACACCAATGTAAAGGTAGCCGACTACCAGACGTGCGGGGATACAAGTGGGAAAGTGCATTTCGTCGAGCAGCTAGAAAACCAGGAAGCACTAGGGGTTCTGGAGGTGTGGCCATACTATACTGGGAAGACCTCAAAGGGATAGTGCAAGTAATGAAAAGAGATGACAATGCACGATATTTATGGATTAGGATACATGCAGGAAGACCACGGGATATATTCATCGCAATATGCTACTTTCCTCCTGCAAATTCTACCTATACCACATGAGATGGATCTCCCTTTGATGTACTCTATGAGGATATCATGAGATATGCTAGCATTGGGGACATATTCTCACACTTAGAACCATTATTGAGGAGGGTCGAGCCCGAGCCAAGAGGATCTATTGTTGCTTTGTAGACTTTCGCAAAGCTTTTGATACAGTGCTTCGTACACGCATCATGCAGAGATTGCATGACATTGGAGTATCAGAGGGTATACGATGGGGTGTCTATGCATTATATGAGGCAATGACAGGTCATGTACGAGCACCTGGGGGGCTATCAGAGAGGATTGACAGTACTATAGGAGTGAAACAAGGATGTCCACTTTCACCCACATTGTTTGGTCTATACATAGATGAAGTGTCTGATTACATAGACCGAGGAGGAGGAGCTGGAGCCAACCTAGCAGGGGTGCTGATACCGATATTGCTGTGTGCAGATGATATTGTTCTCATATCACATTCACATGAGGGTTTGCAGTGCCATCTAGATGCTTTGCACATCTTTTGTAGAGATAAAGACCTCATAGTGAACCTTGGGAAGACCAAAACCATGGTTTTCAATACTTCAACAGCATGGGTGACTAGATCTATGTACCAATTCACATTTGAGAGAGACATACTGGAGCATGTGAGGGAATGTGTCTATTTGGGAGTCACTTTCTTTGGCCCACGTTTTTCGTTGAGAGGGGCATCAGAGGCACGTCTGGCACGTGGATACGCAGCACTAGGGGCACTTGAGAGTCAATGTGCTCACATACAATTCTAGGAGCCCCGCACCAAACTTTGGTTGTTTGACACCCTAGCCACACCTACATTACTATATGGAGCAAAGGTATGGGGTTGCAGCTTGTACCATAGGCACCTTAGCCCACTCACTGATCAGATTGGAGTAGAGAGGGATTATTATGATGGCTGGGATAGGATGGAAAGGCCATTGATCATGATGATAGCACGCATGATTAGGAGTAAGCCTTTACCCCACACCCCATTGTCAGAGTAGAGCTAGGGGCAACACCCATAGTCATGGAGGCACTCTTCAAGGCAGTGACCTTTTGACACAGACTATGGGAACTTCCACGCCATAGATACTCTAGTTTGGCACTAACCTCATCTAGACAACTAGCAATAGGAGGCGAGAAGAACTCTTGGTTTTCACAGATGGCTATTTGGATGGGCCTACATGGTTTGGATATTGACCGTCTTCCACCTTTGGATTATAGCCTTGACTGCCCTACACTTTCTCTCAGCCGATCAGAGTTGAACCAGGTGATCAGAGCTGATATCTTGAGGATTGAGACGGCAAGGACATGGAACCACCCACCATTCCCTCTAGGATCGAGGATGGAGTTCTACAAGAGTCATTTCTTGTGCCTCTCTGATGATGGTTTCACTATTCGGCCAGCATATATGGACACCCATCTCTCCCATAGCGTACGGGTTGCTATCGGACAGATTCGCACCTCCTCACATAGGCTCCAGATGGAGACAAGCAGATGGACAAATACCCTAGCAGAGGACAGGACTTGCCAGCTTTATGGTCGAGAGCCTGAGATGGAGGAGCACTACATATGCAGATGCACAATATACTATGACATACGAGGATGGTACCACTACCTCTTCCGGGATGGATTTGGATCCCTTCATCGCATCATGGAGTACAAGACCAGAAATGCCTAGGTCTCTTCCTCCTAGAGCTCGAGAGGCCCCGAATTGCACTACTGCGAAATAGGAGGCCAGCTCACCCAGAGGGACACACACAAAGAGTAATGACAGACTTCTTCTACAGAGCCGACCCTACTGACACTACCAGCCTTGCAAAGACAGAGCCACCCCGCTAGACACCTTACAGGCCACACCGTGGTGTCACATTGGATAGAGCCATTTCCCTTCGTCGAGCACAACGTTCCCCTCTACCAAGACCACGTCCGAGGAGGCCACACCATAGTCGAATTAGAGCCATTATCATGAGACACCACAGACTCACCACCAGGCATATCAGTGAAGCAACTAGGGACCGCATCATAGTTGAGATCATGTGCAGATCTTGAGACCAGCTACAGCCCATAGTCTCCACCACACTTTTGTACATGGCTAAATCAGATCTGGTTCTCCTTTCCTTTCCTTTTCTTTTCTATCAATGGAACAACACTACACATGGTTCAACCCTGGTATAGCCCCATCATATAGTTATTTTCAGTATTGTTTCATAGGCCACCCACTTACTTGTAATGTTATCTTTACATTACTGATGAGATGACATTAGACATGGATGTAATCTGGATTTTGTCTCATAGGCCACATTGGCCTTATGTAGACGTTAATATCTCTCTCTCTTCTTTTTTTTTCGTAAAAGATAATTGTATTAATTACGAAAAAAAATACAAGTTTACTTGATTACAAGATACATGATGACACTAAGCCATCATGTGTAAAGGCTCCAGTACTAAACTACAAAAGAGTTACAAAATATGCCAGGGAAGTAAGTTCTCCCGAGGGAGTACACCCGAGTGCCGAATGAGATCTATCTGCCAATGCAAGAGACCTTTAACCCTCACAATATGTGCCGGGACTTTAGAGGCTGAATCCAAAAGAAAGGCATTCCGAGTGGTCCAAGTGTGCCAGCATCCCCAGTATATCTCTGTTTTTTTCATAAAATCCCCAGTATCCAATACATCCCACTGGTTCTCATGCAAGACGGTCCACATGGCATGTTGCTTATGGCGAGAGCAAATGCCTCGCACATTCCACGTGGCTATCTTCATATATCTTCAAAGAAGGAAGTCAGGAACGAGGCGCCTGCTACCTCGATTTCACCTTTTCTTCGAGAGCATCCAGGACGCCCTCATCCAGAAAATCAGCCAATACTGCAAACGAATTCTGGCGGCCTGCTTTAGAGGTAGAAGGGAAATCCACTGCCTTGGGAGTGGGGCGGGGATAACGCCGATCCCAGGGTGTAATCACATTACCTTTGGCATCAAACGCCAGCTTAGCAGGAGGGCCTTTGGGGCCGCCGGTAAAGACTTGCCTTGGAGACTGATTACGGGGGGCAGACGGGGCCGTAGTACGTGCAGCCTGCTGTGAAGTGACCATTTCTTTTCTACGCGTATACGTGCGCACGAAATCCGGGGAAGCAGTAGGCCCAGGATCCGCCAGGCCTGCATCCAACTGTTTACCTTTTTTGGGACGTGCCTCAATCCAGTCAGTGTGCCGGGAGTCGGAACCCAGGACCTGTTGTTTGCCTTTATCCATGACATGAGGTGACTGAAGGTCTTGCTGGGGCGGGGCATCAAGCACCATGTCATCCTTGGGCAGCACAACCTGCGCATCCTCCGAAGACGGTTGCCTTTCAGGGCATTCAGCCATGAAATGCCTCAATTTACCACATGAAAAACAATGTCCCGCAAAGTTGCCCCATTTCAAGCGGAAATGCAAAGGATGCATGCCTGAACAATTGAGGCGAAGCCAGGCGGGCCTTTTCCTGGCCGTGTCCCATAACATGCATAAACGGTTGCGGTTCATTGCCCTGAGGCTTGGGGGAACCAGCACTGTTCCCACAACCGCCATCGCATCCTTCAACATTGGCCAATAGACCGCCGGACAATTTTCGACTTCCACCCACACCGGGCATTCTCTCTGAAGCAGACGCTGGAAGTCGGCCATGGGGCGCCATGGTACAGCATGGACCAAGCGGCGATCAAAGAATAGTGACAACTTGGACAGGAGCTCAGCTCTATGCGTTTCCGATTTCAACAGCACCTCATAAAAGCCGCGAGGTCCAAGGAAGATCTCCTCAACACACTCCCCTTGCAATACATGGTGCATCCACTGGCGAATATGCGACAGCACTGGGATCCTGCCAGTGAAGAAAAGTATAACTGCACGCTCATAAAATACCGAGAAGGATCGCAAGACTGATTTGGGGTCCACCGTGGCTTCCAACACATCATCCGTTCCTGCTTCAGAAAAAGATTCATTATTATGCTGTACATAATCGCCAAGCAGAGTATTGGCAAAGTCTAGCAAATGTTCCCAATCAATGTCCTGCGAATCCACAAGATCAAAGGCCACTTGCGCATAGGAATGGTCCTGAGGACCCATTGGCTCATTAGAAGTATGCTTGGAGCGTTTGCCGGCAGGCGGCAGTTCAGAACCCGGCAGTTCAGAACCCGGAGACAGCTCCTCCGTGCATGGCACCATATCCTCCGGCTCCTCTGCATCGGAATCAGGACCAAGGGCTGCCACCGTCCGGTCGAGAAAATCCATATCCAGGCCAGCCATACTGCTGTCTTAGCGGAGCCCGCAGATCTGACGGGCGACAGGAGGGCAAAGCACGCAACTGGCAGGCCTCTGAGATGCAGGCAACGGGCCTGCAGGAGAAGGCGACGGGACTGCAGATGACGGCGAGCAGAACAGGCAACGGGGCTACAGGCTATGGCTCCAGGGCGCAGGCGACTCCTCTCTGTCGCGCTCTCTCTCGCTCACGGGCACGAGCAGAGGCAACCAGGCGAAGATGCGTACCTGCGGACGCAGACGAGCAGAGGTCGACGGCGACTGACGCGGCTCAGGCAGACGACGGGGGCTCAGGCGACGGGGGCGCAGACGACGGGGGCTCAGGCAGACGACGGGGCCTGACGGGGGCGCAGACGACGGGGGCTTAGGCGACGGGGGCCCAGGCGACGGAGGAGACGGTAGCGCGCGTGTTAGATGATGGCGGCGACGGACCTGGCAGGCACTGAGAGAACGTGCCGACAGCAGGGGTTTCGTCCCGTTCCCGCCATGGCCGCTCTCTCTCTCTCTCTCTCTCTCTCTCTCTCTCTCTCTCTCTCTCTCTCTGGCCCCGTAGATTTGTAGGAGGGCAAGTGGCAATTAGTGTATGGCGTGTTGAGCTAAATTACCATTAGCTTTCATTAAACCCCCCCAAAACTCAAGTTAATTAATGAATTTTAACCATTCTTTAAACTAGGAGTAATTCGAGGGCTTCAATATCCCACATGTAAACCCTCATTTGGGAGGCCACAAACTTTCTATAAATAGACAGCTTGCCCTCTCATTCATCCTAATCTTGTTTTTGCAAGTTTTATGTGATCTATCTTTATTTTCCACACCCCGTTTGCCGACGACGTTTCAATTGAAGTTGCTCTACATTGCCTTCACCCATCTAGCACCTATTTCCAACCTCCCCTTTGTGATTCTCTCCCCCTAGAGTTGTTGCACGTTTCCAGCCTTCTCTTCATGATTCTCTCCCCCAGGAGCTATCACCAGCTATCGCCTACCCTCCAAGTGGTGGTGTTTCAATCTCAAGGCTTGCATTATCTGCGTTTGTTCCTCGCACTCATCCCCATTAGTTGGTGACCACACTTGTAAGTTGTATATATCATCTGGCTGCTGCATTTGACACCAAACTACCTCATTTACATCATTTCGATGTTTTTCTACTTGTGCCTTGCTCCTCAAGGCTGCATTTGCTGGTTCTTTCTCTCATTGCTACGTTTGCCTGAGATCTGGCATCTAGTGCTCCATTTGCTGCTGCCAAACATCTTTGGAGACTGCCTTGCTACCTTTTGGGATTCATCAAAGTTCGACACACTCTCCAACTCATTATCTTTGTCTCGGTCCTCCAAACAAAGACTTCAAGGTATAGGATTCATTCACTATATAATGTGTTTCTTGCATGATCATTGTATTATTCAGATTCATTCATTTTAGACTCTTCACTGTGTTAATTGCTTCTGAGTTACCTGAGCAAGCACCATGGTCTCAATTCTAGAGGATGAATTGAGTTCCTTGGACTCATGGATATTATTCTGCCCCTTCGGCCTCGAATTTATATGTCCGTACCACTTCAAAAGAGGTCAGCAACCAAATCAAGGGATTGAGTGGTCTCCCAGTAATGGAACCATGAAACCAGCCTTCCTTCTTGGAGAGGGTGGTAATTCCCTAATTAAATACTTAATTACAGCAATCAACAAATAAACATAAAGGGAAATGCACAATTTACCTTGATAATCTTGGACATTGGACACCCTATTGATCCCTACCAGAATCTACTTTGCTGTTCCAAAAGCCCCTTATTGTAATAACAATCAGCAAGCAATTCGGACCATTTGCCCCTTGACTTTTCACCTAAGACTTGCATAATTTGAAACACAAATTAGCCAAATGCTGCTCCAATTTACAAGGAATGGGTCGCATTTGAATTCCTCGACAATTACACAAATTTCAAGTGCTGAATTCAGTGTGCAATGCCTTCTCCTATTGGCATGAGTCCCGAGGTGGCTGTCAAACCCTAACTTCGTAGAAATTTAAGATTTACAACAAAAATCCTCCTGCTATTCACCAAATATGGCTGAGATCTACTCCAAATGGTTGAGAAAGGCTGAGATCTTTTGAGAAATTACTAGGGAATGTGAGAGAAAGCCAAGATGAGAGAGAAATCTAGTTTCCCTGAAATTTGCTAGCTGCCTGCTCCAGCCTGCATTTAATGATGTCACATATTTCTAAGCATCTCCAAAATGCTATCACCTAATCAACAATGTTGTTCCTAACCCATGGAAATGTCTCCCTGTTGTCCCTTGCTTACTGAGGCCCTTAGATGGCTATCATTTGCAGTAAATTGCTATACCCTAATCAGAAAATGGACCAACAGCTCCCTCTCTCTCTCTCGTCCAAGCTGTAAACTCACTCAATAGTTGAGATCCAACCCCCAAAAACGTTTTCTTAGTTTGCATGGGCAATTTTCCCAATTGGCAACTTTTTTAACCCATTTTTCAGCATCATCAACCATTTAATTAATTTTTAGAATTGAGTAATCCTAAAAGTTAATTCAGCTCTTCTAACTCTACCCAAAATTAAATGTACCCATCCATAATGAAATTGGCAAGGCCATTTGCAACGTGGAGTGGTACCCAACCTTTATTGACCCTTAGATTGACATGAATTAATTAATTAATTAATTAATGCTAGTCCCTAGTGTCACCACCAACACTTATTAGCCAAATAACTGTCCTAGGGTCAAAATTAACACCAACTGACTCCCAAAGCCCAACTGGCATAGCTTATTCAAACTTTTGCCTTTAACACCCACTGCATCCTCGAGGTCCTTGGCCTATTATCATGAAGGCCTATTATCATGAAATAACTGCCCTGTATATCACATGTGCTAAACAACTTTGCACATTTGATTAATGACTTAATTAAATTTTCAAATGTTATTGGTAAGATTAAAGTATCTTAAAATTTCACGTCCCCGTGACAATATCCCGTAATAATATAATAATCTACCTCATTGAAAAGAGGTGGAAATAAATGAAAAGGCATGTTAATGGCCTAGCTGCTCTCTTGCATTTTGCTTACAAGAGCCCCTTTCTGTTCATGGACCAAGAGCTAGCCTCAAATACAAATGCTTATCTCTCAAAGGCTTTGCAAGGTCCATTTCTCTAGGAGCTGATAAAGTATGGAGACCAAAGGCGCTTTCCTAGCATTGTTTGCTAGAAAAGTACATCTTTGGTCAAGCCACTATTCTGGTGGGTGTCGTTTGGTATCAATTACCCAATGTGCAAAAGTTGGTGTTCAAAATGTTGGCTCACGTAATTAAAATGTAAATCTTATCATTATGTTTCTAGTAAAGATTTCTACTTTTCTTATTAATTTTCACTTTTAACAAGTTGAAGTGGTTTTGTTGACTTGAATAGGATTGTTCATCTTGTGTGTGCGAGAGAAATTAGTTAAGGTTATTTTCTTATATACACCAAGATCCAAAACAAACTTAGTACCAAGCAATTAGAACGCTTTATCTATTGTCATTCTAACAGCTTCAATCCCACGTTTTCTTTTCTTTTGTTATCTACTAAACCGTAATATCAGATCAGACCAGCAAGCTGTAATAGTCTTCTATCAGTTAATTACTTGTGTCATACCTAGCCGTGCATGGCAACAGGAGCAGCATTTGCAGCAGATTTTAGACCTGCCCTCATCATGGTATCTTCCCCACTGCGACAAATGACCATCCCAATGCAATCACGGTGGTGTACACACAATTCAAGCAGGCATACTGCTGCATTATTCTTGCAGCAGCAAGTGACATCCTTTCCTCCCTGTTTTAATGCAACTTTCAACTGATTTTCTACATCGTCATTGCTGTCCAGCCCTCACAGCCCCCAAAACCTATCCAAAAGTCAATAGGTGGATAAATTTTGTAGCTAAACCACTGTTTTTTATTGTTCTAGAATCAGACATCATTTTCTCAGCTGATGTCATCAGTTTGCAGCCAGTTATGATCAGTCTGAAGCATTCGCTGCCCTTGAGAGCCCATCCAACATCATAGTCGACTGTGTTTTCCATTAGGAAACAGTTCTTGGCATCTAGCGATAACACCTCTACCTGCATTTGCAGTTCTCATCCTCCAGGTGATTGCTTAGCAGTGCCTATCAAGAAACAATAGGGTTTGTGGGAAGAAACACAATGTTAGAGAAAGAAACTCATGCAGATTGAAGAAGAAGAAGATGAATGAAGAATGGCGAACACTGAATCATGCCAAATGAATCATGATAATACAATGGAGTGGAGCTTGGAGGTAGCTGCATTATCCAGCAGCACCTAGGAGGGATCTGTACTGTGAAGGGAGTGAAATGCAATCCTTCACATAGAGGTGTCAATGACAAGGAAACAAGCTGCTCTATGGAGGAAGGAAAATTGGAGTCCTCTAGGTAATGGAATACCGAAGTATGCACCAAGAGATGAAGCATGACATTGGAGGGAGCAAAACACAATCCTTGGAGATCTTGGAGTGGATGCAGATGATAATGAGAAATCCTCCTGATAACCTTAGCTGCTGTAAACGCAGATCAGCAGTAAATCTGTCGTCCAAAACAGGCCGAAGGGAAGTGGAGACAGTAGGTCAACACCCATCTAAGGCCCAAAAAGGTGCCCTAGGAGGAGTGGAAGAGACATTCTCTAACCTGTAATCCAAGTCTTCCACCTAGAAGGAAGAACACTAGATAGGGTGTGTTGATGGTGCCTAAAACTCGACCTCGGCACAAAAGCCACTAGCTTCATGTCTAGTAAGAATGTGAAGGTATAGCCATCAAGTCATGGTTAAAACATCCAAGGGACTAATGTAGGTAGAAGATGTACAATTACCTCTACTCGATCCTCAAGACACAAGAGTTCAGGGTTAAGTATTCATTCACTGTTTGCTGCATGAGCATTGTATTATTCAAATTCATTCATTTCAAACTTTTCACTGTGTTAATTGCCTCTAAGTTACTCTAATCCTAATTGTGTCCTGTTCAGTTTGTGCTTTGTAATACAATTGTACTTGTCTTTGTCTATTAGGCTATATCTTTACGTGGTATAATAGCTTGGATCTCTCCAAAGAAACCTAGACCTCTAATTTGAAAGCCCTTCAGAAGAAGCAGGAACAATAGGAGGGCAAGATGACTTCAAGCACAACATCACCGATTCATTCTCCCAAGCCAAACCTATCAAGAAACAAGAGGAAGTGGGCCACATAGCTTGCTCCTCCAACATCCGACATGGCCGGACTACCATGGAGTCCAAGGACCATATGAGATTTCTAGAGCCGTCTATAACCTCATTCTCATGTATCTAGCTCAAGACAAATTGAAGGTCAATCTGAGTTTTTCCCTTTAGATTCAGTGCACCAATCTAATGATTTGCAAGAAGGATGGAAGCTCCACAAAGGACTAGCCATCCTGATGTGGAAAGTAGCATGAGTACAAAAGCTTCATCTCTTTACCACTTTCATCTCCATCTCTACCACTTTCATCTATGCCATTTACATCTCCAAGTTCATTGACTCCTATGTCACGTACGCAACACTAAACTTCTCCATCTTTTGAGACTACTTCCTCTTTTCAATAAGATAAAGGTGATTCTCATGAAGAAGGGACTATGCAATCGTGATATTGGTTCATAAGTCCATGAGAAGAAAGACTTTTATTCATGAAATCTAAGAAAGATGATGAGTACAAAAGATTCATTCAAATACCTAAAAGTTCTCTCCCTTCTTTTCCTTCAATTTTTTCTTCTCAAGTTCTTTTGGAAGTAGGTGAACCATCTTCATTTTCATTTATTGCATTTGATGGACAGAAGGAACCAATATCATTTCCAATAACTGCATCAACCAGTCCATTTAATCTCCCACCCATCCCACCCTCTACTTTTGCTACACCTTCCTTTCTATCTCTAATAAGTGTACCTCATATGTCATCACACACCACATGAAGAGGGTCCTTTCATATTCATTCACTACATAGTGTGTTTGCTGCATGAGCATTGTATTATTCAAATTCATTCATTTCAAACTCTTCCCTATGTTAATTGCCTCTAAGTTACCCTAACCTTAATTGTGTTCTGTTCAGTTTGTGCTTTGTCATATGATTGTATTTGTGTTTCTCTATTAGGCTTCATCTTTACATGGTATCAAAGCTAAGATCTCTCCAAAGAAACCTAGGCCTTTGATCTAAAAGCCCTTCCCAAGAACAATAGGAGGGCAAGATGACTTCAAACACAATATCACCGCTTCATTCTCCCAAGCCAAACCTATCAAGAAACGAGTAGAAGTGGGCCACACAGCTTACTCCTCCAACATCCAACATGGCCGGAGAGACATGGGACTACCATGGGTCTAAATATCATACGAGATTTCTAGAGCCTAGTCTGATCTTATTCTCATGTATCGGGCTCAACAACAAATTGAAAGTCAACTTGAGTTTTTCCCTTTAGATTTGGTGCACCAATCTAGTGATTTTGCAGGAAGGATGGAGGCTCCACAAAGAACGACACACTCTCTAGCTCATTGCCTCTGCCTCAATCCTTGAGACACAAGAGTTCAGGATACAATATTCATTCACTGCATAGTGTGTTTGCTACATGAGTATTATTCAAATTCATTCATTTCAAACTCTTCATTGTGTTCATTGTCTCTGAGTTACCCTAACCTTAACTCTATTCTATTCAATTTATCCTTTGTCGTATGATTGTATTTATGTTTCTACATTCAGGTATTTCTTTACAGGCTTAGGGTTTCACATTCAGGTTTACATTTGGATTTGAATTGGGGTTAGATTTTTGGAGTGGGCGGTTAGGATTTAAGACTGAAATTTAGATTTAGAGAGACAATTAATATTTTGGAGCCGGGGGGATAGTACTTAAGAGTTTTCAGAATAGTGGGAAATAATTACCATTTTCAAGATGGGAAAAAAATATATGTGCACATATGTGTGCTGTCACCTCCATCTTCTCCTTCCTCTTCACCTTCGTCTTCTTCTTCTTCTTCTTCTTCTTCTTCTTCTTCTTCATCATCATCATCATCTCCTCCTCCTCCTCCTCCTCCCTTTTACAATCTGTCTATGCTAGTATGTCTTCTCTATGCAAATCACAACCTTGTTACTCACTCACTGCTCATTGTTCATTCTATTTCTTCCTCAATCTTATAATGATCATAATATGATGTTCATGAGACATGAAGGCTTGAAGTTTTCTATAATTTTTTAAGTAAATGGCATTGTGCATTGATATATTTATTAAAGTATCTATGGTTTAAATGCTAAAATTGAAAACTCCTCTACCCATTTCCAAAAGTGGCCAAACTCTAAAACTCCATTTTTGGCCCTTTCTATTTCCCCTATTTCCGAAACTTAGTGGAACTATGGGCTCTTGTTGAGAAAAATCTATTTGGATATCCTTACAAACATCTTTCTCAAGAGGAACTTCATTGATTTTGGCCTAATTTCTTTTTTAGGCACATAACAAGGCAATTGACAAACACACGGGATGGAAGAGCTAGCTTTTGTATGCAGAAAATCCTATCTTCTTTGCGATTCTAAAAAGACCAAAATATCTAGAAGAAATTTTATTGTGCTTACTAGTGACATTGTATGAAAATATTTGGGTATCTTCTTTAGATAGACCCATTGTCCAATATTTAAAGTTCTTGGAGTTATCTTTTAATTCGCATAAGTGAAGACTCGACCACCAATGATCCTTACATTATCCCTTTGCCAATTCAGGCTAGCCTTATATAGAGATATCTTTGGACTTACATAATGGATGACTCAATCACAAGTGGTCCCCACATTATCCTTTAAAATCAGAGCTAATCTTATGTATCCTTTGTCAAGCACAAAGTAAGTCCTCAAAAGAATTTTAAATAAAAAATTTCGGCTTTTATCACCTTCTTTAGTAAATACTCCTACTTCCGAAAAAACGTCGCTTCCTGTCATTGTGTCGCGAATGCTGCCCCCGCCCCCCGCTTGTAGCATCGCACCACGTCCCCGCTTGGGCCGCCGCTGACCGCCTATGCCGGACTTGTCCCTCCGCCTACTTCACCTAAGCCTGACCCGCCGCCCCACCTACACCGCCAGCTGCCCTCACCTACGCCCAACTTGCCCCCGCCCTACGCCCGCCGCCTACTGCCCTGCCTACGCCTGACCTACCCTCGACCTCCCCCCGACCTACGCCCGCCTGCTGCCCCACCTGCCCCCGCCCCAGCCTGCCCCGCTTGTTGCTCATGCGCCTGTCCCGCTTGCCCCAGCTCCCCTTTCTTTACCCCTGGCCGCCCACCCCGCATGTCCCCTTACCAATCCCCTGCCTCTTATCCCCCCCCCCCCCCCCCCCCCCTGCTAGGCAAGGCTCTGCCATCCACCCCTGCCCTCACCCCCTCCCCCCCATGCGCTGCCCCACCTCCTTTGCCTTGAGGCCCGGTCCCTCGTCGGGCAAACACACCACCTGCATCGAAAACAGCAACTCCCCCCCCCCCCCCCCCTTGCTCGACATCGACCCCCCCCCTCCAATTGCTGCCTCCCTTTGCAGCAACTCCCCCCTCCGATAGCACAGCAACGTGATAGGTAGGTTCTCAACAGGGACATGAAATGGAAATCTTCGGTCAGACGCCGGCACTATCTGCGTGTGTCCCCCAGTCAAACACCTTGCACGTCGTCCTCTCTAAGGAACATCTCTTAGCCGCTCAGGCCACAAATTTGGAGCTTAAAGAAACATCAATATTTGGTTTGGTCAGGCAGTTGGGCACTCCCCTTCCAAGGGGCCCATCTTCAAGATTGGCTTCATTCCACGTTGCACATCGGCACAGCACAGATCGTGGAGGCAATCCTAATGGGTCAAGGGATCTTCATGGTACGACTCACCTCAGCAGACACAGCCCGTGAGCTACTGGTCAGTTCACCCTATGCTTTCACGAAGGGGGCCATCTACATGGTTCCCTGGTACAATGGTTTCACAATGGAGGCATTCGCGCTCCACAACAGGTTCCTTAGACATCCGGTCGCCCTACTCTTCCCTGGACTAGCGATAGACTATTGCCAGTTAGTGAAAGACTTTGGACGGCTCTTCGGCACTGTCCTTCCCGCCTCTTTTGCAAATGCAGTGACAGTCGCAGGAGTCCCAAAGGTACGGGTGGTAGTAAAGGAGACAAAGAATATACCACAGTTCCTAGGGATCGAGGCAGGAGGTCACTCTTTCAAGCAGATGCTATTGTGACTAGGCAGCCATGGCAATGCCTGCGTTGCCATGACTTTGGGCATCAAGTAGTAGAGTGCACGCGCTTCGGAGTGAAGGCGGCATCGCCGATAGGTCCATAGGTAGATGCAGATGGCTTTACACGGGTCTAGAGACGACAGAGAGGGAGACAACAGGGGGGGCCGCAATCAACCCCACCACAAGCCCACACCCCCCCCCCCCCCCCTCCCCATAGAGGCATCACAGGCCACCTCACCAATGTGCCCACACCCCCCACCCTCCCTCCCCCCCTGACCCTACCCCACAGTCCCCCCCTCTAGAGCTACCAGCCCCCCCCACACCCGCCTTGTGCACCCGACCACCCCCCCATCCCTCCATCCTTCCCCTCCCCATCATCACCCCCGCCGACCACCCCCCTGATGCCCACCCAATACAAGTGAACCCCCCTCGACCCATCCCCCCACAGGTGGGGAGGAGCCCCATACACCAACATCCTCCACTCACCAACAGTCGCGAGCACCCCTCCCCCCCCCACAGAGCCACCAGCTCATCCATCCATGCCACCCGTCACACTTTCCCAAGACAGACGCAAATGCTACCACAAGAGTTTTTTCGCAATGGGTTGTGGTCTTACCTGAAAGTTGCGGAACACAGAGAGTTCCCACTACTCCTGGAGGTGGGAATCTTTGCGGTACGCAAATCAAGGAGCAGCAAGGTCCATCTACTAGCACCACTCGATGGACCAAACTACGCCTTCTTCCTTCAAACTGGAAGTTGATTGTTCGGCAGGAGAGCTGCAGCTTACCCTTGCCGGACCGATCGACATCTTACTTCTACAAGAGCACAAGCTCACTCCTGCCCAGGCCCAACGGATAGAAAAGATACTCCCGGGCAGTTCACACAGCTACTGGGAGCACGCCATCCGTGCCTACGGCAAGAGTGGAGGCGTATGCACCTCTATTGGCCCGAGTCTCACTGCCTATGTACGAGACCACGGGACGATAGTAGCAAGGAGGGTTCTATGGATCAGATTGAATATTGGGGACTCATGCCTTGGAGTCTCTCAATGTCTATGCCTCTACTAAGGTTAGGGCACGCAGCAGGTTCTGGGTGGAGATTGTAGCAGGACTCCCAGAGGTGGACTCCTCGATTTGTCAGAGGAGACTTCAACAACCTGGAGGCCTTAGAGGACCAACAGGGTAGAGGCAGAAACTACCAGGGCATGGCTAGGGAGGAGCAAGAGGCATGGGAGGTCTTTCTATTGGCAATAGGAGCATGCGATGCTTGGAGAGACCCAGCTTTCCACAGAAGGGAGAGATCGCTGGACTTCTCTTGGGGATATAGGCGGCTAGGTGGAGTCCTACTGGAGCGGTTGGACAGGTTCTATGTGGGACAGTGGGGATGCTCTTGCGGAGGCCAGGTAGGGTAGTTGGCGGGCACCACTTTCTCCGATCACTACCCAATTCTCCTAACACTTGATCCCCCATCATCTGCCTTAGACACACGATTCTGTCGAATCCCTGACTCGACCTATAGGAGGAAGGAGGTGAAGAGACAGATTGAGTAAATTTGGACTAGGGAGTGGGGCAGGAGGGACCGGATCGCAGAGGAGGTGGCAGAAGTCCTAGCCAAGTCAAGCAATATCTGCCAGGAGGCAATCCTACAGGCCAAGCAGTAGAGCTAGGAGGAGGAGAGAGCACTCCGATGGGACCTAGTAGCCACGCAGAGATTACTACAGGAGGCACCAAGGGATTCCATCCTCCACACACAGGAGGTGCGCGCGAGAGCTACCATCCCCGGCCTAGAGGCCAAGCGCTCGGAGTTCTCATTCCGCAACCTTTTGGGTGCGGAAGGGAGACAAGATGTGCAGGGAGTTTTTCCACGTACACCAACCCCGTACCTCAAGAGAGCAAATACGCAGCCTTCGAGATCAGTATGGGAGGACTCGTTCTAGCCCAAACGAGGTGATGGAGATTGCCACCAACTACTATAGACGCTTTTTCCAGCAGGAGACATCCTCAGCTAGAGAACAGCGATGTAGATAGCAGGTGTGGGATTACACCTTGTCCCTCCTCACAAAGGAGATAGGATGCTCCCTCCTAGCCCCCTTCACAGAGAAGAAACTAGTGAAGGCTTTCCATACACATGACCGACAGAAATGCCCACGAGAGAATGGCCTCTCTAAGGCCTTTTTCACTACCTACTGGGAGGTGATGGACCCCTTACTGCTAGCCTTCCAAGAAATTTTCACTTCAGGACAAATGCCAGGGAGTCTTTCAGCAAGTCTTATCAGTCTTCTCCCAAAAGGGGGAGACCAATTAGAGCTATCCCAGTGGAGACCGATCACCTTACTGTCAATGGCTTGCAAGGCACTGGCAAAGATGATTGGTTGGCGACTCCACACTGTGCTTCCAGACATCATTCATGACACTCAGACAGGCTTTGTCTAGGATAGTAGCATCCTAGACAATGTCTTCACCTTCTTTGAGGCGACAGAGTGGGCTCAACACAGTGGTCAGGGACTGGTTGTACTTCTCGACTTTGAGAAAGCCTATGACAGGGTGGACTGGGACTTCTTAGAGGGCACCATGGTGAGGTTGGGCTTCCCCCAAGTATGGATCTGCGCGGTCTCCACACCTTACAGATCGGTGACCAGCGCAGTTCTCATAGGTGGCAGGCGAGGGGAGGAGTTTCGGCTAGAGAGATCGGTCTGACAGGGTTGTCCCCCTGGCCCCATACCTGTTCTTACTCTTTGCAGAGGCAATATCTCACTTCCTCAGGTCACGTGTGAGCGGGTTACGTGGCCTCCGACTACCAATGAGAGAGGAGACGGAGTTGTTAGACTCAGAGTATGCAGATGATACAACACTCTACATAGAGGACGATGAGTTGATACTGGAGAGAGTGAGACTGGCTCTTGAGGTATTCTATACTGTAGCGAGAGCCAAAATCAACTAGAGAAAGTCGGTTGGTTTCCTTACAAACCCGGACTCTAGCACGGAGTGGGGCGTCCACTTGAGATTTAGATGGGTGTGCAGAGGGCAGATCGTCCGTTACCTAGGGTTCCAGGTGGGACTTGACATCACTCCCGCCCAGCAATTTCTTCCAGTCCTTGACTCTATTCAGAGGAAGCTGATCTACAGGAGTATTGCTCCCCTTGCCCTAGCAGGTGTTAAGAATGGGGATCTAGAGCATGGCAAAAGTTATGGAGGATGGAAAATGAAGGCTAGATTCATGTTAACATAAACAATGTAGAGCAACTGTTACACAAGTGAATTAGGTTCCAAGATACATTAGCTTGGACTCATAAACAAAACCTTGCGTAGGACACTGACAATGACAAAGATACTAAGTGAAAGTACCAAGCATCATGATATTGTATTCACCATTGTGAAAGTCATAGTCAAGTACAATGCTTTATAGAAGTTGAGTTATTCCACTCTCCTCACTGTGCATATGGGATTCAGGACAGCTCTTCCTGGAGCATACATCATTTGTCATTTCTCAACACCCCCCCTCAAATGATGAGTCCCTACACTTGCTGGCTTTTGCCCCCCCTACATGATAACATGGCCCGGGAGACTAGCTCATAGGTAGTCTAGTCAAGTTAAAGCTTGAGACTTTATATCTATGGCAAGGGTTTTTACAAATCAAATCCACTAAGAAAAACATAGGAATCCACTATGGGAACAAATTCCTTAGAACAATCTGTCAGAGTTGTTGATGGTAGCGAAAGCATATTCTTCTTCTTCATTCATGAATTGACTTTGATGGTGGTCATTCTGCATTTATTGTGCTCTTTTCTTGTGAAAGCATTCACTGGCAATAAGGCCAGTCTTACCAAAATAATGGCATGCCCTCCGACTTTTGTTGTCGGTGTTGAATCCTCGACCTCTTCCTTTGGGTCCAATAGCTCCTTTGGTATATAGGAGATTTTCCCTTGAGCTGGTCTCTTTTACATCTTTGCTTTTAAATTTGCTTTCTCCATCAAGCAGTGAATGCTCAATGTCTTTGAGTGAGAGACTAGGAACATTACTTAGGGTGGACAAGATTCTCATATGGATCCTTGTTTACACTTGCAAGCAGTACGGCTATTGCTTCATCTTCATCAATATTCTTCTTAAGAGTTACAAGATGGATTTTTAGGCTCTTGAACTTGTTAATGTGTGTGGTCATGGAAGCACTAACTTTGATATCTAGTTTATTAAACTGCATGAGTAATTTTATCTTTGAATTCTTTGCTTGGGTACCAAACATCCTGTCAAGTTCCTCCCAGGCAGTTCTAGCATCTCTAATGCCAAAGATATGATGTAGCACATCATCACTTAGTCCCCAAGCAATGATGCCTAGTGCCTTGTTATTCATCTTCTTCCATTCTTTGGTTTTGAGTTGGTCTTCTTCAATGAACCCGTCTCCATCATCTTCCTTCTTGCTATTTGCATCATCTTCAAACAGGTCCCACAAGTCCTTTCGCATAAGGTGATACATGGTCTTCTTCTTCCAGGCATGAAAACCTTCACTATTGAATTTAGCTATTTGCTCAAGCTCTACCATGTTGGTAAGCTTCAATTAACCATCAAAAAGGTTGTATTGTAATGTGTCAAAAGACACAAGAAGATCTGTGTCAAATTGATACTAGTTGAGTATTAATGGATACTAGTCGGTACTTAATTTGCTTTCTCTCACGAACTTTGTGGATAACTTTTGAGCTTCCTCTGGCACTTCCAGAACTGTAATGAACTTTAGAGAGTGTAAAATCATTGTTGATAGCTTCAATGACAAGAAACACTGAAAATTGTCAAACTTTAAAGCTTTGGCTATGGCCGCCCATAGAGATGATAGTTAGGGTTTCATAGATTATGACAGATTGAGAATTTTGGGAAGCCCTTTCAGCCTGAGATTGCCCACTTGGTGGGCTTCAAATGCCCCACAAAGATCTGGAGAATTGCGTGTCGTGCTGAGTGCTGGATCAAATCGATTCTGCTTGCAAATTTTGCGCCAGTTTCACGTTTTCTTGTAATGTTGGGTCCTGCAAAGGTTACAACGTCACCCTCTGACATGACGAGGAGAAGCGCCTTAAGTCAAAGAAAAACTCTCTTGAAGAGAGCAAGGGCTGAGATGCCTTAGTTTGCTCACACTACTTCCTCCAAGGTCCGTAGGTATGACAATCTGCAGACACAATCAGAACAGCAAGTAGTAGTTTGTGCAATGCTAGAGCTATAGTTGCCCAATGTCAATGATTGATGTGCCAGGGAGGAGCTCTGGAAGCAGATAATCACTTCTCCAGAGGGAAGTTCAGAGAGATTTGGCTTGTGGAGAGAGATATGAGAGCTTCAAGCTAGCAAGGTGCTACTGACTATGGCTGCCATGGAAGCTTCATTGAAGGTAGAGATGCAAATGAGGTTGGAAATGGGGTCCAGCACTCAAACTGAGCTGAGAAGAGATGGAGAGAAGCTAAGACATGCCCAATTGGGCTTTGACACCATGTTAAGAATGCGGATCTAGAGCATGGCAGGAGTTATGGAGGATGGAAGATGAAGGCTAGATTCATGTTAACATAAACAATGTAGAGAAACTATTACACAAGTGAATTAGGTTCCAAGATAGATTAGCTTCGACTCATAAACACAATCTTGTGTAGGACATTGACAATGACAAAGATATTAAGTGAAAGTACCAAGCATCATGATATTGTATTCACCATTGTGAAAGTCATAGTCAAGTATAATGCTTTATAGAAGTTGAGTTGTTTCACTCTCCTCAATGTGCATATAGAATTCAGGACAACTCTTCCTGGAGCATACATCATTTGTCATTTCTCAACAGCAGGTCGAGCCCTGGTGGTTAACCAAGTCCTCCTAGCAACGGCTTGGTACATCGCCTCGTGTTGGTGTTTCTCCTCGTCCTGTGTAGTTCAGCTTCGTCGTCTAGTGAGAAACTTCCTTTGGGCCAGGTCAAACGATTCCAGGGATTCTCAGGCCAAGGTGGCATGGGCGACCATCATCCGGCATCGGTCAGAGGGAGGGCTTCGGATCATAGACCTACAGTATCAAAGTATGGCCCTCTTGGGCAAGTTAGTAGTCCACGGCCTCACACCAAGAGGGCAGACCTGGAAGGTCCTATTGCAGGAGGGTCTCTAGGATTGTAGACCGAGGCTTGGCGGTGGTTGGAGGCCGTCCATGAGATGGATCTTCATGATGGCCCAGATCTCCTCGCCCCCCCCCCCCCCCCCGATCCGCCTTCCTATGCAGCGTGCTTCGTGTGTGGCGAGGCGCCCCCACATCCAGTGGGCGTGGTTGGAAGACCGGCCTAGTCCGTACCATCAAGACATGGAGGGAGGTGTACAGGATGGTGAACGAGGAGGTGCTAAAGCAAGCATCAGGCTGCCAGAGAGGAGTTGAGTTGAGGAGAAGGGAGATTGATGCAGCAACACCTCAGGAGTAGCTTGCCCCTCCGATACAAGAGCCTGTAGAGGTCGGGGAGGTACGGGCCGCTAGGTTTTCACCAACAGGTATCTCTCTACAGGTGGTAGGTAGAGTGGGCGGTGCACCACATGGGATGTTCTTCACTGTGCAGGAGGGGGGGCGTCTGGCCCTTCACAGAGGGCAGCAAGATGAGGGGATAGTTGTCCTCTCATCATGGAGGAGGATTCGGGTGGTTGGCCTTTAGGGGAAGACATGGCGGCTCAATCTCTATGTCTTCTAGGAGGAGCTCAGGGAGTGGCACCTCTGGATTTGGAAGGACAGGACACTTGATAAGTTAGAGTGGGATCTGGGAGAGTGGCTATGGCTAGCCACTGCGGTCGCAAAGAAGTCACCGAGGATCCTGGTGTACACAACCAGGATTGGCAGACACGTACTGATACAAGAGAACATGGATTGGGCGTCATTGCATAGCAGGTACTGGGCGGAGCACAGCATCACGGAGGCTTTTTGACGGACCTTCTCGTGCCGCCTATGGGATAGCTGGAGGGCGAGGAGGGTATCGTATTTCTTATGGCTGGTAGCATATGGAGGCCTCGTGGTGGGAAGTTGGTTAGCCTAGATGCAGGAGGGTGGTTACAAACGTTGCACACAGCAGCCTCTAGAAACTCGTGTGGAGAGGAGCATGCCGCATCCTCCGCCGTATAGCACCCAGCCTTGGATGTATCTCATGGGGAGCTTTCTACTAGTAGGCAGTCAGCCAGGGCCATCACCTTTTATATGAGGCTGGGATGCAGGACACAATATTCATTATTGGGGCAGGGTCATGCATAGTGGTCGGTTTGGAGGCTCTATCCATCCACCAGCTACTCGAGCCCACAGCAAACCACTCTGAGGTATGGGAGATCATAGGGAGTCTTACTGGATGGCATATCTAAAAGGCGCGGTGTCAAGAGGTTTTTGGCGGAGAGAGACTTTCAGTACAGGCGACTTTAGCAGAGCTTTGGACCTCCATCATCCACTCCCTCCACGGCCGATAGGACCAGGTGCAAGGCGAGCCTCGAACTCGTCAAGAGCTCCATTTTCATTTCATGCACACTTGGGGTGGCCAGGACCTATTTTTCATGATGCAGGCAAACAGCCCCAGATGGCAATACACCCCCTCTCCATGGCTTCTTGCCCCCATCCCCCCTAGACCGCCCTAAGAGGCTTGTACACTTGATATATCTGTGACTTTGCATCAACTCCAGCTACTCTGTTGAGCATGAGCGCTTTCCTTGTATTCAGGTTTTTCTAAAGTAATATAATTAGCGACACTTTATTAGCAAAAAAAATTACCTTCTTTATGGTTTTTGCAGATAACGTATACGCATGATACCATGCTTATTCATCTTTCCAAATTTTTGGGGTGCACTATTGCCTTGCATGGAAACCAGTGAAACCATCCTTTGTGTTAATAAGCTATCAGCCAAACTTCGAAGGTTTGAGATAAGTTAAAAATAAAAGACCAAACTCACCTTGGTAGATACATTGCCACCAAAAGAGTCAATCAAAAACATCCTCTTATATTTGAACTTCAAGAAGCTTGTACACAAATGCCTAATGTCTATACTTGGCCTCTACTTGATCTAATGTGCACAGTAGTGCAACACAAATGCATGCACACAAAGAAGATAACATTTGTTGGCATGAAAGGATTTTCATAGTATACCTTGCTATTCATAAAAACTATCTTAAACATCCTCTTATGTTTGAACTTCAAGAAGCTTGTACACTAATGCCTAATGTCTATACTTGGTCTCTACTCGATTTAATGTGCACATGTGCAACATAAACGCATGCACACAAAGAAGATAACATTTGGTGGCATGAAAGGAATTGCATAGTATACCTTGCTATTCATAAAAACTATCTTAAGTATATTATTCACTCGTTTCAACTAGCATTTCACTTGGAACTTGTCCATAGATGAAATGTTTCAAGGGTGGACATTTTAAGTTTACCCCAATGTGCTCTAGCTTGCACGCCCCTATGACGTGGACACAACACATCACTCTGCTTTTTAAATTCTTGCACATAGTTAAGCCTAATTAATGAAATGAGAGTCAGAGGGGAGGTGCTACTCATGTTTTCAAGCTGCACGTAGTTTCGTACACAATCTTGCATGCAGCCCTACACACAAGCTCTCTCAGCATTGCTCACATAGTAGCCACGAGTTTCAGAAACAGAAAGGTAGGAAATGGGTTTCAAACAAGTTTCCTACAATATTATTTTTTAGGAAACGTTTGATAAACACTTCTTACCTACATAGTGAAAAAATGCCTTATAAGATTCATATACATGAATTACTCAAAGGAATACTCCTACTATCCATTAGCTACATGATCAATGATCAAATTGTACACTATGAGCATACGAACAATGTCAAATCTTCAAGAAAACAAGCGTTATTGACCATTTCTAAATCATATTTTAGTTTACAATTATTAACATAATTATCAATGATTGTTTGCATAATATTTAAAAGGAAACATTAAATACAATTTAAAAGTGAGGACAAAAGTAGCAAACATAAATAGAATCTTAGAAGTAACAAAGTGTCAAACAAGTCCCAAGTCTCATGAACCTTGTCAAATATACAATACATAAATCAATTATGGAAACTACTAAAATTCAATCCTAAGCCCCAAAGAATGTTAGATGAGTCATGACTCATGCTAAATGTCCTCCTCATTGTCCTCAATCTCCTCATCCTCCTCCTCATCACTCTTGTTGTTAGAGTTGGAGCTCTCAAGTAGATCCTCATCCATAGCTATAGTGGTGCTTGTGCTTGCCGCATTTCAAGCATGAGCTGTTGTGTCTTGCAGCCCAAAGATGCATCATAAGCTCCTCATAAGTTCATAGAGTGCAAACTCTCATGGACTGACTAGAAGGATTGTAATTCATGAATCCCAAGGTTTTATATAGAAGACATGATTGCAAGGGGAAAAACACCACTCTCAAGCGTTTTCACAAGGGAAAATGGTGCTTTCATGATAGGGCACACTTTTTTGGACCAAAACGTCATTTTCCAACCATTGATCTTTTCTTAAATGTATAAGAAACGCCTCAAAAAATGCAAGAAACTTTTCTTAATTTTTGTGTACATTTTCTACCTTAGGAAACACATTTCCATGCAACTATGCCTGCTCATGATCTCCTCAGCCCCGCCCACTGTTTTCTGCAAATCTTTAAAAAAACACACAAAAACCCTAATTTCAAAATTTGGGGGCTTTTGAAAATTTCGCAATTCCTCATCTATCTTGCTCGTCTCATCCTCAAAACCAAAGAAATGTTTTATTTCTCACACTTGGTACCCAAGAATTTAGGGGTTTTGGACCAACTTTCCCCATTTCTAAAATTTCTTCGAGAAAATTTGGAGCTTTTGCCCCATTCGAGCTCCTGTGCATGAATTTCCACCAAAATTGTTAAGATTGCACAATTTCTTCGACATTGGTGCAAGAAATTTGGGGTTATTCTAATTTTTGGGTCCAATGTAAATCCCAAGGTAAAGTCCAGTTGATGCTAGTTGTTGTTTGCATGCATCCTAAGGCAACATTACACCAAATTCTAAGGTTGTAAATATAAAATTCATTCTATTTCTTGAAATTATGTCAAGAAATTCAAGGCTTTTGTGATTCCCGCATCTAACATGCATCACAAGGTGCCCTAGAGTTGCTAGTTGTTATCCATGCACATCCCAAGGCAACATTCCATCAGATTTTCAGGTCGTAAGTATTAATCTCTAAATTTTCTCAGAATTTCTTCACCAAGGTTTGAGGCTTTTGCACGGCACACATCCCAAAGCAATGGACAAGTGCTAGAACCACATTATTTTGCTGGCACTGAATTGCTGTAAATTGCAGTTTGGGTGCTGTTTACACAGTTTGGGCACATTCTTCAAGAAGAGAGACAAAGTGCTTTAGTATCCCATGTCGAGATCTTTGTACTCAACCGAGTACATTTCACACTTTGGTTAGTGTTTGGCTGCTCAATTTATGCATAAATTGCAGCAATGTCAAATCACAAAACCCAAGATCATAGGAGCATTTTGGGATTCCTCACTCAAGAGGACAAGCTAGATGGCACCACCTATCCTTTATGGAGTTTTATGGTGTGCAATCTTATTGTTGCAAAGGATCTCTAGGATTATGTTACATGTGATTTACTGAGACCAAGTGAGCTTGCTTCTCAGACACCTAAGCATGGTACTAGAGGACAACTAGCTGCTCCTATTGTTGCTTTGTTGCTACCCTTACTCCTATAGCAAATCAGAACAGATGAGACTCCAGAGATCCACACGCTTTGTCATTGATTGCCTTGTTAGTTAACAGAGCCATCATACCTCACATACGGTTATACAAGACCCCTAAAGCAACGTGGTATATTTTGGAGCACATGTTTGTAGCTCATAACGAGGCCACTCTCGTATTTATGGAGAGAACTAGCTAATGCACATATGGATGAGGGTGACACCATGATTGATCACTTCGTACACTTGCAAGATATCCGTGAGTAGCTATTGAACATTGATGAGGTTATTTTGGATGCAAAAATGGTAAATGTCACCTTTGAACTCACTCCCTGAGTTTTATCTTGGTTTCCACCACTTGCTAAATTTATCTCTTTTTTTTTCTTTTTCTTTTTTGGCAAGGGGTCAAGGGGAGGGGGAGGTATAAGGGCTTTGTAGCTATACCATACCGTTATCACCGGAAACACCTATATAGGGAGTAGTAGTCACTCAAAGTCCTGCCTTGTTTCCACTCTACGTGTGATTCCCTATACCCAGTGGTGAACCCTCTTATGTGCAGCATCATGAGGGTGTAGTCCTGGGATGTGTCTATGTTGTCCCGCTTTTTGGATTGAATAATACAAGAGTATACCTTGAGCTCACATATCATATTACCTTTCTGTGCCGTGTTGAGTGCGTAACGAGTGCAGGTGCATCACACTTGGTATCAAAGCAACTCTTGCTTGGAGTGAAAAAGTGCTCATGAAAGCAAGAGAGAACATCCAGTGACCCGACGAGAACGAAGTCGTAACGACCCACGTCGTGGCGTCCCGTGTCGCGACGCCCTGCGTCATGATGCCCCGCATCGCATCGACCCCCGTCGCAACGCCCCCATCGCGTTGGCCCCGGCCTGACGTCCTGACCCCAACACAATCCACCGTCTGAAGACGTGACCTGGCTTCCCTGTGGCAGGACCACTACCACCACAGGCGAGACGCAGCTTCCCCGCGCCGACATCACCACCGACCAAATCGCAGCTTCCCCGCACCGACAACACCACAACCACATGGAGGACAAAAGGAAAAATGTCACCCTCTCAACAATGGAGAGGAAGAAGAGTAGAGGGCAATAATGGAGAGTAGCCCAAGAGGAGAAGGTAGCCAGATTGGAAAGGCAGTTGGAGGGAATGTTAGGCATGCTGGAGTCAATATAGAGGAACAAGCAGATGAAGGAAGAGGAAGAGGAAAAAAAGAGGAAACTAGAAGTAGAGTAGGGCTATAGAGAATGGGTGTTACAACAACAAGAAGAGGAGAAAAGACACAAAATGCAAGAGGAGATGGATAGAATGGCTAGAGAGGAGACATCTAGGAGGGCGCAAGATACAAGGAAAGAGAAGGAGAAGGTAGTAGAAACAAGAAACAAGAAGAAGGACAAGAAGAAGGACAAGAAGCACAACCGAAGGGAAGAGGAAGATCATGAAAGCTCAGAAGATGACTATGGAAAATTCAAGATGCCCCAACCAGCCAAGTACAAAGGAGAGAGAGACGGGCTGGTACTAAGAAAGTGGATCGCAGAGGTGGACAGATATTTGAAGTATTCCCGAATAACCGAAGACACGAAGGCGAAAGTAACAACCATTTACTTGGAGAAGGACGCTGCCAGTTGGTACCTGCTAGAGCAAGAGCAAGGCCACACCATCTTTTCATGGGAAGAACTCCAGAAAGAACTGAAAGACTACTTCATTCCAAAGATGGAGAAATTCAAAGTGAGAGACGAATGGAGGAACCTCAAACAAACACAAGGAAAGATGAAAGAATACGTAAGCAAATATAGGCAGATTATGCTGCAGCTACCAAACATGGATACGGACACCAAATTGCATGGATTTTTGTTTGGGATGCAAGAATGGGCTAGAAGAGATGTGGAGAGACAGGAGCCAATAAGCTTAGCAAAAGCCATGAGAATGGCCAAAAGACTAGTGGACCTAGAAGCAAGAGAACGGCCCAGGGGAGCCAAAACAGGTTCAACACCAACCTCAACAACAACTCATGGAACCAGAGGCCCAATGCCCCTAGAGGGCCATTCACGGACACGAGGAGCCAAACCCCCAACACCACAGCGGCCGTGTCGCAATCCGCATTGGTACCAAGAGGAGCAGCCGGAAGATGGGGAAACAACCATTACAGGCCAATTCCCAGTGCATCATATGGACCCGCAGGATCAAATACAACATGGTGGAGACCCCCAAGCCCTTCCATCGAGATCAAATGCTTCAGATGCAAGGGTCCATAGTACCAAAACAGATACCCTGTAGAAGATACAACCTCATCAAGCGGGTCGAGGGTAAATGCCACTAGCGCATATGGAGGAGAACCACAACCCCCACGTATCCAAGAAATCCCAAGCGGAAGTGATGAAAGCATGGACCACCCAAGGGTGGGGACAGTCAGCGCTCGACCCCAATGCATGGCGGCCAGGGTAGCAATAGTCCACCACCTATACATCAAAGGCAAAGTGAGCGAAGGAAATCAAGCCATCATGGTGGACACAGGAGCCACGCATAACTTCATTACACCAGAGTGCACAGCAAAACATGGATTGAAACTATCTAAGGCCCTAGAAGGATTAACAGTAACATTCGCACAAGGAGAAGCCAAGGAAGTGAAACAAGTCTTTGCAGTATAAGTAGAAGCTGGAAAATGAAAAGCAAAATTCAACTTCTTAGTAATCCCCATGGATGATTTTGAAGTGATCCTAGGCTTGAAATTCTATGACAAATATGTCATTGCGATGTTTGGGAAAGGAGTTAATGAGACAATGCTAGATATGCAAGGAGAAGGCGTCAGAGTACCCTACGAAGAATGCAATTACCTGGCAGGACCCCAATCAAAGTGCAAATGAAGGAGAATAAGCCAAGAGTTTCATGCCAAATAGTGAAGCCAAATGCAACCCAACCAAGAGGCCCAACCCAAGCAACACCGGTCCAAGGGACCGTTATTAGGCCACGCATCATGACGTGTAGTGCCAAGCAAGTAGAGAAATCAATCAAGCAAGGAGATATGGTCTACTTATGTATGATCCGACCAATTGGGCAAGAAGATGGCAAAAAGCCCAAGCACCAAAGCAACAACACAGAAGTGGCTAAGATACTTGAAAAGTTCAAAGATGTAATGCTAGCGGAGCTACCCAAGGGTCTACCACCCAGACGGGATGTGGATCATAAGATTGAATTGATTCCAGGATCCGCCCCACCGGCCCGAGCACCCTACCGCATGAACCACACCGAACTCATGGAATTGAAGAAGCAGCTACATGAATTAGAGGAACAAGGTTTCATCCGCCCCAGCAAATCCCCCTTTGGTGCCCGAGTGTTATTTGTCAAGAAGAAGGATGGGAGACTTAGACTCTGTGTAGATTATAGGGCTCTTAACAAAATCACCATCAAAAACAAATACCCAATGCCCCTAGTGGAGGACCTCTTAGATAGATTACACGGAGCCAATTACTTTAGCCGCATAGACCTTAGATAAGGTTACCATCAAATCCGCATAGCAGAAGAGGATATCCCTAAAACAGTCGTTCGCACCTGCTATGGTAGTTTTGAGTGGTTAGTATTAGGATTCGGGCCTAAGTAATGGGCCAGGTATATTTTGCGGCCTCATGGATGGAGTCTTTAGGCCGGACTCCCGAGGTAGATGTCTTTGTCATTATCTACATTGATGATCTCCTAGTCTATAGCAAAACCTTAGAGGAACACAAGCAACATTTACGCCGGGTTTTTTAGAAACTGCGGCAACATCAGTTATATGTCAAAGTTATATGTCAAACCTGAAAAATGTGAGTTTGCAGTGAAAGAGTTGGAATTCTTAGGCTTTATTGTAGGAGCAGTTGGTATCAAAGTGAATCCTAAGAAAGTGGAAGCTGTCCAAAGATGGCCTGTATTGAAAACTGTAAGAGAAGTGCGGGAGTTCCTCGGCTTCACAGTATTTTGCCGAAGGTTCATCAAGGATTACAACCTCATCACAGCCCCCCTCTCCCACCTCACCAAAGAAGATCACTCTTTTACATGGGGAAACGCGCAATAGGAAGCTTTTGAGCAGATGAAGAAATGCATGAGTCAAACTCCCGTCTTGAAGGTGCCGAATTTTACCAAACCCTTTGAGATATCTACAAATGCATCCGATTATGGCATAGGAGATGTACTGGTGCAAGAAGGCCACCCCATAGCTTATGAGTCCAAGAAATTTACAGATGCTGAAACAAGGTGGAGTACACATGAGAAAGAAATGTTGGCAGTCATCCACTACCTCAGGAAATGGAAGCACTATGTTCAAGACAAGCACACAAAAGTCTTCACCGACAATATCTCCCTCAAATACTTCCAATCACAACCCAAGTTATCGGCAAAGCAAGCCCGCTGGCTAGACTTCCTAGCAAAATTCGACCTAGAGATTAAACACAAACCCGGCTCCACCAACAAAATAGCAAATGCCTTGAGCCAGAAAGCTAACCTGAAAGCTGTCAGTGTGGTCAACAGCAATTTCATGGAGTTAGTAAAGGAGGCCTTAGAACAGGACCAAGAGATGCATAAAATAATCCAAGATGTGAAAGCAAAGAAGACCCCGCATGGAATGTATACCCTTGAGGAGGGTATCCTATTTGTAGGCAAGAGATTGTATATCCCCAACAATTTGGAGTTGAAGAAACTCATTCTCCATGAGATACATGATGGCAAACTTGGACGACACAAAGGGCAAAGCAAAACCTTGGAGGCCCTTAGGAAGCAGTTCTTTTGGCCCAATGTGAAGGAAGAAGTCATCGACTACATCAAAACCTGTTCCACTTGCCAACTGATCAAAGCACCACGCTCAAAGCTAGCAAGATTACTACAATCATTACCCGTACCCAACCGCCCGTGGGATGTCATCAGCATGGACTTCATTGTGGAACTGCCTGAGTCCCATGGGTACACAATCATCTTTGTAGTGGTGGACTATTTCTCCAAGCAAGCCCACTTCATCCCGGCCAAACCACCACTGAATGCTAAGGAGGTAGCACGCCTCTTCTTCACACATGTATTCAAACTCCATGGCATACCATTGGCGATAGTATTAGATAGAGATAGAAGATTCATGAGCGATATGTGGAAGGAACTCTCAAGTCCCTAGAAACACAGTTGAGATTCTCCTCATCCTTCCACCCTGAAACAGATGGACAAACAGAACGAGTCAACCAAGGCATTGAAGACTATCTTCGAAGCTATGCCCGAGTGGATCAGAAAGATTGGGCCTTGTACCTTGATGTCTTGGAATTCCACTACAACAACTCCATCCACTCGGCAACGGGGTACACGCCCTTTGAATTAGCCACAAGCAAAGAAGTCATTACCCCACTAGCCTTAGCATTCGGAGCGGCCAAAGCGGAAGATCAAGATGCAGAGGAGTTCCTGAAGAAATGGAGAGATCGAAATGCAGTGGCCAAGCAGAGCCTAAAACAAACCAAAATCACTATGATTGAGCAAGCCAACAAAAAGAGGAAGGCTGTACTATTCACCAAAGGAGATATGGTCCTAGTCAACTCTAAGAATATGTCACTTTCCAAGAACATGACTCCCAAATTCAACCACCGCTACTATGGACCCTATCGAATCACTCAAGTGTTGAATGAAGTTACCTACAAACTCAACCTGCCAAACAGTGTGTGTGTTCATAATGCTTTTCATGCTCATCTTCTGCGCAGGTTCTATCTCGACAACCAATGGGGACGGCACGTACCAATGCTCCATTCCAACGGTCCCTTCGAAGTAGAAGCATTCCTCCGACTCCAGGAATAAAGAGTATTCCCCGAATACCTCACCAAGTGGCGCGGGCATCCACTCAAGGAAGCCACTTGGATCTCAGAAGCGGAGGCTTGTGAACGTGGCAAAGACGCCTTCACCCTTTGGCTCAAGGAGAACCCCACTACTCCTTCCAATGACCCTTGAGCCTCTCCAACAAACAAGCGGTTCTCAATCATAGACCCAAATATGCCTCCACTCCTCAAAATGTAATTGAGTCGAGGGCGGATCCGCATGGTAATCCCAACATCAATAAATCCAACAAAGCCCTCAAGCAAGTCTAGATGGGCAGACACTGACCAGCTTGCTACAAAAGGCTATGTTAAGACCCCCAAGTCCTAGGGTAGCAGACACTGACCAATCTAATAGTATAGACTATGTTAAGGCCCCGCGGTCACATAGACCGGCAGACACTGACCAGCTTGATAGAAAAAGCTACGTTAAGATCCCGGATGAGTCAAATAAAGCGCTACCCTTAGATTGCTGAGAACAGCAATCCAGTAAGCGGAGGTGAGTGTAAGGGCTTTGTAGCTATACCATGCCATTATCACCAAAAACACCTATATAGAGAGTAGTAGTGACTCAAAGCCCTGTCTTGTTTCCACTCTACGTGTGATTCCCTATACCCAGTGGTGAATCCTCTTATGTGCGGTGTCACGAGGGTGTAGTCCTGGGATGTGTCTATGTTGTCCCGCTTTTTGGATTGAATAATACAAGAGTATACCTTGAGCTCACATATCATGTTACCTTTCTCTGCTGTGTTGAGTGCGTAACGAGTGTAGGTGCATCACAGGGAGAGGCAGAGGAAGGGGGGTTGTGTTTGGAAGGCCTCTTGTTACAAGAGAAACAAACTCAACAGAATGTTGCTATGAGGTCAGGGGATGTTGCCATGCTCTCTAAATATAAGGGCAAAGGCAACCCAAAGCACTTTGTAAACAATCAGCAAAAGGTTGATTCTAGACGACAATCAAACAACGCTACCCAAGAGACAGAGAAGGCAAAAAAGGGGAAAATGCCACTACTGCAAAAAACTAGGATATTACATTGATGAATACAAAAAGAGAATAGCCAAGGAGAAGAAAAAGGACTCCAGTTTGGTTGTCAAGGAGACATCCACCACTCTGTCTTCGAATGGGGATGCTACATCTAACTTTGTAGAGGAAGAGTACGCATTCTTGGCATGCAGTTATGACACATGCATGGCTAATAATGCATTTAATGTTGTTGAAACGCAACATACTTGGTATTTTGACAGTGGGCACATCACTTCACAAAAGTGTTTATTCATATCTTTGCATTCATCTCCTACAAGGAGTGTTACATGTGCAAATAACAATAGCTATGATGTATGTGGCATTGGTTTAATATTGATGTCTCATACATTTGGGATATTTTTGCTTGAACATGGCATTACACATCAAGCCACTGTGAGGATAACATGTCAACAAAATGGAGTGGCTGAAAAAAAGAATCGCACGCTCATGGAGATGACCAAATGCATGCTTAAGAGTAAAGTATTGACACATAAGTATTGGTTAGAGGGACTTTAGTGCACAAATCATGTTTTGAATCATACACCTACAAACGCACTAAAGACTATCACACCGTTTGAGGCTTGGCATGGCAAGAAACCGAAGGTTGATTACTTTCGTGTGTTTGGATACATAGCTTATGCCCATGTACCAAAGGAGGTTTGTGCCAAGCTCAATGACAAGGCCATAAGATGCATTATTATTGGCTGTAGTTTGGAAAGTAAAGGCTATCGTTTACACGATCCACGCACGAAGAAAGTGTTTGTCAATAGAGATGTGATCTTTGCCAAAAATGTAGCCTTTTCACATGATCGGTTCGAAATGCCAGCCATCTATAACTTGGGAGATATATTAGAAGGCCTCCTACCACTTTTTGGGGTTCGAGTATGCTGAAAGTGGCTGGACAGATTTATTACAGCAAGTTGTTGCTGCACCACATGCTCCAAAACAGCAAGGGTTTGATGATGCTTTACCTCCAATAGTGGAACATTTCAACCATTGTGGATTGTGCCTTCCTTAGACTCCGTATATACACACAAGGCTTCTCCAGTTCCGAATATTTTGAACACAGAATTTCAGAACCAGTCTCTCTATTACATCCAGTTTTTTCCTTTTTTGCCAATTAACAGAGAATCTTTCCTTCACCATCAAAAAGAGATTTCCACTAAAGGAAAAACAGCACCAAAGGCCCTTAATATTTAAGGACCTAGATATTTAATTTGTCAAACAAGCAACCCTGAAATAGAAACACATAACAAAAGAAGAAGCCAGTTTCATAGATCATTTTGAATGAAAATTATAAAATGGCTGCAATAGAGAGTCCAATGTACCAGGCGTTTGCTGAGGATTACTTCACCGTTATCAGACAATAAACCCTGCATGAAGATGAATCTTTTTGGTTTCCAAACAATGGTTGTCCAAAACAAACTCCTGGTAGAGCATTTTATTCTAAAGTTCAGGTTTAATACAGAAGTGCAAACCCTCAATTTCAAGTTAAAAGTTGTTTTCTAAAATACTATAGATGCACCTTCATTCACTTTTTAACATGGGTGTGGAATTGTACTTCCAAACTAGGGCATATGTAAGACTGTATTTGACAACTCAAAAAAGTGAGGTTATGACAAGCACCTGCCATGAAAAGATGGAGACTACATTCAAATGCCATCGATTGTACAAGGTCCGTATATAGTTTTAGTTGCTAAATAAGCCATGGTCATCTTTTCCCTGAAATGGGTCATAGTTGTCATTACTTGGGTCCTTTACAAAGTGAGTAAGTACTACTATCTGGTCTAGAGGATTTCTAAACTATAGTTTGTTATTTCAAGAAATTAATATCCCCATAAATGTATAGATACGAGTAAAATATTGGAGCCTTTTAATGCTACTTTTTCTTTGTTACAGAAAAGCATATGGAGTATTTGCAGGCTCCTTTGCATGTGGTTTCCTACAATTCAAGGTGGCTATTTATACTTTCGACAGTCTTATCTTCACATGAAAGGTTCCTTGTGCCTAGAGGCTATAGTGGCATAGTATTTGTTTTATTGCAGTTGTTCTCTAAACAAATGCTCTATGAATTTTGGAATATATAATGATGAGATTGCTTCAATGGCAAAGTTAGGCAGATTTTGTCACATTTGCCTAGTCTGACCAACTGCACAGACATTACAAGGTACGTACATTGATGAAGGACAGAAAGAAATTGAGATGAGATTTTTGATAGTTGTAAAGTTACACAAGGATTCAGCTACATGACAAAGTTGGAGAATTTGTTGTCCTTGCTTGAGTAGGAAGTAAATCTCATGCAAAATCTGTTGGGTTCCACATAAGAAATATGCTATTTTTTCTGCCCCATGATAAATCATCATCTTTGATGGGTCTTCCCACTACATGCCTCACACAATCTTTGCTTATAAAGACCTATGACATGAAGCTGTTTATCGAAACAATAACTTAACTAGAGGTGGTTATTTTCTAATGAACTCTAGTCCTGCTCCTCCATCAATCAAGGCTACTTAACAAGATGCTCTGCATTCAGAGTCACTTGATTTGAGCATGTACTTTCAGTAATACATGCACCAATGATGCTCCTTGATTTACAAGGTGCTTTGGCTGCTAGTGCACTACTAATTGCAAGCAGTTTCCAGCTGTAGAATTCCATAAAATATTCTCCTTTCATCCCTTCTGGAACAACAGAAGGGATGAAAGGAGAAGGAATTCCATAAAATATTCTCCTTTCATCCCTTCTGGGACAACAGAACTATTAATAGAGCTAGACCATTGTTGCGGTGAAGATTCCCTCTTTGCAACTATTGCATGGCTTCCATTCTTGTTTATCCACCAAAGGGATGAGGTTGTTTCTGGCAATCACCTTGTATCTAGCACATTAACTGGTTTGCCTGAATCTTATCAAGGTTTTGCTACCACACTAAGGTTAGTGACCGCTTGTTTATCTCTTATTGCAGGAAAAGCAAAGTTGTGTCAATCACAATGCCTTTTTTTTCACAAGAAAAGGAAATTCTATTAATAACACCTCAGAGAAGAACATGAGGAAAAATCGAAGTCCAAGGAACTCTGTAAAGAGTAACTAATTACATCACAAATAAAATGGTTGTGTCAACAACTAATCAAGTGAGCTATAATGCCAAACCATCTAAGGAACAGTATGGAAGAAAGGCTAGAGTCCTCAAGGTCAATAACATGGCTGCATTTTGCTGTCTAGATATACCAAGCTACGATGGCAGCAATCAGCTTCCATCTGTGACCGTGTCCCTAGGTCTAGTGCACCTATGAGTAATCTAGAGTCAAAATCTTGCCTAGATGTTGTCCAATAATGAGAGAAGAGAAACTCCCCTATACATCCTCATAGCCACATGCTGGGCCTCTATTTGCAACCCATAGAAACATGAAACGGGGAACGGGAACGGGGACGAGGACGGGGACAGGGACGCCAAACCTAGGGAACAGGGACGTGGGAACAGGAACGGCATTTAAAAAATTAAAATTCATGAAAAAATTTTAACATTTCACTCATAATCCATGTGGACTCTGGAGTGTTAAAACCAAGGTATATAATCCACAAGGATAAATCATTTTAAGTTTTAACTTTAAGATATCATGCATCATTCTAAAACTACTCATTAGAAATTGAATTACAACTTACAAGGCTCAAGAGGTAAGCTATTCAATTATAAAATGCATAATACATATTCCATAAATGATAAAACAATGAACAATGAACTAAACTTTAAAGTCTAAGCTGAAAGAACATGCCCATGGTCCATTGCCAAAAAACTTAAAAGATTACAAATATGAAGTCTAATCTTTGAAAGAACATGCTCATTGCCCCAAAAAAGACTACAAATATAAAGTCTAATCTCTAGATTAAAGCAAAATGCGGCATGTCAAAATAGCCCAAAGGGCAACTACAAGACTGCAAGTACAAATATAATGTCGGCATGGCACAACAACCCAACTGTCACACTGTCATCAATGATCATAATATCATATACAATGTACATGTGTCATGTATCATGAGACTCATGATAAGTAAACTAAATCAAAGATCATCATCATGCCTCAACATCACCATGTGTCTCATCTTCTTGCTGCATCTCCCACTTTGTGAATGAAGCCGGCTTTGTTGTCATATTGTTACATAACATCCTCAAATTAGCACTAATGAATACTAGATCATTTGCCATCTCCACACCAAGACGGTTCCTCTTCTTTGAAGCAATGTGAGCGTATGTACTCCACAATTGCTCCAAACAAGAGGAGCTAACTGACTGACTCAAAATACCCATGGCTAGTTGCTGCAACTCAAGACCATCCGAACCATAGTCCTCCCACTACAAAGCTGCCCCAATCTTACAGCGATCCTCCTGTGCATCCCCACAACCAAAAGAACCCCGAAATGTCCTATAACATGAAAGCTGGTCTGTGATCTTTAGTCTAGTACCATGATCAAGCACTAGACGAGACAATATAAGTCTCCATGCATCCATAACCTCAGTGTCATTCTCCTAACCCTTGCCCTGGAACTCAGAATTCACAACAAATGCAACTGCATGCATGAGTGAGCTACAGGAATTCCACTTCATCACAACTAAATGGCGTATCTCCTCATGTGCCTCATCATTTGGTGCCAACTCTTAATAAATGCACAATAGGTAATACCATAACATCTATCCGCTTTACATTATCCCAAAAAGAAGAGTTATTTACTTTCTCCAAGCATAAGATACTTGTAGGAGTATTTGCCAATGTTGATGAGGTGAACTCATCACTAAGAAATAACTACCTCAAGGCACCACTGCATTCTCTTAATCTGCCTAGCATCAAGAAGTTAAAGGTAAATCTGGTATCAAAGTATTTTAAAAGTGTATTCTTTGACTGCAAAGAGAATTGATGGCAAAGAAACTGATGATTCAAAACAAAGCTAACCATTTGAGCTCCTTACTCTATGGCAAGTGCAATCCATAACAGGTTAACAATATATTTTAGTAGGTTGTTCAAGCAATGAGCCATACAATATGAAACTGTGATATGCGGATAATATCCCTGGATAATAGCACTTGCTGCACTATTTGCGGGCTCTCCATCTCCAACAAATCCCACAATATGCTCTGGGCCAATAAGCTCAATACCTATAACCCACGCTTTTGCAAGTACATCTCTTGACTTTCCTGTCCCCGATACATCATGTAAAGATATGAAATACATTTCCCCACGAGAATAAGCAGCCATACCGTGAATGGATCGCTTGCATGTATCACTCCAACCATCAGCAATCAAGGAAACTCCATTTCTAGCCCACGGGTTCTTTCTAGTCACTATTGCTTGCTCAACAAGGAGCTTTTCCTTGTCAAGTAAAGTGGTGCGTAAGGTCTCTGATGATGGAGATACATACGGAGGGCCATGCTCACCAATCTTCTTGCACATCAATTTAAAATACTCTGACCTTACTACACGAAATTGAATGTGGTCACAATAAAAAAAAACGTGCCGCTCATGTATCCATCTCTTCCTTCTTCTTGGGATCCCAACTAGCATCAAGTGTGCTCTATCTACGTGCAACATGTGGCGTTGTTGATGCCATGGTGGATGCAATGCCTGTAGTAGGTGTGGAGGTAGAACTTCCTGATACTGACCCTGCTCTAAACACATCTGATGGGGATGGTGTCACAAAAGTTGCAGGGTTAACTCCAACACATCGTGCTCTAGATGCAAAATAAGCTTTTTTACTTGCTACACGGTCACATTCAAACAAAATTGTACCTCTAAATTTAGCTCACGTAGGGTTAACTCCAACACGTCGTGGTCTAGATGCAAGATAAGTTTTTTGACTTGCTACACGGTCACGAAGCTCCCTTTGCTTCTCCAAGGTCACATTCAAACAAAATCGTACCTCTAAATTTGGCTCATGTAGGAGATGAGCTCAGACCTGATTAAGCATAAAACGGAACAAGTGACAATTGGTATTCCATATTCTAATATTTAAGTGACTTTGAAAAATTAAATTCAATAAAAATTCGAAATAGAAATGCTCGCCTCATTGGATTACCTTGTTTGCTCCACTAGTTCGCTTGTATGGACAAAGCTTGCAAGCCCATGGTCGAGATTCTCCACCACTCAATTGGCGGTCAGCATTTACTTCTTCCCACCATGACCAATTATCAAACCTTCTTCCTCAACCACCAACCCAACGAGCGGGGCGGGAAGATGAAGCCATTTCAGGCTGAAAATTGAAATAAAAATGGCTCGAGAGAAGTGAGAAGTCAAGTCTCAAGAGAAGGGAGAAGGCTTAAGAGTCAAGAGTCAAGAGAGAAGGTAAAAGGAGAGAAGGGAGAAGGAAGAAGGAAGAGAAGAAAGAAGGAAGAAGAGAAGGGACAAGGAAGAGAAGGGAGAAGGGAGAAGGAAGAGAGATTGGAGGTTGGAGGAGACGGGGGGACTGGCCGCTGGAGCAACAAGGGGGACTGCTGGCCGCTGCAGCAGACAGGAGGCAGGCGGGACGTGCAGACAAGAGGCGGGCGGGAGCGTGCATTGACAGGCAGGCAGAAGCGCACAGGTCCCAGGATCGACGAGCGGGTGAGAGCAGCAAGCGGGCCGAAGGTAAGTGGGATGCCACGTGGCATTCCCTACCTGCAACAGGACAGGGAACGTTCCACAGTTTTGGAACATGTGCCATGATGCCAAGGACGGCGATTCGGTGTACCAGGGGGCCATTCTGGTCGTTTCCTGTTTCTATGTTGCAACCCATGCTACAAGTCCCCCAAGTCACCACCATTGTCTCTTCTATGCTATGGAATATTGACTTGAGGGCTCTTCTCCATACCCCTTGGTCTCTAGGGTAATCCCATAGGCAATATCTCTTTGTCTCCACTCACTCACTACATCTCACACATACCATTTGGTCCCTGCCATATTGAAGCAATGTGCCAACCACCATGCTCTTTTAAGCTACAAGCCATAGTAAAAAAGTTAATCTTCCTAGGCTTAAAGCCATCATGTAGCCTCCTCCAAAATCATATAACAACTCATCTAAAATTCCCTCTCTATGCCAATGGGGAGAGGCTGTTAGTTGTGCTCTAAACCTACTCATCTATGTCCTCCCTAGCCAAGTAGTGTAGCCAAAGAAGGCCACATCACATGGTCTATCAACAAATAGATCCCTCCACATCCACTCTCCTAGATCCAACTGTAATCTCTATAAGGGCCTCCTTAATAAGCCAAATATCTCCATCCATCTACCAAATAGGTCATTGTGCCATTTGCTCTCAAAGTGTGACACTACTCTAATCCTCTATCTAGGGCATCCTTTAACCCTTTGTCTAGGGCATCCAACGGACGCCATCTCGTCAAGGTCCTCTTGCTAGAGGAAGCCATCCTCCTCAACCATAAAAGTGAATGCCTTGTCTCTACTTGTCTAGAGCATCCAACGAACACCATCTCATCAAAGGTCCTCTCACTAGAGGCAGCCACCCTCCTCAACCATAAAAGTGAATGCCTTGTCTCTATTAGTCACAATGACTGCTAGAACAATGTCCCATCTAGATAGTATAGAAGAGATTGATCCAAGTCTAAAAAGTGCCTATATCGGTCCACCAATCTGGTGGAACTCCTCGGTCGTGACTCCGGCTCCCCTAAGACTCTATAGTCTCTATCTCTCAGTCTCATGAAATAGCTCCTAGAATCAAACCAATCTCCCACTGACCTAGCAACCTATAGAGAGAATCTCCTCCATGATAAGTATGTCCTCTATCCAAGAGCGTGACACGACTCTAATGTCAAGTAGTGATTGAAGAGAACAGATTGCCTCCTCTTCTTTTCAACTATAATCCGAGCCACTTGGTGACACCTCAATAATATAGATCTCTATGATAGGCTGCCATGGTCCTCCAAAGGTAGGTGTCATAGCTAAAAGCCTCCTTATCAGAAGTTTCTTCCACAGCTCCTTCCCTATAAGTAGACCCCTGAAAATGAGCTTACCCAATAAGGCTTTGCTCGGATTATCTCGGTCTATGATTCCCAATCCTCCTCTACATCTAGATTATACAACAATATCCCAAGCCAACTTCACTCTAGTCACGCTCTTATCTCCTCTTGACCAAATAAATTTCCTAACAAGCCACTTCACCTAGTCGATGCATGACCTGAGAATACCCAACAAGAAGTGATGTACCTCATAGTCACAAGAAGAACCGTTGGGGACCACTACTTTCCCTACTAGTAAGTGTCTCATTGAGCTCCAATAAAGAAGCTTTGTCTGATGCTCGAGAGGAGAGGTGCCAGCTAATACTCTAAGGTAATGTCAATCCCCATATGACATTCAAGATCTCTCACCATGGTCGCATAAGGAACCCATGTGAAATACAAATGCAATTGCCACTCCAACTACCTAACGTTGCATACCCAAAATCAATTGGACTTGTGCCAATTAATCAAGGTAGCTGCTACTCTACAAAATAGCTCCATGGCAGTTACAAAGGCCCTAAAGTTACCTTTATCCTTGTCTAGATAGACTACTGTGTCATCAACAAACTCCACATCCAGAACTCCTCAAACTTAAGGATGGTTAACCTGATACCTCTCCTACCTATAGATCTATCTCTCAAGGAGGTGCTCATGGCCTCTGCTACAAATAAGAACAAGAAGTGGGCTAGTGCACAACCTTGTCTAACTAATCTTTAAATGCTGAATCTATCTGGGGATCATAACTTGCCTATGTGCTAACAAGTAAAACACCACTATTCCCTTGACCCACTGCTCTGGAAGTCCCATCCTCAGCATCATTCCTTCTACGAACCCCCAATTCACTCGGTCGTATGCCTTCTCAACATTGAGAAGGAGCACAATAAGGCCCTGGTTCCTGGATCAAGCCAGAGCAATGGACTCTCAAAAAGTGAAGATGTTGTCCAAGATGCTACACTCTCTAACAAGCAAGGATCTTAGGCAATTCCACGCAAAGTGATCGGTCTAAATTGTGTGATCTCCAATTTGTGTCCACTTCTTTTGGGAATCACCCCCTTGAAAAGTCTCTTCTGAAAAGCTGAGATGAGGCCTACACTGATAGGACCCCAGTAGCTTGAAAAGGACTTAATTCAGTCTTATCTTCTCCTAGATACTTGCCTGAGGGCAGTGCCAAAACTGCCTTCTCCAGCTCCCCCTCTATAAAATGGGCCTACTCATCCTGTTTGTAACCACCCTCCTGGTGCTCTGCCATACTGTCTCTCTTCTCCTTTCATAGCTCCGGGGCCTAGTTGTGGAGACTAGCAAAGCTGTGTAGTACTGTGTAGCCACCTGTCTCGCCTCCAAAGTGCCTATGCAATGGATTCATCTGCTCTCCTAAGACTCCAAATGCCCTATCTAGAGTGTTTTGGCCACATGGTGTGGAAAAAGTCTCTTGTTAACCCTGTCACTAGACTTAGTCCAGAAGAAAGCCCTATCTAGAGTGTTTTGGCCCTATGGTGTGGAAAATGTCTCTGTTAACCCTGTCACTAGACATAGTCCAGAAGAAAGCTCTCATGTGAAACCTATACTCTGATCTTGCTTCCTTATCCAGCAATGTGCATCCTCTCAGTAGTCCATCTGCAACCTAGCCACTTCATCATAAGCAAGTGAAAAGTGTTCAGCCACTAATCATCCTAATCCTCAACCCTTCTTATGTGTATCCAAAACTATACTCCACATAAAAATGTGTATGTAGCTAGCTTGACTGTTACAAGATGAGATATAGATGGCTATCCCAAAACCTCATATAGGTCTCTCACATATGCATGCCAAATCTTGGCCAGTTGATGTGGGCTAATTCTTCTAGGCAATGGCCATGCCACAATAAATGTTTGATCCTCTGTACTGCCTTGGATTCCCACAGGTTTTCCTGCTTTCAATTTATTGTGAAATAGAGATAGAGTTTAATCAATTCCTTTCACATTTTGCCGATTCTGAAATTGGTAGACTCAGGGAGCCGCAATTGCCAACAATGCCTGGGGAGTAAAAAATCTCTGATATTGCAAAAGAAGAATCCTTTTTGCTTTTTACCTTGAGGAAAGGTAAGACACATGCGTTCAAAGATTCATTATCCAAATTCCAGAAGAGTGCTAACCATTCTGTACACCAAAATCTGATTGTAAAAAACTTTAGGTCTATGCAGATGAGCATTGAAAAAGAAATGACTCAGAACTTTAGGCCTGCAATCTAGGTGGGTGACCCTTTCCCTTGAAGCAACTTCCATGCCATATTGTCCAGCAAGATAGTTACACTGCTTCCTCTGCACTAGACAAGATGGTCACACTTCTTCCTCTGCCCTAGACACCAGAAGAGAATCTTTCCTATATTGTTGTGGTGTAACCAAGCATGATCTCCTCCTGTAATCTGATTCGCATGTTACCACACTCATCATTGTACGAGCTATTTGTCTCTGGATGGCTCTCATGTGTGGACAGGCATATGCTGCTGCATTATCTGAAACATCTGCTAAGCCTCCTCTAAACTCCTCAAGTGATACATCTGGGTCAAGGATGGACGGCCCATTGTTACTGTACAGCCACAGATTCTAGAAGTCTTGCTAGAGAAGTGCTATGCTGGGTACTGAGAGAGAGAGAGAGACAGAGAGAGAGGGAGCAGGGAGCAGGTACAAAACCCCTTCTGTAACTGCAAGCCATAGCAAAGGCCTAATAAGCATGGTCTAATGCTAACCCTGCTGCTAGCCCAATGGGCCATCAAGACATGGACACAACCAGAACTGTGCCACAGTAAGCAAGAGGAGCCTTCAATTGAGATCCTTCTTAAGAAAGAGGATAGGAGGGGAAAATTGAGTGAAGTTCATCGGTACAAGAGTATTCCATGATCGAGAGAGCAGGAGCATCATCATTTGTCATCAACCTGCTGGTTTTTTCAATGGCCCATGGCTTTCAGTGAGTAGCATCTTCGACAAGATCTCCATAGCTTCCAAACGTGACAGACTTTGATTGTCTTTGTCGTACAAACCACATGCATGCGTGCAGCCATACAGAACCAAAAGAAATCGCAATATAAAGAACAACTCTAGAACAATGAGAGAGAAAGAGAGAGAGAGAACACAGACAAGATTTGTTCCATACATCTATCAAAAAAGATATACCTTTAGAGCTCGTTTTTCTTTCACATTCTCTTTATCTTCGAGAAGTTTCTCCAATGAACCTAACAGTAGTTTGATACAAATTCAGACAACCAGTGACCAAAAAGATAATCAGTATAACAGTTTTGTTAAGCCTAATCTTTACAATTTTGAAAATGCAACAACTCTTCTTGTAATGACTAAATTAGGCATCCTAAAATAATAAATGTGAAGTAAAATGAAGTGCATTCCATAGGAGCTGAGCTACACTTGCTATCCTTGAGAATTAAACATGAAATACTTGAAAAAGACACACCATAAGTTTTGATAAGACTGACAGCAGTCTTTTCACCGATTCCTGCTACACCTGCACATCCAATCAAAAACAGTTCAGTGTCACATGGCATATGGCATACATGTGCACATCAATTCTCCATGCGCATGTGGTTTATGTACATTTGTAGTGTGAACATGAACTCTCCATCTATATTGGCATGAATTCTCCGTGGTTTTTGTGCATGTGTGAATATCGAACATGAAAAGAAAAAAAAGATCAGCAAGACATATTATATGTGCAGCATACCAGCATATTATGCACAAAGACAGATATATAGAGTCTTTTGTTGGGTGTAAAGGCCCTTACACTACTCCCGTGTATATATTAATTTACACATGTGAACACAGTCTTGCAGGTGTAAGTGTACCGTACCTTAAGTATAAATACATTCTTTTATTCTTTGTGTGTACCACACTCGTACACACCCATCCCTCAACTCTCACTCTCTCACTACACTGAACAGCTGCACACACCTCAATTGATGTGCGCATTTCCTAAGTGCTTCCTCTCGCACTCATCAAACTGGTACCAGAGCATTCACAAATGTGTCTGCGTTCTTGAGGACCAAGACAGGCAATCATTGTCAATCACTGGTCAGTTTGACCAACACGAATGAGGCAACAGCAAGGTGGACAGTCTGCAGCAGGTGTGACCGGTCAGGCGACAACGTTTCAGGCCAGGCGCAATCGTGACAGGCAGCTTGTGTTTTCTGCAGGCAGCTTGTGCTTGTGCATTTGCCTCAAAATTTGGGGCTTTTCTTACACAATTGAAATTTTGCTCAGCTAAGACAATTTCACTGTAATTTGTGCACAATTGGACCACGAAAATTGGGGGTTTTGCAGAATTTGTGAAATTTCTGCAACATTTGCCCACATTTGATACTCAAAATGATGAATTAATGCAATTGGGGCAGATTTACTGCAAAAATTTGGGGGCTTTTCACATCAATGGTGCATTTTGAACCCATTTGTGCCTTGATAGTGAAATTACAGCAGATTCACTGCTGAGTGGGAAAAATTTTGGACTTGGGATGTATCAAATGTTATAAAAGGGCAGCTTCTCTTGGTACATGTATTGCTAAATGCTCATCATGTAGTGAAATAGTGGTATATACAGCACTTGGGTTATTGCATTTGGGCAATATGGTGATATATTATTGAAGTGGGAGCTGTCATTTATGCAAATATATCAGATTGGATTCATGTACATGCTATAATCAATACTTGAGACTGAAATTGCAGCACAACATCTGCTTCTTGGACACCTTTGGAAGTACAAGTGTATGTATTTGCTGTTATATTGAGCAACCTTGCTATTGGCTGAAAGTATTCAGCATTTTATTGCAGTCTTTTATTGCTGACGATGGCTGCGAGTGTAACTACATCTGACACAGAATATTTTTGAGATTCGTAAACTTGATGGCAATGGCTTTGATCTCTGGAAAGATCATATGCAAGATATACTTTTTTTGAAGGATTGTGATGATGCTTTGGCAACGTAAGCATGTTACTTTGTCAGATGAGGATTGGGCTAAAATGAATAAGAAAGCCATTACTTACATTAAAATGGTTATCACAGATGATATCTTGGTTGATATCAAGGGTCCTACCACTGCTTATGCAGTTTGGGAGAAACTCATGGCTAAGTATAAGAATACAACTCCTATCAATCAGGTACATCTCATGCAAAAGTTAGTCAACTTGAAGCTTGATGAGTCTAAGCCTGCCTCAGAGTATTTAAATGCTTTCGCTCGTATTTTGAGTCAGTTACAAGATATAGGCTTGCCAACTTTTCATCCTAAGCTGAGGGCTATCTTCTTGCTCATGACTTTGCCCAATTCATGGGATGCATTGGTTTTGTCATTGAGCAATAACCCTAACTTGACATTCGATGATGTGCGTGGTTCTATTCTCAATGAGGAGATTAAACACAAGGCAAGTGGGGAAAACAGTGTATTAGCCTACAATGTAAAAGGACAAACTGAAAAGAGGTCAAATGCTGCAAATAAGAACAAAAATCGCAGCAAAAGCAAGGAAAAACAGCAAGATGTCACTTGCTATTAGTGTGGACGAAAACATATAAAGAGTTCATATTCTCATGGAGCCTCTAGGAAGACATGTATCTTGGATTCAGTCCATTTTGGTGTATGTGTAAAGCCAATAAAAACTCATAGTGGTTTTCGTTATTTAGTGTCTTTTATTTATGACCATTCTAGAAAGCTATGGGTTTACTTGCTTAAGCTAAAAAGCGAGGCATTGGACATCTTTAAAAAGTTTTATGCATTTGTTAGTACCCAAAAGGCTTAAAACTAAAATACATAAGAGCAGACAATGGGAGAGAGTATGTGTCTAAAAAGTTCAATGTTTTGTGATATCAACAGGATTAAACGAGAGCTTATAGCTCCTTATAATCCGTCATCTAATGGTGTGGCTGAGCGAATAAATCAAACTTTATGTGAGAAGATTCGATGCATACTATCCACAACTAATCTCCCACAATCGTTTTGGGGAGAATCACTTAAAACCGCGATGCATATTTGCAACCAATCTCCACATTATACACTTGAAAGTGGCAATCTTGAAGAGGTTTGGTCTGGCAAAACTGCTTCATATGACCTACTTAAGGGCCTTTGGCTACGAGTGCTATGTACATGTACCTGTTGATAGCAGAACCAAACTTGACATGAAATCTCATATGTAGTTGTGGAGTCTGTGCGTAAGCTGAGCTAAGAGTGAAGGTGCAGAGAGTTGAGAGAGCAGTAGAGTAAGTGGATGAGCACGACACAATGGGTATTCAATACAATGACGAATGTTCCACATTTTAGGTTTTGAATATATATAAAGTACAAAGTGTAAGGGTGCATTCAAACCCAAACACGATAAAAGGCACAGTGAGCCTTTATTCCCAACAACCTCCCACCTAACCGCAACGTGCCGCAAGGTAGAGGAAAAAATCAGCTAAGTGTATGTATGTACAAAGCTGAAAGACATATATACTATCCAACTCCCATCATCTGGCGGCAATGAGCAAACCACTTGGCTGGAAGATCTTTCGTGAGAAGGTCTGCAGGATTGTCATCTGTATGTGCCTTGACAAGCTTAATGCCTTTGTTGTCAAGTATATCATCCCTGATAAAGTGATACTTCACATGTATGTGCTTTATCTTTGCGTGAAAGACAAGATTCCATGCTAGCATGATAGCACTCTGACTGCCATAGAGGAGGATAGTTCCAAGCTCTCTCACCAGACGTGAAAGCCATAAAGCGTCTTTGCATGCCTCTGTGGCAACCACATATTCTGCCTCTATAGTAAACAGTGCAACACACTTTTGTAGCCTAGATATCCAAGAATTTGCTCCTCCTGTGAACATAAACACATATCCTGAAGTAGACTTCCTACAATCAAAATGGCCAGCATAGTCTACACCCATGAAACCAACAACAGATGACTTCTGCTTGCCACAGCAGATACACAAATCCTTTGTGCCCTTAAGATATCTCATGAAACCCTTCATTGCTTCCCAATGCTTTTTTCCACAATATACCATGTATCTGCTAACCACTCCCACTGCAAATGCAATGTCATGACGTGTAGCAACCATAGCATACATCAAGCTACCAACAGCTGAAGCATAGGGTATCTTGGCCATTTCAGCCTTACCATCATCTGATGTAGGGCTATCGTCTGCACTAAGTTTCACATATGAAGGCAATGGTACACTAATAGCTTTTCCTCCCTCCATATAGAAACGTTGCAGAACTTTCGTAATATACTCCTGTTGTGACAGATAAAAAATACTTTTTGATCTCTCTCTGAGTATATGCATGCCAAGAATGTGATTTGCCTCACCAAGATCTTTCATATCAAAGCTATTGTATAGACTCTATTTTAAGGAGTCCAAGGCATGAACATCTTTGGCTGCAATTAGCATGTCATCCACATACAAAACCAAGAGAATAAGGCTGTCATCTGCTGCCTTTTTGGTGTATAATCAATGATCAGCCCTGAGATTGCATGAATGTATCAAATTTGTGATACCATTCACATGGTGCCTGCTTCAACCCATACAGACTTTTGTTGAGTTTACATACCATGTGCTCTTTTCCCTTTGCAACAAAACCGTCAGGCTACTGCATATAGATTTCCTCATGCAAATCACCATGTAAGAAGGCGATTTTTTACATCCATCTGTATGAGTTTCATGTCCTCAGATGCAACCAAGCCCAAGATGATTCACAAAGTAGTCATTTTGACTACAGGAGAAAAGATTTCATCAAAATCAATTCCACGAGCGTGCCTTGTACTTTAGCAAAGAACCAGAAGTGACCTTTCGTTTTGTAAACCCATTTGTTGGGTTGCACTTTTTGTCCTTTTGGTAAATGTACCAAATCCCAAGTGTCATTCTTCGTGAGAGATTCCATTTCTGATAGCATTGCTTTTTGCCATTTCTTACTATCCCGTTTGTCCATTGCTTCCTGGAAGCATGACGGTTCACCCCAATCCGTTAACATGACATAATCAGTCGCATAGTTTCCTCCAGGAACGAATCTATTTGGCTGTTTTTGCACTCTAGTCGACCTACGAACCCAATGGTCAATATTTGCTTGTTGTTCAGCTTGTAAATCTGCATTAACAACTTGCTGTTCTACAGATACAACTTGTTGTATAACTGGTTCATATTGTTCCAGGTGCACATGTTCTTGTTGAATTTGTGGGACATCATGGGCAAGATCTTGCTGATCATTTACAGCATCATTCCCTGCATTTTCAAGGAAATTTTCAGCAGATATTTGCTACTGTCTAACGAGCATTCTTTGCTGTCCTATTGATACATCCTCCTGGAATACAACCCTTCGGACCTCCTTTGTTCTTTCGGGCTATTGTGCATGTGATCTTCCTGAAAGATGACATCATTGCTACGTGCTACTTTTCTTTTCTCGAGATCCCAAAATCTATACCCCATTTCACCTTCATCACCATATCCTAGGAAAATACATTTACAAGACTTTGGCTCAAGTTTGTTGCATTCTTCCTTGCATATGTGCACAAATACTTCGCAGCCAAATACTTTCAAGTCTGCATACAAAGGTGGCCTGCCTGACCACACTTCTTAGGGAACTCCCCCCTCCCAAAGACTTGTTTGGTGATCGATTAATCAAGAATCTCTAATGTCAAGACAACTGCAACATACTTGTCTTTTGCAAAATCTTTCCCACAAAGGATACCATTATGTTCTTTAATCTTCTAATGTTGCAAAAGCAAGTTCAAGAAAGGGAATGGGGGTCGTTGGTCCTACACCCTGGTCAGTATCACTAAGTAGGTTACACTCAACTTCTAAGAGGGTCTTCCCTCACAGAACCAAGTTGTCACTCTGCTCTCTCTCTATTCAATAATTCTGCTAGGAATGATTGGTGGATGCAGTGGCACCAGGTTTAGAGATAAAATCCTTTGAGGGAGCATCAATGGGAGAATTTCAGATTGATAACAGGTTTTGCAGAGACTTTTGTAGCAGCAAAGTAGTTGGCACCCCTCTCATATGTCTTTAATCATGAGCAGTTGGCAGCTAGCTTGGATGGAGAAGGATCGTCATTATCACAGCTGTTAAGAGTTAAGAGACTGGCCGATATTGTTGATTGAGTATGAACCAAATTGAACTGGCAAGAGGTATAGCATCAGCCTTGGGGTGCGCCACTTGATTTGGCAAGAAGAATTTCAAAGTGCTCATTGACAAGTATCAATCTTGGGCTGCAAGAGGTGTGCATAGGGTTTATGAATCCCACTCCCACTCTTGCACTATTCTGCTAGGATTGACCCATGAATTCAACAGACATGCTTACCAATAAATGCCTTTCAGAGAGCACCAAGGGGAGATGTTTCCAATAACAAGTGGCTTAATGGGGTAATTGGCACCCCTCCCTTATATCCTTTCAGCTCTCAATTCATAATGGTTGGATTGTCAGCAGTTGGCCACTTTAGATGGGAAAGGATGGTAGCTGTCATAGTTGTCAAGATGTAGACTTACATAAATGGAGAGATCAGGTGAGTTCATTTGGCAAGTGGCATTGAATTCATTCATATGTTAGCATCACTCTCAGCTGCAAATATTTGGGAGCCAATTTGCAAGGTTTAACTTTGCTTAGCTCCTACTTCATGACAGCTTTAAGAAGACACCCCAGTCCACTAGATAGGCTCATCTTGGTAGTTAAGATAATTGGAGGCACAAGGGAACAGCTTAGAGAGCAAGACAAAAGGTGCAGCCTATGTTTTTCTATCCAACATCATCACATTTGTATACAGAACGTGTTAAAGAGTCTTAGGAGAGAGCAGCCAGATAATTGTATCTATTTGGATTGAAATTATATACTCTCACAACGAAAGAGGAATATCTGCATGTTGCAAACAGCCTTATCGACACTTCATTCTTTTAAATTAATCAAATGTTCAAAAACCACACCTTTTCTTTTCTGAAACCACTGCTCATTAACTCAAGAAGCCAAAACTATAGATTGATACAAGGTGAATAGACTGCATTATAAAGTCTATTCAACAAATTTTTAGGAGCAGTGATAAACACATCCATAGGTGAAGCATCCAGATCACCAACATGGTAACAATCATAGGATGATTGCCACACTGAAAGTCTAAAGTAGACATAAGGCTAAAATGACCAATCATAAAAACATGGTTCCTATGAGTACAAATAGTCCATAGAGCCCAATATCCAATCCCTTAAAGAAGAGGGAGCAATGAGATATCCCTCTAGAAAAATATACAAAACAGCCAAAAGAACTTTCCAAATTGTTAAGCCACACATGGAGCATGCAATTGTCAAGAAAGACCATCCAAAAATGCTCTAGTTTCCAGGCAAAACCAAAGCAGATGAAGAACTGTCTCATTTGCATGTGAATATCTATGGCAGCCGGAGGAAGGAATATCATGCTTCACCAACTTTTGTCCCACAAGGAACACTCCTGCAATGGATATGCCTTTGCTTCAAAGGAAATATGTTTTTCCAAATTTTATTGGTACTGGATTTCAACAAGCCCAATGATTTATCCAGGTGCCACAATTCATTCCTGTGCCTATGAATCCAATGTGGAGGCAAGATACTCCAATGCAGTTTTACAGAGGACATTTGTTTCAAAGAGATTGGACAACATCCAAAGGAATCATCTTCTAATTTCCAATCCACGATTCTGTATTCTTCAACCACAATAGGCACAGTCACAAAAGGCAGCAATATGAGGCTGACCTTTTTCCAAATGAGTAAATGATGCATAGCAAATGCTTGAGCTTGACAAATAGCCAGGAAACATAATAGTCGACCCTCTTCATCAACCATGTCATCAATGTATCAGATTCCCAATTTTAGAAGATTTAGGCTTTGACTAGCACTTCAATCACCAATGGTTCTTCAAACACAGCATCCCAAAGTATGCTCTCTTTTCTCAGAGAATTCCCCTGTAAAGAAGGCCTACCCACAACACTTGATTCCAATCTTTTATAAAACAAGTGGAATAAGGACAGCCTAGAATTTTCCCCTTGAAATGACCCAATATCACTTCCTGGTGGTCAGTAGTCCAATGACAGATGCCTCGGTTTTTATTTTCACACACATGGCTGCCGAGTTCCAACATAATAGCCCACAACTGTTTTACTGAAAGAAAGCAGGCAGCAATTTAGCTTTCCTGGCCGACACTTGAAAGTGAATATTAAGTATATTCAACACTTGTAAAGCCTTGCAATCTATGCAAGTCTTCCGAATAACCTCCATTCCCTGCAACATAAAGTCATCAATATCCTTCCATGTCCAAGTGAAGAGTGGCAAATAAAATTGTACATAAGCCATAACAATAATGAATGGAACTATCCTAAGCCTCGCATACAATGGCCAACTTCAGATTCCAATACTTTCTTTGATTATTGTGGCATAAGAGCAATTTGCTGCTTGATTGTTACATTCCATCCAATCGGATAGCCGAGATGCCTCACAATCTAATGTGGCTGCAAAATCTGCCCTGTCCAAAGTAGAAGATCCCAATCGCATTGTTTCAACAGGGAAAACTTGGATTTGCAAGAGTAATGTGTAATCCTGCTGCTCAACCAAAAACAGAGAACGTGTCCATCAATATTTAACATCTTGAGGATCATCTATAGACATTAAAACAACATCATCAGTATAGGCTTGGGCCATGAATGGTTTGCCACCTAGTAAATGCAACCCATGCAATATTCCTCAATTTGTAAGCCTGTCCATACATAGCAACAATGGATGAGTGACAATAGCATACAACAATGTGCTCGGAAGGTAGCCCCATCTCACAGATTTACCCATTTTCTAAAGCATCGACAAATCCTTCCCAATGATGCATTGAGCAATTGCATCTGAATCTGAATACAACCAATTTAAATAACATTGACTTACTTATCACCAAATCCCAGTCTCACCATATGTGAAATGAAATCCCACTACGTGGTATCAAAGGCTTTTGCCACATCCACTTGCATGATCAGCACATTGAGGGCATTTAGCATACTCAACAGCAAGAAGAGCATTTGCAACGTTATCATTAATCTGCTATCTTGCATCGAAACGATACTGCTCTTGAAAAACACACACATACACACACACAGAGGAAACATGCAGCAAGGCTCTCAAAGTCAGCAAGTGGGGTATGACAGGTTCATCTTCAGTAGGGTAAGCAACAAGCATTCTTCCAACTTAAGGGAGTGCACTGTGTTTTTCTTACCTATTCAGATAATGTTGAGCTCCTATAATTTTCTTTTCACAGAAAAAGAAAACAAGCTATTTACTACTTCCTTGCAAGTTCAAAACGTAATAGGATAAATGTCACAACTCTTCATCCAAGCTGTTCTCAAAGAATATGGCTTACCTAATTCTTGGATGGGGATGCCACGTTTGCTAGAAAACACTTCTTTAAAAACTGTGCACCAACTTAAAGGTTTTTTTTTAAAGAAAATTCTACTAATGACACCTCATAGAAATTTCCCCTGAGGTAAAAGACACAAAGTACAATATCTTTTATGGCACACCACCAAGCTAAAGTTCTTTACAATGTTCCACCAGGAAAGCAATGGGAAAAATAGAATCTTGGAATAAGAGTCTGCTAGCTACTTTCTATAAAAGTGGAAGGGTTATATGCCTTTGGTGGAGCATGCCATCAGCTCCATTCCTAGCTTGCATGATCTCTTGGAGCTTGAAAGAACAATACAAGCTCCATTATTAGCAGTTGACAGAAGAGAATAATATAGTAGTGGGAAGTGCTCATTGTGCATAAGGAGGGCATGGCTTCCTTCTCGTGATTCAAAAAGGATTAGCTTTCAAAAATCACATTTCTTTGTCCATCAATTTTACAAGTAGCCTTTGTAGCTGCAAATATACTTATTCTATGCTAAATCCATCAGTCAGAAAGAAAAGAACAACAAATCTATGCACCTGGAATATTGTCAACCTTATCTCCCATAAGAGCAAGGACATCCACATATTGAGATGGCTGCAAATCTCCAAACCTTTCATGAAACTCCTCCAGGCCAAATGATACAATCCTATATGTAAAAAGTCACTTTGAATGTCGAATCTCAAAGTCTCTCATACAAACAACTTCTTCTATTTGTTACACAATATCAAGCACAATGCTTTCAAAGATATGACAAAACAATGCAAGCCAATCATTAGAGGAGGGAGATGTCTTGAGGATGAACAATGTCAAAACCAAGGCATTGAAAACTATAATGGTAATAATGCAAGGGCAGGACACATGAAAAACTTCAGAGACCTAGCATCAAGCACAAGATTAGTGTTATATCCAGTTGTTTACATTGAATCTTGCAAAAGGTTGCCTCAAGAGATAGCAGTCATTTGTTCTTAGCAGCACATCTTGACATGAACCTGATATTACCTTGGTATAGAGCCCAGTGAATGCACTCATAAAGCTGATGGCTTCAGGAGGTGACATTCATATAGTCTGTGCTGGCATATAAATAACCCAAAGAGAACTGATTGATACTAAAATAAGGATAATTATAAGACAAAGCAAGCAATCATGATTTATGAGAAAATACAAGAGTAGAATATATGTTAAAACCTTCCAATTCACAATGCAGAACTGATTAATGAAAAGATTATACAGAAGGCAGATTTCTGAAGGAAAGAACAATGCCAAAACCAATGCATTTGAAATTTATTTAAACAATCCAACCGAGTATGGAGCAGAACCGGTGAAAACCTTTAAAAACTTGGCATTAAACACCAGATTGGTGTCAAATCCAACTTTCTGGACTCACTATTTGCCTTAATACATTGTTTCTGACAACCAAGCACACGCACTCATAAGGCTGATGGTTTCAGGAGGAATAGATTACCTCTGTAAAGACACAATGAGACCACCGACTGATTCATGATAAGAGAAGGATACAACTGACAAACCCAAACAAGTCTCAAGATTGTCACATATACTTGAGAAGATACTCACCCTGAACCATGTGGAACGAATCTTAAGAGTCGCAGTGAAGGGGAAATAATCTGGAAGAAATCTTTATCAGGTGAAAGGATACGAACCTGCAAGTACATAAACGGACCATAAGCAAGCTCTAGCAAGAGCCATCACTATCCTCAACATTAAAGAATGTGTTTTTCCACAACAATCTGCTTGCAGTTGCAAAACTATAACGTTCATTTGCTTGAATGTTGTTGTGTCTAGAACATTAAGATATACAAAAGCTAAGTAGTAATAACGATCCGTTGCAACAGAACACACCTTCATATGAAGCCCATACCACAAAACACCTCCATGGCAACCTATAGAACAGACAATTGAGCCTGCTCACTCATCCGACTAGCCCAAAGAGAGACTACTACGATGGCTGAGATTGCATAGAGAGGCCATTGACGATAATGATATCATGCACAATCAATAGTAAGCCCTCAACCCCACACCCTATCATCAGAGCAAAGTTGGGAGTAGCACCTATGGTTGTAGAGGCACTCTTTAGACCAATGACCTTACACTTGTGATGGTAGCTCCAGCACCAAAGATATCCCGATTGGCATTGGTCTCCTCCAAACAGCTAGAAATAGCGAGTAAGAGGGAATATCGCTACTCACATATGGCAACTTGGATGAGCTTGTGTCACAAGGATGTGAAATTTTGATGCTTTACATAGCACTTGATTAAGGGTTAATCAAATGTGTGGATGTGACGTGCACATGCGATGTGCAAGTTAGTCATCTCACAATGATTGGCCAAAGACCCCCAAATATTAGTGGGTATCAAAGGCAAAAGTTGTAATGAGTTATATTAGTTAGGTACTAGGTGGTGCTTGGTGAATGATTTTGGCCTAGAATATTTTATTAACTATTAATATTAGTGGTGACACTAGGAACTAGGCATTAATAAATTAATTAATTAACGCTAGTTCACGACCTAATAAATACTTAGGATTGCTTGGATGACAAATGGCCTAGCCAATTTAATTGTTGGTTGGTGTTGTTAATTTGTTGAGCAAGGAATAATAATTAAATAAATTTTAAGAATTAATATCTTGAATATTAAATCGGGCTGAAAATTGCTGAAAATGCATTTAGAAGGCTGTCACTTGGCAAAACTTACCCATGTGAGGGAAAGGCTACTAGAAGCCGGTGGAGCCTCATTCGAACATTGTGGAGGTTGGGAGGGGAGAAGACAACGACTGCTGCAATTTCGCACTCGTTGGAGATCAGCCCAGCCATTGGCAGCTGTTAAAGAGCTGCCTAGCTGATCAAGAGACCATTGGAGGCAGGAGACAGCCCCTAAAAGCTGTCTACAGGCAGGTGACAGCAAGCTTGGGGCCCAAAAGGGCAGGTAACTGCATGTGGGGCTCCTCTTGATGGTGGGCTGCCATCAATCAGCCACTCACAAAAGGGCAGGTTTAAATTGCAGCTAGTTTTGGTGATGAAACTCTGAAATTTCTCTCCCTCTAGCTTCCTCTCCATTGTCTCAGCCAATTTATAACTTCCCATAAAAGATCTCAGACAAATTCAGTCCCACAATGATGCAATTGAAGAATTTTTGCTGCTGAACCCTAATCTACAGCAAGAATTAGGGTTTACTGACCACCCTGGGAAGAGTGCTCAAAATTCAGAGCCTTGGTACTTGAAATTTTTGGCCCACGTGTGAAGTAATTGCACAATTAACTTAATGAAAAATGAAGGAGAATGAAAGAAGTAATCAATGCACAACAATGCTCGATCATAAAAGAGAGGCAATGTATTAACGAGTGAGAGAGAGTACATTGCTCAAGGCAATCATAATGAAATGCCACACTTGTGTGCTAATGAGGCACAAAGTGTCTCTCTATAAGAAAATAAAACCCTAACAGCTTAACCGTCATGGAAAACCCTAACCCTAGTGTCACTCCATGCCTAGGACACTAGGGGCAACAACTACATTTAATGACGACTTAAATGCCTAGGGAGCCCGGATCATGGATCAAAGGACATCAATGTGTAGCCCATGACATGGCCTACAAAAACCCCTCCATGAAATGGGCGGACTGATCTAGGAAAAACTGACAAAATCCTAGAAAATAAAAAGAAATATAAGGTCATAGCTGCACAAGTTCATCCAAGTGGATATACCAACCTATGAAACTGCAAAGTATGACAAATCATGGAACAAATGGAATCAAGTTCAAGGCTTGCTGAAAAGCCTAGAACTTTGGTCAAGGAAGCGCCTTTGTGAAATGATCTATCAAGTTCTCTTCAATGGATACATAAGACAACTCTATTTCTCCAGCTGACATCCACTCATGAACATAATGAACTTCTATATGCTTTGTGCCAGCATGGAACATTGGGTTCCGCACAATAGCTAAAAGCACTTTGACTATTAGTGTAGATAAGTATCAGAGTCATCTGGTGCACATGAAGATCTACAAGTAGCTTGTAGAGCCAAACACACTCCACCATGGCTATGAATGCTACTCTGTACTTAGCTTCACAACTTGAAGTAGCAACCGTAGTTTGTTTCTTACTAAACTAAGAAACAAGAGATGTAATCAAGAAGAACTAGTAGCTACTAAGCTAACATAAGCATTATATATTGAATTTGTCACTTAAACAGCCTCAAAAATGGTTAATCTCAAAACCCTAAATCAGTGCACGGTTCGAGAGAGTTTTAAAACGGTGCACCGTATGAGGTCCCCAAACTTTCTATAAACAAGCAAGTTGCCCTACATTCAGTCTTAATCTCGTTTTTGCAAGTTTCAAGAGCTATATCTCTATTACCCACACCCCGTTCCCGAAGGACATCGTGGTCAAAGCTTCCCCTTGCTGTCTACTGTCATCTAGCGCTTGATTCCAACCTCCTCCATCTTCTAGCTCTTGCCATCATCAGGAGTTTCATTTGGTCCTTTAGATCTTGTGTTTACTGCTGTCGTCACTTACTCGAGTTGTCGCTATTTGTTAGACATTTGCATTTGCTTTGTGTCTCTCTCCTCCAACTATCGTCTATACTTCCTACACAATCGCCTTCAATCTCCAGTTGTCGCCTAGTTTTTCTCTCTCCTCAAGTATCTGCATTTTCAATCTTTTCCTCTCCTCACTGCCTGTATGCATCAGATCCATCTTTCACAACCGTGTTTGCTGGTGTTAAACTCTCAAAGGTTACATTTACTGTGTTTCAAGATCCGTTAGGAATACAACACACTCTCCCACTCAACACCTTTGCCTTGGTCCTCCAAACATGAGAGTTCGGGGTATAATTTTCATTCCTACACAAATTCCTTGCTGCATGAGCATTGTAAATTCAATATTTAGTCATTCATTCAAATTCCATTGTGTTCATTGTCTATGAGTTACCCCTATCCCTAACTGTGTTCTTTTGAGTTCATACTTTGCCATACGCTTTCATTTATGTATCTGCAATAGGATATTTCTTCACATGGTATTAGAGCAAGGTTCTCTTCCACGAAACCTCGACCTTTAATCTGAAAGCCCTCCAAAAGAAGCAACAACAATAGAAGGGCAACATGACTTCGAACACATCTTCACCACATCATCATGTTGCTCTCGAGCCTAGCACATCAAGACATTCAACAGACTAGGCTTCATAGCTTGCTCCTTCATTTGACATGGCTGAAGAAACTTTGGATAACCATGGAGTCCACAGGTGTAACGTGCCCACTTGTCCGCTTGCGGGACACGTCTTAGCAGCCCATCGGGAGGAGGGTCTAGAAGGCTCCGCCTAGCACTCACAGGGAATGATACAGGGTTTGCAATCTAGGTCTCCCCGAGTCTGCCCCGAGTGGAAGTGTCCAGCCGTTCCCACTTGGGATCGACCTGAGGTCAAGGTTCCTTTCCTATCAGCAAAGTCTCTAGAAAGGAGCTAGCGTCGAGCTCTAGTTGTACCACGTTTCGTAGGGACAACAGAGACGAAGCGGTTTCAAGCTGCACTTGGTTTATGGAGAATGGGAAACGAGAGGGATGCGAAGCTCAACCTCTCTGCCGTACGGCATAGCCCCATTCCTTTCCCCTAAAACAAAATAATCCGAAAATTCTACATCTACTGACATTAGGTCTTCATTGTCTTATTATCTCATCATTTGAGAAAAGTTCCCAGCTAACCAAGACCACCCTTCCGTAGGACGGACCTAAGTCACTCCACCGCACTTTTCTCAATTTGCTTTAGTTATCTAATTACCTAACACATTACGTTTTGACATGCAAAATCAGCTTCCTTAATTAAACAAATTAATCACGGATTCCTTCACGTAACTTAGGCACTGACACAAAAACAATGTCAAGCAAGTTCCTTTTTCTCAAGTATCTGTTATTTACTTATCATAATTCCGGAGTACATCCAATATCATGCCCGAAGGTTATCTTGGCAATCTACAAGATTGCTGCTCCAAGTTCCGCCCATGGACTAGAACACGGGCCTCGAGATCCCATCTCGAGTCACGTCGGCCTCTTGCGCGAAATCCGGAGGCAATGGATTTACAGCCAGAGCCTCCCCTGGCACCCAAGCGTCCTCCCGCTCCAAGCAGTATCCACGGAGAGACCTCTCGCGGCGCGTTAGGTCCATATATCCGGCGCGGTTAACAACCCCCTTGGATAGGGCCAAGCAAACAGTCGGAGGTAACTGTTCCTACCTCTCTTTCAACCTGAAGCATTAAGTGTTTTCCTCGAATTAGTTCCTTGAGCAGAGAGATCAAGTAATGTACCTAAGTACAAGCACGAACATTTCGGAGGTCGTTTGTACGACCGACTGCTAAGGTGTGACTCTTTTTTTTTCCGGATGCTCCCAGCATCCGATCTTGAGTCTTTTCCACGTCTTGGCGAGATCCCAATAATTCCAAAACAAGATTTCATAAGCAAATGGCCTTGGTAGGATAACTTAATTTTGACTTGTCCTTTTCCCTTGGGTTTTACCTTAGGGTATCTTAATCCCTAACTCACGCATTAGCTGGTCAGTCAAGGCAACAGACATGCCTTATTCGCAACCCAACCAAGGGTCTTTTTATCTCTAATTCCAACCAAGCTCAGTTAACACATACGGCAACACATGATTCTTCATTTAGACTTCCAAGATGTAGCCTAGATTCATGCGATCCTTTCAATTCTCTTGGTGCGGTTCTATGCAGGATTTCCCAATCAACCTTATCCATCATGGACATTGTGCGTTTAGTATAGTTGTACCTCCTAAAAGACTTTTATCTTTCTTTATTCCTGGCAACGAGTACTTAGTTTTAATGCACCGGATCACGTGTGATTTGAAAGTTTAGGGTTTTGTCTAACGATGCAAGTATATCTCATGGACAAAAAATAACATTTCATGTGTTTCTTTTAACCATGATTGCGAAACGTGAATTCTAAATGGCTGTTCATGCACTGAACTGGTTAAAAAGCTATCATTTTATGTGAGGTAAGGCGATAATTTTATCATTTTATGTGAGTAAAAGCTATCATTTCATGTGAGGTAAGGCGATAACTTGATCATTTTATGTGGGTAAAAGCTATCATTTCATGTGAAGTAAGGCGATAACCTTATCATTTTATGCATAAAATCTTATGCGAATTCCAACCTCTACCGTTTCGCGCATGCAACTTAGTTCTTAGAGTAAACAAAACCCTATGCACGACATCAATCTTTTCATCCCTTCCACAAGAAATAATTCCTTTTTAAAAAAATTCCCTTTTCTTTTAAAATTTTAGGAGAGGGTTCCTATGGCCCATTACAACAGCCATACAAGATTTCACAAGCCAAATACGATCTCATTCTCATGTATCGAGCTCAGCGAAGGTAAATTTGAATTTTTCCCTTTAGATTTGGTACACTGGTCTAATGATTTTGTAGGAAGAACAGAAGCTCCACAAAGGATTGATCACTCTTACTTGGAAACTGGCATGGAGTACAAACCATTTTCTTCTCCACCTTCATTCACTCACATGTCAAGTATGTATGCTACCACTTCTCAATCTTGTGATTTTACTTCCTCTTTTCCTCAAGATATTGGTGTTGAGGACAAGACGAAGGCACTCTTCATACCAAGTATTGGTCCATAAGCCGTGAACTGGACAGATTTATCTTTTTGAACTCAAGAAAAGGTAAACAAAAATTGCAAGAATCTATGGTGAGTGCTTCTTTTCTTCGTATTTTCCTTCTACTTTTACATCTCATGGTCAATATGATTTTGGTGATTCATCTATTTCTTCATTTGTATTTAATGGATAAAACGAACCAAACTTTTCCCACAACTCAAATGACAAGTCCATTTAATCTCCCACCCATCCAATCCACTAGTTCCACTGTACCTTCCTTTCAACCTCCATTAAGTGCACCATATATGTCTTCTCACATCACACAGGGGGGTCCTTCACCCATAGGCACGCCTTTTAGGATCTCATCTCTTCCTCAACTGGGTGGTATCTTTATGATGAAGGTTCATCCTTCCATTCCCACACTTTCGAGTTTTTTACGGCTTGGGAATGCCACCCAGCCACCATTGACTGATCAATTGATATCATAGTTTGTCTCCATTCGCATTACCCAATGGGTCTTTTGGTCATTTTACTATGCCCCACCCGTCTACTGGTGTTGGGAATAAAGGCTCACCGTGCCTTTTTTACCACGTTCAACTGCGAGCACACCCTTCACTTGTTGTACTTTATATATATATATATATATATATTCAAAGCCTAAAAGTGATACACTAGTCTTTGTACCGAACATCAAGTGTCGTGCTCACTCTTCCACTCTACTATTCTCAACTCTCTGCACATTCACTCTCAGCTCAAAAAACTATCCAACAAACTAGTATCAGAGCACAGGTTGTGCATGCTTCCCGAAGCTAGTAGGTGATAGGCGACCAGCGAGTAGCAGGCAATTAGTAGGTAGCAGTCGCATCAATCAGCAGGTCACAAGTGCTGCAAGCACCAAGTGGACAGGCGATAGATGGACACGCTGCCGGTGACTCGGACTAGCAGGCAACCACTGCAGACGATGACAGGCGGTGACATGTTCGACATGTCACCCGTTACCAGGCGGGTCATGAACCTAACTTCACAATCGTCAAAAAAAAATCCTCTTTAAATTCTGCAATTACTTTACTGGGCGTTCACAGGCAAAGGCACAAAGTCAAATTTTGCCCATGAAATTTGGGGCTTTTCCTAGATTTGGGAACTTAAATGCACAAATGGACAATCCAACTCAGAAATAGTAAAATCAATGCACACTTACCCATGAAATTTTGGGGCTTTTCACATTTCAAGAAAATTTCTTCAATTTCACTGAAATTTGTACACACCAAACCCGAGAAATTTGAGGCTTTTGCAGAATTTCATCAATTTGTGCAAGAATTGCCTGGTATATGCACTTGGGTACTTGTGTTGATGCAATCTGAATGGATTATCCTCTAAAATTTTGGGGCTTTTGATCCAAATTCTCAAATTTGTGCTCGGGAATGCCTTTGGAGCAAAAATTGCAGTGAAATTTCGGGGATTTCACATGTAATTGGTGGCTTGGTTTCCAAATGTGTTAGAAATTGCATGAGGAGTGCAGCAAATGACATTTTTTAATTCTGAAAATCTATTTGCAGATCTGAAATTTCTGCAATCTTGGGATTTTCATTGTTGGTTGGTACTCTTGTGTACTATGGTCACTTGTGTCACATTTGGGCTTGCCTTTGGTGACCAGTTAGTCAATTTGGGACTACAAATTATGGCTGGAAACAGTGACAGCAGTAATCTTTTGCACATTAAGAGACTTGAGGGTGCACATAATTTTGCAATTTGGCAAAAACAATGCTAAAACGTCTTGATGCAAAAGAAACATGTAAAGCCCATCAAATCAAAGGGAATCAAACCAGCAGACATGGAACAAGACAAGTGGGATGACTTGGATGAGCTTGCTTGCTCTACCATTGAGCTCTCAGTGTCAGACAACTTGCTCGTTAACATTGAGAAGTTGAATTCAGCATATGCAATGTGGCAAAGGCTTGAAGAATTGTATGCCCAAAAAAGTGCAAACAGCAAGGTTTATTGGTTGAAAAAACTAATGGACTTTCGCATGAAAGAAAGTACAGCCATGTCTATACATTTGAATGAGTTTAACCCAATTTTCAGTCAACTGATTGCTTTGGATTTCCATATTGATGAAGAGTTCAAAGCTACCTTCTTACTATGCACTCTACTTGAAAGTTGGGATACTTTCAGGACAGCTTTGAAGAATTTGAATGCTCAGCTGTTATACTCTGATGTGGAGAGTTCTTTGCTGATGGAAGAACTCAATAGGCAAAATAACTCAGCAAATAAGTCTTCAAATGCATTACACACTAGAGGCAGATTTCAGCATAAGAGCAGTTCTAAAAACACAGCAGAGCAAATCTCATGGAAAAAATGTGGAGTGCCTTCATTGTGACAAAAAAGGGCACTACAAACGAGATTGCTTTCAACTAAAGAAAGAGAAGGGCAAAAACAAAAACAATGAAGCCAACAAGGCTGAAAATAAGGACAGCCAACCTGCCAAAAAAAGCAATGTGAAAATTGAAGAGGTCAATGTAGTCATTCATGATAATGACAGTGATGGTGATGTACTTCTTACTACTTCTTTGGATGCACATGCATTGATTGCAGATTCTCACGATGATATGCACACTTGGCTACTTAATTTAGGTGCATCCTTTCATGTCACACCACATCATGAGTGGTTCTCTGACTACAATGGTAGTGTACATGGTGTTGTTCACTTGGGGGATAACTATGCATGTATTGCAAGCATTGGCAGTGTGAAACTGGAATTTCAGCATGGCTCCGTGTTTATTTTGCATAATGTGAGACATGTACCTCAGCTCAAGAAGAGCTTGATAAGCACAGGGCAACTAGATGATGAAGGCTGGCGCACCACCTTTGGGAATAGCAAATGGAAAATCTGTAAGGGCTCCCGCATTGTTACCAAGGGGTCCAAAAGTGATGCATTGTATCCTTCACATGTATCTAGTGTGCATGACCATGTTGTCGCCACAACTGAGCAGCCAAGTGTTTCTTTGTGCCACAATCACTTGGGACACATGAGTCAATCTAGAATGAAAGTGCTCTCTCGTTTGGGTTATTTACCATCTTTGAGGTATGCTGATTTTGAACAATGTGATCATTGTATTTATGGTAAACATGCTCAAACGTCACACAAAAAAACTCTCTAAAGTCTTCACTCTTAGAGTTGGCACATTCAGATGTATGTCAAATGCCAAGATTATCTTTAGGGGGGAAGAAGTATTTCATTACCTTTGTTGATGATACCACACACAAAGTATGGGTTTATCCAATCCGTCGCAAAGACGAGGCCTTGGATAAATTAAAAAATTTCCTGGCACTTGCCGAAAAGCACACCAACAAGACATTAAAATGCCTTCCCTCTGACAATGGTGGGGAATATGTGTCCAAAGCCTTTCAAGACTTTTGTGACAGCAAAGGGATTAAAAGGGAGCTTACTGCCCCTCATAATCAGCCCCAAATTGGTGTTGCAGAGTGCATGAATAGGACCATTCAAGACAAGGTCTGTACGATGCTATTACATGTTGCTTTATCCCATGGTTTTTGGGCAAAGGCTGTTATAGCAGCCGTACACTTGATTAATCAGTCACCAAACAAGTCTTTCGGTGGGAGGAGAGAAAGAAAGTCCCTCAAGAAGCATGGTCGGGCAAGCCACCTTTGTATCCTCACTTGAATGTGTTTGGCTGCGAGGCATTTGTGCACATACGCGAGAAAGAACGCAGCAAACTTGAGCCAAAGTCCTGTAAATGTATTTTTCTAGGATATGGCGATGAAGGTGAGATGGGTACAGATTATGGGATCTCGAGAAAAGAAAAGTAGTACACAGCAATGATGTCATCTTCCAAGAAGATCGCATGCACAAATAGCCCGAAAGAACAGAGGAGGTCAAAAGGGTTGTATTCCAAGAGGATGTACCAATAGGACAGCAAAGAATGCATGTTAGACAGCAACAAATACCTGCTGTAAACGCCCCTAAAAATGCAAGGAATGATGCTGAAAATGATCAGTAAGATCTTGCCCATGATATCCCACAAATTCAGTAAAAACATGTGCATCTGGAACAACTTGAACCACCTATACAGCATGCTGAACCTGCAGAACAGCAAGCTGTTAATGCAGATTTGTAGGCTGAATAGCCAGCCAATTTTGACCACAGGGTTTTTCGGTCAACCAAAGTGCAAAAACAACCAAATAGATTTGTTCGTGGTGTAAACTATGTGGCTGATTATGTCATGTTAATAGATTGTGGTGAACCGTCATGCTTCCAAGAAGCAATGGACAGACGGGATAGTAAGAAATGGCAAAAAGCAATGCTATCAAAAATGGAATCTCTCATGAAGAATGGCACTTGGGATTTGGTACATTTACCAAAAGGACAAAAAGTGCTACCCTACAAATGGGTTTACAAAATGAAAGTCACTTATGGTTCTTTGCTAAAGTACAAGGCACGCTTGGTTGCTAAAGGGTACAAGCAAGAACATGAAATTGATTTTGATGAAATCTTTTCTCCTGTAGTCAAAATGACTACTTTGTGAACCATCTTGGGCTTCGTTGCATCTGAGGATATGGAACTCATACAGATGGATGTAAAAAACCGCCTTCTTACATGGTGATCTACATGAGGAAATCTACATGCAACGGCTTGACAATTTTGTTGCAAAGGGAAAAGAGCACATGGTATGTAAACTCCACAAGAGTTTGTATGGGCTGAAGCAGGCACCATGAGAATGGTATCACAAATTTGATACATTCATGCAATCTCGGGGATTTCATCGTTCTCAAGTTGATCACTGCTTATACACCAAGAAGGCAGTAGATGGCAGCCTTATTCTCTTGGTTTTGTATGTGGATGACATGCTAATTGCAGGCAAGGATGTTCATGCCTTGGACTCCTTGAAGCAGAGTCTACACAATAGACTTGATATGAAAGATCTTGGTGAGGCAAATCGCATTCTTGGCATTTGTATACTCAGAAACAGATCAAAGAATCTTCCTTATCTGTCACAGCAAGAGTATATTACGAAAGTTCTGCAGCATTTCAATATGGAGGGAGGTAAAGCTATTAGTGTACCATTGCCTCTATATGTGAAACTTAGTGCAGATGACATCCCTACATCAGATGATGGAAAGGCTGAAATGGCCAAGATACCCTATGCTTCCGCTCTTGGTAGCTTCATGTATGCTATGGTTGCTACACGTCCTAACATTGCATTTGCGGTGGGAGTAGTTTGCAGATACATGGCATATCTTGGCAAAAAGTATTGGAAAGCAGTGAAAGATATCATGAGATACCTTAAGGACACAAAGGATTTGTGTATCTGCTTTGGTAAACAGGAGTCATCTATTGTCGATTTCACCGATGCAGACTATGCTGGCCATCCTAACTACATGAAGTCTACTTTAGGATATGTGTTCATGTTCACAAGAGGCGCTGACTCTTGAATATCTAGGCTATAAAAGTGTGTTGCATTGTCTACTACAGAGGCAGAATATGTGGCTGCCACAAAGGCATGCAAAAAGGCTTTATGGCTTTCACGTCTGATGAGAGAGCTTGGGATTACAGTGGTTCCTATCCTCTATTGTGATAGTCAAAGTGCTATCATGCTAGCACGGAATCTTGTCTTTCACGCAAAGACAAGCACATACAAGGGAAGTACCACTTTATCACGGATGTACTTGGCAGCAAAGGCATTAAGCTTGTCAAGATACATACAGATGATAACCCTGCAGACCTTCTTACGAAGGGTCTGCCAACCGAGTGGTTTGCTCATTGCCGCCAGATGATGGGGGTTGGATAGTATATGTGTCTTCCAACTTTCTACATACACAAACTTAGCTAATTCTTTCCTCTACCTTCACGCATGTTGCCTTTGGGTGGTAAATTGTTGGAAATAAAGGCTCACTGTGCCTTTTTTTACTGCGTTCGGGTGTGAACATGCCCTTCGCTTGTTGTACTTCATATATATATTCAAAACCTAAAAGTAGTACACTAGTCTTTGTACCGAACATCAAGTGTCGTACTCACTCTTCCACTCTACTGCTCTCAACTCTCTGCACATTCACTCTCGGCTCAGAAAACTATGTATTTAATGGATAAAAGGAACCTAACACTTTTTCCACAACTCAAATGACAAGTCCATTTAATCTCCCACCCATCCAACCCACTAGTTCCACTACACCTTCCTTTCAACCTCCATTAAGTGCACCATATATGTCTTCTCACATCATACCGGGGGGTCCTTCACCCAAAGACACGCCTTTTAGAATCTCATCTCTTCATCAATTGGGTGGTATCTCCAGGATGGAGGTTCATCCTTCCATTCCCACACTTTCAAGTTTTTCACGGCTTGGGAATGCCACCCAACCACCATTGGCTGATCAATTGATATCATAGTTTGCCTCCATTGGCATTACCTAATGGGTCTTTTGGTCATTTTGCTATGCCCTAGCCCTCTATTGGACAGGGCTTACCTATCCCCGTGCCTCCCCCTCCACCACCTACACTTTATGAAAACATTTATATTCCAATGCCTCCACATCAATCAGCACCCATTGGTCATAATGAGCCTATTTTTGCGTATCCACCTCCCCCTCCTCCTTATCCTCCTCCACCACCTCCTTATTCCGCTTATCCGACACTCATGATTCCTCATTCTCATCAACCAAACATGCCTTTAATGATAAGGCTCGTTTTAATAGGTCGAACTTCACTACTTGGTCAAATCTGATGAGACACATCCTTGACTGCCAGAATCTATGGGATCTTGTGTATGGGTTGGAACCTCAACCTCATTCTGCACTTGTTCCATGCTAGGTTGTCCACTCATGCAAGGCTAGAAATGCCTCCACTATTGTTAAGCTATTACTTGAATTTTATTCACAACTTGAGCATTTTGTCTTAGCATCAAAGCGTTGGGCACACTTGACAGACCGCTATGCAACTCGAGATACAACCCACCACATCAATCTAGATAATGAGCTCCAAATTTTTAAAATCATTGACCGGAATGACTTGAAAGTCAAGTTGGTTGTGTATTAGTGCCTTCTCCCCAAGTTCTCTACCACGGGGATTCCCAAGTCCTCGAACGACCAAGTCACGTTGTTTCTAAACAAGCTGCAGAGGAAATACTTCCATTTTGTGCGACAACTGATTTTACAACCCACCATGGCCACATTCTATGAATTTGATTGTCATCTACTTCGTTACGCTCGATTGTTTGACCAATTTCATAGTTTGACCTCTTCAGAGGGGACTCTCGTTGCTTCTTCTCAGAAAGGGCAACAAGGAAAGGGTAAACAAAATCAAAATTCCAATCAAGATCAAAAATATTCTCAAAATCAAATTCAAAACCAAACTAGTGAGACCCAAGGAAACTCCTAGTCATCTCTAAAACCCGGATGACAAAATGTACTGAAGAAAAATCAATATTGTCAGCATTGTCAAAAGCTTAGCCATTTTGATGACCATTGTCGATCAAAGACAAGAGGCACATCACCAAAAGCTAAGACTGAAACCCCCGCCCCTCAGTCCGGCAACCCCCAACAAGGGAGGCAGGCTGGTGGCAACCCTCAACAAGGGCAATGGTGAGGCTAAATCCACACTATCATCAATCGGCCATTACAGTTGACAACGTTCTCAACGCCAAAGGGCTTGTTTGACTGGTCTGCAGAGGCCCACATCATCTTTGTAGAGATATTTGAGGATGCAAGTCTCATTCGCATCTGTGAGTTGCCTCCTAACCACTCATCACAGCCAAGTACTTCAACTACTCATTGGATTGTGGACAATGGAGCTACCTATCACATGACCCCCATCGTGGACATTTGCATTTCCGGAGTCCCTGCAACCACACACATCCAAGTTGGGAACAACTCCTTGGTCACAATTCAAGCTCACAATTACATTAGTTTTCCCACTACTCAAGGCCCAAATCACGCTACGCTGAATGATGTCTACTATGTCCCCTAGCTAGGGGTGAACTTGTTATCCATTCAGCAGTTTGGGCAGTTGGGTCAAGAAGTCTTCTTCACAGCGATCATAGTTGAGGTTCTTGACTCTCAGATTGGTTTAGTGATTGCTCACAATAAGGCACATCCTAGTGGTCTATACCACATGACAGTTTCTTTCCGAACCAACGATCAAGGGCTCTAAGTTCCACCACTTCCAAACTTTAGCTACTACATGAGAGCCTACGAGCACTCAGCTATTGAGATATTGGCAATCACACCCAGCTTAACCTCTTTGTATGGAGCAGTGTGGGCTTAGGATACAAAATCCCAAATGCATAGTGGTGGAAAGTACAGCCTAGTCTATTCCTATAAAGCATTGTACTTGCTCGCTTTTTTAATGCAAGATCATGATGCTTTCCTCTTTCGGTTAGTGTCATTGTCATTGTCAATCCAATACACAAGATTGTTTTTATGAGTCCAAGCTTCCATCTTGGAACCTAATTTACTTGTGGAACAATTTACTTATTGTCTATGTCAACATGAGTCTAGCATTCATCTTCTATCCACCATAGCTTCTACCATGCTCTAGATCCGACATTCCAACATGGTATCAAAGCTCAGCTAAGCATGGCCTGGCTCTCCTTTCACTCTTCTCAGCTTCTCTTCATCTCAGTCCAGCTCAGTTTGAGTGTACGACTCCCATTCTTCACCTAAATCTCATATCCACTGTTTGGCAACCATAGCCAACCTCTACCTTGTGTTGAGCTAAAAATGCATTAGCTTTACTTAGACACCCCCAAAACATACTTAACTAATGAAGAAACCTTGTTTATTTAAAAGAAATGTGATCCTAGAGAGTTTCTATGTCCCATAAGCACAAACCTACTTGGGAGGGCCCAAACTTTCTATAAATACGTATGCTACCCTCCATTCAGCTGACAATCTCGTTTTTGCAGATTTCAGGTTTTTCAGCTTGCTGCCCACACCCCGTTTGCGGAGGACATCTCAGTTGAAGCTGTCCATTACTATCTCCATCACTTGTCGCCTGATTTTCAGCCCTCTTTACACAGTTTGGAGCTGATTCCAACCAGGCGACTACTGTTCCTATATGCAGACTTGCTACCGTACAGCTTGCCACGTCATCAGAATTCTGCAGTCTGCGTTTTTTGTCTTTCTCTCACCTACAAGCTGTCTTGCCTACGTTTTTAGTCTTTCTCTCTCCTCACTGTTGTCTGCATCAGATCCAGCTTCTCATTGCTGCATTTGCTAGTGTTCGACATCCAGAGGTTGCCTTGCTGCGATTCGAGATCCGTTCAAAGTACGACACACTCTCCAACTCATTACCCCTGCCCTAATCCTTGAGATACAAGAGTTCGAGGTACAGTATTCATTCACTGCATAGTGTGTTTGCTGCATGAGCATCGTATATCCAGTAGTCATATCACTTCATTTATTCACTGTGTTCATTGTCTCTGACTTACCCTAACCCTAATTGTATTCTTTTATCAGTCTGTGCTTTGTTGTACGATTTCTGTTTATGTTTCTGTGTTAGGGTATTTCTTTATATGATATCAGAACCTGGTACTCTCTGAGAAACCTGGGCCTTTAATCTGAAAGCTCTACATAAGAAGCAAGAACAACAGTAGGTTCAAATGACTTCGAACACAACAACATCAATTTAGTCTCCAAAACCAACTATGCCAAGAACCGAGCAAGAGTGGGCCGATCAGCTTGCTCCACAAAGTTCTGATATGGTGGAAGACACTTCTGATTACATAGAAGAAAAGCTAAGGAAGTTGACCTCTGAAGAATACAAACCGATCATAGCTTATAGAGAAAGAAGATTGAGGAGCTCGAACGAAGGATTGCCCTCCAAGAAAAGCTTCTAAATGAAGGTATGCATGAATTTCTCTCTTCAGATGTTGCACGTAAATCTGATGATGTTGCAGGGCCGTTGAGACCTCTATCAAGGATGGCCCCCCCTCTTGGAGAACAAGACCTGGAGTATGTTCCTTTCTTTCATCCTCTTCTGTCCACTCCGGTGCAAGATACTTTAGATTCGTCTTTTGTTCCTTCTTCTTTTATCTCTTCTACTTTGCAATATTCTAGTAGAGATCATGTGGAAGAAAGAGTCTAGTCTATTGACTACAGAAAAGGTTCTCTTGAGGACCAATTCTTGTATGTTAACACACGTCGTGGGAATTATAAGAAAAAGCCAGGTACCTCTTCTTCTAACTTTCATTTTCTGTCTACTTCACAAAATCAGAATGAATTTGGTGTTCCTTTTTCTTCATTGCATGGTGCATCATCATCTTCACATTTTCATTTCTAATCATTAAATTATAAAAATGAACAAAGTGCATCTGCACCTCACACACCACATTTTCAAAACCCACCCATCCCACCACATTCTTCCGCTACTTCTTCACTTCCATTCACACCATTTACATTACCATTTCAGACACCTCATGTCGCACCGCACATCACACCGGGGGGTTATGGAAACATAGGCACATCCTTTAGAATCTCATCCTTCTCTTAGCCGCGTGGTGTTCCACCTACTTCACACACATTTTCGGGATCATTGTAGCCTGGGTGGTGTTTCATCTACTTCACACACATCCACTGTTGCCTTGAACGGCGCATTGTACTTCTTTTTTATAGTAAATAATCATTCCAGATACATGTACGTGTATTTTCTCAAGCATAAGTCAAATGCTTTCACATATTTTTCTGCTTGGGTGCTGCTAGTTTATAACCAGAGTAGTCGTCATGTCGATTGCATGAGGAGTGATAGCGGTGGTGAGTTCATCTCCCACAAGTTTTCTGAATTTCTACAACAGCATGGCATCTCCCACTAGCTCACCTCTACCAACTCCCCTTCTCAGAATGGAGTCGTAGAGCGTAGGAACTGGACAATCATGGAAATGGCACGCTCTATGATGTTCGCAAACAGACCTACCTGAGTGCCTTTGGGTCGAGACTGTTAACACTTCAGTGTACATTTTCAACCAATGTCTGATTGCAACTCTTCCTCAGAAGACCCCGTATAAGGCATTTTTTGGCTCTCGGTCTGTCATTTTCCACTTCAAAATCTTCAGATGTCGTACATACACACACACACCTAATGACAAGATAGGCAAGCTCACTCCCCCAGTTGATCTCCTTATTTTTGTGGGATATTCCTCTGAAACAAAAGCCTATCGTTTGTTTGATCCTCAAACAAACAAGGTGATCGTTAGACATGATGTCATCTTTGACGAGAGGGATATCGTGCAATCCTCTGCACCGGATTTCGATCCGATTCCTTCTTCCAGATCATCAAAGATCGTGCCTACTGAGCCTAGTCTACTTCCCGTCCCCAACATTTCCGCAAATTCTTTCGCTCCCAGGCCCCCTCCTCAAGACCCGTTACCTCGCTCACACTAGCAGACCGTGCGGGATTCGGAGATCCTACCACTGGATTTCACTCTAGAGAGACCTAGAAGATCTACCCGGCTTGCTCCTCAAACATCATTTGCGTCGTTGTTTACAGCTGATTATATAGCGCATTCTAAGATGGATATATGGCAGGAGGCTCTTTAGCACCCTCAATGGCGAGAGGCCATGGAGATGGAGCTAGAGAGTATTGACTCAAATGAGACTTGGACATTGGTGGATCGTCCGAGCCACAAGAAAGTCATCGGGTCAAAGTGGATTTTTAGAACCAAGCTAAAAGATGATGGAACTTTAGACAAGTACAAGGCTCGCCTTGTCGTGCAAAGCTTTCGACAACCATGGCATTGATTTTGAAGAGACCTTCGCCCCTACTATGCAGTTGACTTCCTTTCGGTTGCTACTCGCGCTAGCCGCTCACCACGGTTGGCCGATACATCAGATGGATGTGAAGAGTGCCATCCTAAATGGTTTCTTGAAGGAGGAAGTCTATGTGGAGCAGCCACCCGGCTTTCCCTCAGGAAACCCTAGGGATACGGTATTCCGTTTGCATAAAGCTCTTTATGGGCTGAAGCAAGCGCTGCGGTCTTGGTTCCATAGGATGGATGAGTTCCTGCAGACTCACAGATACCACTCTACCCCTTATGACCCGATCTACTACAGAGGGGATTAGCTATGTCCTGCTATACATGATGACTTACTCATCACAGGCTAGCGGAAATCAAGGCTAAGCTTAAAGCTCCATTTGAGATGGCAGACCTTGGTTTGTTGTCCTATTTCTTGGGGATGGAGGTAGTTCATTTTGCGGGCTGTATTTTTGTGTCACAGCTGAAGTACGCACTTCAGCTCGTGGAACATACATTCCGGATCAAACACGGCCAATGGCCACGCCTCTAGATCCTACTGTCCACTTGTCAAAGGATACCCTAAGATAGCCCTTCAATGAACATACCTGTCGTTCTGTTGTAGGAAAACTTCTTTGGTTAATTCACACTAGGCCAGATTTAGCTTACTCAATCAGTATTTCACAACACCTAGGATGTCACATTGGATTGCATGTCTTCGTGTGTTGCGTTATTTGCGGTGTACTTATTCTTATGGCCTGACATATGGTTCTGGTTTATATTTGCAGGGATACACTAATTCTGATTGGGCAAGAGATCCTGACACCCGGCATTCCCATGGCGGCTACCTCTTTACCTTGGGCACGGCTCCCATTTCTTGGTCCAGCTGTAAGCAAGGACAGTGGCAGCTTCCACGACCGAGGCGGAGTATCGGACTCTCTTCGATGGCACCACCGAGGCCATCTATCTAAGGAGTTTACTTGCAATGCTTCACTTTCCATGTGACTCTCCCATATTTGTCTACTATGACAACTAGAGTGCCATTGCCCTTGCAAACAATACGATCATCACATCACGGGCACGGTATGTGGGAGTTCACTTCCACTTTTCCAGAGAGCAAGTTGAGCTAGGCACTATTCGCCTAGAGTTTGTACTATCATCAAGTAATTTTGCAAATATCTTGACCAAAGCGATCAACCGACCGGTTCTTCAGTGCTTGCTACCCAGGATCGGCTTGGATACACCCTCCCCTACTTCTTCAGCTTGACAGGGAGAGGGTACTTTCCTCTTGCTTTTCCTTCCAATTTGAGAGAAGGCGGCTTCTACTCTTGATACTGACAGTGATTATGCTTATAGTTTTTTATAGACATTACATTCATTTATTCTTTTGTATTGTATTACGAACATTTGTAACTTCATCCGCCTTGTCAAGATGCCATGATTGTAAAAGGACACTCGGACAAGTGAACAATTCCCCTGTGAGGCCACTGTCCCAGTGGCACCGTTGCATAGCATATTGCATGAGCATGATATCTTGCATCTCCCTTTGCATTAACCCACGTATTGGCATTCTGTTCATGTAAACATGCATCTGTGCGCATTTATCCCTTTTCGGTCGTTTGAAGTGCTTGACTCTAGGATCCACCATATTCATGGAATTGCACATGACAGTCTCCAAGGCAGTCTTTCCAAGCTTGCTTGCTTGACATATTTGCTATACACACACCTTAGCCATTTTCTTTGTCACCGCCACCCAGTAATGGTAGGGATAGTATGCTTGTTTTGTAAAGGTCTTAGGTCTAACCATCCCTTGTCACTCTCCCGTTTGGGGCATGCATACTCAATAGGACGAAACCTGATTTGAAACCCTCACTCAATGCTTGCGACTCTCCCACCATTGTCTACTACAACAACCAAAGTGACATTGCCCTTGCAGGCAATCCAATCATTATACCAAGGATAGAACATGTGGGGGTCCACTTACACTTCACTAGAGAGCAAGTTGAGCAAGGCACCATAGGCCTAGAGTTTATGCCTTTTTTCGAGAACTACGCAAACATATTGACCAAGACAATCAATCAGCCATATTTGCTATATCTTCCATTAGCCTATTCCTTCCTCGTCATCATCCAATAGTGGTAGGGATAGCTTGTTTATTTGATGAAAGCCTTTGGAACTAGCTACTTATCTCCTGTCCGTTACTTAATCAGCCGTCACCTCTCCTATTTTGAAACAATCATTATCATACCAATACACACACAAAAACCAAAAGAAAAAACAAAAAATACAAAAAAATACAATTCACTGTGGTTCCATCTACCTTTATAGGACTTAGTAGGCCATCAGGCAACCAACGTGTACCCTTTGTCAAATGCACTAGCCTCTCTGGGGTGACCACTTGGACTCCATTGCTAAGATAACCATCACATTTATAGTCTTGGTAGGGCTCTGGGCAGCCACCGTGCACCCTTTGTCCGATGCCCTTACTACTTTGGGGTAGGACGCCTTGGGGTAAAATATATAAAAATCAAAAACACTCAAAATTTTGGGTTGGCCTTCCTTTCTAGCTCAGTTTTTGGGCCCAAGAGAACATATTGAGCTCACATAAGCATTACATGATGAATTAGTCACTCAAACAACCCCAAACCTAAATTAGTGCATGGTCTAAGAGAGTTTTAAAACATTGTGTGGTACGAGGTCTCGAAACCTTTTATAAATAGGCAAGCTGCCCTCCATTCAAGCTTAATCTCATTTTTGCAAGCTTCAAGAGTTGTATCTCTATTATCCACACCCCATTCATAGAGGACATCGCAATCAGAGCTTCCCCTTGCTTTTTAGTCTTTCTCCATCCTCACTGCCTGTCTGCATCAAATCCACCTTCCACAACTATGTTTGGTGGTGTTCGACTCTCAAAGACTGTCTTTGTTGCATTTCAAGATTTGTCAAGAGTATGACACACTCTCCCACTCAATACCTTTGCCTCCGTCCTTGAGACACGAGAGTTCGAGGTACAGTTTTCATTCTTGCACGGTTTATTTACTGCATGAGCATTGTATATTCAATATTCAGTTTATGCTTTGTCGTACACTTTCATTTATGTTTTTGTATTAGAGTATTTCTTCACAGTTGCCACTATGAGAGATATAAGAATCTAAACATCCAACCCAATCACTGTCAGAATATCCAAGCAATGAAAGTGAAAAATCAACCTTGTAGAAAAGGCCAAGATCCTGGGTGCCTTTAAGATATTGAAAGACACAATTCACTACCTGTCAATGAAGTACTAAAGGTCTGTGCATAAATTTACTCAACTGGGAGACAACAAACTGAAGATCGGGCCTCATGTGACATAAATAAATCAAGCATCCAATAACTTGCCGATATAAAGTAGTATCAAAGGCTCCACTACCATCATCAAAAGTGAAACTAAAACCAGGCTCCAAGGGAGTAAACACAGGCTTGCAATCCTCAAACTAAAGCGTTGAGAAAGTTGTCCAATATACTTGGACTTTGTCATGATGATGCCCCCCTCAATGGTGACCAATTTGTTACCTAAATAATAGTGAAGTAGACCAAGATTTATCATGGTAGAGGTTTGCTGTGAATTCAATTTGACCAACATTGGTCCCAACGACAAGAATGTCATCAACATAAAGCATAAGAATAATAAAATCAAATCCTTGATATTGAATGTAAAGAGTAGCCTCAATAGGGCTACTCTGAAATCCAAGATGCAATCAATGAAATGTATGTTGGCACACCAAGCCTATGGAGCTTACTTTAGACCATACAAAGCCTTCTTGACAACACAGACTTTGTGCTCATAGCCTTTAACTAAAAACCTGGAGGCCAAGAAACAAAAACCTCTTGAATGAGATATCGATGGAGAAATGCGATCTTCATGTCCAATTGATACACCTCCCAATGAAAGTCGACAGCAAGGGCAATAATACTCCTAATGGTAGTAATGCAAGAGGTAGGGGCGAAAGTCTCCTCAAAGTCAATTCCTTGTTGTTGGGCGCCCTTGGCAACAAGGCGGGCTTTGTACCTCTCAATAGAACCATTTGACTTTCTTTTAATTTTAAAAACCCATTTGGTACCGATTGCCTGCTTGCCATGAAGCAAGTCACATAGCTCCCAAGTGTCATTCTCATGGATGGAATCAATTTCTTCCTTCATTGCTTCCACCCAACGATCATCTGAAAAAGCATATTTATTACATAGAGGTTCTTTATTACATGTTATAGCCACCAATGCACATGCAATAAGATTACCTTCTTCCTTACGAGCGGAGGCTCGTTGCACACAACCAAATAAAGAGGCTACTTATTGTCCCAAAGAGTGTCTAGCAACTAGCGCAAGGGGCTCTTTTAGGCTGCTGAATCTCAGTTCTTGTGTGATCCAAGTGACCACACAAAGTATCATGATGCTGTTGTGGCTGTAAATTATGATGAATAAACTGTTGTAATGTATCTGTAGGGTGTGGAAGTGAAGACTAAGAAGAAGAATCAGCCATGGAACCATTATGGAAAAGTGGCAGTAAGCTGTCAAAGATGTCTGAAGCATCAATAATAGGCTGTTTTTGACAGTCTAGAAGGGGTGAGAAGCATTTTCAGTGAAGATTACATCTTGGTTGACAATAACCTTGCTTGTAGAAGCTTGATAAAGGTGGTGCCCTTTACTTTCAGCACTATATTCAATAAAGATACAGCAAACAGCCTAATCATCCAATTATGCCTTTTATGAGGAGGCACATGAGCATACGGCAACGATCCGAAAATCCGCATATGAGAGAGAGAAGGCTTGGAGCCAATCCATGCCTCATAAGGAGTGATGGTGCGTAAAGCTCTTCTGGGACACTTGTTCAAAACATAAGCGGCACATAGAATAGCATCGAACCAAAAAGAATTAGGTAAATTCTTACTCTTCAACGGAGAGAGAATTTTCAAAGTTTCATTGCAAGAAAGACTTAAAGCTACTTCCCTTTGCTCAAACAACCATGGAAGCTATCACCTGCAACTTACGACCACTAAAAAGACTATTGCCCCCCTCTTGTATGTTGTCACTTACACCAGAAGGATCTTAAGTTGTTGTCACTTACACCTAGAGGGCTCCTAACTACTATTCCCTTCTGTAACACTACTCCTTGGTGACTATAAATCACATCAATAGCATTTCCTTGCTCTCTAACAACATCCTCTCTCACAATGGTTGGAATAGACTTCCACCAACCCCAAAAACGTTTTTTCACTTGCATGGACAAGTTTTGCCAAGTGACAGCCTATAATCCTATTTTTCAACATTGTTCAACTTATTAAATTAAATTTTAGAATATTAATTCCGAAAATTAATTTAATAATTATTTTAATATCAAAAAAATAATTTCACTAGTAATAATTAAATTGGATAGGCCAATTTATCTTCCAAGTATCCCTAATCAATTATTAGCCCTTAGACCATCATTAATTAATTAATTAATTAATGCATAACCTAACTTATTACAACTTTTGCCTTTGGGACCAACTAATATCTTGTGGTTATGGGTCCACATTGTGAAATAATTAACTTGCACATCACACGTGCAAGTCACATTTGCACATTTGATTAACTTCTAATCAAATGCTAAGCAAAGTAAAAAAAATTCACATCCTCGTGATAGAGCACCCCCTTGAAATCCTTCCAATCGTCTCAATTGTACTACTCAAAATACATGTTGATATTATAGTCAAACATGTAGACCTACTATTTAACCATGCTCATGCTCTCTGCACATGAAATTCCAATCACTTAAACCAGTTATAATCCACACATGAGTCATAACTACTATTAGAACCATAAAGGATGCATCCAAATGCCGAAACCGAATACTATTCTGACCACTAAGGCGTTGTAATACATAAAGTGAGCATAAACAACACCTCATAGCCATGGTGTACCACATGATGATCATGTAAGGCATACATTAGTTGCAAACGACATGTAACTTATACAATTGTATTTCTTTTGCATCACATGGCAAATATACATTGCATACCATCCATGTATCCCATATAGACCTTGCAAATGTACATCACATATAGACCTTGCAAATGTACATTCCATATATTCCATACATGCTAGCAACCTTACAAACGTGTAGTTTCAAAGCCTACATTGCAAACCATACACGTTTGCATACCAATTCACAATGACTAGTACACTAAATAGTGATCCCTATGGTAGAAATATTGTTAGCATATAATACCATGGATGCAAACCAAGTACATCCAAGATCCATTATATAACCGAGTTCTCCATCACTAGGAAAGTGGAGATGTAACCTCCTCATTGAGAATCAGGTAATACTCTATACCTTCTATACTTTGATGAGCCTGAAAGAGCCCAATCCAAGGTCGGCTCTAACTAAAACACATCCAAGTAAAGTGCAACATTGAGAATGATTTGCCAAGCCACTCTTCCACATCTAGTTACATTCTTTCATAGGTGAAACAATGTTGAAGCTTCACCAAGAAACACATGGAAACTTTACCTCTAACTTTACTTCCCTCAAAACCTCCACTAGATTCTAGACCTTTGTCTCTCTGGAACATGGAGATCCTTTGTACTTTCACATTGCTACAATTCATGAAATTTTGGTGCTTTGCTTATCATTTAATTAAGTGTTAATCAAGTGTATAAATGCAAGATACACATGTGATATGCAAGTTAGACATTTCACAATGAGAGGCCAAAGACCCCAAGATGTCTATGGGTGTCAAAGACAAAAGTTGCAATACATTATATTACAAGACCTTGAGATGTCCGTGCGTGTCAATGACAAAAGTTGTAATAAGTTATATTACAGGTATTAGGTTGTGCTTAGTGACAAATTTTGACCTTAATATTTTATTAGCAATTAATGCCAATGGTGACATTTGAAACTGGCATTCATTAATTAATTAATGCTACTTCAGAGGCTAATAAATGTTTAGCATTCCTTGGATGACAAATAGACTAGCCAATTTAACTATTGGTTGGTATTGTTGATTTTTGAGTAAGAATCAATACTAAATTATTTTTCAAATCTAATATTCTGAAATTTAATTTAACTGGGCTGAAAATTGCTGAAAAATGCATTTGAAAGACTCCCAGACTGGTGGAGCCTAATTCTAACATTGTGGAGTTTGGGAGAGGAGGACAAAGAGCTACTGTTGCAATTTTCGAAGCATTCGAGATCAGCCCAACCATTGCACATTGTTAAAGAGCTACGCCTAGCTGATCACAAGGCCATTGGAGGCACATGACCACACCTTTAGGCTGTCCACAAGCAGGTGACAGCAAGTTTGGGGCCCACAAGGACAAGTGACTACATGTGGGGCTCCTACTAATGGAGGGCTACAGTCAATCAGCCATTCATAGCAAGGTAGCATTACATTTTATCCAATTTTGGCGAGGAAACTCTAAAATTTCTCACTCTGGCTCCCTCTCTATTATTTCAGCCAGTTCACACCTTTTCTAAAGAGATCTCAGCCAAATTCAGTCCCTCAAGGGTGCCATTAAAGAATTTCTGCTCCTAAACCCTAATTTACAACAGAAATTAGGGTTTACAAGTCACCCTGGAAAGTGTTGGCCCAAACATGCAGTAATTGCGCAATTAATTGATAGAGAATGAAAGATAATGAATGAATTAATCAATGCACAATAACTCAATCACAAAATGAGAGGTGATGTATTAATGACTAAGAGAGAATACAATACCCAAAGTGATCACAATGAATAATGCCACACTTATGTGCTAATGAGGCACAATGTGTCTTTATAATAAAATAAAACCTAACAGCAATGCTTAGAACACTAGAGGAAACAATTGCATTCCATGACAGTTTAAATGCCTAGGAAGCCCAGATCATGGATCAAAGGGCATCAACGCATAGCCCATGAGATGGCCTACAAAGCCCTCTCCATGAAATGGGCAGAATGATCTAGGAACAATGACAAAATCCTAGAAAGTAAAAGAAAATATAAGGTCATGATTGCACAAGTTGATCCAAGTGGATATAGCAACCTACGACAATACAAAGTATGACAAATCATGGAACAAATGGAAACGAGCTCAAGGCTTGCCAAAAAGCTTGGGACTTTGGTCCAGAAAGAGCCTTCATGAAAAGATCTACCAAGTTGTCTTCAATGGATATGTAAGACAACTCTATTTCTCCAGCTGACATATGCTCATGAACATAACGGCAATGAACTTCTATATGCTTTGTGCGGGCATGAAACAATGAGATCCACGCAATGGCCAAAGCACCATCACTATTAGTGTAGATGTGTTGAAGCTGCCTAGTGGACATAAAGATCTACAAGTAACTTGCGGAGCCAAACACACTCCGCCGTGGCTGTGAACGCTACTCTATACTTAGCTTCACAACTGGAAGTAGTGACTATAGTGAGTTTCTTGTTGAATCAAGAAACAAAAGATGTACCCAAGAAGAAGCAATTGCCACTATGAGAGACATGAGAATCTGAACATCGAGCCCAATTGCTATCAATATATCCATGCAAAGAGAGTGAAGAATCAACCTTGTAGAAAAGGTCAAGATCTTAGGTGCCTTTAAGATACCAAAAGACACACTTCATTGTCTGTCAATGAAGTATTGGAGGTCTATGCATAAATTTGCTCAACTGGTAGGCAGCAAACTGAAGATCGGGACTCGTGTGACATAGATAAATCAAGTATCCAGTATAAAGTAGTATCAAAGGATCTGCTACCATCATCAGAAGTGAATGTGAAACCAAGCTTCAAAAAAGTAGACACGTGCTTATAATCCTCAAGCTAAAAGTGCTGAAGAAGCTATCTAATATACTTGGACTGTGTCATGACAATGCCCCACTCAATGGTGGCAAATTGGATAACCAAATAATAGTAAGTAGACTAAGTTCTATCATGGCAAAGGTTTCTTGTGAATCAGCCTTAAATATTGCAATTCGACCACCATTAGTATCAGTGACAAGCATGTAACCAACCTTTTGCATATCAATTGTTAGCAAGTCATATCGGCTCAATGATTCAAATTAATTTGATGCTCATGTCCTTTGAAAGGCAATTAGTCAGAACACCTATAATTATACTTGGTTCACCATTAACGAGATGGCTAATTGAAATTAAAAGTTTAATTAGGCGGTCAATTTGACCAGAAAGCTCAAATGACTAAGACTTTTATACTCGAGTAGTCACATTGACTAGAATCCCATATAATGAGTGATTTTAGAAAGTCAAACCAGATACTCATGATCAAAGAAACAAACCATAAACCGCTTAACCTATATAATGAAGCTCTCCAAAATCTAAATTTGGCGACTCCTAAAATATAGGAGATTACTATTTTTAAATTTTACTCAAATGGAAATTCTGTTAATCAAAGCCTTCGAAATTTTGCAAGGAACAAGACAAGCATTGCCCTTCTATTTTATATTCTACTGCTATCTGAAACTCTTAATCATTTGAGAGATTTCACAAGGAACAAAAGAAACAATTTTGTCTTTAGCAACTACCTCAAATTCTTAACCATTTGAGAGATTTTTAGAATAGAATGTTTAGAAGCTTCTTCACCCTAGAAAAGTCACATGTGGCATCTAAAATGTACGTCATTTTGAAGAGACAAGTGTCCCTACACTTGTCATTTGCAGCCTCTACTTTTTGCTTAAGCACCCAAGGCCCACACCTATATATTGGAGCTCTCTCTCTTCATTTCCAATAATCTCCCATGCTGAAATTTCAGTCACATACCTTGTACTCTCTTATGTATCACTCATCATAGAAGCACTTTTTTCTTAGCTTGATCTAATCTGAGCACTAAACAAGAAAATCAACTTGCTACTTAGAGTATGTAGAAATTAGGGTTTCAAACTTCTAATTTTCAGAATTTCAACAAATTGACATTTTTGTATATGGTTCAACCACTTGGATGCCCTTGGTTTATTTCAATAAATTCTTGTAAAGAGGAAGGGGGCCACTCTCAACATGGTGTTAACACTCTTCTTTCTCTCTCTCTCTCTCTCTCTCCCTCTATCTTCTAATTTTCATGGTGATAATTGATCAAGCTGGTTAAGTTCAAAGTATTATCATTCTCATGTTCTTTCCCGCTCTTACAAGCATCTCATCAATATAAAGCACAAGAATAATAAAATCACATTCCTTATGTCAAATGTAAAAAGTAGCCTCAGTAGGACTATTTTGAAATCCAAGATGCAATAAATGAGAATGTATGCAGGCATACCCAGCCTACGGAGCTTGCTTTAAATCATACAAAGTCTTCTTGAGACAACAAACTTTGGGCTCAAAGCCTTTAGCTGCAAATCCTCGAGGCTAAGAAACATATACCTCTTCGACAAGATATCCATGGAGAAATCCAACCGATGCACCTCCCAATGAAAGTGGACAGCAAACAGATATAATACTCCTAATGATAGTAATGCCAAAGGTAGAGGTAAAGGTCTCCTCAAAGTGGATTACTTGTTGCTAGGCATAGCCCTTAGCGACAAGGTGGGCTTTGTACCTATCAATAGAACCATCTGACTTCTTTTAATTTTATATACCCATTTGGTACCCACTCCACACTTAACATGAGAAAATTCACATAGCTCCCAAGTGTCATTCTAATGGATGGAATCAATCTTTGCCTTCATTGCTTCCACCCAACCATCATCTGAAAAGGCATCTTTATAACATAGAGATTCTTTCATTGCATACTATAGCCACCAATGCATATGCAAGAAGATTACCTTGTTCCTTACAAGTGGAGGCTCGCGTGGGGGCAACCAAAGGAAGAGGCTGCTTGCTGTCCCAAAGAGTGCCTAGCAACCAATGAGAGACTCTTTTAGGCTACTTAATTTCAGCATTCGTACACTCCAAGTGATAATGAATAGGGGGATTGCTCATCAGACAAGGTATCATGATGTTGTTGTGGCTGTAAATCAGGCTGAATAGGCTGTTGTAATATACCTATAGATGATGGAAATGAAGGTTGAAAAGAAGGATCAACCATTGAACCATTATGGGAAAGTGATTGTGGGTTGTCAAAGATGTCTGAAGCATTAATAATAGGTTGACAGTCTAGCAAGGGGTGAGAAGCACTTTTAGTGAAGATAATATCTCAATTGATAATAATCTTACTTGTAGAGGGTTGATAAAGATAATACCCTTTGCTTTCAGCACTATATCCAATAAATATGTAGCGAACAACCTTATCATCCAACTTGTGCCTTTTCTAAGAAGGCACATGAGGATACACCAATGAACTAAAAGTCCTCATATAAGAGAGGGAAGGCTTGGAGCACATCCATGCCTCATGAGGAGTGATGGTGCATAAAGCCCTTGTGGGACACCTGTTCAAAACATAAGCGGCACATAAAATAGCATCGAATCATAAAGAATTAGGTAAATTCTTACTCTTCAGCATGTGTCTTGCCATCTCCATGGGTGACATATTCTTCCGTTCCACCACTCCATTTTGTTGTGGGGAGTAAAGGACGATGCATTGATTATAAATGTCTCAAGATGTAAGATGCTCTTAAAATTGTTTGGAAAAATATTCAAAACCCCCCCAACCCCCGATGCCAAGGGTCCATATGCGAAAGCCACTTTAATTCTCCACCATGGCATGAAAATCTTGAAGTAAGAGAAGACTTCAAACTTATACTTCAACCCATATACCTAGGTGAATCGGGATTTGACATCAATAAAGGTGACAAAATATAAAAATCCACCAAGAGATTTGGTCCACATAGGACCACAAACATTCACTATGAAGGAGATGCAAAATAGATGGAGAATGAACATGAGAATCCTTAGGGAAGGAGAATTTATGCATCTTACTAAGTAAACAACCTTCACAAATGTGATTCGATGGCAAGTGAATTTGTGGAAGATCTTTGACCATATCCTTTTACTAGAGCTTCATCAATGCTCGATAGTTAATGTGGCCAAGCCTCTAATGCCACGAATGTATATCATGAAAGGATTCCTTTGTTAATAAGGCACGATCAATAGAATTTTCAGCAAGTTGTTGATCATATGTATTAAGATGATAGAGACCTTTAGTGAGGGTGCCTATCAAGACAATGGAAGAAGAAACTTAATCATCATATATCGCACATCGGGGGTCATCAAAAATGATGTGAAACACTGAAGTTGCGATGGCTGAAATGGAAATAAGATTCTTCTTTATGCCGAGCACATAAAGGACATAGTGCAATGTCAAAGGAGTACCCAAAACAAAGGCAACATGCACATGACCAATGCCTTTAATTGCATAAGAAGCATTGTTAGCACACATGACTATATCTCTCTTAGGTACATAAGAAAGAGAAAAATAATCCTCAGCAAGAGGTGATGTACTTAGATGCACCATTGTCAAAATACCAAGTAGAATCCGCATCAATGAAAGAAAAACAAGTATCATGAATAGAAGGATTATATTGACATTCAATAAAAAACGTATATTGCTTGTGCTTGGCGAGGTTGGCAATCTCATTTGTGACAAGACCGGATTTCTTTTTTCTTCTATGATCCAATGCGCTTAAGACATTCTGTGATGTCGTGCCCTATCTTTCGACAATAATTGCACCTCTTTGGTTTGTTGGATGTACCTTTTGAAGGGTTGGAAGAGAATGGACTAGCATGGAAAGGCATCTTGGAGGATTTGTGTAAAGAAGAAGATAAATGACCAGCATGGGTATTTGCTGGTTTTTTACCAATGTGCTTGTACTTCACTTGATTTTCACCTTTTGAACCACGGTGGGTAGAAAAGGCTTGTTCGCTCGCCATGGTAGCATTGAGGTTAAGACAGCTCTGTTCTTCTTGCAACAAAAGAGACACAAGCTGGTCAAAACTGTTGGTAACTTGGTTGCCCACAGTTACCAACTGCAAAGTGGTAGCAAAACCTTGATATGATTCTGAGAGACCATTACAAGTGATAGAAAGAAACTAATTGTTTGGGACAACTTCATCAATATGTTATATTCTCTCAATAAGATCTTTGATGCCCATGAAATAGGCATCCATGTTACCTCCTTCCATACGAACATCTTTCAGTTGCTTATGTAGGTAAGCAACGTACGCCTCATTGCACACTTGATACAATGACACAAGCTTATCCCATGCATCCTTGGCTGTCTTGCATGATCAAATGTGTTGAATGATGGCTCTCTTTACAAATAGAGTAAGAAAGGGAATTGAGGCAAAAGCCCCAAATTTTAAGTGCCTTGAAAGTGAAATTGGGGCAAAAGTTCCAAATTTTACCCAAAATTTTAAGAGAATTTGAAGAAATTGGATAAAATTATTACTCAATTATCATGGAGTACTGTGTGTCAAGCTTAATTGAGCCTTGATTTTGTAGAGGGGAGGTGTAAATTTTTTTAAAACCAAGATTGGAAATCCCTTGTTTGAAGGAATAAAAAACACTAATCCCCTCAAAAATATAAAGGGGAGCTCTTTTTTTTTAAATGAATTTCCAAAAAGCCCCAAATTTTTTAAAAGGCCCTCCAGTGAGCATGTGTAGGAGTCTTCATAAAATAAGACAATAGAGCCACCACAAAAGAAATATATGGCGGAGTGTCGATGAGCTAGATAAGTGAGCCAACAAGGCACCGATAGCAGATAGCATCTGAAAAGGGATCACCTGTCTGCTACCACAAGCTTGGACTCAAGGTCCTTAGGGCAAGAAATAGTCCAACATTCGGCCATACCAAACTCCAAAAGTAACTCGAAGATATACCTATAGGCTATGCTGCAAGATAAAGATGCCTTGTGCCATCTGATAAACCTCCAAAAGGTTAGGGTCATGACCTGATCTTTGGAAGCCATTGTCACGAAAGAAGCGATCAATCCTCTGGTACCAAGCTCTAGGAGCTTGTTTGAAGCCATAGAGGGCCTTTCACAATCGGTAGACATGGTCCTCCTTCCCCCGCGCAAGAAAACCTAGAGGCTAGGAAACATAAATCTCCTCATCAAGAATGCCATTCCAGACTTGACATCCATCTAATAAACAAACCAATGTGATGGGCTACAAGAGCCAAAATAGCTCGAATGGTAGATATACGAGCCATAGGTGCGAAGGTCTCAAAATAATCAATGGCAACAAGCCTAGCCTTATGATTGTCCAAGGAACCATCTGCAATATACTTGGTCTCATAGACCCACTTCACACCAATCACCTTTTGTTGCCGAGGACACGAAACCAAATCCCCAATTTGATTTTACTCAATAGAATCAAGCTTATCCTGCATAGCCTCCCTCCAAACATCCAGTGCAAGAGCCTCATCAACTGAGGCTCTAGCATCGATTGGACCATCTCCAGATGGTCCAAATTTGTGACTGTGCACAACAGAAGAAGGAACACGAACACAAAGAGAGAGAGAGAGAGAGAGAGAGAAGAGAAAGAAAGAAAGCAGAAAATGAAGGAAGAAATACTGCACTGACTGAAATGAATGCTGAATACAAAGTTGTGGACCGATCAGTCCCTGCACACAGCCCAGAGTGTCAGTGAGGGTACTAGATCAAATTGATGATGACAGCAGCACCGAAGACGAAGGAAGATGACGGAGTCGGAGTGTGCACTTGCCAAGGAAGGAGGGAAGATGATAATCTAACTGCCTGCCAAGTCAAAAATGGCTATAAACAGCCAAAAAACCCAAAAACTAGTTGACCTAAAATTTGAGGCCAACAAAATGTCGACTAGCAAGTCTGATCAACATTTAATTCTGGTAAAATTGCCAGAAATGCTCAGAAAAATCCCAAAAAGAGTGGACAATGTTTGGCAGGAGAGGCAGGCTGAAGAATGCACAAACTACCCTAGGAAACGCACATAAAATCCCTACTAGAGGAGACAATGCACTGAAATGCAATAAACTGAGTGCTCTAGAATGAGCTACCTCCTCCATCAAAACAAGTGATAGACAAGTTAGAGCTCCCAAAGTCCTCATTTGACTCAGACTGAGGCTCATAGGCAGGAGATGACAAGGCATGGCAAACATGATTGCTAACACCCCCTCTCAGATCTTGGATGTGGCAGAAGGCCAAGGGAGAAACGAATCCTGGGGTGGCAAAGGGCATGCCAATGTCGATGAAGTCCGTCGATGAAGATTGTTGATGAAGAAACTCCTCACGAGCTTAGAAAACCTCCTCTAAAACACTAGGAACCTAGAAATCCATAGCCGCATCACCAAGATCATCCTCCTCTGAAAGGGATGGGAGGTATAAGGGAACCACTGAAGGAGAGGGTGGGGGATGGGAAGGAACCTGTGGAAAAGAGGGTGCACAAGCAAGAACGGGTGTGGCAATAGACGACTGCGTCAGAGGACCCTGCATAAGAGAAGGGAAATGGAGCCTGTAAAGCCCGCTCTCCTACCAACCTGTCGCAATAACAATCCCTGTAGAAGAATCCTCAATACAAACGGCCTGCTCGATGAAGACAACCTGGGTACCAATCCTAGTAAGGCCATAGACTAAGATGAGTAGAAAGCCCAAGTCCAGAACATAAACAGCTTATGAAAAGGAGCTCGACCCGTGGTCGGGAAATAAAGGCAAAGTGCCAACACCACAAATAGTCACCGAAACGATGTCACCAACAGTGATTGAACCCTCAGAAGGGCATAGATCCTGCAAAAAATCACCTCGGGGAGTCATATGACTACAAGCTCTACTATCAACCAGCCAAGGCCTCTCAGAAGATGAGGCAACCACTGAAGAAGGCTCCTCCAAGTCAACAATATGAAGGAACACTAACTCATCACATGGTATCAAAGCCTAACTGAGAGCACGGAGGAGAGCTTCCATTGCAGAGGAGGACACCATCAAGTGCAGCCCTTCTTCCATCCTTTCCAGCCCCTGGCGGTGCTGTCTGGGCTGAAATGCAGCCTTCCATGCCTGCGTTTTGCTGTTTTGCAGCATGAGGAGGAGTAGGCTCCATCCTTTCCAGCTCGTGACGGTGCTGTCCAGGCTGAAATGCAGCCTTCCATACCTGTGTTTTGCTGTTTAGCACCATCATGAGGAGTAGGTGACAGTTTTCTAGGTGTTTGCAGCCTGCATTTGCATCAAACGCAGCCAATAGGATGTCATCCAGAAAATGAAGGAAGAAATATTGCACTGACTGAAATGAATGCTGAATACAAAGATGTGAACCGATCAGTCCTTGCACGCAGCCCAGAGCGTCAATGAGGGCACCAGATCAGGCTGATGATGATGGCGACACTGAAGACGAAGGAAGATGACAGAGTTAGAGTGTGCACCTGCCAAGGAAGGAGGGAGGAACTGACTACCAAGTGGGAAATGGCTATAAATAGCCAAAAAAACCAAAACTGGCCGACCTGAAATTTGAGGCCAAAAATATGTCCGACCAGCATTTAATGCTGGTAAAAATGCCAAAAATGCTCAAAAAAATATTGGAAAGGGTGGACAATGTCTGGCAAGTGAGGCAGGCTGAAGAATGCAGAAACTGCCCTGGGAAATGCACAGGCATGCCACATGGCATTTCCTGTCCGAAACAGTACAAGAAACGTTTCGCAATTTAGGGACGGAATTTGCGGTGGATTTGTGCTAGGGGCAATGTTTCAACATGCCAAGGGCCGTTCTAATCGTTTCATGTTCCACCACCATCTTCCTTCGAGAAGCCCATCGAATCGCATCCATGTTCAAATGACCTTATTGAGCATGGAAAGTAGTCAAAGCTCATGGGAAGACATCATAGCTAAGGCTGTGAGCATATAAAGCCCACCCTCCTGCATGCCTATCCAAAGAGCTGCACCTGTAGACTCATCCTTCACTGTAACTACATCTCTGGTGAAGACCACACGTGTACCTAGCTAGGTAAGACCATAGATAGACAAAAGGTTAAAGCCCAACTTAGGTACATAAAGAACTTTGGCAGAGAAAGGCTGCCTATCTGGTAATAGGGAAATGGTCCCCACTCCACAAACTCGAACCGTAGAGCTATCACCAATGGTGACGGTGCCCCTTCTTGAACTCAAGTCCTAAAGCCATTCCTGCCAAAAGGTCATGTGAGAATAAGCTCCACTATCCACGAGCCACAGCTTCTCCTAAGTGTAAGAAGCAAGGGTTGTATCCTGCTCGACAAAGACATGCACGAAGACAAACTCTGTCGAATCCTTCAAATCCTTCTCCTTTGGCTTCAAATGGGAATACTTCTGCCAACACTTCTCCTTGGGGTGAGTACCCTTCCTACAGTGTGGACACTTGAGCTTCTTCTCATCCTTCTTGTCCTTTGCCTTCCCCTTCTTCTTCTTCTTCCCGCCACTAGTACCTGCATTATCTAAGTCGCTCATCATGCTCCAAGACAAGCGGAGAAAGCTTCTCCCATAAGAGTCGCTCGCAAGTCCTCAATGTGATGAGACTGGTGTAGTTTTAAAACATCAAACCTAGGAGATGGCAACTGTGTCAACAGGATCATAGCCATATCCTCAGAGGATATCTTCTATCCAAGAGAGGCAAGCTCACCTCTCATGTCCTCCATCTTCATGATGTGCTCCTTCATACAAAGAAAGTCATCCAGACTAAGCATCCGCAAACTTCTTCTCAAGGGAAATCTGGGGAGCAAAGGTCTTGTGTTGATACAAAGATGAAAGCTTGTACCCCACCTCCACTGTGGTCTTCAACCTGCGAGCATGAACTAGGATAGAGTCCTAAACACTCACAAACAAAAAGGATCATGCTCATGAGTTGAAAGATCAAAGGTGTCATGAGGTGCTCCACCTTGCAGGACCACAATGAGTAGTTGGCACCGTCAAGTTTATCTTCTTTGGGTAAGGAAGAAAGAAAAGGAACCTGAATAGAGGGTATCAAAGAAGGCATCTTCGCATCAGATGCAACCTTCATTTCAAATGAGGCCTGCTATGAAAGATAAGCAAAAGGAGGATGGGTTCTAGGAGACTCCACCTATTGAAACTTCCGATAATCACATCTCTCCCCAAAAGAATGGTGAGACAAAAAGCCCCTCCTCTAATGACAGAAGAATGTTGAGACAAAAGCTCCTTCTCTGAGTCATCAGAGCCTGTAAACTAGTAAGATATCTTCCAAATCTACAATCATCTAAAAATGCTACATTTTGATGGAAACAATGCGAATGTCAGAAGGCAATCAGCTGCAAAAGGTGTAGATATGCCGCCTGCACAAAGGAAATATTGTCGCCTTCAGCCACAAAGGATGCCACCACCTATAGGTGATGACGACTATGGCTGAAGAAGGCTATCGCTGAGCAATAAATGCTGCCACCAAGGGTTGCCAAGCTGTAAACGCAAATGTAGACCGACCAAATACTGCCGCCGCCTCACAAATGGCTGCGTTTGCAGCAAACTCAAGGCTGGATTGCTGCATTTGATGGCTGGGTTGCTCCTCATCAATAGATCTCAATTTGTGCTCACTAAGGCAATGATACCATGTGAGAGTGCACAATGGAAGAAGGAACACGAACACAAAGAGAGAAAGCAGAAAATGAAGGAAGAAATACTACACTGAATGAAGATGAATACTGAATACAATGATGTGGACTCATCAGTCCCTGCACGCAGCCCAAGGCATCGGCAAGGGCACCAAATCAGACTGAAATGATGGCAACACCAAGTCAGAGAGTGTCTGGGAGCCAAAGTGTGCTGAAATCTGCAAGAAGAAGTGATCAGCCAAGTGTCGGTTGTAGCTATAAATATCCAAAGACCTCTAAAACTGGCCGACTGCTAAAAAGGCCTCTAAATCTGGCCGATCTGCTAAAATAGGATATGACTACAATAAATGCAGTCCGACTGCACATAAAAAATGGGAAAATAACAACAATATATCCCAAGAAGTTGTGGAGCAGGTAGGCAATGTCAGGGGGTGGAATCCAACTGACAGACAGAGGAAATGCACAAAAAACGTGCCTAAAATAGAGGAAATGCACACTAAACTGTCAGAGCTCCAATGTCTCTGTCAGACTCTGACAGGAACTCACAACCACGAAATGACAGACTGACATGACTAAATAAGGCAGGCTAACAGCATTCACTACTTCTATATTGCTTGTTGGTAAATTCCTTTTTTTTCACTACATCGATCCAGTTAGCATTCTCTTCTACCTCCAGTAATGTCCTTTTGGTTACTTCAGCAAAGATTTTTATTTCATTTTCAGCATGTGTCTTTAGTTCCAAGATTTCATTGTGCAATTCAGGTTTATAGCTGCATTTTGTTCTTTGTCTTGTTTTTCAAGATGCTCAAGTTTCTCCTTGCATGCAATCAATTCTTAATTTCCCAATTAATTTATCTCCGAGTTGTGCATCCAAATCTTTTTGCATCTCTTCTTTAGTTTGGTGTGCCATTTAATTTCTGCGAGGGTCCTGTCAAGTATTCATAACTTTAGAAAAGACATAAACATCAATGTAGAGATAGCCTAGACATTAGTTATGCTAGTTTGATAGAAGCTTCATCGAACTGTGTCTGATTCTGCATCTATGTGTTGTGCAGATTTAGTTAAAAGCTATCCTTTTAATGGGCAGCCCATTAATGGATTGAGCATACCTTAGTTCCAGTGCTGACAGCATTCAATGCTATTGTCCCTATTACATCATCAGCTTCAACACCAGGAACCTGTTCAAGTAATAGAATTGTTTTGCAGAAACTGGACACTAACAGAATAGAAGTTCAATTGCAGCTTTTGTACCTCAATAGTTTTGATTCCCAGGGCAATCAGGGCTGGCTTAACATATTTGATAGATTGAACAACTGTATCAGGTGTAGGACTGCGATTCATCTTGTAATTGGAAAACAACGTATGACGAAATGTTAACCCTGCCCATATGATGCAGAAACGGATAATGTGTTCTCAGTCTCATCAAACTCAATTGATGTAACAGGAAAAATCATACAACTTCAAATGTCATTGGAGAAATGATGCCTAGCCCAAACAGGGAAACTAGAAAAGTAATGCATGTCTTATACACTCACAACCTAGTTGAACTCATGAACAAGGAAACTGTAAAAAGATTGTACAAAGTAATTTGCAATTCAAATTAAGCTCCCACAAATGCTTGACCAGACTATCTGATCATTCACGGAATAAGCCCTACTGTATGCTTTACTTATTCAGACAAACAAGACAACCAGCTGATAGAGATTCTATTAATTTGTACAATAAGATAACATCATCGAAGAGGGAAGCAAATGGGAATATGATTGGCAATACTAGATGCTTCAAGCTGCTTTATAATTGGTCCATCGCACAAACCCCACTTTTTTATTTTGAAAACAATTTTGTTTATTCATCAATTTGCAGATGTAAGAGGGAACCTGCTTTGGTCTCAACTGATCCAGCTAAAGACAATCATACAAGATTCCTACAAGAAGCGACAAGGATATAGATCGTGCTCAGCGGAACACTTTCTGATTTTCGATTGATAATGTTGACAATTGACCTAAATACGTGTTTGTTTCACCAATTGCAAAACACAGGGCACTGTACACTACATGTACCATATTGACCACATGCATGCATGCAGATATATTGTATGTAAAACCACTGTTCCAACCCTTTGATGTAAAGGAAAAAGACCCATTTGTCAGAACAACTCTTTGAAAACAGTGCAAAAACAAATCAATCCAGCCATAGTTATACACAGGCATACATGCACACAATGCAGACATATAATTACATATTCCAGAGAAGTAAAATGAATTGGTCAAAGACACCTTGCAGTCAGGTGGGAATCTTGTTGCAAAGTGCATTAAACGCACAAGGAAGCCTTGAACTGACCTTCATGATCAAAGACGACCTGGAAAACCATAAGAAAAGCATCAAGAATATCAAACGTCCCATCCCTCAAGAAGGACTACAAACAGACTGCACTCCAGAGAAATGAAACACTAGAACAAGATAGGTGTTACAGAACTAGAAGGTTACACAACAGTAGTTCTTGCATTAAAAATAGGGGAACCTGGACTGCATGAAAACATGTGCATCTCTATAAAACTCCATCGAATTGCCACAAATTTCTGAGTTCTTTACCATTGACTGGCAAACAAATTTTCTGTGGTTTCAAGATCAAGACACTTCATGCCATTTAAGACCAGAGTACAGAATCTCAATGACATGTCCGTTTCTGTCAACAGACATGCTCAGCCAAGTTTCTGTCGTATCTTCCGAATTCCAAAAGCTCTTACTGAAACAAGTTCTAGAAAACCTGGAGTTTGTAGAAATTGAACCCCCCATTAGTAAATGGCATACAGTGTTATTATAGGAAGTTCAACAAGGGCATGAAACGGGAAATCTTTTTTTAGCTAATCCCTCTCCAGCAGGGAGTAAGGGATACACCTAGAAAAGTTTGGCATTCCAATTGGCAACCATCTTTCTCCCTGAGAGATATTCCAAAGCTAATTTGCTTTATACTTTGGTCCTTGACTGAAGTATGATGAGTATATAGAATCTGCAATCACTTATTGTTTTGTGAAGTCCAATTTAAGCATCTGTTATCTTTGGATCTGGAGGAAGCATTATTTCAAACCACTGCTATTAGGTCCATACTGTCTCGTAAGAGATATACCTAGGGAAAATTTCTTTCTTCCAATCAGCAACCTGCATTTCCAGTTTCTACCATCTTTCTCCCTGTGATAATTGCAAAGCTTATTGGCTTTATATTTGATCAATGGCTGAGGTATGATGAGCATTTAAAATCTGCAATTACTTATTTCTTTATAAAGTTTGATTTAAGGGTCCAAAGGCATCCCTGACTCAAACCGTCTGCAATTAGGGACAATCACCCATCCATCAGTTAAGAGGGTAACTTCTTTTGCAATAGGGATATTGCAGACTTCTGAGAATAACAGCCACGGATTTTACCTTCTACTTTACCAAACAATATGTCTTAACACGTCCAAATCACTGTTTACCATATGGTTCTGCTTGAAAACCATACAGGTCACAACTTGCTCCTATCATATCTCTTCCATGCAATTTTGGAGAAAGGTCTCGTTCACATCTCAAAATAAAGTTCTTTCTGTTATCATTGATCCTCTATAAAATTATTATAGGCTAAGGCATTGAGGAGGTTATGAGCTAGTCAAATTCCAGGATATGTGAAAAAGGTTAAGTAAAACTACATCCGAGCAGTAGTAAAGACAGTATAGCCTCACATATAAAGGCCATGTAGCAATTTTCTATTTCCATCTTAGTTTTCAACCTTTGAAGCATCCAATCCATTGCATCATAAGAAGACACACTCTAACCTATTGAGTGATTCTCTATAAAACTATTATAGGCTAAGGCATTGAGGAGGTTATGACCTAATCACATTCCAGAAGATGTGAATAAGGCCAAGTAAAACTATATCTGAGCAGTGGTAAAGGCTGTATAACCTCACACACGAAGACCATACACAGTTGTTTATTCCAATCTTAGTTTTCAACTTTTGAAGCATCCAATCTGTTGTATCATGTGAAGACACATTCTAACCTATTTAATACCCCTACATGGAACTATTGCATCACACTCTAGAATTGTCAGAATACAAGCAGAAAAGTATTATTTCACCAAAAAAGAAATGAGAACATGATGCGAAGGACAATTGCACCACGCTCTAGAATTGTCACAATGCAAGGAGAAAAGCATTATTTCACCAAAATAGAAACAAGATGACAATGGGTAGACATTGAAAGAGAACTACATAGATGATAGAGTCTAAGGGAAATAATAAGCCCCTACACAAGATGTGGATGCACGGGCCAAGTGGATTCTGTCGATGACAATTGCACACCTAAGCAATGGGTTAGGCAAGTAGCAGTTTCCTAGAAATAACTTTCAGTATGGCTACTGATTACTTGGCAAGAAGAACCAAGCAGTTGTCAATAACATAGAAATCCTCACTGCAGATGTATCAGCACCTTCCCATTATGCAAGGTAAATCTATCATCAAAAAAGGACTTGTTGTAGTCTTCATCGCAAAGCCTCATTGTAGTATAGATCAACAAATAGAATCACTAAATATTTATTAACTGTCAAGTAGCTTTTTTATTGCTTCATAGAAGCCATATGAACATCAGAAGCTAAAGCGACCAACCGCCACATCATAGGCATCACACATGGCCCCAATGGCTAGCCAGGAGCTTCCTTCAAACTTTTCAATATGAGTTCATTCTTACTTCTTGATGCCAACACAGTTTGACAGTGGAAACTTCTTGCTCTGAAGCAACACAAATAGTCTTCATGAAATCAAGCAAAAGTAAAGACAATTATAGACCATGAGAACTCTGCTTCTAGCTTTCTTCTGCAATCATCGACAGTACCTTCTTGCCGTCTCTCTTTACTACTGAAGGCTCTGAGCAGGTGTGCAGCTGGAGATGCAGCAGCAGTCTGACATGTGAAAGGTAGAGTTGCATCAGTTTGATCAATTGTGTAATCTGCCATATCCACCACAAGAAAGGGGGGAGAAAACCAGTCCTAACTATCTGCAAGGAGAGGAACACATGCACATGTAGCCTCCTCATGAGTCTAGCATATGGCATAGTATCAAATGCCTTATATGTTGGGGGGATGTGTCCCAAAACAGGATAACGCCCCCTGTCCCATCCCTCACAGCTGCCCCCCATCCTGACCATCCCTGTCCCATCCCTCAGAGCTGCCCCCCCATCCTGACCGTCTCCCTATGAGAGCAGCTGATGAGAAATGTGGTCTCTCTCTTTTTTCTTTTTGGTTGGGTGGAGGTGGGGGGAGGAGGGTTTTGTGGAATGCATTATTTCATTGATCTAAATGTTAATCCTTGGTTGCCCTGATGCAGAGCAACTAAGATCAAAGGCCAAAAAACAAGGAAAAACACTTTGAACCAGTCACAAATGAGTCGATTTTGGGCTTGAGGATTGCAGGGATCGTAGGAGCTTCTTTGCATCCCATGTCCCATTCCATGTGACCATGTAGTCACAAGTAACAGGAGTTCCTCCCCGTCCTGTTTTGCATCACTTGTGACTATGCTTCAAAGCAAACCTATAGAACATCTCCAAGGGCCAGGGCAACCCAAAGAGACCAGAACATCAAAGACCAGAAAGGGCATACAAATCAATGGAATGCCAATTAAAGAGCTGAGTGTTGCAGGCATGATAAACAGTCCAAAAAGCCCAATATCAGCACCAAGAGAAGAATTGAGCATACCCAACATGTACTGCATAGCATCCAAATATCCAAAACACCATCCAAATGCAATAGCTGGAAATTTGGAATGAAGAAAGCTAGAGAGGCGAATAAGGAAATCTCGACCAGTACGACATGCTCTACCACCGTCTTAGGTGGATGAGAACAAACAGGAAAAATCAACGAAGCAATGGAAGACACATAGAGTGCTCCAACCAAACGCCCCCATAGGAAAAATAGATGAAGCAATACACCTTCCATGTAAAAGGAAAGACACATGGAGTGCTCCAACCAAACACCACCATAGGAAAACCCTTTGCTAGAGAGGAAGCTTACTTTTAAAAATCACCTAAAGCCGTTGCTTCCACCATGTCAGAGGCTTATGCAAATGCCATAGTTCATTACCATGCTCCTCTATCCATGCCTATAGAAAAATAAGAGAATATGCACTTTTAGCAGAAATATATTCACTAAAGAAAAAGATGACTAAGTAGGTAGCCAGTGATACAACTTCCAACCCAACAACTAAAGATCTGAAACAAAAGGAGGAACCATCTAAAATGATTGCAGCATATCAGTGATAGCAAATGGGGTAACCCCGTATATGAAGAAGTTTATCTGCATTTATTATCTGACCCGGTCATGTTAACCCATTCCACCTTTCCTTTGTTACTCAAAGGAACTTTAATTTGACCAAATTGACTTCCATTACCTTCGCAAATGAATTCAAAGCTGTCGAGAATAGCATACACTTTGCTCTTCATTTTGCAGCAGAAAAACAAGTCATGAATATGAGCTTATACGCAAACATAGCTAGGAAAGCGAATATTGAATACATAAGCCAAGCTTGTGACCTTGAAAACAATTGATTCTAGCAGTGCAAGCATGCAACCTTGTAAAGACTACAAATATTACACAGAGATGGGTGAATCATATTTACCACTATGTGCGAAGGTGTCAGCTCAAAGATTTTCAATATCTGCAATTAGCAATACAGATTGTGTCAAATTCCAACAAAGCAAACATCAAAAGCCAAAAATAACTTAGCCAGCAAATTTAAAGCAATTAGCTATATCACACAGAACAGGGAAACTTGGGAAACATTAACCAAAATGAATGTATTCAGTTGGACATGCTTAAGACTAGTTCTCAGAAAAAGCTCTCATCAGGTTTAACTTTCTTGGCTATTAGTCTCATGCCGTGATAATCACACCTGCTTTGACAACTGCTTCTTTCATTAACTTAAAAGTGAAGACATAAGAAAACCACCACCAAAGTCTCACCAAATTAAGAAGCCAAGGTTATCACATTGAATTAGACACATTTCTGATGTTACCAATAGTATCCTTTGGCACCCCCATAGAAATATGAGATTCTATAGCAAAATCACCACAAGTTTATAATAACACCTAGAAAGATTCAACTCAGGGTTGCTTTGCTATCAAAATGTAGCTACAAAAGAACAAGCAGAGAAATGGCGGGGCAAGAGGAAGAAACTAGAAGAAAAAGAAGCAAAGCAGCTAGGATCGTTAGAAGATGAGCTCTTTGACCTACTTGAAGGTGTTGATCCACAAGAGTACAATGTGCATTGATTTCTACTTGGTGATATAGGCAAGAGGAAGGATATTATTGATTTCAATTAGGATGTATTCGAATCTTTTAGGATAAAGGAAGAGAAGTAAATTATTCTATTCTTCTTGTTGAGTTGAGATAAAACATACTGAATTTCTGTTCTTAAGAATGGCATTTTTATGTTATTGATGTTCTATTTATATGTCACTATCTTACTTCATGACCAAATTGGTCGTCGTGTAGGATATGTGAGTAATAGCTATGGCGAGTTTACCTACCACGATCTTTCTGAGCTTCTACAAGAGCATGGCATCTATCACCAACTTACCTCTACCAGCTCCCTGTTGAGCTAAAACACGCTTTTCAGCTGATTAGCATTCTTAAACAGCCCCAAAACTCACTTAATTGATGAAAAACCCTAAAAAGGGGAGCGGTCCGAGAGAGTTTCAGTGGTCTCCCAAAAACCCTAATTTTTGGGACACCCTTCTACATCTATAAATAGATAGGTTGCCCCCATTCAGCATCATTCCGTCTATGCAAGTTTCACACTCTCCAATGCAGATTTCAACCATCAATCTACCTCCACGTGGCTGTCCAATCTTCGCGACTGCTGCCACCTCTCCCTCGAGCCTCACAATGCCCTAGCGCCTTCTTCTAGCTGTCGCCTACTGCCTGGCGCCTTCTTCTAACTGTCGCCTACTGTCTGGCGCCATATCCCAGGCTGCGTTTGGCCTCCAGCTGCCATCGCCAACATCTCCAATATCAAGCGACATCCTACAGCCTGCGTTTGCATCCTTCTGGAGCTGCTTGGTGTCATCTTGCCCCTCTGCAGTTGTTGCCTCTATCTCTAGCAACCCCTGGTGTCAGCATTTTGCAGTTTCCTCTCTCTTCACACTCCGACTAGTAGTCACAAACTCGGGATCCATCTCCGGTGGACATCACTCTCCGACATTGCTCTAGCCTTGAGCACACAATACACTCTTACATTCATTTACAGCATTCATTCACTTCAGAGTTGTGTTCTCTCTCCCTTCTTCAGTTTGTGTTTGAGTTTCTGTGTTTGAGTTTTGAGTTTTGCGTTTAGGGTTTGAGTTTTGAGTTTTGCGTTTAGGGTTTGAATTTTGCTCTCTGTGTCTATGTCTATCTCTTTATGTTTCTGTAGTGGTCGTACACTCTGTGCGTCCTCAGTGCAAACCCTAGCAGTTTTCTTCACACTCCCCCTCTTAGAATGGAGTCAGAAAGCATAGGAACCTCACCATCATGAACATAGCACCCTCTATGCTAAGCATAGCAGAGCTTTGTTAGCAGTTCAAACAGCTCATATGTGAGTCTTACCTATGCCAACACGCATGGTTATGTTATTTAGGCATTTGATGATGGTTATTACGATGCTTTTGGGGCATCTTATGTTGGCTGACCTACCTCTATTTTGGTATTATTTTCTTCTTTATATACCCGGCTCCCTCCTCATTCAGTCACATCATCACCTATTGGTTTTGTGGAGAGAGGGAGCCAGTGCCAGTGCCTGTGCCTAGGAGCCAGAAACTCACTGTTGTACACATTATTCTCATGTTTGGTATATGGATTCCATTTCCCGAGCACATCTTTGAGTTCTCTTCTTTTGCAATGGTATATGGATTCCATTTCCCGAGCACATCTTTGAGTTCTCTTCTTTTGCAATGTTCTTCTGTTTTCTTTCTCTTTTGTCTTGTGTTCAACAATTTATTTCAGCACTTACCTTTGCTTCCATTACTCCACCACTTCTAACATGGTATCAAATTGCACAATCTAGGTTCCTACTATGATTTTTTTGCTATTTCAGCACTTACCTTTGCTTCCATTACTCCACCACTTCTAACATGGTATCAAATTGCACAATCTAGGTTCCTACTATGATTTTTTTGCTGAATTACAGGTCTTTCTTCCCCTGATTAGGCAATCTACTACTGGTGGTTTTCAGCCTGTGTGAACTCAGCTGCTGCGCATTTTCAGACCAGCAACCTGTGTTTTCAGCCTATGCTTGGATTCCAACCTGCAATCGTTAGTTTGCTGCATTATATGCTCAACCAGCCTGCATTTTTCATTTACTACCCTAACCGTGGCTAGGTGACTGTTTGCACATGCCATTTTTGCTGTTTTTGACTGGTTTTTCTTCATTTTGTAGCAATTACCCTCCAATTCTAATAAGATTTTTTGTTACATTGCATGTGAACTCTCATTTTGTAACGTCTTTGCCGTTGGTTTGGTTGTTTTCTCTCTCTGTCTACCTTCTATTCTCTATCTTCTCTTCTTATCCTCTCCAGACGGCTCCTCCGTGCACTTCTACAGATGATAAGTTACATGAACCTGACTTTCTTACATGGAGTGCTATGATGAAAGCCTAGTTTGTGCAAAAGCAGATTTGGTACATTGTCTGTGGATCTATTCCTCGGCCTCAACATCCTTTTCCCCTTCCTAAAGATTTTGATGAGGACAACCATGAGGAAGTTGTGCTTACATGGGATTCAAACAATGCACATGCGTATTTTGCACTACTTCGATGTATTTCTAAATAAGTTCTATTGGCGGTTACCTCCAACAAGACATCCCCAAAGATATGGTCGAAGCTTCACATGTTGTACGAGGCATCTTCCACCATACATGCAATGACCCTTTATGGACAACTTCAGTAGATGAAGTTTGAGCCGAAGGACACCATTTAGTTATTTTTGCCCCATGTTACATGGGTACAAAACCAGCTCCATGTTGCATTCCATGCGTACACAGAACGTTCTGTACAGTGCCATATCGTACGAATGTTCCGTGTAGTGATACGTGTGTTCTTGCAGCGCCCAACTGATCCGACCATTGCAAAGTCCAAACAGCATGCAAATTCGATTTTCTGCCCATTTTTTGTGGCTGTTGCACATGAACATTGGCTAAAGTTCTAACTTCTCCTCTCCTCTCCCTCACCTCAACTCACTATAAAGGGCAGTCCCCCCTTCTCACCTCTTCACCCAAAAATCAGCCGCCTCCTTCAATCTTCCCCTCTTGAGCTCAACCTTGAAGCACCTCCAATACCTTCTCCTCCTCTTGAGTCTTCTCTCCCTCTCCTATCCCTATCCCTCTTCCTCCTACTCTCCCTTTCCCTCACCTTCTCTTCCTCTCCTCTCCCTCTCCCTCTCCTCCGCTTCTCCCCCTCTTCTATCCCTATCCCTCTTCCTCTTGCTCTCCCTTTCCCCATCCCTTTCCGTCACCTCCTCTTCCTCTCCTCTCCCTATCTCTTTCCCTCTCTTCCTCTCTCTTCATCTCATCCATCTCCCTCTCCCTATCCACAATGCTCATGAAGCTTTTGGTCTCTACACCATTAATCTTACGAAGGCATCAAGTAATGCAAATTGGTACCGTTGGACTTGCAAGTTTTGTGGAAAGACGATGACTAGTAGCATGATGAGGTTCATCGTCCACTTGACTAGGGTGGATGGTCCATGCGGCCCATGTCCTTCCATCCCTCAATCCGTAGCAAATGAGATCATGAAGTACTCTCCCCTCTCCTATCAAAGTGGCCATGTGTCATCAAGCATGGCAAAAGCTTGAGAGGAGGTGGTTCCCCCCAACATGGAAGTGGATGCTTCCGAAACACCTCCTCCTACACCTTCTCCTAGCCCATGTGCCTCAAAAGGCCTCAGAAAAAGGCCATGTAGGCAAGCCTCACTACAAGAAGCCACCCATGGTGTTTCTAGTGCCTTGTCTTTCCTCAAAGAGAAGCAAAGGAATGCAGATATAGAGATTGCACACAGTATCATTGACTACAATCTCCCATTCCACTTGTTTCGAGTGGATAGGTGGAAGAGAATGGTTAAAGCCATTGTTACACTTGGTCCATACGAAGGGTGGCATGGTATCACCTATAATGACATGCAAACCAAGAAGCTCGATGAGGAGAGAGAGAAAAAGAGACTCAATAATCTCTCAAGCCCTTGCATGCCAAATGGGCAGAGTATGGTTACACCATACTTTTTGATGGATGGAGCGATCACACGAAACGAGGCATCATCAACATCCTTGTTTCTTCACCTCTTGGTACATTTTTCTTGCAGACCGTGGATGCAGAGCAAAGAGAACAAAGAACTATTCATATACTCACATATTCACCAAGCTATCATTGAGGTAATCTTTTTTTCGTTTATGACTCAATAATTCATTACTCGTTTTATGTTTCAATATTCATAAATGATAGTTCATTTTACCTCTTCATAAACCTCTCTCTCTTCATTCTCCATCATGATTCATAAATCCTTATCTCTGTGATCCATGATTCCATCATAACTCAAATCTATCCTCTCTTTTACTTATTCCAGGTAGGTTGATGTGACCAACATAGTGCAAGTGGTCATCAACGATGCTTTCAATTGTCGAAGAATGGGCCACTTGTTTGAAGTGGAGTTCCCGTCCATTGTATGGACTCCATGTGCTACACATTGCATTGATCTCCTCATGTAAGACATAGGATCATTGGAATGGGTGAGGAAGATTGTTGGGGATGCTTGTCTCATAGTAGATTTCATCACCAAGAAGGTAAAGGTCTTGGCTATCTACCGCCCCTATAGTGATGTAGAGTTAAAGAAGCCCTCCAAGACCCCTTTTGCCACCATGTGGTTGCTTTTAGAACAACTACATGACGTGCAAAACAAAATTCTGCAAGCCATGGTCTTAGAGGAGTTCAAGGCATGGCTACAAGAGAAGCCTAAAACCAGCCTTCCTCCTCGGATAGGGTGGTAAATAACCTAATAAAGCACTAATCACAACAAGCATAAAATTCATGTAACCAGAAATGCACAATTTACCTTAATAATCTTGAACAATAGACACCCTATCGACCCCCAAACTGACATCCCTTTCGGTATTTCTTTAACTTCAATTGCCAATCGATATATTACAAGCCAAGATTCCATGCTCTCCTTGGCTGATCCAAAAGCCCCTTGTATTAAGCTAAAACATGTTTTATAGCTTATTAGTATTTTTCAATAGCTCCAAAACATGCTTAGTTAATGAAAAACACAAATTTGTTGTGCAATTCAAGAGAGGTGACTGGCCTACTGCCCTTCATTTTTTCTCAACTTCTACACTTTGACTGGTGGTTACTACACTTGGGATCCGTCTCCTATGGATGTCACTCTCCAATACTGTGCTGCTCTGCCCTTGGGCATTCTGTACACTCTTACATTCATTTATAGCATTCTTCACTTCAAGTTTCTTCTCTTTGTGTTTGTCTTTGTCTTTGAGTTTTGGGTTTTTGAGTTTTGTATTTTGCGTTTTGCATTTAGGGTTTGAGTTTTGCTTATGTCTGTCCAAGGCATTTAGGGTTTGAGTTTTGCTTGTCTCTATCTAAGTCTTTGTGTTTCAACCTTGGTTGTACATGCTATGTTTACTCAATGTAGACCCTAGCATATCTTCACATGGTATCAAAGCCATTGCTCTTCTAAAGAGTATCTTATGATGATTGTGGAGGCTAGTCTTTGTGAGAACTCACACGCTACTCAATTCTAACTCATAATGTCTCGACCACCTTCTTCTTCGGATCCTATGATACCCTATCAGGTTTCTCCATCATTGGAGGCTCTGAAAAGGCATTATGGTCTCAAGGAAGAGGTAGACACACCTTCACCATTACCATCTTCTTCTTCTCATTTTGGTCATCTTACACATGAAGAGTTTGAGGAGTACTTGCGCATCACGTATAGTTCGGTTTACACTCCTCCAACGAGTGCTACTATTCCATTTGGACCGATTGGTGAGACCAGTTGATCTTGGAGGGACCACAACATTCAACACATTTGGCAATCCATCTCCTTCATCATAGCCAAGCCTTGGGTCAAGTTCATATAGCCCTTTTGAGTCATATGAGCCAAAACCCTCTTCTAATTCTCCTTTTGGTGTGCAAGATTTGGATGGTTTCCGATATGTTAACTTTACTAGAGGAAGCTCTTGAAACAAACACCCTTCATCAATATATCCCTAGCATCTGTTTCACTTAAGCACGTAAACCACACTTCTCGACTCACTCCCATTCCACCACTATCTTCTCCATATTCTAATCTACTCACATTCTCATTCCAAAATCTTGGATTACATTCCACTTCCACTCAAATCACACTAGGGCTGGATCTTCCATCTCCACTCCAAACATTTTCTCTTTCTCCATTGCACCATCTACCTACCCTCCAATCACTCCACCTCTTGGTGCATCATTAGGGGGAATGCCACCCTTTAACATATACCTTCCACATACCCCCACTTTACCACATCCTTCCACTCTAGGACGGTTGTGATGGGAATCCCCCTCACTACTCGCAAACACTCACCAACCCCCACGCGACCATCTATCTACCCTCCAATCACTCCACCTCTTGGTGCATCATTAGGGGGAATGCCACCCTTTAACATATACCTTCCACATATCCCCACTTTGCCACATCCTTCCACTCTGGGATAATTGTGATGGAAATTCCCCTCACTACCCGCGAACACTTACCAACCCCCCACACAACCTTTCAGACATAGGAATATTTATCCTTTGCTTATGGACTGTCATCCCACATCCCTTGGGTCACTCCTACGCAGAAATTTCCATCCTTTGCTCCCCTGTCTCTATCCCTCCATTATGGACTCCATATACAGTTACCATGCCTACACCCAATCTGCCCTGCCCACATTTGGATCCGCTATGCACACTTCTCGTATGCATGGTGGGTACTCTAGGATTCCTTCCCAAGTGTACTCTACTCCCCCACCCTATCTCCCCTATTCACCCTACCCCCATTATACACCTCCATCTCCTCGCACTACCACTCATGTTGCAACAGCCAAAGAAAGCTTTCACGGATAAGACTCATTTTAACGGGTCGAATTTCACCACTTGGTCGAATTTCATGCAGCAAGTGCTTGAATCTTACAGACTTTGGGACCTCCTCATTGGTACCAAGCCTCATACCATTGATTAGCTCACCCTAATCACAGCCATCATCATCTTCATCCATATGGTTCTCAGCACCACATGAAGTCTGATATCCTAAGACTCCTCTTCCTTCTTCGGCATCAACATCCAGGTTAAGAGGGGGTTCCTACCCTTCTTGGTATTCTATACGTTTCGGCACTTGTCTTCAACATTGGCCTTTCCCCCCCCCCCCTTGTTGCACCTTCCCCTATGCATTGCATGACTTCATCATCATTGCACTAGGACACTTGAACAAGTGAACAATTTCCACATGAGGAACACTATCCAAGTGTCACCTACTACATGAGCATTCTTCAACATGTAGCATACCATGCATCCCATTGTCCAGAGCACCGCAAGACAGATCCTAAGTTGTTTCCACTAGCGGATTACACCACCATCCTTTTTCATATGATACTTTATTACCGTTCCCTCGTCATCGACATCCTCGAGTAGTTGGGTAACCTTGTACTGTTTTCTGATGTGTTGGGTGTACCATCCCTACTCCTGTCTTCTAAGTCACTATTACTTAATCGGTCGCCACCCCCAAAATTAACGTTCCAAAAAAAAACAAAACAAAACATAAGTTCAATGTGGTTCTATCTACCATTGTAGGGCTTGGTAGGTCATTGGGCAACCGACGAGCACCCTTTGTCCGATGCCCTATCCTCTCTAGGGTGACTACTTGGACTCCCTTGGTAAGATAACCATCCCCTCTGTAGTCTTGGTAGGCCACTGGGCAACCAACGTGTACTCTTTGTCTGATGCCCTAGCTGCTTTGGGGTGAGACGCCTTGGGATAAACATTGTTGGCCTTCTCTTTTAAGCTCAAGTTTGGGCCTAAGAGGGTGTGTTGAGCTAAAACACACTCTATAGCTGATTAGCATTTTTAAACAGTCCCAAAACAAGCTTAATTGATGAAAAATGCAAATTTGATGTGCGATTCAAGGGAGTTTCAACAGTCCCCTAAAACCCTAATTTTTGGGACACCCTTCAACATCTATAAATAGACAAGCTACCCACCATTCAACCACATCCTTTTGTGCAGGTTTCTCACTCTATTGTGCAAATTTCAACCATCAATCACCTACCATCTGTTGTCCAACCATCACTAACTACAACCCATCTCTATCCAGCCCTAGACAACCTACTTTCAGCCATCGCCCTGTTGTTTGGAGGTCTCCATCTACTATGTCATCATACCACTTGATCAACCTACGTTTTTAGCATCTGGTGCCGGGCGACGGGTGCTGCCATCTCTACCACCTGATGGCTCCTGCAATACCTACGTTTTTGCTATCCAACAAGCCCTCTACATCAACAAACCTCTCCTATTGTTGCCTAACAATTCTACCTCGTGTGATTAGTTTTCAGTCTTCCTCTAGTGGTACGCTGCTATGTTTACTAAATTCCAGCCTCCCACTGTTGTGTTCTAGTGACCAGCCTGCTGCCCTTCATTTTTCCTGGACTTCCACGCTCTAACTCTAGCGGTTACTGCACTTGGGATTCATCTCTGATGGGTGTCACTCTCCGACACTGCATTGCTCTGTCCTTGGGCATTCTATATACTCTTACATTCATTTACAACATTCATTCACTTCAAAGTTTCTTTTCTCTGTGTTTGTCTTACTATTTAAGTTTTGAGTTTTTGCGTTTTGCGTTTTGCGTTTAGGGTTTAAGTTTTGTTTGTCTCTGTTTGAGTCTTTATGTTTCAATCTTGGTACATGCTGTGTTTTCTCAGTGCAAACCCTAGCATATCTTCACACCTTGTTGATCCAACATTCAACAAATAAATTGAGCAATTCGCCCCTTGATTTTCACCTAGGACTTGCTCTAACTAGACCCCAACTGGCCAAATGCTACCCTAAATTTACAATGGATGGTTGGGCATTTGAAATCCCTAACAATACAACAAATTGCACGTACTAATTTCAGTGTACAATACCTTATCTTGTTGGAAGGGTCCCGAGGTGGCTGCTAAACCCTAATTTCTCCACAAATTTAGGGTCTACAATAGAGATCCCTGTACTATCCACCAAATTTTGCTGAGATCTGCTCAAAATGGTTGAGAAATGCTAAGATCTCCTAAGAATGGGTTGGAGAAGGTGAGAGAAAGCCACAATGAGAGAGAAAACTGATTTTCTTCACGAGAAAACCCTAAAATCGGCTTGCTACCTGCTCCAGCCTACATTTAATGTAGTCACCTACTACTGCCAAGCACCTCCAAAATGCTCAACTGCCTAGCAATGCTATTGCCAGCCCTTGGAAGGTATCTCCCTACTATCTCCCGCTTGCTAAGGCCCCTAGATGGCTGTCTTTTGCAGCAAATTGCTATTCTTTAATTAGAAAATGAACCAACAACTCCCTCTTTCTCTCTCTCCCCCAGGTTGTAAATTGATTGAATGGCTGAGATCCAACCCCCAAAAACGTTTCCCAGTTTGCATGGGCAATTTTGCTGAGTGGCAGCCTTCTAAACCCATTTTTCAGCATTATCTAGCCATTTAATTAATTTTCAGAATTAAACAATCCTGAAAATTAATTTCAGCCCTTTTGACCCTACCCAAAATTAAATGTGCCCATCCATAATTAAATTGGCTAAGCCATTTGCAACTTGGAGTGGTCCCTAACCTCTCTTGACCTTGGAATGATGTACGCTAGTCATTGCTATTACCCCCTTATATAGGGTTCCATGCATGAAGGACATGGAGGGTGCCACCTTGGGGCTTCTCATGCACTTCATGAGGAAGGCCATTGAGAAGATCGAAGCATGCAAGGTACTTGATGCGAAGGACCCAAGGTAACTACACTTGTTTTTGCATAAGTTAATTAAGTATAAAGTAAAGAGTTTCAAATTTTAAATTCAAATGACTAAAGTAAATGTTCTTTTGTTTAAGTAGTGTTGACAAAATGGATGCCACACGCCGAGGTGTGATGGCATCCTTTACTTAGTAGAGAAAAGATGGAAGTGGATGAGAAGACCCATCCACGGATTGGTTACTCTCTTGCATCCTACTTATAAAGCTCCATCCCTTCTCATGGATCAAGAATTGACAGCCAACAAAGATGCCTACCTCCCAAAGACATTGGATAAAGACTAGCACATAGAATTCTTACAAGAAATCATCAATTATAGTAACCAAAGAGAAACTGCTTTTGCCATATCTCTATGCCGGAAGAGGGTCTCTTTGATCAAGCCTCTTTTTTGGTGGGAATCTTTTGGATATCAAGTATCCACTATCCAAAAGATTGCCCTTAGAGTGCTTGCACAAGTAAGTTGTAAGTACCCATTGTAAGTTATCACCTAAAGCTGAATTGTTGTGTGATCATTGAATTTGTATTTTGAAACAATTTGAATTTTTTGCCTACTGTAGGATTGTTCGGCTAGATAAATAAGTTAAAAGTAACAAGTTGTATTTCACTTATCACTTAATCTAAATAATGAGTTAGATTCTAAATATGCAAATTATCATTTTATTTTAATTAGGTAAATGTTGATGAGATTAAGTTAAGTGGTGTTACCTTGAAGAGTGTCAACAAGGAGCAAAATGAGGAGCATGAGATCGTCTTTAGGGATCTCTACATGGAGTTGGAGGAGATCGACCATCGAGTCTCATGCACACATAGGGGCCATCGAGTTGTTGCTCAAGTTGCGAACACTAGGACCAACCCTACACTAGCCATCAAGACCTATGTGAGACAAGGCTCTGGGAGTTCCTCTACTGCATGTATAGTTGTTATAGGTGACGCTCCAATTAGGGAGCCCAAGTATGATGATGATGGGAATGTTGTAAGTGATGGCAACTTTGGTGAGCCATCTAAGGCCTCTTCTAGTGAGGGCTGCTCTCCACCTTCCAAAGTGTCTAAGTCTGATGATGAGGAGTCCTCATGAATCTAGAGTCTAGACATTTTGTACTTAGTCCATTTGTCATTATACATTTTGATTCCTTTCGTGAGCATTTGCCATTGATGTATCTTTTTGGAGCACTCAATACATGACTCTAGTTTCGACTCTTTGGACCTATATGGACTTGCAATTGTTTTCTAAACTCTAATCTCTAATTTATGAAACTTTGCAATGATTGATCTATCTTTAAGATGCACATACGCACACATACATATATATACACACAAAATTTTACATGTATTTTTTAATTGAAGTTTTTATTATTAAAGTTTTTGTGTGCGTTCTGTATTGCACTAGTTCACATACCAATCGTGTCATACTAAACATACGAAACCACCCTGTGAATCCAAAGGCACATCTCGTGGGAACGGTACTCTACAAGCTCCCCCCCAGAGTAAGAGGGAGTGGCCAATGCTTTGCAGGCACAGACATCATCTATACCTATGAGCTGTACACGTAATCCTCGAAGCTCCTTGAGCATGAGGCCTCTTTGCGTTTACAGGAGAGGCTTCCCTCTCATTGTGGAGATTCCAATGAGGCCTTTACACCTTCAGAGGGGTAACAAAAAGAAGAAGTCGAAGGCCCAATGTTATCGCTGTGGTAAGAAGGGCCACTTGTGGAAGGACTATCAGGAATTAGCAACCTCACAGAGGAAAAAAAAGAAGAAAAGGCGGGATGTGGACTCCTCCAATAAGTCATTCTCTTGCTCAAACACCAACTCAAATCCTCCGACCAATGCAACGTTCAAGGCGTGAAAGGAATTGGCTTCCTCACATCATAGAAAGGGCTTCATCCAAGCTCACATAAGAGGTATTTTTGACAAGATGGTTATGTATACTACTGTGAGAATTGTTGACGAACACAAAGATCCGTTATGCCTCTTCTCTATTTTCAGGAGCTGATACAATCGACATCAACGACATCAAATTCCACTCCTGAGGGCCCTAGAAGATCTACCCGACAGAAGCAAGGCATTGGTTATGAAGAGACCTTTACTCCTACTACAAAATTGACATCATCCCATCTGTTGGTTGCACTAGCCGCTCACCACAGTTGATTGTTCTATCAAATGGACGTCAAAAGTGCCTCTCTGAATGGTTATCTAGAGAAGGAAAACTATGTGGAGCAACCACCCTGCTTTTCTTGTGCTAACTAGAAAGATGAGGTCTTTCACTTATGGAAAACTCTTTATGGGCTGAAGCAAGTGCTACGGTCTTGGTTCCAAAGGATAGATGAGTTCCTTCAAACTCATGGATACTATTTTACCCTTTACGACCCAAATTTATATATCTATATTACTTCAAAGGGGGTCTACTATCTCTTGTTATACATAGACGATTCACTCATCACTCATTCAATTTATGTTGCCATAGTGGAAATTAAGGCCAAGCTTTGTGCTACATTTAAGATGGCACACCTCAATTTGTTGTTTTTAGGGATTGAGGCAATTCAATCTAGGGGATGTATTTTTGTGTCACAACAAAAGTACGCTCTTCAACTAGTAGATCAATATTGCCAGGATATGATGAGGCCTATGGCCAAGCCTCTCAATCCAACTATCCACTTATTGAAGGACCCTAGGTCAACCGTTCAACAAGCACACCTATAGATCTATTGTAGGGAAACTTCTTCAATTGATTCATACTAGGCCGAATTTAGCATACTCAATTAGTTTGCTTAGTCAGTATTTCACAACACCTAGAATGTCACATTGGATTGCATGTCTTTGTGTTTTGAAATATTTGAGATGTACCTGTTCTTATGGACTGATGTATGGTTCTGGCTTATGTCTGCAAGGTTACACTGATTCTAATTGGACAAGAGATCTTGACACCCGGCATTCTCATGGCATCCCTAAACATATCACATGAATGGAAGATAAAAATTTGTAAGCGTTCAAGGAATGAAAATGTTTAAATTTTCCTATCCTAAATAAAATATAAAATCTTGGAGGAAATGTCTGTGGATAGCCAAATACTGCCAATGTTTATCCTAAACAAATTCATAAATCTCATCAATATTACTGCTATATATGAATAATGTAGGGCTTGTTACGACTTCAAAATATCAAGCTATAGGTTCAAGGTCCCCTAGATCTTGCTACCATGTACAAGTTCAAGCTAAGCATATGCTATGGTAAAATAGAGTCATTTAAAAGCTCAAATATTCATTGCTAATTAGATCTCCAATCAAATAGAGTCATTTAAAAGCTCAAATATTCATTGCCAATTAGATCTCTACTTGGGATATGTCTCCCATTTCTTGGGCCAACCATAAGTAGGAGACAGTGGCAATATCCATAGCGGAGACCAAGTATAGGGCTCTCTTTGATGACACCACCGAGGCCATCTAACTAAGGAGCTTGTTGGCAACACTTTAATTCCCATGTACTAAGCCAACTATCATCTACTCCGACAACCAAAGTGCAATTGCACTAGCTAGGAAGTTGATCATCACACCTCAAACACGACATGCTGGCATACATTTCCATTTCACTAGAGAGCAAGTTGAGCTAGGTACTATTCCCCTATAGTTTGTGTCTCCATGAAATAATTTTGCAAACATATTGACCAAGGCGGTCAATCAATAGGTGCTTTAGTATTTACTATCCAAGATCAAGTTAAGTACACCCTCCCCTACTTCTTCCAATTGACGGTGAGAGAGTGTTTCCCTCTAGCTTTCCCCTCAAGTTTGAGATGGAGCAACCTCCTTCTCTTGATGGTGATAGGGTGTAGATTACAACTTTTGTTTCAGATATTATGTATATTGTACTTTTGTATCATATTCCGTATCCTCGGGGTGGCCATGATTGAAAAAGACCTCTGGATCCACCATATTCATACCATTGCACGTAAAAGTCTCTGAGGCGATCTCTCTTGCTTGCTTAGCTTGTCCAGCTTGCTTTCTTGCCTCTCCATATACCCACCATAGATACTTCCCACACTTAGCCTATTTCCTTTGTCATCGACATCTAGCAGTGGTTGGGATAGGTTTGTTTTTGTAAAGGTCAAGGCTAACCATCCCTATCTCCCCTTGGGGCACTGTTACTCCATTGACAAAAAACTTTTTGAAAACCATCGCTTAATGCTAAATCTTTTGAAAAACAAAACATCAACATTGGTGCGTTTATTGTCTAACATTGCTCCGGCATCAACATCATTGCATTTATTGTTGCCAAACATCTTTAGAGGCTACCTTGCTATGTTTTGAGATCTGTCCGAGTACGACACACTCTCTAGTTCATTACCTTGCCTCGATCCTTGAGACATGAGAGTTCAAGGTATAGTATTCGTTCACTGGATAGTGTGTTTACTGCTGAGCATAGTGCTATTCAGATTTATTCATTCCAGATTATTCGTTGTTTTCATTGTCTCTAAGTTACCCTAACCCTAACTATATTTTGTTATCAGTTTGTGCTTTGTCATACAATTGTATTTGGGTTTTCTGTGTTAGGGCATTTCTTTACAAACACATATTCAAAGATCTATCGTAGAGTTTCAATTTACAACTATCCAACCCAAGTTTTCAATAAGAGCACCGAACACAACTCACCATTGATCTCTTCAAAAACTCTTATTACACTTAGTATTAAGCTTCCTAAGATCTTACCGTAAAGCTAAACTACAATGATTGGCTAACTTCTTCAGCTCTTGCGCAGCCTCAAACTGAAATTCTAGGCAATCTATTTAAAAGACCACAATTAACAATTTTGGTGGGACAATTGACTCAAAAAGTTCTATAAAAGGGACACATAGGCTTTCAACACTTTCCATCCCTTACTATCTCTTAAGCCATCACTTTCATCACCAGTTCTATAAAAGGGACACATAGGCTTTCAACACTTTCCATCCCTTACTATCTCTATATGCTCAATTTGTTCATTGAGCTTCATTCCATTCATCCATTTTTCATTTTTGGAGTTTGGTTGTTACACTTGTGGTTGTTTATACACATTGTGTTTTGTTTGCAAACCCTTGTGTACTCTCACACCAAGAGAGGCTCATTACCTATGTCTTTGGATGTACAAGTCAATGCACACTTGGTGTTGAAAAGATCCTGCATAAGGACACCTGGATTGGCCTTGGGCAGTTCCTAAAGGTTGGCCAGTTATTAGACTGGTCACTGCCTTCGATTAAAGTCAAGGCGTAGTGCTTGTATACAAGAGGCTGAAGCTGTCTGTCTAAATATTGGCAATTGGTCAAATACACAAAGCTCATTAAAAAAGTGATACAGAATGGTCCAAGAAGTTTGACATTATAACCTTCACGATGGTTACTGACGCGACATCATCACCACCGTCATCATCAAGGAGAGTGAAAGATTGGTGGCAGTTGGGCTCTTGGGCAGAGAAACGGTGGTAAGTTGAGCAGTGGTGGATCAAGCAAGACGTGAGAACGATAGGACATAAGGGGAATGGAAGCATCTTTCACATGAGAGTGGCAATATCCTCAAACAAAATACAAATTCGCCTTCGGAGCTTGTAAGCATTGCATTCTATGGAGGACTTTCACTGTACAGCTAATAATACTTAGCTTGCAAGCTAGTTGGCCAGAAAAGACATACTGCAAGGCAATTGCTTAAAGAGTATGCATCAAATTGTGCGTGAATAAGCAAGCTTTCACTAGCATGGATTGCAATGCTCCTCCAGAAATAAATTGCTTTTGACAAAAGTAGGCTCCATGGATTGAAATACTTCTACAGAGATGAATTCCCGTTGACAAGTAGGATTCTAAAACTTGCATTTTTCTACAGAAGCAAAACTCAAAGAACAAACCGTTGAGAGTGCTGTAAAAACTGTAAGAACCCAATCTCCTTCCCCAGTTGTGTCCGGCAGTGTTCCGTACTGCATTTTGGCTACAAATTAGAAGAAATATATCACATCATAAGTTCTGGCAATCAAATAAAACAAGCACAAGTATGGACACGGGATATGCATCGGAACCGTACTCATGAGTTTGTAGTATGCTCTGTAGACGACAGCCTTCCCATCAATGAGGATGAGCCGATCCTGGTTCTCGCTAGGTGAGTCGTTACCTGCAGACAGCTGAGCAGTGCCTAGGATCGATGGTTGAATAAGGGGCTCATCGTCCGGCAGGGCAGCAGGGAGCTTTTTCTGGCAGGACAGAAAGGCGAGCGTGATAAGTAAACCGTCAAAAAAAGAGGGAAAAGGGGGGGCAGATAGGACTATTTGCATCTCGAGGCATTCTTCTGGCAAGCATCCAACTACTGGAAAATACGGATACTTGCATAACTTCAGAGGATCGTACTGGTATAATGAAGCTAGGTGCTTATGTAGAAAACGGAAATCAGATTATCACTAACATGGAGGGAAATTTTTCCTCTGATCACTAAGAAGGTGGCAATCTTTTTGCTGATTCTTTGCGGCATTAGACGGCCTTACCTCAAAGCGAGCACTAGGAGCGATCGTGTCCGCGAGACGTATAAGATTGGACGGGGGAAGCGGGGAGCAATTTGGAGAAGCAACCGTCGATAAGGCGGCCTTGTGACGAGGAAGCAGCGCTACAGCGATTCTTGCTGCGCGTTGGCCCGCTCGATGATGATGATGATTATAGCCAGGAGGAGGCCGAAGAGGAAGAGGAAGTGGAGTTGGAAGAGGATGAGCAGGAAGACGACAGTATTGCCTCGGGCAGTAGCGGCAGAGAGTCATCCAGCCGGCCATCGCAGGAGATGTCCATGCGCCTGCGACGAAGCACGTCAGTTGCCGGCAGCCCCAGTGACACACTGAGAGCCCGCGCACATGACCAACTATGGCGGAAGGCTGCCGTAGAAGAACTTCATCGTAGGCCAGTTCAAGCCCACGCACATGACCAACTAACTATGGTTGCACTAGAACTTCTTTATGAGCCATCGTAGTTTGCTTAGCAATTTCGGTGGTAATGCAATTAGCAATTCGTACCCTTTGCACATGAGTTACACACGGTAATTGACATAGTTTAACTACATAGTGAAAAAAATAATGCACTTGTCTAGAGGGGAGACTATAGACCGAGCATTCGAGGAGCTTCATCAACATTTACTTTAGCTTAGAAAGAGAGCTTCAACTGAGGGTCCATGGCAATCGCACTTTAGTCTATTTGAGATACACAACCACTCCCCTTCCTTCTTGGCTTGTTTCTTGAGATTTGGAGTACCTTTCCCATTGCCAAATGACCCTGAAGGCCAACCACAGTAAGGAACCCCCCCACAAAAAAAAAAAGGCTCATCTCCACAATTTGCAACACATTTTTTGGGGTTGCTTCTACCTTGCATTCATCAACCATTGCTCCCCAATGGTTCTTCATAGTTGCTCAGCATTTGAGTGTTCTTCTCGGCTTCTCCACCTCATCTAGAGCACTATTTGCAAGGTTTTGGATCAACTCTATGGTTCATGATAGGTCTATTGTTCATTGTTTGGACGGCAAGTATTTGCTTGCTTTATGCTCTATTAATGCTCATGGGGCAAGTTTGCTTTGCTCTAACGATGTGTTGATGCTTGGGAAAGGTTTTAGGATCAATTAGAGCTTGTTTAGCTTAGTTCTTGAGGGTTTCTCTATTCCAACACCCTATGGGCAACAAGCTTTCATTGTAAAGGCTTACGTATTAAATGCATACAGATGCTTTAAGGATGCTACATTGATGTATTGATGCTTGGTATTGGTTATTATGCCCAAATATATTTATGTTGAGCTCTAGGCTTTGGATTTGATTTATAATGGTTGCATACTTACCATGGCTATTTGCTTCATTGGTTTTCCATTAACGTGCTTGGAAACTTATTGTGGATACATATTCTCATATGTATTGCATTATGTCATTGGGCACCCCGATGCTATGAGGCACATGTATTGAGCTTTGCCTTGCTCTTAGACATTTTGGTTTGCTTCCATGGGAGCATTTTGATAATTTATTGCATTGCTTGGACTCCTAAGTCGATGGGGAGACTCTTACTTGCATATGTATATATGCTCAACCAATTATGGTCTACATTATTCATGCAAATACTCATGATTGTGGCCATGCTAATATAGGTTTGGTTTGTACACTCTATACTTTCTCCTATTAGACAAGTTTGTAAGCTTGGATGCATTGTTGGTTATGTACTTGAGTGTAATATTCCCAGGCAATAAAAGTTAGTTGGTTAGTTTAAAAGTTAGTTAGTCAATTAATAAGTTAGTAAGGTTACTAACTAAAGGAAAAAATTAACTAACATTAATAACTAACTGAAAATAAATAAATAAATAAAATCGAGAGTCGTAACTCGATATTTTTTATGAATTAACAAGAACCGTAGCCACCCTTCATGGAAGCTATAACGTGAACAAGAGATATGAGCTATATTAATCACTAATGTTAATGTGTGCAGTAAGGATGGTCTAAGAATATTAGACTTTTGGACAATACTAAAATAATTTAGATATTTTAGATATTATCCTTTTTATTTTAAAAAAGGAGAGATATGGAGATTTCTAAAACTAAATGTCATTTAAAAGAAAAAAACAAGTGATGTGTTAGTTAGTTTGAAGATTTTATAAAAATAAAAAATAAAGAAAAGTGACTGGCAAAATCGCGCACGCCGCGATCGCAGTCTACAGGCAGTAGACAGCACTTCGAACAGAGAAAAGAAGAAGGAGTGAACTGAGAGATTTCTAATCAAGTGTCTTGATGTTTTACCCCCCTTTCGAAGCCAATGGAACCATCAAATTTATGATCTGAGCATCAGATCACTGATCTTTCCAAGACCCCCCTCCACAAAGAGCTCCTCCTCTCAGCTACCACAACCCTTCTTCTCCAATTCACTATAAATAAGAGGCATGGGGGGCACTTAGGGAGACATACGAAGACCCCGAGAGGCTGCGAGAGAGAAGAAGAGAGAAAGAAGGATACTCCTTCAAGAGGCTGCGACAGAAGAAGCTAGAGAGAGAGAGAGAGAGAGAGAGAGAGAGAGAGAGAGAGAGAGAGAGGGGAAGAGAGTTAGCTCAAATCCCTTATCTCGATCTTTAACTAAGCTAGATTCTCTTACGCTCTCTCATCTCAAATCTATTCCACCTTCCCTATCTCTCGAACCACTCGTGGACGATGGCTCCAAAGCGACGAAGTGGAAAAACCATAGGGACCAACCCAATCGGTCAAGCGATGGGTATTGCCAATGATATGGGAGTGCCCGAGATTGCGGGAGTTGCCACTACCAATGGAACATTGAGTGTGGCTAATGCGAGCGCGAGTAAAGACGAAGTTCCTAATGTCGTCATGCTGCCAAACCAGGTTATTCATTACTAGATTATTATTTTGCTATATAAGATAATTAAATAAGATATTAGATTCCATATTCTTCACTTACACAAATTGATAACCTATCTAGAAAATATATTAGTACAAGCATAAAACCATTAGTCACTATGATTTGTAGCTAGAATAATTGAGATTCCAAGTCATGGAATCATGATAGAATTAATTGCCAAAGGTTATTGTACATATGTCTTTATGCGCATTCGATATAGTTATGGTCAAATGCGACAAGGTTAAGAGTTGATTAGTGATGGTTATAGAAACTGATTGTCTATTTAGGAATCCTATAGGTCATCTCGTTGAGTTATTGACACAATATATTTCCTTAAGGGATTTTGCTTATGTTGGATAAGTGAACCCAAATGGAAAATTCATGCCTTGCTTAACATGTTATAAGAGATATACTCAACACTTCTTTATGGGGAGGAGATTCCTCATTAGAATGTAAGGTTACCTTAGGATAAGGTCTACCTTGGCTATGTGAAGCTGTGAATTACATGTTGGGATGATTGTCATTGCGTCATTTGATACACATTTGAAAGGACTATTTGTGTTTGCTAGAATCTAGATTTTTGATTGAAATTATTGTCAAACAGAATAAAAGGAAGGATCGCGCTAGGCTACCCCCAAGCTAGCGGCGAGACTCTACTCCAAGGGGGCCATGATTATCGCTACGAGAGGCTTAGACTAGCTCCGTAGTAGGTGAAAGGTCTGTCAATAGGGATAGTCTCGGACAGTAGGAATTATAGGTGCCAGAGGGGGCTCTGGCTGTAAATCCTGCATTGTTCCAAGAATCTGACAAGCCCCTTCGTGAACCAGGACAGGATCCTGGAACCCTAAATACTAGTTATGAGGGTGGAATCTTGGTGGACAAAATATCCTTATGGAATTTGTGTATTTTTCGTTGGGACGGAATGATGGAAACTATAATAAACTTCCAATATAATAAAGAAGTTTGCTTTACTATTTGAATTGTATGCATGTTGGTGAGATAAATTATGTGAAAGAACCTGTGACTTAATGGACTAATTAAGGAAGCTGGATGTATATGTGCCAATAAATATGTTGTAGGTAATTAAAAAACTAAAGATGACCCATCATCAGAGGAAAGCGGGTGGGTGTAATCCCCGACGGGTCCATCCAATGGTAGGGTGGTCCCGGTTAGCTGGGAGCTTTTCTAAATCGGAAATAGAAATAGGAAGACGGCCAACTAGTCATTAGGTAGAACCAACTTGTATTCTTTTAGGGGGCCGGAATGGGATTTTGCCTTATGGGCAGGAGGGTTGACATACCGCACTCCCCTCCATCTCCCATTCTCTTTGAACCAAGTGCAATGGCAAGTCCGCTTCAGATCGAGTAATCCTCTAAAAAGTGGGACTCGAAATTACTAACGCTAGCTGGCTGTTAGGAGACCCATCCGATTTTAGGAACCCAAATCTTCAGGTCGATCCTAGCGAGTTCGGCCGGAACTCTCCCGTTGCGAAGTAGACTCAGTAGGGCCTAAGTGACAAACCCAGTGACGTTCCAAGGGAGCACCGGGTGGCATCATTTACGGGAAAACCTATTGATAGACTACTAAAAAGTGTGCCATGGATTGAGACTAGCAGACACCTCACAGTTGGTATCAGAGCGCACGTTAGTATAGATTACAATGTAAGCTTAAGAAAAATATTTTTTCTAAGCATAGCCTAGGACATGTTTTCTTCTCTTTATTAATGTATATTTTTGAATTATGGCAGAGTAACGAATCTTGAAAGCGATTCTTGATCTTTCAAGTAATGTTTATGTCAGTTATGCATTCATCCATTTTTGCCTGGAGAATTTAGATGATGCGGGTACTAGATCAGTTGTGCAACCCCTCGCCTCTATATCGTGAAAGATGGTGGATGATTAGTGGAGGATATTACTATATCGATGCAAGCCATCTAGCTTATCTTCAAAATAATCTAAAAAGGGTAAAATGGATGGAAGATCTTAAAGTTGTCAAGATCTATCTATTTCATGAGGCCAGTGTAAACTCAACCCTGTATACTAGAGGCAAGAATATCAAAGTAAACAGGGTTGAGTTTACACTGGCCTCATGTTACGAAGATCCTTCCGGTTGACAGAATAAAAGTCATAGGTCGCTCTAGCCATCACAACTACAAAAAAGACGGATTTCCTGAACTCCCTAAAAAATATAGATTATTTACTCTCGGAATCCAAGTTACTTCATAAAGGATGTATCAAAGTGTTATACTTAGATTATAGTAGGGAATCTTTTCCTGAGAGAAAATAAGATGAGCCTGCGAGCCATCTAAATAATGTATTTCCTTCCATCTGATTACCTTGTACATCTGTTGTCATAAAAGATTGATTGATACTTTATCAATCAGAGAAATAATGCAACCTTATTTTTTTTTCTTGAAACCTCTGAAATTGCAATTTAACTTTAGCATGGGAAGAGAGTTTATTTGAAAGTTGTTTCAATAAACTAAGCGAGAGATAATTTGAGTACTGAACTCTATTATTGATGCTATATAGATTTGTAAAAATTAACTTACGAATTGCTGAAAATTTGCAAGAATCTCGCACCCACAATAATTCCCAATGAAGCTCAAGAGAAAATGAATCTTTTGAAGCAAGTCAAACCTCCAAAGTTTGACGAGAAAGGCAAAAATGTGGAAGCTGATGCAGAGATTTGGATCGAATCTATGGAAGATTATTTTACTGCTGCTGGAACTATCCCAGTCAACCAAGCCATGATAGCTAAGCTAAAATTAATTGGCGAAGCTCGACTTTGGTGGAAACAGTGGTGCCGAGATCAAGGTGTCCCTGAAAATACCATTACTTGGGATTTGCTGAAAGGTATTTACCTCCAGCTTATCGCACCCAAAAGATGAATGAGTTCTTCAATTTGAAGCAAATGGGACTGACCTTGGAAGCATACTACTCCAAGTTTGTTTCTCTTCTTAAATATGCACTCCCCATGGATACTGTTCAACAAGTGTCCAAAATTTGCAATGGGCTAAATTATCCTCTGAACACTCGTTTGGAATCAATGCGCCCCATAAACCTCCAGGATGCTTTGATTCGAGCTGCTCCTACTGTGTGGGAAGTACAATCAAAGCCTAACAACAATAAGTTCTGGAGCTACAATAACCAGAACAAAGGAGGATTCAAAGATCAAGCAAAAAGAACCCAAGGACAATTTTTCCAAGGACAACAGAAAAAGGCAAAATCCAACGCAGTTGGAAATTTTGTTCCTACCTAGGGAAACAGGGATGGTCTTAGGTGCTTCCACTGTAATGAGACAGGACATTTCAGGAGAGATTGTGAGCTAACTGAGTTACCTCCGGAAAGAGAAGTTGATCATGAGATCAAACTTGTTCCAAAAGCCGTTCCAGTGGCAAAGAGACCTTACAAAATGTCTATTCATGAAGCCATCAAACTAAAAGAGCAACTTAAGCAACTGTTAGAACAAGGGTATATCTGGCCAAGTAGTTCACCATGGGGAGCCCCAGTATTATTCCAAAAGAAGAAAGATGGAACTCTCCGTCTTTCTATTGACTAGCAAGGGCTAAACCAGGTAACAATAAAGAATAAGTACCCAATCCCAAGGATAGATGAGCTTCTTGATCGTCTACAAGGAGCAAATATCTTTTCTAAGATTGATCTTTAGTCAGGATATTATCAGATTAGAGTCAAGAATGAAGATATTCCAAAGACCGCCTTCAACACAAGATACGGTCATTTCGAATTCATTGTGATGTCATTTGGGTTGACCAATGCTCCAACTACCTTCAACAGGTTAATGCAGGACATTTTTAGACCTCATCTTGATGATTTTGTTCTTGTATTCTTTGATGATGTCCTAACTTATTCTAAGGAGGAAGAAGATCATGAACCACATCTTCGCATTGTCCTAGAGACAATGAGAACACACAAGTTGTATGCCAAGAAGAAGAAGTGCGTGTTCTTCAAAAGGAAGATTGAATACTTGGGATTCATAGTGTCTGTTGAGGGTATATCAGTAGATCGTGCCAAGGTCAAGGATGTTCAAGATTGGCCACCCCCAACCACTATCAAGGAAGTGAGAAGTTTTCTAGGTCTAGCAGGATGATATAGGGTATTCATCAGAAACTATGCTCAAATTGCAGCACCTCTTACAATTTTACTTAAGAAGCAAGTTGCCATTAATTGGACGCCAATCAAACAGTCTGGCTTTGAGCAACTAAAGCATAGTTTGGTAACTGCTCCTATCTTAAGGCTACCTGACTTAAGCAAGGAATTTGAAGTTGTCACAGATGCCAGCTCTCTTGCATTGGGATGTATACTAATGCAAGAAGGACATCCTGTGGCTTACTCTTCAAGAAAATTGAAAACCCATGAGCAGAAATATTCTATTCACGACCTGGAGTTATTAGCTGTGATTCATGCTCTCAAATTATGGAGACATTACTTGCTTGGAAATAAGTTTTTCTTAGTCACAGATCATAAAAGTCTTAAGTGGATTTTTACTTAGCCTGATCTTAATATGAGGCAACGACGTTGGATCAAGGTTCTACAGGAATATGACTTTGAGATTAAGTTCAGACCCGGTAAAGAAAATGTAGTAGCAGATGCCCTTAGCCGTAAAGCCTTCCTTAATGCTCTTATCACTGAAGAACCATCTAGGTTAGAAACTCTGGCTACAATGGTATCAATGCCAACTAATCCTATCATCGAGTTGACCAAGGATGAGGCAAATAAGGACCCAGACTATCAACAATTATTTTGGAAAGTTCAGAATAAGGAACAAGATCCCAAACTCAAGATTAAGTATCAGGAATTCTCTATAGATGAAGACGAAGGACTTGTTTATTTCAGAATGAGACTATGCATTCCTTCAAGTCAAACTCTCAAGAGAAGGATACTTTGGGAAGCACATGATTCTCCTTTTTCAGGACACCCAGGGTATGCAAAAACTCTTAATGCTGTCAGGAAAAGTTATTACTGGCAAAAACTTAAGTGTGATGTACTTAAGTATGTCACTGAATGTCTAAATTGCCAAAGGGTAAAATCTGAACGTGTCAAGTTACCAAGAAAGCTCCAGCCACTTGACATTCCCCAGATGAAATGGGAATTTATTAGCATGGACTTTGTAGTTGGGTTACCTTCTGTATAAGGAGGATATAACTCAATAATGGTGATAGTAGACATGCTAACAAAGATCGCTCATCTTCTCCCAACAAAAACCAATTACAAAGCTTTAGATATTGCTAGAATTTTTATAAAAGAGATTTTGCTAGATACTGCACGTGCTAAAAGGATAATCAGTGATTGTGATTCTCTTTTCACATTATACTTTTGGAAGAGTTTATTTGAAGCCATTGGAACCCAACTTTGTTTCAGTACTGCTTATCATCCACAAACTGATGGGCAAACAGAACGAGTTAATCAAGTAATTGAGGATATTTTGCGTGCATATTGCAGCAAGGAACCTAAAAGGTGGATTCAGTATCTATCCTTAGTGGAATTTGCCTATAATGCCTCATATCATCGAAGTATTTAGATGATTCCATTTCAAGCACTATATGGTCAAGATTGCCGTATGCCACTTAATTTTTCCGATCCTACTCTAAGGGTAGAAGCCTCGAGAAAAATGTTAGAAGAAATGGATGATCAAATCAAGATCATCAGACAGGATATTCAAGCTGCCAAGGATCGACAAAAGGCGTATACTGATCTAAAAAGGCAAGAACGAATCTTCAAAGAGGGAGACATGGTCTTCATCTGTGTCCATCCAAAGAAGAGTTATCTGTCTTTAGGAGAATTTAAGAAGCTAAGTCCAAGATATTGTGGACCCTATAAGATTCTCAAGTGCTTAGGACCAAGCGCTTACAAGATACAACTCCTTGAGAATATAAAAATCCACAATGTATTTCATGTTAGCTTATTGAAAGCATATGTAGCTAAACCTAACCATATCCTTGATAATGAACAAGTTATAATACCTAGCTAAGGAGTCCTTGAGCTACAACCTGACAGAGTAATTGATGTAAGAGGGAGAGAAAATTGAGGAGTAGAACCCTTAGAGAATACCTTGTCCAATGGAAGGATTATCCTGAAGAAGATGCTTCATGGATAGATGAGCATGCTCTTCATCAATAGTACCCACAGTTTCTCTCGAGACAAGGACATCTCGATTTTTCTAAGGGGAGAAGGATGTAATATTCCCAGGCAATAAAAGTTAGTTGGTTAGTTCAAAAGTTAGTTAGTTAATTAATAAGTTAGTAAGGTTACTAACTTAAAATTTTTTAACTAACATTAATAACTAACTATAAATAAATAAATAAATAAATAAAACCGAGAGTCGTAACTCGATATTTCTTATGAATTAACAAGGACCGTAGCCACCCTTCATGGAAGCTATAACGTGAACAAGCGATATAAGCTATATTAATCACTAATGTTAATGTGCGCAGTAAGGATGGTCTAAGAATATTAGACTTTTGGACAAGACTAAAATAATTTAGATATTTTAGATATTATCCTTTCAAGAAAAAAAAGAGAGAGATATGGAGATTTCTAGAACTAGAAGTCATTTAAAAGAAAAAAACAAGTGATGTGTTAGTTAGTTTGAAGATTTTATAAAAAGAAAAATAAAGAAAAGTGATTAGCAAAATCGCACGCGCTGCGATCGCAGTCTACAGGCAATAGACAGCACTTCGAACAGAGAAAAGAAGAAGGAGTGAACTAAGAGCTTTCTAACCAAATGTCTTGATGTTTTACCCCCCTTTCGAAGCCAATGGAACCATCAAATTTATGATCTGAGCATCAGATCACTGATCTTTCCAAGATCCCCCTCCACAAAGAGCTCCTCCTCTCAGCCATCACAACCCTTCTTCTCCAATTCACTATAAATAAGAGGCATGGGGGGCACTTAGGGAGACATACGAAGACCCCGAGAGGCTGCGAGAGAGAAGAAGAGAGAAAGAAGGATACTCCTTCAAGAGGCCGCGAGAAGAAGCTAGAGAGAGAGAGAGAGAGAGAGAGAGAGAGAGAGAGAGAGAGAGAGAGGGGGGGGAAGAGAGTTAGCTCAAATCCCTTATCTCGATCTTTAACTAAGCCAGATTCTCTTACGCTCTCTCATCTCAAATCTATTCCACCTTCCCTATCTCTCGAACCACTCGTGGACGATGGCTCCAAAGTGACGAAGTGGAAAAACCATAGGGACCAACCCAATCGGTCAAGCAACGGGTATTGCCAATGATATGGGAGTGCCCGAGATTGTGGGAGTTGCCACTACCAATGGAACATCGAGTGTGGCTAATGCGAGCGCGAGTAAAGACGAAGTTCCTAATGTCGTCATGCTGCCAAACCAGGTTATTCATTACTAGATTATTATTTTGCTATATAAGATAATTAAATAAGATATTAGATTCCATATTCTTCACTTACACAAATTGATAACCTATCTAGAAAATATATTAGTACAAGCATAAAACCATTAGTCACTATGATTTGTAGCTAGAATAATTGAGATTCTAAGTCATGGAATCATGATAGAATTAATTGCCAAAGGTTATTGTACATATGTCTTTATGTGCATTGGATATAGTTATGGTCAAATGCGACAAGGTTAAGAGTTGATTAGTGATGGTTATAGAAACTGATTGTCTATTTAGGAATCCTATAGGTCATCTCGTTGAGTTATTGAAACAATATATTTCCTTAAGGGATTTTGCTTATGTTGGATAAGTGAACCCAAATGGAAAATTCATGCCTTGCTTAACATGTTATAAGAGGTGTACTCAACACTTCTTTATGGGGAGGAGATTCCTCATTAGAATGTAAGGTTACCTTAGGATAAGGTCTACCTTGGCTATGTGAAGCTGTGAATTACATGTTGGGATAATTGTCATTGCATCATTTGATACACATTTGAAAGGACTATTTGTGTTTGCTAGAATCTAGATTTTTGATTGAAATTATTGTCAAACAGAATAAAAGGAAGGATCGCGCTAGGCTTACCCCAAGCTAGCGGCGAGACCCTACTCCAAGGGGGTCATGATTATCGCTACAAGAGGCTTGGACCGGCTCCGTAGGCGAAAGGTTTGTCAGTAGGAATAGTCTCGGACAGTAGGAATTGTAGGTGCTAGAGGGGGCTTTGGTTGTAAATCCTGCATTGTTCCAAGAATCTGACGAGCCCCTTCGTGACCCAGGATGGGATCCTGGAACCCTAAATACAAGTTATGAGGGTGAAATCTTGGTGGACAGAATATCCTTATGGAATTTTGTGTATCTTCCGCTAGGATGGAATGATGGAAACTGTAATAAACTTCTAATATAATAAAGAAGTTTGTTTTACTGTTCGAATTGTATGCATGTTAGTGAGATAAATTATGTGAAGAAACCTGTGACTTTATGAACTAATTAAGGAAGCTGGCTGTATATGTTCCAATAAATGTGTTGTAGGTAATTAAAAAACTAAAGATGACCCATCATCAGAGGAAAGCGGGTGGGCGTAACCTCCGACAGGTCCGTCCAATGGTAGGGTAGTCTCGGTTAGCTGGGAGCTTTTCTAAATCGGAAATAGAAATAGGAAGACGGTAAATTGACCAACTAGTCATTAGGTAGAACCAACTTGCATTGTTTTAGGGGGCTGAAATGGGATTTTGCCTTATGGGCAGGAGGGTTGACGTACCGCACTCCCCTCCGTCTCCCATTCTCTTTGAACCAAGTGCAATGGCAAGTCCGCTTCAGATTGAGTAATCCTCCAAAAAGTGGGACTCGAAATTACTAACGCTAGCTAGCTGCTAGGAGACCCATCCAATGCCTAAGTGACAAACCCCGTGACGTTCCAAGGGAGCACCGGGCGACATCATTTATGGGAAAACCTACTGATGGACTCCTCAAAGGTGTGCCGTGGATTGAGACTAGTGAACACCTCACATTGAGCTTCACTATTCATATGTGGTGAGTTAGTGGCAAATTGGAGAATCTATGTTGCTTTTGGGAGATCTCCTATCTATAGTTAGCTTATATACATGCTACTCATTTGTTTAAGATTGCATCTACATCTTTGATATTTTTGGGTCTCTAGCATTTGGTACCTTGGTGGCCTATCTTGCATTGTTAGTTGCATTACATATCCCGGTTGTTATGAGAATATTCTTGAAAGTGGGGTTTCGTATTTTGGTATTTTTCTCACAGTTATACACTCATTTATTGCAATTGTGTTGCCAATAACACTAGAATTTTAGTTTAGAGCAACCATTTGAGAGCAAGCACTTGTTACAAGCACTCTATGGCATTCATTTTTTGTGGACAACTATCTCTTGCATTATATCTAGCCTCTTGCAATTGGTTTTGGGCTAATTTTGGGCCTGTTTTACCTGTTATTATGCTACCTTGTTTACTTTTTGCTTTACAATTATTATTGTATCTTGTACTTAGGATAGTGCCATGTTTAATATAGATAACTTGGATGGCACCAACTTCAATTACTAGAAGACCCAAAATTGCAATATTGGTGCAAAAGAAGCAAATCTAGGTTGAATCTCTTACCGACTTCAATCAAGCTGTTCGATGTGTACTTTTAACATTTCAAGTGGGGAAAATCAAAGTGGAGTGTGGGTGGTAGGTTGGTTTTGTGTTGCTTTAGATGTAGCATATGTAGGCAGTATAGGCAACTTAGGCTCTCTCTTATCCTCTACTCGTTTATTTGTGAAGGGGATGGGAACACCACTCTCAAAGGCCCAAAGGCCGAGTGTCCAAGGCCCATTCCTCTTCCTTTCCCTTCCCCGTGTCACACTTACATGTGTACATTGTGGCCTAATCACGTTGTACTCTTCTTTCTTCACATTTAGACCGTGTACTCATCTTTAACACTACGCCTAATATCCTTTAATGGGCTGTCCTTGATACACTTGCCCAATCACTATCATCTATGATACAACAATTGATTAAAAGATGTTTAGTTGTACACTCTTATGAGCAATCTAGGCAAATGTTAAGAGGGAAGAAAATGATTATAAAGTATGTATGCACTCAATAGCCATTATCAACTAGAGGGTAGCATTGCACGTGTATAAATAGCGTAATCATAGATGCAGGTAGGTTATTCATTGTAATTTCTACCAACATAGTTTTGATGTGGGTTGGATGTTCACCATAAATTCTACCAATATAGTTTTGATCAACCCACTAACCACCACCAACATATTTTGACACATGGTAATTTAGGAAAATGGCATGAAGATCAAGGGGACAAACCATTAGCCTCCCTTGAGCGTGCCCCCCCCCCCCACAAACACAATTGAAGTGCCTTGGACTCCATGGATAAATGGACATAAAAACTTGCCATTTGGTGCTAAAGTTCCTCAAGTGCGTACTCTACTACCTTCATCAACTCTTTCCCACTTGACCCAAAGGTTAAATCCAATTGGTCATCTCACATCTATTTGGTCTAGAAGATAAGACCCCCTTCTAGTGTCCAAACAAGGATCCTACCAATGTCCAATGCCCATCATGCCATCTTCTCATGTTAAGAGTCTTACAATATTGGGTAATTGGATCATAGATGGACAATTTAGAGGTGGGCATTTGAGTAAACTTGAAAAATCATATCTGGTAGTATAGTTACAACAACAATGTACATATCTCCATATGCACGGGACCATCTCTAGTTTGGCCTAATAAGCAAGATGTCATCAGTGTACAAGATAATGGTAATGTACAAGATAATGTACAAGTTAATGAGAATGTCATCAATGCACAATATGTTTACAAAGGATACATCAATATACCTCTTCGCATAGAGGTACTCTCAAATGGACATTGGCAAAACCGCTTGCCATCGAGTGTTCATGTATGCTCATATAGAGGCGCTCTTGGTTGGAGAAAACCACCTACCATCAAGCATGCATGTATCCTCACATAAAGGGTGCTCTCAATTGGACTTTGGGCAAAACCACATGTTGTCAAAGTGTGCATGTATATTCTCATCCTAAGCATGATGAGTTGCTTCAAGCCCTAAATGCTTTCTTTAACTAAGACACGTTGCTTTTCCTTCCATCTTTGAATACAACCATGAGAATACAATACATACATCTTCTCGTATGGATCACCATTCCAAAATGCAATCATTGTGTTCAACTAATGGATATTCCATGCATCAAAACTTGTCAATGCACAAATACTTCATACGAGTAGACATGTTCATCATCATCATCATCATGAATACTAAAACGAGCAATTGTGTAATAATCGCAAGTGTAAGATGCGTGTTGAAAGCTTGAATGAGTGCAATTAAACAAAAGAGTTGCCAAATTTGATATCATATAAATTTTGCACTTGTCATTTTGGTAAATTTCTTAACTCTTTAATAGCTACTCTCTCCTCATCATGCACATGATATCATCAATAGGCTAATTTGTGGGCTGATTTTGAGCCTATGTAGGCTGAGTATTTGCCTCCAAATGATCATCATGAGTCTCTACATATGGGTGTTCACAATTAAACAAATGCAACAAAGTGTCATGTCTTATGATCTTACATTTGTTCATTTGGTATATGGATGCAATGGTTTTAATGAACTGTCCACAAAAAAACCATCTTTACTAATTAGAATTGTTTTAGTTTATGACTAATAAAGTCTGAAACTTTTACTTTCAACATTTTACTTAATAAAGATGCATTGTTTTTATTCTTATGATCAACTCGCCATGTTGTTACCAAGGTATAGGAGTATAAAGCATACAATTGAAAACCATGCAGCTGAGCATTAAGCTATAGAGAGGGATTCTTGCCTTACAAAGACTCATAAGGCCTCAGCCCTAAATGCATGTGCTAAGGCGTAACTCTTGATTATACATCATGCCATATCCATGAGAGACATGTTTTTCATGTCAACTACATCCTTTTATTAAGGTATCTATAACATTGTACATGAGTGGTTTATCCATGTTCAACCAAAAATGAAATAAAACCCTTCAACACAGACTTTCCCTCTATTAAAATAAAGGTATCTTGTCTTACATCCTGGTACATTTTTAGCCATACCAACATCATGTCAAAAATTCACAAAAACATCCAACTTTGCATCAATGATACAATATGTATATTTGTAATAATCAATAAGAACAAAATCTATAAAATAAAGATAATTTCAAATGATGATGTCATCATAGGAAGTTGCAATTTGTAATTAGATCTCATTCAACCATTCTTTAAGAATGTTGCTCATAGCATTTTCCCTAATATGCATCCTTCACATATATGGTTTGTAGACACTCTAAGGTTTGCAACTCAAATGCCATATCATGTTTATGTAGGCACATTAAAATTGTTGAAATTTAGATGACCAAAGTATGGATGTCAAAGCTTTGCATGAGACATGACTTACATGTATAGAATTGAATATGCAACATCATGAATAGAACACATGTTATCTACAAACTTCATCATTAAGCTAATCTCCTTGAGTGCAAAATATGACAATAAGCTATCCTTGATTTGTGGCACATATCACAAGTATGAAAGTGAGAATAAACAATTATTAGCAATAACAAGAACGATCTTTCCAACTTCCTTGATAGGGTAAGAGGAGTTATTTGCATGTGGTAAGTAATGACATTTCTTGCTACTAGAAAGTGATATGCTTATTCACACCATTACCAAAGTAAATATGTAAATGCATCATGCAAACAAGGGACATAATAGTGTTGCAGTTTTTCCTTCTTGGCCTCTTCAATACCACTTTTTCATTCTCTCCCACCCTCTCTATCTATCTCTCTTTATACCTGTAAAAAATAGTCCCTTCTTTTTTTACCTACCTATAACACACACACACACACACACACACACACACACACACACACACACACACACACTCATCTCTCTCTCTCTCTCTCTCTCTCTCTCTCTCTCTCTCTCTCTCTCTCTCTCTCTCTCTCTCTCTCTCTCTCTCTCTCTCTCTCTCTCTCTCTTGTGTTAGGATACCTCATCTTAAGTATTAAAAAATATTCTTGTGGTAAGCACTAAAAAATATTCTTAATTGTTTTGAAATTGAGAAAAAATCAAACCCAATAGAACACACACACACACGCACACACACACACACACACACACACACACACACAGATGATATATATCTGTGTAGAGAGGGAGAGGGAAGGATTGCAACAAGAGAAATACTAGGACTGTGTGTGTGTGTGTGTGTGTGTGTGTGTGTGTGTGTTGTTCTCAAAGCCAGTAGAATAGCAACTTGAGCAATAGTGATAGCAACTACTATTATAGTAGCAACAATAGCGGGAGTGGTGGTGGCAGTTAGAGCAACAATGGGCGAGAGGCATTCCTAAGCGCAAGGCATTAGTAGTTAGGGGGTGCAATAATGAGAGAGAGAGAGAGAGAACAAAACGAGAAAAGAAAATATCAATGAGGAAGTAAGGGAGATGGGGAGAGAGGGGGAGGGAGAGGGAGAGGAAGAGGAAGAGGAGAAAAATAAGAATGAGAGAGAAGAAGAGACAGGGAAGAAAAGAAAAAAGGGGGGAGAGAGAAGAGACACAGAGAGACAGAGAGATAGAGAGAAGGGGAGGAGAGAGAGAGAGAGAGAAACGAGAAAAGAAAAGAAAAAGGACGAAGGAGGGAAGGAGGGAGAGAGAGAGAGGAAAAAATAAATAGAAAGAGAGAAGAAAAAATGAGCAACGAGAGACAACATGCGCATGTGATATAGGATTTGCTCGTTTTGTAGTTTATTCTTTCTACGTGGTAGCATGACCTTGTGATTTAGTGTTAGAATACAAATGAACTTGAAATCAGAGCGAAATGGTTAGAAATACTTGGCCAGTTAAATGGTTGATGTGGACCATCGTCAACGCGTTGGGAGTCGAGGTCATTCGCAAGAGGTACCATGGCTTGCCACAACACATGTCCTAGCATGGCAAGGCCATGCAATAGCACCTAGGGAGATAGCATTGTTGATGAATAACTAATAAGTATCGTTGATGAAGAATATAATACTCAACTCAACAGGCACTCATGTGAGAGCGATAGATTAGTCGCTCTCCCCAGGGCTCACATCACTCAAAGGGGAAGAAAGGAAAACTCATATCTCATACCCGATTGAGAAATTAACAAGGGAAATGATGCAAAGTATGCCAACGTGTATAATTGATGGTGTACCATTACATTCTAACAACAACCCATCTAATATAGGCTGAGAAGGTAGGCCAAGGAGCCTTGCAATGCAGTGCACAAAATAGAGTGATGTGTCCTATGGTGATGGTAGAGGTCCATCCCATGTGCACATAGGGAAACAAAAACGTACCTAGTCAAAACATCCCTCAATCCTCACCTCTTAGAGTTGGTTGAAGGAAAAATCAATCACATGCAATCCCCCATTTGTCTCATGCTTTGTTGATGAATATAGGAGGGCAATCCATACTCACATCCCCATCCGATTAGGATGAAAGCTCACATCACTAAGCATTTGTTGATGAAGAGCAACTTCACCATGTTGATAATGTCAAATAATGCTAATTGATGAAGAGGCATATCTAGGGAGGTAGCCAATGGATTAGAAACTAGATTTGCATGTAGAAGAAATCATTTGTTGTAGGGATCAAATGCAATGATAGAAGAGCAGAACATAGGGCACCAAGGGAGATGGCTTCAAAACTGCATCTTGGGGATTTCCATTAAGAAGTCAGTTGTTCTAGACTACATGGTGTTGCCACCTTTTCCACAGCCAGCTTTCCATCTAAGGGTGTTTGTCACCTTTTTTTAGAATGAGGCATGTTAGACAGGGAATTTCTTTCTTTTCTCCCACAATAATTTTTTATATTTTTTCTTTTTTTTTCTTGTATCCTACTCTTGGGGGTGTTTCCACCTTTTCTCTAAGAGTAGATCTACATGACAAGGACCAAAGTCATTTTCTCTCGATCGATTTTTCTCTTTTTTGGTATTTTTTTTCTTTTTTGCAGGTAAATGGCAAAACACCATAGATCAGGACCAACCTCACCATGTCAATTGTATGGAATAGGAGGATAACAAACAAAAAGGCAAGAGGTGGAAGTGAGGGGCTAACAGAATGGTGCCACCCTATCAGGATGAGAATAATGGATATTAATAGAAGCATAAGAAGTAGGGAGGAGCGATGCCTCAGAGGGAGAGAGAATGTTGGTTGTGATTATCAAGATCCTCAAGGAGGGCAATACTTTTTCAGGTGGTAACCGTTGATCAAGAAGTGATCATCAGAGACATCAAACATCAATGACTTACACATGGATAGTTTGCACATGGACAGAGCCATTAGGGTTGATAGCAAGTATCTTATAAGGCCCATCTAACGTTGCTGGAGTTTTCTTGGAAACTTGCCAAAGTGTGAATCATAGGCGAGGACTAGGTCACCTTCCTTAAATTCTTAGTGCTTGATGAAGCTGTCATGGTAAGCCTTTCGTCGAGCCTATGTGGCTTCCATACATTGTAAAGCCATTCGTCGTATTTCACCCAAACATTCCAATTGTAAAAGGCACTGCTATAGGGACTCATTATCTCCCAACTGCTTGATGATAGCTACTTGCAAAGAGAGAGTTCTAACTTGACAAGGAAGATGGCTTTTGTGCCATACATCAGCTAGAAAGGTATCTTTCCCTATAGTAGCCTTATGGAAAGATTTGTATGCCCAAAGGGCCTCTGTAATTTGATTGTCCCAATCACGGTGATGTGCAGCAATTGTCCTTGTCAAAATTGAGCAAAGTATATGATTGGTAACTTCAACTTGGCTGTTGGCTTTGGGGTAGTAGGGTGTGGACTTGCGATGGCATATCTTATCAAGCTTTGTTAGCTCTTCCATAATCTTGTTTAGAAAGTGAGTGCTGCTATCGCAACTGACAAGCTCTAAAGGACCACCAAAGTAAGCGATAATATTCACATATAGAAATAGGGCCATGTTGTTCCCATCATCTCATTTGAGAGCTTTGGCTTCACACATCATAGTCTCCTTATTAGAAGACAACAAAGTGCAATATACTCTTAAGAATACAACTCATTGTGTCTCTTGTGTTTGTTTGTTCCTTGAGCATTTTTGGTACAAACATTTCTCATTGGAGGGTATCCACATTCTGGATAGTTGATGAAAATAGGGCATCTTCGATATACCTCCTCATCCCACTCTTGCTCTATCTAGTAATCCTCATACATGCACTGATCATCCTGCAGGTTTGGCCCAGTCCTCACATTCTCTTGGCACAAAGTTTGTATAGCCCTCCTCTTTTGCTCGTACATGAACCTGACTTGCAAAGTCACCATTACATTTATGGAATGGGCTTGCAAGCTAACACCGCAAACATGCTATAAAAGAAGGATATTGTGAACTACCTATATAGAGGCCTCCATGCTACCAAATTCATTGACTTCTATGACTTTATATCTTTATCTGGCTTGAAATCATGGAAGATAGTGTGAAACATTTGCTTTCTATATTTTCTCTTTATCACCTATATGTATTGGAAGAACAAATCGTGTTCTACTCGAATGTTATAATAGTCCTCCCAACTCAAGAGCAATCTTCTTCTTCCATATTGCAACATGGCTACAAGGTCTCTAGTCTTACCCAACTTCAAAACTGTGCATTTCCATCTACTTGAATCAAAGTTATGTCATTTAATACCAATTCGTTAGACTCACAATGCACATAATATAGATGAACAAGAATAACCTACATTCGTGCATGCCCATCAACGTTCAAATTTTTCTATCAGCTCTCCATGGCCTTCAATATCCTTATGCAATGATCTGCCTCATTTAGCTTTGAGGATGCCAATGTGTATAGTGTCTCCTTGTTCAATACACTCCCCATCTTGGAGCCCCACTCCAAAGCATGAGACAATTCCACATTGACAAAAACATTGTTACGTTGGAGACCAATGTAGTTTGAGTACACATATTAATGGCATGCACTAAAGGACTCAATGCTTTGATGGTCGTTGCTCTTCTCGTCAGTATCACTCTCCGATACTATGAGCTTTCTCTTGCCCTTCCTCATCTACGTCATCAAAGCATGCCCACCTTATCCTGACATCACTCCTTCCCTACATGCAAGTGCAATGGCTACCTGTACCTCAATGGTCGCGTTTGTGTTTCTCTCCCCCTCATCCTTGGAGGGCGACTCCCCTTGCAATTGCATGCTGCTGGTGACAATAGCCTATCCTAATGTAGGTTGTGGAGGCAATTCAAAGTCCTTGGGAGACTCGTCCAATTGTCACTCTTTTTCTTGCAAACAATGATCCAAAATAGGATAAGAGGGGGAGATAAAGCAATCGTAACAAAAATCAAGAGAGGGACTCGTTACCATCTATTGTATTGGCCATTGCACAATTGCGTTTTCCTCAATGTCAATCTCAATATTGCCTTTACCACGAGCCTTCCCACCTCTCCCATGCATGACGGTGAACTCCCACTTATCCAAGGAGCAAGCTCGGCGAGGGGAACGCTTGTCATGTAGTCTATACATACCAAGATGTACCAGTTCTACTTTCTTCTAGTTGGAGGATCGATAGCTCCCACAAAATTGATACCCTACTTCTTGAACAGTTTCAAGGGAAGGATGGATCACAGTGTTTGTAGTAGTCATAGGCATCTTTATGTAGTGTGGGCCACCAATAACTTGCGAGTAAGGTTTTTTTGGCTGTCGCTTCTCTTACAAAGCGTTTTCCACAAGGCTCATCATGGCATGCTCTTAGCACTATCCCAATCTCATCTACTGCAACACATCTCCGTAGCACTTCAACTTTGCCTCTCTTATACAAAGTACACATAGCAAAGTGTAGGGGGCTAATTCCAACATAAGCTTTTTCTTCTCTCTACTAGAGATACCAAGGGGCATATTGTTGTGTGACCAACAGGTTGGCAATGCCTGCATACCATGGGATTACTATCTTCACTAAAAACAAGGAAGCGTCAAGGAGGTCTAGATCGTACTTTCATGTACAATTTGTGCTTTGTCACTTTTTTCTTATTTTCTTCACGCTTAACCATATTCACCTTTAAGTGGGAGGTTGTTGGGGGTTAAAGGTCACATGTGCCTAGCCATCTACATTACTTGTACTTACTTCTCACACATTTGTACACTGTAGATGGCAACTACCCATCACTGTCACTTTATTCTTTACACAATGGTCTCTCTTCTTTGCTTGAACCTCCATATCTCTTGCTTTCCTCTTGCTTCCACTCCTCCTTCACCTTTCATTAGGATAACCCACAATTGCTAGAAATTGCTAGAAACAAGGCATGATTGATGAAATAATTAGTAGGAGTGCTACCTAATAGCTTATGGCTAATCTAGGAGCATTCATGATGGCTTGAAAGGTCCCAAATAGTCTACTATTGTTGTTAGAATGATTGGGGCTGCTTTAAAATAGCCTATTATTGGTATAAACAACATACTATTGCTATGAAAACGATTGGAGATGCTTTAAAACAACCTATACTATTGTTAGGATGATTGGGGCTACTTTAAAATAGGCTACTATTATTGGACCACCAAGGTATGCATTAAATAATGATACTTTTTGCTACCAAGCCTATCTATGATGCCATGAAGCTTTCCTATAATGACATGAATCTAGCTCACAAGCCAATCTACAAGTAAGCTGACACATCTAACACATGACTCAATGAATATGCTCAACCACAACTATCATGAAGGAATTCAACACTAAGATGTTACACACCACAGTTGGTTTAAATTAACCAGCCTATGCCCAACAATAAATCAACTAACATATGATTCAATTGTTTCGTAAGCCACAATTGGCTTAAATTAACTAGCCTACACCCAACAACAAATTGACTAGCCTATGATTCAATTGATCTAGAGCTCAACAAGTAGTACATGATGCTTCTCTTGATTCCATGACTCCAAACAAAGCAAGAACCTCCCACAATTAGTAGCCATGTGGCATGCAAAACATGTGTTGACAAGGGCAAGCCTATAAAAGCCTTTAATCAGCCCACAACCTCCTATCTCCAACAAAGGAATCTCTAATTGAAGCATTTGGGGCACAATAATCCATGCATATTTTACACAATGCATTGACCTCTAATTGGAGCACTTTGGGCACAATAATTAACAGCTAATTCATGAAATTCATATAAAGGGAAAGGCAAGAAAATTACATTGAGATCAACCACGACCCCCATGAGGCAAGCAAGAAAGTGCTTGAAGAGTTACTCAAAGCTCAAAAGGAGAAAAGGGAACGACTTAAAACAAATCTCTCATGTAAACAACATGGTGTCTAATATATCGATGGGGACACCCAATGTTTGTTGATCCTCAAGTACATGCACAAACACTTGAATACCCAATGTTCATTGACCCTTTTGTTAAGTGCACAAGTGAATGTCTCGAGATATACATATGGGAAAAAAGGGTTAGTAAGAATAAGTTAGTAGGTTATCTTTTAGTTTCTTTAGATGCCCCCCCCCCCCCCCCCCCTGATCATCAATCCCCCCACATCAACACTGCCTTGTCTCTCCTCCACCAATATTTTTCATCATGTGGCATTAATGGGGGGCCCTTAATCACATTGGCCCATCTTCCATCCTCTTCCCCTATGTGTGAGATCCATCCCTCTCCTTCTTCTCTGACTTATCATCCCCCTCCATCTCAACAAAGCCAACACACATCCCCCTAGCCCCTACCATGCATGGTGCAAACAACACCCCTTCCCCTTGATAAATTTTTAAAAGTATAAATATACTTAAACCCCTGCCTTCTTCTACTCACCAACTTGGGGGGTAAGTCGAAAAAAACGCACACACACATGGAAGAGAAGAGAGAAGAGAAAGAATATATATATATATATATATATATATATATATATATATATATATATATATATATATATATATATATATATATATATATATATATATATATTAGGACAACAAAGGTCATAGAGGCCAAAATGATGATGCAAGCAAGGCACATATGTGATCATCTAGCACATGGAGTTGACTTCCTATCCCTTCCCTTCTTTCTAGCTTTCATTCCCATGCTATTATGATGCCGCAGGGATGCAAAATCAACATGGGACCATCCTTGGATGCATCAATGAACTCAAATGCATGCATATCATCCATGAGATACATGTTTTCTCCTGTTTGATTTCATTTAGAATCTCCTTTAAAAAATTTATGGAACCATTGTTGTAAAATTGAGATTAATTGAAGGATGAGTTAAAAGGGGACTAGGATGGTGTGTAGGGTATAAAGCTAGATTATATGACATTATTTCCATTCATAAGAAATACCATTTTGTTAGAGATGCATTTTAAATCCAAAATGATAGGATTGGTTGAGGTGGAAGCATGCATATAATATGAGGTTTCCTTGGATAGTATCTCATGATAACATGGATGTGGTAGGATAGGGGATTAAAATGTTATAGGAATGGTAAAATAAGTGAAACATTAGGAAACAATAACCGATAGATAGAAGTAAGGTCTCTTCTAAGTAATTACAATAAGGCTCCTATAAGATATCAACGAAAGTTTATAGAGTTACACCTGTATATTTCTACAAATAAATGATTGTTGCTAAATAACCCTCTATGTTATAGCCTACTAATCAACAATAGGACAAAAATTAGGGAAAGAGTTTCCAATTGGGTATGTTAGGAAATTTTGATGAACTTATTAGTTACTAGCAATGAAGAACCCTTCAAATAATGGGTAGAGTTCTTATTTCGCATGTAGCACTTACTTGATGGAATCCTACGCAAGGATAGGGGTTAAGAGGTAGTATCAATATGATAGTTGCAATAGGAAGATACAGTGATTTCGTGAACCATACCCTGCGAGTATGCGGAAGCATTGTTAGTGAAGACAGGGATCATGCAATAATATCGCCAAGGTAGGTTGAGACAAAAAAATCCAACATCTCTCTTGAATTAAACATTGCACCTGTTAGGCATGTTATTATGTAGATAGCAATTGTCATGTAATGGTGTTTAAGAGATATAATGTTTACTTGAATTGTACATTATGCTTGATTGGGTATGTAGTTATCTAAGATACGCATCATGAAATGGTATCAAATTAAAAATGTTGAACGATGCAAGTGGATGCTCTAAAGTGGTTTTGGTATGGCTAATCATGGATATAATTGAAGAATTTATGGATGTGATGTAGCAAAGAGGAATTGAAGGAAAGTAGGACTGGTATTTTACTTCCCCCTTGTCCTACCAAGATCTGGCATATCACTCTATCAGACATTATCATCTTGAGTAAGATCACCACTTAGACGATGATGTCAAACTTTATGGGAAAGATTCCCTCCTACATGTGGGGCTAGATGGAGGCTCTATTCATGTTAATGTTAAACCTTGCTTGCCTACAATGAGAGAGAAAATCCTCCATAGGCATGGTGTACCGAAAAGAACCAACATCTAGAAAGGGGTAAGGGTGAAGAAGGACCCAGGAGGTGGCCAGAATATCTAATGGTAGGAGATAAATCTCAAACTCAAGATTAGCTAAAATATTCAATTAAAATTTGCCTTCAGCATCTATTTTGAAAAGATTTTTTCATATGTTTTTGTGTTGTGGATAAAGGCATTCAACAAATATCTGTAACAAGATAAATGAGAAACTATTTTTATGTGTTGTTACAACATGTTAGGACTTTAATTTAAAAACTAAAATACTTGGTGCATGGGTGAAAAGCAAGTGGATAGCATCATGAAGACACTATCCTATGAATGAGTGGACCTGATAAGTCAAGTGCTTTTCCAATGGAAAGTCATAGGAATAGGGCTAAATACCAACTACTCTCCTTCATCTCTCACTCTCTTTGAACCAAGCGTGGTGGTAGTCTACTCTCAATCTTGATTAATTGATTGACCGATTGCAAAGTGATCCTTCCTAGTTTGATTCTAGGTTGCTAATAGAGACTGATAGGTCGTAGGTCCCTCAAGTTGATCCTAGTGGGTCGAGTCCATGAGTCCTAAGGAGCCCAGATGATGCTGCTCAAGAAAGGCATCAAAGTGACTACCAAATGTCCTCTCACCTAGCTCAACTAAGGGTTGATATGTCACATGATGGCTCCCAAGCATTTCAAGATTAGACACCAAATGACCCCATCTAAGACATTCAAGAGACCAAGAGCTTTTCACTACATGCATCAACACATAGCTAGCTCTCAAAGGTATAATAGCTTCCCAAGGCTTTATCATGCACTCAAGAATACAATGTTGTTAATCAATGGAGTTGGTTACCTAAACCATACACAAAGACACCTTCTATGACCATGGCAAAAGCTCCATAAAAATGAGAAATGATAGAGCTAGACCTAAATGTAAACTGGCACTATTGACAAGTTAAGTCAATAGTCAAAATTGTCAAAATAAAACAAAGCAATTGTTAAAAAAATAGTGCTTGTCTATCAAAAGATGATACCAGAACTAACCCCTATCAAATTGCGACATCCTAATGCAATCGTATAATTACATATGAGGAATTGATGATGATCAAGAAACCGCTACCATTGCCTTGAAAGGATGAAAGTAAACAATAACAATTCAAAAGATTAGATTCCAATGGGAGAATGACAAAAGTATCCAATGTAGAGAAGAAACATCAAACAACAATTCTAAGTTCATCTAAACATCAAAAAATGTCTATAGATCCTACATTGCTAAAACAAAAACTAAAAAGCAATGTCATCAATCTTGTGCAATTGGTCCAAGAAAGAAGCCAAATCCTAAAAGAACAGAAATTGAGATATGATAAATCTAATAGCAAGAATCCAAGATTGCTCTTATCCATGTTCAAGATTGTTATGCATATTTCTATCTCTAATCCATCCAATGCGACTCGACCAAGTAGTCATCCTTGTGAGATTGCTAATGCCATAAAATCCATTGAACCTATAGCTACCACTTCCAAGCTTAGAGTGGGAGTCCAAATAGTTACAACTTTGGGAAACTTATAAACTAAATCAAGGAACAAGCCCCTAGTGCTTGAATAGAAAGGGACATGAACTCTAAGTCATAGAGTGCAACTAACACATCAATTATCAAGATGTGTTGTTCTCAAAAACTGCACCCTATAACAAGCTGGAAACCTAAACTAAGCATGAGATCTCTTGAGGAGATGGTAGAAATAGTGGCACGAAAGGAGAATTGCTAAAAAACTAAGTACCTTAAGAAAATTGATGTATGATATCATTACTTGCTTGGGTGTATGCTCAAGTTGACATTGATATTCTAGCTAGGGAGCATGAATAGCTCCATCAGGCTTTCATCCAAGAAATTTCAAACTATTACCTTCCCCATGCACAAAATATCGTTGTTCTCCATCTCAACCGAGTAAATTGGTTTCATAATCTCATATATAAAGTGTGTTGGTGATTCTGGTTGTCTAATCTTTGTGCATTTAATGCAGTTCCATCACTGTTCCCCTGGAAACACATCGAAGGGGTCCTCCCTTGAGCTACAGCATCGCTAAAGGCCATGCGTACTTGACGTTATCAATCTTTTCACAATGAATGGCCCTCAATCCCGAAATCAAAACTACTGCCTTTGGAATATCGAAACCTGACTCTAGGAGGAGGAGGGATCTACCATATTGCAAACATGGATAATAAGCATATGGATATAAGGTTCTCCATCCCTTACCCATGCAAGTATGTAGGAGGAAATAGGAAAAAACTAATTAAGATGAAAGTAATGGAATGCATTTTTGGTTCTAAGATCAAAATGAGAACGATAAGATAGGAATTATTATGTCCAATAATGATACAATTATTAAAAAGGAAGATATGGTTAAATTCACTAGATTTTTATGTGGTGACCTTGGACCCATCCAATTTGTGGCTTAAGGGAGGTTTTGAAATAGGAAATATCAAAGCCATGACAAGATTATTATGCATGCAAGAATCCCTACTTTTGTGCTACTGATGACATGGGGAAGAGCAAGGATAAATCTACACTCCTTACCCAATGATTGTGAATGAACTTTTGTAGTTTATTCCCAAAGGTGCCATCGAGAGTCTTTAGTTGATCTCCTCATTGCATACCAAGCATCGACTATCTTTGCTTTATCTTCTCTTTCCATACCAAGCACTGTTGAAAGAGACTACAAGTTGAAGAAGCTTGGGCATGCATGTCTAGTGTGATTGTAGCAAGTATAGTGGATTGTGAGAGAGGATTTTCTTAAACAAAAAGAATCAAGTCTCTTGAAAGAAAGCACCTACATTTAGAGACATTGGATATGTTGATGTTCGTATTGTAGAATGGTGAGAAGAATCATTGTGCAATGGATTGGAATGCCATGGATCTTGTGTGGGGTGATTTGAAAGAGCATCACAACTCCAATTTGATGACAACATTTTAAAATGACTTTTTCTTACTGATTTTGACAACATGTGATAGTTAGAGGACTTTTCTTTTTGACAACATGTGATGATCACAAGAGCTTTTCTTTTCTTCATAATAAAGAATGTCTTATTGGCATGAAATTTTTCCAAAACTTTGGAGTGTATTGTCCTTTTGGTTTAATAGACAGTATTAGTTTTGAAGTATGTTTTTAAATATGTATATTTAAAATTTAAAATTTATATTAAAATTATATTTTAAGGAAGGTGCTTTCATTGCAATCTAGCTCTTTAAACATATTGAAAGAAATGTGTGTTTCCCAAAGAATGGCAACCTTAAAGACTGCCCTTCTCTAAACAAAAGGGTATAAGAGCTAGGACACATGTTAGTCAATTCGATCTACGTGAGTCCATAAACTTCAAATATGATACCTATGGAACTTCAACTTAACTTATACTTCAAGCATTTCAAAACTTAAAGCACTCTCTAAAAATGGTGTACTTTGTTAACTCTCTGAAGTTGACATGAATGCAATTTTCACATTTGCCTCTCTTCTCCTTCACTCCTTTTTCTTGATATTCTCTCTCCTCAAATGAAGGCTTCCTCCTTCTATTTCAATCAATAGACCCACATGCATTAGCTATGTTCATAGGTCAAGTGGGCATGGATAGGGATGGTCCACTTTGTCCACACAAATTGCATGTGCACATGGCTTAGCCCTTAACTTGCAAGAATAAACCCGATCTGCATGTCATGGCCATAAAGCCAAAACCTAGTAATGCGAGCACTCAATGACATCCTTGCAACTCAACAAGATATAAAGCATTATTATAACATCAACGGTGATCCCAAAAAGGCCTACTCCATCAAACTTGAGTTTTCCCAATAATCTACCCATCTCAAGATGGAGGTCTCCCACTCAAAACCTTTTGATTTGAACATCGGATCAACTTGCTTCTTTTGTTGCAATGGAATTTTTGCCAAGTTAAAACTATGAAATTGGTCCTCCTCTAAATCTCAAACATTTGGAAGAAGAGTCTTAAAGAAAACATCTTTACACCAGATCTCAGTGGGTAGGGAGAGTAGATAAACCCACCAAGGACATGTTTTCAAAACCCAAATATCATCATAGCCATAGCAAGGATTGTCAAGGTTAGGAGAATTTAGTTCCAAACCCCAACTTGGCATCCTAAACAATGAGACCATTGAATCGAAGATCAATGACATTTTTGATATTCTACCTTCTAGCAAGATCCTTGGACTTGATGGACTTCCCAATGAGTTCTTTAAGAAGTTTAATGAAATCCTATTTCACCCATTTATGATATTCTAGAAAGAATCCATGAGATTTGGAGCCCTTCCCATAGGCATCAATGAGGGTTCCACAAAGCTTATCCATAAAAGTAATGAAAAGGGTAACTTGGGTGATTGGAGGCTTTTTACATGTCTTGGCATTTACTTATAAAAGATGTGAAAATCCTTGGCTAGAAGACTCTCCCCACATTTTAATGGATGGATTACAAAGGAGAAAAAAGGATTTATAAAAGGCATTTAAATTCTACACTCCATAAGTTCCCTTTGGGAAACATTTGAATATTTATAAATGACAAAATCAAGATTTCCTTTCCTTGAAAATAGAGTTGACAAAGACTATGATGGATAGTCTAGGGATTTATCTTCCAATCTCTCCATGATCTAGGGCTAGGGAGAAGATTCAATGAGTTTTTTCCCATACTCTTTGGAAATCCAAGTGCCAAGCTAGCAACAATTAATGGGGAAATAACATGTTCCCTTCCTCTTAAAATATATATCAAAGAGGGATTCCCACTCGTTCTATTTTTCAAATACACTTGATTGGCTAATTGTGACGATGAAGCAGAGAATGGGAGACTTCACGAGATCAAACTCCATCGGGACAATAAGAACATGATCATGAGCTAGTTTGCTAATGACAATAATGCACAATGAACTTGCCTCCATTATATCCTTTTGGGACTTCCTACAAACATTTTCCAAGCCATCTAGATTGGCCAAAATATAGATCAAAGGGTGTAGTAAAATAGAGGATGGTAAGATATCTATACTATTGGGTGCATTAAGGTGAGTCTTTGATCTATTTAATCCCAAGGGTATATACTAGTGACATTAGAGACCCCAACTTCCTCTTCCCACATGCTTGCCCAAAGAAGGTAAACTTACCCCAAAATTCAACAGAGTTGAGAGTAGGGACTCTCGTCATTAGAGCTATAGATTGCAGATTCTATGCAGTAGATCCATCCCCCATAAATGGCTTGTCTCATTTGGCTAATTCTCCTAAAAACAATATAAACTAATGATAAATCAACTAAGATAAGTGAAAGGTAGAGCCCTAATGGAAGCACACGAGCAAAAGCAAGAGCAAAGCAAGAGCCATGGTTGATGGAGCAAGAGAGCAATAGAGAGACACCATATGTGGGAGCTCCAATAGTCATCATGATGTGCTATCGGCCTTCCCTTATTCAATAGTCACTAAAAGAATAATGAATGAAGTGAAGTGATGGGCACCCACCACCTGCAATATAGAGGTGTTCAAGTATAGTGTACAATGAGTAAATGTGGGTAGCTAGGCAGAGGTGCCTTTACCCACATCAACAACATGCTTCCATGTAACTGTAGGAATACCATTGCGAATGCATGAAAGTATCAAACTTATTATACCACTTTCTAGGTGCTTGCTTAAGCCCATAAAGACTCTTCTTCAATTTGCACACTAGATATTCCCTACCTTTCTTCGCAAAGCCCTTAGGCTATTGCATATAAATCTCATCATGTATGTCCCCATGTAAGAAAGCATTCTTAACATCCATCTGGTAAAGCTCCAAATCCAACTAAACAACCAAGGCCAATCAAATTCAACACCATGCTTATGCTAAAAACCCTTTGCAACCAATCTAGCCTTATATGCTGGCCTAGGGTAACCAGGGATACTCTTCAAATCCAACTAAACAACCAAGTATTTTTAACATCCATCTAGTAAAGCTCCAAATCCAACTAAACAACCAAGGCTAATCAAATTCAACACCATGCTCATGCTAAAAACCCTTTGCAACCAATCTAGCCTTATATGCTGGCCTAGGGTAACCACGGATACTCTTCAATTTGTACACCCACTTGCAAGGCAATGCACATTTCCCATCAAGCAAGGAAACTAAGTCCCATGTATAGTTCTTCTAAAGTGAATCAAACTCAAACTACATAGCCCTCTCCTAAGAATGTGAATCACCTCTATGCATAGCCTCAAGGGTAAGTGGCTCAACAAAGTCTATCACCATGACATAATCCATAAAGGGCTCGTAGAGATTAGGAAGACATGAATCTCTATTAGAGTGCCTCAAAGCTAGATGTAGGGCCTGTACAGCATATCCTCTCTATCTAATAGCATGATCATATACAACATGTAGATCTTAGGTCACGATATCATCAATTACAAGTTGTCTAGTTGTTTGTACTGTAATAGGAGCCTTCTCCTGAAAGACCATCCTGCGTACCTCAACTACTTGCTCAAACTGCTTATGCATCCTCTCTTCATGAAACACAACATTATGGCTACAAATAAACTTTCGAGCCTACGGATCCCAAAGGTGATAGCCCATCTCATCTATATCACCATATCCAAGAAAGATGCATCTGAGAAACTTTGAATCTAACTTATTACAGTTGTCCTTGGGAACATAGTAGAAAGCCTCACATTTGAAGACCCTCAAATGAGCAGATGATGGAGATTTTTCAAACCATACCTCCTCTACAACCTGACAACCAAGAGTAGTTCATGGGGGTCTATTAATGAGATGTGCAACAGTAGTAACTGCCTCAACCCAAAAGTACTATGGTAGGCTTTCCTTATTAAAAATAATACGAACTCTTTCTTGAATAGTCATATCCATGCACTCTGCAATACCATTCTAGGGTAGGCTGTATGGGGTGGTCAACTAACACTTAATATCCCGTTCATCACAAAACTATTCAAATACCTTAGAGACATATTCACCGCAATTCTCAGACCTAAGGTATTTCACAGTATACCCTAATTGGTTCTCAACAAGAACAACAAAGCGCTAAAATATAGCCAGAACATTTGATTTCTACTTAATAGGATAAGCCTAGACCACACGAATAATCATCAATAAATGTATTAAAGTACGTCATGGCATCCAATAACTAACACAACATGGGACCATATATATCAAAATGCACAAGACTTAGAGATCGCCCATGTGCATAGAGCCAAACTTTTTATAAATGTAATATGTCTACCTGCCATAAAGACAATGATCACATGAATCAAAATATGAGTAATCAAGATGTAAAGATACTGCAAACGAACAAGTACTATAATTCCTTTCAAAGACATGTGCCCAAGGTGACAATGCCATAAAGATACATGTGGTAAATCGATAATAGCCAACACATGGTCAACGGACCCAAATACAAACAAAGGATAGAGGTTGCTAGCCTTTGGCACCTCGAGCAAAAACAAGGCGACCACATATAAATTTCCATGCAAAATCACCAAAAAACACATGATATCCTGCATCATCCAACTGTCTAGCATAGAGTAGGATTTTCATCAAAGTCGATACATGATGTATATATTATGCAAAACAAAAGAGCCGCCTGAAGGAAACTACATTCTAATACCCCCAATGCTAATGATATCCAATGTAATGTTATTTTTTAGTCCCACAGAACCTATAATGCTACGATAGGTATGAAACCAATCCCAATGCGAGGTAACATGGAAAGAAGCCCCCAAATCAAGCAACCAATACTAAGAGTAGGTAGATGAAGTATCGGCCAACTAAATAACATCAAGATACAAATCAATTGAGATATAGACATCATCAAACTCAAGCTCCTACACTACATTTATCTCTTTAATCTTCACCTTGGACTTACTAGGGATAATGCTATGATCATGAGACTTTGCATTTTCCTATGCTTTCTCCTTACCTTTCTCATTGTGCCTATCATTGCACATTTTATGGCATTGCGGCCTAATATGACCATCCTACCCACAATAATGACATGTCAAAGAGGACTTGCATTCACGAGACTTACTACAAGTTTGCCCACGAGATTGACTTTTCCCTATTGGGCTGTGAGTATCTACCACAATTATTATTGACATTACCACCATTTCTACCTCTTAACAATCAAAGAAGTGTGGGTTGTATCAATAACCTTTTTCCTCTTACAAGCAATAACAAAGACTTGATATTTTCTTTAAACTAAAAGACAAAAATACAAGTTGGTTGAAAATAGAATGAAACTCATCAAATGAGTAGATACTAGGCATAGTCATACCCTCCATGTGAAGGTCCACAAGCTTCTTCAGCTAGTACAACTAAGATGCAAGACTTTGCTTGTCATAAATATCACAAATCCTTTTCCATAATGCATAAGCACCACCCTTAGTGTCAATGGCATTAAAATGCACATGTTTTGGTAATGACAGAATGATAGTAAATTTTCATAGCTCATCAAGTTCTACCCAATCCTCTCTACATCATAAAGCTCAAGCTTTATGCCATCTAACTTCAATGGTTTAACCTACCTCTTCTGCACCAAGACTTGTCGTATCTGTATATTCTAGTATTGGAAGTTATTGTCGTCTAGCTTCTCAATATTGAAAATAGCACTATCCGCTGAAGAACTTGCCATAAGGATGGCAAATGTTTGCAAATGACCAGAGTACGGGTGGTTGTAAATGCAGCAAAACAACCCCAAAACTAATCCAAAAGGATGAGCAAAAGGGTGAGAACAAAAGGGTATAGATGTCCACAAATTGAAATCAATAGAGTATCAAAACAAGTTGTCTACTCTCCAAATAAATTTTGAAAATTGTGATTATAGCAATATCGAAATAAAGACAACAATATATGACAATCCATCTGTAGGCAAACAGTCAAGAAAGTAAGCTCCCACTACTAGGGATATTTGAGTAGCGATTTGAGATATAAAGAATGAAAGTAACAATGACTGAGTATAGACCCCTGTACCAAAGACTATCACAATATATAAATAAATTAGTAAGAATTAATATTATTTATTATAAGATAGAGTTATACAAATGATGTCTCTACCCATATTGCATCTTAGCTTAGTAATCTAGATAGATTCAAGGTTAAGAGTTTAGTCTAAAGATTAATAGATGAACTGTAAATGTATTAATGAATGACACATGGTTTTGGAAATGCCATCTTATTGCAGACCATGGAAATGATAATTAGCATGCCTCAAATTGTATTATCAACCTTTGGTTGTCAATCAAATAATGTTCTAGAAATATTGCCTTTACCATCGGGTAAGGTACTACCTTAAACTACCACTAGGATGATGCTAACTCAATACAATATGATCTATATAACCCATAGACTAGGCCAAAGTACATTACATTTTAGCCATTTGATCACATGGACCTCATTTGACATGGAATTAGGACCCAATCAATCTTTGGGCTCACATTTGGCTTCTCCTCGTAATGGAGGTCTTGCAATTTTGAGCACCATGGATCTTAGTGGCACCCCATGTGGGTGGGTTATTTTGTTTAACATTGGTGAATAGTCAAATGACTACTTTTTTTAAAAAAAAAGTTTGCACCTAATTTAGCCAAGGCCACAAAAAGCATCTCAAAATCTACCTCTATATCTTCCATATGAAAGACCACTAATAAAATGAAAAACAAAATACCCACTATCTCAATTTTAATATTCCTAATGTAAATGGAATTGCATCATTATATTAATTCAAATTCTTTGCATGTAAGCATGGTGACAATATTTACTCTCGTGATGCACCACCTAAAAAAACTTGAGCTAATAGACAACAAATCAAAACACACCAAAATGTTGTCAAATAAGGGTTCCAATCGATTCATTTGCACATACTAAGCTTATGGTCCTACCACTAGCAAAATTTTACACAAAGTTTGTTTTTAAATGGTAGTATTGAATCCGATAACTTATTCAAGAAGACACTAACAAGATTGGTCGCTAAATATCATAGATAATCCAAAATTGTCACACTCAAAATCTTGCTTATGTTAGAGCTTGCCAAAGCTCACTCTACTTTGAAGCATATAGATATTGCTAGTTAACCCGAGGAGTGACTTAACAAGCCTCCTATTGTAGCTACGTTTGTTGAGAATGCAAGCATGGATTAGGGTTTTTTGGTCAATTAATGGTTCAAGAAAACCTTACTCCAAGAGCAATAACGTGATGCCTGAAGAGTTCTAGTCTAAACAAGACTATATATAGCCACCAAGAGGTAAAGACAATCAAGGGGTGAAAGTGATTCAAAAAGTAAATCTTTTAAAATAAGTGTTAAATCAAGTTTGGCAACTTAAGCAAGGAGATGCTAATTGAAAGGTTGATAGATACCAATAAGAAACTTCTCAAACCAACCCCTAGAAGGTAGTGTTACCGTGTGAAAAAACATGAATTGCAACAAGTAATTTCTTCTTATAAACCCTACAACTTCTTTTTAAAACCATGGAGAACACAACATTCATAGGCCAACACACAACAATCTTGCATTAAAACTACCCCGATGTGGTTACCACATGTAGTATGCTACACTACAAAAGACATCCTAAGAGCTAGCAATATAAGCACTAGATTCAAAGCCGTTTTTCTTTCCATCATTCCAAATGCTAAGATTTCCACTATTGTCCATCTAAATGTAACATGTTTCCTTTGCAACGCATGGGAGAAGCAATTTCACCAAAGTGCCAAACATACTTTTGGTAGTAAATACCTACACCCAAAAAGTTGTGGACCTCATGCTCATTTCGAAAGTGAAGCCATGATTAGCTAGTCAGTTCAAGTGGCGACTTCATATCCTCTAATGCTAGCCTTGAGTGTGCAAGGACCTTGATTCAAGAACACAATTGAGTGCTAAGTCACTAAAGCTAACAACCATACAGCATAATGGAGTTCCTCTAATCAAGATTTCACAAGGCCATTGATAGGTGGAGAGAATGAAGGTTCCACCTAATTGAGCAACAAGGTAATTGTGTATTTGTCAATGGCTACTTGCTTATCTTTCTCTCCCCTTTTTAATCAAATGGGAGGGAATCTTCCAAATCAATTATTTGATACCTCCTTGGCTTTAGACATTGTCCAAAAGCACTATGCGACAGTTGCCTTTGATTTCTTTAATTAGGAAGTCTTTAAATATTCTCCTTCAACTCGTACACTCCCCATATTTCGTTAGCCCAAGGATTGTTGGATCATTGACTGTATAACTGTTCTGTTGGAAACACAGAGGACGGGGAGAGTTCTTGTTTTATATCTGTGAACATGCAAAGGTCTTGAATTAGGAGCTTATGGTTGAGTGATAGGCCATTGATGCATTGTTAAGAGTTCCTCTAAACAAGACTTCGTAAAGCTATCGATAGGTTAAGAGACTGAAGAGGATCATCCACCCAATTGAGTAACAATGTGATTGTGCGTTTTACAATGGCTGATTACCTATCTTTCCGTCTCTCCTTTTTAATCAAATGGGAGGGTTTTCTCCATATCAGATGTTTGACACCTTCCTAGTATATATTATCTCAAAGAATTATCAGTCGTTTGTCTTTGATGTCTTTGACTGGGCAAACACTTACAACTTCTCCTACGTACTCATAGGCTGAAATACTTGACTAGCCCAGCTCTAAGAGTTCTTGGATCAATGGAAGATTTCCTTAACCCTGGGGGCTGTTGGGTCATTGGCTGTGGTATTGTTAAAAATACAAACTTGGGTTAGGGGAGACGTTTTTCGGTGTTTGTGTGTTTTGGGGGGGTGGGATGGGATTTTTGGGTTTTGTGTGGGGGCGGGGGGGTTCATCCTGTGCAGAGGTGAAGAGCAATGAGCGACAACTGTAGAATGTTTACTATATATATAACATAAAATATAACTTACCACATTAATATATTTTTTTTCGTTACTTTTTAACAGTACCTGTGTGCGTTTTTTTATAATAAACTTCAGAATGTGGTAAACCAGTTACTCAAATTCCACTCACCAAGGAATATTTGAATTCAAAAATATTCAGCCAACTACGATCTAGCCTCAGGCGTAGATTCTCTGCTTAAGCAATTAGAAATTGCAACAGATGCTACTTTCACACGGATGTGCAATCCGTAAAGAGATGATCCATGATCGTTCTAGAGACAGTACTGCAAGAACTTTACTGTCGTACTTTGGAAAGCAAAAGAACGCATTTTCATTGTTAGGGTGCGGCATCAGCTTGCACAAGACTTGCAAATCAACTTTAGTACAGGAGATTATCTATAAAAACTAAAATCACTGTAGATTACCCGATGGACAACAGACTGGTCACAAAACAAGAAACCTTATTGGCTTTGAATGTATTTGAGTTGTCATTTGCAACTTCAATCACAATTAATGATTGGCATTTGCCCCTAAAAGCCAGTCCACTTTCAGATACTACTCAGAAGTCCTGCACCTCTACAAATTTTTACACCTCTAGAACTTACAGCTCCCTGACCTACATGCTAAAAGTAGCCTCATCCCGCAAAAGTGATAGACCTCCTAACACATATAATGGGACACTGGCTGCATGCTTTTGTGCATGGAGTTAAGGAAATCAAATAAACCACAGGATACTATGCAGTCGCATAAGGATAAACCTTCTGATTTACACAACTTCTGGTTCAACTACAGGAGAGGATGGAGGTGGTTGGGGAGCAGAATTCTCGGTAGCATTTCCAGAGTTAAAGTAATCAACTTTAGGCTGCTCATAGTTATCACTTGCACCACCATCAATTGATGAAGTCATTAGTTCATAAATCCTGGCTCCCAATCCTGCAGGATCTTCAGGCTGGATTACACCAGCAGGCCACAAATCAGATTGACTGCCATCAGTAGCCTCTTTTACAATAAAGCATGCTAGAAAAAAGTTCACTTACAACGAAGCCACTAGACAAGAGGGCTGTCTCGTAGAGCAGCTCAACAGTCTCTTGTGAGCCAGGTTTTCCGGACATACGAGCATCCTGCAGGAAACAAATGCTAGGTTAAAATCAAGGACACGGAGACATTGGAAAACTGAATGATCAGTTGTCAAGTATTGGAATATCACTCACATCCAAATATTGAATTATAGGATGCTTGGGGTTGATCTCTAATATTCGAGTAGATGCCATATACTCTCTGAGTCCTGGAGTATTGCCTAGGTTTTGAGCTCTCATTATTCTGTATCACCCAGTTTTACCACATGCTGAGAGCATAAACAAATGCCAGCAACGTAACTCCAGAGAAACCAATATCTTACAATCCTACCTTTCCATGTTGGCAGACCACCCATGCTTCCCAGATATAAGGGCGCATGGAGATGAACTCAGACGCCTAGACACTTCCACCTTAGCAATCTTTTCCCCCAACTTGTCTTTCATCCAGTCACACAAATTCCCAAACTCGTTCGAGAGTTTATCAGCTTCCTCATCTTCACCTGGGTACAAAAGTGAGATGGAGTCAGCGGCTTAAGGAAAGCTATAAAACTGAATTAGATTGTTCAGCTGGTAGTGTGGAAGTAGCTATGAAAGTTATACAGACCGAGTTTAGATTTAAAAATCTATGGAGACTAGTAATGGATTGTGCATTTCAATCTAGCAATCTGTGATAGGCTAGACAGGGGACCAGAAAAATAATCAAGGCTTGCCCATATCTTGCATCTCCTGAGATTGTCAGGAAGATAAGAAATTCTGGAATCTCCTCAAGCTACAAATAGGTACCACAGTGGTTCAAGGCCTGCATTGAAAGTGCCTTACCTAAATCGAAGTCCTCTTTGCTAACATCTACAAAGTCCTTCCCATCATAAGATTTCAAGGTATGAACTGAGACTTCATCCATAGGCTCTGTTAGGAACAAAACCTGAAAATAAGACAATACGTAAGTGCATATATTTAAGGGGATCAGTAAAAATGCACTCGAGAATCAACAAAAAAACATGCAAACCTCATAATCTTTTTCATAGAGCTTCTCCAAAAAGGGAGCATTTCTGGCACTCTTCACAGACTCAGAGGAAAAATAGTATATGACTTCTTGACCTTCTTTCATATTTGCTACATACTCCTGTAAACTAGTCATCTCTTCCTGATGTTTAGAGGAGAAGTACCGCAGGAACTTGCAGAGGCGCTTGTGATTATCTTTGTCCTCTGTGATACCCAATTTAATATACTTGCCAAAGTTCCTCCAGAATCTTTTATAGTCCTACTCACCACCAATACTCAATGTGTGAGATACCGATCAAACAAAGGTTACCTCATCCGAAAGGAGGGAAAGGTCCAAACACAAGTCATAAAAACTTCCTGCTATAATACCTCAGGATTATCCCTCTTCATAATAGACTCGAACAAATCAAACGTCTTCTTTACAAGCCTTTTCCTCATCAAGTTGGTCTGTAGTTTATATCATGAGAAGGATCAGAGCTCAATTGTAAAATTTGTTTTAACTTAGCAGAACACAAGCAGACATTTGTTTTGCACTGACAGACATACCACACGTGATTCTTGCAACATCTCTCGAGATACATTTAGGGGGAGATCATTAGAGTCAACAACACCCTTCATGAAGCAGAGATACCGGGGGAACTGCAAGAAAAGCAAAATGGGAGAATGAACTGCTGTGCGTGATCATAGTAAAATAGGAGAATGAACTGCTGTGCGTGATCATTATGTCCTTGCTAAGAAACTGGAATTAACCCATGAATGCTCACCAGCTCCCCATTGAACTCATCAGAGATGAACACCCTCTTGACATATAGTTTGAGATTTTTCTGCTTATCAGCAGCTTCAGCCTCCATCCCAAAAGGAGCCATCCCAGGAACATACAGCAAACTCCTGAACTCTACCTCACCCTGGAAAATTATGGTCGAGTCAACCACTATGAGCTCAGAAATGAGAACTTTGTATTCTAAGCAAACCTAAACACAAATACCTCTGTATTGAAGTGGGTGTAGGCCATAGGCTCGAGATGTTCACTGTAAGTTTTCTTATAGAAAGCCAAATACTCCTCCTTGGAAACTTCCCTGGGGCTTCGCAACTAGAAGAGCACAATTATACAATCATTTCAAACAAGAACATAAAAGAAACAAGGGGCACAAAGCTCAAAACTATTCACTTCAAATGGAGAGACTTAAATAGGATGCCTAACCCATAATGGCTGAGTCTCATTGACCAAGTCAAAACTGTATTCCTTCTTAACCTGATGCACAGAAATATAAGTTAGCACATTGACAAGTTCTTCCAGGTATGTTTAACAGTTTACAAACTAGCCAAGACACCTGCACGACTTCCTCTCCTTCCTTTGGAACTTCCTGTGGCCTCTCACGCCCGACATAGATAGGAAATGACAAGAATCCTGAGTAATTTTTCACTAGACCCTCAATTTTCTTTGGATCACTAAAGTCACGAGAGTCCTCCTGCAGGAAAGGAGCATGATTAGGCCACTGAAAACCTGGTTACCTAATTCCACTGGATTAGATAGTTCAATGCTTACCTTGAGGTGTAGAATAATTGCTGTGCCCCGTTCCAGGAGGTATTCGGGGTTCGTCTCCTCTCGAACCACAAAAGCACTGCTGTTAGCCTCAGCCTCCCACACATGTTGCTTGTCAGTCCCAGCTCTCCTTGTAGACACTGCAACCTGTTAAAAATTGTAACATGAGGTTTGAGCGCATCAAAGAATGTACAACAAAAACAATATCACCATCTAACACAGAGAGAGAGAGAGAGAGAGAGAGAATGTGTGTGTGTGTGTGTGTGTGTGTGTGTGTGTGTGTGTGTGTGTGTGTGTGTGTGTTCGATGAAGGCAGTAAATGTGGAATCAAAAATAAAAGATAACCATGACACACCTTGTCTGCAACTAGAAATGCAGAATAAAAGCCAACTCCAAACTTGCCAATGAGGTTGCTGTCACCGGCCATACTGTCTTTATTTTCCTGTACCACAAGCATAACTGTCACCGATGATAAAGATGTGGGCAAAACCAATCTGAAAACTCAAAAGCTCCATGTAAACAACTACAACAAAACCATCCATCTAACCAGAAGCCTCACTGTAAAACCACTCGTGCAGTTAACAGACTACATGTATATCTAATAACTCACTACATTATCAAGCCCTATAAGAAAGCAGGATGGCAACTGTCCTATGAAGCAACAATTAAAGTGGTCAAGCTGGCAATCACCCCTCTGCTGGAAATCCTACAGGAAACACTCCTTTGAAACTGTGTTGAAGGCTGAAGCACCATTCCAGAGCATGCTTTAAAAGCAAGATCAAACCCTGCCTTGCCTAGCATACTCCAGTTTAGCACAGGTTGTCATTCATGACAAGGAGATATCATACACAAAAATTAGACTGTGCTTTAAATGTACCATATTCATTTCAAGCGAGCAGTCAGAGAAACAGCTTCTCAGAACCCCACTCCATTAGAAGCTCATTGCCACAAAGTCCCCCTTATCACACCCTGCAGGACATTAGAAGAAAATTGCAGTACCTTGAGCGCTTTCAAAAAGTTTGCAGTTCCACTTTGAGCAATAGTTCCAAGACTGTTTATCAGCTCTTCCTTGGTCATACCAATGCCAGAATCCCTGGAGATAAGTATAAAATCAATTTCACATACAGAAGAATCAAGAACAATCCATCGAAACAGATAACACTCTCTTCTAAGAGGTGGACAGACAGAGAGAAGAGAGAGTCTTACTCAATTATCAAAATCCCCTCGCTGGGAATGGATCGTATCCTGATTGCTAGCTCAGGGTTTGAACCAAGTAAGGAAGAGTCGGTTACACTCAAAAATCGAAGCTTGTCAAGAGCATCACTAGCATTACTGTTACAGGTGAAAATGACCCATTAGGGAAGCTTGGTACAAGTTCCTGAAACCTTCTGTTTGCCATAGCACATTATGGAGTAGTAGTGAATTAGTCAGTCCACAAACCTCACTAGCTCCCGAAGGAAAACTTCTTTGTGGCTGTAAAGGCTGTGCACAATAATGTCCAGCAATCGACTCACCTGTACATGTGCGAGTTAAGTCAGTCAGACTGCTGCCACTATCCCAGACTTCGAGCAAGAGGCATGCAACGGGTATTGTAGAGTACCTCAGCCTGATAAGCATGCACTTCCGCATTCACACCTTGAGGGGCAGGCTCCTGGGGTGATTGTTCTGCATTAGCAGTCTCAGGTTCTGCAGTGGTAGCTCCAGCAGCTGTCGCCTCAGCCCTCACTCCCAGAAACCTTAACCTGGACCTGTCTCCGACCTTAGAAGAAGAGTAGGAAGGAGAATGGTCATAGAGAGAAGACTTCGAACGGCCTGATAGCGCATTTGTAGCAGACACTGAGGTGACCCGCCTGTGGAGGTTTAGGTAAACCCTGGCAACCTGCAAGAATTGACGAATTGCAGCTCAAGGTTCGATTCTCATATCCAGTGGCCGATCAATTGGAGAATACAATGATGAATGGGCGAGGTATCATGAAAACTTAAGAATCCACATTCAACTGAAAGACGTCTCATTAGGCCATAATTACGATAGAGCATTTTGTAGCTATCTCCGAAGACTTAAGATACGTATCATGTTTCAATACAAAGGATTTAGAAGACAGCACTAAGACAATTCGACAAGCTGATCTTTCGATGCAACGGAGAAGTTCAGAGAGAAGAAATGAGCAGCAATTTACCCGGAAGCCACGAATGCGGTCGAGACGAACGGTGGACGCACCAGATGACGGAGGAGCTGCGGCAAGGGGACGCAGGATGGCAGACACGGAGCGCAGGGTGCAAGGAGCCATGACAACTTACGTGCTACTGGATGAGCAGATCGATGGAGAGGAAAAAGCCAGTTCGGTGCTGTGCGCAGGCGATAAACCCTAGCAGAACCCTATCCGCCTAGCAGAACCCTATCCGCCCGTCCTTTCCCCACGGGACTGACGAGAAGACGCAGGGAAGGAGAAAGGGAATTGGGACGAGAGACAGGGAGAAAGAGAGAATTTCCTTCGAAGATTTTAGGCTCACCGCCTTCCAGAATTTTCCAAAACCCTTGCGCCTTCTCAAAACTTATTGGCATCTTTTCACCACATATATATGTGGGTGGCCCCATAGATATTTTTAAGCTTTGCAAATTATCCAACGTTAAACAACCTCGAGTTTACTTTTATATATGACAATAAATTTTTTATTTGACTTTTATTTACGCATAGATATCTTAGCATTGCAAATTATCTTTAAGCGACCTCAAATTTATTTAAGAACGTATTAATTAACAACTGCTCTAATATAATAAGGGGACTACTGCACTTAAGAGCTTATAGAGGGCCTTTGCACATAGATGATGCTCTTGTTTGATGATTTTCATTAGTTTCCTTTGTGCGACAAACTAAACCATCTATTTCAAACTTTGCCTCGTTTGGCATAGTTAAAAAGTGCAGACATCATTTCTAATTTCAAGGCAAATCAACTAACTATGCCCTATGCAATGACCTTGGTAGCTGTGGCATGTGACACTTCCACCCTTCCTACATGCATATAGAGGGATGGCTATCCCAAATGGTCTACATAGGGTGAGCTCAATGGAGAGTTGTAGTAGAAGGTGAGCAAGAGAGAGCTCTAATGATGTCATGGAGTTGGACTACTCATGACACTCACTCTATTAATCATGAAGAAGTAAAAAAACTATGGGAGGAGATCAGCACGCACATAAGGAGTGGAGCAAGCACCATTTGGTAGAAAGATGGGGAAGAAGAAAGTCTTGCAAACCTTAATCACATTTTCCTTGGCGAAAGCTCCATAGTTGACCTATCAATAGCCTTGTTATAGAATTAAAAATGTATTGGTCAAGGCTTCTTTTTGACATTGTTAACTCTATGTAGGAGCACAAATGGATACTAGGGAGCATCATTGGTCACAAAGTTGACTCAGTGTATATTGTACCTTGGTCTACTAACTTCTCTTCATAATATATGTTGTAGCATGAGGGCCCAGTCTAGATCAGCTTCCCTTCCCTTCTTGACAAGATGTATAGAGAGGTGTGAGCATTGACTCAAGTGTTGGCATGTGTTTTATATTTTCCTCTTGTTTCCAATGGAACCTCGAGATCAAAGAAGTGGGTCTGTATGTTGTGGGACCACCATAAAGACACCCCTAAGGTCCTTGAAGTCTTCAATTCTAAGGGGATTGAGCTCAAATTCTCCCCTTTTATGGATTCATATTACTTATGCAAACGTGCATGTCACTGTACAAAGAGACTGCCCTTAAAGTTTGCAAGGTGATTATGTGCATGTCATGGCTTTTGATAGCACAAAGCAATGTGACCCTATTAAAGGGAATTGTAAATCTACTAGCATGCAATAAATTACATGTGTAATTGACTTGAGGGCTAGAGGAGAGAGAGAGAGAGAGAGAGAGAGAGAGAGAGAGAGAGAGAGAGAGGAGGAGGAGGAGGAGGAGGAGGAGGTAAATCCAATCATGGACGATTATTTTATATGTTGCTAATTGGTGTTGGGATTGTTTTGTAGCCATTGAAGACTGTTCACTTGAAGGCGACTGTAAATTCTTGACCTATGGACGCTGCCAATTGCTAATGATGCATTGTCTCTTAGAGATTATAGTCTCTGATGCTCCAATTGTTGCTGATCAATCCATTTGGGGTTGGAACACAATCATAAGAACTCAATTTCATTAACTAATAGTGACAAATCTTTGAGTTTTATCTCTCTACAAAATCCTCTTTATTCTTTTTAGTCAAATCCCAACCATTCTCAGAATATCTCATGCATTCTTAAACTCCAAGTGGGAGAATTAAATAATATTTTCTACAAAACCCTATTTTGCACAATAGAATTTGGGGTTTCTTAGCCTATCCAAGAAATGTGCTCAAAATTTGAGGCCTAGGACTTGGAATTCAACTGCTCAATTGGGAAATTTTAGAGAATTCAAAGAGGCTAGCCAACCACAATGGAATTTGGGACCAAATTCTCACCCAAGGAGCAAATTAGAGGCCAATTCCCTTCAAAATCAAGGGAAATTTTGAGCTGAAGACTTGATATTCACTCCCAATAGTAAGGGCCATTGGAAATTTCAAGAGATTGGAGAGCAATCTCAATGTACTTCAGTCTAGTTCAATTCAAATAAAAGAAATATCGTAAGGAGTGCTTGATTTTGGGGCCAATCATGTGTCCATTGTCCAAGATTGATTGATACAATTTCATTTCAGTTTATGTGAATTTCATGCTTGTCGTAATTAGTGTTTAATTAGGTTGTTACCATCTTTCCCCTAAAAGAAAGACTAGTTTCAAAAACTATATTATTTTAACTAATTGTCCTCATCAACCATCAGTTAGTTTCTTTAGACCATCATTTGTTACTTACCTAGGAGCAATCCTCTCTTTTAGCAAGGTAATTTAGTAGCCCAAGTTTCTCATCGCTCCCTACACCATAAATCCTAAGTCTCTTCCCATTGTATCGAACAAACTATACTTATAATTCATAATTTTTTAAAGCATCTATATTTGTAAGATACCATGTGTATTTTATCTGTGACATCCTAGCTTCAGCACTTTGCTGAATTTGGTTGTGGATGGAAAACATATAATTCCTCTAATAGATTTCCTCAATTTAATATTGCTATAAATCTTGACATATTTTTCTTAGCATTTTTTACTAAGTAATTAGATGTTTGATTTTTGATAGTATATATTGTTATGACTTTCCAATATTCTCACCCAACATTTCACCTAAACAATTGAGCATGTTTTTTCAAATAAGTTTGATTTTTCCAATATTCAATACAGTTCTTTATTATTTCCAACATTTACCTAAATAGTCAAGTGTTTAAATTCTCTAATAAAATTTTCTAAGTGATCTTTCATTATTTTCTTTGACTACTATTTTTCTTAAAATTCATGATTAGGCTATTGCTAATTAAATTTTCTAACATTTCTAAGTTTATTTATTTATTATTTTTTACTATAATTTTATATTTGTTATTTTGCTAAGAGTGATTCTATGGGGATTTCCCATTAAACCTAGACTTCATGGGTAATGTTCATGTACTTGGATTCATCAATCACATTTGAGGATGATCCTACAATGCCCATGCATTTCTATTACACCGTAGTAGCACCTGAATGAAAGATAGAAAGAAGAGAGGGGGTGTCACACCTCTTGCACGTAAGGATTATCATGTGGCCACACATTCAATGAAGGGAAATACATCTATATAAGAATTTGAGATATATGCTTATGGAAGATTTAATCATGATGCAAATAGGTTTTTCTACGTCCAAAATTGATCTTCAAAATAGTCTAAATATATCCATTATTAAGTTATAATAACTTAATGAGAAGTTTAGGTGGATCCACATACATACAAGGACTTACCTTAAGTGATACAAGTCATCCAAGCCAAAAAGTGATGCATTAGACAAAAAGTTGCATATTTTCCTATTTTAAGAAGCTTTTTGCAATTGTGCATATGTTCCCTTGCAAAATTAGTTCTATTTCGTTTGATTTGAGTACTTGGACGACCATATTCAAAGTTCACATGACAAAGCTATTGGGCGAAACAAGTTGCAGCTTAGGGCGGCCTGCACAAAAACAAAAATGAAAATAGGGAAAAGCAAAAGGCAAGGATTATAAGGCAAAAGCCTATGTATTTTAGCATGGAAAGCAAGGCAATGAACTTCTATATAGATGCATAGATTGATGTACGAAGGTTTGGGCAATCATAAAAGTGATATATTGTTGTACTAATGTGAGTTGAAGTAAATCTACCACTTCTCGACAAGCACCTTTAGCCCATAAAGGATTGCTCGAGTGTACTAAGCACTGGGAAGTACTAAATTTGGGCAAATTTGCACGAAGAGATACCTACTAATGTTGGTGTTAAACTATAAGAGTTTTACTACTAGAATAGAGTATTTTTCACATACTTTTGATAGGGAAGTAACAAAGAGAATACAAGTTGCAGAGTGTGGTCAAGCTATCTTCTTAGCAAAGTTTTGTCCAAGTCATCACCTCGGACATTGAGTTTGTAACCTGTGTGCACTACTCTAATATACAATGTTTTCTTCGAGCATTTATTTAGTGTCTTTTGGTCTCATCTTGATTCTTTCACCTATCTTGTCTTATCTCTTAAACCCCAGTGCTTAATGGCTTGATACATCCCCCCCCCCCCCCCGCCCCGGCAGTGTCTCCATACATCCATCTACACTGCCATGATTTGTGGCCTTCTATGTGTGTGTGTGTGTGTGTGTGTGTGTGTGTGTGTGTGTGTGTGTGTGTGTGTGTGTGTGTGTGTGTGTGTGTGTGTGTGTGTGTGTGTGTGTGTGTGTGTGTGTGTGTGTGTGTGTGTGTGTGTGTGTGTGTGTGTGTGTGTGTGTGTGTGTGTGTGTGTGTGTGTGTGTGTGTGTGTGTGTGTGTGTGTGTGTGTGTGTGTGTGTGTGTGTGTGTGTGTGTGTGTGTGTGTGTGTGTGTGTGTGTGTGTGTGTGTGTGTGTGTGTGTGTGTGTGTGTGTGTGTGTGTGTGTGTGTGTGTGTGTGTGTGTGTGTGTGTGTGTGTGTGTGTGTGTGTGTGTGTGTGTGTGTGTGTGTGTGTGTGTGTGTGTGTGTGTGTGTGTGTGTGTGTGTGTGTGTGTGTGTGTGTGTGTGTGTGTGTGGCTTGGGGCTTGGTATTGGCCTCCATAGAGTGCCCCTAAAGAAAGGGGGAAACTTTTGGTGATCATACCGAGTTTTACTTCAATTCTCTCAAGCTTAAAAGGTAATAGGAAATTGTTCTAGATGTTGAAGATTCACAAAGATTTCTTAGAGATGATAACAACTCAATTGCTCCAGTCCTTGAAGGCTCATTTTGCCTCCATCACATCGGGCTACAAGATGCTAGAGATGCTAAGTATAATAATAGGTTTGTGGCCTTCTTGGAAGATATTGATTCCAAACTACCTCTTGAGTGGAGGCTCTCGCTTAAAATTTCAAGGATGAGATTGAGTATGTAATTTTCAATATAAAATAAATAAGCCCCCTAGCTCTAATGGCCTACATGTGGAATCCTTTTAGAAACTCTGGAACCTATGTGAAAATGGCATGTGCACATTATCAATAGTTGCAGGTGGATTCCTACCTTGACCACCAAAGGACTTGTTAAGCTTATACCAAATTACATTGTGAGACACCTTTTAGGGTAATGGAGACCTCTCATTGTGCTCAATGTTGCCTACAAGGCCATGGTGAAGGCTCTAGCTTCTTAATTAAGCTTATGCTACACAAGCTCCTTCATTCTAAATAGTATGATTTGTGCATGGCAGGAAGGTCCATCACCTTTGTTGTAGTTGTTGGATGTAATTTTGATTTAGTCCACATGGACTTTGAGAAGGTGTGTGATTAGTAAGTTGGAATTTCATAATTGGTGTAATCAAATTGTTAAGATTTGGTACCAAATTCTATTTAATGATAGCTTACCTCCTCTAGATCAATGGCATACTTGCTTCGATGTTTGAGTTCAAAAGGTCACTTCATTAAGGTTCCTTGAGGGTGCAGTCATGATGAGTGATTTCTTTCCTATTGTTGGGTTTCATGGCACTAAGGTGAGCAAGGAGTAAGAAGTAGAAAGAGAGGAAGTATAAGTGACTTAGGGGGACATGTCTAGCTGTAGGTGAGGTGAGTTGCCTAGGTATGTCCTATGGGAAAAGGAGAAGGGGGCTAGGGATAGAGTTAACTAATCGAGGCTGCATGGTGCACTAACTTGAGGACCCCTAAGTATAGTGTAGTGAGCATGCTTTTTTTTTTTTTTCCTTCTTATTCTTCTTTGTCTTTGTCTTCTTCTTCTTCTGAATCAATGAATATATATGTGCCATCCAATGAGTGCAGTGAAAAGCATAGATTAGAGGATAAGTAGATGAGAAGACATTATGCACAATGTGTGTGTGTGTGTGTGTGTGTGTGTGTGTGTGTGTGTGTGTGTGTGTGTGTGTGTGTGTGTGTGTGTGTGTGTGTGTGTGTGTGTGTGTGTGTGTGTGTGTGTGTGTGTGTGTGTGTGTGTGTGTGTGTGTGTGTGTGTGTGTGTGTGTGTGTGTGTGTGTGTGTGTGTGTGTGTGTGTGTGTGTGTGTGTGTGTGTGTGTGTGTGTGTGTGTGTGTGTGAGAGTAGAGTGAACTATAGTCATTGATTTCATTGCTAGTGTATATACATGGTACATTAAATTAGGTAGGTGAGCTTCCATTCTAAATATCTAGGATATTTACAATGAGGATCACTATAGGATCCTTTTTTCCACATGCTTGCATATCCTTATTTTATCTAGACTTTATCCTAGCATCCCCCCCAAAAGGATTCCATAGAAAATATAACTGAATACAATTGGGGAAAAAAGGAACACCCATGAAGATCTAATTTACATCCATGAAGTCATGATTTATGTCCATCTATGAAGTCATATCATGTCCCCCCCCTCCCCCCCCCCCCCCCCCCCGAGCATGCAAAGGATTTGCATTGCAATTTTGTGCTTTAACTGTGGAACTAATTTGGTGAGAAAGTCAACAACATTATCACAAGAGGATACATAATCAAGGGTGATATGCGAGTTCTCCACTAACTCTCCTACAAAATGATATCTCATGTCAATATCGTAGAATTTAAGACTTAATTTGGGGCCTTGAACCACTGAGATACATGCTTGTTGTCAATGGAGATGGAGATTTGCTAAGGGAGGTATTCAAATCTGATGTCCTCCAGCAATTTCTTAATGTAGATTACTTATTGGGCTGCCATTCTACATGCCATATATTTGGTTTTTGTAGTAGAAAGTGCTGCTATGTGTTGCTACTTAGTATTCCAAAAGATTGGACCACTTGCTAGAGTAACAACGAAGCTAGTGAGAGATCTTATGATATCAAGGTTTCCATCCCAATCTGCATCCAAATATGCCTTTAAAAGAAACTCATTGCGTTCTTTAGAAAAAAGTCCCACATGAGATGTGGCCTTGAGATATCTCAAGACTCTTTTCAACTGCTTCCAATGCTTGTACATTGGTTGATGCATAGCATTGGAAAGAATGTGTCTTTCATAAGACAAGTTTGGATGAGTGCAAGCAATCAAATACCACAAGCATCCAAGTGCTTCCATGTAGGGTATAATTTTCCATTTCATGGGTTTGCTTGGTGGAGAGAGAATGAGATGAAGATGGATTGAGATAGAGATTTTGATCAAGAGGAGTGACCATGGGATTACAATGTTGCATGGAATAGCGGGAGAGAATAGTCACAATGTAGGTATGTTGATGCATTTTTATGGATGCAGGTGATTGATCAATTTCAATACCAATATAGTAATGCATGGACCATAATCTATTATAGCAAATTGGGAGGATATTGGAGGTTTAGCTTTTGACATTGCATAGTAAGAGTTAGCTAGGATAGGAATATCATCAACATAGTGACCTAGGATAATGACTATGTCGCCTTGAAGAGAATGTAGATGTTATGTTATGTACTCAATTGTCTAAAGCTATGGTGTACTAAGTGAGTATGAATGTGAGTGTACCATTGCTTTGGTATAGTTTCAAGCCATGTAGAGCTTTATGTAAAAGACAAACATAGGTAGGAAATTTAGGATCCACAAAATTAGGAGCAGGGACATATAAATTGCTTCATCTAAGTGACCATGCAGGAAAGTAGTTTTAACATTGACATGATGCAGAAGTAAATTGAAATCAACAGCCATGGAAACTAATACCCATAAGAAAGTCATGGAGATTATTGGAGAGAAATGTACTTCCATAGTGGAGGCATTCTATTTCTTCGAAACCACGAGCTACCAGGTGAGCTTTATACTTGTCAATGGTAGCATCTAGTTCATGCTTTTTTTGAAGCACCCATTTATTGTTGATTGCTAATTGCCCATGAGGAAGAGGGACCGATGTCCAAGTGTAGTTTTGAAGAAGAGCCTTCTACTCTTCAAGCATGGTGCCTTGCCAATAAGGAGCTTTATGACTACGGAGTGCTTAAGTGATAGATGGGCAGTTGGGTGGCTCTAGAATATTGTCATGAAGTGGATTTCTTGCTTGGCTCTCGTTAGATGGGGATAAGGTGTATCAAAAGAATATGGTGAAACCCTTGGGCATGTTGGAATATTTTGTGCATTATTCTTCAGAAGATGATAGTGATAGTGATATAGCTAATTGGTTGACCACCTCTGATAGTGGTTTATCTGATCTATTGACATTTCTATGGATGAGGAAAATTTATCTGATCTATTGACATTTCTATGGATGAGGAAAATGTTGGAGACGAATGGGGGATTACTAGTTTAGATGCTAGAAGCTTAGTGAGGGAGAGCCCAAGGTTAAATGCCAATGGAATACAATTAAATAATATTATTATTGATGTAAGCAATGGAGAAAAAGCTCACCTAAGTAAGCTCGCTCATTTTTTTTCCAAAAATTTTCTATAATATCTAAACTTGTATTTATATTGAAACTAAAGAGACACTTTGTTCAATATCCTTGCACTATATATTTTTCTCTCTTTGCTTTGATATCTATTAAAAAAATTCGTATAGATGTTTGACATGCAAGAAGTGGAATCAAATATACATCTAGTATATATAACTTGATGTAGAAACTTACATGTTTGTTGTTAAGTTGGAATACAAGTGAATAAGGCAATTCAATTACTTCATTCTATAAATCCATCCTTACTTGATATAGTATATGTGATGATCTAACCTTTAAGATTGTAATAATGTCCTCATTGAACCAAACATCAAGATCCATTATAGAATCTTTACTAAAAACCTCAAGATTATGATCCAAAGCAACTAAATTGCCACCAACATAATACCATCATTTTTAGGATTTCTTCTTTGAGTCTAATTCTCAAGTCAGTACGCTGGAAGAAGAATCAAAGGATGGAATAGAGGAGATGAGTGATGAACCAGGCATTGAAGAATTTACAACAGTATTGGAGGTTAATGAAAGGGAAACAAAGAACTTACCTAATATATTTTCTTCTCTTGGGATGTATAAGATTCCATTTGGGTTTGACCAATTACCTTTGTCTATTCAATAGTTTTACTTCCATTATTGGAGAAAAAGAATACAAGAATTTCATGGTAATGGGAGTTGTAGGTCTTTCCAGTCTCTATCTTGTAAAGAAGATGACAATGATTCTCGCGATGGTAGAGTTGTCTCCTATTATGTTACCGTTATAGATTTGGAAGAGAAGTGCAAGGATGAGCTTAGTTATCACAATAAAGCTATGGAGATGCCTCAAGGGAATGTGTTTTACTCAGTGGGATGCGCTGGAGGAAACTTTATGTAATAAAGATGAGGTAGCATATGATAATGATCTCATTTAACTATTGTTGAATAAAATCACTCAACTACAAATAGATAAAGCTAAATAGAGCGTGAAGCATTAAAAAATAAGAAATTGGCTCAATCTTTAGAATTATATTATAGCCAAGAGATAAATCGTCTAGAGGAGATTGTAAGTCAAATTGAGAATTTTGCCGAGCAAGTGTTATAGGAGAAGTGACATATAGAACAAGTACAATTTCGATTGATGGAACAATTAACTATGAGGGATGCAACCATCAGTGTTTTGCAAGCAGAGGCGAGCTCAACATCTCGTGACAAGTTATCTTCCGAGAGAAAAAGTGAAAGCGTCGTAGTGTCTCTTAGGGGCCAGGGGGCTACAAATGTCCTTTGGCTCTATCATCAACTACGTCGAATGGATAATCAAGAGGGAGTGCCTTTGAAATCTAGGATGGGAAATTTATTTTCACGTGTAAGAGACAAGTGTGGCAAGAGAGAGATTTTACCACATCTTGCCGAAAAGATTATGACTTTGCAGTTTATGGTGATGGGATACGTTTTGAAGTGGCACCTAATAAATTTTTATTATTGGGTAGTCAGTTGCAAGGTGTTGCTTTAGAGAAGTTACAGAATGTTCTAAAGAAATATTCTCATGTGTTTGCTTGGAGCTATGAGGATTTGAAAGGCATGAAACCTGAATTGTGCCAATATTATATTGATATTGAGCCAGGTTTTAGACCTACACACTAGTGTCAATGGCGTACAAATCCTAACTATGCAGATAAAGTACATGTTGAAATTACTAAATTATTAGATGTGGGTTTTATCTATATTGTTGTGTACAATGATTGGGTTTCACCTATAGTCATTGTTCCTAATAAGAATTCCAATAAGATTTGCATATGTGTGGATTATCACGCATTGAATAAGCACACTTGTAAGGATCATTTTCCTTTGCCTTTCTCTGATTAATTATTAGATCATGTGGTAGGACATCAACTATATTCTTTTATGGATGGTTTTAGCAGCTATAATCAAATTCTGATTAACCCTGAAGATCAGCCTAAAACTACTTTCACTACAGAGTGGGGGACTTTTGCCTATAAAGTAATGCAATTTGGTTTGTGTAATGCCCCAACTACTTTTCAAAGAGCAATGATGGCAATCTTTCATGATTTTTTGATTAAATGGATGGAAGTCTTCTTATATGACTTTTGTGTGTATGGTGATGAGGATAATATGGCTAATCGATTGGAAGAGGTATTCCAACGTTGTTAGAGTACATGTGTTTCTTTAAACCTTGAGAAGTGTGTTTTTGGGGTATCTCGTGGAATATTATTAGGCCATGTAGTTTCAGGTGATATTATTGCAATGGATATGGCAAAAGTACAAAAATTTATTGATTTGCATTCACCACAAATTTTGAAGCAATTATGTGGGTTTCTTGGCCATCTAAATTTTTATCGACGCTTATTGAGTCATTTGTAGCGGTAGCTTCGCCTCTAACTACTTTACTTAAGAAGAATCAACCTTATGATTGGGATTTAGTATGCCAAGCTACATTTGAGAAATTGAAAGCTAAGTTGGTTGAAGGCCCAATTTTGGTTTCATCTGATTGGACTAAAGAGTTTCATATTCATGCTTATTCTTCTATGGATACAGTGGGAGTTGTTCTGTGTCAGGTAGATGATAATAATATAGATCATCCAATTTATTATGCTAGTTGGAATTTAAGTGATGCTAAGAAAATTTTTACATCAAATGAGAAGGAGTGTTTATTGATGGTGTTTGCTATTACTAAGTTGAGACATTATTTGTTGGGCAACATGTTTATTTTTATGTGGATCATGAAGCATTATAATATTTACTAAATAAACCCGAACTTAGTGGCCGAGTTACCAGATGGATGTTGCTTTTTCAAGAATTTGATTTTGAAGTAATTACTCATGCGGGCCGATCACATGTTCTTGTGGACCATATGCCTCGATTAATTACTGATGATACAGAGAAAGGTGTAGATGATGGCCTACTTGATGCTCAATCGTTTGAAGTTTCTATCACAATACCATGGTATGCTGATATTGCTAATTTTCTTAGCACGACTAAATATCCACCAACTGCACCAAAGCATGACCGCCGTCGTATTTTATTGCAGTCACGATCCTATGTTTTGATGTTAGGCTATCTATATAAGTATTTTCCTCGCGAGGAAATTTATCGAAGGTGTATTCAAGAAGATGAGGTACCACAGATCTTAACTGCATTACATGATGAACCTTGTGGTGGTCATTTTGCAGGAGATTTGATAGAGCGAAGAAAGTATTGTTTGGTAGTTATTGGTGGCGGCCTACTTTATACAAGGATGCATATGAACATTGTAGAAAGTGTGATAAATGCCAATGTACTAGGAGACTGACTAAGCACTCTGCAATGCCATCAACTCTTGTATTGGCATTGGCACCTTTTGAGAAATGGGGTATAGATTTTGTTGGTCCAATTGATTCACCTACATGGTATCATTCTAATATATATATTTTAGTGTGTATTGATAATGTAACTAAATGGGTAGAGGCTAAAGTGCTTAAAACTAATTGAGGGAAGGATGCTGCTCTATTCCTTTATGAGAATATTATTACTTGCTTTGGTTAACACCTTTTAGTTTGGTTTATGGGACTCTGAGGATGTATTTCCTACTGAGTTGGAAGTTCCTACTTTGTGTATTGCATTGTCTAATCGCCTCGGAGAGTGAGAATCTCTTACGAATCGCTTGTGTAAGTTAGTTAAGCTTGATGAAGATTATATGTTTGCTTTATAGCGTATTGAAGCTCGTTATAACCGACACAAAGCTTGGCATGATAGATGTTTAAAGCTTAAGGATTTCCAGAAGAATGATTTAGTTCAATTGTATGATAGCCGTTATTATAAATTTCTAGGGAAACTCCATATTCGATGGTTGGGTCCATTTCAAGTTAAAGAGGTTTATGATAATGGTTTTGTGGAAATTCAAGACTTAGAGGCAGTGCACGAATCTTTTCAAGTCAATGGTCTTTGCTTGAAATCTTTTGTGAATAATTGAGAAGTTTGACTGGATGATGTGGATATACTAGTTAGAATGTTTCTTTTTCTTTGTTTAATTTGGTGTTTTATTTTGTTTTGTTGGGGGACAATTTTTCATGGGATATACTAGTTTGAGTGGATGATGTGGATATACTAGTTAGAATGTTTCTTTTTTTTTTTGTTTATTTTGGTGTTTTATTTTGTTTTGTTGGGGGACAATTTTTCATGGGATGTAGGTATGGAGATTCTTTGGATGGATGCTCTTACCTCTCGTCATGACGCTGATAGTCTTGATCCTGCTCATGCTAGACCTTATAGTATTGCACGATTTTAGACACATGACAGATTTTTATATGCTCCGCAAGGTGAGCCATGTTGTGGTACATCTTTTGTGGTTCTTTTTTGTTTACAATACCATCTACAGTTTAGTTGTTGGCCTTGTCAGCAGCATCTTTATGTGCACGCCCATGTACTATGTTGGCAGTGTCGAACTTATTTCTGAGGTTATGGTAACACTATCATGCAACAAGCTATCGGGTACACTTATCAGCACCACGATCATGCTAGTGTATTTTCTCCTAAGCGTGGTGTTGCCCAGTATAGGGTGGATAGAGAGCAGTAGGAGTTTGCTCGTTATCAGGTTGTTGTTTATCATTTTACTCCCTCTTATCTTGATATTGAGTTGGATGATAGTTGTCTATACTGAAATTATAGTTGTGCTCACATGGACTTGGTTGAGGGTAGTACCTTAGGAAATTTGCATGTGGCACCTATGCCACCTTACAGTTTGGTAGCTGATGCTCCCCTCCATGACAATGGAGAATTCTAGTGATGCGCCTGATGATGCTTTGATAAATCTTATGTGAGGGTGCTAGGGATTCTTCAGGATCATCTTGCATGTTGTGATTTGCTCGATAGATTTTATGTTGACAATTTAGATGATTTTGGGTTACGTTTATTGTTTGTTTTAGAGGATTTATGGGATTGTGATGATTTTTGTTTAGATTCTTTATTTTCTTAGTTTGCTAAGTTTGTGTTATGCTTTACATGAATTTTAAACAAAAACCAAACCAAAAGTACAACAAAATATAAAAAATATAATCCTAAAAAATGATTCACTTTTGATATAAGGTTTCCTTTGTTGTTTTTAGTTTTTCACACATTAGCTTAGTTACCTTTCACTTAGTTCAGTAGTTAGATGCATGCACGGTTGGGTTTACCTTTCAGTGCAGGTTTTCTTTTCAATTGGTTGTGGGCACTACGAAATTACGACTCATTATTACTAAGCGTTTCCTTTTTTGTTTTATTTTGAATTTTTTGTTACTGCATTTTCACTTTTTAGTTGTTTTGTTTTATTATGATAAGAATGTTGTACCTATGAATGTTAAGTCCTAAAGAGCAGGGGGTTCTTGACTCATGTATGACTGCGTATTTTTCCAGTTTGAACTGGTTGACTAGAAACTCACTAGAGTATATCCCCTATGGATTTGTTTCATTTCTTGTTTGGATTGCTGAGTCACAAGCCATCTCTTTGTGAAATTTTAACTAGTTTGTCTGTGATGAAGTTACTTTTGTTGAGTCTTGTGAGATTAGCCTAGTTGTCAGCTGACTAGTTAGGATAGCTTTCCTGATTCAGTTTCTGAGCTAAAATGTTTGTAGGTTCAATGCTTAATAGTGACCGCGTAAGTACTCTTAAAAAAAAAACTCTTAAATATACTTAACCCTTAAATTAAGACTTGAAAAAAAAACAAAGCCATGACAAGAAAGAAATAAATAAAGAAAAAAACTCTCAAAAGAAGATATCCATCGCCTCTAAGGTCCTGGTAGGCTGTAGGGATTTCCTTGATGGGTGCCCTGCATCCCAATGCCTTGCATCTCTTTGGGGTGGAATCTTTTGAGCACGATTGAAAACAAGTATTTGAAAAAAAAAAACAAAACCTTTGATAAAAGGAGATAGATGTGTACTAATACTTATATTCTATATCATAACTAGTTAGTAGCTATACACATTGTCCCTTACTTCCTGGAGGGTTAGCAGTTCTGCCCTAGAGACTCTATCTTGTGGAGTGTCTTATATCAGTTTTGTTGAGGTCTAGTGTTAGTCTTGCAAGAGTAAGCAAAGTCTTTGTTATGGATATCTAGAAGGAGAGTAGCATAGCATTTCTTTGCTTCAAGAGGTTTTTTGTTTCTTAGCAACTCTTATGGTTTTCTTTTTGGTTGGATTCTTGCTTGGGAATTACAATGTCATGCACGTCAATAGATGGAGTGGTTTGGGGACTGGTTTTATTGTCACATTAAGTTAGTTCTTAATTGTAGAAGGAGAGATTATTATTTTTTGGAATATACTTGTTTCCTTTTTGTTCCTTGCAGGATTGTTGCAAATGTAGCTATGCTCGCAGGGACGCTCGCAGTTTGGAGGGGGAGAATAAATATTTTTTCACATGACTTGTTGAAGCTTTCTTGGATGCTGTTGCTGTTAAGCTATTTTTGAAGATTGGAATAGTTGTATTTTTGTTAGTTCACGAGAGCTCACTCAAGCTAGTGAAGGAGAAATGATAACTGCTTATTTTTTGCCATTTTTACACTATTTTTTGGTAAAACTGAAGGGTTTTGGCTCTATATTATGTATTATTTTTCATAAAATTTAATTAAAAATAAGGTTGTAAAGCCATATTTGGACTGTGCTGAAGTGAAATTAGAAGTTGAGAGTTGGGGTATTTTTAGATGAAGAATTTAGGGAGCGAAAAAATCATAAGTGATTAAAGGCATATGCGAATTTTTTTATAGTGAAAAGCATAGATATTTTGGAGACAAGTAGAAATACGGGTATAATTAAGCATGCATACATGGAGTTTGGGTCAAGAAGCTGTGGTGGGTAGGGATGAATGAGGTCCAGATATGTGAAGAGATGTCAAAGAAACCGGTTCAGGTGGGAAAACTATCATTTTTGAAAAGAGGTTATTCAAGAAGTTGAGGAGGGGGACTATCATGTGAAGAAAGGAGTTGAAGAGAGAGCAAGAACACAAGAAACAATGGGCGCCCTCATTGGGGAGTGTCTTGTTGATTTTGCTATAGATGTTGCCTCATTTTCGGCATGGATTGGCCACATTTGATCCTGTCTTACATTTCCTCCAGCTTCATACAATTCTTGATCACGATTCTTGAGTGTAAATACAGAAAATTTCAGCAAGATTATGGAGAGATTAGTGCGTATTAGTGGAAGAAGCGAAAGATTAAGGATTTTGAAGATTGTTGGAAGTGAAGGGAGAGGAGGAGTAAGCACTAGCACTCTCAAATATGGTAGATCCTCCTTAGTTATCTTCTTAATCAAGTATGAGCGTTTTCATTGAAAAGTGAATAAGAAATGGATAGAATGTATGATTTATGGTTGTATGCATCCATTTTATGATATTTGAAGGTAAAATTGAGGAGAAGAATTAAAGTTCTTGCATTAGTTGCATTGAAATGGTAGAGAAATGATTGAAATTAGGGTAAAAATTGTATTTTTGGGCCATACTTAGGGAAAATTAAGAGTTCTATATAATGTTGATTAGAAGTACATTAAATAGAGTTAGAATGCATTGAAAGGAACCTAAAAATGAAGTTCTATATGCTGGAGATGAATCTACTAAAACATATATGTATTTTAGTATAAAAATGGTCGTTTTTTATTGTAATTAGTGATAATTAAAAGTATTAGTAAAAGATTATGAATGAGGATCCAAAACAAAGTTAAATTAGGTCATGATGGATTTATTTATTAAATTTTAATTTAAATGGACTTTTGAAATTAAAGTTATTAAATTTTAATGGTAAAAATAGCAAATTTTGGGTGTTTTTAGGTAATAATTAGTAAATATTGAGAGTAAATGGAAACTTTTATGGATGAAAATTGGTACTCAAACTAAATTTAGTATAAGGAATGTTTGGTTAATAGGGTTTTATGTATTATAATCAAATGTAATTATTATAAATATTTTTATATTTCTAGATAATAGTAATGAAAAATCAATAACTTTGGATAACAAGTGAGTTAGAAGAAAGATTTAAAAGAGACTATAGTTTATTTATTGTTAAAAATCTTCTCATAAAATTTTATTAAGAATGGACTTCATTTTTATGTACTTCCTTTGGCTAAAACATTAATTAGTAAATATTAGTGATAGTATTAAGGCATTAGTAGAAATTAAGTATTGATTAAGAGTTTTTAAGTAAGTTCTTTCTCTGGTAGAAATCTTGAAGATAATAAAATTTAGATATTATAGGTTGTTCAAAATGAAAATTAAATAGTGATGTTTAATGAATTGTAAGTATGCAAAGAAGGTTATTAGTTGGACTACTAAGAAAGAGGATAATATGACTTTTATGTTGATAATTTAAAGATGAAGAATATATAAATATCCGCCTTAAAACTTAATTAATTAAATGGCTTTACACATAGCCATTTTGCTTGCGTATCTAGGGGAATTTGGTGTGGGTTGAAGACGTTGCAGCTATCCTTGCTAGCCTACAAATATTTGGGATAGAGTTAGAGGTGGCTTGTCTTCCTTGAATCCTTGCTATTGTTAGATGGAGTTTCTTAGGAGTGGAAGAGGACAAAGAAGATTGTTGGGGAGTTGAAGACAGCGAGGATGGAGTAGATGCAGTTTGGTGAGGACTGCATGATGCTACTAGGTATGGCCTATTGTTATATCTACATTCTGAGGACCATTGCTAAGTTGAACTAGAGGGAAGTTTGAATATGGAGCTAATGAGCTAGTTTTGCAATGATTTGGGGATGGATTTTTTGATGATATAGGAGCTTGTAATAGCATTTGGGCAGCATGCATGTTGTAGCTTGGAGTCATGGCCTACTAGTGTGATGTGTCAAGCACCATATGTATGGTGGACAAGAGTTCATTTGCAACGAGTGATTGGCTTGGTTCAGGCTAGAGATAATGAAAAGTTTGGCCTATTACATTATGATGAGGATTAGGCATGGAGTGGAGAGAGAAGAGGACACTGAAATAGGTTTGTAGGTGGCAGCATTGATCCAAAACACAAGCTTGATTGAACATTAATTGTATTTTGGCTTTTGTTGAACTTTTGGAGAGATTAAATGTCCTTAGACATTTGGAAGAGGTGTGTCCAGTGTATATGTATTGGAGGACTTGTGGGAAGAGAAGTGGGAAGGTAGTATGCGAGACCTAGAATTACATGTGTGATTGGCAAAGGATGAACTAGAAGATGGTGTTTCAAAGGGTTGAATTGGATAGAGAGTATGAGATTGAGAGTTTGTGATGGTTGAGAATGGTGGGAAGATATGAAGTTCATTAAAGATAGCACTCCTACCATAGATTAGTGCATGCAATGTATTTAGAATTGGTTAAGGATATGCATTTTGGCATCTTGGATATCCAACAACAACACCTCCAGCAAATGTAAAGACATAGCTAGAGATAAACTTTCCTACTATTTGCATATCTTGCATAATCAAAGTCTTTGGGTCTTAAAATCTGTAGGCTTTGTGGCCATAAGGCTCACCATATCTAGTGAAGATAAGCTATGTGGCTCTTGGCGAGAATTTTGATTTGTGGTCCATGTGTTGACTAGAAAGGCAGTGCATCCAAATATCTTCAAATGTGATAAGTTAAGAGGGTGGCCAAACCATAATTCATAGGGAGTGTGATTGTAAAGAGAGGTAGAATACAACCTCTTTTCTATATGACATTGTCTCTTAGAAACATTGCATATGAGATGGTAGTGAGGATTCCTAGAAATGGATAAGGATTGAAATGATTGATGAAAGTTGTCTTTTACAAACATTGTATATGAGATGGTTGTGAGGATTTCTAGAAATGGATAAGGATTGAAATGACTGTTGAAAGTTGGGTTTGTGATGGGGATTTCCAAGGATTCCTTTGAAGTTGCACAGAAGAGAAAATTTAGGTTTTAGGTGAGCTCTCTTGTGAATATGTTTTGGGTTGTAGGTGGTTACAACTAGGGCTTTGGTCTCTTGAGTGGAAGAAGTGGAAAGAGTATCCCTCATAAATTGTTCTTGCTTGATTCTATTGATGAGAGGCTGAAGCTTGAGTTTATCAGTGGAGGTTGGCCTCTAACATACAAGAGCAAATGAAAATAAACAAAGATTGAGAGGTCGATCCACATGGTTTGAAGGTTGAGCACAATCATTTGAAGTGTAGGTCTCACTATTCGAGTTGGTGTTTTTGGTGAGAAACCTCGAGTAATGATGTAGATTGGAGTACTTATAAGGATTCACATATCTTTTCGAGGGAGTGAAGGGTTCTTGAGATGGAGGTCAAGGTACATCTTTTTGCAGAATATAGGGCCTTGCTAATGGTTCCTTGTATGCATTGAGGGTAGTAGAGATAGATCGTAAATGTATCAACATCCTTTTTGCTTTCGTGCTCTGAAGCTCTTCTAAGGAATGTTTGCCTTGTTGCTCCATTGATGTTTTCCTTGGCTTGAGTGTAGATGGAGGTCAAGGTACATCTTTTTGCAAAATGTAGGGCCTTGCTAATGGTTCCTTGTATGCATTGAGGGTAGTAGAAGATAGATCCTAATGTATCAACATCCTTTTTGCTTTCGTGCTTTGAAGCTCTTCTAAGGAATGCTTGCCTTGTTGCTCCATTGATGTTTTCCTTGGCTCGAGTGTAGTGCTTGTCACCTATTTTGTTTGTTAGGGGTAAATGTGCATGTGCCTATGCTGCCGTATATTTACTATACACACTGTGATTGCATATCTGTACACTACAGATGGTGGGTGCCCATCACTGTGACTTTATTCTTTATTCTTTCAGTGACTATTGAATAAGGGAAGGTTGGTCACACATTGTGATTGTTGGAGTTCCCATATCTTATGTCTGCCTCTTTCACTCTTTTGCTCCATTCACCATAGCTCTTACTTTCAAGTGTGTGCTTCCATTCGAGCTCTACCTTTCAATTGGTATCAAAGTGGGCATTTTAGGAACTTCTTCATCCTTTGCTTCAGCCTAGATTCAAAGCTTCAGCTCAAGGTTTCATGATAGCCATTGTTTTTTCCTCTTGAGGTATGCATTAAGTCTTTCCTTCTCTCGACTTGTTCCAACTTGCTTTGCGCTTGTTGAAGAGCTTCTTAGGGCTTAGGTAAGCCTTGTTGAGTGCTTATTAAGCTAAGAAGTAGCCATTCTATCCATTTGAGTGTATACAAAGCATGTTGCAAAAGTCGTGGTGGACAGCTATGGTAGCTTGACAACACTTTCATATTTTGGCCATAACATTTGCACATGATATCAAATTCACGTGTTCTATAGCTAGAAACAAAGAGCACGATGAGAGCTACCAATCTAAATACTCACAGAGTTGATTCTGTACAAATTTTAGTTATTTGTTTTACACAAAGTTGAGGTTAAAGGCGCATGTGTCTATGATGCCCCGTATTTACTTTACACACCATAACCACACACCTGTATACTATAGGTGGCAGTTGCACATTATTGTCACTCTATTCTTTATTCTTTTAGTGACTATTGAGTAAGGGAAGACTAGTCACACATTGTGACTGTTGGAGTTCCCATATCTTCTATCAGACTCTCTTGCTCTATTGCTCCATTCGTCATAATTCTCACTTTGCTATTGCTTTTGCTTCTTGCCGTAGAAGTTGTGGATAGCTATATCAGCTTGACAACACTTTCATAATTTGGCCATAACTTTTACATATGACATTGGATCCAGGTGTTCTATAGCTAGAAACAAAGAGTGCAACAAGACTATTGATTTGAGCATTCACAAAATTGATTTTGTCTCATTTTTAATTCTTTGTTTTATACATAATAGAACTATTCTGGTTTGGGCAGTAAACAATGAATTCCATAATATATATTTGCTGCTTTGGGGATGCTATTTTGGTGCCCATATAGTATAATTATACATTGAGATGCTATTTGGATTGTTTAGAGCTTGATTAGCTCAATTTTACAAAGGTTTATTTCTCTCATAATAGTTTGGATAGTAAGCATATAACAATGAATTTTATGATTTGAATGCCTATTATGCCTACATAGTATTTCAAGCATGTGTCATGTCTATAGTGATGTCTAGCATTGATGTATGAGCTTGGATATGGTTATGACATGCTTTGGCACTTAGATTTTAGCTACACTTGATGTACTTGGGCTTTGGTCAGTTACTTTAAGCTTTTATGCTTACTCACTTATGGGTATTGGAGCTTCATTGGATACTTATGCTCTCGAATATATTTGTGATGTGCTTGGGTTTTGCGAATGCTTTGAAGTATGTGTCTTGAGCTTTACTCGCTCACTTTGCATGTTGAAGTCTCTTCTAGTGGGAGATGCTTGTACTTACTTGGCCGAGCTTGGTTCTTTGAGATAGTGGGACTCTTGGGTCATGCAAATTCTCTTTTGTATGCTATTGGACACAATTACCTCTACTTGTGGCTTGATTTGATTATGCATGCTTGGACATTGGCACTTACCTCTATCAGTAGTTTGTCAGTGATGTATATGCTTGTAGGATGTTTGGCTTAATGATAATTTAAGTTCATGATAGCGTTTGGTACTAGTGGTCTATGTATTATTTGTATCCCGATTGCTACTCGAATATCCCTAGTAATGGGTGCTTTCTTTCTTGGCTATTGGCCCGTAGTTGGATTGACATATATGGTTGCCTTTATTTTAGCATTATTATAATTATAGTTTTCATTATTATATTGGAGAGCAGACATTGTACTTTGGCAATCTATTGTTTGCAGTGGATAGCTCTATACTTTGGTATTCCCTCCTGTTTTGTCCTTATATTGGCTAAGTTTTGGCGGACTAATTTGCAATCATTTATAGTAGCCCATTCTCTTGGATTTTACATTAATATACTATCATCATAGCTGATTCTTATTGAAAAGACTGATGGTAGATATTTCATGTATTGGAAGATGCAAATATGGCTAGTACTAGTTCAAAAGAAACATATTAGGCCTTTAAAAACCAATAGTGTAAAGCTCGAAGGCATTGATCAAGATATCTGGGATGAGTTGGATGAGCTATGTAAATCTACTCTTATATTGTCATTATCAAAACATGTTTATTTCAATATTGTGACACTTGAGGAAAATACTTGACAGTTATGGAAAAAGATATGCAATTTTTATGACAAGCAGAGTCCTATTTCATAGATGTATTGATTGAAACAACTCATAGACCTTCACATGAAGAAAGAGACTAGTGCGTTTGCATGTTTGAATGAAATTGTTTCTATTTTTTAGCTAGTTGACTTTGTAGGGCATTGAGTTCAAGGATAGTCTTCCTCCCTTACTCTTGCTTTGTGACACTTCTTGAGTCATAGGGTACTTTTCACTGTACCATGTGTGCTAATATGCCTAAGGATGGTTTGAAAGGTGTTGAGGGTGCCTTACTCACATAGGATATAAATAGAAAGAATGTTGATGTAGCATGTACTTCTCATACATTGAGTATTAGGGGTATGCCAAAGGATGGTTTGAAACTTGAGGGTGTTGAGGGTGCATTACTCACCTAGGAGATAAATAGAAAGAATGTGGATGTAGCTCGTACTTCTCATACATTGAGTATTAGGGGTAGACATGATGGTAAGAGTGGTATGGGGGCTACCCTAGTAGAGACTCACAAAGGTCTCTGTCTCATAGGTAATCTTGTAGTAAGTCCTTGGACATAAGGCCTCTCTTACATGTCATTATTATGGGGAGAAAAGTCATAACTAGCTGCAATGCCATAAGATGCATGATGATAAGTGTAAAGAGAAAGGCAAGGGCAAAGTCTAGGATCATAGCACTGTTCCTAGTAAGTCTAATATGAAAATTGAGGAGATGAATACCTTGGAGCCTAAGTCTGATGATAATTATATATTGGAAGCTTCTCTTGATGCTAGTTAATTGGCTAATGCCTTGTCCAAATTTTCTTAGTTTTGGTTGCTTGATTTGAGGGCTTCTTTTCATATTACCCTGCATAGGGATTGGTTTCATTCTTATCACAGCATGAAAAGTTTTGTGAGACTAAGAAATGAATTAGAATTGGATATTATTGGCATTTATGATGTTAGACTACAACTTCCTTCAAGCAACACTTTTGTTTTACATGATGTATGATGTGTTTTGACTTTGACCAAGGCCTAGTCTCTGCTGGATAGTTGGATGATGTAGGATATCGTGTATCTTTTGGTGATTCCATGTGAGAGATTACTTGTGGGAATCTTGTCTTTGCTCGAGGTACCACGAATGGCAGCCTCTATTCCTTGCTTGTATCTGAGTCTATTGACTATGTTTTGGGTATGGTTGATGTAACACTTGTATATTTATGGCATCATTGCCTTGGACACATGTCCTTAAAACAAGTGAAGATGCTTTCTTGTTTGCAACATCTTCCACCCCTTGACTACAAATGTTTTGATTCATGTGATCATTATCTTTATGGCAAGTAGAAACCCGGTTCTCATAAGTGGCATTACATGCATGGTTGAGCCTTTGGTTCTTATTCATTTTGATATATGTGATCACATGCCCTGTCAATCACTAGGTGGCTCAAAGTACATTGTGAATTTCATTGATGATTATTTACATAAGGTATGGGCATATCCCATCAAACAAAAATCAGATGTATTGGTTACCTTTTAGCATTAGCTTGCTTTTTAAGAATCAATCTAGGTATATACTGAAATGCCTAAGGTCAGATAATGGGGGTGAATATGTCTTTAAAGCGTTTGAGCAATTTTGCGATGATGAGTAGCATATTAAGCATGTAGTTGAATACCCCTTATATCCCACCCCAAAATGGTATTGCAGAGCACATGAATAGGACGATCAAGAGAGAGTCTATAATATGCTTAGCTAGACAAGCTTATTGTAATATTTTTGGGCGAAGGTAATTACTATTACCACACAATTGATAAACAGATCCCCATGCACTACTATTGGTCTTTGGATGTGAGGCTTTCTACCATGTACCTAAGGACAAACACAATATGCTAGATTTTAAGTCAGTGAAGTGCATCTTTCTTAGTTATGGTGATGTAGGTGAGATGGGCTATCGCCTATGGGATCCGCATGCTTGAAAGGTTATCCACAACCATGATATTGTTTTACACGAGGAGAAGATGAATAAGTAACCTGAGCAAACAGTTAAGGTACACAGGGTGATCTTTCAGGAGGAGCCTCCTATTACTCTACAACTAGCTAGAAAACTTGAGTTGATGTTCCAGTGGCCCATGATTATGACGTTAGACAAGATACATACAACCCATAGCTTGTTTTTAGATGGTATACTAGAGATAATTGTTTAAAGCCCTCTATGGACTATGCTATGGTGATAGATTCGGGTGAGCCCCTTACTTATGAGGAGGCCATGTGCAAAGGTGATAATCAATCTTGGGAGAGGGCCATACAGTTAGAGTATGAATCATTATAAAAAAACCATATCTGGGATTTGGTTCCTTTGCCCAATGAGAAACATGCATTACTATGCAAGTGGGTGTACAAGTTAAGTACCCCTGGATGCCCCAAATAAGGCTAGGTTGATTGCTAAGAGTTTTAAATATGAGCATAGTGTTAAATTTTATGAGCTCTTTTCTCCTATAGTCAAGATGACTACCCTATGCTTAGTATTGGCCTTGGTTTCTCACTTAGATATGGATCTCTATCATATGGATGTTAAGGTGGCTTTCTTATATGGGGACTTGCATGATGAGATTTATATGTAGCAACCTAAGGGCTTTCAAGAAAAGGGCAAGGAACACCTAGTGTGCAAGTTGAGAAAGAGCCTTAATGGTCTTAAGAAGGCACCTAGGGAATGGTATCATAAGTTTGATGCATCTATGCGGTTGTAGTCTTATTGTTGCAGTGATATGGATCTGTCTCTCTACATGAAGATGGCTCGTGATAGCAACCTTATTATCTTAGTACTTTATGTGGATGATATGTTGATTCCTAGGAGAGCTCATGATGAGCTACACGCTTCAAAGACTCAGCTCAAGAAGAGCTTTGGGATTTTAACATTTTTGGTAAGCAAAGCTCAAGAGCTCCACTATAATCTAAAAAATACATGATATTACTATCTAGAAAGGATAATTCTTCGTTAAAATCATCCACAATGTCCTTCTCCTCTTGAGAATGCATTGTGATGATTCCTTTGTAGAAGTTTTCCATGAGCTATGTGAAATTTTAAATATCATTAGCAAAAGGAATTTTGTCCCAAGTATGGGAAAGGAGGGAAAATTTTACAGAGAGCGAGGGACTTAGGTCTAATGGAATGTCTATTTACTCAGATATAGGATCCACCAATTTGCCCTTATCTAGCATCAGGGCCTTCCAGCAAGTCCATCCTAGGCTCATAGGGGTTAGGCTGGTTCTCGACACACCTAAGGGATTTACAGCTAGAGCCCCCATGGCACCCTTATTGTGTCTTAGCCTAACATCCTCCCTACGAGAGAGACTCTTGCATTTGGGACCAATCCTAGGCTCTAGCAGAGTGAAACAACCCCTTGGTGAAGGGCTCTCGCCACTAAACCTTGGGGGAGGTTTAGTAGGTAACCAAAAATCTGCCCATGAGGGCACAAGAGCTTTTGTATAAATACACAACCAAGCAATCAATTGATCATCATCAGCTAGAAAAACATCCATTTTTCATAACATCGATCCAAATAACCATTTTGAATATTCCATACAAATCAATCAACTTATATAGGCTAGGAAGCCAATCTCTTTCCCCCAAAACAACAAGTCCTTTCTTTTAAAAAACAAATCAACAACCAAAACAATAACCATTGGAAAATTGCAAAAGAAGATGCAATTCCACAATAACTTATTCTTTCTTAGAGTGCAGTTATGAATAGACACATGCTATTCTCCTAGGACTTAGGTTCAATGTTAAAATAACACATCTCTAGCCTTTTCTTTTCCTTCATAAGCTTCTTTTCGAATTATTCAACACTTTATTTTATCATACACAATCCATGCATACTCTCTTTATCCTAACCCTTGAACAACTTGTACTTTATTGAATGGTCATTCCATCATCTCTATGCAAAACTTTTTAAATTAGGCATTGATGGGTTTAAACTAGTATTTTCTCTCCTTTTAATAATTCCAATCCATTACAATTCCAACTAAAATGAAGTAAAAACAAAGAATACTAGAGCACATGAAAGTTTCTTGTAACGTGTGGAATTGGTGGGAGTTCCCTTGATGGCATAATAGGCTTGAGGTGCCATCATAGAGCCTTTCTTGCACTTGATCTCTTTGTTTGGTAGTCCTTTGCTTATGCTTTCTCTTTTGCATGCTTTTATCTTCCATCCCCTCTCTCTTAGTCTATTCTTCTTCTCTATGTCTATCTCCAACTTTGTCTCATTCTCTATCAATTTCTCTCTTCTTCTCTTCTTCTCTCTATCCCCTTCTTCCCTCTTCTTTTCTTCTCCTCTATCCTCTCTTCTTCCCTCTATTCTCTCCTTCTCTTACATTATTCCCCTTCCCCTCTATCTTCTCTTCTCTTCTTCTTCTATCCCCTTCATCTCCTTCCCTCCCTATTTCTTCCCCCCCCCCCCTCTCTCTCTCTCTCTCTCTCTCTCTCTCTCTCTCTCTCTCTCTCTCTCTCTCTCTCTCTCTCTCTCTCTCTCTCTCTCTCTCTCTCTCTCTCTCTCTCTCTCTCTCTCTCTCTCTCTCTCAATGTGTTGGCGGCCATTAAAAACTAGCATTTTGGGTATAAGATTTTTATAGCCTTAGAACTAATAGCCCTCACCTATCCCTTTTCATTATCATTCGCATTAGAGTCATCACTCTCTCTCCTTCTCATTGATCACGGATATATGTGTGACTTGCAGGGTGGTAGCATGGTGATGGTCATGATGACAACAACAATGTTCTAGTCGTGGATGGTGGCGATGATGAAGCTAACAATGGTGATGGCAACGGCAATTCAATCGATGTACGCAAGTAAGTATTCAATTTCTTCTTCTTCTTCTTCTTCTTCTTTAACTTTAAAAGGTCTTAAACCTTTGTTTAAGCCCCCCCCCCCCCCCCCCCCAAGACACTTTTTATACGTGGGGGTAGGGACATTATATCCTCTCCCCCTTAGAGGAATTGAGGTGTACTCATCTTGAAAGAAACTTAGGGGTTGTTGGTTCTAGCATAAGTTGTATTAGAGGACGTGTGGGTTATGGGTCCACCATGCTTTTGCTACACTAATATGTTTGCACACAAGCATTCAAACTTTAAGTCAACTCAATGAACTCAAATACGCATTTTTTGCACATATTATAACTCAATTGGTATTGCAATACTCTATTACTACAATGATAGGGAATCATTGCAATTATAGGGTTTATTAAATCTCATGAAAAGCTTCTTGGGACTCCTAATCATCCTCAAAGATCTTAGTGGACTCTAGATCTTTAGCACTATTCGATTCATAAAGGAAGCACAATGCTAACCTTGTACGGCTTCTCTTGGTTGCTAGTTCCTTTTCTTCTTAATCCAATTTAGGATAGTCAGCTTGGATACGTCCAAGCTCATTGCAAAGGAAGCATCAGTGATTGGGGCATCTCTTTTGGATGTGCTTGATCTCATCGCACTCATGATACTTCACTTGGCTCTTTGAGACATCATAGTCTTCTTTGATGTTTTCTAGAAAGTACTTATCTTCAAGAAGTTGATCCCTATTAGGCCCAATCAAAGCTTTGGCTTGTATAAGAGTGTCTTGCAAGTTGGTCTGCCTTAGGAATTCTCAACGAGTGTCTAGTGATTGATTCAATCCATGGCAGAATTTGGCCACTTGTTGGGCAATATCCATAGGTGGTGCATACTTTTACTTTTTCTTACATCCCTCTTGATATCCTCTAAGCTTACAAGGGTTTCGGTGGTAGCATTGTCTCAATATTATTGCTTCCACCATAAGTGTGAATTACCTACTAGCAATCATAGCCTTATCAGCTATGCTTATTCCTACTGCATCAAAATAATCTTGAAGGGTTTTGATCCAAACTTCAACATCAGTTTTAACATTGGATCCTTTTCCCATGAACTCAGGCAGCTTAACTTGCTTCAAGTGGAACTTTTTTTCTTCGAGGTCAATATCCATGTTGGTAAAAGGTGCATGATAATCGAGATTATATCATTAATGCTATTTCTTTAAGATGGCTTACAACTCTTTTGCTCCTAGCTTACAAGTCAAAATAATAAGGCAACACATACATAGATTGTTACCAACTTATTCATTCTTATTTCAGTTTGATACCATGTGTAACATGCCCACAACTTAGGACCCCCCTATTGGCATGACTTTAGTGGCCCATCAAGAGATTTCTTAGGCTATGCGACATGATACTCCTTAGAATAATATGGGGTTTTTTACTTGGGCTCTCTTGAGTCCATTCCACAGTAGAAGGTTCTAGGTGAAGGGAGAAGCCTAAGTGAGAGCACGAGCAAGCGTGAGTAATAGAGGTGTGAGCTATGGTGGATAAAGCAAGAGAGCAAGAAAGAGAGACTCAAAATGTGGGAACTCCAATAGTCGCAATGTGTGATCGATCTCCCTTATTCTATTAGTCATTGAAATAATAAAGAATGAAGTAACACTGATGGGCATCTGCCACCTACAGTGTGTATGTGTGCGGGTACTGTTAGTGTAGTGAATATATGGGTGGCATAGACACAGAAACCTTTATCCCTAATAACCTCCTACTTAAAGCTGAATGTGCCTCTAGTGAGGAGAGAACAAGTAAAAAGTAATAAACTACAAATGTACATAAAGTACAACAAGATGAGGAAAGAGGCCATCTCATCCAACACCCATCATCTTTCTAAAGAAGGCAAAAGGATCTACTAAGAGACTTTTAATGAGCATATCTATAGGATTTTTCTCAATTGAGATCTTAACAAGCTTGATGGACTTGTCCTCACAATGACCTATTTGATAAGTGGTAATGCACCTCAATGTGCTTTGTCTTCATATGGAAGATCAAATTCTTGGCCAACTAAATATCACTCATAGAATTCAAATGTAGTGTAGGGACCATATCAATAATACCAAGGTCTATAACGAGATGGCCTAACTAGAGAGCCTCCTTGCAAACCTTAACATACTCCACCTCAGTAGTAGATAGGGCTATGCATTTTTGCACCTTCCAAGACGTTTGAGAAATAGCACCTCTAGTAAAGGTAAAGACATAGCTAGAAGTGGACTTTCTACTGTCTACATATCTTGCATAATCAAAGTTAGTGTACCCCACGACTTCTATATCTTGGCCACCATAATATATGCACATATATGCGATGCCCTTAAGGTACCTCATGATACCCTTCACAACATCCCAATGCCACATACCATGTGTAGCCATATAGTGTGTCACAACTCCCAATGTAAATGCTGCCAAGATGAGTAGCTATCATGGTATATATCAAACTGTCCACCACTATGGATGCATAAGGGATCTTGACCATCTCAGCCTTCTGCTCATCAAACTATAAACAATCAACCTGACTAATCTTCATATGAGAAGGTAAAGGATAACCAGTAGGCTTAACGTCCTGTATATGAAACCATTCAAGGACCTTTTGGATGTCCTCTTTTTATGATCAGTAAAAGAGCTCTCTAGAGTGATTGGGCATGATGTACATCCCAATAATATTTGTGACAAGTCCCATGCCTTTCATCTCAAAGATCTTCTTGAGTTGACTTTTTAAGGTATCTAGCTCATCATGAGCCCTCTAGAAATCAATATATCATCCACATAGAGTACCAAAATCCTAAGGCTACCATCACAGGTCTTCTTTGTGTATATACATGGATCCATATCACTGTGGATATATCCATGTGAATGCATGAAAGCATTAAACTTGTGGTACCATTCCCTAGTAGGTGCTTGCTTAAGGCCATAAAGGCTCTTTCTCAGCTTGCATAGTAGGTGTTCCTTACCTTTTTTCTCAATGCCCTTAGGATGCTATATATAAATCTCATCATACTAGGTGATAGAGGCCCAAATCTAGCTCTGCAACAACCAAAGCCAAAACCAAGCATAGGATAGTCATCTTGATTACAAGAGAGAAGATTTCATTGAAATCAACACTATGCTCCTACTTAAAACTCTTAGCAACCAATCTAGCCTTATACATTGGCTTGGGGCATCCAAGAGTACTCTTCCACTTATACATCCACTTGCATGGAAAAGTATGATTTCCACTAGAAAAATGAACTAAATCCCATGTATGATTTTTTTGCACCAACATTTATCACCATAACATAATCCATGGAGGACATAAATCAATCAGGTTGACATCTATCTTGAGTAGACCATCACAAAATAGGCTAGGAGACTTGCGCCTCCTATCTAACATCATGGTCATGAACCATTGGACCATCAGTATTATAGGTTGTCTAGCTAACTGTATAGTAACAGGAGACTCCTCCTAAAATATTACATTGTATACTTCAACGACTTGCTCAAGTTGCTCATAGAATTTCTTGTCATGGAAAATAATATCATGGTTGTAGATGACCTTTTGAGATAGGGACTCCCATAGCTAATAGCCCATCTCATCTACATCCCCATGATAAAAAAATATGAATTTAATAGACTTTAGGATCCATCTTATTGCACTTGTCCTTGGGAACATGGCAAAAAGCATTATAACCAAAGATATACAAATGAGCATATGATGGAGGATTTCTAGATTGTGTCTCTTTTAAAACTTGATAGTCAAGAGCAATGTGTGGGGATTGATTAATCAAATGCATAGTAGTAATAAGTGCCTCAGTCCTCCAAAAGTGTTGTGGTAAGCTTGCCTAGCTAAGCATACTATGCACTCTCTTTTGAATCGTCTTGTTCATGCACTTAGACATACCATTTTGGATTGGGTTGTACAAAGTAGTCAATTGATTCTTAAGGCCTCTCTTGGTACAAAACTATTCAAAGGGTTTAGATACATACTCACTCCCATTGTCAGATTGTAGGCATTTCAGTCTATACCTAGATTGGTTCTCAACAAAAGCAAGCCAACACTGAAACATAGCCAATATTTTTTATTTTTGCTTCATGGGTATGCCCACACCTTATGTGAGTAATCATCAATGAAAGTAATGAAATATTTCATGCCACCTAACGACTTGTAGAGTATAGGGAGGGATAAGTTACAGAAGGAGAGTCAAGAGATGATGGAGGTGATAGCTGCCCAAGCAGAGAAGTTTAAATCCACCACAGCTATTTTAGGCCAGAGCAATGCTCAAATCCAGCAACTCAAAGATCAGTTGGCTCAGTCTCGATCTAATACACAGAGTCCTGTGCAACTAGTTTCTCTTTTATCCCCTGCAGACTTGGCAGCTCTTCAGAGACAGGCTACCTTACGTCCCTTATTCCAGGCCAAGGTGGAAAGATTGCAATCTCGCATGGATTTGTTATGGTCTTCTTTTGAGCAGTATCAAGAATATGTTCCACCAGATCATTCCTTTTTTGTCCATTATCAACAACAGAAGTTGGCCTTCTATATAAAACTTTCCATGATGGATTTACCTATTCCAGAGGATGGATGCAGTGGGGCCTGGTCATTAGATTTGCTGATAGAAGTAGTGAGAATGGTTATTGAAGAATCTGTTACTCCATATACGATGCTTTTGTCCTATATGTATTTGAGGGGTGATTTACTGATTCCAGATGAGGAAGATCTGGCTTGGTATGTCGGAGATGTGGTATTGCAAGCTTCTTTGTATGTCCAACATTTGGAGTTGAGGATTGATGAGATGTTCCAGGGATATTCTTCAAAGGTGGCTAAGTGTCCTGAGTTTTCATGGCACACTATGGTTGATGCTATCATTTTGAATCACCGTCAGGTCAAAGCTTCAGCTGATGCCCAGAACACTAACCAACTGAGGGTGGATCTTTTAGCCTATCTTTCTAACCAACCTCCATTTGATACTTCTTTCTTTGAAGCCTATCATCGTAGATCAGCTTTAGGTCCGTCCTTACCATGCCTAATTCATTATCAACAAATGGCTCATCGGTATGATGCTTATATTTCCCTTTTTCAATCTAACCCAAAGGTCATTTTACCCCTTCTTTTCCAACCTCAAGGATCTCCTCAAATTCCTATCTTTACCCATTGTTCTTTTATTGAAGATCGAGTTTTTCTACCTCCTGATCCTTGTCCTTCCCCATCCCCTGACATTCTATCAACTTTTCCTGCTTATCTTTTAACGCCTTTCTTAACAGAATCTCCTCAATTTTCAGCCAATCCATCTTTAATCCATTCTTCATTTTATGATTTTGCCTATCCATTGCTTCATCCTCTTTCATTAGTCCCTCTTCCGTCTCCTAACACTTCTATTCCTAATCCTCCTCAGTTGGTTAGTGGGTATCCAGGTTTTGATCAGAAGATTCTTCGACGAAGAGGCTGGAGTTCAAATGATTCCCTTACTGGACCTCAAATCAATTGGCCATTGATCCCAGGAGAATGGATAAGTGCTAGTCAGGCTTATCAGAATTATCTGCATTTTGCTCAGCAGCATTCTCAGTCTGCAGATCCTTCTGTGCGTTTAACTGCTCATTTTACTTGGTACCTGGCGTATATGCATAGGCATTCTCATAATAATTCAAAGCCTATTCCAAAGTTGTGCATGAATGCCAATGTGAGCATTGATTCCTAGCAACTGGATGTATTGTACTTTCATGCCTTCTGTTTGCCTAGCAGATACCTTGTCTTGTTGGAAAGGATGTGCTCCCTTCAGTTTTTTCAGAATCCTCCCAAGACATTTGTAGATGAATCTTTATCCACGGATCGTTTTCAAAATCACCAATCCTTCAAGAGGGATCATCTTCATTGATACCTTTCCAATGTATGGTGGATGATTTTTAATGATAAATCTCTCTTTTTGGAGGAGTCATTCAGATGGTTGTGTTGTGTGTAGTGTTTGTGTTGTGGGTTAATTTATGAGATAAGATCGTGGTGGTTGCCTATTCGATTTACTTTCGTGCGAGCTACATTTTTGGAGAATTGTGGTGATGGTGTTGCTGGTTGGATAGTTGAAGATGTTGATGAAGAAGAAGAAGAAACCTCTTATATCCTTTACAAGTTTGTTGTGATTTCCAGTTTGACAAGAAGTGGTAATGTACAAAGGGTTTTCCTTTCGTTGTATTCTTTATATCAGGTACATGTTATAAGTTGGGGTTGTGGTTGGATGGACTGTTTTTGAAGATTTATTGAAGATCAAAGTTGAGCTTTTGAATGAACTTGTATTCCCTTTTTCCTGGGTTGCGAGGACGCTTCCTTATTAAGTGTGGGGATATGTTGAGTGTTGAAATGATCTATTTTTTGGCTGATTTTTATTATTTTTAGGAGTTGAATGGTTGATTTTATGAGATGATTGATTGGTTTGGAAGTGTTTTGAGAGTGTTTTGGATAGGTTGCAATAGTTTTATTAAGCTCACGATGTTTATTAGTAGAGATGTGAAGTTCTGTTGATGATCTGATATGTTCTGTTTGGTCCTGATAGCTTCTGTTGAGCTTCTGTTTTGTTCTGTTTTCTCTCTGTATGGAAGGATGGAGTATTGATTGATAGGGTTTGAGATTGTTTGAAAGATTATTGAGTAAATTTTGATGGTTTGGAATGGTTTTGGTATGAGTTATGTGGTTCTGATGCTTTCTGTTGACCTTCTGTAACTCTCTGATGAGCTTCTATAGACCTTCTGTATGCTTATGTATGTGTTCTGATGGATGAGAGTGTAGCTTGGGAAAGTTTTCTAGCCTTGGAAAGAGGTGAATACAAGTGCAAAAGAGCTAAAAGAAGTCAAAGAAATAGCTGCTGAAGACTCAAGTAAAGACTGGAGTGAAGTGACAGTGGTGAGCTATGAAAAGACACTGTAGTGGCTCTGGTGCCTCTTCATATCAGACATACCTCTTGGGAGGTGTATCCACGACCTAAGAAGGATTATTGAGAGATTGTAGAGAGGATATGATGTATTATTGATGGAGAGAGAGAGAGAGAGAGAGAGAGAGAGAGTCAGAGATAGCCAATTCTATCAAAACATTGTGATTGTATATGAGAGATTGAGAGAGAAGACTATGAAGACATTGAAGATGAATACTATGTGATGTATTTCCATTCAAAGATGGTGTATTCCTTTTCTTTCTTTGTTCTATTGATGGAATTTGTGAAGATGTTGAAGAATATGGTTGATTCTATCAAATCCGTGGGAGATCTACATGATACTGCATGAAGATTTGTTGTGCCTAGTGTTCTTTTCTTCATTGTGGTCATATAAAACCTAATAAAAAAGCTTGTTGATGTTACAAGATAGATTTTCTTGCAAGAGAATTCCCTTTTCCTTGGTGCTCCTCTTGGGGCTCCACTTTTGCATTAATTACTAAATATTGATGGACCTTTCAGATTTTGATCATGTCACTCTCTTGAATTGTAGCCATTAAGCTCTAACAGGCTTGCAATGATGCCAACCAACTATTGACACATATACCCGTTGTAGACAAAGAGAACCTTGATTTATTGATGGTAGTGTTGCCCATACATTGGAGACAACACAAGTACTACCTCTAGGATGCAAACATTGTATTCTCAGAAGGTATTCAGCCCTCAGGATGATTCATAAACTCCAAGCAAGCATGTTGTTACAGCTCACAGCCTGATCACTGACTTAGCATTGCATTAATAAACATGGGCTCTAATCTCATGCCAAAGAACTCCATGAACCAGTGCCTTATGCTCCCAAGGCATAGTACCATTCATACTCCAATCAGATTCAGCTCTGAAAACATATATATTTTAGTTCATAACCTTGGTCAATGCGCGTGACATACCACTCAAGCATTCTTGTTTGACAAGCATTGTGCTTTCGCCACTCACCAAGAATAAGATAGCTCATACATCACAAATCTGGATCACTTCTGAACTAGGTGCCAAACTAGCCCAAGAACCATAGATTTGCCCTTTCTCATACATCACAAATCTGGATCACTTCTGATCTAGGTGCCAAACTAGCCCAAGAACCATAGATTTGCCCTTGCTTGACCTTGACTTCAACAAGCATACACATGTGCTTTATCTTCAGCCATTAACTCCTCTTCATCAGAAATCCTCAACACAAGAGTGACACCTTGCAATGATGCATTCAAGTATCACAATAGCTCAGTTGCTGATCATGCTATCAACCAAGAGAAATAAGCGCAGTCTTCAAATGTTGTCCACACTGTCAGTCAGTGAGAAAAACACAATCTCTGAGTCCATGTTATCAACTAGGATAGCAGGCGCAATCTCTACTATCCACACTATTGTCCATGCCGATCCATGCTGTTGTCCACACTGTTCCACGCTAGTTAGGAATGCCAGAAGTACACGTGTTTGCTCTGGTTGGTCCTTATCTACTCAACACTCAACACTCAACACTCAACACTCTGGGCTCCCTTGAATGCCTCATAGGCACTGATGAGAAGATATCTTAGCTACATACCACTTACTTGAGATTCCCATTGACTGCAGTCCATAAGTGCCCTGTTATGCTTGCTCTCTGCCAAAACCATGCTATGATACCATGATGCAAGTGTAAGAATGGTTGGAGCCAACAATAGGGCAGAGTAGAGAGCTCTCACACAGCTAGACATCCTAAGTGTCGGGTATAGTCATAACTGAAGACAGATAGATGAGCTTGAAGTCTAACAATGGGCTATGGCTTCATGACACTCACCTACAATGGTAGGACATGAGAAAACCAGCAAGCTATCATCCTCAGAGCAGGAGTAGATGAAGTACAGCCTTTCAGTGTGGAAATAAGGGCCTATAGCCAATTCAAATCTAGGCACGTCTTGAATTTGAAGGCATAGTAATGGAAGAGCTAGCCATCAAGCAACTCATGAAGCAATCTAAGCTACAGAAGTACATGGAAAAGGTGGGCCAAGCCATGGACTACGAGAAGTGCGCGGAATTCCTCCAGACGTCAATGGGAACTGCATCACTCTTAGGATGCACCAAGAGAATAAAGCCCGCCAAGTGGGAATTGAGCTGAGTCGCAAGTTGGTACAGAAGGCATTGGGCCTACCCAACAAAGTTGAAAGATGACCAAAACGAGATGTGTACAGCATGTTGGGAATGGACAAAGTGATGGTCCACACCAACGATGGCATTGGCCTAGCTGACATCCCAGATCCCAAAATCCAACTACATGCAAAAATGGTGCATGCCTTGTTCTCTAGCCAAAGATACAACGCATTGATGAGAGTGGAATCAATGTGCCAATGCTAGAGAGCATCACTTCCAAGTCTTTTGATGAGATGAACCTAAATGCCTTCGTGAGAAAGATGATAGAGACATCAGCGAAAGCATTGGCCACCTCTGGACAACCCGTGGGTGAAGAATCCCCGGCCTCCAAGGCTAGAAAGTCATCAACGTCAAAGGCCTCCACCATTAGGTTTGGAGGGTTCTAACCGCTATCATCAAAGAAGCCTTGGGGGAAGCACGAGAAGATGAGGAAGTTAGCGAGATGCCAGCAGACAAGTCACCCCTACTTCAAGAACAGGAGCACTCTAGCGAAAGAATGGTGAGTAACAAGGAAGGAGAGTGGCAAGCACCATCTAGCTGGGAAGCCGGCCAAGAAGTCGAAGAAAAGAACCCCACAAAAGAAAGCCAAGAAAGAGAGTAGGAAGAAAGAGAAATCAGATCTGCTAAGAGCACAAAGTGAGTCCAAGAGTGCTAAAGAAAGTAGAAAGAAAAGGGAAAAGGGGGAGACGAAAATAATAGAATAGGAATCTAGGAAGACTAAAGAGAAAAGGAGGAGGAGAGCAGAGTGAGAGGCCAAGGAGCTAAGGAGAAAGGAAGAAGAAGACATAGCTCTTACCATCTGCCTCTCAGTGGGGGAGTAGCCTTCAAGGGAAGAAGAGCTAGCAGCCATGAGCCCCCACATAGAGGAACGCCTTGGCACAAGCTTCTAAGCACCCAAGAATATGCCATCCCCAGTAGTCGAGGGCAAAGGTAAGGGTCTAATTGACCCCATTCCACCTACCCTAGTACCTGCCACCCCAGTCTCTCTGCCCACCCAAGGCTCTTCTACCACAGTGGATGCCAACAATCTTGTGGCCTGGGTGCAGTTTCTGGTTCACAAAGGAATAGTTCAAGGTGGAAGTGGAGGAACCCTTGTAATCGGAGCAAAAAGATCAGTAGTTGTGGATATGGAGTCTAGACAGGACCCCAAAAGACCGAAAATAGAAGCATCTACTACGACCACTACCCCCACTGCTCTGTCGTTGTCTGCACACTACGATGAATATGTTTAGGAGCTCTTGTCACAGCTGGAGAGGGTGAAAGAAGAAAAGAAAATTTTCGTTGCAGTGCTGGAGGCCAAAAAAGAGGCCATGGCAACCTCACAGCTAGAGAAAACTCGCCAAGTGGCAAGCTACCAAAAAGAAATAAGTGAGCTGAAAGTAGAACTCAAGGCTAAAGAAAGAGATGAGGATAAGTGGTGGAAGGGGCTTGAGGAAGAACATCAAGAGCTGATAGGCATGCAAAGGCAATACAAAATCCTCATAGTGCAGAATGAAGAACTAACAAGGTGAATGGACAGGATCCAACAAGCCATGGATCACAGCAATAGAATAAACAAAAGCCCTAGAAGGGGAGGAGCATAAAAAACAAATGGATGAATTGATGGGTAGGCTGATGATGGAAATGGAAGAGCAAGAGAGGTTAGAGAGATAGATTGAATGCGTGAAGAAGGAGAAGGAGACAATAATTGAAAAGTGGAAAGCACAAGAACCGACCCTAGTGGCCCTAGCAGGAAGGCAGAATGAGAGCCTAGAGGAGATGCAACAAAGGGCTGATGAATGGGTAACAAAGAGTGAAAGACTTAGCGAGCCACATGGCCCTTGTAGAGGGAAATAGAGTGTTCGTAGCAGAAAGTAGGGAAGAGGCCACATAAATCACTTTGGAAGCCCAACAACATGCCTTCGTCAACACTCTCCTATACACCACGCAATTTCAAGAGGAGGAGGCAGTTGAATCATTAAGGAAAAAAACTTGAAACCGCTCACAGGGCCCTGAGACTAGGACTGCACAACCAAGCACAAGCAGTAAGCACTGAGGAAGTGGGGTCACAGGAGCACAGAAGACAAGAAATGCAGAGGCCAGAGGAAGAGGCAAGACCAAGCTTGAAAATGGAACATCAAGAAGAGGAGCTAACCCCACAACCTGCTTCCCTCAACCAGAGGAGCAACCACAGATAGATGCTTCTATTGCCAGGAAGACTGTGCTCAAAAAGAAGAGAAAGCAAATGCTCAAGCTTGCATGAAGAAGGCTGAACGTACAACCACCAGTGATGCCAACAATGCCCATTTCGTCGAGAGAAGACTGCTTTCCAGTAAACTATAATGCTAAACTCATCTTTTGGGAGCATAGGGAGAACAATTGCAAGCTCTTCGACTTCAATTTCCAATACCCCACTGCATTAAGTAGGGTATTATCATGTAAGGTAGTGGAAGAGGTGATCGAAGTCGGAAGGAGGCAAGGAGATAGGTGGACCTCTGAGAGAGAGAGAGAAATCCTATCCAATGGGGAACAGAGGCTCGAGACTATTGGGAAAACAAAGTTTATGAAGTGCCAGAAATAGTAAAGGGCTATGAATGCCAACCAAAGTGGAGGAGGTGCATCTGGGAGGTAATGTTGATGTCTAGATTCATTTTGCAACACCCTACCCTTTGAAAGAATTAACCCCACTTTCATGCCATATCCAAGAAGGGTAATGTTGATGTCTAGATTCATTTTGCAACACCCTACCCTTTGAAAGAAATAACCCCACTTTCATGCCATATCCTAGAAGGGGAGGAGTGGATGACCCCGACAACCATGACTGGTATGACTTCCCCAGAATATACAATGTCAATGCCACAAATCCTAAAGAAGCCCTCACATTTACACTACAAGATCTACATGACTCCATAACCCACTTCCTCAAAGAATTCACTTCATGCCCAGACCTAGCCTTCCTAACTATATGTGATTACCTTAGATTACTTAGAGTACTATTAAAACATGAGCCTACATCACAGGAGTATCGCATGCCAACACTCTTTTTTGATCCCAATGGCATAGATGGCTGCACGAGTGACTAGATTAATGATGCAAGCTACACTCCTCCCCTCTTTCTACTTAGCCCTCTTGGAAGATATGAATGATAACTGCTTCACTTGCTACAATCATTCTTTCCACCACTCCTCTCTAGGCACAAATGAACCTAATAGGATACATGCAAAGTTGAAGATTCCTTAATAAATCTCTTAAGCCCCCAACCTCTCCCTCTCCTATCTCTGATGACAAGGACTAGATCTTTGTCTAATTATATATTTACTTTTTTAAAAGAATCAAAAAGAGAGAAAAAAGGGGAGAAAAGAAAAGAAGAAGAAAGGCAAAGAAAAGAGAGAAAATAAAAGAGTAAGAGCTCACTCAACAAAATCACAAGGGAAATGAATCACACGTAGGCCAAAGTCACTGCACCTAGGGGTCTTGAAGTTAGGAATGTCTAATGGCTTCAGTCGACCGGCTCCGTCCCTAACCCCTTAGCCTATTTTGATTCCCACATCCTACTTAGGGCACATCAAGGGCAGGACATACCTGGGGAGGTCACCCTCGCCTATGGTGGTTAGATCTATCTCCCTAAGCCACATTCACTGCACCACCCTTATGCACGAACTAGGTCCATCAAGCATAGGAAAACACTTAGGCTTGTTGAACCAAATCCCAGTTCCACTAGCACGAGCACAAAGCACCACATGGTAAGAAAGACACATCCCCATGCAGTGCATCTTCTTTTCTTTATAAGTACCTCCAAACAATGCAAGCCACCAACTTCGGAGGCCCCATCATCCTCTACGCACATGACCATCTATCAACTCACTGAATCTTCCTTAGTTTAAACCGCAAGTGCCATGGGATTGGTACTTGTCTAGGAGGGGTGTAATGTCACAGTGTTACAAGATATGTCATGGACAATGATCACACAGCCAAAAGGAAGCAGAGAAAGACCGAGGAAGCCCAAGTCAAAAAGTGAATGAAGAAGCTCATTTTGCCCAGATAGGAAAAGTAGAGGAGAAGGAAATCTTAGAAAAAATGTGGGAGATCACTGAACATTCTAGCAAGCTGCTCTCAAGGATGAAGGAAAGCACCGAAGATTCTAGCAAGGTGCTCTCAAGGATGGAGGAGAGCACCAAATATTCTAGCAAGGCTCTCTCAAGGATAAAGGATGTCTTGTCAAGGATGAAGGAGGTCCTGTCAAGATGAAGGATGCTCTCTCAAGGATGAGGGAGAACCACCGAGGGCTCTCACAAGGAAAGTGTGCACTGTAATTCAATTTGTAAGAGCGCTAGGCTCCCTCATGTGCAAGTTGTGAAGTCTAAATGGACATGGGTGAAGGGATAAGCGACTAGAAGGGAATGGAGAAAGAGGACCTTAGCAAGATGCCCAATCATGTAAAAAAGGGGATGGGTGCCCAAGGGATTTAGGGTTTTGTATATAAACTCAAAAAGTGAATGAAAAGCTCATTCTTTGGTGTGTGGAAAAAGTGATATCTTCTTCTTCTCTTCTTCTCTTCTTCTCTCCTTCTTGCTTACTTGTGTGTGCTTGAGAGAGGGAGTGAGTGTGTGAGGGTGAGGGATCATGGAGAAGAAGCTCTCCATCATCTTCTCTCTTCTTTTTCTCTTCTCTTCTCTCTCTTGTCTTGTGTGTGGTTATGGAGGATGGATCTCAAAGGAGGCTTGAGCTTGCATCTCGAATCGTGGAGTTACCGGCTTGCTTGAAGGAGGAGGCTACTTAGTTGGGCATCAAGGTAACCTCACTACACCCCCATAGGATTGAAGGAGCGTGGGCTAGGTGAGAGATGGCCATTTTTGCTCGCTTGAAATTCTTGAAGCAATAAGCGGTCCATGGGTCTTGGCGGTTGAGCGTGAGCTCCCACTACAATCATTAACATCAGTTCATGGCTTTGGATAGTAGCATGTCAGATGGCTAGATTGATAGCAATTCCAACAAGATTTAGGCTTGCAAGTCTATGTGATAGATGATGTATGGGGTGGAACATGAGATGATTGCATGGAAGTTGGATTTTGTCTGATTTGGTCACATATAAGTTGCATTCTACTTTGGAGTTGGGTTATCATCTTGTGGAGTTGAAGAAAAAGTTTTGTGTTTCTAATCATGTGATCTCTTTTTGAGTTTTGATCATTGGAAGAGTGAAGGGTTCTTTGATCTAATTTGAGTGCATTATGAGATTACAATGGCAACTTTGGGGCATTCAATCCCATCACTTCTTGTGGTAGTAGCTAGATAATCTATACCTTAGTCATGCAACTCAATGGCTTCTAGGATCATATTAAAGTGCATTAACTTCGTTGTGTGTTGGAAAGGATCCATGATTGCTTATAAAAAATTTTAGAGACTCCCAACTTGCATTAGGGTCTGTGCTTTTGATGTGGTCAAGAACTTTGAGAAAAAAAGAATTGAAGGTTTTAGGTCATTTTGGATGGTCTGAGCATTGTTGCTCACGGATTTGTTCTTATTTTATGCACTCTAACATTAGTTAAGTGTGAGAAGTAATGACAAAACCTCATCTAGATCTCAATTTTTTGCAACTGGTGGTGTGCAAGCAAGCTTTCTTTTCTTTCCAAACAGTTGTGAATTTTTAAAATACCTTTTAGCTTTTGAATAAGCTAATCGTAAGTCAATGAAAATGTTTAAGGATTGTGGTACCTTTTGTTCTTGCTAGCTCTTAAGCTTTTGGCCTTTGCGATTCAATTATTGCATCCTTTGGCTCCTCATATGTTAGGTCTTGCTTTGCTGCTCGGCTCCTTGTAGTTTTGCTTTATATTTAGTATCTGCACCTTAGCATCCACTACACAACAAAGTTTCACAAATACAATGGTGCGATCTAACCTACGCGCCTTTGTCCTAGGTGCGTGTGGGGATAGGAGGTACGATGTGGAGCGTAGGTGAGTGGGTCCTAGGGTGGATGCATGGGTTAGTATGTGTGTGTGTGTGATTTATTGTGTGTCCTAGCATTTGTGTATCCTAGGGTGTTTTATGGTGATGTTTGCACCTACTCTAATTACACAATGCAATGTGTGTGCCTAAGTGTTGTTTATGGTTATTTTTAATGCGTGATGGGATGGGTGAATAAAAGTGTGCTTTAGGTGAATGCAAGTGGATAGTGCAAAAGTGTGCTATGTGCACTAAAAATGCATTAATATCCTTAGTGCATTTGCATTTGTGCAGTTATATGTACCTAAATGCAATGTAAGCAATGCAAGATCCAAGATGTTCCTAAATGTTGGTGAACTTAATTTTGTGCCTACACTATGTATACTAAAGTGGAGTGCATCTAAGTGTGTGTGTGGTAGGGGAATGTGGTGCTTAAGCATAAGGTGTTCCTAGTAGGCGTGTTTAGTATAATAACACATAAGGTACAGTTGGTGCACAAGTGCACTATGTGCATGTGAATGAGTTCTATATGCAAATAGGTGTACTAGTGTGTTGAATGTACATGTGTCCTAGCATGCATATGTATGTGCCTAAGGGTGGTAGAGTTAGTACACTAGGTGTAGCATGCGTATTTATGGGTTTAGGTGAATGCACGACAATGGTGTAATGCATAGCAGATGTATGTGCATGCACAATGCATCGTGGAGTGCTTTGGCCACATGGGCATCTCTACAAGTGATAACAATTAATATTGTAGTGGGTTGTCGAAAGATGCTTTGTAATTTGATTCTTGCGCCCTTTGGCTCCTTATATGTTTCTTTGCTCAGCTCCTTGTGGTTTCGCTTTATGTTTAGTATCCATGTCTCAACGTCCATTACACAACAAAGTTTCACACATGCAATGGTGTGATCTAACCTATGTGCCTTGGTCCTCGGTATGTGTGGATAGGAGGTACAATGTGGAGCATAGGTGTGTGGGTCGTAGGGTGGATGCGTGGGTTAGTATGTGTGTGTACAATTTACTGTGTGTCCTAGCATTTGTGTATCCTAAAGTGTTTATGGTGATGTTTACACCTACTCTAATTACACTCAATGCAACGTGTGTGCCTAAGTGTATGGCCTACGATGTAAGTGTAAGTGATTTATGGTTATTTTTAATGTGCGTCGAGCGAATAATGGTGTATGCTCTAGATATATGCATGTGGATAGTGCAAAAGTGTGCTATGTGCACTAAAAATGCATCAATATCCTTAGTGCATTTGCAGTCGTGCACTTATATGTGCATACCCTAAATGCAATGTAAGCTACGAGAGATCCAAAATGTTCCTAAATGTTGGTGAACTTAATTTTGTGCCTACCCTATGTGTACTAATGTGGGCATCTAAGCATGTGTGTGGCAGGGGAACAAGGTTCTTAAGCATAATGTGTTCTGGCGGGTGTGACTTGTATAGTAAGACACAAGATACGATTGGTGCACAAGCACACTATGCGTGTGTGAATGAGTTCTATGTGCAAATGAGTGTAGCATTGTGTTAAATGTACACATGTCCTAGCACACATATGTGTGTGCTTACGATTAGGAGAGTGAGTACACTAGGTGTAGTGTGTGTATCTAGGGGTTTAGGTGGTATACGTGTGACAATGATGTAATGCAAGATTGTGTATAGGGTGTAACGGATGTATGTGCATGCATAATGCATAGTGGAGTGCTTTGCAAATACAATGTGTGTGTGTGTGTGTGTGTGTGTGTGTGTGTGTGTGTGAATGAATGATTAATGTGTACTATGTGTGTCCAAGGTGCTATGAGTATATGCACAATGAAGTATAACAGATGTACACATGAACGGAGGTGTGGATGCACACGTGTGTCGATGGATACACTACCGTGAAGGCAAATGCACACAATGTAACACACGCTATGGAGAAGGATATGCTACATATGTGATAGTGTGAATGCACTCACAATAGGCAGATACATAGTTGTGTGCAAATGGATGCACATGCGGATGCACTGTGTGTGTGTAGTTGTGGGGTATGTAGTGGATGCACATGTGAATGCACCAGGGTAAGTAGAGGCACATGGGTACCTATAATGCAGGTGTGATACACACTATGGATGTATGAATGCACACATGGATGCACGATGCATGGATGTGCTATGTATAGGCAAACATACTGTGTACGGTCAAACGCACACAAATACACAAACACACATTGATTCACACAAATGTGATGCAAACTATGGATACACATGGATGCAAAAGTGGATGTACGAGTGTCAATGGATGTACTACAATGTAGATGGATGCACATGTGTGCAATCGGACCCATGCAAATGCACTGTGTGCAATAAGATGCACATAAGTGCACTATGTGTGTAGATAGATGTACTATGGTGAAATGGATGCATTAAGGTATGTGGATGCACATGTGTGTGGTTGGATGCACCTGTGGATGAACACAAATGCACTAATGCACACGGGTGCACAAGTATATCTTATGGTGATGGATATAGTGCATGTGTGTGTGGTCAGATGCACCCGTGGATGACACAAATGCACCAATGCACATGTGTGCGATCGAACACATGCATCTGCATTGTGTGCTATAAGATGCACACGAGTGCACTATGTGCGTAGATGGATGGACTATGGTGAAATGGATGCATTAAGGTATGTGGATGCACATGTGTGTGGTCGGATGCACCCATGGATGAACACAAATGCACCAACGCACATGGGTGCACGAGTATATCTTATGGTGATGGATATAGTGCATGTGTTTAAGGGTGTTTAGATGCACAGTGCATGTGCATGCCTCTTTCTCTCTTCTCCATTCCTTGACCCTCTCCTCCAATGGGGTGGTACTAAGGTAAGTTGAGAGGAAAGTGCCCACACATACAACATGTGCATCATATACATACATCACATGGACTAGGTGGTGTGTGTGTTTTGGTTCTTGTATTTACATGCGCATGTGTATAGTTGTTAGTGTGGAGCATTGTGAGTGTGCAGTGCATTGTGAGTGGGGTGCTTGTGTGCACATGGCATGCATCTATGTGAGGCTAATTGTGCATACGTGCACATGTATATGTGTGGATACGTGAGTCCATATGCCTATGGGTGGTGTGTGTTTGCATATGGGATAGGGGTGTGTACATGTATTTGTGGATACATGTGCCTCTGAGATGGTATGTGTGCATTATGTGTGCCTCTTTTTTTCCCTTCTTTCTCCCCTTAACTCCCCTCCTGTGAATAGTATGCATAGTGACACAAGCCTATTAAATGCTTAATGTGTGCTTGGGTGTGTGCTACACAAGCTCAACGTATTGGGATGCTGGACACACCCTTAATATTTCAAGAGCTTCAACATACAAGAATCAAGGTGAAGGCTAATGGTGGGTGCTTTGCAAATGCATGCATATGCAACTCTCTCTCTCTCTCTCTCTCTCTCTCTCTCTCTCTCTCTCTCTCTCTCTCTCTCTCTCCTCCTCCTCTAGGATTAGCACTTCTCAATCGGTGGCTAGGATGTTACCCTTTGTGTGTGTGTGTGTGTGTGTGTGTGTGTGTGTGTGTGTGTGTGTGTGCGCGCGCGCGCGCTCTTATGTTCATGATAAGCCACCATAAAGTAGCCTAGTGTCTTTTCACTAGAAAAGATGAGAAAAGTGAAATACATTGCATGGGAAAGAAATAAGGGAAACAAAGTTGCCATGTGATAGCACTGTAACTTTTCTTCCCTCGTATTGCGCAACAACTTCGTTTCCCTCGCAATGCCGCTTCGCACATCAAAGTGCACAATGAACGCTAGTTTATTATTATTCTCTATCCAAAGGTATTGTTATTTGGTTGGTGAGAACTTGAAGCATGGAAAAAATAATTTCTTTATCCCTCTTAAAAGGTATTGATATCTGGTTGGTGAGAAACTTGAAGAGTGGACAAAGTAATTTTATTATCCCTTTTAAATGGGGCTCCTCCAAGGTAGCATACATCCTTATTAAAAACTTATTTAGGAATTTATTAAGATAAAAATAGTGGAGATATTATACTCTTCTAAAAGAATGTGCACTTCATGTTTGATATCTCCATGGAATCCATGGAGAGAATTCATCAAATAGTTCTACATAAATTTGAGATCAAGTATTACAACAGTCTATTATGAGCTCCATGGACAAACAAGCAAGATAAGGCTACAAAAAACATTCCATTTAACAAGTAACATTGTTTAGCATGTAATCAATTAAAAAACTTACCCCTCAAGATAGGGAAGTAGGATATAATGTACTTTATTCACATCTATTTCTTGTAAAGAAAATGAGTGTTGCTTGATGGGACTTCAAATATTCATTATTATTACTACATTAGAAAAATAAAAATTAATAGGTGTAAATATAGCAAGTCTTGCCAATGCTTAAAGAGACCAATAGTATAATAAATTCAATATTGAGAAAGCTTTAAACCATCTCCAAAAAGACCAATGACATAGTTATCACTACCAAAGGTATTTGCAAACACTTATGACATCAATTACTTGGATTAATTATTTGACCTAATAACATAATATTTAAGAATTATAATAACACTAATTATGTGGAGGAAAAATAGTTTCTTGACCCAAAAGTTAAGATGCAAGGTAAACACTTGTAAAAGTATAAAAAATATTGCTTTTTGGTGAGGATTTTAATCATTTTAAGGCCGCAAATGAGATCAAAGGTCTATTGCAATTATTTTGAGTACAATATAACATCATTTTGGGGTTTGGAGTGGAATTTATGGCCTTTTTTATGATACAATATGGGTGAACCCTACAATGCACACAAGATCAATCCTTGTTACCATGACATTGTAGGAAAATCTTCAATGCACCATTCAACACATAGTGTGTCATCTTGCCAAACATGTTATACTTCCATGAGGAGTTCCAAAGCTTTAAGGAAGTAGCAGAGATTAAAAAAGTGATTACAAGGTCTAAGGCTTTAGAAGCTTCGTCAAGATTATAGAGCAATGTTGGATTGTTTGTTCTATAAATGGAAGTCTAAGCTATACGAATTTTATAAATAGAAGTCTAAGTTCTACATATTCTATTTTGTATGAATTCTATTTTGAATTCATGTGATTCTTGGTCTAACAGGGATAGCTAGCTAATCAACCAGAATCTACATATTGGAAGCCAACTACAACATGATTAAAGATGCTGAATTGCAACAATAGGGATCGTGATGATGTGATTACCTTTTTGCGATCTCATAATTATAACTTATTAATCTCTCTAATTTTACATTGATAACATTAATCACGTGAAAATTGCCATGTGAATAAACCCATATGGATTTTGTAGTATCCCAATGAGCCTGTCGAGGTACGCAAATAGGCTAATGGGCCTATCGGGCTACAAATAAATCTTGACAATGATAAAACCCAAGAAAAACCACTATATATAGAGAATCTTGACCACATTTCTCACATTTTTGGATTATGGGAGAGTCTCTTGGGGAATGCATCCTTGTTGGGTGAAACTCTCATACAAGATAACCCTAAAAGTATCTCATGCTTTGAGTGGATGGTTTTGAGAGTATTTTTGATGAGCTAGATTCCATTCTTTGCATATGAATACTAAAAAATAAGGACCCAAAGTATGTGCAAATAACTTTGGTTCCAACAAGAATAAACAAAAATCCTTGATTGTTTGCTAGTCTTGGTCTTCATTTTTAAATAAACAATGGGGCAATCACAAAGTACTTTCTATCTTGGGTATTTGGTCCTCTCATGGGCTACATGTATCTTAGATATGAAGCATTGTGTTAGAGAATGTTAACAACATGAAGAGCATGAGGACATCATTAAGAGAAAGAGGATCGTAAAAGGCCACAAATCTTTGGAAAAGGCCATGTTTTGGAAGAAGAAATCATTATATCAAATGCTGTAACAAGATCTAGACTCTCTCTCTCTCTCTCTCTCTCTCTCTCTCTCTCTCTCTCTCTCTCTCTCTCTCTCTCTCTCTCTCTCTCTCTCTCTCTCTCTCTCTCTCTCGTGCAAATTGTATTGGCAATAAGGGGCACTAATAAGGATTGAAAAACATGAAAATCAATACACCTAGGTGTATGCATGGAGGGACGAATGGTGTTTGGCCCAAAAACTAGTTTGGATGCCCAAGGGGGATGGGGAAACCCTAACCCTAGAAACTTGTATAAATAAGTTGAAAAAGAACGGAAAATGCTATGCATGTATGTGCTAATATTTTGTGCCCATCTTCTTGCTTTTCATTTGAGTGAGGGAGAGAGTGAGAATTGGAGGGAATTTGAAAGAGGGAGTATCTTACAATGAACAAGAATATAAGGAAAAGATCAATATCACTAATTTCAAAGGAGATAATGCTTCACCTTTGGAATGGGAGGAGAGGATCAATAAGCTTGAGTTGTACTTCACCCTTTATCCTAGAAGTGAAGAAGCCAAGATTTATTTTGCAGCTCTTCATCTTGAAGGTTACACCCATACTTGGTGGTGTTACATGCACAAGATTGGGCAAAACTTTGACTCTTGGGAGGAGTTCAAGCAAGCAATGATTGATGTCTTTGTGTCTCCTTTGGAAAAAGAAAGGCTTCAAAGAAGATGGTATGCATGCATTCAAAGAGGAATTTCCGTTAGAGTCTATTCCAACACCTACTTGAATCTCTCCATGTACGTTGAAGACATTTCAGATTTTTCTAAGCTGAATAAATACATTTTTGGTCTTGGCCCTGCCCTATCATCAGAGGTAGGAGCTCAAAAACCAAAAACATTACATGAGGCCATACAATTAGTTGAAAGATATTCCTTGAACTACAAGAGAGATGCATGAAATTTCTAGCAAAGGAGTATAGGCAATAATATTTCCAATCAACCTACAAAGTATGGGCAAGTTTTCAGCCAATCAAGAGACTCTTTTAGGCAAGAAAACATAGGTTATTATAGTCAAAACAGTTAAAACAGCAAAGTACCAATATTTCCCACTGTTTATGCCTCTAAAAAAGGTGGAAGTTTTGTATAGAAACATGGGAAAACTTTCAAAAATGTAGTTGAGCCAAGAGGTACTTTTTCAAGAGCTGAAAATGCTTCTAGACTTTTTTTTTTTGGATTGGTTTGTGACCTTTATTAAGTTCATTGTTAGTAAGTTAGTTTTTTGAACTATTTTATAAAAAAGGGTTATTAAAGTTAGAATTAGTAGGTTTTGGATTAATAGGTTAGAGTTAGTTTTCTTTTAACTTTAAAAAAAACCAAAAAAGCATTGCTTTGTTAATAGGAGGTCTAGGGTTACTAAGCCCCCTATCATCATGGTTGGCACCAACGACTACTCCTCCCCTTCAGTGTTGCCCTCACATCCCCCCCCCCCTCCCCCAGCCCCCCCCCCCCCCCCCCCCCCCCCTCGTGGGTGTCCACCAAATCAATGCCCCACCATCCACAAACACCTCCACTATCAACCAAGCCATCACCACTATCATCTAGGCCATTGTTGCCACCTCCCACTAGGATAGTGCCACCTTCTACCTACATTCCTGGCCACAATGAGCCCTGCCACCTTCCGCAGACCATCACCAAATTGGCAGGTTATCATTTATTCAACAGACTAGTAGTCGTCTATAGCCCCCACCTCCATTGCAATCTTAGGGTAGCCATCATGCCAAGATGCATCCACATGATTATCATGCAAGTCAAAATAGAGTAACTAGGGCACATAAGCCCTAGCTTAATAGCCAACAATGTTGTCTAAAGAGTCATTGAGTGCAACCTATAATATATCTATGTAGGACAATAAGGAGTCAATCAGGGAGACTTGAGAGAACTTGTAAGCAAAGAAAAATGTTGTAAGGATCAAGGTATGCCACACTGGTCCTTCCATCACCTCTATCCCCTTCCTCCACTTATCGATACTATGACACCATTCCCTCTCTTATCACTAAACCCCCTACCTCACTTTCACCACCAATACCCTCACCCTCCCTTTGCTATTCCCTCTACCCCACTTTCACCACCAATGCCCTCACCCTCCCTTTGCTAACCCCTCTACTCCACTTTCACCACCAATATCCTCGCCCTGCCTCTGCTACCCTCGATCTTCCCAACACCATAAAAACCTCCTAGTCCTTTAGCTTGCTCTATCCTTCACCACCACTACCATAGTGTGCGAGACACCACCAAAAACATCTGCCTTTAAGCACTATCATATCATGCGAAGGAGAAGATCCCTAACAAGAGTGATAAAGGGAAGAAGAGAGCCATTATGCAAGGGAGGATAACCTTTGTAAGAGGAGCCTCAACCATGGCTATAGAGAAGGAGTCACCCCAAAAAGGGGCAACATACACTACAACCTACCAATAATTTCAAGGAGGCAGGATCCTTTGACTATAGGCCATTTTAAATTTCATGATTTAGACTAATGATGGAGTAAAGGAGAGAGAGAGAGAGAGAGAGAGAGAGAGAGAGAGAGAGAGAGAGAGAGAGAGAGAGAGAGAGAGAGAGAGAGAGAGAGAGAGAGAGAGAGAGAGAGAGAGAGAGAGAGAGAGAGAGAGAGAGAGAGAGAGAGAGAGAGAGAGAGAGAGAGAGAGAGAGAGAGAGAGAGAGAGAGAGAGAGAGAGAGAGAGAGAGAGAGAGAGAGAGAGAGAGAGAGAGAGGGGTCCACAACTAGTCTTGATTCTTTGTAATCTCACCTATGGTGGGAGAGATAGGGGAGCCCAAGGAGGATTTGGGTTCATAAGTGCAAAGGTAGTGGGGGAGGGACCTCCTCTCATAAATGCAAAGGTAGCGGGGGAGGATCAACGTGTTGATAATATGACAAGTCTTGTCGACTAAACACACCCACACATAGACCCTCGCACATACATACATGTGTGCCAATAGATCCCTATCCACATACACACAAACGTTTTGATCCACACACATGCACACAACACCCCTACACGTAGATAGTCACACACACATAGACACTTGCACGTACCCACTCTCATGTGCACATAAATGGCTATACATAGACACATGTACTTAGGTCCTTGCACATAGGCCCCTACACTTGTACATGCCCACACACAAGTACTCACACATACACCTAGACCCTTGCATGCACACATAGGCACTTGCACTTAGATCCTTGCACATGCATGCAACACCCTTACATGTAAATCTTTGCATGCACACACAACATCCCTATACACATAAATCCTTGGACATGCACATAGCCCTTTATACGTGCACTGAGATCGTTGCACATTTACACAATATCCTTGCACATAGACCCTTGCACACACACTGGTACGTGCACATAGGCACTTGCACATGCACATAGGTCCTTGCATGTTGTAGTGAAAGTGATGGTGAGAGAAAGAGAGAGAGACAATGAGACAATGAGATGGAGAATGAACCTCACACTTGTAATGCACACTTGCTTATACACACCTGCATTGGAATAGGTGAGAGTACACATATATATACAATGAAGGTGTGGATATGGTAGGTTCTCTTAGTGAAGTATCATCCATATGTTCTAGATCCATCTTATCTAGTTCTCCTAAATATCTAGATATTGTCTTCCTAGATATTCTATGAGACCTTGTCCTTGTTGTTGCAGAAGATATACTCCAATCTTTGCTTGCAATGATTTAAGGGATGTATGTTGATGATGAAGATATTTGGGCTTTGGTTGATGGATACCTTGATGAAGAGCTAATCACCATAGTTTGCTTCATGATAGACTTGATAAGAGATGGGCTCATCATATAAATAGATGATATATTTCAATTGAAGCTTGATTGTTGTGGAGTAAAATAATGGTGAGAGCATGTTTGTAGATGGAAATATGATCTCAATGCCATTAGATACCATAGTAAGATAGATATTGCTAAGGTGTTTGTGATGTGATCTTTGCGAAGGTTGCTGATGAATAGCTAGTGATTGATGAGGTATTTCAATCATATTATCTTTGAGAGGACTCCAAGAGTTGCGGATGATATCTTCAGTAATAACATACTTAGTGTTAGCGTGCTCTTTTATCCTTATAACATAGTTTGTACCAATGTGATCATGCATTTCTTTGTACTTCATCCATTCTTTTCCCCTCCTTTGGAAGGCCAAAATAGTTGACCAATTTGAGAAAGATACAATTTGTAAATGATGATTTGGGTAAGGCAAGGGATAGATCATTTCATGATGATACTAAGAGAAAATTGGAAGAGAGAATACTTGTGATTGTTGATGAAGTTATTGCCATGTAAGGTAGACTAATGATTGAGATTTGGGCATACAATTAGAGCAAGATGATTGCAAGAGAAAGGTAGGATAGAAAGAAATGATGATTTGATAGATTGGAATTGATGGGACATAAATAAATATAGTGTGGATAGAATGTGATGGTAGGATAGTGTAGGGATTCAGGATTGCACATTGAGAAATAGTGATGTGAAAATGAGAAACTTAAGGAGATAGGATTTTTATGTGCACTTGGAAACATTTTGAGAATCCTAAATGTGTAGGAGGAAGTGAAGAGTGTGTGCAATTGCATTTGTTCAAGAGATAGTGGCACACAGATGAAGTGGAGTGTGTGTGTGTGTGACCATTAGATCTGAGGATATTGAGCCCATAGAGAGAGTGTGAGATAAGCACTAGGATGTGATCTTGAGATTGAAGCATAGTTTAGATAAATACTAGATGTTGAGTGACAAATGTAAGGAAATAGGATAAAACACAGAGATTAAAGAGAAGCGAAAGCAATGTTCCTGATGAGGGAGTGACCTTGAAGGTTGATAGAAATATCCAATAAGAGTTGATGAGGAATAGTAGGCTTATCCATGTTGTTAGCCGAGAGAGTGACGAGGTTTTGCCATCTTCTTGCCACTAAAGTACCATCCAAATGTGTTGAAGAATACGATTCGATAGAGAGGCCACAGACAATGCCTTCTTGGGCCTCAAAATGTAAGGTACAAAGGGCGTCCCCTTCTTCAACTATTGTTCCAATTGAGATAGAGTCCTCTATTTCAGGATGCAAGAGGAGAGACTCATAGGGGTGACAAACATTGTAGTATTGAGAGTGATCAAGAGAGATAGAACCTGCTAAGATGGATGAGTTGAGAGCATGAGATCACAAAATGGACACACACACACACACACACACACACACAAAACACTCGCACATTGACAACATTGACCTTGGCATTTCCACATAGAACCTTGCACACATACACTTTCACATGCGCACAACATCCTTGCACATAGATTCACGCACATGCACATAGACCCATGCACATACACACAAATCCTTGCACACATATCCTACATACACATCTTTGTAAAATGGTTCACACTCCATCTTACTAGCAATTATACTAAAGGATTTGTTCATCAAACAATTTGGTGAAGTTGGCTATGGGGATAACCTCATAGTGCAGCTAATGAACATCAAACAACTAGAAGGGAAGAGTATGAGAGATTATATCTTTAAGGTTTGGAGTATTTTTAAACAAATTCCTCTTGTAGAGAGACCCATGCTAAGGCTATTAAAAAAGCTTTCATCAAGGGTATTCATGATGAAAGAATATACAAGACTTTAGTGAGGAACTCAAAATTGAACCACTCCATCATCAATAATGTCCTCAACTAAGCTATCCATGTGGATGATATCCACCACAAATGTAGTAGAGACAAATTAACAATGGGATCCCACCAAGACACCTATACATGACAAAATTATATAGAGAAGAAAGAGACACAATACTTGATTGGTGATGTCTAGAAACAACATCAAGAGTTGCTCAAGATGAAATAATCCCTTAAGATATCAAGGCCATATCACCATGCCAAGAAAAGTAGAAAGAGAGTTGAACCCAAACTCAAGAGTGATGGCCTCTCTACAATACCGCAACCTACACCCATCTCTAGTGTTGAGAGTGCTACAATAGCACCTTAGACCACAAAGGAAACTATTGCCAAAGATAATTCATATCCTGACCTAGTATAGTGACTAGTTGCCACCATTGACAAAGTTAAGGAATGGGTAAAGGCAACATAGGAAGAGATGCAAGAAGAGAAAGCTAATGAGATGCTCAATCTCCCTAGCTTGTCACACAGGCCTACTGTATCTCTTCAAGCAAGGCCACAACTAGTAGACAATATCAAAATTGGAAACCATGAAATAGGAGGCCTCTCTATTTCTTGATGCAAGCCACTCATATTATATTTATGAAAACATACCTTCCATCATTATAGCACTTGCATAAACCAAAGTTACTATCCCACTTGGCAATCTACTCAAAGATAGTCCATTGAGTTGGCAAGGATTGAAAGTATGGGTAGAAAGCACAAATCCTCCCAAACGCACCTTGCTCCAAAATCTAGTTGTAGTATACCTTTGACCCTAAGCACCTTGGGGGTTAACACATTTTGGGAAGGAGCTAAGTGACATGCTATTCTTCTCGTGGAAACACTTGGAGACACTACGTGATGAGGAATCGTGGACACTCGAGTTGGTGTGAGTATAGTTAACAAGAGCTTACTTCAAGTTTGGAAAAATCCATCGATTGAACTGTTGTATTTTAATTTGACAGTAGTAGTTGCTGCTAGGTTCAAAATTAGACCACTAGGAGTATTGGCAGATTGGCTAGTCAAGATGATAAGGATATAATTCAAGGTTAAATTTGTTGTCATGATGAAAGGTAGAGCCCGGATGGAAGCCCACAAGTAGAATCAAGAGCAAAGAAAGAGCTATTGCAGATGGAGTAAGAGTAAGAGAGAGAGAGAGAGAGACACCATATGTGGGAACTCCAATAATCATAATGTGCGACCAACCTTCTCTTATTCAAATGGTACTGAAAGAATAAAGAATGAAGTGATAGTGATAGGCACCTACCAATTGTAGTGTATAGGTGTGAGGGTACTGTCAGTGTAATGAATGAATGGGCGGTTAGACACAAGCGCCTTTACCCTCGATAATCTCCCACTTGAATGTGAATGTACCCCTAATGAGAAGAGAATAAGAAAAAAGTGACAAAGTACAAAAGTACATAAAATATAATAGGATAAGGAATATATGTCATTTCATCCTACGCCTATCATCTTCCTAAGGAAGAGAAAATGTTCTATTTAGAGACGTTTAGTGAGCAGATATGAAAGAATCTCGTCAAATCGAAGCTCAATAGACTTATCCTCTACTGCCTCCTAATGAAGTGATAGTGCACCTCAATGTGATTTGTCTTCGCATGGAAGATTGGATTCTTAGCCAAGTGAATGGCACTCATAGAATTTGAATACAATGTAGGGACCACATTAGTAATAGTAAGATTTGCAACTAGACGGCCTAACTAGAGGGCCATGCATTTCTACACCATGGACATCCGAGAAATAGCACCTCTAGAAAAGGAAAATACATAGTTAGAGGTGGACTTCCTACTATCTACATGTCCTAATAATCAAAATCAGCATATCTGTAATGTCTCGGGTGTATCTTGGCCCCCCCTTCAAGAGTCCTTGTGTGTGAAAGGGATTTATGAGAAGGAAAATCAATAAAGGTATGAACCTTAACCTTTTAACAAAAAGAAAACAAATTGAAATAGGTTGCCGCCAAACAAATTAGACAACACCACCCCTTGATCATTGATCACAGTGATGACTTCAAATGTCATCCCAACTCATGATGTAACTCATGTGATGGAAAATTGTCATCAGCATCATCCCCGCAATCTACGATACCACCAAAGCTCCATAGCATATTGTAGTTCAACGACGATAATTACGAATTAGAGGAGTTGTTGTTCGACAATAATAATAGCCTTTGCTTGGGCTATAAAGCCATTAGCCAAAAGCTTAAGCTTAGTTAGTTTTTCATTGTTTTAGTGCATTAGTTGTTGCTTACAAAGAGAAAGAGAGTAGGAGAAGAAGATAGGAGGACTGAGAGGAAGAGAAGAAAAAGGAGAAGGTAGGAGGAAAGAGGAGGAGTGAGAAAAAGAGAAGAAGAAGGGGAAGGAAGAAGTAAAGAAGAAGAAGGAGAATGAGAAGATAGGAGAGAAGCAGAAGAAGAACAAGGATGGAGGATAGGAGAAAAATAAGAGAAGAAGGAGAAGGTGGGAAGGAAGAGAAAAGGGGGGGGGGGGGGGGGAAGAAAGGAAGGGAAGCCTAATTGAGAAAGAGAGTAGGAGAAGAAGGAAGAGAGAAGAGAGAAGAGGAAGAGTGGGAGTAGAGAGAAAAGAGAAGAGGAGAGTTGCAAAGAAGAGGATCATGGTCATCTCGAAATTATCTCCTTTGATTGAACTCCGCTCATGAACATCCTCTTTATCTCCATAAGACTTCCATTTTAACTCGAAGTTTCCAATCATATCCCTTCAAGATCAACAAAGTTTGAAAGCTAGCATATGAGGACTCCCTATTTGTGATGGCCCCAAAGAGACGATAGTCTAGAGTGGGGAGTGTAGGAGTTACAAATGCAGTCGCGAACATCGACAACACACGATCGCACACAACACAAACCCAAGTTCCTTTGTAGGTTAATGTTCATTTACTACAAGGAATAGGAACATAAATAAAAGATCTTTTAATTATTATATAGCTTAACAAAAAATGAGAATTCAATATGAAAGGAATGTTAGGATAAAGTAAGAATTATTGATTTAGATTTTAAAATTTTGAACTTGCACGACATCACAATGCATTGAATTAAACTCTTATCTTAGTTGTCAAAAAGATCCATTAGAAAAAACCCACAATAAATTAAGAATTAAAAAATTGAATCAAGAATGTTTTTCTTGGTATTTACAAATTATGTAAACATAGAGAAATATTTTCTTAGCATTTACAACTTATGTAAATATACATTAATAAATATTTTTCTTGATACTTACGAGTTATGTAAATATAAGAAAAAGTGAATTAAGATAGTTAAATGTAAGTTATTAAATTTAATGAGTAGAACACTACAAGATATAGGCTTTATATCGACGTTAAATGCGATGAAAATGTTCATAAAGAAATTTGCCCCCGTCGTGGTAAAAAGCATTGTTATTGGCGATGCCATAGAACAGTTGGCATCAACATCGTTATCAACGTCACTACTTGTGTCGGTATCAGCATCACATTTATCGACGCAAATAGTGACGTTGATAACGACGCTTTGCGACATATTTTGCGATGCTAATAGTGACGCGTGCAATAAATTTGTGACACTAATAGTGACGGTAATAGGGATTTTTTTTTTGGTGGCAGGATAGCTTGCACTATGTGCTTTATTTGGGCCATACAAAATAGTTTCAGAAATGTATACAATACTCGTGTAAATAAAGACAAAGTGTACTTAAATCGTAACACTAATACATGAAATAAATACATGATCGCATAATGAAAGCGACCGGTACAATCATGGCAAGATACTACTACTACATAGAAAATGTCTACACAAATCATGTGACAAAAAAAGAAGGGTATGTGAGCTCTAGGGATCCAAGGGCGAGCTATAGATCATCGCCATCCGAAACCTCGTCCCACCGCAAAGGAGCATCGAACGGACTCTGCAAAAAAAGAAAAAACTACACATCAATCCACCATACAATAATGCATTCTAATTAAACATGGTAACTATGGACAAAAAAGATGAGTGACTTACAGGGTTGCCGCGTCCATATAATCAGTCGATCAATGCAGTGAGACCGTGCCTCTCTGCATATCGAGTCTCAAGGTCGATGGGATCGCGATTTGTAATGGAGTGCTGTAAAGAAAACAAAATACAACTATTAGAAACATGATTGTCAGTACAAAGGATATTGCAAAAAAATAAGCAAGCAAAACAAAAGAAAAATTTACAAAGTCTTCCAAATATGTCCTGTGGCTACCAGTCCCAAGATGATGGACCACTCTGGTCTCTAGTCATGCCCTCGTTGCCTCGCGTTGCTGTCTCCAACGTCTTGGAGAATTTGTAACCTCCTCCCTGAGTCGGCGCCAGTCGTCCGTGTCTAGCCACTCGGGCTTTGAAGCCCCCACTCTTGAGTGCCTATGTATGTCCGATCATCTATGTGACATATATGCATGTATGCACTCCATCATCCAGCCTCGTAGAAAATCTATTTGCTGTGGCTGGTACCGAAAACTCCTCATGCAAGATGCTACTATGTAGTCCTTGCTCCCCTCTGGTATGTTCTTTCAATGATCCAAGACGTTGTGCCGAAAAACCTGTTGGCACAACTCTCTCATGCGAGCCATCACCCTCCTCCCCTCATCATTCATGATGATAGTTCATGATCTATCATCTACAAGATAGGCATACCCCTTTGGGCAGTGACCATGCTCCTAAGCATATCTAGGAGACCCCTGTACATTTGGTGTACCTACTAGGGTAGTATCTATCAGAGTAGCACCCATAAGGATGCCACGTGCGGACGACTGAGTAAAAGCCAGAGTGAGCGGAGTAGATATCCCCACAAGTGTGACAAATCTCGGAGGTGATGCAACTCTAGCAGAACGACGAGACGGAGACACTGCGTCTATACCTTCACAACAACCACCTGAGCCATGCTCTCTCGAACCGCCATGAGAGCGAGGAGTAACACCTGTATCCCGAGCTAACCATGGGCTCACTGCATTCGGATCTCTGCAGCATCCCCCTGAACCACTCTCTCCGTCTAGCCCAAGTCTGGAGCGTCGACCTCGTATGCTAGAAACTGAAGCATCAGAGCGCGCCGAAGTAGATCTAATAGAGCATCATGTTGGTGTCCGAGACAACTCTTGGTCTGTCATATCTCTGAATCTCGTCATCTGATCTGGAGACATACGCGTGAAGATCTCCTATAGCTCCTCATTACTCATCCCTCAACTCATCCTAATAATCTAAATATCCACAAAGGTCACCTGCATAGACAAAAAATGATGTTAGCATAATCAATATAAATCATACAAAGCACGGTAATATAAATCTTAAAAAAATGATCTTACTTAAAATGCATATCTTATGTACCCTTATAAGCGATTCGTTAAGGAATTAAGTAGGTGGATGCTCCAAGTATGAAGTATCCTATGGTCCCATGCCAATCTCTTGACACAACTCCGCATATACTGGAAGGTCGATAGACATGTCACCACAAAAGGATGAGTCCACCTCGTTCTCAAAGAATTCTTGGTGGACTCCTGTATTTCCATCATTATTACCCGATGCTAGCTCCTCTACATACTCCAAGCTTTCGGTGGTCTCCACCCCTTGCAATATCAACCCCTCTATTTGCATATTGTCCTCATCTATGCTCGAAACGTCACTTTGATCATATACTCTCGCACTTTGAGGAGCTGAAGGTATAACATACCACTATCGAGGTTGTTGGGGGTTTGGATAGAAAATTACTTCATAATCACGTACAAGAGAGATTTAACTATTGTGACATATACGATGTCGTAATACAATTAAAAAACATATGAGTTCATGCACCTGTTCACAATGGGCTGGCAACACAAATGTGTCATGCAAATCCGTCCTTTTTTTTTTGAAATCTATTTCGAGAAATCCAAATGGACCTTGTCGAACTGTTGCTCCAACTCGTTCAAGTACCACTTTGAACCATTGCACATTGAATAGGATCATGGAGAAGCTATGGTAATCCATCGTGACAATACTTTGCAAATTTCCAAAATACTCCATCTCGTCTATAATCGTGTTTGGATCCGTTGCTCATCGTCAGCTCTCTTGCTCGAACCTTGCCATGATACCACAATCTGTTGTGGAGCGCATTTTGTCAATACTCTCCATGCAAAAATGCCGTCCGCACGACCACAATGCACTATATATTTTGTATTGTACATTGAAACACTCAATTAGTTGTTGTATATAAAATATAGATACGATAAACCCTAAACACGACATCACCTTTGGACTACATCCCCTTGAGAATTTCCACTCCTCGGTTGAGACCTCTGCCCCTTCGCGAGACGCTGCAGTCAAAGCTCCATGCAACCATCATGTTGACATAAACCGCGGTAACTTCTCCATGCCCTCGGGATATCGAGTCGGTCGATGGCACATACTACGTCGAAATTCAGATCACGCTTCCTCTCGATCTTTCCTAGCTTGCTGGTACCCAGCGAGCCACATCTCCATAGAGGCATGGTGCAATATACAAAAGTGATTCACTTTCACCTCCATTGTAGTATCCATTCTTTTTTCTACCCCATTTCCAACCACCACATCTCTGGTCATTCTATCATCGTCCTTCAACGACCATAGCATACTGTTGTCTGAATCCACCATTGGTAACCATTGTGAAATATGCACTAGCGCCTCGGACACCAACTAACCTTCAACCATGCTACCTTTTGACCGAGCTCGTTGTCGCACAAAGCCTTTCAGGGTTTTCATGAAGCACTCAAGAAGAACATCTACCGTGTATGGACAGGTCTAGCAATCTCCACTTCATCTACAAGATGCACAAGAAGGTGGATTTGTATTGTGAACATGCTGGTATGCAGGTATTTCTCAAAAGACAGACCATCTCCACTACTCCTCGCCTTGTGGATTCAATAGAGGACGTCTTAATCTCCTTCTGTGAGGTCCATTGCACTAAAGTCGACAAACTGTAAATTGCCCTTCTGGAGTAAGGCATCCTGCGATCTCAAGGACCGGTAGTACAAACTGCTACAAATGAGAAAGCATTATGAACAATGACTACACTCCAAATAGCAAAATACACAGGCCGCTTACAATCCATTTGTAGTACAAACCTCACATATCTTATGCCAATCATTGGATTTTAGCCCTGATAATTGGTCGTCTTTAGAAAATGCAGACCTAAGAGAATGCATCATACCCGTCGGAGTGCGGATAGACTTGACTATTTGCTTCACAATGCACTCTTCTTTAGTGGACAAAACCCAAGGAGCGCGAGGTAGCTGCAAGCGACCATCAGCACTCGATTTCGGCTAAAGCGCCTTAATCTTGTCTACCTCCTTCAAATCCATTTGTGTCCCTATAGTTTCTCTCTTTCCTGTGTGTGGTCCCATAGCAAGCTGCCCACGTTCTTGAAAATATGCATGGGATTCAACAAGTGGTTGATCTGTAAGTGGGTCCAATATGGCAACTCGTAGAAAACTGAGAACCGTCGCATTCCGTTTGGATGTGACTTTGTATGGACCATTTTCAGCTCGTACAAGCTTTGGGCATTCATACATGTTGGAGGTCGTCCAAGAAAACCTTCCCTGAGCTCATGACCCTCTGGCAAGAAAGCGACGTGTCCTTGATATACCATCTTCTTCATGGTTCGTGACCTTCGGGAGTCTAACTGTGGCCCGCACAATAGACATGCATGATAACTTGAGGTAACCAGACCTATCTCAACACCTCTATCTAGTAATACAAACTTGAACGAGCTATGATAGATATTACCAACGAGAATGGAAGCCTACTTACCTGAGCACTCTCTGGATCCCGAAAAGTCATGCATCGTCCACATGAGAATGGCTCGAATATTGACAGACTGTCGATCATCGCGCTTGCTCATATCTTGTATAGTGACCCCCTCCTCCCACAAAATCTTAAGCTCATTGACTAATGGATGAAGATACACGTCCATATTTTTGACTTTGTAGTGGTCGAAAACGAGTAAGCTAAGGATGAGATGTCCTTTCTTCGTAGAAAGCCATGGAGGGATATTGTAGTTGAGAAGGACTATAGGCCACACACTATAAGAAGTTGAGCTCAAACCGAATGGGTTCACGCTATCCATTGCAAGGCCGAGCTGAAGATTTGTTGGCTCTTGGGAAAAGCTTGGGAAGATAGAGTCAATGTGGCTCCATGTGTGTGAATCCGTTGATACTCGTTGAACTCCATTTGTGGACCTATTCTGCACATGCCACGTTGTCAAGCTCGCCATGTCGGATATACGAAACATGTGGTTTATGCGAGGGATAAGCGAAAAGTGTCTAAGAACTTTTTGAGGGATGATTTGCCCTTGTAAATCCTGTCGATACTTGTGAGCACCACACTTTGGACATGTCTCCATAGTCTCGTATTCTCCTTGAAATAGTATGCAATCGTTGATACATGCATGGATGCTGTTGTAGTCCATGCCAAGCTTTCGTAAAACATGTCGTGCATCATTACGAGACTCAGGCATGGTATTTCCAAGTAGTAATATATGATACTTTAGTAACCTGAAAAAAAATCATAAAACACCTTGAAAAAACACAAATGTTTTTAATGATAGTGCCGAAAAGAAATTAACTAAGCGTATGTACAAGGTACCTGAATAACTATGTCACACTTGCATCGCTCCACCCATATTTTGCTTGCACACTTATGAGTGCAAGCAGTGTCTTCAGGCGAGATACTCGGCACCCATCATATAATGGTATGAATGCTTCTTCTTTAAGCGAATCAGAAGTTTCGATATCCATGGGCATCAATGCATCGATCATTGCCTCCATCTCACGCTCCAAGATTGTAGGTAAGTCTCGGAGACTGCCTGTCTCCTTTGGTATTGACGGTATAGATTAGGTAGTACCTTCCAAGTGGTGGATTCGCTCAGGCACTCCATCCATTGCACGTCCACGAACTCTTCTAATTGGCCGCAAAGGGTGCACTCCTCCTTGGGACGAGACGTCACCTCCCTGGATAGAAAATTTGCCAGCCACACCTAATCTTTTTGTATATGGTATTCAATTAGCTTGTGAATACAATGCATGATTGATATAAACTTTTCTTACCGTTTACTCAAAATCTTAGATCGTCTGATCAATGATCTCAGATGGAAACTCACCGAAGCATCGTACGTGTTCTATAGACAATTGATGTTTTCGTCTAATGGCCAGCTTACATTGAGAGCAAGGACATGGGACACGCTGATTAAGATACGCCTCACGATCTTGAACATCACGACCTTCATCGTTTTCCATTTTTTATACGTTACGACAAACAATTTGTTTTTGTTATCATTCTTTTTTTCTTTCTTAAATTGTTTGAGAAGGGATTTTTTCTCTTGTAGCTCAGCAAAAATTAACGTATGTAAAGTCTCCACCCACCCAAAAATTAACGTATGTCGGAGTGTTTCCTGTCTCATGGTATTGCACCGGACCTCACGAGACCTCCCCACCACTCTCTCTTTGTTTTTTATCTATTCATTCTCTCCTCTCCTTCCATCTCTCTCTCTTTTTCTCTTTCCTTATTATGATGTATGTTTATTCCCTCTCTCTCGTTCCTTCTTCCTTCTTCCTTTTTCTCTTCCTCTCCGTCTCTCATTTCCTTTAACAAAATATATATATCTCTCTACTACCAATTTCTTTTAACAAAACATCTGTCTCTCTCTACCACTACAATAAACAAGAAAAGAAGAAACAACAACAACAACAACAACAACAACAACAACAACAACAACAACAACAACAACAACAACAATAACTACTACTACTACAATAAACAAGAAAAGAAGAAAAAACTCTACTACCACCACTACTACAGCAACAACAACAAACAGAAAAAACTAAATAACAATAAACAAGAAAATAAAAAAAACTATTACAACAACAAAAAAACATGAAAACCACTACTACTACTACAACCACGACTACAACGACTACGACTATGACTACGACTACGACAAACCACTACCACTACCACTACCACTATAATAAACAAGAAAAGAAGAAAAAACAAAAGCAACAACAACAACGACAACAACTACCACTACTACAATAACAACAAACAAGAAAAGAAGAAAAAACTACTACTACCACAACAACAATAAAAAATAAGAAAACTAAACAACAATAAACAAGAAAAGAAAAAAACTACTACTACTACAATAACAACAAACAAGAAAACTACTATTACTACTAGTACTACTGCTACAATCACAACTACGATGACTATGACCATGATTACGACTACCATAACAACTCTCTCTCTCTACTACTACCACTACCACTACAATAAACAAGAATAGAAAAAAAATCAACAACAACAACAACAACAAAACAAGAAAAGAAGGAAAAACTACTACTACTACCACAACAACAAACAAGAAAACTAAACAACAATAAACAAGAAAAGAAAAGAAAAAAAAACAACAAACAAGAAAACCACCACCACCACCACCACTACTACTACTACCACGATTATGGCCACTACGACTATAACTATGACTACCACAACAACAAACCACTACCATTATAATAAACAAGAAAAGAAGAAGAAGAAAAAAAAAACAACTACTATTACAATAACAACAAATAAGAAAAGATGAAAAAACAACAACAACAACAACAACAATAACAACAACAAATAAGAAAACTAAACAATAATAAACAAGAAAAGAAAAAAAACTACTACTACTACTACAACAACAAACAAGAAAACTACTATTATTACTACTAGTAGTACTACTACAATCATGACTACGACAACTACGACCACGACTATGACTACCACAACAACACCAAACTAGAAGAGAAGAAGTTAAACAACAACTACTACTACCACTACCACTACCACTACTACTACTACGACTATCACAATAACAACAAACAAGAAAATAAGAAAAATAACTACCGCTACTACGACTAACATAAAAACAACAAACAAGAAAATAAGAAATTAAACAACAACTACCACTACCGCTACTGCTACTACTACTACTACTACCACTACCACTACCACTACTACTATTACTACGACTACCACAATAAAAAAAGAAGAAGAAAAAGAAGAAATAAAACAACAACAACAATAACAACAACCTCTCCCTCCCTCCCTCCCTCCCTCCCTCCCTCTCCCTCTCCCTCTCCCTCTCCCTCTCCCTCTCCCTCTCCCTCTCTCTCTCTCTCTTTCTCTCTTTCCTATTATGTTTAATATTTTTTCCCTCTCTCTCTCATTCCTTCTTTCCTTTTCTCTCTCCCTCTCCCTCTCTCAATACATATGATTTTTAACAAAAACAAGTAAAAGAAAAAGAGAAAAAACAAAAACAAAGCAAGAAGGAACAATGCACTCACCGTAAAGGCCCGAGGATGGATTCGGCGGCTCCTCTTCGCGACGGCAGCTCCTCTTCGCCCTCCGTACACTTCCTCCTCTTCTTCACGAAACAGCAGTGGTGGCAGTGAGAAGCTTTCCTTCTCCCTCTTTCTCTCTTTCTCTCCCTCTCCCTCTCAAATGTAAGATGGAGTTCGCTCTCCCTTTTGCTCTCTCTTTCGTTTGTTCGCACTTGGGTTTTGACCCACATTTTTTCGTCTGAGCACCGTCGCTATTTGCATTGCATTTGCGACGCTAATAGCGACGTCACTATGCGACGCTAATATCAACACAAATAGTGACGCCACTATTTTGCGTCGGAAAGCGTCGTCACTATGCCTCCGTATCCTTGTAATGGAAGTAAGTTATTTAATAGAAAAAAACTTACTATTTTTAATTAAGTCAAAATTATTAAATTGTATACGTAGCCATTAGAAATTCTTGAATTTCGTATACAACATTAGAAGAATCAACTCGCTTTGCCCAATAGGACAAAGTGAAGTACGAATCCTAGTTCATGAAGCAATAAAAAAATTGATATAATTCTCTTCCAAGAAAATAGAAGATTATAATTCCTAGGGAATAATATTAGCCTTGTTAGCTTACACAACATCTAAGGAAAAAAATCAAAATTTCCAAGGGTTCCAACTTAGCTTCCACAAGCTAAGGCAAATCTTAACCATTTCCAAATACGTAGAAGTCTACTAATAGTTAAATTCCTATTAATGTCAAATGACTAGGTTTACCTCGAGGAAGATTGTGAGCAAAAGCCAAAATACATTAGAAAATTTAATAAAAACCAAGAAAGAATCCAATAAAGAAGACAAATTGGGATCGTGATTTCAAAGAAAACCTAGAAAAATCAAAAGGGAAACTAGGATGAATCCAAGAAGGGGATGAGACTAAGTTGGAAAGAATTACTGCTAGGTTAAAACCTTACTCTAATTGCCTTCCTATTTATATAGAAATTTTGCTTGATCCATGCAATGCTTAGAAGCATTGCAATACTTTTCATGCAGCAAGGGAGCAAGCAGCAATAGTCGATTTTTATCAACATGAATGGATAAGTGATATTAATAACAAATTTAAAATTTTTCTTTAAGTCCTTATTGAGCTTAACTGCATATGCTTTCAAGTTGTATCATGTGAATGCAACCAATAGGTGGCGAATGATATGCTTAAAGTAGTATCAAAGAAGCAACAACGCAACGAGCTATGGAAGATCTAAATGACACAAGCAAGATTGAAGACTCGAATGTGTAGGATTCTCAACAAACTCCAAGGAAAGGCAAGAAGAAAACACTAAGGAGCCAACTTTGTCAAACAAATCTCAGATGCTACCTCAACCTATCTATCATTCCAGTATGAAGAGAAAAAGCTACCCAAGAATTTCAACCATCTCTCAAACTTTCAACTCTTCATCGATAACAAGTTCTTTGTAGCTTAAATCGAGACTTAAAGATCAAGCAAATCTAATTTCTCAAAGAGTAATCATTCTCTAGATTTCGAGTCTTGAAAAATCTACTATCCCTTTCGTAAGACTAAAAGCTCCATTTTACGACATTGTTGTATTATTAAAAAAAAAGAGAAACAAAAATCAAAATAAACAAATGCACACATGATCATTGCACTCCAACTAGGGATCTCAAATTAGGTATGTCTGGTAACCTTGGTCAGCCAAGTTTCCCCCTAGTCCCCCTAGCCCTTTTTTTCATTTCCCTCATACTCAGTCAAGGCTCTCTACAACACCTATCCACACACTTGCTAACAAAGAGAGAGTGTGTGCATGTGCATATGCGTGTGTTTATTTCTCTCCTATCATCTATTGATTGTATTTGACACAACTTTTTTCTCCCTCTTCTGTCCCATGTCTCTCTATTCTCTCTCACTATCTCTATTTCTCTCTCTAATTTTTTTTTCTTTTCTCTTCTTCCTCTCCTCCTCCTCCTCCTCTCTCTCTCTCTCTCTCTTTTTCTACTCCTCTCTCCCATTCTCTCTCTCTCTCTCTCTCTCTCTCTCTCTCTCTCTCTCTCTCTCTCTCTCTCTCTCCATGCTACACCTATCATGATCCATTGTTGGGCCTTCTACTGCCGCACCTGCCCTGCTCTTCCACTTGCCTCACTGGCCGTGCCCCCACCACTCCCTCACCACCAAGGCCTTTGGCCACTTTGTACTGCTATTGCGATCCTCTTTCCACGCTGCTTGCGTACCCCCAGGACCACGACAGCCACTTGCATGCTTGCCGCCATTGATCCCCCATAACGCTTACCTGCTTGCCACCTACGAGAAACTACCCGCGTGACCTGCAAAGAGAGAGATGCAAAGAGAGAGAGAGTGCATGCGTGCGTGTGTTATGCTCCTATGGTAGTAACATGCCCTTCTCTCCCCTGCATGTATACAGAGAGATCGACTAGAGAGAGAGAGAGAGAGAGAGAGAGAGAGAGATTTTGCGTCTCACTTGATTGTAGCCACCCCCTAAAACCTCACCTGCCACGCCCATGGCTCTCTCTCTCTCTCTCTTTCTGTGTGCAGACCAGAACAACAGATACGTAGGCCTACAGATGGTGCACAAAGGGATAATCTCGAGACCTTAGGGTGGAAGTTTGAGCGGAGCTCATGCCGCATCCCAAGGCACCCTCCCCATTTCTTCCTTCCTAATTAGCCACACTCTGTTATGTCCTACTCTTACACAGAGAGAGAGAGAGAGAGAGAGAGAGAGAGAGAGAGATGGCACCATCCTGGCTACTGGTTGAGAAGCGCTAATCCTGGCAGAGAGAGAGAGCTAAATGCTTATGCATGCATCTGCAAAGCACTGGCCACTGGCCTTCACCTGCTCCCTATGCCATTTGCCTTCACCATGGGCTAGTTACTATGCCAATGCATATCTCTCGTCACCTACACTGCGAGTTGGCTGATCTCACATGACCTGCCCTAGCTGGCCGGCGGTCGCACATGACCAACTGGCCAGTTACACACCACCTTAACATGCTCCTTGAGGGTAGCACCGCGCCATGCCCACTAGCCTCGGCCACCAACTGGTTGTGTCTAAATGTAGCCTACACTATCATGCCCCTACTCACACCAAGCCAATTGTTGATACTTGCCACCCATCACCTTATGTCCATGCTTGCAACTTGCCCTCAGTTAGGTGCTCATACCATATCCTCGACCCAATTCACTAGTAGTTGCCCAAGCCACACGTAGAGAGAGAGAGAGAGAGAGAGAGAGAGAGAGAGAGAGAGAGAGAGAGATGACCTGCTTAAAGGGAAATGTTTTAAAATTCAAACTGGAAGACATCTGTAGGCTTAGGGAACCCCTTTAAGGTTCGAGAGGTCCTGTGGAGATTCAAGACCTCCCTAAGCAACATCTAAAATAATATATATGCTAACCACAAATAGTAAGAAGAATGCATTGTGCAAGCAAGCACAAGAAGGAACCTAATTTTTCACATTAATCTTCAGATTATTCACCAAAACATAATATGCATGAAGCACTTGCATATCAAATTTCCAAAAGGTTGTAGCAATTGTATTGATTATTGTGTAAATTCACAAGATGGGCATAATCATGTGCAACTTGTAATGATAGAATAGGCTCTTGAGGAAAAATCACAAAGGTTCTAGTTTGTTCTCACCATAAGAAAGGCATGTAATAAGAGATGACTGGTCTTGAGGCCCAAAAGATGGGCTAGATGTCCAAGAGGAATGAACCCTAAAAATCATATAATAAAAGTATGAGAATGAATAGAACAAGCTATTCTACATATGTGTGCAAACTTTGTGTACTTGCCTTATTACTTTCATTATGAGAGAGTGAGTAAGAGTGGATTGAGAGCAAGGGAGTGATAGAGTGAGGTTGAGGGACCAAGAGGATGAAGCTCTTCTCATCTTCTCTCCAAGCACTCTCTCTTGCCATGCCCATGCTTCTCTTTTGCATGTGGAGGTTGTAAAGGGTTGAGAGTCAAAGGAGTACTCACTTGGATCATCCAGTGTGCAAAGCGCATCCTTCACGGGATTGAAGGAAGGCCATGCGCTCACTACGAATGAATGCTTGCATTCTTGTTTGCAAGAGGCTATGTGAGAGTAGTTGTTGGTTCTCATGCATTGAAGCTTTGGAAGAAATACCAACATCCTAATACATTACGCTTGTGTAGCACGACAATATAGCATAGATGCTTGGAGTATTTTGGAAGCAAAATTTATGCTTATAAAGAAGAGGAGGATTTGGCTAGTCATTGGAATTTTATTCATTTTATTTCTAACATCCATGGTCTCATCTACATTAGATTGTTGCAAAGTGAGCAATATAGGAGCCAAAGCAATCAATATTCTTATTGGTAAGCATATGAATATTACTAAACATTACCTAGCATTGATAAGGTAAATGAAACTTCAAATATAGAAAAGGTCCCCAAGGATACCAAGGGGAAGATGTCTAAATGAGCCAAGAAGAGTGCAAAGGGCACACCAAAAAATAACAAAAGCTCCCCAAGAAAGACCTTGCGAGGACACCATGCAAGAAGGAAAAGCATGGGATATCCTTGAGGAAGGCCCTAAACATACCCTAACAAAGAATATTTAATTAAACTACTAGAAAATTGGGCTATATTTTTATGTTGTCTTTTGAGTATTTTGAATATCTACATGGATATTGTGAGGATAATCTTTATATCTTCATGGCTTGAAGGCATATCCCAATTTATAAGTGAATAAAGATCAGATGTAGAAAGTTCTTTTAACCTTTCATACATATGTGCATTTGTTGAAATAGTGTACATTAGGAGAAATATGGACTCTCTTTTTTGCCCCTTAAGGAGTGAATAAACAAATATAGGCCTAACCAATGAGAGAGCTGGGATTCTAGATTCATGTAACATGAATCTTCTAGCCATATCTTGGTCCAAATCTTCCCTCAACAATGAAATAAGGGAAAACGTGGGGAATACAATGCTGACACTTCCTAGAAGTTTGTGACTCGAATTTTCATTTTTTATTTTTTAATGTTTGCCTTTTCATTTCTCCCCTTTTTAGTTTCCCCCTCTTTCTTTGGTGGAACTCAAATTTATCATATCTCTTTCCTTGCTTCTTCTAACCTGACGAAATTTTACAGCCTCATTGTTGCTTGCCCTATCTATAACCTGATGAAATTTTATTTCCTCTACACAAACACAGAGTGAGTTTCACATGTTTTATGAGAGCAAAGCTTGTTCTACCAAAGCCCTAAGATTTTATTCACAAAACTTTACAGCTATATTGTTCTCTTCCATGGATATTCTATGGTAAAGTTTTATCTCGTTTGGACAAAACTTGTGCAAGTTATGTACATTCTCTGACATGTAATTTATTTTGTTTTAGTACTCTAGGAGTCTCTTACAGTCAAGAACAATGATCTTTTGAACACTCAACTTCTTCTTCAACATCTTACGGTTTCTTTGTAAACAAAGTTACAAGTATGTTGTCTCATTTGGACAAAATGTATGCAAACTATATGCATACTGAGCTTTCCTTTGTTTTTTTACTCCAAGAGTCTCTGAGGGTGGAGAACAATGTTTTTTAAAAAACTCAATTCCTTCAACATCTTTGAGCTTCTTTGCAAAGAGAGCCATATGTATATTGTCATTTTGTTATGTTGCTCCATGGTTAAGTTTCAACTCATTTGGGCAAAGCCTATGTAAGTTATATGTGTGTTTTGACCCAAGATTTCTTTTGTTTTTGTACTCTAGGAATTTGTTAGTGAAGGAACAATGGTCTTGTTATAAGTCAACTTCTTGTTCAACATCTTTGGGCTTCTTTCTTGTCTAGGTTTTGGCATCATACAACCTCAAAGGTGTATATGTTAAGTAATCTTAGCTAAATTTTCACTCGGATTTGATTTTTAGTTTCCTTATCATGCTATATATTAGTGTATTGATTTCATTTGGAGAACATAGATACACATTTAGTATCCCTACTAACTCTTAGGCGAGTTGGTGATCATACATAATCAAATATAGTAGTTACTATCATGTTTTCCATATTCTAAAAATAGTTCATTGTGATTTTAGAATAATGGGTCCCTTGTTTGGTTAAGCTTGGATATGTTATATCCCTACCAATAGTTGAGTCTCTTTAGTAGCCAAATAATTTATTATCTTTGTTTCAAAGGTGCAAAACGCCACCAGAAACTAAGTTGAATCCTATGCTACTAGGAGAAGTTCCTTATTAGCCCTTAAAATGACATTTATCAGTAATTGGTTTGACCTTCTTATTAAGTCTAGAAAATACATGGCTTCCTTCGATCTAAAATTTTTGGTTTTAATCATCATTATCCAACAATGACATCAATTTTCAACATACTTCTGACTTGACTTTTGAAGCTCTTCCTGCCTACTAAGTATAGTGAATATCCCCATCAAGTCAAATTTATTCTAATAATCCCCATTTTATCCATAGCTATTGAAGCACAAGAAAACCCTTTGATTGACCCTTATCTCATTAACCTCGAAGCAGAAAAGTTTTTGATTTCCTAGCTTGTGCCAAGTTCTCCAATGATAACATAGCAAAACCTTTTGTGCCAACATTTGTATCTAGCATACCTTCAATGCCACCTAGGCAATTAGAATTCCATGCTATGACATTGGACTTCAAAATTTGGGACTTTGAAGCAAGTAATCATAGGAGCCCATTTACTATTCAACCCTCTACACTTTTTCTTTTTCTTTTTTTCCATTAGAAGTGTCAATTAGTGTAGGTCCTCTACATTCAAATAAAACATATTTTAGCCACATGTTTTCTCTTTGATTTACAATACATTAAGCTCTCCAAGCTTTCTCATAATAAACATTCCAACCAAACCCTTAATGCTCAAACATCAAAAGGACTCATAAACCTTTGAAAAAGTGCTAAATTTGAGAAAATTTTCCAAACAAATATTTTATAAATGTTCTCTAATGCCATTTTAATGGTTCTACTTCTTCATGTGATGCATCTCTCATGTGGGTAGACTACTTACTCCAGCTTATGTTCTAAAAATCTACCCAAGTGTTTTTCTTTTACTTCCACAATAGTTCAAGTGATTTCTTCTATCATATGGGTGTTCTCCATATTGGTAGAAATAAGAACAATGTGAGTTGTAAAAAATATTTCCTTTGTCCACATTGGACCATCCTTACTACCCAAACTAGCAATAGTCCTATTGCTCACACCATTGAAACGATTCTTAAACAAAAAGATGGACTGATGATTAAAAGAACCCTCTCTACACCCTCAATAATTTTTCAATGGTATTGATATTGGTAGTAGATGATTCAAGTTACTCAAATTTCATGATAATACTCATTATATATGCAATATTATTTCCACAAACAACAAAATGCTAAAACTTCGAGACCTAGTGAAGAAATATAAACATTTTGCTCATATTTATCTTATTAACAAAGGATTTGACTTTATCAAACTTGGAAATGTATACTCCAAACTTGTTTATTATTTACTATCTCTCTAATCATGTATGCATGTAGAATTCATATATAAAAATTTGACTTTGAATTCCTTAGGAAAAACAAAACCAAAAATATTGGTTCCTTGAAATTAGTATTAAGGATGAATTATATTATGTCTTGGTGCTTCTTGCAAAATGATAGCATGACATAACACCAAAATCTAGATATTAGATTTGTGTTGGGAGTTCAATTAAGAAGTCATGCCAAGTTTGAATAGAAGACATTGGTCCCTATTTCGGAGAATGTAAGAATGTATTTATCAAGTTTTTCATTTTGCAATGTTTTTCTCAGCATTCTATAATTCCTAAAAGATGCGATTATGAGTGTTTGATACCTATCTAAAAGATTTTTGTGGATTTTGAAGATGCCCATTATCCATGGAATGTTTTAATGATATTACAGATTAGGGAGTTGGATACCAAATTCTTATAATATAGGTAAGGAAACAAATATTTATTGTTCTTGTAATCTTGCATTACTAAATTCACCTCCATGATCGGTTCCAAAATAACCAATCTTATCACTTATTGACACATAGTTGACCCATAAACGTAGGGAATTCGGGTGGATTTGTCTGGTCTAGAGACAAAATTGTGTGGAGTTACCATGCATACACATTGATATCACTTTTTCAAGAAGTGGAATTAGGCCTTTCCATATCAAATCTCCCTTCCCCACAGGTGATGCTGATATCACTTTTTCAAGAAGTGGAATTAGGCCTTTCCATATCAAATCTCCCTTCCCCACAAGTGGAATTAGGCCTTTCCATATCAAATCTCCCTTCCCCACAGAAGGCCACCGAGGCTCAAAGACTATAGAAACACAACACCAAGATGCTTGAGAAAAATCAATTAGTGGAAATAGTAGTCAGTCCTCTTTTATACAAGACTCCACTATAGCCCCATAACTTCCATGGCTAATATTTTCCATAGATCAAGTTTTACCCTAACATAGAGTTGGACATTATTGCTAGAGTGGAAGCCTTGGAGGTGTCATGTCTAGCTTGCCAATTGATAGGCAACAAATGACCAATGCACTCATTGAGGAACATGTTACAAGCACTCCCACAAGTACCCATGTGAAGGTTGCAAAAGTAAACCGATTAGGGAAGAGGAGTTTTAGGTCAATTTTAACAAACTAGAGCATTTTGAGGTGATGCTTACCACTAGCCCCCTAGATGTTTTGACTATAGTGGCTTTCTTTGATAGGGGGTAGAGAGCAAGGTACTCCATGCTTGGTGATGGAACAACTATCACAAGTCACTTCCTTGACCTTGACAAGTACTTTATAGTTCACATTGCCCAAATTGGTAGATCTTTTGAATGCATCATTTAAAGAAACATGAAAATTTTAGATATAGTAATACCAAATAGGTGCACTTAGCACTTGTCAATTAGAGTTATGGTCCCCATCTCCTCACTTAAATCTATTTCTTAGGCCCTCAGGATCCCCTCAATGGACGGGGAATATATGCTTAGACTATATACTACATTGGCCTCCTAGGGTAATGTTACAAATACAAGATGGTAGGCAACCTTGTAATGGATTGCCCCAAGATGCAACATAGGAGATAGGTTGATAGACCCATGGGGGATTCACTAGTAGTAATAAGGAGATGTCACCTGCGTGCAAGAAATATATGAAAATACCCCTTATCTACCCCCTATTTATGGGACCTTACCTTATAAAATGTACCTTTGCTTCCCTTAAATAACGCCCTCCCTTACACTCACGTGGTACCATACGGTCAACCCTAGTGGACCCTCCGGGGATAGACCTCACCCAACCTCCTTTCAAGGTGACCAAGGAGGACCCATGCCTTGTGTGGAGAGAGAGAGAGAGAGAGAGAGAGAGAGAGAGAGAGAGAGAGAGAGAGAGAGAGAGAGAGAGAGAGAGAGAGAGAGAGAGAGAGAGAGAGAGAGAGAGAGAGAGAGAGAGAGAGAGAGAGAGAGAGAGAGAGAGAGAGAGAGAGAGAGAGAGAGAGAGAGAGAGAGAGAGAGAGGATTCCCTAGAGGAGGAGAAAATGATAGAGATAGGGAGAGAGAATGGATAGGAATAGCAAACAAAGACATTAGAGAGTTTTTAGGGACCTAAAGCTTGCTACTTATAAATATGTTGTAGTAGTTGTGTGACTTGTATAAGTGGAGATAGAGACAAATGCACTTGCACCACCCTCTCCTAGGCCATTGGTGGTAAAGGGACTTTCAACAATAGAAAACAAAAAGAGTGTGATGGAAGGATATTATGAAAAAATGAATGAAGAACATAACCCATCAGTTCAAGAACAAATAATGCAATCATTAAATACACTCATGATACATATGCACATGCTTTTATTGCTTTATATGTCAAATGTACCATTATTTCCACACATAAGATTGTTAAGGATGCTTAAGAGGATACACTTACTATTTTCTATCATCATTGTCTTCATTTGCATGATTAATGCTTTGCCACATTGTGATGCAAGCAAAGATTCCTCCAAAGGCTAGCAACCCTAGCTCTATAAGATGTGTCAAAAAAATGAATCTCACAATCATAAGAGCATGAGCAAAACATAATCATGATTTTAGAAAAATGAAGGTTGCAATCACAAGAGCATGAATAGAATCATATGAAGTGAAGCAAGAATGGAAAATACTTACACATTAACTTGGTTGGGGAGAGAGTAGGAGAGGGAATGTGATTAGCCTACAAACATTTAAGCTCAAAATGAATCAAGAAAAATACAACCAACTGTGGCATAGATGGATACCCATGTGGCATTGTCGACCAAGAAGCCGGGTAGGCCCCCCATGTAACAAGCTTAAGAGGCTGTTGGGTCATCCCCAAGAAGACCCAATGGATAGATGTAGATCTATTTAATGCATGGTAATGAAGGAGAAGGCAATGTTGAATGGTTCTTCTTATTGATCAATTCATCCTCTCTCTCTCTCTCTCTCTCTCTCTCTCTCTCTCTCTCTCTCTCTCTCTCTCTCTCTCTCTCTCTCTCTCCACCTATTGCTCTCACTTTGTCCTACCAAATTTCACATAGCATTGGTGGAGATGACGAATCCGGATCCTTCTTCACTATTAGAGTATTTTGACATACTATTCCCTCGTAATCCACCACAATACACACCACTTTGCATCCTATTTCACTAATGTTTGTAGTGATGGAGCGGGCCCTTGTGACTCTTACAAGTGTGCCCTTGCAAGCTCTAATGGAATGTGCAAGTGTCAGCACAAGATGGACTAATGACAAGAGAAAAATATGTGTCTTGCACCTTCTACCACAATCTTTGCAGTCATCCACCGCAGACGATACCACTTTGTTAGGCCAATAAAGATTTTCATGTACGATTGATTCAACATAGTAGGCCATCAACTCAAAAATAACAGTAACTTTAATACTAAAAGATTGATTTTTTTTTTCTAATGAACTATAACTTTAATATTAAAATATTGAAAGTTATTTTTTTTTTCTAATAGTACATACAATGTTAAATTTAACTTTAGCATAAGAAGTAAAAATCAACATACATTAGTCTATCTATACATATCATAGTAAGATCTTTTATTTCAAAAGAAAACAAAAAGAGTATGATGGAAGGATATTATGAAAAAATGAATGAAGAACATAACCCATCAGTTCAAGAACAAATAATGCAATCATTAAATACACTCAAAATACATATGCACATGCTTTTATTGCTTTATATGTCAAATGTACCATTATTTCCACACATAAGATTGTTAAGGATGCTTAAGAGGATACACTTACTATTTTCTATCATCATTGAATGAAGGCAATTTTATGGATATTTTCCTCAAAATGATTAAATATATTGAGGAAGACTTGCTTTATATGAATGAGATAATATTGAGAAATTTACTTCTATAAACTATTCTTGATGGACTACTTTTAGAATTTGTCTCCACACTTAGGTTTTTGATGAGGGTAATCCAAATGCCTTGAAGTTTTAGTTACTATGATCTTTTAAAAAACAAATCTAGGTTAGCTTGCAATTAGAGAAATAAAGAAAAGAACAATTCGACAAACAAAGCTACTTCAACCACCATAACATGAACAAAACTAATCATGATGGTTAAAGGCCTAACAAAAAGAAAGTTGCAAGGAGCATGTCTTCTTAAAGAATGTCCAAAATTGTTGAAAATGGAATTAAAAAAGTGATTGGAAAAAGTATGGTTGTTACATATGCCTTGCCATCACATCTTGAATTTGGCAATCTATGAGTGTGTGCAAGAAGTGAGCTTTTTTTGGCAACCTCCAATTCTATTCCACATAGTCCACTTGGTCCTCTTTTTCTTGTGGGTGTATATCAAGCACCAATGCTAGTGCTCCACTACCAACACCACTTCCAGCACCACTACCACCTCCTTCTCCTCCTCTCCCACTATACCACCACCACGTCTTACTCACGCCCTTCTCACATTAGTATCGGAACCAATAGCACAACCAACACTTAGTCTCTTTCTCTTCCCCTTTCAACAATCTCAAGTACCAATTCTCTCTCTCTCTCTCTCTCTCTCTCTCTAACAACACACTTGTAGTTCTCTCTCCTTAACTTCCTCCCATCACTAAATTGAGTGTATATGCTTATTTTTTATAATATTATCACAATGCTAGTAGTTCCATTGTGCATTCAAAAACAATATCACACTCACATATACATTTATAGCCTCCCTTTCTCTCCATTCTTTTCCCCTATTTTATAATTACACCCTAATATATTAGTACTTCAATTGTGCACACATGAGAGAAACCACATACACTATTACATTTCTCTCTCTCTTCCTCATCTAATTAGACTTATATATGGATTGAACTTATTCATCCATTTACAATAGAACTCTCTCTCTCTCTCTCTCTCTCTCTCTCCACACATACACTTACACATTCCTCGTCTAATTAGACTTATATATGGATTGAACTTATTCATCCATTTACAATAGAACTCTCTCTCTCTCTCTTCCTCATCTAATTAGACTTCTATATGGATTGAACTTATTCATCCATTTACAATAGAACTCTCTCTCTTACTCATCTCATTAGACTTATATATGGATTGAACTTATTCATCCATTTACAATAGAACTCTCTCTCTCTCTCTCTCTCTCTCTCTCTCTCTCTCTCTCTCCACACATACACTTACACATTCCTCTCCTTCTTTCTCTTGCTCTCTCTCATCCTCATTTAATTAGGCTTACATATGGATTGTGGTTATACATCCATTTACAATAGTCCTTATAATTACTTCATAGTCTCTATAAAAAGCAACTCCCTATTGCCTCATTACATGTATTATTATTTCTTCTAAGACTATGCCATTAACACTCCAAACTTCAACAATCAAGTATTTTGATACACTAATATATTTCACATTATATTGCATAAACTTACTACAAAAAAGTATACTAAATCTATGATTGTCTTTTCAAGATAATGAACTGCTACATGAAAATCAAATGAACATATTTATTGCAAATGTCAAATATCAATCTAGCTCTTTTGTTAGAGAGTGGAATGGGTATTCTCTAGCAAACTCCTAGACCTTCCCATGAAAATTTGCTAGCTCAGTCAAATAGGGAAGCATATGTTTCAAGAGGATGGTATCCATGGGATTTCCCTCAAATGTAGGTGGGCATATAAAGGAGGTAGGTGGGTTTCTTCGCATCTTCTCTATGCTATCATTCACAAATAGTGGAATTGTAGGGCTAAAGTATGGCCATCAATATCATCAAAACATTTTTGAAACTGTGGCTTCGCCTGACTCCTTTAAGAAGAATGAGTTATGGAAATTGTTTTACACTTGCGTTGACCATAAAGAAACAAAAATTGTAGTGCTTGCATTATTCTCTTTATACAACCATGTCTAATTAGTTAGAGTAGCTCGCTCAAGTTCTCCTCCTTCATCTAACTCCAAATGGCAATGCAAACAATGTAGATATTCTTGAAAGGTAGAGCCTGAGTGAAAGCACACATGTAAAAGCAAGAGCACAGCGGCCTTATGCTCATCAAACCGCAAAAAATTGATCTAACTAACCTTCGCATGAGAAGGCAAAGGACAACCTAATAGGCTTAACTTCCTACATATGAAACCACTCAAGGACCTTCTAGATGTAGTCCTACTACAAGTAAAGGAGCACCTTAGAGTGATGGTACATGATACACATTCCAAGAATATACAAGACCTGTCCCCCACGTATTTTATCTCAAAGCTCTTCTTGAGATGACCTTTCAAGGCATCCAATTCACTATGAGCACTCCCAACAATCATCATAGCATCCACATAGAGTATCAAAATCATAAGGCTACCATCACGGGCCTTCTTCATGTATGAACATGGGTATACATCATTGTGGGTATATCTTTGTGAGTACATGAAGGCATCAACTTGTGGTATCATTCCTTATATACATGCTTAAGGCCATAAAGGCTCTTTCTCAACTTGCACACTAGGTGATCTCATCCTTTTTTCTCAAAGTCCTTAGGTTGTTGCATATAAATCTCATCATACAAGTCCCCATGTAAGAAAGTCATATTGACATCCATTTAATAGAGGTCTAGATCAAGCTATGCAACCAAAGACAAGACCAAGCATAGGATAGTCATCTTGATGATATAAGAGAAGACTTCATCAAAGTCAACACCATGCTCCTACTTAAAACCCTTAGTAATTGATCTGACCTTATAAGCTAGCTTGGGATATCTAGGGATACTCTTTAACTTATATACCCACTTGCATAACAAAGCACATTTTCCATTAGGCAAAGGAACCATATCCCACATATAATTTTTTTGCAGCAAGGCATACTATAACTACATGGTCCTCACCCAAGAGTGACTATCACCTTTGTGCATGGCCTCATCATTGGTAAGAGTCTTACTAGCATATGTCACCATAACATAATCCATAGAGGTTGTAGACCAATTAGGTTGATTATCTCTAGCAAACAATCATAAAATAGGTTGTGGGACTTGTACATTCTGTCTAACATTAGGGTCCAAGGCCACTAGAGCATTAGCTACTACAAGTTGTCTAGCTAGTTGTACAGTAATAGGAGGTTCTTCCTAAAATATCACCCTACATACCTCAACGACTTGCTTAGGCTACTTACACATTTTATTCTCATGGAAAACAACATCATGGCTATGGATGACCTTTCAAGTATGTGGATTCCATAAGTGATAGCCCATCTCACCTACATCCCTATAACCAAGAAAGATGCATTTCATCGAGTTAGGATCTAGCTTATTACACTTGTCCTTGGAAACATGGTAGAAAGCCTCACAATCAAAGACACACAGATGAGCATATGATATAGGTTTTCTAGACCACACCTCCTTTGTAACCCAATAGTCAAGAGCAAGGCTTGGGGATCAATTCATCAAGTGTATGACAGTAGTAAATTGCCACAACCCAAAAGTGATGTGGTAAGCCTTTCTCGCTAAGCATTCTACAAACTTGCTATTGAATTATCTCATTCATGCAACTGAACCATACTATTCAAGGGTGGGATATACGAGGTGATCAACTGACGCATAATATCCCTCTCATCACAAAGCTGCTCAAAGGCTTTAGATACATACTCTTCCCCATTGTCAAAACATAGGCATTTCAATCTATACCTAGACTGGTTCTCAACAAAAAAAAGCCGACACTGAAATGTAGCAAAGAATTCTGATTCTACTTTATGAAGTATGCCCAAGCCTTATGTGAGTAATCATCAATGAAACTAACGAAATACTTCATGCTACGTAAATATTTACAGAGCATAGATCCATAAACGTCAGAATGAACAATAGCTAGAGGCTCACCTATGCACATAATGGTAGACTTCTTATGTGACTTATGCGTCTGCCTGCCATAAAGGTAATGATCACAAGAATCAAAACACTTATAGTCAAGGGGTGGAAGATATTGCAAATAGGTAAGTATTTTCATTCCCTTTAATGACATGTGCCCAAGCCAAAAATGCCATAGCAATACATGGAGTACTATAGCCACTGCTAAAACATGGTTCATAGACCTAGATACAAGTAAGGGGTAAAGAGTGCCAGACTTGGTACCTCGAGCCAGGACAAGATTCCCATAGGTAAGCTTCCATGAGGAATCACCAAAAGAGACAACATTACTTCCATCATCCAACTATCCAATTGAAAGTAGGTTTTTAGTTAAAGTCATAACACAGGATACATCATCATGCAAAGTAAACATATTACATGAATGAAACTGTAGATGGACATCTCCAATGTCAACAATATCCAATGCCGTGTCATTACCCAATGTGACACAAATCCTGTCATGTTGTGACAGGAGTGGAACCACTCTTAATGAGGGGTGATGTGAAATGAAACCCCTAAGTCAAGCAACCATGGTAGACAAGTCATTAGTCGGCTGCAAAATATTAAAATAAGAAGTTGCAAGTATGTGGTCATTATCAAAATCAATCTACATGACATTAATCTCTTCAATCTAAACACTGGACTTACTAGAGAGAATGATGCAATCATCATTCTTTTCTTGTACTTTATCATTTTTCTTTTCCTTGCACTTGTTATCACACATTTTATGGCATTGTGGCCAAATATGACCTTGCTTCCCATAATAGTGGCAAGTCACTGTGAAGTTATGGCCATGGGACTTCTTGCGAGACTATCCACCTCTGACTGAGAACAAGACTTCTAAGAGTCTCTCCCATCATAGCCATTACTGCTCCTACCATTATTGCCTTTGATTGTCAAAGCATGAGAGGTATAGGAGGCATCAACATTTTTTCAAGTAACCTCTTCATTCAAGAGAGTACGCTCTATATCTTGCAAATTCAGACCATTGTTGATAGGCATATTTGCACACATAGTTATACAAAATGTATCTCATGACTCAAGTAATGTAACTAGCAAAAGCAAGGGAGGAAGATTGTTCTTAAATTAATTAATTACACACACACACACACACACACACACACACACACACACAGAGTGTGTGTGTGTGTGTGTGTGTGTGTGTGTGTGTGTGTGTGTGTGTGTGTGTGTGTGTGTGTGTGTGTGTACATGCACTATTTTTAAATCACTTTCTGACTTCACGCATGTTGGACATCGCCTAACAAGTTCAAGGGCATTTGTCAAGTTGAAAATCTCAAACATTTCCTAATTAGTGATGTGAATTATGATCACAGAATAGATTAATATTTGTGAAGCAAAGATGATTATGATGATGATGTGGTAAAGATATGTGGTTGATGGAGCATGTTGCCTATTGTCTACCTATTGGTAGAGTTTGTTGTATTCGATTTGGCTCCAATTTCAAGCACGTTTGTATTCTGACACTAAAGCACAAGGTCATGCTACCATGTTAGAAAGAATAACACTAAAGCACAAGGTCATGCTACCATGTTAGAAAGAATAAACTAGAAATCGGTCGAATCCTATCTCACGTGCCCATGGTGTCTCTCGTTACTAATTTTTTCTTCTCTCTCTCTTCTTTTTTCTTCTCTCTTTTTTATTATTTTTTCCTTTCTCTCTCTCCCTTCTTAATCCTTTTTCTTTTCTTATCAAGAAATCAAATTCTAGCAACAATAGAAGCCATCAAGCAATGTGTCTTTTGGTACAAGGCTTATTTATTTACAATGTATAAGAGTGCATGATAGTCTACAAAACATGTGAAGGGAGTGGTATGGAGATAGTGTCTAAAATTTTTAATGGCATAAAACATTGCTAGTCCTTCTCTTTACGTAGTCGAGTAATTCGTCTGGACCTCAAGGAGTTGTTGACTAGAGAAGCTTATTAGAAAATCCATATTATGCTCATCAGGCTAGCATAATATGGCTCCAATTGCAACTTTAGAAGCATCAATGTGAACATGAAATGTGATTATCTAGTTTGAGGCTCTTAAGATGGGTATAGTCATTAGAGCCATTTTCAGTGCTTCATAGGAGGCTTGGCATTCCTCAGTTCATGACCAGGTGATGAGCAGTTTGTAAAGTGGTTGAGCAAATACTACATAGTTGAGCACAAAGGGATGATAGCATCTAGTATGACCAAGGAAGCACTACACCCCCTTTGAGTTGGTGGCATCCAACGAAGTATCCCTGAATGGAAGAGGGAATGGATAAGTGATAGTTGTTGCATTCAATTCCTTATAGTCGACACAAACTCTTATCCCTGAATGGAAGAGGGAATGGATAAGTGATAGTTGTTGCATTCAATTCCTTATAGTCGACACAAACTCTTATCTTGCCATCCTTCTTTGGTACCACCACTACAAATGACAGCCATGTGATTGCATTCATAGGCTTGATAATGTCAACTGTAAGCAATTTATCAATCTCTCCCTTCACACGTATAGTATAATTTGGATTCATACAGTATCTTTTTTGCATTATAGATTTAGCATTTACCTTCAAACTGATCCTATTTTGACACGCCCTTGGAAAAAATTCCTTCATATCACTGTAGTCCCATGCAAAAATATACTGGAATTCTTTGCTTAACTAAAGCAATTGCTTATTGAAGTCATCCAAATACACTTCATGAACATCATCTTCCAACAATCTTGTTGACTTACTAATAATGTGCTCATATTTCAATTCAGCATCAATAATAGATTGTTGATTGACTCTAATAAAAGCCTCCTCTATCTTTGATGAAGCATTTTCCTACTCTTTACAAGTATTTGGATTAATCCCATGACTTCCCTTAGAACAATTTCTGTTTTCTCCATCCATTTTAGTAGTCTGATGCATCATGTCACAGTTTTCTTGTATCAAGTCCTTGTTTTCCTACATCAATGAGCCTGCTACCTGTAGTGGTAAGCCTTCTATGTGTAGTGGTAAACCTTTTGCATGCAATGGTATAGGTGCTTTTTACAGTGGTACTGCTATAAATACATTGCATTTAGATAGGATCTTCTCCACATCCACCTCAAACACTAGTATAATGGTAGGGTTAGCTCTCAAAAAGAGTTCTTCTTCATCCTCTTCAATCTCGGGTGCCACATTTATTGTTTGAGCAACCAATGGACCATATTGAGGCTACAATACTACTTGATTAGCTATAGATAGTTTGACCTCTTTATCACCATGAGGAATAATGAATGTATGTGCACCCCAATCCTGCTTTAATTTGGATAATCTAAACCAAGGCCTTCCCAACAACATGTTATATAAATCCCCTAATCCTTCCATGCATAGAACAACAAAGCTTACCTTAAACTTTAACCTTGCAACTTGAATGAGTTGATTCTTCAAGATTCCCAAAGGTTAAAGTCTCCATTGATCAACCATCTTAACTTGAAACGGTGCTAGGACAAGTCCCTATAACTTGTGTGTAAGATACAACTCTTCAAGTGTAATGTTCACTCTCGAGCCACCATCTTATAATACATCATCAAATTTCATACCCAAGCACTCAACTTGAATGGTAGGAACTTTATAATCTACCACCTCTGCTTGTGTAGGGATCACAAATTGACAATCTAAAATATTATTTTGTTCCTCCACATGATGTCACCATACCTTTCCTTGATTCAACATAATACTCTCTAAGAGTTTCTCCTTAAATCCTAGATTTACATCAAGGATATGTTCTAAGGTAAACTGCAAAGAGGATTTGGCTAAAGCCACAAATAACTCGTGTGAACCTTGAGAGTAATCATCTTGATTTAATCTTTGTTGCTAGCCACTATCTTGTAGCCCTCTAAGTGGCAATTGCTACTGTTTTCTTACCTGTTGGGAGTGACAATCCTGCACTTCACACAACAATTCTACAAAGCTGAGTTGTTTTGACTCTTTCTTCTTTTGCAACTTTTGAATATCTTTAGAGACTACTTCCCTAGCCTTCCACTACTCTTGCCAATCTATCTAATGCCGCCTAGATTTAGCTCTAGTTATAGCTGAAACTAATGTCTCCTTCAGACGGGTCTCCCACAATTATACAATTTGAACAATCACAGCCGTACCTGCAGCTCAAACCCATCTTGACTACTATTTAAAACACCTTCACCTAGCACATGTTTTTGAAAAACCTCCATATTTTTTTGCTCCACCTATTGGCCTATTGCATGGCCCTTCGTGACTTGTCTAGGTATTTTGACTAAGACCACTGTTGTAGGTACTGATGGTTGTTGTCCATGGGATAGTCCTGCCGCTTGCATTTTTTTTTGCTCTATGGTCTGCATTTCCCTTTCACTCCTATGGCATACCCATAGCTCGCAGTTAGGTCCTGACATGTGTCCTTGTCTGCAGTAGTAGTAGCAATGCCCTTGTTGCCTTTGTTGGGCATTATTTCATTGCCTTAGCTTATCATTACCCCATTGCTTAACGGGCTAACCCTTCCTTCTAAATCCTCTAAATCCACATTATTGTGCCATCTCAAGTGCAAATTGGTTTATTGGTGCTATCGGCATTGCTAGTTGTGATCTTGCATTCCGCATCATTGGATTGTACCAACACTCTTTAGCCTCATGGCATATATTCTGACATATGCTGCATGACTTCACGTTCCAAGGAGTGTTAATAACTCCCATGTCCAGCAACTATTTCTCAGTTTTCTTTTCCAACCACTTTTCTAGTGCTATATTTTCTTATGTTTCTTTCCACTTCTTCTTATCCTTAGAAGCTTCTTTGGATTTTTAAGACTTTTTCTTCTAACATCTTTGTTGCTTTTATCTCTCTCATCCCTCCGAGTCACTTGACTCTGTATCTGAATCTAAACCTAATGAGATGGGCTCATCATTATTGCTACTTTTAGAATCTAAATTTTTCCAATTAGAATCAAACATAGTCCACTTGGTCCTCCTTTTCATGTGGGTATATACCAACTGCCAATGCTATTGCTCCACTACCAACACCACTCCCACTACCACCACCACCTCCTCCTCTCCCACTACCACCACCACATCTTACTTACCCCCTTCTCACATCAGTACACCAGAACCAATAGCGCCACCAACACTAAGTCTCTCTTTCTCTTCCCCTTTCAACAATCTCAAGTACCAACTCTCTCTCTCTCTCTCTCTCTCTTTCTCTCTCTAACAATACACTTGTAGTTCTCTCTCCTTAACTTCCTCACATCACTAAATTGAGCACATATGCTTATTTTCTATAATATTATCACAATGCTAGTAGTTCCATTGTGCATTCAAAAACAATATCACACTCACATATACATTTATAGCCTCCCTTTCTCTCAAATCTTCGCCCCTATTTTATAATTACACCCTAATATATTAGTACTTCAATTGTGCGTGCATGAGAGAAACCATATACACTATTACATTTCTCTCTCTCTTCCTCATCTTATTAGACTTATATATGGATTGAACTTATGCATCCATTTACAATAGATCTCTCTCTCTCTCTCTCTCTCTCTCTCCACATACACTTACACATTCCTCTCTTTCTTTCTCTTGCTTTCTCTCATCCTCATTTAATTAGGCTTATATAAGGATTGTGGTTATACATCCATTTACAATAATCCTTATAATTAATTCATAATCTCTCGAAAAAACAATTCCCTATTGCCTCATTACATGTATTATTATTTCTTCCAAGACTATGTCATTTAACACTTCAAACTTCAACAATCAAATATTTTGATACACTAATATATTTCACATTATACTGCATAAACTTACTATAAAAAAGTTATATTAAATATATGATTGTATTTGCAAGATAACGAACTGCTACATGAAAAGCAAATGAACATATTTATTGCAAATATCAAATATCAATCTAGCTCCATTGTTAGAGAGTGGAATGGGTATTCTCTAACAAACTCCTAGATATTCCCATGGAAAATTGCTAGCTCAAATACGGAAGCATATGTTTCAAGAGGACGGTATCCATGGGATTTCCCTCAAATGTAGGTGGGCATATAAAGAAGGTAGGTGGGTTTCTTTGCATTTTCTCTATGCTCTGTCATTCACAAATAGTGGCATTGTAGGGCTAAATTATGGCCATCAATATCATCAAAACATTTTAGAAGGTGTGGCTTTTCTTGAATCATTTAGGAAGAATGAGTTATGGGAACTATTTTACACTTGCATTGACTATCAAGAAACACAATTTGTAGTGCTTATATTGTTCTTTATGCAACCACTTCTAATTAGTTAGAGTAGCTCATTCAAGTTCTCCTCCTTCATCCAACTCCAAATGGCAAAGTAGACAATGTAGATATTCTTGAAAGGTAGGGCCTAATGTGATGTACCGGCCTTTGATTACGTGACGAGTATCGTTTTAGTAGTCGCCTAGAGTTTATCTTCCAGCCATCGCCATCTGTACTCTAACCAGAATGATTAGATTTTGTCTGGCTAGTTAACCCTAGGTCTACCCCACAAGGGAAGCATCCTGTCGTTACCCACGGAGGATCGACTTGAAGGTTCCTAATTGACCTAACAGTCACCTATCAACAACTAACTCACATCCAAAGGTGTCCTCCTTGAGAGGCTTCTTGTCCGGAAGGAGCAATTGCCATTACCCCCCTTGATTCATGGAGTACAACGCTTTTTTCCAGTAGCAGGCTAAGGATTTATAAAATCCCTTGCAATGCTCTGGCACAGCCGCCTTACCTTTCCCCTAAGATAATTTACAGTTTGGGTTCTGAGACCAAACCCTAAGTAAGTCAACAAATCGGCCCTTTCCCCTAAGATAATTTACAGTTCGGGTTCTGAGACCAAACCCTAAGTAAGTCAACAAATTAGCCCTTCCTAGTGTTTGTTTTTGGGAAAACCTCTCGGCTAACCGAGACCACCCTACCATAGGACTAGATTGTTCGGGAATCCATCCATCCACCCACTTCCCTCTATGGAAGTTCTTAGTTATCTAATTACCTACCACATTACGTGAAACATATAAAAATAACTTCATTAATTAAAATCCTTTTATGCACAGTTTTTCGTTTACGTAATTTATTCACGGACATACAATCAGAATAAAATAAGTTCATTGATTATACTCCATAATGTGTGTTCTCCTGCCCATATAGGAGAAATATTACAATTTTACGTGCTGCCTCATCTGGCGCATTTGTAGGTCACATGCTGCCTCATCCGGCACATTTGCACGTCACCAAGATCAAATCCACCTATAGCTAGCGTTCATAGGTGTCCCAAGTAGAACTTGGGCCATATAGGGGACCAAGTAGTTCCTAGGTGCAAAAAAAGATTTACTAGCCAAAGCCCCCCTGGCACCCTTCCACCTCCTACTTAATACAATCCATGTTGGGAGACCTCTTGCCATCGGAGCCGGTCCATGCTTCTGTGGCGGTAAAAACATCCCCTTTTGGTATGGGGATTCAACACCTATCCTTGGGAGAGGCATAGGTCTCCTCAATTCTTATTTATTCCAATATTTAATTCAATCAGGATCTAATCTAGAAAATTCACAAACAAGATTGATGTCTTCAAGCAGTTATGACTTCAATCAATCATGCAACTTTCAAGTTCAAGTGATGCTTAACCTGGTAGCAATCGTCACTTAGGTTTCAAAGTAATGAACTCTTCCCCTTGGAATTTAACTAGAGGTATCTAGAATTTGAGTCTCTAACTTCCCAATTCTTGTAACCAAATTTCTTGACCTTAAGTCAGCATTTCTCAAGAGACTTATCTTATTTCTATTGAACTTGAATAGAACTATTTCAAAAAAAAAAACCTATGGTATCACGGTTGGTAAAGGGGCGTTATCTGCGCCCGTGACTCCGTTTGTGACTCCCGTACTTGCAACTTTAGTTGTTGCTTCTACGTTAGTAGGGTTATTTGCGATTTTCCTTTCTGAATTCTTTTTCTTTGGGGCCATGATAGAATAGAGATGAGAGTAGAGGTATGATAGAATAGGATAGAGTTCTTCAGTGTCTTCTCTTCTCGAATCAGAGTAGAAGAGGATGAGAGACCTTCAGCATATCTCGGGCAGAGTCTCCTCCTTCTCGATCAACGTCTCGTCCTCGTCAAGGTTGCTCTTGTTGCTCCTCCTTCTCGATCAACGTCTTGCCCTCGTCAAGATTACTCTTGTTGCTCCTCCTTCTCGATCAGCGTCTCTCCCTCGTCAAGATTGCTCTTGTTGCTCTTTGTGGTCATCCCCAAGCCCTCAATTTATAGTTTTTGCAAGGTGGGGGGGGGGGGGGGGAGGGGTAAAGAGAGAGCACCTGCTTTTTGGTGTTTTTAATGACATCATCAATGACAAGATTTCGTTTTCTTTTTCTGTCCTACAACTTGTTTGGATCATAACTTCGTCGTATGAACTCCAAATATAGACGTTTGGGTACTCAAAACGATCAAAACACATATGGTCGATAAGCTAGCGTAGACAGAATAACGAAAATCCATCAAAATTAAGCAAAAATGATGATTTTTATAAATTGCGTTATTTTTATCCATCTTTTGTCTTGGACGACTTATTCCCTTCAAAATAAGTCATAGTATATATTTGAATCCATCTAAAGTGAAATTAAGTCATCTAAAGACGTACAAGACCACGTATATGCACCTTAAAATAAAAGTAATGGGGACATTACACCTGAGTGGAAGCACACAAGTAAAAGCAAGAGCAAACGGCCTTATGCTCATCAAATTGTAGATAATCGGCCTAACTAACCTTTGCATGAGAAGGTAAATGACATCCAATAGGCTTAACATCCTGCATATGAAACCACTCAATGACCTTCTAAATGTAGTCCTTCTACTACAAGTAAAGGAGCCCCTTAGAGTGACTGCACGTGATATACATTCCAAGAATATACAAGAATTGTCCCATGTCTTTTATCTCAAAGCTCTTCTTGAGCCGACCTTTCAAGGCATCCAACTCATTAGGAGCACTCCCACCAATTAACATAGCATCCACATAGAGTATTAAAATCATAAGGCTACCATCACGGGCCTTGTTCAAGTATAAACACGGGTACATATTATTGTGGGTATATCCTTGTGAGTACATGAAGGCATCAAACTTGTGGCATCATTCCCTATATACATGCTTAAGGCCATAAAGGCTCTTTCTCAACTTACACACTAGGTGTTCCCAACCTTTTTCCTCCAAGTTGTCTTGACATCCATATGATAAAGGTCTGCTCTTGCTTAAAACCCTTAGCAACCAATCTGGCCTCATAGGCTAGCTTGGGGTATCCATGGATACTCTTTAACTTATATACCCACTTGCATAACAAAGCATGTTTTCCATTAGGCAAAGGAACCAAATCCCACTTATGATTTTTTTGCAATGAGGCATACTGTGACTACATGGCCATCACCCAAGAGTGACTATCACCTCTATGCATGGCCTCATCATAGATAAGAGACTTACTAGCATATGTCACCATAACATAATCCATAGAGGGTGCAAACCGATCAAGTTGATTATCTTTAGCTGACCACTGTAAAATAGGTTCAGGGAATTGTACATCCTGTCTAACATTAGGGTCCTAGGCCACTAGAGCATCAGCTATTGCAAGTTGTCTAACTAGTTGTACAATAATAGGAGGTTCTTCCTAAAATATCACCCTATATATCCAATTACTTGCTTAGGCTGCTTATGCATTTTCTTCTCATGGAAAACAACATCATGGGTATGGATGACCTTTCAAGTATGCGGATTCCATAGGTGATAGCCCATCTCACTTGCATCCCTATAACCAAGAAAGAAGCCTTTCATCGAGTTAGGATCTAGCTTATCACTCTTGTCCTTGGAAACATGGCAGAAAGCCTCACAATCAAAGACACACAATGAGCATATGATGCAGGTTTTCTAAACCATACCTCCTCTATAACCTAATAGTCAAGAGCAGTGCATGGGGATTAATTAATCAAACATACGACGGTACTAACTGCCACAGCCCAAAAGTGATGTGGTAAGACTGTCTCGCTAAGCATTCTACAAACTCGCTATTGAATCATCCCATTCATGCATCTCAACCATACCATTCAGGGGTGGGATATACAAGTCGGTCAACTAACACATAATATCCCTCTCATCATTCAAAAACATCATGGCTATGGATGACTTTCAAGTGTACACATTCCATAGGTGATAGCCCATCTCACATGCATCTCTATAACCAAGAAAGATGCATTTCATCGAGTTAGGATCTAGCTTATTGCACTTGTCCTTGGAAACATGGCAGAAAACCTCACAATCAAAGATACACAAATGAGCATATGATGCAGGTTTTCTAGAGCATACCTCCTCTATAACCTAATAGTCAAGAGTAATGCATGGGGATCAATTAATCAAGCATATGGTAGTAGTAACTACCACAACCCAAAAGTGATGTGGTAAGCCTTTCTCGCTAAGCATTCTACAAACTCGCTATTGAATCATCCCATTCATGCACTGAACCATACTATTCAAGGGTAGGATATATGAGGCATCCAACTGACATATAATATTCCTCTCATCACAAAACTACTCAAAGGCTTTAGATATATACTCTCCCCCATTGTCAAATGTAAGTATTTTACTCTATACCTAGACTAGTTCTCAACAAAAACAAGCCAATGCTAAAATATAGCCAAGACTTCTGATTCTAGTTTATGAAGTATGCCCAAGCCTTATGCCAGTAATCATCAATGAAATTAGCGAAATACTTCATGCCACCTAAAGATTTATAGGGTAGAGATCCATAAACATTAGAATGAACAAGAGCTAGAGGCTCACCCATGCACATAATGGTAGACTTATTATGTGACTTATGAGTATGCTTGCCATAAAGGTAATGATCATAAGAATCAAAACACTTATAGTCAAGGGGTGGAAGATACTACAAACAGGTAAGTATTTTCATTCCCTTTAATGACATGTGCCCAAGGCAGCAATGGCATAGCGATACATGGAGTACTACAGCCACTACCAAAACATGGTTGATAGACCTAGATACAAGTAAGGGTGGGTCACAGAGTGCCAGACTTGGTACCTCGTGCCAGGACAAGATTCCCATAGTAAGCTTCCATGAGGAATCACCAAAAGAGACAACATAACTTGCATCATCCAACTATCCAATTGAAAGTAGGTTTTTAATTAAAGTTAGAACATGGCATACATCATCATGCAAAGTAAACATATTGCTTGAATGAAACTGCAGATGGACATCTCCAATGTCAACAATATCCAATGCCATGTCATTACCCGATGTGACACAGATCATGTCCTTCTAAGATAGGAGGGGAACCACTCTCGATGAGGGGTGACATCATGAAATGAAACCCCTAAGTCAAGCAACAACCAATACTAAGCATAGGTAGACAAGGCATTAGTCAGCTATGAAACATCAAGAAAAGAAGTTGCAAGTATATAGTAATTGTCAGAATCAGTCTGCATGACATTAATCTCTTCAATCTAGACACTGGACTTACTAGAGAGAATGATCCGATCATCATTATTTTCTTACACTTTATCATTTTCCTTTTCCTTGCATTTGTTATCACGCATTTTATGGCACTGTGGCCAAATTTGATCCTGCTTCCCACTATAGTGGCAAGTCAATGTGGACTTATGGCCATGGGACTTATTCCGAGACTATCCACGTGACTACGAACAAGACTTCTAAGAGTCTCTCCCATGATAGTCATTACTGCTCCTACCATTATTGCCTCTAATTGTCAAAGTATGAGAGATATAGGAAGCATCAAATTTTTTTCAAGTAACCTCTTCATTCAAGAGAAAAGCACCCTCTATATCTTGCAATTTTAGCCCATTGTCGGTAGGTATATTTGCACACATAGCAATATAAAATGTATCCCATGACTCAAGTAATGTAACTAGCAAAAACAAGGGAGGAAGATTGTTCTTAAATTCACTTGCTCGCTCGCTCACTCACTCACTCACTCACTCACTCACACACACACACACACACACACACACACACGCTCTCTCTCTCTCTCTCTCTCTCTCTCTCTCTCTCTCTCTCTCTCTCTCTATGGGTACATGGACTATTTAAATCACTTTTTGATTTCACACATGTTGGACATCGCCCAAAAAATTCAAGGGCATTTTCCAAGTTGAAAATGTTGAACATTGATTAATTAGTAGTGTGAGTTATGATCACACAATAGATTAATATTTGTGAAGCAAAGATGATTATGATGATGATGTAGTAAAGATTGTGGTTAATGGAGCATGTTGCCTATTGTCTACCTATCGGTAGAGTTTGTTGTATTCCCTACCTCTTGAGTTTATATATATGTTTCATGTCTTCAATGTGGAGATGAAGGATTCCGGTCATGGTCAAGTGTTAGGCCCCTCCTGACTAGATAAACTTATCCATTATAGCTTTAAGTGTGGGGACATCTTGTTTGCATATATTCATGAACACACTACTATTTGATCCTTACATGATATCATGTTTTATCTATGCCTTGTTCACGTCCCTTCCTCACGCAAACGCCCTGTTCTACCCCATTATTGGGGTCTTTCCTTACCCTTTAGCCTTTTTTTTCTCATTTTGCTAATCTTCCATGTGAATGCATCCTACATTCACCAAAATTGAAATTTGACCTTACATCCCTGTTCTTCCTTTGAACTTGACACTTTTTGTTTTTACTGCCCTTCGTTCCGAGCAACAATTCCATAGTTATTAATTTTTGAAGAATTTTATGCGAATTGGACGTGTCTTCATGCGAATGCACCTTTCTAACACCGAAATTGCATTTTGACTTGACATGCCTGATCTTTCCCTTCTCTCAAACATTTTTCCTTAATACAGTCTACCTGTCCAATGCATGGATTGGCCGTTATTTATTTTTACATGTTTGCATGTATTTTCTCACACCATTTTTACTATTTTTCCATGTGAACACGCTCTTTTCTCATCAGAATGGTGTCATCCTTGGATAGCCTTGATTCATTAGTCGAACTAATTATTTTTTTCCCCTACCCTTTGTTCCGGTCCACAAATTTTGTGTTATTAAATTTTTATTGTGTTTTTCTACGCATTTTGACTCTTTTTTCATGCAAACGTGCATTTCTTACACCGAAATTGCATTCTGACCTGATTGCATGTCATCAAATACTACTCTCTTAACACTTTTCCTTTTTGTTGGACCTTGTTTTGACTAACAAATTGTCTCAAATTAATTTTTGTTTTGATTTTTATGTGCATTTTTATTAAATTTTTCCATATGAATGCTCCTGTTACTAGTTGAATCTATGCTTTTTCCATATGAATGCTCGCATTTTTGGTCGAATCCATGTTTTGATTGGATGGCCTTGTCCGTCTTATCTACCAAATAAATAAATCATTTTCCTATACTCGGTTTTGGCAAATGGATATTTCGTTATTAATTTTCGATCTCGTTTTCGGATAACCTTTTTTTGTTTTTCCATGTGAACTCATGTTTCTCCTATTGGACATATCATTGATGTTGTCCATGTTGTTTCTCTTGGCGCCTTGCCCATTTTTCCTTTTTTCCACATGTCAATCCCAGTCCCAAATCTTTTCAAAATAACGTTTTTGTGCATTTTCCATGTTGCATCTGTGTGTCCGTGTGAACGCTTGGTTTTTGCCTTGACTAGCATGTTGTGGGACCACCGGCTAGTGGCCGACCCACACATCCTCCTCTCTTGTTGATCATTTCTGCCACAACAAAAATTCTTATCTCGCCTTGTGCTTATGTTTGGGACGGGGCAAACACTGTGTTTTTTATTTTTTGAAACCAACCCATTAATTCATTTTTTATTTACAAACAAAAACAAAACAAACAAATTGCAAATTAAAAATACCCCCCATTTCCCACCCATTCCAATCCCCCTGGTTCTTCTTCTTCTTTTCTCTGTCTCTCTTTCTTGCTCTTTTCTCTCTCTCCTTCTTGCTCTCTCTCTCTCTCTCCCCTCTCTCTTTGTTCACCTCGCCTCCCTCTTCGACCCTGTCATCGCGCCCGCAGAACAACCTCTTGATAGTCTATGCCCCCCTCATCCTCCTAGCCCCCTATGCCTGGTTCTGTTGCTCATCAACACCGCCAGTCGCCTTGATGAGTGGCGTGGTTTGTCGAAGCTAGCCTCGCATAGGTCATTGTAGGGTTCCCCCCGTTGTGCTTTTTCGTAGAATCCGTTACCCCTCCCGCCTGCCTATTCCCTATTCCCCTACCCTACCCACCCCCATACCCTTGCCCATTATCCCTTACCCCCCCCAACCCCATTGCCTCCCACTAGTCCCCCATCCACATTATCCCCCCTCCTAAGCCCATCTTTTTACCCCCATCCCTGCACCATTAATCCTCATTACACCCCCCAACACACCACTTGGCATGCCCTTGCTGCATTTGCCTTGCGTGGTTTTGTTCTCGTTTTGTTCATCATTGTTCGCGTGGAAATTTTTCTTGGATAGCACAAGTGTGTTGATTTAGTTATCATTCACGCAAGAGGGCGTGTGTGGGGTCTTAGCCATGCCAAGGTGTTGATGTTGTTTAGACAAGGTGTCACGGATCCTAGTAAATGCAAATTTTGTAATTTTAAATGACAAAATATCAAAATACTTGAAAAAATCCAAGCAAAAGTATCAAAATTCAAATAAAAATAAAAAAACAATAGCTTACTAAAAGTTTTTTAAATATTTCAATTGAAAATTGCGAATAAATTTTTTAAAAGTAAAAACCTAAAATTTCCATTAAAATTTTCTCAAAATTCAAAAAATACCTATACTTTTCTCAAAAGTAAAAAATAGCTAAAATTCCTTAAAATTTAACGAAATCCAAAAAAATTTCCTAATCCATTTTACCCATTTGATTTTTGTTCACACAAATATATAATCTATGTACTCATTATAAATAAATAAAAATTAAGAAAAATATCTTTTAAAATCCAAAATAAATCTCCAAAAAGTTAAAAAAATTAAATGTGGTAGTTTTGGTATTTTTTCCTCATGCAATAAATTTTTAACTTAGTAGGATTATCTTTTGGATTGCTTCAAGGTTGGTTTTCTCTTCACCCCCTATCGATTTTCACGTGCCAATTCAGATTAGAGTGCATTCACCACCTTACATGTATTTACAAAATTTTTAACTGTGTCCCAATCACATTTTATGGTTAAAAGGAATAAGCTCATCACTTTTTCATGTGCATCCATGTGCTCAATACACGTCACTTTTAAATAACATAAAATCAACCCATTGTTCATATTGCATGTGCTTCATGCACTAAACATGCACAATTTTAATTGGTAATAAAATGAACCAGACATCACTCTTGCATGTGTTAGCAAACAAGTGCTACACACATTATAAATTGGAAAAAAATGATCATGTATTTAGAGACCTATGGAGTTGGGATTGGTAAAATCCACCTACCATTAAATCTAACTCTATCCTCACTACACATCTCTCATCTAATCAATGAACGTGATACATGCGAAAGAGGGAGACATAGTTGATTACTTAGTCCGTGTGTTGACAGGTTTCAGCCTAGTCCTAGTATAGTTGTGTCAAGAGTGGTGTAGTTTGTGGTATTTCTTTTGTTTTGATGGTCATGTTGATATGGTCTGGGATATGGTATGTACATTTCTTTTGATTTTCTTGCTCGATACAGGGATCAGGATGCATGTTTATTTGCATTTCACAAAGCTATTGGTGGTCACACATGTAGGTAGGTTATGCCAAATTTTTTCTGGGATATGGTTTGCTTGGGGTGGTTTTTTGTGTTGTGAATGAATTGATCCTTTGTCAAGAACTTATTGGTTTTTTTTGTTTTATTATTTTATATAACTCTTTTATATCTTTGTGTGGTGTGTATTTTATTTTTTAAAAATTTGAATGGCACCTCAGACTCCTCCTCCCCTACCTAGTATGTTCCATTGGTCCATCGGGATTATTCTCAATTGATGGAATCAAACCTTATTCCTAAGGCTGGGCTCTCCCAGCTTGTGGCTTTCTCATTGCCAATTATTCATGATGATCCTATCCTATGTGATGAATTCTTAACCTCTTACAACAAGCTGTCTTGCTCTATTCGAGGTACCATTGTTCTGTTGACACGTCGAGGATTGGGGAAGGCTTTGTCTCTTCCCTATCGTGGGGAACCCTTTCCCATAGCCCACTAGATCTTGTCTAATGCTGATATTTTGAAGCTCTTATAGAGACAGACCAAAGAATTATTGGATGCCAAATAAGTCATCACTACATCTAGGGTTTGTGTCTCCGTGATCTCCGATCTTTTTTAAAAACAATTGTGTCAGTTACTTCAGGGACATGTTTATGCCTGCCAAGACTCCATCCAATTATATGTCCAAGGAATTATTTACTGCTTCCAAAATGGTGCTCAAGGGCGCAACCATTGATCGAAGTTTCTATCTCCTGGCTAAAATGCCTAACATCTCTACATTTATTCAAGCCACATAGAGATGGTAGTTTGGACATATCAATTCCTTCTCTACATTGCCTAGTTTCTAGAGACACCATTCCTTTCCTCTGTAAGGATATTCCAAAGTTCTATAAAGATCTCAATTACAACTTATGTTTAGTAGCTTTACTCTTTTTTCCATGAAGAGATGCAACACTCTAAGGAGGAGTTGCATAAGGCTAACATTGAGCTTGCCTTAGCTAAGGAAACACTTTTTTATATTTTCAAATAGATGTAGTCACAGACTAAGATGTTAGAAGCCCAAAAGGTGGAAATCTTCTCTTTGTAGGCTTAGTTGACTAAAGCAAAAGCTCAAGTTGCTACTACCAATGAGGATAAGGATCATCTTTTTTAGGAGGGCCAAGAGCTTAAGCTTCAATTTTTATCCAAATAGTGGAGCTACAATCAGCTAATTATACTATTGAGCAATAGAATACCAATAGTGAGGAATTAAAAGAACAATTGGCTCACCTATGCTCCATTCCTCCAAGTCCTAATATACCATAAGTACCATCTTTATCAGCTTACGGAGTTGGCTACTCTTCAACATAATGCTACCTTATATCCTTTGTTCCAAGCTAGAGTGGAGAGACTTCAGTCTAGAATGGATCTTTTGTGGTTTTATTTTGAGAAGTTTTTGAAATATATTCTGCTAGATCATTTCTTCTTTATGCACTATCAATAACAAAAATTGGCCTTTTACATGAAGCTATCCACTATGGATTTGCATCCTCTAGATGGATAGGGTGGTAGTTGGTCTTCATATCTTTTAGCAAAAGTTGCAAGAACAGTTTTTATGGATTCATTTATACTATCCATGATGATATCTTATATGCGGTGGTGCTTGGTCTTCAAATCTCTTAGCAAAAGTTGCAAGAACAGTTTTTTTGGATTCAGTTATACCATACACCATGCTGATATCTTATATGTATCTTAGAGGTGATCTCCCAATTCTCGATTATGAGAATATATCTTGATATGTGGGGGATGTCATCTTGCAATGTTGTTCTTTATGTTAGATGCTTGAAGTTGCAGATAGATGAGATTTTTCAAGCCTATCCTTCCAAAGTGGATGCATGTCCTAAGGTGTCTTGGCATTCCATGATTGAGTCTCTCGTATTGAATTAGAGACAATTAAATGCTGATGCACAATTACAAAATGCTAGACAACTAAGGAAGGATCTTTTAGTCCATATGTCTAATCAATTTCCTTTTGGTATCTCCTTCTTTGAAGCTTATAATTGCCACATTGTTCTAGGTCCATCAATACCTTCCCTTACTTATTATCAACAGATGGACCACAAAATGGATTCTTATTTATCCATACTTAAAATGACTCCCCATGTTATTTCTTCTCTTCTTTTCCAATCACAAGGTGCTCCTCAAATTCCTATATTTACTCATTGCCCATTTATTGTCAATCGTGTTTTCTCTCCTACTTCTCATTGTCCTACACCATCTATCACACTCATTTTCACTTTTTCAACCTATTTCCTAACCCCTTTCTTATATGATTTAGTAAAATTACCCAAATCTCCATCTTTAACTCTTTCTTATTTTTATGATTTTGCCTATCCATCCCTTGATACTTGTTCCACTTCCTCCTTCTACCTCTTTTATTCCTAGCCCGCTCTTAAGTTGGTTAGTAGCCAATGTGGTTTTGATCTATACATACAAAGACGATGAGGGTGTAGCCAGACTAACTCATTGGCAAGGCCTTAGATTAACTTGCTTGTAATTCCAAGAGATTGGTAGACTCCTATCCAAGCTTATCATAATTATTTGCAATTTTTCCATATCCATCATCAATCTACTCATCCTTCAGTTAGATTAATTGCTTATTTTTCTTAATACCTAGCGTACATGTATCGACACTCTCATAATGATCAAAAGAAGGTCCCAAAGTTTTGCGTGAATACCAATGTGGATATTGATCCTCGTCAATTAGATATCTTATACTTTCATGCTCTTTGCCTTCCAAGTAGATATCTTGTCCTTGTGGAGTGGATATGATGCTTGTAGTTTTGGTTGTGTTGGAAGTGTTTTGGAATATGTTGGGATGGGTTGAGTGTGTTTGAGAATCTCACGATGGTATTTAGTTGAGATATGATGTTTTTATAGGTTCTGTAATGTGTTTGTTTAGTTCTCATATGGTCTATTTTGCCTCTATTTTGATATGTTTTCTTTCTATTTGTAAGATTGGGATTGTGAATAAGTCTTTTAAGGAATGATTGAGAGTATGTTGAATGGTTTTGGATGGTTTGAAGTGGTTTTGTTTTGGAGATGTATGGTTTTTATGCCTTCGTTGACCCTCTATAGTGTTTTGTAGAGCTTCTATGTTTTGTATGCCTGTGTTTACTTCTGTATCAGTTTTGATGGATGGATGTTTAGCTTGGAAAATGTTTTTCAATCTTGAAAGATGAAGAATACAAGCTCAAAATAGCTTGAAGAAGTGAAAAGTAGCTAAAGAAAACTTGAACTGAAGACTATAGTGACAGTGACAATAGTGAGCTCTCAATGAACATTGCAGTGGCTCTCGTGACTCTTCATATCATACATACCTCTTGGGTGGGGCATCCATGACCAAGAGAGGATTATTGAGAGTAATTCACTATTATTCTAATGTACTATTGAGAGAGATCATATGTGAGAGAGATAGAGTATGAGAGACATCCAATTTTCAATGAGAAACATTGTATCTACATGAGAAAGACTATGAAGACCGAATTCCATTCAGAGTTAATCTTTCTTTTGTGTCATTGTGGTTCTTTGATAGTTTCTATGAAGAATATTTTGAATATTTGTTGTGATAAATTCGTGGAAGAATTTCTATATGATGTTGCGTGAAGATTTGTGAAGATTGGTGTTGTTTTTCTTCTTGTAGATGATTAAAATATGAAGAATGTGCTTGTTGATGTGACAATAGAGATTTTCTTGCAATAGATTCCCCATTTTCTTGATGTTTCTCTTGGGCCACCACAAGGGGAGATACAATTTAAGATTATGAACCTACAATGGTGGAGGATGTGCAAGCCATAGACGCAGGTAAACTAATGTGCCTTAAGAATATTATCTATAATAACATTTTGAAAGGTGAATATGTTGCTAATTGTGAGGTCATTGTATAGAGGACCATACTAAAAGTCACGTAGAATCCCTCTTGCAAGGCATTGTCTTCCACAAAGCTACAATGGTACAAGATGTACCAACCTTCCACACAAGTAAATAAATGTGTCTCAAGAATATTATCTATAGTAACATTCAGTAAGAAGAATATGTTGCTAATTGAGGAGTCAATATATAGAGGTCCATATTGAAAGCCACATGAAAGATCCCTTGCAAGTCACTTCCTCCCATCCCGTTACGATGGCAAAGGTGGAGTGGCACACTATTCTTTGCGACCCATTTGAGACAAGAAATGCATTATGAAGTGATTAGCCAAGTGAGGCATTCTCTTGATTGGTAGAGGCATTGGAGGAGGTCAACCAACATAAGATGGTTGAGGTTAACAAAGAAACAACAAACATAGCATGTAATATCATGGTGTTTCATCTCCTTGAAGATAGTGCCATGCATGAATTGGGGGATGGAATTCCATCATGGAACTCCCATTATGAGGTAGAGTGAGTCAATGCTATGCATCTGGTTGATCGTGTGCTCAAGGACATAGGGATGTTACTTTTCCTTGCCACAACATACTCTATGGTAAAGCTTATGGAGCAGGTTGTGGAGGATGGCGGATGGAGTCAAGGCAGAAATGTTGGGCCTTATGCATAGCACAGGTTGTTCATTGCAAGACACTTGTTTGTGTCATTGGAGCTAGAGAGGTGAGAGTTTTTAAGTCATTATATGGTCATCTAGATACTATTTATGTATCACACTTGTTGGCTCCATTTAGTGAGTGTAATTGCTAAAATTTATATTGCATGCTTTAAATGTAGGTACACATATATTTAGCGTACATGCATTTCAATATCACTTATAATGGAATTATCCCTCCAGAGTTCACAAAAGATGACATTACTATGAATGAGTGGATACCAGATACATTAGGATCCCTAGTACGAAGTCAGTATGAGATCCAATGTTGTTAAACCACTGTAGAGATGTTTTGTAGACATTTAATAGATTCCTAATCTCTTGTATGAATACCACATATTGTAGATGGCATGCAACATGGTAAGGCTTTTTGGAGCTCATTCTTGCAAACATACACAAAAGAAGGGGACACTATTCTAGATTGCAATGTAGGATGTGATGACCTTGCATTAGTAGTGCTAAATTTCAATATTAAAATTATGTCTGTAATGCTTTGTTGAAGATGGAAGATTTCTAAGAGTAAAGGTAACGTTTACATAAACTTGTACAATATTTGATTATAATGCAGTGCTCTTTTTTATCATGCCAATACATGGGTACTCACCTTTCCACATATGCATGTAAAACTACCTCTCACAACTCAAAAATTAATTGTGTTTGATGTAAATGGGGTGCTTCTATATATGCAGCCAAAGCAAAAGGGATTGCTACATATGAAGCCCCTAGAAATGGACCAGTATTAGGTGATTTTATGGCTAGGGCTTGTAAAAATTTTGAAGAAAATATTCACATTTTTTGACATTGCCATTTGGAGCTTAATGAAGGAAGACAACTTAAGCAAGCTACTCCAGTTGTTTAGAAGTGAATGTGTGAAGTCGTCAAAGCAATCACCAATCTTTGTATTTCAATATGGACAAGGCAAGTGCAAACCAACTCTCACAACCACTTCTTTCGGAAAGAGTTATACAAAGCCCATTTTCTTGAAATGTTTTGATGACACTTATTTGCCACACTTCAGCCCAACAACAACATTGTTTGTGAACGATAGCATGGAGAAGATGCAAAGATTCCATCCAATGCATTTATATGCCTGCCCCCATTTGAGAGAAACCCCATGGACACAATCCTCCTAGAGCATATGCTTTCCTACTTGACTGAGCTAGCGTGCTTCCATGGTTTAGTCGTAGACTTTGTTAGGGATCACCCATTCCACCCTCCAGCAATGGAACTCGATTGATATTTGATGTGCATAATGAATATGTACTTTTAGAATTATTTGATTGTGTTAATTTACAAGCACAATGAAGTGAGGATAAGAGAGAAGAGGGAAAAGAGGCAAGCATGGACAAGTGAAGGAGGGTGTGTATAAGCCTTTTCTCAATTGCAATACTATAAGATGTGTGAAAAAAGCATGTGCAAAAAATTTAGGGAAGGGTGCAAATACATGCACACATGTGAATGTATATGTGCACAGTGCATTGTGTAACAATGATATAATATTATCTCCCCAATATTAACTACTTGAACAATTTGGAAAACAATAGATATCACATGTTATTGTAGTATGTGTAACAAACTGTTTGATATTGTATCCTCTTGTAGTAAGTCCGCATAATAATTCTCTATTGAATGTAGCAAAAACATGTGTGATATAGTTTTACTTATGTGTGCACAATGAAAGTGATGATATATCAAGATATAACATCAAATCACACACATAAAGAGAGAGGTATGTGAATGTATATATGCATGTGGGAGTAACAATGTGGCATTAGTTTTGTCCCGATCTTAACTACTAAAAGTTTCTAAGATAAGGGATCTCTTGTAAACCCTTGACCTTTGCAAAATTAAGAGGGGGAGAAAAAGAGAAGTTGCTAATTGAGAGAGAGCATAAGCACAATGGCACAAGCAAGAGGAAGAGAAGAAAAGAAGAAGAGAGCTACTTTTGCTACACACCAAGAATGAGCTTCTCATTCACTTTTTGAGTTTATATACAAGCCTCAAATCCTTTGGGCACCTATCCCCTTTTTTATATGATTGGGCATCTTGCCAAGGTCCTCTTTTCCTATTCCCTTCTATTTACCTTATCCCTTCACCTATGCCCATCTAGATTTTACAATTTGCACATGAGGAAGCCTAGAGCTCTTTTACAAAATTTTAGGAACATCTTTTGTTTAAAAATGCACCTTTCATGAGGTTGCCTTTGTGCCTTCAGCCTTTTCTCCTTCTTGTTGACTTCATTGGGTCCACATTTTGGATTTTTCTTGGATTTATTTTTTCCTTTCTTTTTTCTTGTCCTACACTGGGGTTAACATAACCCCCCTCCTAGTCGAGTGCTAGTCCCATGGCACTTGTGGGTCCTTGTTGATGAGGGCTCGGTGAGTTGAAGGGTGGTCGTGTGGGTTGATGATGGGGCGTTGTGGGTATTGGCCAAGGAAAAGAAGCTTATCAAACGGTTGAGGTGGTGAAGGCTAAGGGTATATCGAGTGGATAACACAAGGCCTCTGAGGTCAGTGGTTGGTCACCTTCGTCTTTACCTGAAAGGAAAAGAAAAGTGCGCTACCTAGGGGGTGTGTCTACCTTACCATGCAAAGTAATGTGCTTGTGCTAGTGGAACTGGGAGTTGGGTCACAAGCTTGGGTGTTGTCCCACACTTGAGGACCTAGTTTGTGCATAAGGGAGGTGCGATGGGTGAAGCTTAGGGAGACAAGTCTAACCATAGGCCATTGTGACCTCCCTAGGTATATCTTGCCCTTGATGTGCCCTAAGCATGAAGTGGGGAATCAAATAGGGGCTAGGGGGTTAGGGATGGAGTCGGCCGACTAAGGCTACTGAAAACACCTAACTTGAGGACCCCTAGGTGTAGTGACTATGGTGCTTATGTAGTGAGTTTCTTGCTTTCTCTTGTGATTTTCTTCTCTATTTTCTTACTCTCTTTTTTCTCTTTTCTTTTTCCTTTCTTTTTTATTTTTTATTTTTAACATAACGAAGAACTAATCTTTGTCATCATGGTCATGAGAAGAAGTTGGGGGCTTAAGGGACTTGCTAATGAAGCCTTTTTCCTACATTTAGGTTTATTCTAACATGGAGAAGAGTTGTGGATAAATTTGGGTGGTTGCACCTAGTGAAGCAGCTGTCATTCATGTCCTCTAAAAGGGCCATGCAAAAGGATGGTAAGAGGGTAGCTCGCATAATCAACCTAGCCATAGCACAATTATCTATGCCGGTATTAAGATAAAAAATAGGGGCGAGAGGCGGTATTCTTGTGGTGTAGGATTCTTTTTAAGTAGTACCCTAAGTAATCTGAGATAGTTACAAGTAGTGATAAAGGCGGGATTTGGGCAAGAAGTGAACTCATTAAGAAAATGGGAAATCAAGTCCCGTAAGTCGTTCTTGGAGAAGGTCTACTTGGTGGCATTTACATTGTCTATTTTTGGGAAATCATATGTGGCGTGGATGTTAGGGTTGAAGTCCACCCCTACCCTTCTCGGATATGGCATGTCTGTGGGGTTGTTTCTCTCGAAGGGTACTGTGTTGCAAAATGACATTTAGGTATCCATGTTGCCATCCCAGATTCTCCTCCTCCACTTTGGTTGGGACTCTATCCTTTCACTATACTAGGCACCTCCATGACTTTGTTTTCCTAGTAATCAGGTTCTTCCATTCCCCACTGCATTGGATTCTTCTCCCTCTCTTGGTTCCACCTATCACCAAGCCTTCCTCCCACGCTTATCACCTCCTCCACCACTTTGGTTGATAGTACTCTGCATAGTGTAGAGGGGAATTTGAAAGTGAAGTCGAAGGGTTGGCGTCAATTCTCTTTTTTCTCCCACACTATGAGCTCCGCATTTCTATTCACTGGAAAACAATCTTCTCGTGGTGGAATGGGCACTTCTAGGGCTACTATTGGTTCAGCTTTTAATCTTCTCCTTGCCTACTCTAACATTCTCATTCTCTTCTTCATGATTTTTTCTTTTCTCTTGGCAATGGTGTCCACCTCTTGCTACATTTCTGGTTGTGGAGAGGGAGGTTGTGGGACTAGCTCCTCATCTAGCTACCCCATTTCAAATTCTAGTCCTACTTCTGGAAGTGGCCTCTGCATTTCATCTTCTCTCTTGGGCTCTTATGGTTCTCCTTCCTTGAAGCCTCTAGTAGGTCTACATCTTGGACCATTAGCCCTTCCCTTAGCAAATAATTTCCTTGATCTTGTTAGCTTAGGCTGGTCCCTTCTCCTTGTGGTTGAGCACACAACCCATGCCTTATGGCTTTGTGGACGATCACTAGCTTTTTCTTTAGTGTCTCAATGGCCTCCTCCTATTTTGATTGTGTGACATCCAAGATAGTGCTGAGAAAGGCACATTGTTGGGCTTCCAATCTTGTCTGTGCAACCTCTACCTTGTTTTCTACTAACACTCTGTTCCCTTTTGCAAGGGCCAAGCGGCCCGCTAGGTCTTTTACTCTCCTTTCACTCTTCGTCACCCATTCTTTTGACTCTCTTTTTCATTTCCTCTAAGCTTTCATTCTATCTTTGAGCTAAGGCCACTATTGTTGGTCCTTGCTCTTTCCACTTTTTGGTTATTTTCTCCTTCTCCCTCTCCAACCATTCAATCTCTCTCTCTAATCTCCCTTGCTCTTCCATCTCCATCAACAGCCTACCTGTCATTTCATCTATCTGTCTTTGGTGCTCTTCTCCTTCTTGAGCTTTCTCTGCTTCTTATGTTGCGAGCAAATCCATGGCTTCTTGGATTCTGTCCATCCGCCCTGCTAGCTCTTCATTTTGCACAACGAGGAGTTTATACTGTCTTTGTAGGCAGATCAGTTCCTGATGCTCTTCCTCAAGCCTTTCTCTCCACTTATCTTCTTCTCCTTCTTTCGCCTTGAGCTTTGCCTTTAGCTCACTTATCTCTTTTTGATAGCTAGCCACTTGGCGATTTCTCTTGAGTTGGTAGGCTATTAATGTCTCCTTCTCACTCTCCAACTCGACTATTTTTATCTTCTTATCCTCCTTTTCTTTCTCTAGCCATGAGAGAAGATCTTTAACGCATTTATTGTAGCCTATGGATGGCGGCACGACAGTGGGGATGGAAGTGGTAGAGGCCTCTATCTTTTGCCTTTTGGGGTATTGTCTCAACTCAGTATCTGCAGCTACCGATCTCTTAGTTGAGTCATTGGGGTTCCTACACTTACGTCTGGGGCTGTCTCCTATGCCTTGTCCACCAGGAACTGCACCCAAGCCATGAGATTGCTGGCATCTACCTTGGGTGTAGTGCTTTGGGTGGTTGTGGTAGCTCGGGTAGTCAGCACGAGAGCAGGTGAGATTGGATGAAGCAAGTACTTGCCCTTGCCTTCTGTCACTGGGGGTGGTATGATGTTTGACACTTGGGCACTAGTTACTAGGCCTTATCCTCTAAAAGGGCTCATGGCAGCCAACTCCTCCTCCCCTTGGAGCACTGCTCTACTGACATGTGGGTGGCCCTAGCCATTACCTCATCTTCTTTCCTCCTAAGCTCTTCGGCCTCTTCATGTGCCTTTCTTTTTCTCTCCTCTTTGGCTCTCTTGGACTCCTCTTTTATCTTCTCCAATTCAGCTTTTTCCTTCCTCCTTCTTTCTTCTTCAGTCTTCTTCAACTCTTTTTGCGCCTTCAACAAGTCGACTTTTTCTTTCTTCCTTGTCTCTTCTTCAGAATTCTTTTGGGGAGTTTTCTTCTTCTATTTCTTAGCCCCTCCTTGGCTAGATTGTGCCTCCTACTCTCCTTCCTCACTCATAGTTCTCTTGCTAGATTGTTCCTGCTCATGAAAAGGTGACCTATTGAGTATCTCTCCAACTTGTTCTTCACCTTGCACCTCGCCTACTGCCTCCTAGATGATAGCTATTAATACCCCACCAAATCCTATGGTTGAGGCCTTGGAGGATGACTTTTTTCTTGCCTTGGAGGCCTGAGACTCTCCACCTGCTAGTCTTCCACCTATGGCCAGTGCTTTTGCTGAGGTTTCGATAGTTTTTTGCACAAAGCCATTCAAGTTCACTTTGTCTAGGGATTTTGTTGCAATGCTTTCCAGCATCGCTACGTTGATCTTGCTCATTAGTGTGTTGTACCTTTGATTGGAGAACAATGCATGCACCATCTTCACTTACAATTGGTTTTCTGGATCTGGGATATCGCCGATGTTGATGTCATCATTAGTATGGACCAGAATCTTGTCCATTCCCAGCATGTTATACACATCCCTTTTGGGCCATCTCTCAAATTTTTTGGCCAGGCCCAATGATCTCTCCACCAACTTGGGGCTCAGCTCCACCTCCACCTCCACCTAGCGGGTTTCCTCTCCTTGCTACATAATTACAGTGCCGCGATTCCTGTTAATTAAATGTTCCAAGGAATTTTCTGCACTTGCCATAGTCCACTACTTGCCTGACTTTCTCCACATATGTCTGCAGATTGCATTGTTCCATAATATATTTCATAGCATGTTCTTCCATGGCTACATATTCCAAGTCTAGGATATGCGTGAACTTAAACGTGTTGAAGGCACTTGTCTCTACGGACAACCCATACTTTGCTTGTTCCTCTTCTGAGAACAAAAGTTTGTCACTTTTCTCCTGACTTGCCATTGTGGGTCCCTACCATAATACCATAGCTCACCATTAGTTTTCTTAAGATAATTCCTTGGATGAAGATGAGTAGAGAATTATTATGCGCTTATTAAAAAACGAAATGCTTAAGTATAGAAAGAGAATTTTTCTTCAAGAAATTCACACAATCCAATAAAAATCCATGAAATTTTTCCTTAAAGTATGTTTTTCCACCTTACCCATCCCCCCTTAGAAATGAGAAGAATCATTCCTAGAATTAAAAGTTGAAGGGTTAAGGATAGTCAATGTACATTCACGGTGCTTTACTTCTACATAAGCCAAGTGTAGAATTACGGGTTGTATTCCAAGCAGGTGTGGCAGTCCATGTTAAAGGTCGAATGCCGATGTGTATTATTGTATGTCAAGAAATCCATTAGAAAGTTACTATAGAGGCAATCTGACTAGCAATATGTAGTTCCTCCTCGATGAAAACGCGGTCAGGGATGGGTGAGTTCATGATCATCTAAAGTTTGCCGACTATGAGTGATGGCCACGGGGGATTCACTAGTAGTAATAAGGAGACGTCACCTGTGTGCAAGAAATATACGAAAATACCCCTTATCTATCCCCTATTTATGGGACCTTACGTTATAAAGTGTACCTTTCTTCCCTTAAATAACCCCCCTCCGTGGTAGCATAGGGTAAACCCTAGTGGACCCCCCAGGGTGATGGCCAAGACTCTGAATGTAGTAGGAGCTACGTAAATTAGATCATACTCTGAGGTTTTGATTGCACGTATTTGCTCGGCATTGGCCATAATGCGGCGCCCTCTTGTTCCCATTGGAGTCAGAGAGCATACCATTTACACAAGAATATAGACTCGAGGGCTTTTAATGCTTCAATTTCCTAGGTCGTGGTAAAGATCGTGCGCATGTCATAAGATGTGATGAGTCATCATTTTCACGCTTGCTCACGAGAGGTTTCATTGTTGATTAACTCTTCAGCTATCATGGGAGCCTTAACGAATAAGAATTCACATTCCTCCCAAGAGTAAGGTAGCGTATGCACTTCAATTACTAAAGGATATTCTAAAAGACCTAAGTCTAATCCATCATAGCTTTTAGCAAGCATGGCAAATATAGTATTTGTGTCGAATGCAAGTGACCAAGTCATCCCTCAGCTAAGTCCGAGGCTAAGGTAAGTATAGATCGCTGATTGTAAGAGGGTTTAAGGCCTGCAGGAGGTTGGGATTCTTGGGTTTGACTAGACTAGATGCCTCAGTAGAGATTATGTTTGCGACTTCTATGGATCCAAAGACTTAGATTCTTGTACGATAGGCATGATTTACAATTTTGTTGTTGTGGTGCTAGATGCTTGTGAGGCTCTTGGAATGCTAGTAGTCCTAGGTTGAGGCTGTTTGGAGACAGCAAGCTACATGTTTTTGGTTGATGGACTTGTTGAGGCTCTACAAGCTTAGTGGGTTTGGGCTCTATGGGCTTCACAGCTTGAGTCTTTTGTGGCTTCAGCTCCTTAACTATTGTGCTATCCTGTTTAAACAAGTTTGAGGGTTGTGCTTGAGTAGTGCCCTTGGAAATCTTGTCTTTAGGCACCCATATCCAAGTATTGCTCTCATAATAGTCATGTGCTTGCAATAGGGTTTTGGAAACCCATCGCGACCATGCATCGATGCCTATAGTGCCTTTTTTGCCCCTTAGGTCTTGAGTATGAGTTTCTGGGATTGCGAGATCGTGTTTGCTTATTTCTAGATGGCAGTCCTCGATGTTTAGGTACCCATTTGAATTTGGGCTCATTGGCTTTGGTTACACTCTCGGTCGTGTGTTGGCATTGAGGCTTAGTGGGTTGTGACAAGTCATGACTCCCCTCCTTAGATTTAGTTGTAGGTTTCTCTATCAGTGGATTTACAGATATATTGCTGATGGCAAGGTGAATGCGTTGTGACTCATTATCGACATTGCAATGTGTTTGCTTCTTAAATGCATGTCCTAACAATGATTCCTTACCAGCATCCTTTGTATTTGGCAACACATAAAAGACCATGGGTATGCTCTCAAACTCAATAGAGACTATGACTTTGCACTTTCCCAAAAGTGAGTATGATTGACCCCTAAATGGGCTAAGTTTAGCGTTCATGGGTTGTAGTTGTGGTTGACCAATTAGAGTCCGATGATCGTGAGTTAAGATATTAAAATTGTCTCCCTTATTGATCAAGGAATCTTGTATGTTCATAGGGGACTCTAGCATTGGAGACTCGTGTGATGGATGCATGGGATGGTAGTACTTCTTTATGCAGCTACCGTTGAAGAGCCTATATCCTCTCCATCTAGGGTCTCAAGCTCTACATTGTCAGTTCAGTTGATAATACGGACTCTGAAAGGCCCTAATCCCCTAAACTTCATCTTTTTTAAATGGCCTTTCACTGAGTATAACAACACTAGATCGCCCTAGTCAAAGTCTCACTGCTTGACGTGCTTGTCAAACCAACTCATACATTGTGTCTTTTCGCAAATCAATGCATAAGTGGCTAGAAGTCGAGTCTCTGATAGGCATTCTAGCTCAACTAGGCATTCCTTCCATACCTCCTTTCAATCCCATCTCTCTTGGATGGCCACTCTCAAGCTAGGGACAAAGAAGTCTATTGGTAGAATTGTTGAGAAATGTGCAATCACATCCACCATAGCCTCTTTGTATGAGACAAACAAGGCAAAGAAACAAACTACAAATAAAGCCTTAGACTAGGTCATGTATGCACGGTTTATTAAAACCACGGTTGTTGAATACCATGGTCCCTTTCCACCTATCTCCACCTACCAATACCACCTATTGTAAGCCTATAAAAGGCACTCATCGCCACAGTCATTCAATCAGTCATTATCAATCAGTTGTATTTGCATTATGCTTGGATAATATTAGTTGTTCTTCCTTATCAATGCTTCTGCCTCATTATGATTGTCTATTTGCTCATCAATGATCCTCCATAGCATGCATTCTCAATATTTTAACATGGTATCAAAGTGGGTTTTAAGTCAGTGAGTCATCAAGCCACTAATTGAGTTATTTTAATTTGAATTTCTGGCTTCCTCCACTTTTCCTTGGATCTCTCACCTACCTCCATAGCTACCCACCTTTAGAGGAGGACTTGAAGCTCCCAATCTAGGCCATTTAAGCTCGTGCTTCCTTCTGGGCAAACCTTTCCTGACTCTAGGCGCTCCTCCCTATCACTTCAAAGCCCAACATTGCTGTTTCTCTGCTCTAGCATTGCACCTGCAATAGATCACTGTCCAGTTTCCACCATCTGCAGTTCATACCATGGATTCAACCTGCACATGCATCGATGCTGCCCATGACCGTAGGGCAATTGAAGCCACACAAACACTCTATCTCCAACTCAGAGGGTTTGTAAAATGTTGAGTTTTTTTGTCAAAACCCTAAAGAGGGCAGCCATAGCTATCAAGCTTCAAGCTCTTGTTTTACTTCCTTCTCTCACTCTTGTGGCTCAAATCAAGTCACTGACTCTCTAGTCTACTCTAGCACTCAGTCTTCAACAAGCATTCAATTTATTTACCAGCAAGGAGAGGAAATCTTAACAAGATTCTCAAGAACTTCAAGAAACAATGTCCATTGACACTCATCTAGTGCTTTTAGCACTAATGTCAGTTAACACAATCAGCTTTGCCTCTAATAAAAAATTTTAACTTTGCAACTCCAGCATCAAATCAAGGAGGGAAAGACTCAGACTTGCCTTAGATCTTGAAGATTCCAACTTCAAGGGCATCATAGTCACTAAATTACCTAGTATCTCTTGATACTAATCACCTAATGATTCTTAGCACTTGTGCTAAACTAAAACTGAAATTGTTTGGAGCTGATTTGTTGTTGATCTTGCAATCTCAAAATGGGCAAGGATTCACCGACATCCCAATTCAATGGTGTTGGATTCCATACATGGCAAACTAGGATCAAATTGATCCTAATGACGAAAGGCTTGTGGTCAATCATAAGTGATCAAGAGAAGAAACCAAGGGAAGCTGCACTTTCAGTTGTATGGGATAAAAATGATGATAAGGCTCAAGCTATTATCAAGCTCAAACTTGATGACAGCTACATTCATCATGTTGATGATTGTGAAACCTCTTACGCGACATGGGATTGATTAGAAACCTTATTTGGAGCTCATTCCAAATCCTCAAAATATAGTTTAGTAATTGAATTTTTTAGGCTTGACATGCAAAGGAATACCTCATTAGCAACTCATTTGAATTATATGGAAAGCTTGTTGACACAACTTGCAGGAATCAACTTGAATATGGATGAAGACATTTGCATTGGAGTGCTTCTTAAAAGTCTTCCACCTGAGTTTGACAATGTGTCTACCACATTAATCAACATGCCAAAGCCAAAACTTGTGGACATCAAAGCCTCTCTCCAAAAGAAGATAAAAAACAAAGGAGAAACAAGCATTCCAAGAGGAGATCAACAACTCCTCTATGTGAAAGGGAAGAAGAGCGTAGTCTGTGACTTTTGTAAGAAACTTGGGCATATTGAGAAATTGTGCTATGCTAAGAAAAAGTCTCAAAGAGCATATCTTGCTACAGTCAGAGAAGATGAAGACAACATTGAAGAAGAAGGAGAAGAAGAAACCCAAGATCAAAAGGATAAGACTCACCAGTCCCTCTTTTGTACCTCATATTCTGATGTGATAGACTATTTTAAAGTTCAACATGTGGACTTGCCTTATGTTCCCACCATAAGCTCCTAAACTCCTCATGTAGCCTTTGCACACTGTAGCCTCTACACACTTAGTGAGGCCTTGTAATAGCCTCTAGCTTTGTATGGTTGTTTTTGTTTCTTCCATGTCTACACTTAGCAAGGTTCTACTCACAATAGCCTCTGTATACTCTGCGTCTTTTACGGTTGTGATTAAGGAGGGGTGTTGAGAAATGTGCAATCACATCCACCATAGCCTCTTTATATGGGTCAAACAAGGCAAAGAAACAAACTACAAATAAAGCCTTAGACTAGGTCATGTATGCACGGTTTATTAAAACCACGGTTGTTGCGTGCTTTTGCCCACTTTGTGAGGTAGTCTATGGTGACTATGATGTACTTTGCTTGTGAGTATTGTACTGCAGAACTAATTGGCCCAATAAAGTCAATCCCCCCCTTTTTGAATGGTTGTCTTGTGATAATTGGAGTGAGCTCCATCTTATCCTTGCAAATAGGGACCTTGATCCATTGGCACTCATCATAGTGCTTCACGAATCCTGTATGCATCACGAAAATCATGGGCCACCACAGTTTAGATTGCAACATCTTGCATGCTATTGTGTCTCTGATGAAGTGTCCTCTCGCAATTCCACCATGTGTCTCCATAGGTACGTCATACATTAAGTCATATTGTCATAATCTATAGAGCTAACTAGCTATCAATTGATAGGGTTGTATATTGAGGGATAAGTCTCCTAAGGCTAGGCCTTCTCAATAGGTCTTTCGGGTAGTCTATGCTCTAGTACTTGGACTATGTCATATCCCCAATATGGTGTCAAGTCGGCTCTAAACAAGTCCTTTTCGCTAGAGAGGTTGAAAAGGTGTGCATATCTGGTAAATCATTCTATTATACTCTATCTAGTGGGTTCTCCCATGGGTATGCGGAACATGTGATCAGCCATGTAGTGTTTCTTCCCTTTACATACAACCATGGAGAGGTCAAATTCTAAAAGTAAAAGTAACCATCGAGCAATGCATTCTGTAGCGCAAGCTTTATTCACAAGATAAAGCAAGGCTTGATAAAGAAGGTGAAAGGTGTAGCCAGAAGGTAATGTTGAAATTTCTTTACGAAAAACACCATGGCCAAACCCTCTCTCTTTATCATGGAATAGTCCATCTCAGTATCCTTGAGCTATCTGCTACTAGCAAAACTCACAGGATAGTCCAAGTTGTGTTCTCTAGGAGGGTGACACAAAACAGCTCCCACGGCAAACTTTGAGATGTAAATGTGTATGTGAAAGGTGATGGTCTAGTCTGGGGCTTGTATAATGGGTGCAATTGTCACAGTCCTTTTCAACTATTTGTATGCGCATTGGCATTCCTTGGTCTAGGTGCCTTAGGATGTATCCATGTTTCACCTAGGATTGGCACTTAAGGGGGTTCAACAAGATACAATTCGCATCATTCAAAGACTACGCAAAGTTGTAGGATTTCCCTCCAACTCGAATGAACACACTGATCGTCAATGAATACTTCTAACTCTTGCCTAAGCATGTCCTTGAAGATGGCATGGATGAGCCGCCACTGGAATGTGGTTGCTATGTTTGTTAGCCCAAAAGGCATGACTATGTAGGCAAAGACACCCCATTTGGTAGCAAATGCGATCTTATACCTATCATCGGGGTGGACTTGCACCTAATTGAAAAATGAGAAGCCGTCCCAAGAAACTGTAGGCTTCTTTGCCAACCACTCTCTCAAGCATATGCTCAATGTACGGTAGTGGATAGTTGTTTCTCTTCGTAGCAGCATTGACTTTCTTATAATTAATGCACACTCTAATTTTTTTGTTCTTCTTTAGGACGATTACAATGGGCAAAACCTAGTCCATGTGCTCAATTTCATAGATGAATCCCGCTCTTAATAGCTTGTCTATGTCCTCCTTGACTGCATGAGAATGCTTGGGATTCATAGAGTATGGTCACTACTTGACCGGCGTTGCATCTAGTGTCATGGGAATGTTATGAGTCACAATACTCGAATCTACTCCTTTCAGCTCGTCGAGGGACCAAGTGAATATGCCTATGTACTCTCATAGCAGTGCAATGAGATTTGCTTCTTTCTACTCGATCAAGTCATCTCAGCTATGAAGATAGGTCAGAGCTTCTCCCCTTTCCCAACCAGGTTGACCTTCTTGACCTTGGCGGGTACCCAACAAGATCACTAGTCTATCACCTTTCTTAAATTTCATGAATCGCTTCTTGCGGTTTTTTCTACTCCTCAATGTTCGACTCCATAGATTACCTCTTTCTTTCCTCCTTCAACCATCTGTGCCTTATGTGGACTAGCAGGTCTCCCTTGATGTATTTGATCTTGGACGGTTGGGGTATTTTAGGGTCGCTAGCTAAGCTTACTTCCGACTCAGAGTCGAACTCTCCGTCTTTGCTAGAAGAGAGATTCTTTCTTGGTGGTTGTAGCTTCGAAGGTGATTCCATCCTCATTAGCGATGTGGCACTTGGTTGGGTGAGCCTTGCTCATTCGTAGTCAATCACTCCAATGTGCTCCAACCACATGTAATCACACTTCATTCGCATGATTCCTCTCTTGATTCTAAAGGCACTCTCTTTTCGTAGCTTGGAATCTACTCGTATTTGCTCAATCTCATGTCCATCAATTTCATACTCTATCATGTCAATCTCTTCTTCACTCTCTTCATCAAAGAAACAATAGTCCTTATACTCGTCATCTGGACTCTCCTCATTGTCCAATTTCTTGTCATCTCCTAGGTTTCTACACTCCTCTTTCTTCTCATCCGTGACCAAGGCCCAATTGTACATCAGGTTCAAATCATGTATCTTGGTCCATTTCCACTTGGGTTTGTCCATGAGATCCTTGAGGGGTTTAAGATTAGTGGCTGGGTTGCCACCTAGCTTGTCCATTAAGTACTCTAAGATCTTGTGGAGCTCTTGCTTGTTATTCGAGATGTGGAATGTGACAAGGGTGGGCCGGCTACAAGAGCTTCTAGCCATCATGCATAAAAGTATCAAGGGCTTATTTGTCAGCTTATCAACTGCCTTAACGGATTGCTCGTATTCCTCCTCGTTTTTATGAGAATGACTGGTCAATTGTGGCAAGCATGTGCATCCAATCCCGCTCATCCTCAGGGTAAGGGATACACTTTGTTAGTGGCCCATAAGATTTCCTAACTTGAGCATCACCCTTCAACATAGTGGAGATGGTATCATCACCCTTCAACATAGTGGAGATGGTATCCACATTTTTATGAGAATGACTGGTCAAGCGTGGCTAGCATGTGCATCCAATCCCGCTCATCCTCAGGGTAAGGGATATACTTTGTTAGTGGCCCATAAGATTTCCTAACTTGAGCATCACCCTTCAACATAGTGGAGATGGTATCCACATTGATTGGTGTGGTCTTCTAGGTATCCATCTCTACCCTTATTGTTTTCATTGGATTGCCCAAGAATATCAAACTGTTGCCACAGTCTTCTATGACTCATGCATTCTACATCCAAGGTTGGCCTAGAAGGATGTTGTAGTCTACCCCCTTCATAACGATGAAAGCCACTAAAAATTGGACTCCTGCGATCTTCAACAGCCAATACTTCAACACACCCCAAATGGCTTAGCTTTCATCCCATTGGTCAGTGTGACATTGAAGCTAGTGTTCTCAACAAGCGGGTTACCCCCAACCTGGAGCATTGCATGGCTAAGTACTCTGACTCCTGCCCCCGTGTCTACGATTCCTTTCCTAGAAAGAATTAACATGTAAGGAATCGGGTAATAAGTATAGCATCAAGCTCGGTATCTGAGTCACTACATCGAGGTCATGTAGGTTAGCTGCCCCCTCCTACTCAATTGGTCCTTCTACCCACTGCTTCAACTCTTCCCACAACATTGGGTGCTGCCTAAGTAGGTCTCCTAAGTGCAAAGTCACAAGGGTTGACATTAGCATTGTAAGAAGGTTGCCCCAGGTGCCTGCTTCCCTCCTAATTCCATGCTTCTTGGCCAATGATCTTACCTAGTTTGCTGGTCTATGGCACTTGAAATTTGTCTATGTCATACTGCTCTTGGTGTGCAGATGCGTCTCTTGACTTTATGAGTCGGTGACCAGTGTGCTCACACTAAAGAGCTCATCAATTTCATCTTCTAAGATGGACTCTGCATCCTTTAAGTGCTCTTGGGCTTCTCTCACCCACTCCTTGACCTTATTTATGGCTTCAAGCTAGTGCTTTGGGTTAGGTACTCATCCACCTTAGCACTCCCTTTTTCTGCAATCTTCAGAGTAGATGTTTATGTCTTTGCATCTATGACTCTTTTTCCTATGGGTAGTGTCGTGGCACTCTCTGTCTTAAGCATGACCTTTGCCTCAATTCTCTTCTTGCTTCGCTGCGTCTAGGTTACTAGGCATTGGCAGTGATATGCCGGCTCATTTCACCTATGCTCAGGTCATAACATGCAATGGGATGGCCATAGCCTCTCCGTTGAGTGTTTCAACTCCAAACAACCCCAATGGCATTGATGTTTCCGAACTAGAGGATGATTTCCTTCTAGGGAAATTAGCAAATAGATGGGTGATTCCACACTCTAGGTATCTAAGGTCAACCTTCTCTCTATTGGCTTGCTCCCCCTCAAGCCAATCCAAAGAAATGTGCCCCAGGTGACCACAAGTCCAACATTGGATCAGGCTTGCTCTCTATTGGCTTGCTCCCTCTCAAGGCAATCCAAAGAAATGTGCCTTGGGTGACCACATGTCCAACATTGGATCGGACTCTTGGTTCTGTCCTCCCAGGCCTCTACCTGTACCTCTACCTAAGGCCATCACCGACACTAGTTGATAGTCCATGAGAATGGGGTTTCCCTCTTTATCGTATGAGACATAAGGGTTTACGTATGCCTCTTCATCATTTGGTTCCTCCACATAATGGATTGGAGCATTACTCAGTGGGTGGGTTACGAAAGGTCCAGGTGGCCTAGGGATGCATGTGGGATTAATCTCCATTCTAGGATGGTCGATTTCACACGTTAGGTGTTGGAAGAGCCAATGGGGCTCCCCCTCCAAAGAAGTTTGGTGGCCTATTCCCTAGGTATGGCTAGTTGTAAGGTTGCAAGTATGGAAGCCTCCTTGGTAGCCTACAATGCATGGCATCATGGCTGAACCTACTGCAATTAGTGCAAGATTGGTACCTATAGTTTTGAAATTTTATTGGTAGGTGATTTTCGCCGCAGTGCACGCACTGGACATGTGGGCATGTAGGTCTCCTCACTATCACTAGCATCCTTGCAAGCTCCATCTTCATCTCTGCTAGCTCTTGGCCTTGGTCAATGCTTTTTCCTTTATCTTGGATGCCCGAGACTTACCGTTCACTAGATGTTGTGACTCTCTCTTAGGATCTAGACTTAGTATTGTCTCAGTTCGAGTTCCTAGAGCTTCTCTCTTTGAGTTGGTCATCCAATCATATGGCCTCTTTGAAGACCCTAGCTAGTATGTCTCTCAACAAGCCCGAGTTGAAGGCCTTGTAGAGTTCCTCGCTATGCAAATTCTCCTTATAAAGACCATGGAGATCACTCTCTCAGTGGTTCGTTTCTTAGTCGGGATTCTCTTAAAGAGACTCCATGCGTGGGTAATGTAATCCCTGATGTCCTCCTTGTCCTTTTGCTTGACTTTCATCAACCTTTAACTATGAGATTGTTAGAATACCTAGTCTCGAAGAACCTCTTGATGAAGTGTTGAGAGTGGAAAAAGACTGAATTTTGACTGATTTTTGTTGTTTTTGAGGATTGAATGATTGATTTTTGATGGATTTAGAGTGATGTATGGTTGATAATGAAAGTGTTTGAGAGTATTTTGGATGATATTGATTATGTTCTGGAAGTTCATGATGATTCTTAGTAGAGATATGAAGCTCTATGATGTTCTGATAGGTTCTGTATACCTTCTCTATAGCTTCTGTTTTGTTCTGATTTTCTTCTGTATGAAGCATGGATTGATGATTGATGAAGATTGAGATATTTTGGAAGTCTATTGAATAGTTTTTGATAGTTTGGAATAGTTTTAGTATGAGTTATGAGGTTTTGATGATCTTCTGTAACCCTCTGTAGACCTTCTGTAGAGCCACTGTCTCTGCTCTGTCTTTGTACAGTAACTATACTGTAGCTGCTCTGGTACTGAACTGTAACGATTCTGTAGACCTTCTGTAAGTGTTCTGTAGAAAGTATGTGTGACTTTGGAAAAGTTTTCTAAATTTTTGAAAAGGATGAATCTAGTTCAAAAGAGCTAAAACAAGTGGAAGAAGCAGCTACTAAAGACTGACGAGAAGACTAAGTGACAGTGACAGTAGTGAGCTGTGAAGAGACACTGTAGTGGCTCTGGTGACTCTTCATATCAGACATACCTCTTGGGAGGTACATCCACGACCTAAGAAGGATTATTGAGAGTTATTATGATAGTATTGTAGTGAGGAGATGATGTACTATTGAGAGAGAGAGAGAGAGAGAGAGAGAGAGAGAGAGAGAGAGAGAGAAAGAGCCAAAGATAGTCAATTCTATCAAAACAGTGTAACTGTATATGAGAGATTGAGAGAGAAAACTATGAAGACATTGAAGATGAATACTATGTGATTTATTTCCATTCAAAAATGGTTTATTCTTTTGTATTCATTGTTCTATTGAAGGATTCTATGAAGATGTTGAAGATTATGGTTGATTCTATCAAATCCGTGGGAGATATCTACTATGATGCAACGTGAAGAATTGTTGTTTTCTTTGTTTTGATGATCAAATGAATGAAATAAAAGCTTGTTGTTACAAGATAGATTTTCTTGCAGTAGAATCCCCTTTTCCTTGGTGTTCCTCTTGGGGCTCCATGTTTTTGGTGTGCAGCCAGGGAAACTTGCCATCAACAAGCACCAGAAGAGGCTAAAAATGAAGGAAATGGCATCATCAAGAAGAAGAGAATTCAATGGATGTTTGCAAAGTTCCTTTTTCCACTGAAGAGTTGAAAATTATCATTATCAACGCCACTTTCCACAAGAAGTTCATCCCACAATGGCAGAAACATATCACCATCATGGTGGTGGATTGTTTCCTCTTCCTGTTGAAGTAGCAGAAACTTGCATCTTGGTGGCAAACTGTTTGGGAACAAACTAAAGAGTAGAACAGAGAGAATGACCATCCATGGAAGATTTGGCATTCATTGAGAAGTTTCCAGACATCATCAAGTGGGAGATCGTGAAGAAGCTTCAAGAGTCATGGTATGTAGAGGTTCACAAAAACAAGAAGGAAAAGAGTTGAAATTTGTTTGTGGATGCTCAATAGCAAGATACGTGGGATGCATGGTGCACTGACAATCTTTTGTTTGTCCAATTAGCAACCCACTGGAAGTTGGTAGACATAGCGTTTTTCACAACATACACTGTTGAAACCATCATAAGCTGATTATTATAATGACACAACAATGATCCTAAGAAGAATGAGTTTTGATACTTTCAGAACGAAATATCTCCCCCTCTGTAGTGGTTTGAAAGCCGAATTCAGAGATGTTGAAAAGAAGGAAGTAGATGAGATGTTGGCCAGAGAATCCCCCAGAGACTGAAGCCCTCTCTGATACTATCCTATTGAGTACAGACTAACTAGTTGGAGCCAACCCCCTGATGAATGAGGCAATCAAGAGGCAAGTGTTAGAACGAGTACAGAGGTACGTGAGAAGAGAGAAAGAAAAAACAAAGTTGAGAATGAGCTTGCAGCAGAAGCCTCCTTTGACGCCCTAAAAGCACTCTTTACAGAAGTCCCCATGGCAACTCAAGATCCCCTTCCTATTCAGATTCGTCTTGGAAATATTGATGACAGGCCAGCAAATGTAGTCCCATTGCCAGTTTTTAAGGGAGAGTACAATGAAGACCTTGATCTTCATGTAGCAGAATTTATGGTAGCATGTGTGGCTAATAATGCCAGAATCCCTGAGCATTAGTTAGCAATATTTCCCGTCACTTTCAAGGGCGCGGTGTGTTTCAGTGGTATGAGAGACAAGCAGCATGAACTTTTGGCACATGGGACGACCTGAAGTTGGCCTTCCTCACTAAATTCAGACGTGAAGGTTTCGAAGAGCGGATGCGAGAGGAGTTCACGAACCTAAGTCAGTCCTCTGGAGAAAGAGTAGAAGCTTATGTCTCGCGAATGGAATCCATCCTGAAGAGATGGACTAACCATCATTTAGATGAAGGTATCCAGAAAGGAGTGTTCCTTAGAGGCCTACAACCAGATGTTCGAAAGTTCATGGAATTGAGAAGACCAGTCAATCTACAAGTTGCAGTGAAAGGTGCAAGGTTGTATGATGAAGTTGAAGCAAGGTTGTCAATGACTCTAGGAAGAGGAGTCTTACCTTCTCCCATGCCAGGAATGGTATACCCATCGAATGCAGTCCCAAGGACAGTTCCCTACTCCTATCCCCAGATGCAAACAGTGTCGCAGTATAATGCACCTAATCCACTGTGGTCACCACAGACGACAGTGCCTCACATGATGGTTCAATCACAATAACAGTGGCCTCAAACAGTTCCTCCAATGGCGACTCAACAATAGTGGAATCCTACCAACTGGAATCAACAACCCCAAGTCTCAGCAGGAGCTCTGAATCAGAACCAGAACAGAGGACCCTCTGGATCAACCCAACTAGTGTATGTAGTAATTATAGAAGCTTCCCAAAACCCTACTACAAGTACTTCGGGAGGTGAAAATTTGAAGGACTACTTATCCAACTCAGTTGTAAGTATCAAGAAAGAGCTTCTGGATGTGATTACAGAGCAGCTATAGACGCTCAAGGTGAATGCTGCCAATATATCCACTCATGTGGGAGCTGGAAGAGATGTGATGCACTCTAATACATGGTGTGGAAAGTGTCACCAAGAGGGACATTTAGCCACTAAATGTACCCAAAAACCAACCATTCCTGGAGCCTTCTGTTCCTACTGTTTGCGGAAGAACCATAAAGAGGATATTTGCTCTCTAAAAGAGATGCATGAACGAAGACAGAAGGATGAAAATGCAAGATTCAACTTGCTAGAATCCAAAATGACAACACAGGATATTGGACCAAAGCCTAGGGAGTTTGGTCCTAATTTCTGTCCAAAGAGGTTTCCCTCTCAAAGTTACAGAGGACGACAGTCTGGCGGTGGTCAGAGATCAGAGGTGGAATATTATAGGTGTGAAGAAAAGGGACATATCTCCCCGAATTGTCAAAACCCTAGACGATCTGTGGATTACAAGCCCTTATGCATCTGATGCAAATGTGAAGGCCACACTGCAAAGGACTGTCCAAGCCCAGCCCTTGTAAAGATCAATGGCACTGATAGCTAATAGAAGGTACAAGAGCCTGCCTCCAATTTGATAGAGTTGGAAGTTGCCGCTGTCACGCGCACAAAGAAGAAGAAACCGGTTGTTCAAAATGAAAATAATTATCCTGCCAAGATTGTGAAGTTTAACCTGCCAACGGAGGGACAGAGCTGTACAGGACGCACTCGCGCTAAACACCTAAGTTTCTAATCATTTAAAATCAACCAAGCGTTCACTTTGCACGCGCTACATGCACTTAAGAGTCACCTTAAATTTTTAATAAAAATGAACCAGCCGTCACAAAAAAGTACATGCTGGCAAAAAAGCGCTCCACATCACTATTAATTTTTAATTAATGAATTTGCATTTAGAGACTAGTCTGGGAATCGTAGTCCGGGTTTCGATAAAGCACCGCTTCACCCTAATAAATTGTAATTAAAATTTTAAGAAGGAACCGCCGTTTTCTTATTAAGGTTTTTAACCGAATAAAATATCACCCATTGTTAATAATTTCTTAAAATGAACCCTTTATTAAAACAATTTACCCTCACTGCACTTTTTTTCCCCTTTTTAATAAACACGCTTCGTGGGATTGGCGCATAAAGTCCTCTTAGTTGAAATTGTTGGTCAAAGTTATGGTTAGGTCCTGATGTAGATTTTTTTAAATATTATGGTTTGTTTATGTGCTACGGTTACGGGTATGGTTTGTAGTTTTTTCTTTCTTTCTTGCATGATACGGGGTTTTGGGTGCCTATTTGTTGCATCGCATGAAGTTTTCGGTCGCATATGTGTAGAGGTCATGCCAAATTTTTTCTAGGATGTGGGTTGTTTGGGGTGGTAAATGGGTTAGTTACATTTATGTATGTGTGTCCTTCTTTTTGATTGATTTCTTTTTTATAGCCTTTTGGTTGTTTTGCGGGCATTCTTTGTGATTGTATATGTTGTGATGTGTGTGTTTTTCATCTGAATGGTGCCTCACGCTCCTCCTCCTATCCAATATGTCCCGCTGGTCAGTAGGGATTATTCTTCCCTACTGGCTTTTGAGCCTATAGCGAAAGCAGGACTTGCGACTTTTGTGATTGCTTCATTTCCCTTGATTCGAGATAATCCATCCTTGTATGATGAGTTCCTTGCCTCATACAACAAGAAGTCGGGCCTGGTTCATGGTGCTTCCATGATATTGACACCTCGAGGGTTAGGGAAGGCTTTGTCTCTTCCCTACAAAGGAGAGCCCTTTGTTACAGCTAGAGAATTATTCTCCAACGACGAGATTTTCAAGCTGTTACAGAAGCAGACCAAGGAAATTCTGGATGTCAAGAAAGTGATCAACACTTCAGGAATATCTTTTTCCATGATCACTGATCCTCTTTGGAAGTTAGTCTGCCAATTTCTCCAAGACAGGTTTATGCCTGCCAAAACACCATCCCATTACTTGTCCAAGGAACTCTTTACAGCTTTCAGGATGGTGTTAAAAGGGGTGGCTATTGATTGGAGTACTTACCTGCTTACAAAGATGGACCAACATTTTGTCAAAGTAACCAGAAGAAAAGTTACAAATGTCACCTATGGTTCCTACTTGTATGCTTTCTTGATATACTCAAGCTTAAAGAAGGGTGTGCTTCCACCTCCTCCATCTGATCCAGTACCTCCCCCTCCACCTTCAGAAGAGTCAAAACCTATTGATATAGAGGATCTTGATTCCCCTCCTCCACTGGTCATTCAGCAGAAGTGCTTGAAGTGTATCTCAGATAAAACTCCCTCAGTTCTTTGTTCAATCACAATTCCTGCTACATCTGGCAGTGACCTCCCTGCTTACCTCACATGTAACAATTTGTTCAGGGCACATAGAGAGGGTTCCTTGGACATATCAGTCCCTTCCCTGAACAGTTTAGTGTCGAGAGATGCCATTCCACTCCTTTGTAAAGACATCCAGAGTTTGATTGACAGCTTGTGTTCAACAGTTGTATGCTTCTTTCTATGAAGAACTGATGCAGTCCAAAGACCAGTTACATAAGGCAACCTCAGAGTTAGCCTGTGCTAAAGATACACTTGTAGATCTGTTTAAGCAGATGGAGCACCAAACCCAAATGATTGAGACCCAAAGAGAAGAGATATCTTCTTTGAAGATTCAGTTAACAGAAGCTCAATTAGAGGTCACTAAATTCTCATATGAGAAAGAGAGGATGTCCAAAGAAGCTCAAGAGTTTTAGACTCTTTTAGATACAAAACTTTCAGCCTTACGGACTGCTCATAACACAATGGAATCATAAGCTTCCCAAATCAAGCAGTTACAAGACCTCTAACGCAGTCACGGTCTGCTCTTCCAAGCCCCAATGTTCCTCTGATTCCTTCTATCTCTAAGCAGGACTTCGCAGTTCTCCAGAGACAGGCCACATTGTGTCCTTTGTTCCAAGATAAAGTAGAAAGATTGCAGTCCAAGATGGATTTGTTATGGTCAACATTTGAGCATTTCCAAGAGTATGTTCCTCCGGACCATTCTTTCTTTGTCCACTATCAGTTGCAGAAGTTGGCCTTTTATATGAACCTTTCAACGATGAATCTTCCTCCTCCAGAGGATGGTTGGAGTGGGACTTGGTCTTCTGAGTTGCTGACAGAAGTGGTCTGTATGGTGTTTGAAGATTCTGTGACAATGGATACCATGTTGTTGTCTTACATGTATCTATGGGGAGATCTGTTGATTCCAGATGAAGTAGATATGGTCTGGTATGTAGGGGATGTGGTTTTGCAAGCTATTTTATATATCAACTATTTGGAGTTGCAGATAGATGACATGTTCCAGTGTTACTCCTCAAAAGTGGCTACTTGCCCTGACAATTCCTAGCACTCAATGATTGATTCTGTGGTCCTGAATCAACGTTAGAATACAGCTTCTATCTACGTGCAAAGCACTAACCAACTGAGGTTGGATCTCTTAGCTTATATTTCCAAAAACCATCCATTTGATTCAACCTTCTTTGATGCCTATTAGAGAAGATTTGTCTTAGGTCCCTCTGTTCCTAGCCTACTGTACTATCAACAAATGGCTCATCGCTATGATACCTATCTTTCCCTTTATCAAACCAATTCAACAGCAATCTTACCTCTTCTTTTCCAACCTCAATCTTTTCCTTGAATTCCCATATTTACCTATTGCTCTTTTATCGAAGATAGAGTATTTTTCCCTTCTCCACCATGCCCTTCACCATCTATCCATATACCTTCTAATTTTTCTGTTTATCAATTAACACCTTTCCTAATTAATTTCCTTATATTTTCAGCCACTCCTTTAACTTATTCCTCCTTTTATGATTTTGCCTACCCATCTCTTCATCCTCTTTTACTTATTTCACTTCCATCTCCTCCCGCTTCTATTTCTCAACCCCCTCAGTTGGTTAGTAAATAAGAAGGATTTGATCAGCCCCTTTTTTACATGATCGGACATCTTGCCAAGGTCCTCTTTTCCTATTTCCTTCTATTTATCTTATCCCTTCACCTATGCCAATCTAGATTTTACAATTTTCACAGGACAAAGTTTGGCACTCTTTTACAAAATTTTAGGGGTGTCTTTCATTTAAAAATGTGTCTCCCCTCTTTTGTATTTTTTTAGGTTGCCTTTGTACCTTTTGCATTTTCTCCTTCTTGTTGACTTCATTGGGTCTGCATTCTGGAATCTTCTTGGATTTATTTTTTCTTTTCATTTTTCTTGTCCTACATTGGGGTTAACACACACACACACACACACACACACACAGTGTGTGTGTGTGTGTGAATGCATGTGTGTATGTGTGTCTTTGTGAGAGACACAGAGAGAGAGAGAGAGAGAGAGAGAGAGAGAGAGAGAGAGAGAGAGAGAGAGAGAGAGAGAGAGAGAGAGAGAGAGAGAGAGAGAGAGAGAGAGTGGGTGAGTGTAAGAGAGGGAGAAAGCAAGAAGTTTCTAATTGAGAGAGAGAGATATTGCAACATGGGATTATGAGAGATAGAGAGAGAAATGGTGGAGAAGAAAAAATAGAGAGAGAATAATTGGTGGGAGATGGAGAAGAGAGAGAGAGAAAGACAAAGATAGACAGACAGACAGACAGACAGACAGAGAGATAGATAGATAGATAGATAGATAGATAGATAGATAGTGTAACATTCCGCTTCCGCAAAGACATTTTCAATACTCCTCACCTTCATCGCATGGTTTTTCCTACAAAATTTTAAGTTAGTAAGTGTTAGAATGTTAGTAAGATTAGTTCTAAGGTTAGTTAGTTATATAAGTTGGTTTGAATATTAGAAAATAGTTAGAATAGTTAGTGGTAAGTTGTAAGGATAATGTTAGTAGTTAGATAGGATAGTTTAAAATGTTAATATATAGTTATATATATATATATAAACGAATAAAAAAACTGGTCGTCAACTCCTTCTCGCCGCCGTCCACGTCACAAGCCATCGCCAGCATCGTAATCATCACCCCCGTCATCTACATCTTTGTCATCATGACGATCATCTTCACGAATTGCATCTCCCTCTCCTCGACAGACCTGCCTCCACTGCAGTCCAGTCGCCATGCAGAGCGGACAACTGGTGGCCTTGAGAGGCAATGTGGACAGCATGGGGAGAAGGTAGGCTCCCCCTCCCAAGCCTATATAAGGCTTAAGACCCCCCTCCCATAACACACATTCAACAATGATGAAGAGATGATGCAGGGATTGAGAGAGAGAGAGAGAGAGAGAGAGAGAGAGAGAGAGAGAGAGAGAGAGAGAGAGAGAGGCAAGCCGATGCTAGAAGGAGAAGAGGAAAGCACTCTTGGAGCAATGGGCTTCTTGCGTCAAGGGTAGATCTGGAGTTGGAGATTATGAAAGTATCAACAAGTCGAAGAAAGACCAAGGTTTTAACTAGGAGATGGCGTTTGAAGAACTTCGGTGTTTTCGAACCCTTTTTCTATCTATGCTTATTGTTCTATTAGCCAGAACTGGTTCTACACGCTCATAGGTCATAATCTTCATTTTAATATCCATTGAAGGAAAAGGATACTCATAAAAGCTATACGTTGGTTATATATTCTTTCATTCCTAGTTGTTCATAGATGTAGATGATCATATGAAATTCCATATGTGATATTGCCTAGGATAGATTAGTGAATTGTTCACATAAAATCATAGTTGTTACATCGACACCTTGAAATAGTCGCATGAAATCATAGATTGTGATAACCAATGGCCTGATAAGTTAGGATCTTGTTGATGTACTTGATTAGAACAAGCAATCATTAAATGGATTAAAAACCCAAAAATTATGATAGCCTCGACTCTTGATAAATTGGAAACTTATCTTGTGGATCAAACCAAGACAACTTGCAATCACTTGGATAATTTCTATTCAACCGAGCCAATCTAGGATCAAGTTGTTACTCCTTGGGGGGGAACTAGATGAACACTAGGGGGAACATGATTTCTCTAAGAATAATTAAGAGAACTTAAGGTTGGAAAACCCAAGGAAGAAGAAGAGTATTGCACGCACTATGGTCCTGTTAGCAAAAAACCTTGCTAGGTAAACCCTAAGATACGTATATATTATTGATGTTAAGTTTAAGGTGGAATGCACACTAGGCAAAAAGAATGGAGTGCTAAGAAAAATTCTGTATAGTATCGTACTCGGGGATGAAAGGTTAGAGAGCTATTGTGTAGTAGACATTTGGACCTAAAACACACCCTTTGAAATAGGGCCTAAGTTATGATAAAACTTAATGACTAGCAAAGAAGGCTTGGAGTCTAGCTGTATAAACCTTAAGGGGAAGAGCCACCTAAGCTGATTAGGTGATTGTTATCTTAGAAGAATTTCTACCTTAGAAAAGGTTGTGTTTAAATTCCTTGAGCAAGTGTTTTGATACATCCAAGTTAAATTCTGGTTGTGCATGCAATGGGATTGCGATGCCTTGAAGCGAGTGGTTGTGCATTCAAATAGTTTGTTAATGTGGTTTGGGATGTTAATCCAAGTGGGGTGTGATTGATGATTTCATGGTCGGGTCTGTGATGATTGATTGCCATGGGGACAAAGGATGTTTTCTTAGAAGATGACATTGGGTTGGTTGCCTTGATTGTGCTTGATTCTTAAAAGGGTTAATTAAGGAAGGATCCTCTAGTCCGACTCCCCCGGCTAGCATTGATGCCCTATACCAAGGGGGTAATTTTATTTTCTGCACCGGGAGGCTTTGATGGACTCCTGCTGCGAGAGGTCTCTCCACAGCAGGTTTATGTTTAGGAGACACAATGCTAAGAGTGCCCACGGGGACATAGGCTGTAAATCCCTTTCACTGCCTAACCCCCTGCGTGACTCATGATAGGATCCTGAGGCTCTCGATACTAGTTACAAGGCAGAATCTTGGTAGGATAAACCTTCGGGTTTTTATTTCCGAGATACGGAAGGATTATTTATGTGAAGGGACACTTAATTCTCCTGTATGGGTGGGAGACAAAAATTAACATGAAGATAAGTTAAGGAATTGTTTGATCTTGTTTTATCTTGTCTTTGTGTCCGTGCCCTAAATTACGTAAAGGAACTTGTGATTAACGGGTTAATTAATGAAGCTACTTTTATATGTCAAACATAATGTGATGTAGATAATTAGATAACTAAAACAATCCCCGAGGAAAGCATGGTGGATGTGACCCCGATGGGTCTATCCTACAGAAGGGTGGTCTCGGTTAGCCGAGAGCTTTCCTCAAAGGAAATGTTAACGAGAAATGTTAGGAAAAGTCGGACGATGACCTTAGACAATGTTGATTAAAACCCTGATTTATATTGTTTTAGGGAATCGAAATGGGACTATGCCCTATGGGCAGAGAGGTCGAGCGATGCATCCCTCTTGTTTCCCATTCTCTTTGAACCAAGTGCGGTATGAGTCTGCTTTGGTCTAGCTGAATCTGCACAAAGTGGAGCAGTTGTAGACCGATGCTGGAAGGCTGTTAGGAAGATCCGAATACTAGGAGCCCGGACTTCAGTTCGATCCTAGTGGGAACGGGCAGATAAGTTCCGTTGCGAGGCAGACTCGAGAGACCCTAGTTGGCAAACCCCGTGTCATTCCTTGGGAGTGCTGGGCGGCGTCTTCTAGATTTATGACTGACTGACTTACTTACTTATTACTGAGACTGACTGACTGACTAACTGACTGACTGAGAGAGAGAGACTGAGAGAGAGAGAGACAGAGAGAGAGAGAGAGACAGAGACAGAGAGATAGATAGATAGATAGATAGATAGATAGATAGACAGATAGATAGACAGACAGACAGACAAACAGACACTGAGACAGTGAGACAAACAGACAGACTGACTGACTGACTAACAAAGAGATAGATAGATAGGTAGCTAGGTAGCTAGGTAGCTAGGTAGCTAGAGAGAGAGAGAGAGAGTGTGTGTGTGTGTGTGTGTGCGTGTGTGAGTGAGTGAGTGAGAGAGAGAGAGAGAGAGAGAGATGTACTTGAAGTACTAAACATGGGGGGAGGGAAATATGAGTGGGGACAATGGTGGTGGAAGCAGTGGAGGTGATAGTGACAACGGTGCTAGAGGCAATGGTAGAGGTGGTGGCAATGATGGTGGTGGCGGAAATGGGGGAGCATTAGTGGTTCTTGATATATACCTAGGAGAAGAGGAGGAACAAGTGGACTATGTGGAACAAGAAATGGAAGTTGGCTGGAAAAGCTCACTCAAAAATCTCACTTCTCATATGCACTCCATGTAGCCTATGACTCCAGTATCATGATCACCATAATAAATGCACATATTTGCAATGCCTTGATGAGAGCTGATTTTTGAGCCCGAGAGGTGCTTAAAATTTGCCAAAAAATTCAAATTCAAGGGAAAAATAAACTCCGTCGAAGGCGGCTTAGGCAATCGGGTCGATTTTAAGCAGCAAGCAACCTACGGGTTCCAAAAGTGCTTTAAAGATCCATCGAGCGACAGTTAGGTAATTTCCATAAATTTTCAAGATGTTTGATGAGACTTCAGGAAATTCCCAACAGTGGGGGATTTCAAGACGAGTGCACAAAATTTTTTTATTTGCAAAACAGACGTTAAACGCGAGAATGGGAGTGCCCGAGGTGGAGGGACAAAAAAAAGAGCAATGTAAACAAGCTTAAAAGCCGAGGGTGTCCCTTGGGGTCTCCCAACCCCCAATTTTCACACAACGAGAAGGGGGGCTGTTTCTTTGCTTGGTGTGGAGAAAAAAGAGGTGCCTTGTTGTTGCATGACAATGGATGAAGAGAGAGGGAGAGGTAGTTATGCCACCTCAATGTACCCATATAGATTGATTACAGGAGTGATTTACATCCCTTCTTTGCTTCCAATCGCCGCCTTTGGCTCGTGAAATGGCTACCCGAATCAGAAGATCAGAAACCAATCTTTCTCTCTCCTCCCTCTCTCTCCCCTAAGAGGCAATTCATGTGGAAGAAGCCCGATTGATGAATGCTCATTTGGCGTGGTACCAGATTGCCTCTAAATCGAGTGGGGCTAAAGATGGATGATTGGAGATGGACTGAGCATTAATGGTGGACTATTTTTCTATCCCAAATCAGATTTTAAAAACTCGCAACAAAAGGAAAAACTAGTAACTCTCTTTTATGAAGAAAAATGGCTCGTTTTTTATATTTTATTGGCTAAATGCTCTTCATATTGGATGAAAATTGGTAGGAATGTTGTTTGTTGTACGTTTGATGATTCTATCTTAGAAAAATCAGAATACATTATGCCATAATGCTGAAAATAATTTTCTAAAACTCGAGAAACACACATTTTACAAAGAAAATGGGGTTTTTGTCATTTCGAGTTTGATAAAAAAGGTGCATGAGGCAGCAAATGTGGAAAATTAGTAATTCTCAGTTGTCATTATTAGAAAAACCAATAAATACTCTATTTTCTTGATGAATAAATAGGAAAAATTAGAAAAAATGGAAAAAAATAGGTTTTTGTGCTTCGAAAAATGAGAAAAAATATGGTTAATGTCCATGATTTTTTGGCAAGGTTGAGGCATGAGGTATAGCATCAACTCACTGTTTTTTATATGTTTTAGTGTGTTTTTATTAATTTATACATCAAAAATGACAAAAGAAACCCTACACCTATGCAACGATGCAATATATCAACGGTAGGGGGAAAAGAGGGGTTGTGGAAGCATTTAAGTGCGGAAAATGAAGTAAATTCTGATCTTTTGTTTATGCACGTCATATAGGATGATAATAATTTGGTAGCATGAGAAATCGATGTTAGTCTCCATACATTGAAGCATACATTTAGTGAAGATTATGAAAGGGTTGTTTTTGCACATCACAAAATGTTGATTTGATGAATATTGTTTGTGCACTAGGATCATATGCACTATGCATGATGCATGACATTGTATAAAATCCTTGATGCATAGCACTTGTATGCTAAACACTGACCAACGCTGAGATTGTGAGGAAGTCCTTTGCTGAAGGTTAGATGAGCGGTTCCTTGGGACAAATTAAGCGAGGAAATATCAATTCCTGGATCGTTCGATAAATCAAAAGAGTGGACTATGTATCGTGTGTCTTATATGTTGAGGCAGCACATCTTGGGGGGGGGGGGGGGGGGGGGGGCAATCCCCTTGATGTAGAAGAGCTGCAGTGAGGTCGCAACAGTCAGTCGAGAGGTGCTTCGATGTGTATGTGATACAAGGTGTTATACCTATATGTTATGGGATCTCCCTCTAAGGAGAAGGGAAGGGAAACATTGGACTATGTTCTATTACAAACACAAGATCGATACTAGGGTTTGGTGTAGTGTGAGTCTTAGACTCTTTTGACCGCAAGGCCGTGTGGGGTGTCTTATGTGTCTTCAAGGTCTGCGGCTAGTGCTAGAGAGCCAATGTCAGGCCCATTTTAGGTCCTGACAAGTGGTGTGTTTGCTAGGAGCCGCTAATAAGTGGTGGTTCTAAATCTAGGGTCCCTAGGGACCAAATAGTCAGTTTATGTCCTCTAACAAGAACCGTCAAGCCAAAATACAAAAAGAGGAACGTGCTAAGAGGGCTAGATGGTGGGCTAAGATTCTAAGGTGTTATTCTCCTCAAAGGAGTAGCCCGATACGCATAAACGACAATGGTTTTAATAATCCAAGTGTCACAAGCAGCCCTTTGAGTGCAAGAGGAAGTCCTAATACTTCTCCTCTTCCAGTCAATCAACCCACTTCAAGTGGGGGTGTAGTTTAACTTACACAAACTCTTATTGTCAATCCGGTTGTAGTCATGGCACAAACCATTGCAATTCCAATAGGGACATCGGATTTACTGGCATTAGGAGCACCTTTGTCCATCTTCCATGGGTTAGCAAAAGAAGATGGAGAACTCCATAAAACTCATGTTCAACTATCGAATCCAAGACGAAGGACACTTAATGATGTTCTTCAACATGACAATAAAAGGAAGGGCAGCAATATGGTATCATAGTCTAGAAGATGGAACCATAACTAGCATTGACCAATTCTTCACGGCCTTCTATAGAGAGTTTTCCCCTAAGAGGGATGGACTATTGGTTGTGTGTCTTGAATGTAACACGCCAAGAGCCAAATGAGAATGTCCATGCCTATGCCAAGAAACTAAAGCAAGTTCTTCGCAAACTTGATACTTATATTTCCATTCCATCGACTACACAGTTGCAATATCTCCTATATGGATTAGATTTCAACATCCAAGTGCAGCTGAGTAGTGTTGCTTTGGCTGACATTGACACTGCTATTACCCAAGCAGAAGGAGTAGAGTCACACTTGCAAGCGGCTTATGCAGAAAGGGTAAATTGGAATGGAAATAATTTGGCGCTAACCAACGAGAGTCAAGGGGACCCCATGACAAATGCAAATGAAAGAGGGAGTATCATGCCAAATTTGCCTATGTTACCAGCTCCTCCTAGTGTAACTATGCCTATGGCTAGTCAGATGGCCCCACTAAATGGTGGAGGCCAAACAACAAACCCAAATGTTGTCCTAGTAAGTTAGCAGTCGATTCCTAATCAAGTGATTAGGTCGATGGGACGACCAAAAGATGATCACGGCTATGAGTCAAGTGTCTCAAATGTCCTTGGTGAAGTCAAGTGCCTCAAATGTCCTTGGTGCCTCAAATGTCCTTGGTGAAGTCAAGGATATGATGAAGCACTACACTGACATGATTATCAAACAATATAGACAAATAGTTGTGGATGTCAATTTCCTTAAGAAGTAGTAGGATTTGATAGGGAGTCGACGCCCTAAACAGGGTGTGCCCCTCAAGATTCAGTTGTAAGAGATGTGTGGCCAACATTTCCCTAGGAATTTTCCGAATGTCAAATGCGATATTTGCAGAAATTCTAGCCACTTAGCTGCTACTTGTTGGAGTAAGATCAGTTCTCTTCAACAAGGAAGTAAGCAGCCATGTCCAGTTAATCATCCCGCACAAGGGAATAATCTCCAGTAAGATGATGAACCAAGACAAATATTGCAAAGAAAAAAGGCTATTATAGAGGAGTTGCCTCATGGCAGTGGAGTCAGCTTTATTGAGGCCATACGTGTCAATGATGCTAAAACTTCTAATCTACGAGCCATAACAAGAGGTCAAAGACTAGAGAGGGTGACAAAGGAAATGTAAAACCTATTGAGGGAAACCCTAAGCAAGATGCTAGGGGAAAGCAAGTCCTGAATCCTGATATGGAAGGTGGACCCCTAAGGCTATTGATGATAGTAAAGTCGATTCCGAGAAGGATAAAGAATTGCCAAGAAAGAAAGCAAAAGTTAAAAAAGAGGTACCAAAGCTGGCCCAAAGACCAAAGGAGAGAATGGTTTGGTGAGAGAAGAGAACTTTGGCTAACTACCACAACTTTGATTTAGCAAGTTCTCTTTGCAAAGTTAAACTAGACGTGAATCTCCTGTAATTGATTAAACTGTCTCCATGAGTACGCAAGGAATTCAAGAAAATCCTGCATATTGGGTATAGTGTAGAACATTTGGGCATAGCACGAGTGGGAGAAGATTGGTTCAATCATGCTAAAAAGCATTGTCCCAAGGTTCCAGCATACGTGGATGGAATATTAGTGGAGCATGCTATCGTGGATATTGGATCCTCTGTCAATATCATGAGTTTAGACTTGATGGAGAGGCTAGGTCTACAAATCCAAAAAGACAAATCCACACTTCTTAGAATGGCTTATGACAGTCTGAGGCAACTAGAAGGTTGCATCACTAAAGTCTATGTTATCGTTGCAAGCGTGGAATGCTATCTGGACTTTACAGTGATAAGGTTTGTAGGACATCCTAGCTATCGAGTTTTGCTAGGCAGACCATGGATTTTACAAACAGACTATCAAGTCGATACACCCGTTGGTTGAGTGATTCTAGGTAGAGGTGCCAATCGTGTAATAGTGGATGCTTATCTTGAGTCTGCTCAGAGTGAGAAAGTTCCTTTATCCTCTACGGAACTAGAAACAGTAGATGATCCATCTGGTAGTGAGACATCATCGAGTGATGGATCTAAAGAAGGATACACTATAGAGGACATTTATTACACAACTTTGAATGATCCGATAAATCCACAAGATAGGATAAGAGACATGGATGTAATTGAGTTGGACCTTGGTATGCCAAACGATTCGCGGCCAATCAAATTAGGATTCATGCTCAGTTCGGAAGAAAGAGAGGACTATGTGTCCTTAATTCAAGAGTTCCAGGACATCTTTGCTTGGAGCTATGATGAACTTAGGGGCATTTCTCCCAGCTTGGATGTGCATACCATTCCTCTAAAGGAAGGAAGTTGTCCCATATGTCAGAAAGTAAGGCGCATGCCTTTTGAACTAAGGGACGACGGGCTGTTTGAGGAGCTACAGAAGTTGCAAAAAGTAGGTTTGATCTTCCCTATTCAACATACTGAATGGTGTTGACCATTTGTGATCAGAAAGAAGAATAATAATCAAATCCGGCTTTGCGTAGACTTTAGAGAGTTGAATAAGCAAACTATTAAAGTCTACTACCCGTTGCCATTTATTGACCAAATTTTGGATCAACTAGCGGGTAGGAAAATATATTCATTCATGGATTGCTTTGCGGGGTATAACCAAATGGCGATTGCTGAGCAAGACAAGATGAAAACGATGTTTATTACTATCTTTGGTACCTTTGCGTACCATGTGATGGCATTTAATTTATGTAATGCACCTAGTTCGTGGCAAAGAACAACCGACAATACCTTTGGTGACATCTCCCCAGAGGAGTTGAAAGTATTTATTGATGACCTAGAGGCAGCCACCATAAGAGAAAGGTAGATGATTATTTTGCGGAAGTGTTTTGAGCACTGCAGATAATTTTGCATAGCTCTTAACTCATGGAAGTGCATCGTTGGGGTGCCTTATGGGCTCTTTTTAAGCCATGTGGTTAGTTCAATCGGGATCGGACTGACCCTGAAAAGATCAAGGTCATAGTTACCATGAATCTGTCACATACTCCAAAGGAAGTGCATAGCTTTCTATCATCAGTAGGGTATTATCGAAGGTTTATAAATGCCGTGGCAGAAAGAACATTGCCACTGACAAATCTATTGTCCTTTAACTATCTGTTTGCATGGAGTGATGCTTGCAAAGTATCTTTTGGCAATGTGAAACAGGAGCTTGCCAAAGCACCTGTTTTTAAAGCACCTAAAAGGGGTGATATGTTTTATATATTTTCAACAACAACAATGCATAGTATTAGCTACTATTTGGCCCAAATTTGGGAGGAAAAATGGTACCATCCAAGAGCCTTTGCTAGTCGGAAGTTGGGCATCTCGGAAATTAACTACACCTATATGGAGAAGTTGTGTCTTGCGATGGTATTTGCGACCAAAAAGTTTAGGCACTACATTCTTTATGAGAAGGTGGTTTTTTACACAAAGTCTGAGGGGCTTTCATTGTTGCTGAACAAGTTACAATTGTCTGATCGTTTAGCAAAGTGGTTAATCACTTTGCCGAAATTTGATTATGAGATTAAGGGAAACATTGTTTAAGATTGATATGGTGTATATTCCCTCTTGGTATGCTACTATAATGCACTATTTATCTATAGGAGAGATTGGATCTACCCTATCAACATGCGAGAATAGAAAAATTAAACCACATGCTTTAAAATTCATGTTAATTGCAGGAACACTATATCAGTAAGGGGTTGATGATATCTATCACCGATGTGTGATGCCTGACGAGGTTCCATTTATTTTGGAAGAGTGCCATGACTCCGCTTGTGGGGGGGCACTTTGCTAGGTGGTTGACAACACAGAAGGCTTTAAGAGCCAGATATTGGTGGCAGTCCATCTTCGAGGATTCATTTGAGTATATTAAGAGATGCAATACATGTCAAAGACATGATAATAGAGAGAATAGGAAGCACCCACTTACGCCTATTATGGCTATCCTTCCATTCGAGAAGTGGAGAATTGAGTTTGTGGGTCCTATTACCCCGTTGTCTACTAATCAGAAGCGATATATTATAGTAGCAACTGATTACTTTATAAAGTGGTCAAAAGCACAAGCAATGAGGCAGGACAATGCAAAAGAGACCCCATTCAAATTAGTTTATGGGGAAGAGTGTGTCTTGCCCTTATAAATTGATTTATCGACCATAAGATTCGCAATCAATCATTCTTTGGGTGATGAGGATGCCCTATTCGAGCATTTTACGACCATAGCCCACCTAGATGAGCTCAAATTGCAAAGTTTGTTGCACTAGGAAGTATCTAAACATCGGATGAAGCGGCAGCATGATCTAAAAGCGAAAAATTATATCTTTAAAACAGGACAGTTAGTTCTGTATTACGATGCGTGTAGGGAGCTATTTCGAGGAAAGCTGGAACCTAGATGGGATGGCCCTTACAAGGTAGTTAGAATAGGTAAAAATAAGTCCAGGGCTTTACAAGCTGATCTACAAGGAGTGCGATCTAAAAATAAGATTAATCTCAATAAGATTAAACCTTATTATTTGTGAGTATAGTAACACGCTAAATGCATTGCAAGGGTCCATGCTGGGGTTGATCTGAGACCTACAAGAGAGCTTAAACTAGTTGATGGGGTGGTTAATTCTTTTTTTGGAGCATCCATATCTAGAGCAAAGATATCATCAAGAGAAGCTTATCTGGTGGAGAAAAGGATACAAAGTGATTGAGCAAGAAGACGAAACCTTTGTGTGGGAGATCAAAGTTTTATGCCATCACTGCGTACAAATTTTGACAAGCATCCATGTTGAGTTTAATGAAGAAGGTGGGATGGAGCCGTCAATTCATCCTCTAAGTATGTTGAATTTTGACTATCATAATTACAAATAGAGGAGTTCCTAATGGCTGGCTATGTAAACCCATTGTATACGTACACAATATACTTTGATGGAGCATCCACGGGCCCTAATAAAAAAGGGAGTGTTGGAGTAGTTATCCGAGATCCCCGACGTAGAGTTACAATGAAATTAGCTATTTATCTTGGGGTAGGATTCACTAACAACATGGTGGAGTATAAAGCCTTGATTATGGGATGACTGAACATTGCCAAGAAAGGTGGTATTTGGCGGCTGTTAGTAAAAGGGGATTCCCAGCTAATCTTAAGTCAACTAAAGAGACATACACAGTCCAGAATCCTATCCTTTGCATGTATCATCGAATTGCTATGACCCTACTTAATGAATTTGAGAGCGTCTCTCTTCAACTAATCCCACGTTCTTAGAATCAGTTTGCAGATTCATTAGCCAACTTTTCTTATGAGGAGGACCTCTTCTTCAACTATGGTCCTAGTCCGAATGTTGCTATTGATAATGAGACAAGACCTGGTCGTTTGTGGGGAATTTTATCAGACCACGCATTATATGGCAGGCAATGGTTGCTATGGGTAATGCGAAGAGTGGCCGAGACCCATCTACCACTATTATCTTGGACCCATAGGTTGGTTTGACGACATGTTATGCGTACGCCTCTTGCTATACATACAAGAGGGATGGGTCATAACTTGATGCATTTAGTTTAGGGCTACAAGCCCTATTTTTTCCCTGGGAATGGAGCATATTTTCATATATTTGCCTTATTCCAAGGAGGGATGAATAGGCATTGTTTTGCTTGATTTCATTAGGCCAAGAGGGCCATTTTTGTTAGGTCTTAATGTTTGATTTCATTAGGCCAAGAGGGCCATTTAGTTTGTAGTAAAATGTGCTATTTCTTTAGGTCAAGAGGGCCATATGTTTGTTTGGTGCAAGTACGTTTAATGGTTTTTTGTTTTAGTTATTGCATCATACCGATTGACAAAGTCACTAGAGTGAGCCTTTGCTGTAGAGGAACTTCTTGTGGCCATTCCAGGTAGTTTCATCCCCTTCCGGAGTCTTTTCCCTTAAGCAATTAATGATATATGTGTATGTAAGGGGTTACTTTCTTTTCGTTTGTTGGGGACCAGCAATCAAGGCATGAAGTCCCAGATTTAGGTCAGGCATGTCTGAGGGAGGTCTGTATAGTCATTGCCTCTTGCAAAAGCACTGTCAAGCATTGAAAGACCTATTTTGGAAGGCAGTCCTAGTGCCCCTGTTCTGCTGGCCTACTAGGCGGCCGTTCTAGGAGTTCTTGTTAGTGTAAGGCAGTTAGAAAAGCCTTCCCTTAAATATCAAGAGAAGAACAAGTTTTGAAGCTATCTAAAAATACATATACTGAGGTGTGTAAAAAGGGGTTCTAAACCCTCTATAAAAATAGAAAAGAAAGAAAGAAAAATCCTTGAGTAGTTGCTCATTGCCTTGTGAAGGCCTGGTAGGATCAAGGGGACGAGTCAGCAAACCCGGGGCCAATACATTGTCTTCCTGAGGGTGGCATCTAGCTATAAAAATAAGGAAAGGAAAGGAAGGTTGGAGTGAAAATAAAAGTGAGCATTAGAAAAGGATTAAGTGTGCCTTGCAAGGGCTTGGCAGGTTCTTGGATACCGAGACAGGACCTGAGGTCGATGCCCTGTTCTCCTTGGGTCACTATGCTCAGCTCCCTCTTTTTTACACTTGCGAGTATGGAAAATAAAGTTCTAAAAGGAGAGTGTGCTAAAAGAAAATATTTCTTGATCAAGCTATAGGAGTCCTCGTCTAGTAGGAGCTCCCGGTTGAGTTGTCCATAGTTCAAACCACCACTTAGGATCACCTCTTTGATAGTTCTTTTTGGGTTGTGGCCGTGTTAGAATGGTTGGTTAGTGACTCGCTTTAGGCTTTCTGTCAGACTATACTCGACCTACTCCTTGTGCATTTCATGCCTTCGTTTTGACATGGGGTAGGGTGAGTGCTGTTATGTGTTTTGTTGTGTATCGATTATGTATCAGCTTGATGCTCTTTGTGGTTGTGTTGATGTGCAGACTTATTTGTGGGATTCGACGAGCTGAGTCACCCTATCCTATGGTCACCAATGAGAGCTGATTTTTGAGCCCAAGAGGTGCTTGAAATTTACCAAAAAATCCAAATTTCAAGGGAAAAATAGACTCCATCGTCAAAGGCGGCATAGGTAATCGGGTCAATTTTAAGCAGCAAGCAGTCTACGGGTTCCAAAAGTGCTTCAAAGACCTACCAAGCAATGGTTGGGTAATTTCCATAATTTCTCAGGATGTCAGATGAGACTTCAAGAAATACCCGATAGTGGGAGACTTCGAGATGAGTGTGTGGAAATTTTCTATTTGCAAAACAGACGCTCGACACGAGAATGGGAGTGTCTGAGGTGGAGGGACAAAAGAAGAGTAATGTAAAGAGGCTTAAAAGCCAAGAAGGGTGTCCCTTGGGGTCTCCTACCCCCCAGTTTTCACCGACGAGAGGGGGGGCCATTTTTTTGCTTGGTGTGGGGAAAAAAGAGGTGCCTTGTTGCTGCACGACGATGGATGAAGAGAGAGGGAGAGGTGGTTATGCCACCTCAATCTACCCACATAGATTGATTACAGGAGTGATTTACATCCCTTCTTTGCTTCCAATCACAGCCTCTAGCTCATGAAATGGCTACCTGAATTAGAAGATCAGAAACCAGTCTTTCTCTCTCCTCCCTCTCTCTCCCCTAAGAGGCAATTCATGTGAAAGAAGCCCGATTGATGAATGCTCATCCGGCGTGGTACCAGATTGCTTCTAAATCAAGTGGGGTTGAACATGGATGATTGGAGATGGACTGGGCATTAATGGTGGACTGTTTTTTTGTCCCAAATCAAATTTTAAAAACCCGCAACAAAAGGAAAACCGGTAACTCTCTTTTATGAATAAAAATGGCTCTTTTTTAATATTTTATTCACCAAATGATGTTCATATTGGATGAAAATTGGTAGGAATGTTGTTTGTTGTATTTTTTATGATTCTATGTCAAAAAAATCAGAATACATAATGCTGAAAATAATTTTCTAAAACCCGAAAAACATGCATTTTACAAAGAAAATGGGGTTTTTGCCGTTTCGGGTTTGATAAAAAAGATGCATGAGGGCTGAAATGTGGAAAACGAGTAATTCTCAGTTGTCAATATCAGAAAAACCAGTAAGTACTTTATTTTCTTGATTAATATATAGGAAAAAATAGAAAAAATGGGAAAAATAGGTTTTTGTGCTTCGAAAAATGAGAAAAAATATGGTTAACGTCCGTGAATGTTTGGCAAGGTTGAGGCATGAGGTATAGCCTCATCTCACACTTTTTTATATTTTTAGCATGTTTTTATTGCTTTATACATAAAAAATGATAAAAAAATAAAACCCTACACCTACGCAACAATGCAACATATAAACGGTAGGGGAAAAAGAGGGGTTGTGGAAGCGTTTAAGCGTGGAAAATGAAGTAAAGTCCGATCTTTCATTTGTCATGTCATATAGGATGATAAAAATTTAAGTTTTAAGGGGCTAGTAGCATGAGAAATCAGTGCTAGTCTCCATACATCGAAGCATACGTTTAGTGAAGATCATGAAAGGGCTGTTTTTGCACATCACAAAATGCTGATTTGATGAATATTGTTTGTGCACTAGGATCATATGCACTATGCATGACACATGACATGATATAAAATCCTAAATGCATAGCACTTGTATGTTGAACAGTGACCAACATTGAGAGTGTGAGGAAGTCCTTTGCTGAAGGTTAGACGAGCAGTTCCTTGGGATAAATTTAGCGAGGAAATATCAACTCTTGGATCATTCGATAAATCAAAAGAGTGGACTATGTATCGTGTGTCTTATATGTTGAGGTAGCGCATCTTGGGGCCAATCTCCTTGATGTAGGAGAGCTGCAGTGAGGCCGCGGTAGTGAGCCGAGAGGTGCTTCTGTGTGTATGTGATATGAGGTGTTATATCTATATGTTATGGAATCTCCCTCTAAGAAGAAGGGAAGGTAAACATTGGATTGTGTCCTATTACAAACACAAGATCGATATTAGGGCTTGGTGTAGTGTGAGCCTTAGATGCTTCTAGCTGCGAGGCTATGTGGGGCGTCTTGTGTGTCTTTGAGGTCCGACTAGTGCTAGAGAGCCAGCGTTGGGCCCATTTTAGGTCCCAACACTTGAAGATATCTCACGATACCTCATGATATACTTCACAGCGTCCCAATGTGTCACCTATACCAAATGTCTCCATATAAAGAGCCAGAACTCTTACTACAAATTCTATATCAAGTCTAGTGGCTATCATAGCACATATCAAGTTGGCCACCATGGATGCATATGGGATCTTGGCCATCTCGTCCTTCTCTTCATCTAACTATGGACAATCTACCTGACTAATCTTCATATGAAAAGATAATGGGTAGCCAATTGTGATATCCCAACTTTAATTTAAAAAATTTTCAACTTCTTTGCAAATGGACTTTAAAATCATTAAATAGAGAAGATCTCAAGCAAAAAGACCCGAGGATCATAACCCAACATTTTTTGGATTGACAAGGACTGTAGCCACCCATCATGGAAGTTACCGCATGAACAAGAGTTACGATTCATATTAGTTATTAGTGGTCCAAAAATACTAGATTTTTTGACAAAACTAGTATATTTTGGATATTTTGGGTATTTTTTATTGTAAATATCCTAAAAAGCTATGGAAATTTCTAGAACATGGTGCTATGTAAAAAAGTAAGTGGTTTTTTCAACCAATTTTGGAGATTTAATACAAAAAAAGAAGGATTGGCGAAATTCTAGACGTCGCAATTGCAGTTTACAGGCAGTAAACAGCACTCTGAACATGGAGAAGAAGGAGTGATCTGGAAGGTTTCTAAGCAAGTGTCTTGGATTTTTACCCCCCTTTTGGAGCCAACAAAACCATTAGATTTGTGATCTGAGCATCAGATTGTTGATTTTGCTAAGATCTTCTTTATAAAGAACTCTTCTTCTTAGCCACAACCCTTCCTCTCTAATTTAGCTAAAAAATACGAGGCATGGAGAGCCATTGTGAGTAGTCCAAGCAAGAGTGGAGAGGCTCTTCTCAGGAGTATAGAACAAGAGGGAGTGAGGCAAGAGAAGCATGAGCACAAGAATTTCTCATCAAGAAGATGAGGAGGATATTCTGCAAGCTCTTAAATTCAATTCCTCCACCCCTTCTATCATATTCCTTTCTATTGAATCAAGACTCTTCTCGATTTCTCGAAAAATTTGGTGGTTGCTTCCCCCTCCCCCCCCCCCCCCCCCCCCCCGGTCAATCAAAATTCCATCAATCTAATTACCCCCAAGCTCCTTTGCCAAATTTCCATTTTTTGTATTATCTAGTGATTAAAGGCCATGGCCCCGAAGAAGAAAGCTACGAAAGTCACAAAGGCAAGAGCTGCCAATAACATTGCAGACACAATTACTACAAACGGAATGGCAAGTACGGGGATTACAAATGAAGCCGCGAATACATCAACCAAGCACCTGTCATGGATCTTCAGGTACTCATTAGGGCCAAAAACGTTTCAAAACAGCACTGGTAAGAAAATGATTAAGTTGCTAATTAGAAGAGGTTTAGAAAAGAAAAACCCTCCAAATTTGGTTGCTTGGACGTGATTAATGAGAGAATATATGATTCATTTAAGAGGTCGGGTATTAAATATCTTCAATCTTTAATGGACGTTAAGTGTCACCTTTTTAGTCGTATTCTCTTGAAATTTGCAAAATCTTGTGTTTTTGAATTTTCACACCAAAAGACGTCGCTCATTTGTGTTCCTCGACGTTCATTTTATGCACCTCTCTTTCCTGTGGTTTTTATTTCCTTCTCTGTGATATTGTTGTCTCGTTTAGGGTTCCCTACCAAAATGTTTACCAGTACCTCTTCTAGCAATACAAGCGGCGCAGCCCCACCATGCAAGTATAAACTTACTATTCAGTTAGATCCTGTATATTCATCTTGGAGGAGTATACACCATTGAGCATTGTTGGACAAGGATGAAGCTAACATGTTGCGATTACAAGGAAAGAAGCATGTAGACTTATGGATGGATGGAAATATTTATCCTCTGGACCCTTCTATAGGTAAGCATCCTCATTTTTACAATATTCACAAATTCATAAGGTATGTTGGAGATGGTTGTGATGGGATGCTTGGCTATTGCATGAGGTTATATTCTACATCTTTTACATTTACATCAGAAGAGTACAAACGTTCAATTGTGAATCTTGTTCAAGCAATCAAGGAAGCTTGGGGAGAAAAGGATATTACTTTCTAGTTGGTAAGATAGACACAAATTTGAACCTTTTTGTTTTGAAAACAAGGTTTAATGATTTAAACTGATTATTGCTTGTTGGGTTGTCACAACATATTCTTCTTATTCATGGGCCTTTTTTTGTGGAAGAGCAAGGGCCCCTAGCAACTTACAATAGCCAAGCTATGGAGAAATCTCACTGCCAAGCACGCATGTGTTTCTTTCGAAGCACTAGACATGGAGGAGGAGCAAAAAAAACCAATGCCCTTTAGGAGTTATTCAATTGGTTTTTTCGAATACAACTTCAAAGAACACAATAAATACGGTGGTATCTAAAATACCGATACTATTTTCAAAATGTTATATACATGGCTAGCTTTTAAGAGCCTTTATATCCTCTTCCTCCTCGAGCATTTGTCCTCTATAACGTAAAAACTTTCTTCTCTTGTATCTAGCTATGGATTTGATATCTGTTTTGTTTCCTGCTAAAACATAAGATGTATATGCAAGGAAGTATATAGCCCTGGAGGCAGAGAAGCCAGGACCATAACCAAATATTCGGATGGCTACTGTATTTTCCAAAAACATAACTTTGTGTGCATTGTATTGCAAACCTGAGTATCCAAGAAGCCTTGTAAGTGCTTTAACACAGACAATTGGCTATGAGGCCTCCTATGAGAAAGTGCTATGCAAAATCAACAGAATGTTGGGATCAATCCTCAATATGTAATGCCCAAGTGCAACATCCTTTAGGGAACTACCACCAACTTTCGATCCTTTGGCTCTTCCCAAGAAATTATCCTCATCTGCAATCTCCAACTGTAAAAGCAACAATCAGAATGAAAAAAATGAAAATATGTATGTGATTCCACAAAAACAAAAGAATGCATTACCATTTGATTTTCATCACTCTCAAGTTTGCTTGGATTCCATAAGCTAATTGATGTCTCCTTGATATCCTTGAGCTCCTTTACATATTCTGACTCCTCCCTTTCAAAATTGGAGATTCCAAACTTCTCTTGAAATTGGTCAAACTCTTTGTCAACAACTAGTAACTCTCTCTCACCATCTTTAACCTTGCTTAAACATAAGGATAAAGCATTCAATGCATCTATAAACATTTCATCAAACATTTGAGTATCTAATTTAAGTAAGTCCTCCTTGGACTCATTTTCAACATCCACTATACCTTTTGCATCTACATGTGCCTCTGCAATAACTACCAAGCAATAATCTTCTCTCAAATTGAAAAGAATTTGGAGATCAGACAATAATATGTATTCCTTGACTTTAATTGGAAAAGTAGGCAAAGATGGAACAATAAGGCTTGAAGGACTATTAGATGGCTCATCAACCTCTATAGTGGTTTCTTCAATTACACTCTCTGCTTTAAATTCAGCAACATCCATGTCCTTTGAAACTAGTGCTTCCATCTAGGTGTCTAGTTGCTCCTCAACATCAACTTCATCAACTATCTCTTTAAGAAGGCAACAACTAGATAATTTTGAGGTTTCTTTATGCTTTTCATCAAATTTAAGAGGGTATTTCACAAGGGCAAATATAATGAATGCAGTAGACTTAAGCATAAGCTTGCATTTTTTTGGGTGTAAAGAGCATAACTCAGCTGCATAAAATCTATCAAGAGAATGATAACCACATTTCTTGGTAAACAAGGAATTCTCAATGCCTGATCTTCCAACAAGTGTGTGAACATACTCCTTGGAATCCGATTGAACAACAGGATATGGCAACTCTTCAAACTTTGTAAAATCTTCATTGCAAAAGTCCTTTGAGAAATTAAGAACTTGATCAAGATCCCACTCTGGATTGAAAATCTCCCTAGGTGTTGGATAGAATGTAAGATCAATATTATTTTCTATGAGAAAATCCAAGAGCTTCTCAGAGGCTGTAACATCTATAATTTGAGAAAGCCCTGGGACCCTCACAGGAGACTTTGAAGCCTTTCCCTTCTTTGAAGCCTTCCTTGAACCTTCACCTCTCACTGACATATGAGATGCTATTGAAACATCTGAAGCAACTAACTCCTTTGTCATTGTGGGCTCAAGATCTCTTTTCCCCTTTATAGATGTGGAGGAAAATATGTGTGACATTTCAATTCTTGACATCTTGAATCAATAGCTCTGAAAACTACTTGCCTATACAAAGCGAATATAAATGTATAGATTTCTTAAAGTGCAACCCTCGCTCCATGTTGGAAGATCAATTTTTACGACGCGAGTAGAAGCATTTACCAGCCTCAAAACTTCTCCATCACGCTGTTCTGGTTCAAAAGTTGGTTGGGATTCTACACACACAACGCAAAACAAAGATACATGTGTGAGAGAACATTGCAAGAAAAATAAAAACCTTAACCAAAGCCTTTCCAATACAACGCGAGAGGAGAGAAATAAAAGCCCTCTTATTAACTCTATCGTGTTGTTCTGGTGGAGGTCGACACGAGTGGAGATGTTTTCAATACGACGTGAGTGGAGAGAAACGAAACCCTTGCTTTAATACCTATCGCCTTGTTTTGGTCGTGGACGACGCGAGTGGAGACATTAATGCGATGGGATAAGACACGCATGTGAAAAAAACCTTGCGAGTGGAGACATGAATAGGAGAACAAAAAGATAAAAACCTGGGGATAGACTTTAGGAATCTGCTCAAGCGTGCATGGAAGGCTCTACGGCGGGTTGGGAACGATATTGGACGTAATTTATGGACGGAGTATAGAATGTGGGGGTGACGTAGTTGGTGACATCGGGGGAATGGAATTATGGACGGACGGGCATCTGTGATTAAGCCATAAGGGGACGGAGATGGAGACTGGCGTCTGTGATAAGGAAGGGAAAGGAGTGGAGGAGAGAGGAAGAAATTTGGTGCACGAGGAAATGGGGAGGAAAAAGGCACGAAATTTTTTGAGTGGGCTTAAATAGGCACGAGGGGGAAGAAGGAACTTTCCAGAAAAACGATAATATATGGGTGAATGAGAACGTGACACATGGACATAAGCAACCCAAGTACATAAGAACTTCTCATTTGGCAAGAGCGCGAATTCAAAACTTACGTCACCACTATCGTTCGTACGACAAAACCTTACATCACAATTGGCATACGACCGATAGTACTATCGTATGTCTGCATTGCTCATTCACTCCCAGTTTGTTGTAAGCCCCCAATACGAAGCGATTAGAGGAAAGAAGGAAATCAAATTCGACAAATCGTGTTGTATTGGGCATTTTTTTTGTGAGGGAAGGAAGACAGGTCCAAGGGCTAATACGAAGCGATAACGTCAATGCATGGTGTCAAATTTTCTTAATCATGTTATATTGGAAATAAGAAGCAGGGATAAAGGGTTCAAGGGACAGCATCGTTGCAGCTCCGATACGAAGCGATAAGGTCAAAGTTTAGACCTCAGATCAGCACTATCGCATTGTATTGGGCCAAGCATTATTTCGATTTTCATATTGCGTGAGAGGAGCAAGTCACCTTTATATTTAGCTTCATGATCGCGTTGTGTTGGTTTCAATGGCAATGACAAAACAAACTACAAGGAAGGTATTGGTGAAGAAATCCTCTAAAGAACGTGTTGAGCTAACTGTTGAGGAGACAGTTGAAGAAATTGTTGTCCCTGTTACACCAGCTGGTAGTTCAGGTGAATTTCCCTCAGAGAACAAGTCATTTGGTGAGTTTGAGCCCTCAGCTTCTCCTCAATCTTGGCCTGCCAAGGAAGCCCCTATGAGGAAAAAGAGAAAGTCAATATGGTTTTACATGTAGAGGTGTTTTGCAAAGATCAGGAAAGCTCAAAAGTCAACCAGGCACCTCATTCCTAAGGCTGTATTTTTTAGACTGGTCAAGGAAATCTGATAGGTTGTCCCTTGTTGCTTCTGTTGATGGCCTCAACAAGAGATGGCAGTTGTCTGCCCTCCTATGCTTGCAAGAGGCAGGAGAGGATTTTTTTATAGATTTTATGAATGATGCTTATATTGCAGCTGCCCATGCACATCGAATTACATTAATGAATAAAGACTTTAGTATGGTTAGCAGACTTTCATATAGGTTTGACAAAGTTTTGAAGACTCTTCCATTGAATGATCAAAAGGCATTTGAAATCCTCAATGTTCCACCCAGGAAAAAGCAAAAAGAGCCACCAGCACCCAAGATTGAAGAGGTTACACTTTTGTATCCTACAAGGGTTGCAAGTGAGCAGGAATTTTTCATGGAGGAGAAAAGGAAAGAGGCAATAGAAAATGAGGATTTGATTTGCCATAGAAAGATTTTGACTCTTGGCCCAATGAACTACGAGAGGATGGGGAAAGTGTACAACCAAATGGTCGTGAATGTTTCTGTTAGTCCTGAGAAAGAAGACTACCTCAGCATTTCTCTAGAGGATAAGATCCTATTTGAGAAAAAGGATACTCAACTTACAGATTCAGTAGTTTATTGTTGTTTGAGGTAATGTCTTTTACTTCTCTTTATTTATAATGAATTTTTCCAAGGGTCCTTATATTATACTCATTTTCTTATTCAGTCTTTACTTTGTATACAGGACATATGTTGCTTCTCTTAGCATTAATATTGCTAAGAGTATATTTGTTATTGATCCACTTCTCTCAATGGATTTGTTTTCAGAATTTGATTCAAATATTGCAAGGTTTTTTAAGGACTTCAATAGTGTCACAAACCATCATTTTTTTTTCCATATATTGAAACGTACTTTCTTCAACATTCTATCTATTGATGATTTGTCTTTAGGGTTATTATTGCTCACTTGTGTTCTGGTTTGCAGAGGTCACTGGAGCCTAATCTATATCGATATTCCTACAAGAGAGGTCATTTTTATGAATTCTCTTTCAGGAATCCATGGCCAATCAAAGATGTATTGTCAATAAACACTCTTTATTTTATCTTTATTAGATAAAGTTTATAATATTCACTAATAAGTTAATATGTGCAGTGCTGCTAGACTTGTTACTACCCACTTGGACACTAGCTTTGAAAGCATTGCTGATCCTCAGAGACCTTTCAAGTTTCTGCTTCAAGAGGTACCATTGTAAAATGACATACATAGTTGTGGCTGGAGAGTTGTTGCAAATGCTTCGAGGATAATAGATTTAAAGTTACTGAATGTCGAGGGCGTGAATGTAAGTCTACTATGCTAATAAACAAATTGATAATTATAAGGCTATTCTTTAGCTTCTCCATCCTTAAGAGTTTTCTCCTTCATCCGTCATCACTAGTTTCCTCTTAGGTGTTTTCTTTCGTTGCTCGAAGAACTTAATTACCTCAGGCACTCTTTTCTCCTTAGGCTTTAGAGGAGATGGACTAAATTTCAATGGGGAAAGCTTAGGCATGCCCTTCATTTTGTGCCCCTTTTGTTTGGACCTTGGAGACTTCTTTTTCTTGGCGGTTGCCATTTTCTTGCCTTTACCCTTCGTTGTTGCCCATCCTTTGGAATTTTTAGCTCCTGGGAGAGGGGAATTTGGGTCCACCAGTGTAATTGCCCTATCCAAAACTAGTTCAATACACCTCTCCCGTATCCACCACATGTATGCCTCAGGGTAGTCTCTGCACTGTAACAAAGCACACAAGTTATTTGAAGTAGCAAGATACTTTCACTATAAAAAGGATAATGTACCAATATGTCATATTGATCTTACCCATGAAAGATGATTTTTTGTTCATAGAATCATAGAGAATTATAAAGCTTGTACCAAGTCTTACCTATTAAATTGTACTGCAATTTTGTAACTCAAGATATAATGAAATCATTTTGGTCCACAAATGATGATTTGTTATTCACAGAATCATTGCAAAGCTTACACTAAGATTTTTTTAAATAGTACTTCTCAATGTGTATAATTCCATGTTTCTGGCAGCAATATTTGTGAGCAAAAGAAAGATTAAAAATTATTTGTACATGCATATTTATGGTCCGAAACTCACAACACTAGGAGGCAAATAGCTTATACATGATACAAAGCTCTCAACTCTTTTCCAATTACAGCACCATTTACCTTGAACTTATATCCAGGATTAACATTGTCTAGAAACTCCAAGGTGTCCCTTACATCCTTAAGACTTCACTTTGAAGTAATGTTCACCTCTTTTACTTCTTGTGCGGTAACTTGCAGTGTAAATTTCAATGTCTTACAATCAATATCTGAATCTAGAGGAACCCAAGCACCCAATCTAAATTTGTATCTTCTATAATCAAAACCTATGATAGAGATTGTGGAGATATATTATAGGATAAACCCAATGATTGAGGGCACACATTGCACCTTATAAAGTCACCTTTGTGGTCAGATTCCTTGAATTGCCAACATATACCTAAAATTTTGTCCAAATCTTCCTCTGAAAATTTTTTGTTTAGCCATGAAACCTTCGTCTGTTGTAAACATGATGTTTTAAAGCAAGCTACAAAAACATGCAAGGGTAAAAACCACGATAAGCGTACTCTTCTTTGGAGATCCTTCCAAGAGTCATAGCCTTTTGAATATCTTGAGCAATTTTGAGTTTAAAACTCTCCGTTGTTGCTTCATTAGGCATCTCCAAATCCAAAGATGAGAGGCTTGGTAATTGCAGATCTTCAAGGTATCCATACACACCTAGTCTTGAAGGAACCACATATTGTGCATAATACACAAAAATTCCACTTTCCTGAAAAAAACTCGTGGTCTGATTAGCATAAATAATGTCTGTGAATTCTTTATGAATGGCATGGAATGTTCTGCTGAGGCTCTCCATAGGTTGCCACTCGAAACTTGTTGATGGAAAGATATCTACAACCAATAATCCATTATTTAGCATATCCTTCAAACAAAACCATATACTCACGTATATTTTACAACTCAAACTTACAGTACACTTGTTGAGAAAAACATTCCCATGGAGCCAAGTGCATATCTCTAGCCATGTAAACATGTTGCACCAAAGCAAACTAGCCTTGAGGCGTGGTTTTGAAGGCAAGATACATCCCTTCCAATGATATTTGATATCCCCTTGTTTTGTTTATTTCACTCTGTGAGAACCCCTACAAGATGGTAGCATTGTAACCCAATCATTTATAGTAAATGTTTTGGGCTCCCATTCTCCATTTGCGCTCTTGCTATAAATGGTGCAAGATTTTATAGAATGAGAAGGATGTCTTGTGGATGCCATGTAAAAGACAACGAGTATGCAAACAATGTGCAGAGAAAGAAACCTAAAGAGAGAGGTCAAGGAGACAAATTAAAAATACTACGAGCGCCAAGAACTTTGAAATTTTCCCCAAGAAGGATGTCTTGTGGATGCCATGTAAAAGACAACGAGTATGCAGACAATGTGGAGAGAAAGAAACCTAAAGAGAGAGGTTAAGGAGACAGATTAAAAATACTACGAGCACCAAGAACTTTGAAAATCCTCCCGATTCTCAAAATGATCTTGATTAACTTAACTTTGTCATGTCTTTGTTAGAGGTTTTGTCAACTTTTATTAGTTAATAGGGACCGTTGGGACTACCAAAACTTGTGAGGGTTTGAAGATTTTGGCTAAATAGGAGGGGAGAACCACAAAATGAACTCTACTATCTCAAAAGTAGAGGAGACAAGAATACCATATTTTTGTCCACATGGCAAAATCTCTTTGGCCCTTTTCTTAATCCACAGATTAACAAAAGTGTCGTTTTTAACGTTTTTCTTCCCTAATGAATTTTGTTGAATAAAAGCAACTAGCATACCTTATCTCATGAATAGGCAATATAAGTTGCATGCGAAAAATAGATTTTATTCGATTCATGCATATAATTTCTTTTTAGGAATTCTTAACCGCGAATTCCAAGGGTTAACTTGGGTATGTGCAAGATGAACCTATGTGAGTACAAGGAAGGTACTATGTCCCTGAAAGATTTAATGTTTCTAATTTTTGTCTATCAAATGAAATCTTTGAATCATAAATGTTAATCCTTAGTATATAAGAGACCTTGAGATGTAATTGCCAAATGATACTATTCATAATTAAACTAATCAAGATTTTCTTTTATTGTGGGCAAAAACTCATGAAACTCCAAGGGAGTTATCCTCAAATATAAAATTCTTGCTTAAATTCAATCCAAACTAATCCCCAAGGAAGAGAGAATCCAGTAAGAATATTGGAATGTATTGCCACTTAAGCTGATTTGTCTCGAAGTTATTTTGCCACTTAGTCTGATTTGTCTCGAATTTATTTTGTCACTTATAGTTATTTTGCCACTTATGTTAATTTTCCTTGATGTTATTATTTTTGGAAAGAAAATATTTTTCTTGGAAATAAACTTGTTAAAAGTTTATGTATAATGCATTCAAAGTAAGATGTTTGTGATTGTAAGTAAGGTACTGATCTTTCCTAAAATCATCAGGCTAAAAGATGGATGACTGAATACAAATAAATTGGTACGTAATTAAATAACTAAAACTACTCTCTCAAGGGAAGCGGGAGGATGGACCCCTGAATCCGGACCTATGGCTGGGTGGTCTCAATAAGCCGAGAGCTATCCTAAGAAGGAATAAAAATCACACTTGATGGATCATTAGGAACCATAAAAATTGACTCATGTCGCTTTAGAATCTCCTAATATTAATTAGCCACTAATAATAGATTTGATTAGAAAAACTCAAGTCGATCCTCGTGGGAGTGGCCTAAACTTCTATTGCGGGGTAGACCCAAGCAAGCCTAGTTGGCAAACTTTGAGGGTTTTATCAAAATCCCCAACGGCACTTACTAGGACATCTCTTGATGGGCTACTAAGAACGTACCGCGGCTCGGGTGGGCACATTACACCAATAGGCTTACCACTTGCATATGGAACCACTCAATGACTTTATGAATATATTGTGAGTTTGTGCAACAGAAGAAGAAACTTGAACAAAAAGGAAGAGAGAGAGACACTCTATAAGAGAAGAAGAAAAGAAATCTACATTGAATAGGAAAAAAATGTTGAATATAGAAGGAGGATTGAGTAGTCCTTGCATTCAGCCCACGGCATTAGTGAGGGCATCAAATCAGGTTGATGCATATGCTGATGGAAGCATCGAAGATAGAGGAAGATGAAGGAGTAGAAGTGTGCATCCACCAGGGAAGAAGGAAGATGAATGAACGATTGCCAAGTGGAGAATGGCTATAAATAGCCACAAAATCCCTAAATTGGTCGAGTGTATTCTAGGAATACCATAGATCCTGGCTAACTAGTATTTAATAATGGTCATGGTATAATAAATGATTAGAAAATGCCAGATGGCCACCAAAAAATCCAATTGGCAAGGACAATGTTTGACAAGTGTGGACAACTTAGGAAATGCAAAAATTGCTCATGGAAAACACACTGGAACTCAACAAACAAAAGAAATGTACCCATATAGCCACTCTAGAATGAGTAGTCTCCCCCATCAAAACACATTACAGACTTGTCAAAACTCCAAAAGTCTTCGTCTGACTAAGACTAATGACTAGGACTAGGTCACGGGTAGAATATGAGAAGGCATGAGAAATAGGACTGCTAACACACCCTCTTAGATCATGGATGTGGCAGAAGGCCAAGGAAGGAATGGATCCCAAGGTGGCAAGAGGAGTGGCAATGTTGATAAAGAGTACGGATGAAGTAGCTCCTCATGATCCTGGGAAACCCCCTCTAAAACACCAGGAGCTAGGAAATCCATAGCTGCATAAATGAGATTGTCCCCCTCTAAAAGGGATGGGGGGTACTAGGGAACCACTAGAGGAGAGGATGGGGGATGGAAAGGAACTTGTGGAGTAGATGGTGCACAAGTGAGAAGGGGTGTAGCAATAGACAACTGGCTTGGAGGACCCTATATAAGAGAAGGGGAATGGAGCTTATAAAGCCCTCTCTCTTGCCAACATGTCATCATAACATCCCCTATAGAAGATGTAAAATATTACACGGCGCAGCGAACAGAATCTGAGAAAGAGATAGAGAGTACACAACAGATAAGAGGAGAATCAGTAAATTCTTAAGTCCAAACAACTGATACAAAGATGGCTCTGTCCACCCGTACGCTTCCACTGTGTGAAGCTTAGATGGCGATCTAGACAGAAGATAGGTGAAGAGCTTAAGGCTAGTTGGAATAACAACTCTGACTGGGTGAAAGATGAGTGAGAGATGGCTGCGAAGAGGTTTAGCTTTTATAGCCCGCGAAGGTCGTTAGGTCAGCGTGCTGACCGACCTACCATATGAGCCTCCACTAGTCGGCCAGGGAATATTCCCTTTACCATCGGGCCGGGGGCGCTGCCCCCGGACCCCCGCCATGGGGGCTGCTGGCCCCCCTGGGACCCCCCAGCCAGGGGCCGCTTCCGCGGCCCCCGAACCCCACAATAGGGGCCCCTTTTAACTCCCTTACACCGCAACTCGATGCAATGTGCCTCGAGTTGCTACCAGCTTAACCACTCTGTCTAACCCAAAGATTAGACCCACAACAGTCACCTTTTTGCCATCCGGTCACATAGACCTCATCTGATATACAACTCAGGACTCAACCAATGTCCGGGCTCACATTTGGCTTCTCCTCATAATGGGGGCCTTACAACTTTGAGCACCATGGATCATTGGTAGCACCTAATGAGGGTGGGGCATTGATCATATCTAACAGAAGAATCTTCAATACAAATGGCATGCTCAGTGTGAAGACAACCTAGGGACCAAGCCTAATAAAGGCCATAAACTGAGAGAAGTGGAAAGCCCAAGTCTGGAACATAAATGGCATATAAAAGGAAGCTCAACACATGATTGAGAAACAAAGGCAAAGTGTCAACACCACTAATAAGCATTGATATAATGTCACCAATTGTGATAGAACCCTCAAAATGGCATAGATCCTACAACAAATTACCTCGTGGAGTCATATGAATAGAAGCTCCACTATCAACTAGCCCAAGGCCTCTCAAAAGATGAGGCAAGCACTAAAGAAGGCTCCTCCAAGTCAACATTATGAAGGAACACCGAATCATGGATAACCATTGGAGTAGCGGCAGAAGGCTCGAATGTTTTAGCTCCATCCTTCACTCCTAGATGAAGGTGAGGGTACTTCTTTCAATAATTCTCCTCTGGATATGTCCCTTTCCTAGAGTATGGGCATTTAGAATTCTCCGAGTTGGAGTTAGAGCACCTAAAGAACTCTCCTATCTTTTAGCCTTTTATTTTCCTTCCTTCCTTCTTTCAAACCTACAAAAAAAGCTTTTGTGAAGGTGGATCCACTAGCTACCTCTTTGGCGCGCTCATCATGCTCCAAAACAAGCAAGGCAAGCTCCTCCCATAGAAGCTTCTCACGGGTCCCCCATGTAAGAAGGTTGGTGTGTAGAGGACATCAAATTGGGGAGATGGTTGCCAAGTCAAAAGAATCATAGCCATATCCTCTGAAGAGTTCATCCTATTGCCAAGGGATGCAAGCTCATCCCTCATGTCCTCCAACCTAGTGATATGATTCTTCATGGAAGGAGAATCATCAACAATGATCATTTGTAATTTCTTCTTGAGAGTAATTCAGTGGAAAAATGTCTTTTGATGGTACAAAGAAGCAAGCTTTGTCCACAATTTCGTGGCTTTCTGCAACTTGTGCACATGCACTAGACAAAATCATGTAAGCTCATAAAGAGGAAAATTCAAGCTCTAGAGTTGAGCCGATCCCATAAGGCCACACGATCCCCAATTGTAGGATCCTCCACTAGACAGGGAATAGGGTGGTCTGCCAATACAATGGGCCTTTTGTGAAACATGGGGAGAACTGGGAGGAGAGGGTTCCCAAACAAATGAGCCAGGTGACCTCTGTTTGTCATGTGAACTAGCACAAAAATCTCTCTGTCTCTTAGAGAAAGGAATAGACATTGCATCTTCTAAGTTAGCAAAGAACTGGTGATAAGACATCTTTGTATATACTTGCAAACACCCACAAAAAGTTGTGTTTGGCTATGGATAGCTAGGAGGAATTTGCTATAGGATGCAGAGAGCTTGTTGTAGAAGGTCCCCTTGAGGGAGAAATACTATCAACTGGTCACAAAGAAAGAAAAAGCGCTAAAACATAGATATGAATGCTATCATTTGCTCCAAAAAGATTGTGTTTGACTGTAGAAGATAGTCGCTTGGCAATTGCCACCACTAGTAGGATGCATTTTGTTGCTCTATAGAGAAAAGTGCTTAGCCTATTGACTACATCAATTTTGAACTCACAAATTTTAGGCATTCATTTGAGATCCACTAGTGATACTAGTATTATTATGATCATTAGAGTATTTACTTGGTGCAACGTGCATTTAACTTATGAAGCATTATGTGTTGATAGAAACTATTATCAAAGGAGCCTAAAGTGGATCTTTACCTAGCTTGAACTTGATATGCTATTTAAAAGTGCTAAAAAGATAGTTGCATCCATGCCTCACATACACCGTTTTTTGTTGTATGCCATTTCATTATGAAATCATAGTGTTTCCTTGAATATCTACTCACTATGAATAAATTGATCCTTCATGCAATTGCTTGGTTTGTTCCAAAAGCCTTATTGTGATTTGAAAGAGTAGGGACTTGTCAAAGGTTATGAGTATCATGGTTGCATTTTATACTTTTAGTTTAGGTTGTGTATTCCACATATTGGAGCTTTAAGATCATCCTTTGCAAAGCTCATGACACTACTCTGGCCAAACACCTAGCATATGCTAATGCATGACCTTGTGAGGAAGATTTTTTACTTGCTTGGTTTGAAAAGGTATGTGCAATAGTGTGTGATCAAGTGCCTTGTATGCCTAAGAACAAAGGTTGAGATAGTCAAGTTATCTAGTGTTCCACCTATCATTAGATTACGAATATGATTCTAATGTTGTGGTTGACTACTTGACTAAGGTTGCATCTCTAATTTTCAAGAAGTTATACAAAGCTCTGAAGTTTCATGGTTCCTTAAGGAAATCGTTAGGTTACATGGATTGCCAAAATCTATAGTCATTGATTGCAACCCAAAATTCACTTTGCATTTCCATTATGTTGTATTATTTATTAAGGAATTTGTTACATGGATTGCTAAGAATTATAGTCATTGAATGTAATCAATATTCACCTCAAATTTCTAGCAAGCATTATTTGATGACATTGGAACTAAGCTATGCTTTAGCATAAAATATCACCCTTAAATAGATTGTTAGACATAAGCTTGAGGATATAACCACACATGAACAGTAGGCACGTGCACGCATGTGTGTGTGTGTGTGTGTGTGTGTGTGTGTGTGTGTGTGTGTGTGTGTGTGTGTGTGTGTGTGTGTGTGTGTGTGTGTGTGTGTGTGTGTGTGTGTGTGTGTGTGTGTGTGTGTGTGTGTGTGTGTGTGTGTGTGTGTGTGTGTGTGTGTGTGTGTGTGTGTGTGTGTGTGTGTGTGTGTGTGTGTGTGTGTGTGTGTGTGTGTGTGTGTGTGTGTGTGTGTGTGTGTGTGTGTGTGTGTGTGTGTGTGTGTGTGTGTGTGTGTGTGTGTGTGTGTGTGTGTGTGTGTGTGTGTGTGTGTGTGTGTGTGTGTGTGTGTGTGTGTGTGTGTGAGGGGCATAAGAACCCTCCCCTTAAACATTAAAAGAAAAGGAAATTTTTTTCTTTCATTAAACTCAAATTTTTTTTTACTCCCCTCCCCTCTCTCCCCGCCGAGCAGTCGAGGGAGGGGGGGAGAGAGAGTGGGAGTGGTGGATTGGTAGGGGAGGCATGCAACCTCCAGGTGGAGGGTGGCCATGCCAACTATCCCCTCCCCTCCCCTATATAAGGGGAGGTCTTCTCCCCTCCCCAGAAGGGAGGACGGAGGTTACACCCATCTCACGCCGTTACCGCCCCGCCATCCTGCTGCACAAGCCCCTGGGCTCTCATCCGTAGCCACCCCCATCTCCTAGACAACAGGTGATGCGCCACCTCCATGTGTGCTGTCCGAACGAGGTCTCTCCCCCCTATGATTGACTGCGCCAACCCCCCCTTGGGCCTCATCCATAGCCACCCCCATCGCCTGGACTACAGGAGCTCACCACCTCCCTGGGCCCTTCCGAACGGGGTCTCTTCCCCCCTGTGATTGACTGCAACAACAGCTCTGCCAGCGGCCACTCCGCCACCCAGTTCCCCACGTGTCATTTTCCCCCCCGTCAACTCTGGGCAGGCCATCTAGGGCCTTTGATCCTAGTCAACCCCCCCCCCCCCCCCCAATTACGTGATGTTGCAGGACCCTCCCTGGGCCCTCCAAAAATTAAACGGCCTCCCTCCTTGGTTGTTGGGCCATGAAGAGAAAAAGTAGAGGGAGATGATAAGAAGAAGAGGGTGGGAGAAGAGAAAGAAGGTGAGAGAGAGAGAAGAGGAGGAAGAGAAAGAGAGAAGGAGAAGGTGAGAAGAAGGAGTGGAAGAAAGAAGAGAGAAAAGAAGGAGGGAGAAGGAGGGAGAGAGAGAAGAGAAGGAGAAGGAGTGAAGGAGTAGGAGTGAAGGAGAAGGAGTGAATAGAGAGTAGAAGGAGGAGAGGATAGGAAGTAGAAGAAGGAGAGGAGTAGAAGTAGAAGGAGGAGAGGAGTAGAAGGAGGAGAGGATAAGAAGTAGAAGGAGGGAAGAAAAAGAAGGAGGGAGAGAAGAGGAAAGAAGAAGTGGGTAGAGAAGAAGAAGGAGGTAGAAGAGCAAGAAGGAGGGAGAGAGAGAAGAGAAGAAGAAGGAGTGAAGGAGAAGGAGGGAGGAAAAGAAGGTAGAGAAAGAGGGAAGTAGAGGGAGAGTAGTAGAAGAAGAGGAGTAGGAGAGAGGTAGAGGAAGAGAAAGAAGAGGGAGAGAAGGAGGAGAGGAGAAGAAGAAAGGAAAGAAGAGAGGTAGAGGAAGAAGAAGAAGGGGTAGAGGAAGGAAAAGAGGAAGGAGCAGAAGGAGAAGTGGGAGAAGGACAAGAAGAGAGGTAGAGGCAGAAGAGAGAGAAAGGGGGTAACCACTACGAGTCACCCAAACCACTCTCCTTGCAACGAACCACATCCGGTGGTCTTCCCAACTGATCGTGTCTAACCAAAACCATTAAGGTCCGGACCGCCCAATCTCCGTGAGGCGAATGGCTCCCAAGAAGAAAGTCGTGGGAAGCATAGGCGCCCAAGCCACCGGTAATGCTGGAGGGACAAGCAAAACGACCAACGCAGCACACACGAATCAAGCCCAGGTTCTAAGCATTAAAAATTTTAATTTAGGACTTAGTTCTCATGGAAGGATTAATGTCGTGCATAAGGTTTTGTTTATACTAAGAACTAAGTTGCATACAACAGTAGGGTTGAATTTGCATAAGATTTTACTCACCTAAAATGATAAGATTATCACCTTACCTCACATGAAATGATAGCTTCTACACACATAAAATGATAGGGTTATCGCCTTATTTCACATAAAATGATAGCTTTTTAACCAGTTTAGTGCATGAATAGTCATTTAGAATTCACGTTGCGCAATCATGGTTAAATAAAACACATGAAATGTTAATTCTGTTCGTAAGATACACATGCTTAGTTAGGAAAAAAAACCCTAGACTTCCATAGACACAAGTCACATGTGATCCGGTGCATTAGAGATGAGTACTCATTGCCAGGAATAAGAGAGATAAAAGCCATTTAGGGGACAACTATACTAAACGCACAACATGCATGATGGAAGGGAAATCTTGCATAAAACCGCACTAAGAGAATTGGAGGGGTCGCATGCATCTAAACTGCATATTAGAAGTTTAAATCAAGAATCATGTGTTGCCATGTGTGTTAACTGAGCTTGGCTGGAATTAGAGATTAAAAGAACCTTGGTTGGGTTGCGAATAAGGCATGTCCATTGCCTTGACTGACCAGTGCTTGAGCTAGGGACTAAGATACCTTAAGAAAGTATAAGTCAACTTACCAAGACCATTTGCTCTTGCTGAAATTATTGGGATTTTGCCAAGTCACGGAAAGACCCAAGATCGGGTGCTGGGCATTCGGAAAAAAGGAGTCACACCTTAGTAGTCGGTCGCACAAACGACCTCCGAAATGTTCGCACTTGTACTTAGATACATTATTTGATTTCTTTTCTCAAGGAACTAATTCAAGGAAAACACTTAATGCTTCAGGTTGAAAGCCTGGAGGGAGAGGCAAGAACAATTACCTCCGACTGTCTGCCTGGCCCTATCCAAGGGGGTTGTTAGCCACACCGGGTATATGGACCTAACCCTCTGCGAGAGGTCTCTCCGTGGGTACTGCTTGGAGCGGGAGGACTCTTGGGTGCCAGGGGAGGCTCTGGCTGTAAATCCCTTGCCTCCAGATCCCGCGCAAGGGGCCAACGTGACTCGAGATGGGATCTCGAGGCCCGCGTACTAGTCTACGGGTAGAACTTGGAGCAGCGATCCTGTAAATTGCTAGGATGGCCCTCGGGCATGATATTAGATGTAACCCAAGATTATGATAAATAAAGAACAGATACTTGAGAAAGAGGAACTTGTTTGACATTGTTTTTGTGTCAATTCCTAAGTTACGTGAAGGAACCCGTGATGAATTTGTTTAATTAAGGAAGCTGATTTTGCATGTCAAAACGTAATGTGTTAGGTAATTAGATAACTAAATCAAACTGAGGAAAGTGTGGTGGACGTGACTTAGGTCCGTCCTACAGAAGGGTGGTCCCGGTTAGCTGAGAACTTTTCTCAAATGATGAGATAATAAGACAATGAAGACCTAGTATCAGTAGATGCAGAATTTCTAGGTTTATTCTGTTTTAGGGGAAAGGAATGAGACTATGCCGTTCGGCAGAGAGGTAGAGCTTTGCAACCCTCTCGATTCCCAATCTCTATGAACCAAGTACAGCATGAATCCGCATCGACTCTGTTGTTCCTACACAAAGTGGTACAACTGGAGCTCGACGCTAGCTCCTTCCTAGAGACTTTTCTTATAGGAAAGGAACCCTGACCTCAGGTCAATCCCAAGTGGGAATGGCTGGACACTTCCGCTCGGGGTAGACTCGGGAAAACCTAGATCGCAAACCCTATGGCATTCCCTACGAGTGCCATGAGGAGCCTTCTAGACCCTCCTCCCGATGGGCTGCTAAGACGTGTTCTGCAAGCGGACAAACGGGCACGTTACTCTGTGTGTGTGTGTGTGTGGGGGGGGGGGGGGGAGGCGCGCGCGCACGCGCGTGCACCGGTGCATGCGCGTGTGCGTCTGTGTGTGCGTCTGTGTGTATGTGTGCGTGTGCGTTTGCATGTGAGTGTGAGTGTGCGTGTGCGTGTGCGTGTGTGTGTGTGTGTGTGTGTGTGTGTGTGTGTGCATGTGCGTGTGTGTGCGTGCGCACGCCCGCGCAAGGGTGGAGATCATGCTACAACACAGAGATGTTGTATACAATATCCATACACTTTTGCACTGTAGGTAGTGAGTTCCCATCACTGTCACTTTATGCTTTATTCTTTTAGCAGCAATAGAATAAGGAAAGGGAGGTCACATTGTGATCGTTGGAATTCCCACACCTCGATCTCTCCCTTCTTGCTTGGACCTCCATAGATCTTGCTTCTGCTCATGCTTTCAATTTCACTCCACCTTTCAACTAGTATTAGAGCAGGCATTCGAGGAGCTTCATCATCACTTGATTCAATATGGGAAGAAAAGCTTTACTTCTCAAGTTTTTATGGCTTCCCACCCTTTATCCATTCAAGATATGCATTGAGTCTTAGCTTGCTCTAGGGATTTCAAGGTTTATTTTGGGACTTCAAAGAGGTTGTTTGGGCATTGCTTGAAGTCCTGTTGTGGTCAGTAGCTGCTACCATAGCCCCCTAGCTACTTAGCATGATTTGCTCCTATTGGTAACCCTCTATCCTTCACACTCTAGCTACTCCAAATCATTCCTTGTTACTCCCAACACTTTAAAAAACCCTTGGCAATCCCCATGTCTTCAAATGTCTTCATTTTAAGCTTCATTTGAAGGCTTCTTGATTAGTCATACACTCATAGTTTGGTACAAACATGTTGTATATATTGTGGACAATAAACAATGAGTTTCATAATGCTTATGTAATACTTTGAGGATGCTATTTCGATGCATGGATGTTATGGGGATGCTTTGATATGTTATTTGGATTGAATAGTGCTCATTTAGCTTAGTTTTAGTAAGGTTTATTACTGCAATAACAGTTTGGACAACAAGCATACAACAATGAAGCTTTATGCTTTGAATACCTACAAGCACTTTGGGTGTTCTACATGCATATCTGGATGTTTGGCATTAAAGTTGTGTCTAGATATATTTTTGATGCACTTTAACCTTTGCATTTGATCTCCATTGCATGTATTTGGGCTTTGGACATTTGCTTCAGTGATTATTCATTTGCAAATTGAAGATATATTACATGTATATACTCTTAAATGTACTTATGATGTATCTTGGTTGCTCGAATGTTATGACAATTATGTATTGAGCTTTCCTTATGTCTTGGACATCCTTGATTCACTTTCAATGTTAGACACTTGTATTTTTCTTATAGATCTTGGTTATTTGGAGACAATGGGAGTCTCTTGCTCATGTGCATGCTTGGTTGATATATGTATACACTGTTCTTGCGAATACCGACTCTTGTGGGCTGATTTGCTTTTGAGCATTTTGGATCCCTTATACCTATCATTGTCAATGGGTTGCTAGTGGTGGATGCTTTACATGTATTGGTTATATGCATCTATTTATTTGTTGACACTTTGTATGCTTTGACATTTATTGGTACTTGGTTGATACACTACTAGTTACATTCTACATATCCTAAATTGCTACCCCGATATTCCTAGTAATGGGAGCTTACTTTGTCGGTCATTTTTCTAGTAATATATGGCCATTTACTATAGTTTTATGCACACAATGGTAAATACTATTTATGAGAAATTTTTTTGGGCACAGATGCCTTGTTTGAGCACTCTACTACCTATTGTTTGTGAACAACTATCACTCTTTTATTTCCTATCTCTTGCCCACCCTTTTGGCTCAATTTTAGGGCTATTTTTCTATAATTACAATAGACCATACTCTTAACTTTGCAATATTTTTAGTCATACGAATGCATCAACTCAATGTGCCATTTTCAACATTGAAAAGATGTATAGTAATAACTTGCAATATTGGCAGATACAAATATGGTAGGTATTGGTGTAGAAGAAGAAGATTAGGCCATTGAAAGCCATAAGTATAAAGCTTAGAAAATTGGGATAGAGATGATTAGGATGAACTTGATGTGTTATGCAAGTCTAAAATCATACTCTCTTTTTCTAAGCAAGCAATTTTCAATATTATCTCTACTGTTGGTGGTGCATATAATTTATGGAAGAATATATATGATCTTTATGGGAAGCAAAGTTGAGCACCTCAATTGTATTGGTTGAAGAAGCTTGTGGACCTTTGTATGAAGGAGGGCACCCCTATGTCTACTAATTTGCATGAGTTCCACTCTATTTTCAGCCAACTTATCTCACATGGCATCAAGTTTGAGGATAACATAAAGTCTTTGTTTTTTCTTGTCATACGACTAGAATCACGGGATACATTTTGTACTACTATGAGTGCTAATCCTCTTGAGGATGGTTTTAAATGTAATGATGTAGAGAGTGCTTTACTTATAGAAGAAGTAGACAAGAAGAATATTGGTGCACCCTACACTTCTCATGCACTTAAAATTAAAAGCAAAAATAGTGAAAATGGTAATAATATTCGTGGTAGAGACTCACAACCCAACAAGGGCAAGTCTTAATCTCGTGGGTAATCTTGTAAGTCTCACTATCATAAGTCCTCTCTTTGACATGTCACTATTATGGGCGGCAAGTTCACATTAGGCCAAAATGTCACACTATCATAAGTCCCCTTTTTGACATGTCACTATTCTGGGTGGCATGTTCACATTAGGCCACAGTACCATAAAATGCACAATGATAGGTGCAATGAGAAAAGCAAGGAGAAAGTACATGAAAATGCAAAGTCCACTGAGATTGTACCTAAGTTCAATGTGAAGATAGAGGAGATAAATGCATTGGAATATAGTTTTGATTATTACATTCTTGATGCTAGTCAGTTGAGCAATGCTTCATCTACTTACTCTCAATGTTGGCTCCTTGATTCAAGGAGATTCATTCCATGTTACTCCACATCACCACCATCGGTTTTATAGCTACCATATTTTTATGGGTTCTATTAGACTAGGAGATGACACTCCATTGGATACCATTGGCATTTGTGTTGTTAGATTGTAGTTTGGCATTGGTGCTCCTTTTGTGTTTCATGATCTATATCATGTCATGGCTTTGACAAAAGGCCTTACTTCAACTAGACAATTAGATTATGAAAGGTAGCATGTATCCTTTGGTGATTTTTCATGGAAGATAACTTGAGGTAATCTTATTTTTGCTAGAGGTATCAAGGTTAGTAGCCTCTATCTTTTGCTTGTTTTTTGGTCTATTGACCATGTTTTAGCTATGATTGATCTTCCACATATATTTTCATAGTGTCGTCACCTTGGATACATGTATTCAAAAGGAAAGAAAGTATTGACCCATTTGCAATATCTCTTGCCCTTGGATTATTCTTGTTTTGATTCATGTGATCCTTGTATACATGGCAAGCAAACTCATAATTCGCATAAGAAGTCTGGTTCTATACATGTGGGTGAGCCTTTGGCTCTTATGCATTCAGATATTAGTGGCCCCATTCCCTTCATCCTTAAGGGTGGCATAAAGTACTTTGTTACATTATAAATAACTATTTTCATATGGTTTGGGGCTATCTTGTTAAGAAAAAATAGGATGTTTTGCCTACATCTCAATTATTTCTCGTCATGCTTGAGAACCAATCTGTATATAGGCTAAAATGCCTATGATGTAACAATGGGGATGCATATATCTCTAAGGCTTTTAAGTAGCTATGTGATGAAAGAGATAGTAAGTATTAGTTGACAACCCCATACACCCACCCTAGAATGGTGTTATAGAGTACATGAATAGGACTATTCAAGCAAGATTCTAGTTGAGTAGGCTTATAGCAGCACTTTTAGACTAAGGTAGTTACTATTACCATGCATTGCATTAATAGATCCCCATGCATTGCTCTTGGTAATAGAATTGCAAAGGGAATATGATTTGATAAACCTCCCTCGTATGCAAGACTTGCAAGTGAGACTTTCCACCATATTCCCAAAGACAAGCACAATAAGTTGGATGCAAAGTATATCAAATACATCTTTCTTGAATATGGGAATACATGTGAGATGGGCTATTGTCTTTGGGATCTATAGGCTCAAAAGGTTATCCACAGCCACCATGGTGTTATTTTCCATGGGGAGAAGATATATATGAGACCCAATTAGGTGATTGAGGTATGCATGGTCGTCTTTTAGAGGGAGCCTCATGTTACCATACAGTCGGGACCAATGAGACATCCGTTATAGTTGTTGATAATATAGTGGCCCAAGATCTACTTGTTGTGTAGGATCATTATGTTGGACAAAGAGAACAAGCCGTATAGGTCCCATATCCAGTTTTGAGATGCTTTACTAGAGCTTCACATCCTCCTAATCTCTATGAGCCCTTTATGGATTATGTCATAGTGACAAACTCTGTTGAGCTACTTATCTATGAGGAGGCTATGCACACAGATAATTCTCGTTCTTGACAAAGGTCTATGCAATCTAAGTTTGATTTGTTACAGAAGAACCATATGTGGGACTTAGTTTCCTTGCTTGATGGAAATCATCCATTGCCATATAGTGGATGTACAAGTTGAAGAGTACTCCTAGTCACCCTAAGCCAGCATATAAGGCCAAATTGATTGCTAAGGGTTTTAAGTAGAAAAAGGGAGTTGGTTTTGATGAGATCTTCTCTCTTGTGATCAAGATGACTACCCTACACTTAGTCTTAGCCTTGGTTGCTTAGTTGGATTTTGATCTTTAACAAATGGATGTTAAGTTAGCTTTTTTACATGGGGACCCACATGAAGATATCTATATGTAGCAACCTAAGGGCTTTGTGGAAAGAAGCATGGGAATACCTAGTGTGTGAATTGAGGAAGAGTCTTTATGGGCTTAAGTAGGCACCTAGGGAATGGTACCATGAGTTTGATGCTTTTATATAGTCACAAGGATATTCTCGTAGTGATATGGATCCATGTTTATATACGAAGAAGACTTGTGATGGTAGCCTTATTATCTTGGTGCTCTATATTGATGATATGCTTATTGCTAAAAGTGCTCATACTGAGATGGATGCTTTAAAGACTCATCTCAAGAATAGCTTTAAGATGAAAGACATGGGGTAGGCCTCACATATATACATTACATGCAATTACTCTTTAAAGGGACTTCTCTACTTGTCCTAGAAGGATTATATTCACAAAGTACTTGAATTATTCCATCTATAGGATGGTGGGCCTATTGGATATCCTTTACCTTCTTATGTGAAGGTTAGTTAGGAAATTTATCTCCAATCAAATGATGAGAGAGCCAATATAGCCAAGGTTCTATATGCATCCATAGTGGGCAGTTTGATGTATGCCATGATAGCCACTCGCCTAGACATAGCATTTGTAATGGGAGTTGTGGGACATTATATGGCTACACATGGCAGGTGAGATTGGCAGGTTGTTAAGAGTATCATGAGATACCTTAAAGGAACTATAGATATGTGCATTTGCTATGGTAGCTAGGATATAGGAGTCATGGGTTATACTAACTTAGATTATGCAAGATATACAAATAGTAGAAAGTCCATCTTTGGGTATGTCTTTACCTTTGCTGGAGGTGCTATCTCTTGGATGTCTAAGGTGCAGAAATGCATAGCCTTGTCTACTAGAGAGGCTAACTATATTGTAGCCACCATTGAGACTTGCAAGGAGGCCCTATAGCCTATCTAGTTGCGAATCTTGGTATAACAACTCCTATACTACATTCGAATTCGATGAGTGCCATTCAATCAACCCATAATCTAGTTTTTCATGTAAAGACAAAGCACATTGAGGTGTGCTATCACTTCATCAGAGATGTGGTAGAGAAGAAGTCCATTGAGCTTGTCAAGATCCCTACAAATACGAATCCTACAAATTTTCTCACTAGAAGTCTCCCAATGGAACGATATGCCTTCCTTAAAAAGTTGATGGGCATAGGATGAGAAGACATATTTCCTCATCTTGAGGTACTATGTGTACATATTGTACTTTTCTCTTTTTTTTTTTACTCCTCACTTAGACACCTTCACCTTTAAGTGGAAGCTCATTAGGGATTAAAGGTTGCATGTTCCTAGTTGCCTACATTTACTTGTAGACAGTACATGCATACCTATACACTGCTAGTAGGCGCCTATCACAATCACTTTATTTTTAATTCTTTTACAGGCAATATAATTAGGGGAGACAAGTTAGATATTGTGATTGTTAGAATTCCCAGACACAAATCTCTCTCTTCTTGCTTGAACCTTCATAGCTCTTGCTCCTTTCTTGCTTTCCACCCACATGCCTCCACCTCCACTCCACCTTGAGAGAGAGAATAAGTGAGAGAGAAGAAAAATGGAGAGAGAGAGAGAGAGAGAGAGAGAGCCGAAGAAAAAAGGGGAGCTCCAAGCATACTCACATTTCTCCCATGGCATATTTTAGCCCCCCCATCCTCCCTTATCTCAAGGGATTCACCATAGATAACTTATGGAACCACATAAGTACAATCGAGAGTTTTTTTGTTTTTTCAAAAGTATATAAAGCCTATACATAAGGTGTAGGTCTAAATTAATTTTTCTTCTAAAGCTTAAAAATTGGGGGAGGGAGAGATAGGGGTAGGGATAGGGGTATAGAGGAATATACTTTTCTACTAGTAATTTTGTAATGTCTAGTAAAGTAATCCATTTCACTATATTATTGGCATGGTCTTCTTTTCTAACTCTTCTACATAGGTGATTTACTCTTTGCTTCTAGTAATTATAGTAAGTGGGGAGCTTTCTTGGCCATATTTTAAAACTTCTAGGTAATAGCTCTTAACACTATTCAGTATAGCTGACAAAAGGACTTGTATAGGTCAATGTCAATAACATTAAAACCATAAAGATACACTTAAACTCTCACCTAATTGCATAAGTAGCTTGAATTTTTCCCTTTTATATGAGAACATGGCTAATATTAATTATGTATAGAGCTCATGCAACTAACATATGTGTCACAAAAAGGAAACTTTTATATACATACATGCATATGTGTGTGCACGGTTGCGTATGCATATGCGTGTGTGTGCGTGTGCATGTGCACGCGCGTGCGTGCGTGTGCGTGTGCGTGTGCGTGTGCGTGTGCGTGTGCGTGTGCGTGTGCGTGTGCGTGTGCGTGTGCGTGTGCGTGTGCGTGTGCGTGTGCGTGTGTGTGTGTGTGTGTGTGTGTGTGTGTGTGTGTGTGTGTGTGTGTGCGTGTGTGTGTGTGTAGTAAATAAGTACATGTGTATGTATATACATAAATATACATATGTTTATGTGTATATAAGTATATTTAATCTCAAGTTGAATCTTTCATGCAAAGAGTAATCTTCATTGTTTTGCTAACAATTAAGATCTACACACACACAAAAATTGGTCTTGCATACCTTATTCACTTCATCTAGACACATGTTTATAGAAAAGTGAAAAATAAATAGACATAGAAACTAAGCATAGGTGCATGGACTAGTTTGGGTGAATGTGGTGGAGTAAGCAATTGTTTGTAGAGAGGAATTGTTTTTTGGAGGGAGATTGTGTAGTTACTTTCGTTTTGTCACTTCTTTTTGCATCTTGCGAGAAGCTATTATATTCTATTTGCAACATTATGTTGGAACTACATTAATATGAATAAAATCAATTAGTCTTACATGCACAAAAGATAATGATGGAATTCAAATAATTGATAGAATGTTGTATGTTGGAGAGGTGATACAACTTCCTTAATGTATAAATAAGGGAAGGCACACAGAAAGAATTGCTAGTTACTTAACATTTTAGGATACAAACCTAATATAGAATGTTGGATGTTGAAATCTTCATTGGTACTAACACAAGTCACTAATACTTGTTGTCAATAGTAAAAAGAACATAGCAATATGAACTTGACACATGCACGAGATACGTTGATCTTTTATAAAGACTTGAATTTACATGTATATATCTGTTCTTATTCAAAGAAAGACATCCAACATCAGTGTTAACATAAGTTGCTAACATTTGTTATCAATATTGAAAGAAACATATCAAAAAGAGAATAGGTACATGAACATTTTGACTTTTACAAAGACCTCACCTCATATATATAAAGACCAAGTTACACTGAGTAACAAAACTATTCTATCTCAATGAAAGGATAATATGTTTTCTTAATATAAGCAAAATATGTGCTTACATGAAATGTTTAAAGAAAATTAGATTAGCTCATTTGATGTTGTTTTGACCCTATCCCACTTTGCTTGGAAATTGTATGAATGAAGCATTAGTTAGAAGATAGAAAAATGAGTAGTTTAACATAGGTAGATAAATGTGCATCAAAAAACAACTTTGGTTTTCTCATTTCTCTCTATGGTTTTGATGTGCGAATCCATCTAGTGTGATACCAAAAATGGCTCCCTCAATAAGGAGAAAGCCTCCTCGACCCCTACCAAGCCTCTACCAAAGCCTCTACCAAGCCATCCAAGACTAGAGGCAATAGTAGCAAGTAGGAGAAAAAGAAATGGAGAAAGGGAAAGTAGAAGAAGAAGGTTGACAACATGGTGTTATTTGAGCAAGCTACCTATGATAAGCTTCTTTTGAGGTGCCCAAGTATAGGATGATCACTCCCTCAATCTTATCTAACCATTTACATTATTGGATCACCATTTTACCATAGTGGAAGCATTCTTTGTCTTTCGTTGACCTAGATTTGTTGTGTGACCACTCACAGTCTTGGTTCTTACCATTATACTATTTTCTGCCTCTTTCTTTCTCCACAATTGTCAAAATGACTAACTATTTCTACGTTGGTTCATGGATTTACCATAATTTCTCTCTTCGGCCAATAAACTTTCTATAATATCATTGAACTTGCTCACCATCTAGAGTTGATTTACTAATGGCTATCCTAAAGATGTCCGATGATGCATGAAAAAGTTTAGCGCACCATCTATAGTTGAATTACTGATTATCCTAAAGGTGTCCCATGATGCAAGCAAGGAAAACAATAGAAATATGAATGTAACCTCGTCTTCAAACTTTAGTTTCTATACCTGCATTTGGTTGAATATTATGTTGAACTCAGTAAGGTCGCAAGCAATATTTGTACCCTTCTTTATTTGTAACTCTAACAGTCACTTCATTAGGTACACTTTATTTGAGGTAGTCTTCTTCCCATACTTTTGGTTTAAAAATTTCCATAATTCGTGCATGGTGGTTTCCTCTACAATAGTAAAATAAACTAATTCTACTAAGTGTAACTTGATAGTGGACTTAACAAATGCATCCAATTGCTTCTAGTCCTCTTTAGACATATTTACAAGTTTTACATATATATGTTGTATTGTCTTCACCTCCTTTTCTACTAGGACATCTTGATTTTAATATTTCCATACACTAAATTTTGTACCATTAAATTCCTAGATGTTATAGAGGTCCACAACAAATGACCATGAAATTTTCACAAACAACAATTAACTATCAGATAGAAGCAACCAGCATTTGTTTAATTAATTCACCCAAATCTGACAAATTTTCTGTAGTAGCTACTTAATATAATCAAAGCTGAGAATAAGCCAAATGAAACATTGATGAGCAATGAGCGATATAATAGTCTAAAAGCTATGCAGTGATTGAGAATAAGCTACATGAAACATTGATGAGCAACTAGTCGTATAATATTATCTAAAAGCTGTGCAAATCATCGTATAGAATTATATTAATGCATTAATGAGTCTTCACAAACATAATAGCATAATAACAACAAGATATCCTAGAGTACATCAAAGGTTTGATTTCATTGATACCATTACAATACATCAAAATAATGTCTATAAAATGGCTTCTACACAATCACACATCATAGATTGTATCTCATGGCTAACAATATATACATGTCATATACTATAAGAATATATATATCACAATCTTTACTCTAATAAGTAGTTTACTACATACAATAGTAGCTAATAGTAAACAACAGAACAATGAAACTTGTAATCTACAACCTTTACACATCTAGATGCGCCTAATCTATATATTATGTGATTGTTGCAACACATTACTATGAAAATTACTCTAATAGCTCGAGTTAGCTAGGTTTGTCTCTTGGATCAAAGAGACCTAGGCTAATTGGGTGTGGATGAAGGTCTTGTAGATGTGAATTAACTACTTTTATGTTTTGAAAATACATTCTCTGTACACTCCGCATTTTCGAAGCATACAAACGAGATGCCACAAACTACCAAAGGTATTAACACTAGGTATAAGGCAATAAATGTGGTGATGAGTTATGATTCTTCTATCTTAAAGCTCTCCCCATCATAAAGAATCAAAATTTATTTGTAAGCTTGGGCTGTTAGAGCCTTGCACAGTCATCAAGTTTTATTAGGAGAAAAGTCACATCAATCTCAACAAGCACCATGTTTTCCAAATCAATGGGTACCATAATATGGATCTAAAGTTTTATAGCCTTGACTATCGCTTGGGGGTTGGCATTAAATGCATTGGTTTAAAGGCTTGTGTGTTCCTAAAGCTAGACAAGTGGAGACAAATACTTCTTCTAAAGCTTTGGTCTTATAATAATTATTTTCATGAGACGCTTGGATTTAGTCACTCAAGTTGGGAGGCCACAAAAATGGCAACTCAAAGAACTCTTGTGGTTTCTTGGATGCAACTTTGTGGGTTATGGTCACTTCAAAGAGAAGGATGGAAGCCGTGGCATTGAGAATCTATGATAAACTGAGGATAAAGCTTGGTTTAACTTTACCTTATAACCCTGAAGGAAATGCCAAAAGTGAAAGAGGTCATCCACCTATTGTGAAGGCATCGGCAAAAGCATATGGAGAGAAGGTAAAAGACTCGCCACGATTGCTCCCTTATGCTTTGTGGCCTGATAGAACAACTCATAGTGCTCTTACAAGATGAATGCCTATTGAATTGATGTATGGTCAAAAACCTATCATGTTGATAGAAGAGATGATAGTCACATGGAGTGTGCTACCTTCGGAAGAGAAGTTGAATTGAGAGTAGTTGGGCTTATGTATTAGACAGTTGGAAAGAAAGTCAAAAGACACAGAGGGAACAAAGACCCATACGTAATGTTTCTTTCTTTTGTGAGCTTATTAAATGATGCTTAAGGGTGCCAAAAGGGTGGGCCTCAATTTATAACACCTTGAAAAATGTTGTGGAAACTAGGAGCTATTTCTCTAACCTACAAAACTTTATTTCAAGGTTGCCCCTGTTTTTTCTTAGGGTTTTGATAGGCTTAATGTAATTGGTATCCTCCAAAAAGTGTACATGGGCATAGCCATAATCTTCTAAAAATTCAGTACATGCCCATAAGGTAATGTAACCTACCAAGAATTTAATTGATGCTTGTTAACCTGTAATGTACTATATAACCTATCTAAAATTTAATTGATGCCTATTAAGGGGTAATGCAAGTAAGCTGTGGTGAGAGTGAGGGAGAGGTCCATTCATTTAAATCCTAAATTTAGTTAAACCTTGGTAATCCACCTATTTTTCTTTTCCCAATATCTTGCTTGCACAAAGAGAAATAAAGATTAACTCATGCTTACACTACGCACACTAAGTATATTGTCTCGCCCTACCAATCTTTGGGGAGTTCTAGTTCTGAGTTGATAAATGCAGAATTTTTTACACCATTGAACCAATGATGTTTTCGATTCTATAGCATTCTATAGCATTGTCCATAGATTTGTTTAACTGGAAGCTCTTTCGTGCAATTGACAACATCAGACCAAAGGCAAAATACATGATAATTTGACGACCCTTTAAAGGCAAGGCTTATGGTATATGCACATGTGGATTTACAACAATAGCTTATAATCTAAGGATTCATTACCCCCTGAGACCTGTCTGACATCTTCAAGGCACAATTCTAAGTTATGTTCTACATAGTCTTCATAACCTAGGTAGACATGATGTTAATACTCATTGATAAGGACAAGATCCCATGTAGTTTTTCCAAAACCCAAGACCAAAAACAAAAAGGATGCAAATTTGTCACTACTTCCAGCCACATGCAGTTTGCCAGATTACTGCACAAGAGAGAATTAGATGGAACTGTGTATGCCCTGCATAAAGGATGGAGATGGCTTACAGCTACACAAGGGACAGAAATAATTTTGAACTACTCCGTTGGCAGTATGTCTATCAGGAAAGAGTAACAAGGCAGTAAAAATCTTTTGACTTCTATCTGTAGTGGAATGACTGCTGTGCCACTCTACAGCATAAGAATCAAGTTTGCTTGGCATAGGGATATTCCTGTTGCTTGAGGTTGTTCAAGTTGCCAAGCATTCATTAAGAGGAAGTAAAGAACTCTTAAATTTTGAGTCTTCGAATGCCCATTGCTTGATGATTGAGAAGGTTGTACAACATTTGAGAAGTCCTAGTCAACCCAGATTTAAACGTTTCCACATAGACATTCCAACGTTTCAGATAACCACATCAACTGGCCACAAAGCATATTGCCACAGTGGCACCTGGACAGCAGCACTAATGATAACCCACACTCAAGGCTCATAATCGCTGCCAACACTACAACTCTTAATAATATACTAGCAAAATAAAACAAAGATGCTAAGGTAATTGCTATCAATTGCCACACACCTGGACATTGCATAGTAAACCAAGGTTTTGCGGTGCAGGCCGAATGTGCAGCATTGATCGACTGAATTAGAAACATGAGAACCGAAAAGTTTGGTATGGTTGATCGAGAACATTTTTGATAGTATAACAAAGAGTGCAACCACATCATGCATACTGGTATTCAAGAAGTCTGTCATTAGCCAACAAGATCAAAGCTCCTACAGCACACAAGCCAACCACTCTGCAGATTATGTAAACCCAACCCAGGGGCTTCTCAACTATGCTAATTTTGCAGCTATTACATGATCAGACTCAATTTCACTGTCTTCGCCTGGTTGCTGCACGAGTGGCTTCTTCGAGCGAGGATACAAAGAGCTCCACATATCTGCTTCCAAGAGTCATTTTATCTTTCTTCATTGCTGCCTTTGATTCTGCTGGACCTTCAAACTCCACGAAAGCTTCTCCAGTTGCCCGCCCATCTCCTTGGGTCATTATGTGTATATTCTCCTCTGCCAACCGAAAGTCATTAAAAAACTCAATAATATCTCGCTTAGTCACCGAAAATGGCAGACCACGCAACCTCAGTACCCCTGTATGAACTTCCTCTTCCTTCTCAGGCGGGGTCACCTTGGTTGGAGGAGGTGGAGCTTTATGCTCTACTTCCTCTTCACGAGACTTTGCATCATGCACCTCTGCTGCAACAGCATGATAATACTCCTTTTTGTTGCAGCGGAAGACTTCAATGTAGCGCCGGCCCATGTTCTGCCTATTGCGCTGGAGTGCAAAATCCACTTGCATAGGAGCACCAAAGACCACATATGCTTCACCTGAGAAGCGGCCCTGCTTGTGAACCAGTAGCACATCAACAAGGTCAAGGCCAATAAAGAACTCATGGATGTCACTCTCTGCACAGTTGTAGGGGAGACCACGGAGGCGCACGACCGGAAAAACACGGGAATGGCCAAAGTATCCCAGGGCACCACCATATCCATATCCTCCACCAAGCCCAGAAGACCCGCCACCAAAGTAAGGATCCGTGTCTAGTCCGCGCTGCCGCTTGCTGCTACCTTTGTATCCATCTGCACCTCCCATGCTCCCCAACATATTCCTTCATCCCAGAAAGCCCCCAAACCCACCCGTCAATACACAATACTACCCTCCCTAGACAAACTCTGGAATGTGTGTCACAGGGACTCTCCATTGTAATGATTATAAACAGAAATTACAACAGAATGCTGCAGAATTTCTTTCTAAAATAAGGTCCAACAATCCCAAAACGACTGCAAAATACTGGAACTAGGATTGCCACTAGTTTATGAAAGCAGGGATAAATTTAGTTGTGAGGAACTGAATGAAAATATATGTGTATTAAGCACAGAAAACACACGAAGACAGTAACCACGATAGGGTTTTTGGTGTGTGCCAGTGGTGTCAGCAAATAAGAAGCATAAAAAGAGAGCTTGAGATTCGTTAAAATGAGATGATTGATAGATGTTTGTGTAGTTAAGCCGAGACAGTCCCCCTTACCCTCTGGAGTACATTATGGCCAAGACTGATAAAATCCCGCAGACGCCCCTTCTTTCTAAGAATTTCCCCACACCCGGCCCTGCCCAAAAAAACCAGCAGCAACAACAACAGGAAGACGAAGGAGATGACAGAAGAATCGACGAGTTATTAAAGCGGGAACCCTCTCTCTCTATCTCTCTCTCTCTTCTGTCTGCCCTGCTTGATGAGAGCAGAAGGATGGTGATGGTGATGACACCCTCTGTCTTCTCTCTTCCTCTCTTCCCGTTCTCTTTTCTCTGCAGGAAAAAATACAAACCCTAACCGTAATGTGCCAAGAAACCCTTGTTGACGATGCATCAAGAAACCTGGGGCTTTGGCCTTGGTTTGGGCGGTGCCCAAAGGGTTTGAACCAAAAGTCCTCCATTTCACACAAATAGGGCTTCATGGCCCTCGCACCAGGAACTCCAAAGCCTCACTGAGTAGGTCCTAGCGAGAAAAAAGGACCATGACAAAATGTGTTCAAGCACACACACACACACTCGCTTTCTAAATCACCCCAGGACGACTCGACGTGGATCAATAAACACATAAACATTAGTCAATTAAGCCAATTGATGGTTCAACACATGATTTTCCCGTGGTAATCAAGGAGACTCTGGTTAACTCGAGAGTTACATGCCACAACTGTAAAGTAGTCACTAAGTTGCTCTTCTTGGGAGCTCAGTCCCTTGTGTGCGAGGGCCATCAACCCAAAGTCCTCCGATTGAGACCAAGTCATCACAAATAGGGATTAATCACTTGGTTCGCTTGTTTTATTAAATGTGATCACAATGCTATATCATATTTCAAGCAAAATATGTCAAGGACTTTTCTAGGTGAGGAGTGTTTGGTGATAAGAGGCAAAAAGCATGTCTACAAGCTAGCGGCCTGACCGTTCACACAAAGCTCTAGTGTATTTCAAATAATTAGTTGGTTAGCTTACAAACAATTTCTCACATCCTGTTTACGTCACTTGATACCATTGAATCAAACCAAGATAAAAGCAAAAAAGTAGTTCTACACATCAACTTCAATCGAGATCTTTCAAGAAAAGTGGCAATCACATAAAAAAACAAGTATTTAAAAAAAACAACCAACACCCTCAACATCTACTATGTGGGCAACTCATTAAGAGAGGGTCCTGGATGTGATGCAAAAAGAGAAAAAAAACTCAAAACAAAAAAAGCCATAGCTCAATCACAACACAACCTCGTCAAGCAGCCTTTACCCTTGTTAACTCAAAGTATTGCAATCAAATGTGCTTGCCATTGCACCACCCACTCCAAAATTCTAGACAAACCTTCATACCAACACCATGCAAGAAATAGTGTTCTTGTGAGCAAAAACCAAAGGGGTTGCCAACATGATTGTGCAAGACACAACCAAGATATATTGGCATCATGAGCAAAAGGCGCCATCACCATCGTTTTGCATGCAATTAGGCTAATGCAAAGCTATATAAAGAAGGTTGTATATCCCATATAGGAGAGATCGTGCAAGTTTATACATGCCACATGGCAAACGGCATTGTTGTAGGAGGATAAGAGTTGCCATTATGAGGTCCCATCATCCATGGAAGGAATTGACTGAATGAAGCTTTTATGGTGCTTGTATCTCATGGATATATGGAGGTTTTCCTAGCACCATAAATGCCCAGGCAAGGGAGAAGCTTGTATCTCATGGATATATGGAGGTTTTCCTAGCACCATAAATGCCCAGGCAAGGGAGAAGGTATACATACATACATATATATATATATATATATATATATATATATATATATATAGAGAGAGAGAGAGAGAGAGAACAAGAAATTCTCAAAAAATTTATACACTTAGAAACATGTTGTTATACATTTTTAATGTGGTCCTCATTGAGAAAAACAAGCATATCTATTGTTAAGGATGAGGTTGATGTGGGGTGGGGAGATGGAGGGGATTATTGAGTTTTTGGAAAGGTATGTGCATGTGTTTAAACGAAGCAAAAGCATTAAGTAGTATACCAATAGAATGCAAGTAATAGCCATTGGAAAGGAGAAAATTACATCCATACAAAAGAAGAAGGTTAGAACCATTCCACCAATGTATATTGCACGTGTTGTGTGCACAACTTGGTTGTCATTCCTTTTGTTGTATCCAATCATACACCTTGTTCAAGTCAACATGATGGTACACTCAGCCAACTCAACCATTGAACCTTGTCTTCAACATGAAGTAGGGTGCTCACAATGCTTTTTCCTGTGTGTGTATTAAAGAATCAAGAATAATCATAGCTACATAGCATTGATGGCTAAAATGAGTAAGAGCCAATGTGGACATGCCACTCATGATTATATCCTTCAATAATGCACGAGTTTAAATCTTGATACATGTTATATAATGCCACATATGGCCAATCAAGAGAGGTAGTGAGAAATCCTATAAAAACCTTATTAAAGAAGGCTCAAAGCATATGGCTTACTCTTGTATTATTATGACTTTCATATATAGATGTTGGGGGTAAAGGTACATGTTGTGCCTAGCCACCTGTGTATTACTACACTGACAGTGCCCGCACACTTGTACACTGCAGGTGGTGGGCACCCATCACTGTCACTTTCATTATTTATTCTTTCAATGATATTTAAATAAAGGGAAGTCTGGTCACACATTGTGACTTTTGGAGTTCCCAAATCTTCTCTCTCTCTCTCTCTCTCTCTCTCTCTCTCTCTCTCTCTCTCTCTCTCTCTCTCTCTCTCTCTCTCTCTCTCTCTCTCTCTCTCTCTCTCTCTCTCTCTCTCTCTCTCCTTTCACCATAGCTCTTGCTTCTACTTGCGTGCTTCCACTCTAAGATCACTCCCTTTAACTAGTATCTAAGCCAACCATTCAAGAAACTTCTTTATCCTTTGCTTCAACTCAAGATTTCATGGTAGTCATTGTTTTTTTCTCTCGGGGTATGCATTGAGATTTTCCTTCTTTTGATTTGTTCCAACTTGCTCTATGCTTGTTGAGGAGCTTTTCAAGGCTTACCTGAGCCTTATTGAGTGCTTATTAAGCTGTGAAGTAGTCATTATATCCATTTTTGAGTGGATACAAAGCATGTTGTAGATAGCTATGGTAGCTTGACAGCACTATTGTATTTTGGATATAACTTTTGCATATGGTATTGGATTTAGGCGTTCTATAGCTAGAAATAAAGAGCACGATGCGATCTACAAATCTAGGCACTCACAGAGTTGATTTCTATGTTTCACATAGAATAGAACTATTCTGGTTTGGATAGCAAACATCAAACTCCATAATGCATGTTTGATTCTTCAGGGATGCTATTTTGGGGCATGGATGGTATGGCTATACTTTTGGGCTAATTTGAGCACACACTTGACTCAATTTTCTTAGAGATTTCATTGTTGTAATAATAGGGTTGAATGTCATTTGTCTGGAAAAAGCATATACCTCTTATCATTTGATGCTTTTGGGGCTTGGAATTGATGTCAGAATGTTTGTTTGACACTTGGGATGCTTGACACATGTCTTAGAATGATTTCAGGTTTTGATTGAGCTCACATTCACTCAATTTTGACTATCATATCCTTGCTATTCATGGTGGACAATAAGTAGTTGTCTAATAAAGATTATGCTCATTATGCTTTGAAGCTACTAGACTTCCATATATTGGATGTACTAACACTTTGGTTGTCATGTATGCCTATGGATATGTTTATGACATGCTCCTAAGCTGAGATTGGAGCTTGGATGCTTTGACATGGGTTGTCATTCCTATCCTTGGATGCTACATGGATACTATAGTCAAAATCTTGTAGCTACTTGGGTTCAATGTTTCCAAATGTATGTCGTATGGACCTTGGATACTTTGATGTCATTCGCATGATGTTTTGGCCTTTGCTTGCTCATTTGGCATTTAACTTTTGCTTCGGTGGGAGTATTCGACTTGATATACTAAGCCACATTGGAACTTGGATGTACCATAGAGCATTTGGTTTAAGTAGTTGAGCTTAAGCTTATTAACTTGAGATAGTGGGACTCATTGTGACATTACATGCTCTCTTGATATTTATTGGATGGAGTTACCTTATTGTGGGCTGATTTGATCTCTTGGCTTGGACTTGGTACTTATGTCTATCAGGGTGTCATCAATGGTATTTATGTGCTTCTGGGTTATGTATTGAGCTTTGCTCAATGGGTTATGCATTTGGCAGCTCTCTTCATTAACCCTTGAGACCTACCATGTGCATGACATATATGCTTATTGCATGCATGGTTTCTAACACACTCTGTAGTTGTGACAATCTTCAGTGCTGATTGTTCCTGGCTTCTTCCTTCTTGGTTGCTTGCAATTGGTTGTTCGCACATTGATGTAGTTTACTACATTATCCTATAATTTATGTTTAATGCATTCTATTTCAGGATAGTCACCTAGACTTGACAGTCTTTTGCTTATAGTTTGTGGATAACTCATTACTTTGACAGTATCTCTAATCTCCCGCTTGATTTAGTAGTGGTTTTTTGGGACTGATTTACAAGGTATTATAGCAACCAATGTCTTGCCCTTCTTTATACTTGCTTGGTCTCATTATGACTAGTGATTCTCATGATAGTGCTATCTTCAATATTGAGAAACTGGATAGGGCCAATTATAGCTATTGGAAGACCCATATATGGCAAGTTTTAGTGCAAAAATTACAAGTTAGACCACCCAAAAATGTGGGTGGCAAACTCAAAAACATTGCAATTGAATATTGGAATGAATTGGATGAGCTATGCAAGTCCACAATCATTTTATCACTCTCTAAGTAGGTTCGCTACAATGTTGTAATTGGAAATAAAACTGCATATGAGCTTTGGACACATATTAAGATTCTTTGTGACAAACAGAGTCGTGTATCTCAAATGTATTGGATGAAACAATTGATGGACCTTTGCATGAAGGAAAGAACTTCTATGTCTGCACACTTGAATAAGTTTCATCCATCATCGACCATTTTAGCTTGACAGAAGATTGAGTTTAAGGATACTTTGCATCCTTTAATTTTGCTTAGTACTCTACCTAAATCATGGAACACTTTCAGTACGACTCTATGTGCTAAGGATGGGCTAAAATTGAAGGATGTTGAGAGTGCTCTCTTGATCAAAGAGGTGGATAGAAAGAATGTAGATGCTTTCCATACATCACACGCACTGATTGTGAGAGGCCAACATGATGGAAATGGCCATGATATAGACTCTAATATGTCTCATTCTAGGACACATCGCAATCTCGCAGTAAGTCCCTTGGTCGCAACTCGAGTCTTACTTGTCATTATTGTGGAAAAGCAAGTCATATTCGGCCACAATGTCATAAAATGTGTGAAGACATGCATAAGGAAAAGGGAAAGGGTAAAGTGAAACACAAGAATGATGATTGCAGCATTGTATCTAGCAAGTCTAGTATCAACATTGAGGAGAGTAATGTAGTGTAGAGCCTAACATATCTGATGTCTTATCTTGGTAGCTTCTTCTTTGAATGTTTCATAGCTAGCTCATGCTTTATCAGGATATACTCAATGTTGGTTGATAGATTCAACAGCTTCCTTTCATATGACCCCTCATAGAGAGTGGTTTCACTCATATTGCAGTACTACTAAATCTATTAGTTTGAGTAATGACCTGGCATTGGAGATAGTTGGTATTGGTGATGTCAGGCTACATTTAGGTTCAGGTAGCATGCTTACTTTTCATGATGTATGTCATGTATCAGCTCTCACAAAGAGCCTTATCTTTGCTGGCACTTGGGATGATGCAAGTTATGTTGTCTCCTTTGGTGATTCCTCATGGAAGAGTACCCATGGGAATCTTGTTGTTGCACATGGTGCCAAGCTTAGTACCCTTTATTCTTTCCTTGTATTTGGGTCAATTAACCATGTTTGGTTGTGGCTGCAACTCCACATGTATCTCTTCAGCATCATCACCTTGGGTACATGTCTTTAAAATAAATAAAATGGCTTACTGTTGTAGTATCTTCTACTCGTAGACTATAAGTGCTTTGAGTCTTGTGATCATTCTTTATATGACAAGTAAATACGTAGTATACATAAGAAGTCTAGCATGAAGTGCATGGGTGAGCCTTTGGTCTCATGCCTTATCAATCGCACTAGGTGGCACCACAAAGTAGTTTATCACATTCATTGATGATTACTCACATAAGAACTATATGTTTTGTCTACCTTTTCAACATTGGCTTGCTCTTGTTGAGAACCAGTCTGGGTATAGGTGTTATTGAAGATGGATTGTCCCTAACCGGTTTTATTGAAGATGGATGCTGAAATGCCTAAGATCTAATAATGGGAGTGAGTATGTCTCGAAAGCTTTTAAACACTTTTGCAATAAGCAGGGTATTAAGTATCGATTGACTGCCCCTTACACCTCTCCCCAAAATTGTATTGTGGAATGCATGAACAAGATGATTTCCACAATATGCTTAGCCAGGCAAACTTACCCCAACACTTTTGGATTGAGGCAATTACTACTGCCATACCCTTGAATAATAAGTCTCCTTGCACTGCTATTGATTGCCAGGTTGCAAAGGAGGTATGGACTGGAAAGGGACTAGAAAACCTCCATTATATGCTCATTTGCATGTCTTTGGTTATGAGGCATTCTGCCATGTTTCCAAGGACAAGCGCAATAAGCTAGATCCTAAGTCTGTGAAATTCATCTTTCTTGGTTATGGAGATGCATGTGAGATGGGCTATTGCCTATGGGATCCATAGGCTCACAAGGTTATCTATAGCCATGATGTTGTTTTCCATGAGAAAAATATGCAGATGCAGTCTTAGCAATCCAGTGGTTGAGGTTCACACAGGGTGATCTTTCAAGAGAAGCCTACTACTCCCCTACAGCTAGCTAGACAGCTTGTAATAGCATAGCTGATGCTCCAATGGCCCAAGCCATGCCTGTTGTACAGGATCAATCTACTTTGAGACACTTTACTAGAGTTAGACGTCAGCCTCTAAGTGCTTTATGCTCTCTATGGATTATGTTATGGTGGACAGATGCAGGTAAGCCTCTCTCTTATGATGAGGCCATGTACAGATACGATAGTCACTCATGGGATAGGGCTATGCAATTGGAGTTTGACTCCTTATAGGCTAACCATACATGGGATTTGGTTCCTTTACCTAGTGGAAATAAGGCATTGCCATGCAAGTGGATATACAAGCTGAAAAGTATTCTTGAACATCCCAAGCCCACTTATAAGGCTAGATTGGTAACTAAGGATTTCAAGTAGGAATATGGTGTTGACTTCGATGAAGTCTTTTCTCCTGTGGTTAAAATGACAACCCTATACCTGGTTCTAACATTGGTTGCTCTGACCTTTATTAGATCGATGGAAATATTACTTTTTAACATGGGGACTTGCATGATGAGATCTTTGTGCAATAGCCTAAGAGATTTGAAGAAAAAGGCAGGGAACACCTAGTGTGCAAGCTAAAAGAGCTTTTATACCCTTAAGCATGCACCTAGGGAATGGTATCATAAGTTTGATGCTTTTATGCATTGGCATAGATAAAGTTGGTATAGTATTTTTTTCATTTACCAACATGAAGCTAATTTCCCAAGCTTGATAGTAAGTAGGTAATGCGATCTTTGCATATCAATAAGGCAAAGTTGGTTAATGTAAGGGTTTTTCATTTTTTGGCATGCAATTGGAATGAAGAGAATAACCCTTATAGCTTATTGTAGTGGGAGAGTACAAGTTGAGGCATGATCTTGTTTGTGCAATGAAAGCATGACATACTAAAGGAGGTAGGCACACATTATAGTTCATAGTCCATAATGCAATAAAGGAATAACATATCTGCTACCCTAGCATAAAATCAACATGACCAATTGAGATGTTAGACATTATCATTGATGTAGATGAGCTTTGCTGCTTCAAGTTGTATAGGATACAAAATTATTATTAGATAATAGATACCATCATGATGTATTTGAGCAATATAATGCATCACATGTAAACGCCATATATTGCCTTTCTTTGTATTACCTTTAATTTTTACCAAGTCTATTTAGTATCTTTGTATGAATGGATATTAACGATCATATGACATGTAGTTATTGGAGGTTAAGACGTGCATATTGAAGAGGCACTCTCATTATCTTAGTTGCTAATAATGCCCTATTGTTTGATGGGATTTTGCCAATACAATTTGTCCTAGCAATTTGCACCATGTTTTTGCTTCATCTTTGAGCCATATTTCAGTAATATTCTATGTGCTCTATTTCTTTAATGATGTGATAACTATCATATGATGTTTTCTCATGGTTCTATGAAGTTATTTTTGAGTATATTATTTGTTTTCAAATGTAGTAGGGTCATATTCCGTAACACCTATAGCAGTATGTTGTATTTGCTCATGCAACAATGCGAGATGTGAGTAGAAAGTGGAAGCATGAGCGAAAGCAAGAAGCATGCAAGAGCTTTGGAGGTTCAAGAAAGAAGAAGAGAGTAATGAGAGACTGATATATGGGAGCTCCAATAGTCACAATGTGTGACCTACCTTCCCTTATTCTATTTTTCACTAAAAGAGTAAAGAACAAAGTGATAGTGATGGGCACCTACCACCTTCAGTGTATAGGTGTGTAGGTCTATATACAATAAATATAGGTGGCTAGACACAGGGGCCTTTAACCCCCCAAAAATATCCCCCTTAAGGTGAATATGCCTTAGTATAAGGAGTTAAAGAAAAAGAGAAAAGTATAGAATGTACATAGAGTATAATAGGATGAGGAGAGACATAATCTCATCCTATGCCAATCAACCTTCTAATAAGGAAGGCATATTGTTCCATTGAGAGATTTTTAGTGAGCACATCTATAGGATTTGTATCAATAGGTATCTTGACAAGCTTAAAGGACTTGTCCTCTAACACCTTCCTAATGAAGTGATAGTGCACCTCAATGTGCTTTATCTTCACATGGAAGATCGGATTACTTACCAATTAAATAACACTCATTGAATCCAAGTGCAATATAGTAATCATAGACATACCAAGATCTGCAACTAGACGACCTCTAAACATAGGGTCTCCTTGCAAGCCTCAGTTGGCTATGCAATATACTCTACCTCGATAGTAGACAAGGCCATGCATTTTTGTGCCATGGATATGCAAGAGACAGTACCTCCAGCATAGGTAAAGACATATCCAAAGGTGGACTTTCTACTATCTACACGTCCTACATAATCGGAGTTAGTGTGACCCACGACTCCTATATCGTAGCTACCATAGCAAATGCACATATTTGCTATGTCTTTTAGATATCTCATGATATCCTTTATGGCATCCTAATGTGGCTTGCCAAGTATAGCCATATAGCGTGTCACAACTCCTACTGCAAATGCTATATCATGACAAGTGGCTATCATGGTATACATCAAATTGCCAACTACAAATGCATATGGAACCTTGGCTATCTTAGCCTTCTCATCATCAAACTATGAACAATTGGGATTACTAGCATTCACATGAGAAGACAAAGGACAACCTACAATCTTACCATCTTATATGTGGAATTTCTCTCAAGTACTATGTGGATGTACTCCTTCTAAGACAAGTAAAAAAGTCCCTTAGAGCAATTGTGTGTAATGTGCATACCAAGTATGTGTGAGGACCCTCCCATGTTCTTCATCTCAGAGATTTTTTGAGCTAAGTCTTTAAAGCATCCAACTCAACATGAGCACTCCCAAGTATAAGCAAATCATCAATATAAAGTACCAAGATAATAAGGCTACCATCACGAGCCTTCTTTGTGTATAAAGACAAATCTATATCACCGAAAAATCACCCTTGCAAATGCATGAAAGCATCAAACTTATGGTATCACTCCCTAGATGCTTGCTTAAGCCCATAAAGACCCTTCTTTGATTTGCACACTTGGTGTTCCCTGCCTTTCTTTGTAAAGCCCTTAGGCTACTACATATAAATCTCATCATGAGAATTCCCATGTAAGAAAGTCATCTTAACATCCATTTGATAAAGATCCAAATCCAATTGAGCAACCAAGGCTAAGACCATGCATAGGGTAGTCATCTTGACTATAGGAGAAAATACTTCATTAAATCAATAATATGCTCATACTTAAAACCCGTTTGTAACCAATCTAGCCTTATATGTTAACTTAGGGTGACCAAGGGCACTCTTCAACTTGTACAACCACTTACATGGCAATGCACATTTTCCATTAGGCAAGGAAACTAAGTCCTATGTGTACAATTATTTTGCAAAGAATCAAACTCAAACTGCATAACCCTCTCCCAAGAATGAGAATCACCTTTGTGTATAGCCTCCTCATATGTAAGTAGCTCAGTAAAGTCTATCACCATGACATAATCCATAGAGGGCTCATACTACATAGCCCTCTCCCAAGAATGAGAATCACATGTGTGCATAGCCTCCTCATAGGTAAGAGACTCACTAGAGTCTATCATCGTGACATAATCCATAAAGGGTTCATAGTGATTAGGAGAACATGAAGCTCTAGTAGAGCACCTCAAAGCTAGCTGTGGGGCCTATATGATATGTTATCTCTGTTTAACAACATGATCCTGCACAATTGGTGGATCATGGGCCACTACATCAACTATAGGTTGTCTAGCTATACTATACTTTTTCATGAGGTTCCTCTTGAAAGCCTTGCTCAGGCTACTTATGCATCTTCTCTTCATGAAGTCCAATATCATAGCTGTAGATAACCTTTTGAGCTTGGGAATTCCAAAGGTGAGAGCCCATCTCACTTGCATCACCATTTTCAAGAAAGATGCATTAACAAACTTCAAATCCAACTTGTTGCACTTGTCCTTGGGAACATGGAAGAAAGCCTCGCATCTAAAGATCCTCAAATGAGCATGTGATGGGAGGTTTTTCAGACCATACCTCCTTTGCACCCTAACAATCAAGAGTAGTGCATGGGGATCTATTTATGAGATGTATGGCAATAATAACTACAATATCCCAAAAGTATCGCGGTAAGCCCACTAACTAAGTACTACTATGAACTCTTTCTTGAATAGTCTTGTTCATGTGCTCTATAATACTATTCTCAAGTGGGGTGTATGGAGTAGTCAGCTGACACTTAATATCCCATTTCTCGCAAAATTTCTCAAATGACTTAAGAGATATATTCACCTCCATTGTCAAACCTTAGGCATTTCAACCTATACCCAAACTAGTTCTCACAACAAGAGCAACAAAGCATTGAAATGTAGCTAGAGCATCCTATTTCTACTTAATAGAATAATCCCATATCTTATGCATATTATCATCAATAAATGTCACAATTTGATCACATGAGTCAAAATGTGAATAATCAAAAGGTGAAATATATTGCAAACAAGTAAGTACTTTCATTCCTTTCAAAGACATGTGGCCAAGGCAATGATGCCATAAAGATACATGTGGTAAATTAGTCATAGCCAATACATAATCAAAAAATCAAAAAATCTAGATACAAACAAAGGATAGAGGGTGCTAGCCTTGATATCTTGAGAAAAAATAGGGTGACCATGGGTAATCTTCCATGCAGAATCACAAAAAGAGACATGATATCTTGCACCATCCAATTGTCGTCTTTTAGTCAAAGTTGGTACATGACATATATTATGCAAAAAAAAGAGCTGCCTAAAGCAAATTGTAGTCCAACATCCCCAATGCCAATGCTATCCAATCCCATGTCATTTTCTAGTCTAATAGATCCTATAATGCTATGATAGATATGAAACCAACATTGATATGGAGTAACATGGAAAGAAGCCCTCAAATCAAGTAGTCAACACTAAGAGTAAGTAGACATTAACTAAGTAGCATCAAGAGATGAACCAACTAAGATATACTCATCATCAAACTCAAGATGCATTGCATTTATCTCTTCAATCTTCATGCTGGACTTACTAGGGACAATGCTATGATCATTAGACTTTCGTTATCATATGCTTTTTCCTTGCCCTTCTCATTGTGCTTATCATTGTGCATTTTATGGCATTACGGTCTGATATGACCCTACTACCCACAATAATGACATGTCAAATAGGACTTATATTTGCAAGACTTATTATGAGATTGCCCACAAGACTAAGACTTTCCCCTATTGGCCTGTGAATCTCTACCACGGTTATTATTGCCATTACCACTATTTTTGCATCTAGTAGTCAATGTATGAGAAGTGGGGGCTGCATCAATGTTCTTTAGGTTTACCTATTTTATCAACACAACACTCTCTATATCATTACAATTAAAACCACCCTCAAGGGGATGAGCACTCATAGCAATATGAAAAGTTTTCCATGACTCAAGCAATGTAACAAAGCAAGAACAAAGACTTGATATCATCTTAAAATTGAGTGTCTTGTAATACAAGCTAGCTTCTAAAACTGGAATGAAATTTATTCAAATGAGTAGACATAGCTATATCCTCCTTCACGTGAAAGTCTACAAGCTTCTTCAGCCAGTATAATTGAGATGTAGGGCTTTGTTTATTATAAAGATCACTAATCTTATTCCATAATGCATAAGCACCACCCTCAGTATCAACAATGACATTTAAATACACCTACTTTGATAATGAGAGAATAATAGTGGACTTGCATAATTCATTAAGTTTTTCCCAATCCTCTACACCATAAAGCTCAAGCTTGATGCCCTCTAATTTCAATGGTTTAACTTACCTCTTCTCCACCAAGACTTTCCATATTTGCCTCTTTTAATATTGAAAGTTATTGCCATCAAGTTTTTCAATATTGAAAATAGCACTATCGACTAATGAACCCGCCATAATGACTACAACTATTTGCAAATGACAAGGGTATGGGCTACTTTAAATTTAGCAAAATAGCTCCAAAACTAATCCAAAAGGGTGGGAACAAATGAGGGTATAGCTATCTACCAACTATTATCAAAAGAGTACCAAAGTAAACAATCTACTCTCCAAAAGAATGTTGAAAACTGTAATTACAATAATATTGAAATAACAACAATAGTGTATGTCGATGCAACTATGGGCAAATAGCTAAGAAAGTAAACTTCCAACGCTAGGGATATCCGAGTAGCAACCAGGATACAAAGAATGCAACTAATAGTGCTTGACCATCAACCACTCGAATTGTTGGTAAACCATACATCCCATAAGCATACACATCATGCATGTAGAAGATCTCATGAGTAACTACAAAGATCTGTCAAATGCACAATTAACTAAGCAAAGAGCAATGACACTCAGTACATAATAAATATGCATGTATACATCACTAACAAATTTTCGACAAAGGTAAGTGCCAATGTCCAAAGGATATGGAATCAAATCACCCCTCAAGTGGAGGTTACTACGTCAAATAGCACACAAGAGAGTATATACATGAGCCAAGAGTCCCATTGTCTCAAAGAACCAAGCTTTGTTAAGTAAGTATAAGCATCTTCCACTAGAAGAAAATCCAGAATGCAAAGTGAGCAAGCAAAGCTCAAGACATATAGGTCAAAGTATTTGAGAAGCCCAAGTGCATCACAAATACATTCAGGAGCATAAGTGTCCCAATAAAGCTTTAATACTATAAGTGAGTAAGCACGAAACCCAAAGTAACTGACCAAAAGCCTAAATACATCAAATGTAGCTCAAATCCAATTGCCAAAGCATGCCATGACTATGTCTGGTCTTATACATCAATGTTAGACATCACTGTAGATAAATAGTATGCTCGAAATACCTTGTAGACACAAGAGGCATTTAAAGCATAGAGCTCACTAATGTATGCTTGCTATCCAAAATGTTGTTACAATAGTAAACCCCTTCAAAATTGAGCTAATCAAGCTCTAGACAATCTAACTAGCATCCCAAAGCATTATCATAGCATCAGAGCACCAAAATAGTCTCATCAAAGCATTAACCATGCATAATGGAGCTCACTATTTGCTATCCACAAGGTATACATTAGGTTTGAATCAAACAATGAAGTAATGGATGATCAAAAATACCTCAAATGATGCTTGAAAGAAAGCCAAACAATGTCCAATCGATTTCCGAGGTGTTTGCCGCTCTAGGAGTTGTAGGAAGAATGCAGTACTAGAGAAACAAGGCAACACAATAGGCACAAATCACCTTGCCTACTACCACCACTACCTATGCTTGGTGAGCTTAAAGCTCACTTCACAATGCATGAGGGCTCTTGGAAAAGCTCCATTATGAGTGGGAGCAAGCTAAAGCAAGTTGGGAGATGAAAGAACTCGATGCACAGCTCAGGGAGAAGAAGCCATGGCTACCACAGAACCTTGAGCTGAAGCTTTGCATCTAGGCCAAAGCAAAGTATAAAGATGCTCCTCAAATATCTACTATGATGCTAGTCAAAAGGTGAGCAAAATGTAGAAGCATGAGCAAAAGCAACAAGAGTGCAAGAGCTATGGAGGTCCAAGTAAGAAGAAGAGAGATTGGTTTGTGGAAACTCCAACAATCACAATGTGTGACCTGCCTTCTTTTATTTTATTTGTCACTAAAAGAATAAAGAGTAAAGTGACAATGATGGATGCTCACCACCTGCAGTGTACATGTGTGTAGATTTGTAAACAATAAATATAGGTGACTAGGCACATGTAGCCTTTAACCCTCAACACAATGCAGTCCCATTATGCACTCCACATAGACTTAGGGTTGTATCACTTTGGCGACCTTGCCACTGTTGCATTGAGCCTTTGGTTTAAAACTCAGTCAAATACGACTTTGTTGCATGGAAGACATCTAAAGTTCCTATAAAGCCTAAAGCAATGAAACCTTTCTTGAAGCAAGAAGATGTAGTTCAAGCCTTAATTCTACATTTCTATTTGTACAATGATGTAGTTATGTTTTCTTATATTTTTGGTTCAAAATTCTAGAAAAAATGACATTATTTCATGTAAATCTTGAAGCAATGGATTTCACAAAAATTGCAATAATTTTGAGTAAGGCAACAGCAATAGCAATTGTTGTGGAATGAAGGAGAAGCAGGAGACTCTTCACTCATGGACGAGAATAGATTATTCACAGAGTTTTTGACATGTATTATCCTTGTGGGAATAATGGAGAAGAGGAAATAATACATTTTGCCCATTCTACAAAGAGCCTGGATTGTGCAATGGAAAGAATGCAGTGTTGGACTTGGTTTGATGTTTCCTATAGCTACAGCTCTTTGCTTTCCAAAGCCCAAGCAATGGTAGATCAAAAGAATATGTTTGACCACTTGCAATATATTTTCCTTTGAAGCCTTTAAAGTACTAGCAAAACATACTTGAAGTATGCCCTCTTGTAGTAAGAGGCAAAGGGAGTGGTGGCTCATGCCTACAAAAAAAAACTTAGAGGAGCAAAGGGGGAAGATTGATGATGGCATCTTACAACCATGAAGATGGAGAAGAAGATGTAAAAGGAAGATATAATTCTTGTGAAGAAGGGAAATCACACAAGTATTTTTGCATGGTTAATTTATGCAAGGAGTTCAATGGTATCCATAAGAAGTTTTCAACAACAATACCAAAGAAGGATTCAAGTTCCAAGATGGATAAAGCATGGGGAAAGTTGATTTCTTTTGAGAATACTCTTCATGATGCTTATCAATGGCATGATGAGCATGGAGGAAGAACGCCAAGTCTTGTTCAAGTATTAAACATGTTGGGTGATTGCTTACATGAATTAAAAAGCTCAAGGAAAGATATGAAGATATTTTGAATTTGGACTTAGATTCAAGCTCAAATGATGAGGATGATGATTGGTGATCTTTACCCATGGTTTGGCCGAAGATTGAGGTAAAGGGAGCAAGAGAGGACAAGAGCCAAAGAAGCCAAGGATCCTTGAGTGTCCCAAACCCAAAAAACAAGCTTAGAAATGGGTGAGCGGAACATCTCATACCTTGAATTGAAAACTTGAAGGTATTTTGCATATTTTTATATCCTCTAAATATTCATAATCAATCTCTAATTAGCTTTACTCAAGATGGAAAAATATATGTTGTCAATAAGAAACATGATCAATTAATTAATTAGGAGAATAATTTAGGATTCAAGAAGATGTTGTTGTCATGGATGAAAAGCTTGAAGATTATGTTTTACTCAAAGAAGATGTTATCATGGATGATTTTCTTGGTTCTCTTATTGCTTTTGAGAAAGATGATGCAGCTATCAAGTTAGATTTCAGTGAAGAGGCTTTGTAAGCACATGAAATGCTATGACCCATAATGCAAAATGCACTCGTCTTTTGATGTATTTATTTAGGATATCTTTTTTTTGCATGTGGAATACTATTTTACATCATTGTATTGTTCAATCAAAAGAATAAGTCAGTGTTCCATTATAAGAAACTATAATATTGCTACACAAAACTACAAATCTATTGCAGAAAATTATAAATTTATTGTAGGAAAGTAGCACTTTGGAGCAACTAACTGGTAATTCCATGCAAGAAAGTTAAGATACTGATGAAGAGGTTTAGAAAGTGCAAGATAAGCAACAAATAGAGACTCAAGAGGTTCTAGAGAAGGCCAGTCATAGGCAATAATTGATGCAATACTAAAATTTCAGCATATCATGATTGGCACTACATTTCTTTTGCAAGAGTTAGTAGATAAATGTCAAGAATGGTAGAATTTAGGTAGTTTTAATGACATTTTTTAGCTTGAAAAAAAAGGAATGCAATAGTAAAATTGTAGCATTTGAAAGTTGATGTGCCATTATCGGCTTCAAGAAGAGAAAACATTATTGCAATAAGAGGTCTCTCAAATGAAGAATATAATGGATGTGTAAGTTTCTCACTATGTTGAGGTTATTGATGTTCTTGAGAGGGAAGGCTTTATATCAAGAAAGTTTCAAGTTCTTTATTTGCAAAGCATCTTTTCAGATTTGAAGGAGATTTTAGCAATTAAGGAGTTTTTAGGTTTGTTGAAAATGTTAGGATTACATGGTGGACTACAAGAGTCTAGGAAACCTGTAGTACTGCGATTTCTACAATTCGTGCAACAATACTTGCATTCTTGTAGTTCCTACAACAATAATTTACATTCACACAACTTGCAACAACAACCAACATTCCTGTTGTTCTTACAACAATAGTTTGCAGAGCAAGAAGCTAAAAAATTAGCTTAGAAATAGCAAGTACAATAGAAACTTGAAGATCAATAGTTTCAAGAGCTTAAAAATTAGCATATACATTTTATTAGTTTGGGTTGATGCTTAAAAATATTTTTGAATGATCTAATGCATATTGAAGTCATGGGAGATTATCAAGTAGATGCCAAAGCAATCACTATAGCTACTCTTTATCATTGGAGTAGTGGTTTGCTTATTCAATTATGGTTCTAAATATTTATTTTCTATCATATATTATGGATTTATTCTACTTGATGGATTTCCAACCTTAGCATATTGAGATTGTAAAATATGTGGGACAAGGTATTTTCACTTTAGTAATATTGCAAGGAGACATTATCAAACATGCAGTAAATGGTTTGAAGATAAAATATTAATCCAACTAGATTATGATTATTGCCAGGTGGCACCTACACAAGGGGATGAGTGCCTTCAATGGTTCTCCCTTGTGTGCACATTGATGAGATGAGCATTTTGAATGGTTCTCCATTAGCACGAGGCACATTCCTAAGAGTGAATTACTTTTCGTCTTGGGTAGAAGGTCGATGGGGACGCCTATCCTTTCCGAGCATGAGACTTGCAGGTGTGAATGTTGGTAAAGCCATACATGGGTGATGCCACAATATTCATATCTCAAGTACTAACATCTACATGATCCGATTATTTAATGAAATTCTAATGATTATTTGATTTATTATGGCTAGTTGCATTTATTCAGTTAATTATTTTTCTAACATAATATTTTGAATTTTTGGCACAACTGATGTGTGGACCAAGATGAATTGGATACATGTGGCACAAGTGCAATTTATTTCATAGACTTCTTCAATGAATTAGTTAAATAGATGCATCACTGTTTACTCTAAGTCGTGCACACACCCTCTTTGTAAATGTTTGTTGATACTTGAGATTTTAGGAGATATATTGAAGATATTCTAAAAATATTTTATGGCTCTTAGTAGTTGTGAGTTGTGTAATTGATTACAACCATTATTTAGTGAACTCAAACTCTTTTATGAAAAGAGCGATTGTAAAGGGCCTATCTTTATGCAAAGCAAGATTCATTTTAATATTATAAATATGGCATGGAGAAGATGCCCACTCCATATATGGGGGGAGATTGAATCCAATAATGTATCGCTCAATTTTGCTTTACTCTTCTTTAAGTCTATTTTAAGTTCTAAGAGTTGTGATTTCATTTTTATGAGTAAAAGAGAGTGACACTTGGATGTTACATTGAGCTTTGGATTTTATTTGTAGTTGAGCTTGAGCTATTTCAACTTCTGCTCGCGTGCTTGCAAACTGTTGTATTATTTGTGAGAGAAGTCCCCTTTATTTAATTATTATTTGGTCATAGTTTGTGGATAGCTCATTATTCGGTCCGTACCTCTTGTTTTCAGCTTATTTGATAGTGGTTTTGGGGTTGTTTTCAGGTACTACAATAGCCTATTTGATATGTAATGTGCCTCTTTTTCCTACAGTATGGTTGGTCATTCAAATGATAGTGCCATTTTCAACATTGAAAAGTTGGATGGCAACAATTATGGCTATTGGAAGTCCCAAATTTGGTAGGTTTTGGTGCAAAAATATCAGATTAGGCTGATCAAATGCAAGAGCATTAAGCCTGAAGGTCAAGATCAAGATGTATGGGATGACTTAGATGAGCTTTATAGGTCCATGATTATCATGTCCCTCAACAAGAAGGTTTATTATAATGCTGTCACAGATGTGTAGTCTGCATGGGATCTTTGGGAAAAAATTCGTAATCTCTATGATAAGCAAAGCCTTGCTTCTCAAATGTATTGGCTAAAGCAGCTTATGGACCTTCGTATGAAGAAAGGTACCAGTGTTTCTCAATATTTGAGTGAGTTTCATGCTATCATTGGCTAGTTGTCATTGTTGCAGGGTATTGAGTTTAAGGACAATCTTCCACCTTTGTTCTTGTTGGTCACACTACTTGAGTCTTTGGACACATTCTGTACTACTATGTGTGCAAATATTCCCAAGAACGGGCTAAAATTGTCTGATGTAGAGGGTGTACTCTTGACAGAGGAGATAAATAGGAAGAACATGGATGATTCTTGTACTTATCATGCTTTAACTACTTGGGGTCACCATGATGGTAAGAGCAGGCATGACCACCATGGTAGAGACTCATAGAAGTCTCATTCTAAGTCCCATGGATAGTCTTGTAGTAAGTCTCATAGATGTAAGTTTGATTTGACATGCCATTATTATGGGAAACTAGGACATATCAGGCCGCATTGCCATAAAATGCATGATGTGACAAGCACAAGGAGAAAAAGGGTGAAGGGAAAGCACAGGACAAGTCTGATGATCACATCATTATCCCTACTAAGTCCAGTGTTAAGATTGAAAAGATCAATGTAGTGCAGCAATTGATTCTAATGATGATTGTTACATGTAGCTTCTTCTTTGGTTGAGTCACAGGTGACTGCTGCTGCGCCTGGCTTTACTTAATGTTGGTCGATGGATTCAAAGGCTTCCTTTCATGTGACCTCTCTTCCGCCCCTTGACTATAAGGGTTTTGAGTCGTGTGATCATTGTTTGTATGGCAAGCAGACACATAGTACACATAAAAAGTTTGGTACTCTGCGCATGGGTGAACTTTTAGCTCTTGTTCATTCTAATGTCTATGGACCTATGCTCAATCAGTCGTTAGGAGGTGCAAAGTACTTTGTTTCATTCATTGATGATTACTCACAGATAAGGTCTAGGCATATACCACAAAGCTGAAATTTGATGTTTTGGCTACGTTTCGGCGTTGGCTTGCATTGATTGTTTGAGAACTAGTCTGGGTATAGGTTGAAATGCCTACGGTTAGATAATGGAGGTGAGTATGTTTCTAAAGCCTTTGAGAAATTTTGCAATGAGAGTGATATTAAACGTCAGTTGATTGCCCCATACACCCCACCCAGAATAGTATGGTTCAGTGCATAAACATGATTTAGGCATTGGTTGGCCTCCTTATCTTGAGCTCTATTTAAAGAGTTCTTGCTCAACGCCCTACCCAAACTAGAGTACTTACTCTTTAGGAGTCACAAACCAACAACATATATTCAAATGCTTCAGCTTCATATAGTGCTTATGGGGCAATTTTGTGACTCTCAAATGTTGGTTTGATACTTAGGCCTTGAATTGCTTAGAGCTCAAATCACTCGACATTCAAAGATTATCTGATATAGCAAAGTTTGGAAAACAAGCATTCACTATGAAGGTCTATGCATTACATGCCTACAAGCACTTCAAGGATTCTACATGTACATATTAATGCTCAACATTGATATACATGCTTGGATATGATTATGATGAGCTTAGAGCTTCATATTTGAGCTCAATTGAATGCATTTTGGAAATGGCTTATTGATACAGTGATTCTTCACTTTCAAGTTGAAGGCTTATTGTTGTCGATTTATGATCCCAAATGTATTGATTCATGTCTTTGGGCACTTAGATGCTATGTACTTGATGTATTGAGCTTTGTGGTACTCTTAGACATTCTAGATTTGCTTCTAGTCGGAGCCATATGTATTTACATTGCATAGCTTGGTTCTCTAAGTCAATGGGAGACTCTTTATGCTCTCTTGGTTTATGCATACACTATTCATTGCAAAGATTAATGACTATGGGATGATTTAATTTTGAGCTTAGATACCTTGTAATTATCATTGTAAGTGGGTTGTCAATGATGGATACATGCTTGATATACATTCTTGTATGCATCTATGTACTTGACACCTTGGACATCTTGATAATGCTAAGTACTTGGTGGTTTATGCTTTGTCTTGCACTGCTAGTTGCGTTACATATCCCAACTACCCGGATATTCTTAGCAATGGGAGCTTACTTCTTTTTTATTATTTGCCTACAAATGTATAGTAATTTGTTGCAATTTATGGATTGTGACAATGAAATTTTTTTTGACAGTTTACTTGAGAGAAGATGCTTCGTTTGAGCACTCTAGTACCTATTGTTTTGGATAGCTATATACTCTTTAGTCCCCACTTATTGCCCTCACTTTTGGCTTAGTTTTGGGGCTATTTTGCTATGATTCCAATAGCCCATACTCTTATACTTGTTGAGATATCGAGCTCCACTCGTGATATGCCAGGGTGACCGTTGTGCATTTATGTCACCGACTTGGTAGCTGCAGATGCGGTTGGTACACTGCCCATGAATAATAGCTAGATGACAGCTATCCTTATCTACTCTAGTTCGTGGCTCAGTTAGTATGCCACCTTAGTTAGTTGAGTTTGGTTTGAGACCCATATATAGGGTTCTTCTATTTCTCTGTATAGAGTTCGTTTTGGCTTGCACAACTAAGAAGAGGAAAACTGTTTTCAGCCTCCACCTTTGTGTGTATTCCCCCATTGCGTAAGTGAGAAAGCTACAAGTGAGACTCCTTCCTTCTCTCCCACAATCTTGACATGGTATCAGAGCCTAGTTCGTGGTAAGGAGCTCAAGGAAGCAAACCAACTTCGTGGCGTTCTGGTAAGAGGACCAGTGTTGCTTTCATTTGTCGAGTTTGGGAGCAAGTCTCTGCAGGTAAGAGGACCAGTGTTGCTTTCATTTTTCGAGTTTGGGAGCAAGTCTCTGTAGGTAGCACAGCCGCAAAGTGCAAGAGTGCATTGTCTCAGATTGAGACGCCCTTTGCAGTGTAGCAAGAGGGCAGTATATGCTGTGGGAGAAGGCTTTAGCCCCTGGTTGCCCTGTTTTTTTGATTCGAGGCCATTTCGGGGCCTATTTTGGAGGCGGAAGTTTTCCACACGTACTCAGGAAAAGGCCCTATTTTTTTGTTGTGCGACCACAGTTCTACAGGTCGGTGAAAAGTTACCGTAGAAATTGCATCGTATGCCTGTGTGTAGAGACATTGGGAGTTACAGAATCATCCTTGTTGCCTGTTGATGCAAAATCGTCACTGGGAAGCGACTGTGTAGTCAAATACCACTTTTGTCAGTTTTGCAGATTTGCCCTTGTGAGGCTGAAGCTGTGTTTTTTGCAGTGACAGAATTTTTTGCAGTGTTCTGTAATGGCATCTGATTCTCTTTCACAGATCATCACTGAAAAGCTTGACAAGAACAACTTCCAAGCATGGAAGTTTAGAATGATGAATTTCCTTATGGAAAAAGGATATTGGGAATTTGTTGTAGGAAATGAAGAAGAACCAGTTCTTCCTGATGCTCCCAATCAACAGCAAATGCAGGCATTTAAAGGATGGCATGAGCGAGCCAGAAAAGTTATGTACTGGCTGTCTATCAGTATTTCAGACTCTATGATTGTGCATATTCAGGATGCAAGTACGCCAAAGGAGGCATGGGATACTTTGTCAAAAATGTATAGCACAAATACGCAAGCCAGGAAAATGCAGCTCAAGTAAGAGTTGCACAATGTGCAAAGAGAAAGTATGAGCATCAATGACTACCACATGAAGGTGAAGAAGATTGCAGATGCACTTGCTTTCATTGGGTCGCTAGTGGAAGATGATGATTTAGTTTCTGTGACCTTGAATGGTCTAGGAAAGGATTATGTACAATTCTGAACATCCATTTCCGTCTGTGAAAGATTTCCTGATTTTGAGGAGTTGATTGCTCTTCTAATTTTTGAGGAGCAGAGAAATGGTGGTGCATCTTCTTCAGGAGGAACTTCAAAAGAAGTTATCTTCTACTCAAATGCTAGAAGAGGTAGAGGCAGAGGTAGAGGAGGCCGATCTGGAGGCCGTGGTAGAAATCAGAATATGCAGCAAACTCAAGAAAACCAGTCCTATGGAGGAGGACGTGGTAACTCTAGAGGCAGGGGGAGCCAAAGAGGTCGTGGTGGATGGCAAAGAGGGCAAAATGCAAACAGCAATGTTGAATGCTACTGCTATGGTAAAATGGATCATATGGCTAAAGACTGCTATAAAAAGCAAAATGATATCATGAATAGAAAATTGCAACAAGGGAATTATGCATCTTCTAGTAGACAGGGTGATGATAGAAATGAGCATTTGTTTATGGTGCAGCACATGACCAATTCTGTGACAAGCGCAGAAGAAAGCAACGATGTGTGGTATGTTGACTCAGGTGCATCAAACCACATGACAGGTCATGCAGAATGGATGCAGGATGCAAGGAAAATGGAAAAACCAGGATTTGTGGAGACTGGTGATGATACTGCACATCCTATTGTGCAGATTGGAAAAATTCCTTTGTCTATGCAGGATGGGAAAAAGAAATACCTGTCGGATGTATTTCATGTCCCGAATATCACCAAGAACCTGGTTTCTGTTGGTCAAATGGTTGAGCAGGGCTTGCAGGTTAGATTTAATCCTCATGGATGCTTTGTTGAGGATATGAAAAATAATGGTCGCTTGATAGCAAAAGGAAAGAAGAAGGGCAGAATGTTTACGTTGGATGCAGACATGCCTCAATTGAGTATAGCAATGTTTGCACATGGAACCGGTATAGTTGTAGATATTGATATCTGGCATAAACACATTGGTCATGTTAATGTACAACGACTTAAATCAATGTAAGCCCAAAATATTGTTGTAGGATTGCCTAAATTCAAGGTTGCAGAAATGCATAAGGTATGTGAAGCCTGTCAATTTGGAAAACAGGCAAGGAAACCATTTCCTAGTCATGTTCAAGAGAGTAAGAAGCCATTGGAATTAATCCACTCTGATGTGTGGACTACTAAAGCTGCATCTATCGGAGGCTTTCATTATTTTGTCACTTTTATTGATGACTATAGAAGAAAAGTTTGGGTGCATTTTATTAAAAAGAAAAGTGAAGTTTTTGGGCATTTCAAAACTCTTAAAGCTATGGTTGAAAAAGAAACAGGTCTGCAAATAAAATGCCTAAGGTCAGATGAAGGGGGAGAGTACCTCTCAAATGAGTTTGCAAGGTTCTTGTAAGAGCATGGCATAAAGCAGCAATATTTATGTAGTCATACCCCACAGCAAAATGGAATTGCAGAAAGAAAAAACAAGCATATTGGAGCGGTATCTCGTGCCATGCTCAATGAAAAAGACCTGCCAGATTTTTACTGGGCTGAGGCAGTTGCTATAGCAGTCTACATAATGAACAGGACTCCCACTGCAGCAATACATGGCATGACTCCAGAGGAGAGGTATACTGGTAGGAAACCAGATATTTCTCATTTGAAAATTTTTGGTTGCATTGCCTATGTTCATGTGCCAGATGAGTTGAGATCCAAGTTGGATCCAAAAGCTGAGAAGTGCATCTTTATTGGTTACTCTCTGCGCAGCAGAAAGGGTATAGATGCTATAACCCTTCTACTCGTAAGTTTACAGTGAGCAGAGATGTTGTTTTTTATGAGATGAGTAGCTGGTATAAACCAATAAATGTGATTGATAATGTAGATGCACAAAATGGTAATGCTACAGAGAATTCACAACAGCAGTCACAAGATATTAGTGGACTTGGAGTGTCCTCTAGTAGTGGTTTACATTCTTCGCCATGGACAGGCAGATTTAGATCAGGAGAATCTTCTCAAAGCAATGTAGATAGTGGTATGCAGGTATCACGAAAAGGAAAGGAGAAGGTAGATCAGCCCATGTTTGATGTGAATGCAGGTCACTCTTATGTGGATGGTGAATCCAGTGGCTCAGAACAGAGCATTGATGATGAGTTGGGTATTCCTTCTGTTGTTACACCTGGAGTAAGGAAGACCAGGGATGTTTTGAGAGCACCTAGAAGTGAGCCCACTTTGCACAGGTCTACCAGAGCTAGGTATCCTGTGGATAGGTTGAAATATGATGGATTTACAGCCATTCACTATGCCTATATAGTCAAAATGATACAGGAACCAGAACCCACTTCTTTTAAGCAAGCCATGGGAAAAGGAAAATGGGAGAAAGCCATGGATGAAGAAATGGATGCTTTGGAAGCAAATGCTACATGGGAATTGGTACCTTTGCCTAAAGATAAGAATGCAATTGGTTGTAAGTGGGTTTATAAGGTGAAGCACAATGCAGATGGTTCTGTGAACAGATACAAGGCAAGATTAGTAGTCAAGGGGTATGCACAAACATATGGCATTGATTATAAAGAAACATTCAGTCCGGTTGCAAGGATGGCAACTATAAGAGCAGCCATTGCTATGGCTGCATCAAAGGGATGGTATTTACATCAGATGGATGTAAAGAATGCCTTCTTGCATGGTGATTTGCAAGAAGAGGTCTATATGGAGTAGCCACCAGGTTATGTGCATGCTGTTCATCCTGAGTTTGTTTGTAGGTTGAAGAAAGCCTTGTATGGGTTGAAGCAAGCACCTAGAGCATGGTCTGACAAGATAGGACAGTATCTTGTCACTATTGGCTTTCAGATTTCCAAGGCAGATTTCTCACTTTATGTGAGAAAAACAGAGAAAGGTATTATGATGCTCGTCATTTATGTTGATGATTTGATTATCACATGTGATAGTGATGAAGATATCCTTCATGTGAAAATGCTAGTGAAGTAGAAGTTTGAGATGAAGGATTTGGGAGAGCTGCGTTATTTCTTGGGCATTGAGGTGATTAGATCACCAAGTGGGATATGGCTCTTGCAGAGGTAGTATGGATTGGACATGCTATCCAAATATGGGATGACAAGCTGTAAGCCTATTTCAGTTCCTTTGGAGTAGAATGTGAAGTTGAGCACAGATGCAGGTGAGCTTCTTGAAGACCCTACTATGTATAGATGCATAGTAGGAAGCTTGATTTATATGACTATTACCAGGCCAGATTTGAGCTATGTTGTTGGATTGGTAAGTTAGTTTATGCAGGCTCCAAGGAAACCGCATTTGGATGCGGCTAGACACATACTCAGGTATGTGAAGTCCACATTGCAGTATGGACTATTTTATGAGACTGGGGTTCAGATACAGTTGCATGGATACACTGATGCTGATTGGGTTGGTAGTATTTCCGATAGATGATCTACCAGTGGATATGTGTTCTCTTTTGGGAGTGCTGCAGTCACTTGGAACAGCAAGAAACAGCCTACAGTTGCCTTGTCGAGCACAGAGGCTGAGCACAGGGGTGCAGCAATGGCTGCATGTGAGGTAGCTTGGTTGCATAAGCTACTTTATGATATGCATCAGCCTATAGATGGGCTAGTTCTCATTTATTGTGACAACATGAGTAGTATACACTTGGCAAATAACCCAGTCTATCATGCTAGAACAAAGCACATTGAGGTGCATTATCACTATGTGCGGGAGAGGATTTTACTAGGTCTTATTGATCTAGTTTATGTCAGCACAGAGGATCAGGTAGCTGACATATTCACGAAGGCATTGGGCACAGAGAAGCTGCACAAGTTCAGAGACCTGCTTGGTGTGCAGGAATTGGGATTGAGCTTGAGGGGGAGTGTTGAGATATCGAGCTCCACTCGTGATATGCCAGGGTGACCGTTGTGCATTTATGTCACTGACTTGGTAGTTGTAGATGCGGTTGGTACACCGCCCATGAATAATAGCTAGATGATATCTATCCTTATCTACTCTAGTTCGTGGCTCAATTAGTATGCCACCTTAGTTAGTTGAGTTTGGTTTGAGACCCATATATAGGGTTCTTCTATTTCTTTGTACTAGAGTTCTTTTTGGCTTGCACAACTAAGAAGAGGAAAACTGTTTTCAGCCTCCACCTTTGTGTGTATTCCCCCATTGTGTAAGTGAGAAAGCTATAAGTGAGACTCCTTCCTTCTCTCGCACAATCTTGACAATACTATGCAACCCTTTGCAAACATCATGGCAGGTGCTTCAAATGTATCCAATGACAATGTTATTTCAACATCGAGGAGTTGGATGGTAACTTGCAATATTGGAAAATTGAAATATGTAGGCATTGGTGCAAAATAAGCAAGTTAGACCATTGAAAGCCAAGGGTATAAAGCAAAAAAATAGGAATAGAGATGATTGGGATGAGCTTGATGAGTTATGCAAGTATACCATCATATTTACTTTGTCTAAGTAGATGTACTTCAATGTTATTTCCATTAATGGTGGTGTATATGAATTATGGAAGAAAATATGTGATATTTATGATAAGTAGACTTCTACATCTCAATTGTATTGGTTGAAGAAGCTTGTGGATCTTCGCATGAAGGAGGGCACCCCTATGGATACTCATTTGAATGAGTTCCACTCTATTTTTAGTCAGCTTATCTCGCGAGGCATTCAATTTAAAGATATCATAAAGTTTCTATTCCTACTTGTCACAATACTAGAGTCTTGGAATGCATTCCATACCACTATGAGTGCTAATTCTCTTGAAGATGGCTTTAAATGCAATGATGTAGAGAATACTTTACTTACAAAAGAAGTGAATGGGAAGACTATTGATGTAGCATGTACTCCTCATGCACTTACAATTAGAGACAAAAATGGTAGAAATGGGAATAATAATCATGGTAGAGACTCACAAAAGTCTTAGTCCAAGTCTTTAGGTAATCTCACAATAAGTGTCATAGTCATAAGTCCTCTTTAACATGTCATTATTATGGAAATTAAGGTCACATTAGGCTGTGATGCTATAAAATGTGATAAGCATAATGAGAAAGGCAAGGGAAAAGTGCATGATAATGTTTAATCTTTTGATGATTGTAGCATTGTGCCAACATGAAGATAGAGGAGATAAATGCCTTGAACTATAGTTTTGATGATTACATTCTTGTTGCTTTATCACTTGATGCTATTCACTTGACCAATGCTCCATCTTGTTGCTCTAAAAATTGGCTTCTTGATTTGAGGACTTCATTCTATGTTGTATCGCATCATCATTGGTTTCATTGCTACCATACTATTATGAGTTCTATTAGATCATAACTAGGCCCTCTCCAATGTATTTGCATGCAACAATCTTCAAGCACCTTCCAAAGGGTATGGGCCAACATTTAACCACTTAGTAGCCACTTTATGTGGTGTCTTTGCAATCATTGAAGTTCAGCCTATAGCAGGCACAATTCACGCAGCTTGATAGGTTGTGTTTGCAACAAACCAGCAGCACATGGTGCTCATTGACAACTTATAAGTGCTCAATGAAGCCTTGATGCACCCCTAGACGAAAGCCACAAACAATGCTTGAGCAATGGCAAACTCAAAGTCTCAAGGTATACCTTTCAAGAACCAATGGCAAGCTGCTTCTCTTCTCAGATACTCTGGCCTTCAAGTTCTTCAGGTCTTCTTCACAAGCTCCTGCTCCAGAGAGCCCATTCATGTCTCTGATACCATGTTTGAAGAGAGGGAGACAAAGAGAATAGTTGGAGCAACTGAGAGGAGTTGTATGCTCACACTCACTGTTATCTTCATATTCCATAATCCATATAACTAAAGATGAATACAACACTCTAAGGTCTGTAAGACCATTCACACATAGCCTTAATCCACTGACTTATTTAATGTCCCACAGTTGTTGATACAGCTGGACATAGCTAAGACTCTGTCGGTTACACACACGAGCTTGAAGTCTCAACAATTTCACACCTTTGGGACACTCATGTATTAACATGTTGATAGAACTAGCTAATGGCAAGGAAGTGGTTATTTGTGTTGATATCTGTGAAATAGAAGAGAGACCCATTAAGAGTATCCTTTGTGTATAGTCAATAAGTTCTTGATGGAATGCAAGGGATAGACTAGGTAATCAAGCATAACTAGAATATTTCATGTGACATAAGATATTTCACATGATGGAATGTAAGGGATAGACTAGCTAATCAAGTATAAGTACAATGTTTTTAAGTCACATAGAATATTTGACTTCTCTAGATGACGAGGAATAGTGAATTACTATATATGCCAAGAATGCAAGTCTAACATGAATGTGGTCAAACACAATAAGATGCTTACAACCATTAGGAAAGGTAGGCAAGTAAACAAATCAAACAAGAGTCAATCTTTTTCCAAAGGACCAACATGGCAAAACGACTATGATGATGTAGAAGAATTGACCAAATTACTTTTTGCAATGTATTCCCTCTAACTGTCATGCTTAAGGTTATTTAATGCTAGTCGTGGCACAATAAATGCCTATAAAATTACTAGATGGCCACCAAAAATTTTGACTAGCAAGGACAATGTCCGATAGGTGTAGACAGCCTGGGAAATTCATAAACTGCTCATGGAAAATACATTGAAACCCGACAAATAAAGAAATGCACCTAGATAGCCACTCTAATATGAGTAGCATCTCCCATCAAAATACATGACAAACCTATCAGAGCTTTGAAAGTCCTCTTTCTGAGTCAGACTGAGACTCATAGGCAGGAGATGATAGGGTATGACAAACATGACTGCTAACACATACTCCTTCTATGACAAGTAAAGGAGTCCCTTAGAGTGATTTCGTGTAATGCACATACCAAGCATGTGTGAGGCATGTCCCAAGTCCTTCATCTCAATGCTATTCTTGAGTCAAGTCTTCAAAGCAACTCATCATGAGCACTCCCAACAATTAGCATATCATCAACGCATAGCAATAGAATGATAAGGCTACCATCATGGGCCTTCTTCTGTAAAGACACATATCCATATCACTATGGCAATCAATGCATGAAGGTATCAAACTTATAATACCATTCACTAGGTACTTGCTTAAGTCCATAAATACTCTTCCTTAACTTGCACACTAAATGTTCCATGTCCTTGTCCTCAAAACCATTAGGTTGCTTCATATAGATGTCCTCGTGCAAGTCCCCATGAAGAAAAACTATTTTCACATTTGTTTGGTACAAATCCAAATCCATTTGTGCAACCAAGGCCAATACTAAGTGTAGGTAGTCACCTTGACCACAGGAGAGAAAATCTCATCAAAATCAATTCCCTTCTCCTACTTAAAACCCTTAGCAATAAATCAGGCCTTATATGCTAGCTTGGGGTGACCAAGGATACTCTTCAATTTATAATCCACTTGCATAGCAATGTTTGTTTTTCATTAGACAAAGGAACCAAATCCTATGCAAGATTTTTCTATAATGATCCGTACTCAGACTACATGGCCCTCTCCCAAAAATGACTATCACCTCAGTGCATAGACTCCTCATAAGTAAGGGGCTCACCAAAATCTATCACCATGACATAATGCATAGAGGGCTCAAAATGATCATGAGAACATGAGGCTCTTGTGGAGCATCTCAAGACTAGCTTTGGAATCTATATAGCCTATCATATTTGTCCAATACCATGATCCTACTTAACATGATCATGATCCTATTCTAGGGTCTGTATGACCTATCCTATTTATCCATATGATCAATTGGGCCACTACATCATCAACAACAACTATAGTAGGTTAGCTAACTGGGGCTGGCTATACTATAATAGGAGGCTCCTCCTAAAAGATCACCCTATGTACCTCAATTACTTGCTTTGATCTCATATGCAAATTTTCCTCATTGAATATAATATCATAGCTATGGATAGCCTTCTGAGCCTACGGATCCCAAAAGCAATAGCTCATCTCGCTTGCATCACTATATTCAAAAAATATGCATTTGACAAACTTTGGATCCAACTTCTTGTGCTTGTCTCTGTGAATATGGCAAAAAGCCTCACACTCAAAGACTCACAAGTATGCATGTGAAGGAGCTTTAGCAAACCATACTTGCCCTATAAATCTACCACCAAGAGCAGTGCATGGGGATCTATTAATGAGGTGAATAGTAGTGGTAAGTCCCTCAATACAAATGTATTATGATAAGCTTTCTTAACTAAGCATATTGTCGACTATTTTTGAATAGTCATATTCATGCACTTTGCAACACCATTTTAGGCTGGGGTCTATAGGGTGGTCAACTAACACTTCATACCCCGCTCATCATATAGTGTCATCTCTCATCTGAAATTCAGTCATGAACTACTGGTAACAAAGAATACACAACATGTATGTTGCCTTGAGATGATCTTGGAGCTCTATGTCATGCTCAAAAAGCATCATTGAAGCATAGGTATATGCAAGAAGGACATATGCATTGACTCTTAAGTCTTGGAGCTGAAGTTTGTTGACAAAAATACTTAGATTTGGAAGTATCTGACAAACTGAAATCTGTCCTAGAAATTCCAGCACTAATACAGAGCACCATTTGATCCATACATGCCTTGGAATGATGGATATGACTAGCTAGAATGTTGGATGAATGTTTGGGTAATACCCATGTACACTTGGGCAAGATTAAAAGGATTAAAAATTCAGTTTTGAAATGCATTTATAGATTTGAAAATTATAGGCTAAAAACTATCATAAAAATGTGGACAACAAACATGGTTTTTGCTTGAAGCACTACATGACATTGATTGGTCCCTATCAAATGTATGGCTTGAGATATGTCTGGGAATGTTTGGAGCATTAGGAAAAGCATTGAATGCTATTGAAAATTGAATTTTGGAGCTGAAAAAAAAATGCATTTAAAGTGTCTTGGTTGATTGTAAGCAGGGAATGTAGTCCATGGCATTGCTTCTTCAAGACAGAGTGTCGATGGTTGTATGAATGGTCATGTATTGACCCCAATACATTGAAGCAAATGTATGAACTGATTTGAAGACATTTTGGAGCTGGATAAACCTTACTTTGCTAAATATTTATTGACTGTAATCTATGAACAAGATTTTTGACACTTGTACTTGCTGATTTTACACTAATTTGTGCCTATATGGTCACATTTGGATTGCTATATGCAGTGGCAGATGCCTATGAAGATTTGGAGCATGTATGACATGTATACATATCATTTTTAGCTATGAATTAGTTGTTGGTCACTGATAGTTTACAGATTTCAGACTACATGTATGTACTCTGATAGTAAGGTCGCATGAGACAGAGTTAAAACACCTACATGGTTTATGTATTGATTGATATACCTACGGGTTATACCACATGTTGTGGATGTTTTGTGATGTTAAGGGGCTGAAATACTCTAGTTTCAGTTGTGAATTTGTTGCAAAAAATTGTCATAAACAGTCAAAGATTGCAGTTAGTCTGTTAGACTTGTTGGCTTGTAGGTAGTCAGACATTGTTTGCAACATGGCAAATGTAGATAGAACCGACAACATAACCCAAATAGTGGGGGAAAAGCTTAATAGCAATAATTATGCCATATGGAAGTTCCGCATGGAAAATTTCTTGATAGGAAAAGGATATTGGGACTTGGTGACAGGTGTTGAAGCTAGACCTAAAATTCCAGAGAGGAATCCTATAGCTGATCAAAGACGAGTGCACCGAGCTTGGTTGGAAAGAGCTTGTAGGGTGCTACATTGGTTATCTTTGTGTATCTCAGATGCTATGGTAATGCAGATCATGAAATGCAAGTCACCAGCAGATGCATGGAACATCTTGATCATGTATTATGGCACAACTACTAGTGTTAGGAAGATACAGTTAAAGCAAAAATTCAACAACATGGAAAGAAAAGACAAATCTATACAGGACTATGTCATAGAGATTAAGACTGTTGCGGATCAGTTGGCATCCATTGGTACACAAGTTGAGGATGAAGACATGGTTGCAGTGACATAAAATGGTTTGGGATTTGAATATAAGTCTTTTGATACTTCCATCTCTATGCGGCGGGCTGAAATGCTGGACTTCAATGAGCTGGTTGCATTGCTTATTCATGAGAAAGTTAAACTTGGCTTGGCTACATGCTCTAGCAATTCTAAGAGAAAGGATGATGTCTTCTATTCAAATCAACATGGCCATGGCAGTCATGGTAGAGGTTATGGCTTTAGCAGAGGAGGCCAGCAAAATGTATCTTATGGCAATAATAACCAGCAGGGGTTAAATGCAAGAGAAGGTGGAAATTTCAGAGACAGGGGGAGATGTAGCCCTAGAGGCAAAGGCTCCTTGTAGCAATAGCGTCCATCTGACAATTCTAATAATGATACAGATTGTCACTATTGTGGAAAGTATGGTCATATTGGCAAGGACTGTTGGAAGAAGCAAGGCAATCAAAGAGGCAAACAACATGGACATTATGCAATGCCCAGTCAGGCAGAAAATGCATCTAGGGATAGATTGTTTGCCATGACATATGTGAAAGACATGGCTGTTGAGAAGTCTCATGAGGATGTAGTTTGGTACATTGATTTGGGGGCATCGAATCATATGACGCCTCATGGTGATTGGTTTATTGACATGCTGCATGAGAGGAATGGCTATGTATGCAAAGGGGATGAGACGCAACATAGAAAGAACATAAAGGCAAAGTACCTTTGGTAATCCATGATGGCAGGAAGAAGAACTTACATGATGTATTGCATGTTCCATCAATTACTAAAAATCTATTGTTTGTGGGTCAGATGAGTGAACAGAATTTGCAGGTCTGATTTAACAAGCATGGATGCTTTATTGAGGAGTTTGGTAATGACTGCAAATTGATTGCTCGCAGTCATAGGAATGGCAGGATGTTTACTCTTGATACCACTTTGCTACAACTGAAATTAACAATGTTTGCCCATGGCTTTGGCACAATTAAAGACTTGGAAATATGGCATAAGAGAGTGGGACATGTTAATCTTCAGCAGTTGCAAATGATGCAGAAGAAACAACTTGTGATAGGTTTGCCCAAGTTTCAGTATACAGATATTGGTCATGTCTATGATGCTTGTCAGTTTGGTAAACAGCCAAGGTTGCTATTTGTCAGGCATGTAAGAAATAGTACATGACCGTTGCAGTTAGTTCACTCCGATGTGTGGGGGCCAGCCCATAATGCATCTATGGGAGGCTCCATGTACTATGTGACATTCATTGATGACTTTAGTCACTAGGGTTTATATCTTGAAAAAAAAGGACGAGGTGTTTGCTTTTTTTCAGTAGTTTAAAAAGCAAGTTGAAAAGGAATTTGATTGTTACATCTCTTGCTTGAGATCTGACATTGGTGAGGAGTATGTGTCAAATGAGTTTGACAGTTTAATGGCTGAAAATGGTATACATAGGCAGCTTACCTGCAACTACACTCCTCAGCAAAATGGGATAACTGAATGGAAGAACAGGGTATTGATGGAACCTGCTCGCGCAATGATGAATGAGAAGAGTATAATGCTCTATTATTGGACTGAGGCTGTTATGACATCCATGTATATCTTGAATAGGACTCCCATTGCACATATTCATGAGATGATACCATTTGAGAAACTGTATGGCTACAAGCCTGATGTCGGTCACATGAAAGTATTTGGTTGTCTTGCTTATGTGCACATACCTAATGAGAAAAGGAAAAATTTGGATCCAAAGCACATAAGTGTGTCTTTATTGGATATTCGCAGGAGAAGAAGGCATACAAATGCTATGATCCCTCTACTCAAGATACATTAGTGAGCAGAGATGTCATCTCTGATGAGATGGCCTCTTGGTATGCATCACCAGTTGCAGTGCCATTGGATATGCCTTCTACACATGTTTCTATAGTTGATTCATAGCAGCAGAGTACCGCATTAACAAGCCCTAGTGGTACGATGATATCTCCATGGATAGGAAGATTGAGGAGCTCTGACTCATTCTCCACTGACACCAATATGTTAATGAGGGGGAGATATGATGTGATGGACAGCAAAGGGAAAGGAAAAGTTTCTGATGATGCATCTGGTGTGATGACACCTGGCAGGATGACTTTAGGTTATGACTTAGTTAACAGTCTAGACAATGATCTTGGTATTTTGACAGTGTATATGCATGGCACTAGGCAGAATAGGTACATTCTGCCTCATGAGAGAGGGGAATTGAGTAGTGCACCATAGCTTAGATGATCGCAGAGAGTTAGGTACCCGGTGGATAGGCTGACTTATAGTGGTTGCTCTGCAAAGAATTTTGCTTATATGACAAAGGTGACAAAGGTCAAAGAGCCTGCTACATTTGCTAAAGTAGTGATGGATAAAAATTGGTGCATAGCTATGGATGAGGAGATAGATGCTTTGACTGAAAATAGTACTTGGGATCTTGTGCCATTGCTAGAAGGAAAGAAGACCATTGGCTGCAAATGGGTCTACAAAATTAAATGCAAGTTGGATGGCAGTGTAGAGAGATATAAAGCGAGGCTGGTTTTGCTAAAGGATATGCTCAATAGTATGGGTTAGACTATGAGGAAACATTGAGCCGTGTTGCCAAGATGGCAACCATACGAACAATGATCACATTGGCTGCTGCTAAAGGCTGGAAATTGCAACAGATGGATGTGAAAAATGCTTTCCTCAATGGTGAATTGGAAGAGGATGTTTATATGGATCAGCCTGAAGGGTATATACACCCTAATTTTCAGCATTATGTATGCAAACTAAAAAAAGCATTGTATGGGCTGAAGCAAGCTTTGAGAACCTGGAATGTAAGGATTATAGTTACTTGCAGAGTTTGGGATTTACTATTGGCAGGGCTGATCATAGTCTGTTTACGAAAAAGATAGTTGGTAGTGTTGGTTATCTATGTTGATGATTTGATAATCATAGGTGATGATGACTTTGGGATACAATATATTAGGCAGATGTTGAAATCTGAATTTGACATGAAAGACTTAGGTGAATTGAAGTATTTTTTGGGTATTGAGGTAATCAAGGCTGAAAATGGTTTATGGCTGATGAATAAACACTATGCCATGGAAATGCTAAATAAATATGGCATGGTTGAATGTAAACCACTGGATACACCTCTTGATTAGAATGTCAAGTTGAACATTAGCACTAGAGCTGAAATTGATGATGTGACTATGTACAGGCAGATGGTTGGAAGCTTGATCTACTTAACCATCACAAGGCTTGATTTGAGTTATGCAGTTGGGCTCATAAGTCAGTTCATGCAGAAGCCCAAGAAGCCACACTTGGATGTTGTTAGACGGAACTATAGATCATGGGTTGTTCTATGAGAAGAATAAGGTCCTGAAACTCATTGGTTACACAGATGCAGATTGGGCAGGATGCTCATATGATCGTAGATCTACAAGTGGTTATGCCTTTGGATTTGGAAGTGGAATGATCAGTTGGAGTAGCAAGAAGCAACCAACGGTTGCATTGTCTAGCGCTGAGGTAGAGTACCGGGGTGCTGCATTGGCAGCATGTGAGATTGCATGGCTACTCAAGCTTATGGCTAATTTGGACATACAGGTGGATGCTCCAGTGACCTTGTTATGCGACAATCTTAGTGGTGTACTATTGGCAACAAATCTAGTGTATCATGCTAGGACTAAACACATTGAGGTACACTACCATTTTATCATAGAGATGGTTATTGAAGGGAAAGTAAACCTTATGCATGTGAAGATGGATGAGCAGGTTGTAGATATCTTTACCAAGTCTTTGGGTAAAGATAAGATCAGTGCTTTTAGACAGCTACTTAATGTACAGATGTTATCTTGAGCTTGAGGGGGAGTGTTGAGACTTCAAGCTCATGTGTGTGACTGACAGAGTCTTAGCTGTATCCAATTGTATCAGCAAGTGTGGGACATTAAATAAGTCGGTGGATTAAGGCTATGTGTGAATGGTCTTATAGACCTTAGAGTGTTGTATTCATTTTAGTTATATAGATTATGGACTATGAAGATAACAGTGAGTATGAGCATACGGCTCCTCTCAGTTGCTCCAACTCTTCTCTCTGTCTCCCTCTCTTCAAACAGAAATGTAATCTTTGGATGCATGCTAAACATCAAAATGATTTTCTGTTACCAAAGAGAACAAGTAAAGTAAATGGATTCTTGCCATTGTTGACAAGGGTATGCTTTCCCTAAGGACACAAACTTATTCTGGAATATATGAGGTTTGTCACGATTATCAACATATCATAAGTGAGGCAAATCGAATCAAATACAAGTGGTTATTCATTTAATAATCACAAATAACTTTGTATGCTAGAATGAGATAATCAAAGTTATCAGCATATATTCATGGAAAAGTGCACCACTCAACTTGAAAGCATCATTCAAATTATTGAATGTGGGTGAAGAAGTAGGAGTATCCACACTTTTCCCTCACTTTATACTCAACCACATCTAGTAATAAAACAACTTTCATTTTTTAGCCACCCAAATATACCCATTCAAGATAAAACTTTTCACATAGTAAATGCCCACTTGTAGCTCTAAAATGACTAGAAACATCAACGAAAGGGTTGCCTCCTCCAAGGGTCAATATGATCTCTATTAGAATTGGAATGAGAACCTTAAGATGATTGGGTGGGGAAGCATGGTGAGGTATTGATACATACATGTGAAAAGGCATTCCACACCAATGTGTTTGACTTGCAAATTAGTAACACTTCATCCTCTTGTACCAAGTATCAATGGTATCCCACAATAACCAAGAGCCATTAGGGGGAACATAGACTAAAAAAGAGCCTCGTAAGAAATAGAGTAGGAACCCTTAATCTTAATTAGTCCCTCTTCAATAGTTATCATTGCATGCCTTTTTGTCCCTTGTCTCCACTACATTCCTAGGCTCCACCCACATTTTGTAGTGGACCCTACCTAGAAAGAAGGGGTGGTCTCCCTTTCTTTTCACCTTGGTAACTAGCACTCTTCCAAAAGTACCACATCAACAATTCGAATTGATTTTCACCCTAAAAACAAATATGCCAAATTTTACATAAAAATGGATTAATTTTTTTCAAAAGGTACCTAATCATACTACAATTTGAAATACTTATTTTCTAAATACTTTTTTACATTAAATACCCTCCAAATAAATTCTTCCTCCACTACTCTTCCAAAGGTGCTCCATCAATAACTTAGATTTCTTTTTGCCCAAAAAATGAATTTTTAAATTTTTTTCATAAAAATGGATTTCTTTTTCTCAGAACACCCAAATCATATTACAATTTGAAATACTCATTTTCTAGACACTTTTTTGCATTAAAGACCCTTCAAATTAGTTTATATTTTTGTACTACCAACACATATGCTACCTGGGCCCTACAGAGATGGTTACATACCCACTTTATACTCCATTGCTCCTCCTAAGTGCCATATTAGTAGGGTGGACTAATTATGATCCCAAAAAGTGACTTTCTCTCTCCTTGAAATGTGATTTTTCCCATCTCTGGTGGTACCTAACCATATAATATATGCATATAGGCTTTTTTCATGCTTTCTTTTGTCCTCTAACCCTTCTAAATCAACATTATACTAAAAACTTAATCTACTCCATTTCCTCCTGTGCATTGTATTTCCTAATGGAACCATTTAGGGACATGAGCTTGTAAGAGGAAGGTGGATTTGCATATTTGTGTAGATGAAGAGTATGCTATTGCAAAGTCCCCTTATAGCAAGCGTAGTCTAGAACAATTACTTTTCAATAGTGTTTAGAGGAAAATAAAAATATTAATCTTTGGATTGATGGTTCCTTCTATCCTAACGACCCTAGCACTAGGCTAAATCTACCTTTCAATTCCACTTCTTTGTTGCTCACTTTTGTTAAGGATGGTGAAAATGGCCTGGTAGGTTATTGCAAACACACAGATGAAAATATTCATATGTGTAAATATTATCAATCAATGTTATATAACACTCATCAATCTTTGTTACAATCATAGGGTCCTTTAAATGTGTTGTAAAAGGCATTGCAAGATTGAGAAATCAAAGTGCAAAATCTTGAAGAAGGATTGAAGTAGTGTAAAGACAAGGGACGACAAATGGTAGAGAACATATATAGAAATTCAACCTTGGAGAAGGAGAATACTTCAATAAAATAGCTATTCGAGGAAATCGAAAAGGATAAGACCATTATAGAAGTAAAGCTGCAAAGGTGTAAGGGAACTCCCATGGGTTAAGGAAACATCGATTACTACCAATGCTATCACTATCTTGAATGCTGGATTTCGAAAAAGATGTGTGTAAGTATTAAAGTTTATCATTTTCAATTCAAGACAATCTAAATTTATTCATTGAAAATGTTTGTTTTTAAAAGGAACTTTTTTTATGATGCTAGAGGCGAAGGTGAGGGTTAGTAGATAGAGCTTCTAAAGGTGCTCTTATAATGCAACCATCTAGTTGGGACTTTTGAGAGACCTCAACATTGAGCCCTCTACCTTGCTACTTTAAATGAAGTTCTTATAGATGCTTTTAATAGTTTATCTATGGAAAAAGTTCAAATAGCATTTGATATAGTTGGGGTTAGTCAACAAGTCTATGAGGCTATATACAATATACTAGCAAAATGTAGTTAGCAAAATAAAGTATATGATTTTGCCTCATCCATTTCACTTTAGAGCTATAACACGAGCATGAAATATATCCATTTCAGTTTAGAGCTATAACACGAGTATGAAGTATATACATTATTGATTTAATACGAGAATTATTTTTTTATCACAAACAAAATGGAAGTGGAGGGAACTAAAGTTGGGAAGATTTCTTATGACTATGATAACATTAACAATATTTTTGTTGACTTGGTTAAGTTGCAATGTGCCATGGCTCCTTTCTGCACAAGGTGCAATGCTTGAAATGTATTTACTTGTCCTAATATAACATTACAGAATCAATATAGTGTACTTGTTTCTATTAATTTCATGCCAACTATAATTCCCAGTTACAACCCTTAAGTTTGTTATCAAGCTTGACGAATGCCAAATCATAAAGATGTAATATCCCAGCCTTTGGCCCTCCCCACACATGTGAAGGGGACTTAAGGGGGGCGGGAATTAATAAAAAGTATTAAAATCTTAGTCTTTCAACAACAAGAGAAAGAAAAAATGAACTATTGTTTGCCAATTGATTAATCACACCACCATTGTTCTAAATGCCACCATCAATATAGGGTGCTACTTGAGCATGGAATTGTGTGATGGAGATCGTCCTTGGCATCATCTTTGCACTTTGCGATACCATCGAAGGTGTGATAGCATCTTGTAGTTTCAAACAACGATAACCATGAGTATAGAAAGGCTAGTCAGCCTAAGACTAAGGCTATTAACCCCAGTTCAAGATGGAAGAAAAAGAAATCAAGAATGCAGATGCAAAACAAGAGGCAAGATGGAGAACGACTAAAAGCGCAAGGGCAGCCTCAAAAATCAAGTCAAAGACAAAAGCGCATGTTTAAATGCAAGGCACCCCTAAAGCTATTGTAAAAGAGTGTGAGGCTCCTTCCTATGCAAAATGTAAAAGGTAGGTGGGCATAGGTAAAGAAATAAGGCAAAAAGAAGGAAATAGAAAAGAGGACCTTGTCACAATGGCCGGTCATGTAAAAAAGGGACGATTTTCCGAAAGGGATTTAGGGTTATGTATAAAAGCCAAAAAGCTAATAGAGAAGCTCATTCTTTGGTGTGTGGAAAAAGTGGACTCATCTTCTTCTCTTCTTCTCTTCTCTTTGCTTGCCTGTGTGTGCTTGAGAGAGGGAGTGTGAGGGAGTGAGTGTGTGAGGGTGAGAGATCTTGGAGGTGAAGCTCTCCATAATCTCCTCTCTTCTTCTTCTCTTCTCTTCTCTTCTCTCATCTTGCATGTGGCTATGGAGGATAGAGCTTGGAGGTGGAGGCTTGAGGATGCTTCAGCTTGCATCACGAATTGTGGAGCTACCGGTGTGCTTGAGGGAGGAGGCAACTTATTCAGGAATTAAGGTAAGCTCACTACACCATGGTAGGATCAAAGGCACGTCAGCTAGGCGAGAGATAGCCATAGGTGCTTGCTTGAAATGCTTGAAGGAATAAGCAGTCCGTGGGTCTTTGCGGTTGAGTGGTGAGCTCCCTCTACATTTTGGTTCTGTTGCCAGGACCACAGATTCAAGCTTAAGCACTTATGTGCTTCAAATCGAGTGTCGAAGTAGGGTTCATCCCCGAACCGATGCTCTTTGTAGGTAGGAGATTTGGGAGTTTAATCTTTGAAACAAGTAAGTATTTTGTGTTTCTGATGATTAAGAAAGTAGGAGAAATCATTTAAGTGCTCTACTTTTGATTTTTGTTGCATTTAGAGTAGGTAGGATTGAGAAATCAAAGGAAAGCTTTAGGGTTGCTGTTGTAAAATAGGCCCAAACAAGGCATGGATCAAGAAAAAAAGGGAAAAAAGAGTGCTCAAAAGAATTTATGTCACCCAGAGAGTGATTGGAGAGGTTTATAACCCAAGAGGACAAGGAAGAGCTCATTTGCAACTATTGCATTGAGAGAGAGAGAGAGAGAGAGAGAGAGAGAGAGAGAGAGAGAGAGAGAGAGAGAGAGAGAGAGAGAGAGAGAGAGAGATTGCATGCATTGGATTGATCACTTCATCCAAGTATTTTTCGTGCATTGCAAGTACACACAACTCTTTTTCTCTATCTATAGCTTTGATTTGGAGGTGCGTGCTACATGGTGTGACATAAATCTTGTGATTCCATCAATCAGCCAAAATCATGCCACGTTCAGCCCGTTCGAGTGATGTCAAACCATTCGTCCCACTACCATTCGAATGCTCACCACTCAGCCCAACACCACTCGGACAAGTTGGCCTGGCCAAATCAGCCATTTGAACCAACTTGGCATTCGGCCCACTTGATTCAGTCCTCGGCCCCGCAGCCCTCGAACAACCACATTCGAATGGTCTGAGTTTGACATTTGGACCAATTGCATTTGGCCCTTGTCCATTTGGATTGGGCCGAATTGGACATTTGACCCTTGCAATTTGGACTTGTTAGGCAGAATTTGGAAAATTTTCAACTTTTTGACATGAAGACCCTGGTTGTGACCAAGGCCATTGCCGTACAAACCCCGGAAGGCCATACAGACGCTTAAAGCACCTTTCTGGCATGAGAAATAGGTAAATCAGTGAAACACGGACTTAGAAGCGACTCTAGCCGACTAGCTAGCAGTTTAAGCCTCTAAGTAGCACCAGATTGAGTCATAGATCCCCAAACAGAAGCTGAATGATGTAGCACAGACCCTAGGACCAGTGAGAATGGCCAAAGACCAAACTTTCAGCTTATGAGGCCAAATCCATAAATGAGAGTACAAGAGCCATGTAGTCACTTTACCTTTGCACTCGTACTATTTCCAACACTTGAAGTACACCTAAGAAAAGTTGAAATCCTGATTGCACATAGTTCACGGAAGAGAATACACACATACACATTGAGTGATTATGAACTGAGGATTGTTTAATTAACAAGGAATGCACTTAGACGTAACCCTAGAAAGAACCCACTAGTAGGAGAAGACCTTGGGACATAGTCTAGTGATCAAAGCCCCAAGTGTAAGACCAAGTGGAAGACACAATAGAGAAGCCAGATGCAACAAGGACAAACACCATTGGAGGAGTGGATCTACCCGATCTAATCAAGCTCATTGACAACTTGGTGGAGAGAGAATGCTGACATGGTAGAGACAAGCACTAACCATGGACGGGACAAAGAGCTCGACCTAGGCAGTCTCCTAATACAGATCTAGTGGCTAGTCGCCAATTACGATCTACAGGCTTGGATAGACCACCATGGTAGGATGTCCAAGGATGTCATAGTAGACCTAGAAGAAGAAAGGAGACTTAGCGGCGCGAGAAGCTTTGCGAGGCCTAGTGACCCACAATCAAGAACAACAAGCCAAGAGCTTACGACAGAGCATGGAAGTGCATGAGATTCAACGAGTGCTAGCACTAGCACATAGGAATAGGGTATGCCCTACTGCTGAGATGAAAAGATTGTTAGAAGGAGATCTTACGTTGAGTGAGCTTCTCATGAAGTGACTGCTAGACAACACTTCCGTCGACGAGTGGAGCATTGTTGCAATGGCAACTCATTGCTTTTAGGATTAGGAGTTACCCAGGGCTCTAAGAGCCAATTAAAATCCTTGTAGTCATGAAGCAAATAGAAAAATACCATCCAGACAATTATCCCTATAGCTTAGTCAACGGCCTCACCGATCTCGCTCAGCGAGAACACAAGCTTTCGGACTATGCTTAGGCGATAAGGGAAGGACTTGGTACACTAGCCTAGATGCCGCAAAGCGTAGTGACTTTAATAATCTCAAGAATCTCTTGATTAAGAGATTCTCGGAGGTTGGGTACTCAGAAAATTTGATTATACGACTCATGAACGTGAAACAAAGAGATAAGGAAGACATAAGGGATTATGCGACCCATGCGAGGAGTCTTTTAAGAGAATCCTGAATGAACAAACAACCCATGGAGAGAGCAGTGTCTACAGCCTTTATCAATGGGAAATGGGGTGAAAAACTCTACAAGGCCTTGGCAGGCAACTCAAGCTTGCAGTGAGACACACTAACCAAGGTCTTTGAAGAGGCCATTAGAGTGGATGACTAGCTCAAGGAGAAGCTCTGAGAGCTCAAGTCAAGAAGAGACTAGCCCTAGGAACTCCAAAGAACTTCAACATCAAGCACTAGTGGAAATGAAGATGGAGTTAAACCCCACATGAATACTCAGACCACCTGGACCCTACATAACCCATCCACTGAGTGTCACTCCAATCCACAATAATGTGGAGGAGCCAGGATGACAAAGAACCTTATGTGAACCCTTACATCTCGTATGACAAAGAGGGTAATCCAATCCTTATGGATTATAGACCAATATCGGTGATGTTGTTAGGTAGAGGTAGAGGTAGAGACTTGGGAGGGCAGACCTAAGAGCCGTTCTCATGTTGGACTTGCACTCACCCAAGAAATATCTCCTCACGCTGCCCCAAGAGGGAGCAGGCCAATCGTGACAAGGCAGATCTTAGATGCGCAAAGTGTGGAATCACTCATCTCTTTGCCGAATGCCCTAGATGGAAACTATCCTCTAGTTCGGTAATCATGCCATGAGTCCCATTGGGGTTGTTTGGTACCAAGACACTCGATGGGGAGGCCACACCCATCCCATTGCATGTCATGACCCACATGCAAATGAAGCAGGCCGACATATCATTGCAAGGGCCTAACAACTTAGACATAGCCTCAATTGGACAAAAGAGTCAAAGAGGCGAAGGAAAAAGAAACCCGATGCAAAGGTCACATTAAAAAGGGAGAGTGCCACAATGTTGCCTGTTGGAAATTGTTAAGATATTCGCAATCACACCTACTTTAGTCCCTTTGTAAGGAGTAGTAAGGGCTCAGGACTAGAATCCCATATGCACAGAAGGAGAAAGTGCCACCACTCAATTCCTATAAAGCATTGTACTTGCACTCTTTTTCTAATGCAATGATAGTACTCTTTTCTTTACAGCAAAGTGTCCTTGTCGTTGTCAATACACAAGATTGTGTTTATGAGTCCAAGTCTCAATCTTGGAACCTAATTCACTTGTGTGACAGTGTCAATGTCTTCATGAGTCTCTACTTTCCATTTCAACCTCCATAGCTTCTGTCATAGCCATATCCTAGATCCGAGTTTCTAACATGGTATCAGAGCCTAGTCGGGCATGTCACTACTCCTCCAACTCCATTCTACTCTCATCTAGCTCAGCTTGAGCTTAGTCCAATCTAGGAGCTCATCTCCTACTCCTTCTCCATTTGACATTGTGGCAGCCATAGCCACCTTCTTGCACCTATTCTACTTCAAGTCCTTAGATCTCTTCAAGCAGAAGAGATCTTGACAAGCCTTCTTCTAGAGAAGTGTAGCCTGCTCCTAGAGCTTCTTCCTATCACCTCAGAACTTGACATTGCCCTATCCACTACTCAGCATTGTCATTTTTCTCAGGACCTATCCTTGTGGCCTCCATAGGTAGTACCTAGTCATCTTGGAGCTTATGAATCTCACACTATAGGTCACTATTCATCATGATGTCTTCTAGGGAAATCTTCCTTAAATTCAAGCGCAACTCTATGGCACATCATGTTGCAACATTGGCCATCATATGCTTTAGCATTGCTGAAGATTCATCATGCTGTCAAAATCTGTGCCCGTGCTGATCGAACGCTTTGATCTATCCCTGCGTAGCGCGATTTCAGTCGTCATCATAGGGTGTTGATAGTCCATGAAGTAAGCTTCATCGTCATATAAAAAGTTTTCAAAATGATCAACTGTAGCTCCTATAATGTCAGAAAAACTAGGGTGCCCCTAGAAACCCTAAATGTGACTCCATAGCCATTTTCACCTGAAGCTAAAAAATCTCATCATTTTCTCTCTCTTGCCACATGGAACAACCCACTGCCGCTCCAATCTACTATCCCAACATCAAATCAAGGAGGAGAAGAACCTAGATTCATTGACAAAAGGTCAACAACCCCGAACTAAGAAAATTGGAGTTTGATATAAACCCAGACATAGTCTTAACATAGTGTGTTTTCACATTGTCATTACTTGTGTCTCTTGACACATTGTAATCTGCTCTTCCATTGATAAAATCTGAGAATTCTAGAGTTTTTTGTTGCTGCTCTAGTCATCTAACATGGGCAAAGACTCTCCAACCGCTCGCTTCAAAGGAGTTGGGTTTCATACCTGGCAGACCCACATCAAACTCATCCTGATGAAGAAGGGCCTCTGGGCCATTACCACTAGAAAATAAAATAAGCCTCGTGATGTGGACCTTGCAGTCACTTGGCAAAAGAACAATGATAAGGCTTAGGCCATTATCAAACTAGAGCTAGATGATAGCTATATCCACCATGTGGATAACTATGATACTTCACATGATACATGGAAGAGACTTGACACTTTGTTTGGTGCATAGTCTAAATCATCAAAGTGTGGTCTCTTGATTGAGTTTTTCAGGCTTGAAATGAAGTCTAGCACGCCACTTACCACACATCTAAATTACATGGAATGACTTCTAACCCAACTTGCAGGAATCAACATTAAAATGGAAGAAGATGTTTGCATCAGTGTTCTACTTAAAAGTTTGCCTCTTGAATATAATAACGTATCAACGACTCTAATCAACATGCTAAACCCTGAACTTGTTGATCTCCATGCATCACTGTTAGAGGAGGAAAAGAAGCTAAAAACTAAGGAAGAACCAAGCACCTCTAGAGATGAACATGCATTATATGTTGGCAATAGGTACAAAGGCAAGAGGGATCAACTCTTCTGTGACTTTTGCAAAAGGACCGGACACACCAGAAAAAGGTCCCAAAAGGCCTATCTAGTTGCATTCAAAGAAGAATAAGAAAGCGGAGCAAAAGAAGAAGAAGAAGAAGAAGAAGAAGATCACCAGGAGAAGGGCAAACCTCATCAGTCCTTCTATTCAGATAAACTCTTTTAGTTTTGTATTTCCTAGCCCTAATGCTTCAGACATAAACTTGTAAACTCCTTAGTTAGCCTTGTACTATAGTCTCTGTACACTTTGTGAGGCCCTGCTATAGCCTATGGATGTCCATCATGTTTGTGGTACCTACACTTAGCCTTTTCTACGACAGCCTCTGGTGTTTTGCCATGTTTATGGTGTGCCCACACTTTGTAGGTGTACTTCTGGTTGTGATTGAGGAGGGGTGTTGAGATATTTGAAATCACACCTACTTCAGTCCCTTTGTAAGGAGTAGTGAGGGCTTGGGACCAGAATCCCATATGCATAGAATGAGAAAGTGCCACCACTCAATTCCTGTGAAGCATTGTACTTGCACTCTTTTTCTAATGCAATGATAGTACTCTTTTCTTTATAGTAAAGTGTCCTTGTCATTGTCAATACACAAGATTGTGTTTATGAGTCCAAATCTCAATCTTGGAACCTAATTCACTCGTGTGACAATTTGACTTGTCAGTGCCAATGTCTTCATGAGTCTCTAATTTCCATTTGACTTATTAGTGCCAATGTCTTCATGAGTCTCTACTTTCCATTTCAACCTCCATAGCTTCTGTCATAGCCATGTCCTAGATCCGAGTTTCTAACAGAAAAAAGGCATTAGATGCAGAGGTAGAAATGTCGAGGAGTACCCCAACCCCAAGTGCCAACTTGAAGCCATCGAGAAAGTGAAGGAGTGGGTGAAAGAGGCCCAAGAACACCTAAAAGAGACAGAGCCCATATTGGAAGATGAGATCGATGATCTCTCAAGCATAAGCATGCCAATCTCACCACCATGACCAAAATCGAGAGATGCGACTATACCACAAAGTAGTGTTGCTTAGACAGAGCTCGAATACTACGGGCTAGTGAGTCAATCAAGGCCATTGACCTCGAAATGCAGGATTTGGAGAAAAGCAAGCAGCTAGCAACCTCCTCACCACACTAGTGACCACCCCTATAACGCTAAGCCTAGGAGACTTGCTTAGGTAGCACCTGACACTGTGGCAAGAGTTGAAACAATGGGTTGAAGGTTCGATGGAGCAAGCTACTACTGACTTGCAAGGACATGATGCAGAGATGCAAATACCGAGTTTGACGGTACACTCAATGCCCAAATCCTTGCACATTAATGCTTTCTAGGAAGGCATGGAAATGCATGATATCTTACTGGTCTTAGCTCTCGCAGATGCCACAAGAAAGGGAATTGTAGACATGGGGGCAGGAGTTAGTGTGCTTAGTCATGCAGTGCTCTAGGCTTGGGGTAACCTGCCAATTGAGAATGCTAGGTTTAATGTCATGCTAGCTAGCGGAATGAAGATAAGGCCATTCGGAGTGCTAAAGAACTGGCCCTTGAAGATCGCAAGAGTCCAATTCTCTATTGATTTTATAGTCATGAAGGGGGCGAGCTATGACATCCTATTATGTTGGCCCTAGATGCACAATGCATGGGTCATAGAGGACTAGGGTAATGGTCTAGTATTTTTAGGCAATAGAACAAAAGCAGTGAGGGTAGAGATGGACACTTGGAAGATAACACCAGTCGACCTAGATGCCATCTCAACCATGCTGAAGGGTGACGCCCAAATTAGAAAATTTTACGGGCCATTGACTAAGTATATCCCTTGTCCAGAAGATGAGCGAGATTGGATGCATGTGCTAGCCACTATCGATTTTTCATTCTTGGAAGGTGAGGAGTACATGCAGGCTGCTAAGGTAGTCTGTAAGCCTAGAGATAAGAACCTTTAGTGCTAGTTTGCATGATGGCTAAAAACTCAAAAAAACGACCAAACCCTATCAAATTCCATATCTCCAACAATAAGTGACAACTCCTTGAGATCCTAGAGCATCTAACAAACAAACTAGCAGGAAACCTAGTTGTTAACCTTAAACCTCTCCAAGATCTATTGGATGAACCTAAATGGCGATGGACCAAAGCGCACGACTTAAATTTGATGTACAATTGGGCATTAGTCATCGACAAAAAGGAGGAGCCATATCAAGACCTAGGAGATGGAGATATCACTAATGATGAATACGAGGATTGTTGTTCCCTTAGTGACCAAAGTGAAGGAGAGATAGATACTGTAGAATATGACACTGAAGGATGATTGATATAACAGAAACGAGCAGACTCCAAACCAAGCAAGAAGAATGTTTTTAGGATTATGATCATGGATTGCGACCGCACTTGGTTGAAACACGTAGGAGTGATGGATTACGAGTAAGCAGGCCTAGTCCAACCAAGTGCCGCACCATTATTCATGACAAATTCATTATCTAAGCTGCGACTTCTTGGAGAGACTCCCTCTGTTAGTGAATACAGAGAGTTAAATTTTGAGTTAGAAGTAAGCTCAGATAGTGATCCTGAAATACCTCAACCTCCTAAGACTAGACGCACCAAAGGGGACCTACCCATTCACCTAAGGCGCAGAAAGTTGAAGGAGGAAGCAGCCCAAGGAGCCACAGGCTAATGAGCAAAGAAGCCGCAAGACCTACCAAAGCGATTCACAAAGTTCAAAAAAGGCGATAGGGTAGTGTTCTTGTTGGGAGGCAAATGCCAAGGGCAAGCCAGCAGACCAATAGAAGGACCCGCCAAGGTCAAGGAGTTCAATTTAGCTAAGGAAGGGGAGACACCACGACCTGTCTTTATAGGCGATGACTTGATTGAGGAAGAGGAAGCAAGTCTCATTGCTCTCTTGAGAGAGTATATAGATGTGCTTGCTTGGTCCCTCGATGAGCTAAAAGGGGTAGATTCTTGGACTAACAGTTCGCTGCTAAGTGTCTAGTCCGATGACACTTGTAGCAAACCATAAGCTTTGCTTTGGAGACATTGGGATTTGGCTGGAGGGAAGCCTTAGGGTTTGAATTTGTATTTGATGGTAAAGCAGGAGGTTGAGTTTAGGGTTTATGGAAAGAAGAAGGAACAAAGAGATTTTGATTGAATTTTCAAAAATTAGAATTCAATTGCTTTGTACCAAAGTTACCATTAACCGAAAATCATTGTAATCGTTTTTCTCATCCATGAATTTTATCCTCTACATCATGCGCTAAAGAAATCGCATCCTCCAAATTCTTTGGCTTGAACATATTCACTTCCGCATAGAAGTGACCAAGCAATCCGGGCATATACTTGCACTTGTGAGTCACCTCAAGAACATCTTCAAGCATTCGAAGCTGAAGTAAGGCACTCCAGAAACACTCAATGTATTGCGGGATGGATTCACGATCTCTTTGTTGTAAGAGATCCCATTGTTTGGTGGCTTTCTCATGGAATTGAGGTGGAAGGAAATTCTGCAAATTTTTCTTTTGAAAGGCTTCCCAATTAGAGGGACAATCAACACTCTTGCGGACAATAGTCCACCATAATGATGCTCTGTCTACTAGATGGTTAATGATGCATTTTAGTTTATCTTTTTTAGCATACTGCTCTTCATGAAAATAGTCATCAAACTAACTAATGAAAGCAAGAACAATTTTGCCATCATGTTGTCCATTAAATGTGCAAAATTTAAAATTTCTTTTACTTATCTTGGCCTCTTTCCTAAGAGCCTATGCATCGAGTGTCGCATCCATAGTACGTCAAATGACATCTTCAGGCTGCACTCCATCTTGCTTGACTGTGGATTGTTAAAGTGCAACCAATTGTGTTTGCAAGTTTTGACTTTCCCTTCACTCTTCTTGAAGCTGCATCATGATTAGATCCAATTTCTGTTCCATAGTCGGCTTTCGCAAATCGCCTTTGGCCATAAAATCATCCATGTTATGATTTGACATCCTACAAAAATCTCAAACAACCTCACACACTCAAAATCTCATTAGAAGGATGAGTGTAGCTCAAATTCAGGCTTACAAGGCTTGCTTTTTATGGCTTTTAAATAGGAGGAAGTAGCATATGAGTAGGCACTTCAAAAAATTCCTAGGTGACTTGCGTTATGCTACTGTCACGAATTTTTCTTTTGTGATCTCAACAATTGGGATGGCCTTGTTCAAGCACAAATGTGATCAAAAATTCCTAGGTGACTTGCGTTATGCTACTGTCACGAATTTTTCTTTTGTGATCTCAACAATTGGGATGGCCTTGTTCAAGCACAAATGTGATCTTCTTAGGCTGCGCATGACAGTGCTATTGCTGAATCTGGTTCACCAACACTATGAGTGTGAACAGAATTTGAGGAAGCTTAATAACCAATTCGGTATAAAAGATAGTGTGAATAGCCACTTGAGGAAAGCAGAGTTGTGACTTGGATGATTAAGCTTTATTGATTAGCTTAATTGACTTAAGCTTTTAAGCTCAAGTAAGTCATTTTTTAATCAACTCCTGTCAGAAGATGTCGCCGCCGCCGTCGTCGTTGAGAACATACTCTCGGCTACGATTCGTGAATTTTGGAGAGCTTGTGTCTCCTTTAAGCTTCTCAAGCTTATATAAACTCAAACTTGATAACTCTTGTTTCTGCTTCTCTCTGTAATCTCACACTTTGTGTGGGAGTATGTTTGCCGATCCTTTACCTCCTGCATGTGGTCCTTTGCTATCAGAGTGTACAGTAGGGGGGTTTTCACCACTAGGAACATGCCTGTGTTGTCAATTCATCACGAGACAACTTGTAGAGCCTGTTCGTTCCAGGAGCCTCACCTTCACGTGAGATGACAAGTGATTGGAAGCTCTTGATCCCAGCTCCACTCTGATACCACTGGTGCACAGATCGGATGTTGTACTTGTGCATAGTGAATGCCGGAAGGTCCCTAAGAGCAAAGAACTCTACAAACCTTCATAATTTCAAGTACAAAGCAAAAGAAAATTTGCAAGACATGAGACCAAAGAGACAAATTGGGTGCAATCTCCCCCCATGCCTTGTGTGAGCACTTCACAAGGCATGCATTTATAGATTTATTTATCTTCAAGCTAAAAAATAGCCCACTTTACAAATAGCATGCTTTTGCTTTTGCGTTTGCGTTTGCCCAAATATAAAGTAAAGTGTTTCGGTGTCCAAAAGTCGGGGCTATATCAAATAATGAAATATTTAACCAAATGCCTATGCATATACAAGATAATAAATGTTTTGTCAAGTGCTTTAATAAATAAGCGCGCTTAAATAAATATTACCGCCACACCTTTAGTGATACGGTGCGCACCCATCAAAAATAGTAATTTTTCTAGGCATTTGGATTCACGACATCAGCTAGTGCTACCCAACGCCAACGCCGCTTGCTCTACACATCAACTAAAGCATTCACAATTGTTAGAAAATAATTAAATAAAACCCAATGAAAGTGAATACCTAGCAGTCTTCAGTTACAAAAATAATTAAATAGGTTGGAACTCTGCCCTAACCTTAATTTAATTCGAGTGCGCACTCTAAACTCGTAAATGTCCATTAATTTAATATGTATTTTATTGAATCACTCACATGCACATTGAATTAATTTGACACCCAAAAATGACACGCATCCCCGTCAACTTCTTGCATAAGGAATCCTCCTTGTGTATGAGCCCCGACAATAAATAGTTTTATGGAATCCATCGAAAAATTTCGCAGAATCCACCGTGGAATATGCCTCCTGGCATCATGCACACACTTGTTTAGTGGTGCTATTATGTAAACTATGAAAATTAGCCAATCCATAGATGGGAGGACTTCAAAGAACATATGGTGCAATTATTTGTCTCTTTGGTTGAGATGGAGTGGTTGGCTAGTAGGTCGTACCAACTAAACCAACATAACTTGTTTGCAAGAGGATACACAAGCCAATTGCCCAACATGATAATAAATGTGGAAAGTTTTAGTGTGATGATGCTAAATTGCAAAAATATACAAATGGATTGGAGCCCAATTTATCCATTGATTCAATGTCACTACATTACAAAATATTTTTCTAAGTAATAGAGCTAGCCAAAAAGTATGCACATAAATACATGAAGGGTATTGGATCTCAGCACCTCAAATGGGGGAAATAACATGCCTTATAGCAATTTGAAAATGCCAACTTACCTGCCATTTAATGCTTCATAACACGGTCAACAAACCTTAGGACAAAAAGAAACACAAAATAGACCGAAAATGGATCAAGAATAGTTTCAGCCCAAGGCAGCTAAGAGGGCTGATAACTTGTCTCAATGGACCTCTTTAGAGAGCATAAAGAGGAGAGCTAATGTTTTTTATGTGGGGAAAAATAGACCGTGGATCATGCATCTAAATGTGCTTATAGGGGGGCTAATCTCAAAGTATGTATGTCTTGGAAGGTGTGGAAGAGGAGATGAGGATGACACCATGGATCACTTCTATGACACAATGGATGTATTGGATCACCATTATCCTTTTGACCCCAATGGCAATGTAGGGACACACACTTGTATGAATGATCTCTATAGCATTGATGCCTACCATGCAGGTTATCAATTTGATTCTAAGGGAAGAAATAGCTTGAAAAAGCTCTACCTATATCAACATTTCCTTGGCGCAGTTCCCCTACCTCAAAGATGCTCTCTTGGCTAAAGACTACTAGCTAACTTTTGCCTAGTTTGGACTACAAACAATACACTATTTGGAACAATTTTTACCCTACATTATTGAAAACTAAGTGTAACTTATATGGGCTAAAAGTACACTTCACAAGCTTCATTTTGCATGTCATATACCTCATTTGGGGCCACCCACAGAAAGCTATGATCGATTCACTATAGTAGGCTTGTTTTGGACAACATGCTGTTAGGGTCTTACAAATAGTAACTATCAAGAATTGGTGGCCAAACTCATATGTTGCCAATAATTACATACTATACACATATATACATCCTAATTTCTTATGAAATTGAGCTTCCCCACATACATATTATTCTTTGTAATGCTGAACAAAGTAGTACTGTATAGCCCCATTGATGAGCCACACCAATAAGTCCTCTTTTTTGTTTTTGAGGGAAAAAACCTTAGGGATTAGAATGGAATGTAAAAGAGTGGGATAGATGAGTTAGACATGGCTTAGCATTGGGAAAATACTTGGTCACACCAACGGGGGTATATAAGGTATTGCGAGACTCAATTAGGGTATCAATTATTGAATAATCAAGTCTCTTCACCTTTCTCTCTAGGTTTCATAACTTCTTTTCTCTCTTTCTCTCTCTTCTTTTCTTTCTCTAGTCTTTTTATCTCATATTCTTTCTCTTTCTCTCACCTTCGTGTAGTTTTCTCTCTCTTCTTGTCTCCCTCTCCAATCCTTTTCATTATAATTTTCTCTCTAGCTTTGGATTCCTTTCTTTCTCTGTATTCCTATCTTTCTCTCTCTGATTCTCTCTCCTCTCTCTTCTTTTCTCCCTCTCTAGTCCTTTTCATTACAAATTGTGATAGTAAGGTATCAACATTATTGTCTTGTTCATTTTGTATAAAAATAAATAATTCTTTTAAGGTTATGGATAATGTTACATGGAAGAAAGGAAGGGGCATTGGCCTACAATAGAAAGGCACTACTGAATACGTCATGACTTGACAAGAACTGGAAAGCCAAATTTCCAATTAACATTGAGAATGCTCATTTTTGTACTTTGCATTGCCTCAAGCGTATATTTGACAAACTATTGATGTTGCATGTTAATTATTTATACACAATGCAACTTCTCTCCAAACATGAAGCAAGTATTGAGAAAGAGGCAAGGTTAAGATAAAAAGGACCAGAAAACCCAAGCACAAAATATATCAATGGGTGGAATGAAGACGAAGAGATTCATGAGAGTAATATGATTGGAAAGCCATCAAATTTAAAGTGGAAGCTATGGAAATATTTATGTGCAATATAGATTTATAAGAGATCCTCATCTTAAGAATGCTCGACAGCTGGTGAAAGTTTGACATTCTTCTAATAAGCCAGTGTATATAATGCTAAAGTTGGCAACAAATCATTCCACTCAAGTTGAATTTCATATAATGATTTTACAAAGTTAATTATCAATGCATGGGGAGAAACTAACATCACCCACTCCATGGTATGCCTTCAATTCTACTACTTATATGGGGAGAAACTAACATCATCCACTATGTGGTATACTTTCAACTCTACTACTTATATGTTCTTTTATATTTGTATAATTGCTATTCTAAATCTAATATCAATGCTCCATATCTTTGCAATGTATATTACATGCTCATGGATCACATTTTTTGGAGTAGTATGGGTCTTTGAAAATGTGGAGTACCAAATATACAAAGAAGTCTCATTACTAAGCTATTGGTGCATATTTCAGGAACACTTGCCATGGAGATGGTCTCGTCAAGAAAAGCTACCTTGTAGAAATGTTCGAGTGGCTTTATAGATGTATCTTTGATCACTCCATCACATTGGAGAATGCTCAGGCTACTGCATTAAATCTCTCAGGCAAGAAATTTAAGCTTGCAATATTCTCATAAAGAAATAGAGTGACATCATTTTCTTGATAAGTTTTAGGTGCTTTAGCTTCCACCCATTTAGTTACATAATCAATACATACCAAAATATATCTATTAGAATGATATCATGTAGGTAGATCAATAGGACCAACAAAATACATACCCCGCTTCTCAAAAGGTACAAGTGCTAAGATGGGGTTTAATGGCATTGCAGAACATTTAGTTGGTCTCCAATATGTTGACATTTATCACACTTCCTATAATGTTCATAAGTATCCTTACATAATGTAGACCACCAATAACCAACAAAAATCACTTTCTTTGTTGTCAAATCTCTTGCAAAATGGCCACACAAGATTCATCATATAATGCAGTTAAGATTCTTGGTATCTCATCTTCTCAAACACACCTTCGATAAATTTTCTCACAAGAAAAATACATATATAGATAGTCAGATCTCAAAACATAGGATCTTGACTGCAATAAATACAACAACGTTCATACTTGGTTGTAGTTGGTAGGTATTTAGTTGTACTAAGAAAAATAGCAAAATTAGCATACCAAGGTATTGTGATAGAAGCTTCAAATAGTTGAGCATCAGGTTTGTAAGAACATGCGATTAGTCAGCACGAGTAATTACTTCAAAATCAAAATCTTGAAAAAGAAACATCCATCTCATAACTCAGCCACTAAGTTTGAAATTATTTAACAAGTACTTTAGTGCTTCATGATCCATATAGAAGATAAACTTGTTGCCCAATAAATAATATCGAGACTTAGTAATGGAAAACACAATCGATAAGCACGTTTTCTCAATTGTGGTATAATTTTTCTCCACCTCACTTAGATTTTGACTAGTGTAATAAATTAGACTATCTATGTTCTTATCGTGTGCTTGGCATAAAACAACTCTTGTTTATCCATAGAAGCATAAGCATGAATATGAAACTCTTTAACCCAATCAGGTGAAACCAAAATTGGGCCTTCAATCAACTTAGCTTTCGGTTTCTCAAGTGCATATTGGTAAGCTAAATCCCAATCATAGGCTTGATTCTTTTTACATTGCAACATACCGAGCTTTTACGAATCCTTGAGCTCGAAGATAAGCAATTTGAAGAGAGATCCAAAAATCTAGTTCACAATAGTATAAGAAAATTTGATATTCACCTTGATGTAGGTCTCAACCACTTCTAGCAATTTGATTTGGGGTTCACAATACTCTAAGTATCTAATCTACTTTCTTAGGCTGTTGGTGTGCTCCTGAGGTTGTTTGATAAAAATGTAAGGTTGAGAACTAGTAGACAATGCACAAAAAACAACTTGAGAGGAAGCAATGATGAAATTTTGAGTCAATGACTCGATAAAATGTCGATAAAAGTTTAGGTGACAAAGAAAGCCTCGTAATTGCTTCAAAGTTTAGGGTGAAGGTAAATCAACAAATTTTTGTACTTTTTCCATATTTGTTGCAATGATATCACACAAAACTACATGGCCTAATAATATACCATGTGGCACCCCAAAAACACATTTATCAGGATTCAAAGAAACTCCTGAACTCTCACAATGTTGGAATATCTCTTCTAAACGATTAGCCATGTTATCCTCATTGCCATGTACACAAAAGTCATCCAAAAAGGCTTCCATCCATTTGATCATAAAATCTTGAAAGATTGCTATCATTGCTCTCTAAAAAGTAGATGGCGTGTTGCACAAACCAAATGGCATTACCTTATAGGCAAAGGTCTCCCACTCTATGGTGAAAGTAGTTTTGGGCTAATCTTCGGGGTTAATTAGAAAGGAAAATGATCTTTATGAGTATGCTTATATGCTTGATAATCCACACATATGCGAATTTTATTAGAATTCTTCTCAGGAACAATGACGATAGGTGAAACCTAACTACTATATGCAACAAGATAGACAAAGCCCACATCCAATAGCTTAGTAATTTCAACATGCACTTTGTCTGCATAATTAGGATTTGTGTGCCATTAACACTGGCGTAAAGTTTTGACACCTGGGTCAATATCAATGTAATGTCAACACAATTCAAGCTTCATGCCTTTCAAATATGCATAACCCCATGCAAACACATGAGAATATTTCTTACGGACCTTTTGTAACTTCTCCAAAGCAACACCTTATAATTGACTACCCAATAATAAAAACTTATTAGGTACCACTTTAAAACACGTCGTTTCAATTTTTGAATTGTGCACATAAGCTATATGTGTCTATGCGTGTAACTTAATTTAAATAAATTAGAAAAAAGAGAAAACTATGGCTTATAAACCTTAATATATGGCCTAATAAGACCAAAGTAGTCTCCTCCTTTCCACCTCCCCCCCGCCTCACGCACTGAAAATTGATATCAAACAAAAGCAGAAGTCATTCTAAACATAATTAATTAATTAAAATTTTGTTTCTTATTTTTTAAAAAAACCTATGTAGTAGTTAAATGAAAATAGTTTTCTATTGCTTAAACATCATAAAAAGATGAAAGCCCCCACCTTCCCTCATTTCCCCCAAAACTATTTGAAGGAGGGCCCCTCTTTTTATTTTCAATACGCAGTGACAAGACGAACCAACTCTTGAGAGTGAGAGAGGAAGTGATAATCACGAGTTAGATGTGAGAAAGCTGCCCAAATGAGTTAGAGACAATGCATGCACCCATCTATTGGAAACCTTTCACTTTCTTATCATTCCCATCCACAATGGCCCCTCTCAAGCGTGTCAATGTATCATGACTCTCGAGTAGCATGCCAAAATTTTGATAATTAATATGGCTAATATATAATATTTTATTTTTCATTATGAAAAATAGTTGAAATAGTATTTAAATTATTATAAATTTTATGTTAACATTAAAAATATTCTTATTTTTAAATAAAAATCAAGGTCTATTAAGTTTAGTCATAAAAACTCATTTTAAATTAATCAAGTTATCTTTATTTTATTTTCTTAATAATTTGATCTTTTTAAAAATATAATTTCAACAAAAATAATATTTAAATATTTAAGAGGAAATTAAATAAAAATAAATAAAATAAAAAAATTTAAAATATATATGACTAAAATGATTATTATTTTGAAGTCTTAATCAAGAAATTTTGTTAAATACTTAGAATTATTGTAAATTCATAGAAAAAAATCCTATCTAACACCTATGTTGGTCTATTATCGAATTATTAAAACATAAATTTAGTCCATTCTCCTAACTTAATAAAGTAAAATCCATTAAAAATATAATTTTACATAAAATATTATTTTAATATTATTTAATTGCTTACATAAGTTAGGTTAAATACCAATACGATCGAAAATGAATATTCTCTTTATAAAGAAAATTTAGTTTAGTTCTAGATATTCATTATTGTGTGTTTATTTGCATTAAAAATACTTGGTTTATTTTTAAGAATGAAAAAATAGAAAATAAGGTGCACTCATGTGTATAAAAACAAAAAAATGTGTTTATTAGAGTGTGTTCACATGCAATGAAATACTTGGTTTATTTTTATTGAGCAAAAAATGAGAAATAGGGGGCATTCACATGCATGAAAGGAAAAATGCATGTGAATGTACGAAATGAACTTTGTTGATTGTGAATTCATGAAAAAGTTCTATAAATGATTGATTGATAGAATAATAAAAAATTGATTGTGGTTGCTTAAGGCATGTAAAGAATTATACTAATTACGTACATAGCTTGAGCAATTGGACGAGAATGAGGCAAGATGCCATCCCCAAGGCTACCTTGGTTACTCTTCACCAAAAGTATTTTTGCACTACCTAATAAGGCTAATAAGTGAGCTAGGTACTATGTTTTGGTATTCTAAATAGGAAGGTTCATTCTTATGGTAGGTGAGAAACAGTGGAGCTCTACTTTGAGTTTGTGATCCTTGTTGTGGATCTAAGATGCAGTTGGAAAGCTATACAAGCCCAATGTGGTTTAACATTGGAAGGCCAAGGATAAATAGGGAAAGGGTAGTAACCTAGTTTTTGATCAGTTCACTTTTAAAGTGATTGTATGTATGAAAACAAAAATTAAAAACAATTATTTTCAAATAGATTGCTTAATTTCTAAGTGTGTGTCAATGAACCAAGTGCAAACACTCATCAATAAATTTATTTTTAAATGTTATAACAATGTGATAGAATGATATATTAAAATATTAAAATACTCATCCACACCACGGGAAGCAAATGGATCATTTCCTAATGGAATCACACTATGGTTGAGTGGACCTAATTACCCAACTAGCTTTTCCCAAGTAGAATAAGGACCAAAAAGTGTGACCTTCCTTTGAGTTAGTCCTAGAACTGGTTAAGCATTATTTGTCAGAGAGAGAACCAGGGAGAGAGAAAGATTGCAGAGGAGAGAGAAAGACTGCAGGGAGAAAGAGAATAAGAGTGACGAGGAGAGAGAAAGACTAGAATTGGAGAGAGAAAGACAGGAAAGATGAAGAAGCCATGGAAGCTTAGAGCCAGAAGGGAGAGAAAGATTGTTAATGTATTGATTTGTCAAAAGATGTGAAAAATTACAACTTCTCTCCTTATATACCAGTGTCAATGTGACATGGCATATTATTAGCATTCTAACTATTCCCAGCTTCTTACAATCCATCCCTTCCCAAAAGTTTTTGTCCTAAAAAACAAACCTAGAAAGAACTAAAGAAGAGATGGATAGAACAGAGTACTATGTTTTACAGCTTTACAAACGGGAGATGAGTGAAAAATTATCATTACAAGGGCTGAATTTGAAGAACGGAAAGAGGACCCCGCTATATACATGATTTGAAGAACTTCAGAAGCAATTGGAGCCAGAGAATCTTCAACAAATAGTTCCAGAAGAAAGTAGACAGCTTGCTGAAATAACAGTCCCTGCTGGACCAAATCTGCCATAACTTTTGATAGAAGTGTCCAAATGATATGTACCACATATCAAAACGAAGCTCTTGAAGAGTACTTTAAGCTCGTGTAGATAGCTCAATTCTGAAAATGAAGTACGATAAAAACTGTTCTAAAACAGCGTGCTGTCCTGAACCAGTCTGCACCAATACTAGCTCCATAAGCAATAGCTTTCAGCCACCAATGTATCCCTCAAGTATGGATACTCATCCAATATTGAATCAGGTCTCCAAGAAGCCTCTTCAGAGGGTAAACCTCTCCATTTAATCAAATATTCCACAATAGAACGTGATCGAAGCTTCTTTTCACGCTGACCTATAACAACCTCTGGGATGTACTGAACAATACCATCTTCATCAATAGGTGGCAGCTCATCAACTAAATCCACTGGATCACCATAATAGGGCTTGAGCTGACTAACATGGAAGACGTTATGAATCTTTGTAGAAGAGGGAAGCTCTAGTCTGTATGCCAAATCTCCAATCCGCTTAAGGATCCTATAAGGGCCATAGAATCTGTGGGCAAGCTTATTACTGGATCCATCTTTCAATGTAGAGTACTTGGATTTGGGCACCTTCAACAAAACCAGCTCTCCTTCCTGGAACTCTAAAGGCCTCCTCTTCTCATCAGCATACATCTTCATCTGATCTTGAGCCTTCCTTAGATTCACCTTACATTGCTGAAGAAGGGTCTGCATTCTTTCCAACTCTTCCTTCCCATGAGGGTTGATCTTTTCATTAAAAATGACTGTGGGTAAGGGCACCTTGTAACCATACAAAGCCTCAAAGGGTGAAACTCCTATGCTCGCATGAGTGGAATTATTATAAGCAAACTCAGCCAGGTGTAACCAAGAATCCCATGAGGTTTGGACATCATAGCAAAAATGGCGAAGATAAGTCTCCAACCATTTATTAACTCTCTCTGTCAGTCCATCAGTTTAGGGATGATAAGCCGTAGATGGAGCCAACTTAGTACCCATAGATATAAATACCACTTGCCAAAAGTTACTCATAAACTTTGAGTCCCTATCATGGACAATCACCTGCGCTAATCCATGTAATCTGAAAATATGCTCCATAAACTGGTTGGCCACCTGAGAAGCAGTAAACTGAATTTTTGTTGGGATAAAATGAGCTGCTTTGGTGAGTCTGTCAACCACCACATAAATACTATTCCACCCCTTCTTGGTAGTAGGTAAGCCAGTGATAAAGTCCATAGTAATATGAGTCCATTTACCCGTAGGAATAGGCAATGGCTGCAACAAACCTCCTGGCTTATGGGTGCTATCCTTATTTTGCTGACAAGGCATACACTTCATAACGAAGTCCTTGATATCTTTCCACAATCCTTTCCAATAAAAACTCTTGCTGATCCTGTCATAAGTCTTGAAAACTCCCAAGTGTCCAGCTAAAGGCGAAGAATGCAACTCCTCCATAATTTTTCGCTTGAAAGAAGAAGTAGGGGGAATAACAATCTTGCCCTTCCACCAAATAAGACCATTTTTAAGCTGGTAATGTGAGTTTTCTTCCATAAGACCTTGCTGTAATTTCTGAAAGATTTGGCTGAATTCCTCATCTAAGAGATATGCCTCTTATAGCTCTTCAATCCAATCACTATGTAATTCTGTCATGGCTGATACTTTGCAGGCCCACATACAAGAGAGAGAATCAGCCACTATGTTATCTTTGCCCCTTGTATGAGTGATGTCAAAGTCATAATTTTGTAATGTTGCTATCCATCATCGTTGCTTTGGAGTAAGATTTGACCGAGTAAGGAAATACTTGAGTACCCGATGATCACTATGTACTCTGAATCGGCTGCCATATAAGTAATGGTGCCATTTCTTGATTGCATGCAGAATAGCCAACATTTCCTGGTCATAAACATTCATGGCCATCTCCTTATCAGTAAGCTTACGGCTTTCAAATGCAATTACTCCGTGCTCCTGAAGCAAAATAGCCCCAATGCCACGACCACTAGCATCACACTGTGTAGTAAACTCTTTAGAGAAATCTGGGCATACAAGAATAGGAGCAGAGGTAAGTAATTCCTTTAACTAGTTGAAGCTACTATCTGCAAGAGTATCCCAAAAGAAAGCCTCTTTCTTCAACCTGTCAGTTAAAGGGGCTGCAATTGCCGCATAATGCTTTATAAATCTGCGATAGAATGAAGATAGACCAAGAAATCCTCTAAGAGAGGTAGTAGTAGTAGGCGTTGGCCAATCTTTTATGCATTGCACCTTCTTGGGATCAGCCTGTATTCCTTTTTCACTGACTATATGTCCCAAGTATTCCACTTCAGTCTGCATGAAAGAACACTTCTTCTCCTTAGTAAAAAGCCTATGATGTCTCAACACATCAAAAACCTTCCTCATATGTGACAAATGATCCTGTAAAGTCTTGCTATAGATCAAAATGTCGTCAAAGAACACCAAGACAAACTGAAAGAGGAAAGGTTGCAGAATCTTATTCATCAGGCTTTGAAAGGTAGCTGGAGCGTTTGTAAGGCCAAATGGCATCACCAAGAAATGGTAAAGCCCATGATCAGTCCTAAAAGCAGTCTTGACCTCATCACCCTCTCTCATGCGAATCTGATGATACCCTGATCTCAAATCAATCTTCGTGAAGAATCGAGCCCCCTTAAGCTCATCAAGCAAATCATCTATCCTGGGTATAGGATACCTGTTCTTCACTGTTATCTTATTGAGATCCCTGTAGTCAATGCACATTCTGAAAGATCCATCTTTCTTTTTGACTAACAGGACTGGGGACGCATAAGGTGAAGAACTTGGTTCAATAAATCCCATTTCAAGAAGCTCTTTGATTTGCTTGGCTACTTCCTCTCGTTCACATTTTGATAGTCTGTAAGGTGGCTTATTGATTGTCTTTGAGTTGGGTTCCAAATCAATGGGGTGATCCACCGCTCTCTTAGGAGGCAATGAAGTAGGTACTTCAAATAAATCTCTATACTCCTCAAGAAGAGCTGTCAAGGCTGGATGGTTTGCTGAATTATTGGGCTGATCCTGTGTTTCTTTGTTCAAATGCAATACAAATATCTGTGAGCGCTTTTTGTACTCTTTCTTGAGTTGTTGAATGGTGATAAGCTGAAAATCAGATCTACTAGGGATTCCCTGTAAACGGATGAGCTGTCCATTGGAGAAAAACTCCATATATAACTGTGAGAAATCCATAGTAATCTTGCCTAAGGTCATCAACCAATCACAACCAAGTACAATATCTATGGGCCCCATTTCCAAAGTGATCAAGTTTACTTTGACTTCAAAATTTTCAGCCATCTGCAAAGAAACCTGTGGGCAAATCTGCGTGCTGGTTTCCTCTTCACCATTAGCCACTTGTACTTGAATGGGCTGCTGTAAGTCGGTGGGAACACAATTCAACTTGTACATAATAGATTTATTGACAAAACTGTGAGTACTACCACTATCTATCAAGATGAACACTGGCTTTCCACATATGCTTCCCTTCATACGAAGTGTATTAGGGCTCTTAGATCCCGTCCAAGCATCCATAGAGATAGAACAATTAGTGGCAGCAGGCAACTCATTACAAAATCCACCAGGATCAAATGGGATATCACCTCCTGGATCAAAAGGAAAAGAGTCAGATGGATCATAGAAATACTCCTGTCCACCATCATCCTCGAAATCTTCATTTTCAGCATTGATTGTGACTGCATTAACTTCATCTATGTCATTTTCAAGGTCCTCAAGAACTAGCATACTCTGAAACTTTGGCTTAGCATTTTTGTATACACACTTTGAAGCATGGTCAGGAGTATACTTTTCTCCACACTTGAAGCATAAGCCTTTGTCCTTTCTTTCCTTGTAAAGATCCATGGGAATATTTCTGGAATTTGTATTGGCTGAAGTAGACTTAGGCTTATTGTCACCTTGCTTAAATTCAACCTTTGGACTGTTTGCTGTCCTGAAATTGCTTTGAAGCCTAGAAGCATTAAATGGAGGATAAGTTGGTATCCGTAAGCTCCCACTAGGCATATGATTGCTACCATAATTGTTACCAACTTGCCCTTGCTTTAAAACAGTCCTTGGCTGTCCATAACTTGGCTGAAATGAAGGCTCTTTCCTATACTTCCTTCCATAGCGCTTTGCAAGCTCAATAGCCTTGAAAAGTGAAGTAGGATTCTGTGCCATAACATCAGCTGACAAGGATGGTTCTAAACCATACATAAACTTGTGTAAGTTGGCCTCATCACTGATGTTTTCCACATACATGGTCAAGTTGAGGAATTGGTTTGTATATTCTCTTACACTTAGGTCCCTTTGTTCCAAACCATACCATCTTCGTTCTAACTTCTCTTTTTCAAGAGGTGAAACAAAGACTTCAGCCATAAGTGCCTTGAAAGCTTCCCAATTCTCAATAAGTACATTCTCTTTTTTGATATACCTCCACCAAGTGTGGGCAAATCCTTCTAAGTGCAAGGAGGCAAAGTGTATCTTCATAACATCAGTTTTAGGAAATATGTCAAAATAAGACTCCATCTTAGAGGTCCATTCCTCTAATTCTGATGGTGAAGATGACTGGCCATTGAATTTGGATAAAACAATTTTGTCCTTGAATTCTCTATCATGGAAGGGTTGCTGTCCCAAAACTGGCTGATCAGGATTTCCAAGTATAGAACCTCCAAATTGAGACTAATATCTTCCAACAGGTGGCTGAAAATTACCATGTAATCTTCCTGTTGGTAAAGCACCCCTAGAATGCTGAGTATGCAGTCCAAAAGCTTGAGTATTGCCTCCGTTCAAACTGCCCAAATAGTCATCATGCCTTTGTGAAGCTTCTCCTACTTCATACTGACTATTTGGAATACCTCTTTTTCCAATGATTCTATCTCCATGACCATTTTGGTTGGATGGCTGAAGTGGTACTGAAGGGTCACTGTTTGAACAAGCCTTCTCATTGGCTTCTTTTGATCCCGTTTGTGACAGCATGAATTGAGAAAATTGTGCCATAAGTTGAGCATTAGATTCTACTAATTTATCAATGGAAGCATTGGTTCGGGTAGTTGATTCCATCATCTTCTCAACAGTAGACTTCGTTTGATCATGAGATAGAATCATCTGCTCCATTGCTGTCAAAAGGACCTCATGACGTTCCCTATATCTTAGTTCATGGAGACATAGAGTATCATTGAGTATACTGATCTCTCCTTGTTGTTGAAGCTCTTCAGGGTTCTCTTGAAGTGTGCTTTCCATCATGGAATCCCTGATTTGCTGTGCATAATCCTCCTGGACCTTATTTTTGCCTTTATGTCCTGCCATACTAGTGCAGTCCTGCAGTACCCCCTGTCAGTAAAACGGCTATAACTTTGGCTAGAAAACTCCGATTGCAAAACTTTTTTGTGCGAATTGAAGCTAACAATGCCCTCTTCAAGATGAGCTATAGCACGCTATAACAGGTTTAGGATAGAAAATTTTGTAATTGAATTTCAGAGTCTAAACTGTCTAGTCCTGCACCCTGTTTAGACCTGTAAGTGCCCTGTTTTGACCCTGTAATGCAAGAGAGTAACCTCAAATGGCTACCAAACCCTGCAAAGGGGTATATAGGACCTGTGGGTACCCTGTAGTACCTACACCTGTGCTTCAGTAACAAAGGGTGTACCTGTATCCACCTGTAAATACCCTGTGGGTAACCTGTAAATTCCCTGTTTTACCCTGTTTTAATCTAGTAGGTACTTGAGTCGTTGAAAAGTCTTCAATCTTCAATTCTCCACTCGCTGTACCTGTGTGAGGGATAAAACGGCAGGACAGGCTCCCTACACGGGCTCTGAATCACCGGGAGGTGGGCAAAGTTCCCCCCGGGTCGGTTGGTTGCACCCCTTCGGGATCTTCGATAGTGAGGGAGGGTCACCTCTCTTTTATCCCACTATCTCCCCCAGCATCCACCTTTTTCCTCGGTGGGAATATCAATATGGCAGAGGCTAGTGTGTTAAGCAATCAACATGATATGCAATTGAAAAATATCCATTCAGCCTTTCATGAGATGCAATTGATTGAGATAAGAAAACTTGAGATGGGAGAAGGGTTTTACCTATGCAATTCAGTGACTCACTGATTGCTAGTACTTACCCTTTTACAATTTTCCAATTTAGGCAAAAGAGAATCAACCAATCAATTGGAGTAGAGTAAACAAAAGCATCAATCAATGTATTCAGTCAATAAGATTCAAATGTTATGCTGAAATCTCAGATTGAGGCCTTTAATTCACTGATTGAAGCTAATATGCATTAGGCAAGCATTGCATTCATGAGTAGGTGAATTCAAGCAAAGGTTGGCTGAGAATTTGATGAAAATGTTCAATTCTTTAATCTCTCAGTCAAATGGCTTAAGCTCAGCAATTGGATTAATGAGAGAGATTAAAAATTGAAGAGAAATACCTTGACATGACTGAAAATAACTTGCCAAATGCTTGATAGGGCTCCCGATTGTCCAATGTTAGCAAAATAATCCATAAGGCTTGCTTATCTGATGGTTGAGACCAATCTTCAAGCTTCAAATGCTTGAAATTGAAGCATTAAACCCGTTTCCCCCAAATTTTTACTCCATAGAAGCTCTTGATCCTCAATCTTTAGCCATCTCGTGCTTAATCCTTGCAATTTGTTGAAGAATCCTTGCTGAAATGATTCCACAGGCCAAAAGGATGAAGAATCTTCAAGAAATTGTCAAGAAATGGAAGCTTGGGCTGAAGCTTTCATGGCTGCCCATGGACTGTTCACCTAGGGTTCAAGAGAGGCTGAGGAATCATGAATGGAGCTGAATCCTCCCTTGTTGCTGAAGATTTCTCTTGCCAAGGACCAAGGAGAGTGTCAAGAACTGGAGGTGAGGCAGGCTGAGCAAGGGCAGGGCTGGAATCAGCCCGAAAATTGCGCCGCAATTTTCGGGGCTATTCCTGGCCTGAATGCTTGCTCAGTCTTGAGCAAGCTGGTGCTCAACTTGAAGCTCATGCTGAATGGATTCTATTCCAGGTGATTGTTGGTCAGGAAGATCAGAGATAAGAGAGATATGAGCAGATCTTGGGCTGAACCTCCATGGAACCTGCAGGAATTTCCAGGAAAGGGGAAAGAGAAACCCCTCTTTTCAAAGTAACCACAGTTTGTTCTCAAACTAAGCCCGGTTAACCATCCTTTACCCTAGTTACCTTCAATTTTGCATAAAATTTGGTGACGTCCAACCATTTAAGCCCTAATCCGCCATATTTGACCTTGGATATCTCCAGATGTAGTCATTTGCTAACTGTAGTTGTCCTGCAGCACTCCACTAGTCACTGTCTTGTACCATTTTTGTCTGAAATTGGTTTTGAAATAGGAAAATAGGAGTGAAAATGGAAGAAAATAATGGATCAAAGACTGAAGCTCTGATACCACTTGTCAGAGAGAGAACCAGGGAGAGAGAAAGAGGAGAGAGAAAGACTGCAGGGAGAAAGAGAATAAGAGTGACGAGGAGAGAGAAAGACTAGAATTGGAGAGAGAAAGACAGGAAAGATGAAGAAGCCATGGAAGCTTAGAGCCAGAAGGGAGAGAAAGATTGTAAATGTATTGATTTGTCAAAAGATGTGAAAAATTACAACTTCTCTCCTTATATACCAGTGTCAATGTGACATGGCATATTATTAGCATTCTAACTATTCCCAGTTTCTTACATTATTTAAGGGGGAGAATATGCCTTATGGGTAGAAGCACTAATGCTTAAATCCCCTCATTTCTCACTCTCATTGAACCAAGTGCGATGCTTTCCTATCTCGATCTTAGATCATTTGTGAAATGAATTTATTTTAAGCTCAATGTTAGATTATTGCTAGAGACCATAGTTGTGTCTTTAGGAGCCTACAAGTCGTGCCTGGTGGGATGAGGTCAAACACTTCACATGTGAGGTAGACCTAGGGAATGCCTAGTCATCTAAATCCACACACCTTAAGTTAGCACAAATTGAGGTGCCTAGGATTTGGTCCTTAGTCAATTACCAAACTATCCTTCCTAAGTTAAATTATTATTAGGTATGTTTCACATGGTATGAGAGAGTTAAACTTTAATTACATTCCATCACTATGATAATATTAAATATACAAATAAGGGTCTTTCCAATCTATTTAATGATTTAATCAATTGACTAAAATTGAAACTTATTCATCTAATGACTTTTTGACCAACCTATAGGCCATAAGATATTTTAAGCTTTATATACTATGGCTTGTGAATCCAACAAATTTTTATTTAGGTGTGATGTTGCCTTGATTACTCTCAAGACCATCCTTGGATCAAAATGGTAGAAAATCTAATAGCAAAGTTGAAAATTACATAATGGAATTTACCTAATGGAGATACCAAAAAATGCAAGCACATTGAAAAGAATATTCTAAGCTTGAATTCTTGAAGCTCAACTTGGTCAAAGGTTTTTGCTTCTTCACTAGCTCCGAAGTATCATTCTTCATTATGATGTCATACTCAGCTTGCATAGCTACTCTCCATGCTAGATCAGCAACAAGTGCTTCTTCCCAGTCTGTTGGCTCCTTTACTTCTCTCATAATCTTAGCAACCATCAAGGCCATATCTACTATGTGAGCAGAAGCCTTTCTTTGCTCCTCTATTCTTAGAGACCTCCTTGGTCTATCTGTCTTTTCTTCAATTGTGGTAGGCATAGGATTGCTATGATCATAGAGCTACTTCACCCATTATAGCAATGGATTCTTTGATGGCATAATTGAAGGTTGGTGAACTTTGTCATCATCATTTGAAGATGATTCTTCCTCCTCCTTGAGAGTATGGACAACTCTTGGGATAGGTTGATAATTGACTACTTCTTCAGTAGATGACAAAGTGGAAGAACTTATATTCTCCTCCTCCATTGTATGTGGCTACTCCTTGAACACTACATCACGACGCTATGATCTTCTTTGCCTCTTGATCATATAATTTTTAAGCCTTTTGCTCATCACTATAACCCAAGAAGATACATTTTGTGCTTTTTGGACTTAACTTGTTTCTCTTATCCTTTTTGGAACATGTGCATAAAGTTTATATTCAAAAGTTCTAAAATGCAAGACATCTAGTACTTACTAAAATATGTATGATGATGAGTTTTTCCCCTAAGATCCTTTGTGTAACTCCGATATTGAGAATGTAGACTGCAGTAATAATAGCAGCTTTTGCCCAAAACTGGTTAGGCAATCCCTTGCCCTTAATCATGCACCTTGCCATTTTCATAATGGTGTGATTTCGGCATTCAACAATGCCATTTTGTTGAGGTGTATGGGGTGTTTTCAATTGGATCTTAATCCCTTTTCCCTTACAAATGTCTTCAAACTTTTTTTGAGTTGAACTCACCACCATCATCTGTTCTAAACTTCTTCACACTTTGCCCTATTTCATTCTCAGCAAGTTTTAGCTATTCTTTAAACTTACTTACCAAACTCTTGAGCCTTATCACAAAGGAAGTACACCCATATCTTCCTATTGTAGACCACACAAGCTTTAAACCAAACACTTGAGGCTTTTGTAGGCATTTTACTACAGAAGTCAGCATGCATTAACTCTAGAGGAGCCTTCATTCTATTCTTGATTTCTTGTGGAAATACCTTACACTATTGCTTGCCTAGCATACAAGCTTCACATGGTTCCTTCATTTCAATTACTGCAAGTAGGAGAGCAACCATACCTTGCTTATGCATCTCCTTCAACACTGCAAAACCAATGTGACCAAATCTTTCATGCCAAAGTTTAATACACCAACAGTGGTTGTAAGAGCACGTAGCTCATACAAGTTGTTCCTCCTTTCTCCTTTGCCAATAACTTTGCTAGCACTATCAGTAATTTCTACACATGTCTTAGTGAACCTCACCTCATGGCCTAGCAAATTTCTCTTAATCTCTAGAATATACAACACATTTGAAAGATTCTTGAGCTCGCTATTTGCAATAACAAAGGAAATAGTACTTGTGCCCTTAGCAGGCATTTTGCTTCATTTCCAATTGTCACAGTGATGGATTTTTGTAGAGGCTTCATAGAACTATATAGACCTTTCTTGCTGGTCATATGACAAGAGGCGCTACTATCCAATACTCGTGAGTTAATATTAGATATTTCTTGCACCGAGAAACATGCTTCCTCAATAGTTTCCATGAATAACTCCAAATCTACTTCAGTTGTATTAGTTGTCTCCCTTCCTTTAGTCTTCACTGTGCCATTCTTTTCATCTGCCTTCTTAACACACAATGCAATCGCATGTCCTTTCTTCTTGCAATAGAAGCACTCTCCTTGAAACTTTTTCTTACCACTCTTCTTCTTTTTGTCACCATTGGTAGAGGAACCACCTTTGCCATTTGCATTGGCAAAAAATGTAGCACCTTCGTTATTGCTACCTTCTTGGGCTTTAATCCTCAACTCCTCCTCCATTAGTAATGCAAACATTTCCTCAAACTTCAATGCTTGGGGTCTCACTTGAGTGTTTAGGGCAATTATCAATCCATCAAGCTTTGGTGAACAAAACCGTAGACACCTCCGAGCTAGCTCCTCATCACTAGTCTTTTGTATCCCAGCACTAGCCATTTGGTTGCGTAGATTCTTGATCCGAGTGATAAATGCTTTAGTTGTCTCTCCTTCAATAAAATTTTCCGCTACTAGTTGATTCTCCAAGTTTTGAATCCTTGTTTGATTTCGCATTTTGTGCTAACTCCTCAATATGTTCCAAGCCTTTGATGGCTTGATTGTATGTTAAATCAAGGTTAAAATACTATCAAAATAGCTTGTAACTAAGGCACACAATGTATTTGCATTCCTTCATCTCCAAGTTCTAGGAGATCTGCATTTGGAGGAATCATAACACTCGAATTTGATGGGTTAAGGGTGAGTTGTGGTTCTGAGTCAATCCCTACTACCGTCTCCAAAATCTCATAAGAATCAAGGATAGTTGTGATTTTAAACCTCTACAAAGTATAGTTTGTACAATCTAACTTGCCTTTGTTGAAGGTTGATGGATGAATCCTTAGTGTTTGAATTGTTGAGACAACAACAACACCATCTAATGCGGCTACCGCTGGCCCCTTGGAGACCCCCCAACCAAATGGGTTGCTTCTGCAGCTCCCAGACCCCAAAAAAGGGGCCCTTAATAACTCCCACACCCTGCAACTTGATACATTGTGCCTCAAGTTGCTACTAGAATAACAACTCTGTCTAACCCGAAGGCTAGATCAACATAGGTCACCTTTTTTTTTTCCATCGGGTCACATAGACATCATCTGACATACAATTGATGACCCAATCAATATTCATGCTCACACATGGCTTCTCCTCATAATGGGGGCCTTACAACTTAGAGCACCATGGATCATTGGTGGTACCTTACGAGGGTGGAGCATTGAGCATATCTAATAGAACACGATGAGCCCCTATTGTTGAAGGCAACATGTAGACCCATGAATCCTTTTTAGCAATGCTCATTCCCATTTTCCATGCTTATCCTTTGTATTGTATACATAGTTAGCAAATACGGAATCACAGGGTCACCTTTGCTAACATGTAGATGCCATTGAAATGGATCTGAGGAGAATACTACTTACAAGGAGAGGAATGTGAGTAAGTATACTTTAGAATGGTGGTAGACATGTAGATTAAAAAAAGAGAGAAGTTGGGGGTTGCGTGGCTATGGCTAGGAGAAGCTATGGGTTGTGTAAGAATAGAAAGATGAGAATACCTATGGAATGGAGATAAGAGAATGACCATGGAAAAAAGAGAGAAAGGTGCTATATGGCTATGGCTGGGAGAAGCTAGGGACTACGTGGCTATGGCTATGTGAGCATAGAAAGATGAGAAGATTTGAGGAATGGAGGTAAGACAATGACCATGGAAGAAAAAGAGAAGCTAAGAACTATGTAGCTATGGTTGGGAAATGCTAAGAGCCGTGTGGCTATGGCTATGTGAGTGTATAAAAGCTGAGAAGATTTGTGGAATGGAGGTAAGATAATGCCTAAATTGAAAGCATGTCTTTCGGAAAGAAACCAAAATTTTTTTGACTATACATGACATAAGAATAGATTTTTTTGGGGGGGGGGAGGGGGAAGCCCTTTCTGGAGATGGAAGGAGAATTTTTGAATTTTGGGTCATCTTTTTGGACACCCAATGGGACCACCTAACATGGGGTGGTAACTGTGTGTGTGTGTGTGTGTGTGTGTGTGTGTGTGTGTGTGTGTGTCTAAAGGGCACAAGCCTATAAGTGGCATTAGGAAAAAAATGAACTCACAAATGGACCTTTTAGCCCCCCTCTCTCCTCCTTAAAATAAGGAAAAGAGGAGAGAAGAATAGTAAAATAATCCTCCTCTCTCTCCACTTTTGCAATCTCGTTTTGCCTTTTTTATATTATCTACAAAGATATACTCCGATTCCTTCTCTCTCCTCATTGAAAAAGTATTTTTCTGCCAAATTTTAATTCAAAAAGAAGTTAGTTTTACGGGAGTGTGGTGCTTCGTTTTCAATGCAAAATGATTAGTAGATACAAGGTAATTGATTTTTTAATCGAGAACAAGGAAAATGAAAATTTGAAAGTTCCTTTTAAGATATTTTGGGGATTTTTTATATCCTAGCTTTTGGTCAAAAAACAAACCAACTGGTCAAATTTCGTGTTTTTTGGAGATGTTTTTGGAGGCAAAATAGAAATATCTAAAATACGAAAAGCCTTGGACATCCCTACCCTCTAAGCTATTTCCCCCCATATCTATACTCTCTCATGGCTCTATTGTGACCTCTTCTTTGTGTTTATGCAACCTTCATTAACAGAGTGAATTATTTACACCCTCCTTTCCCTTGGCACCTTTGTGTGCCTCTCTGTGCATCTCCACTCTACCTCTTGTGACAACCAAGTAGGCTTCCTGTTTCTATTAATAGTAAAATGAATACATGAAAGAAGGAGCTGCATATTGAGGTAGAGATTGATTATACCCATTATTCAAAAGAACCCAATGTACTAGTGTCAACCCTCAGGTTTTGTAGAGTTACAGGCAAATGGGATTGAAACATGTGGATTTGTGGGTTGATGGGGGAATCTACCCAATTGACCCCTTAAACAATAGACCTCCAACTTTCTCAGGAATCACAAATTTGCTGAAGTATGTGTGCGAGGGTGAAAATGGGTTACTTGGTTATACTAGGTGGCTCAATGATCAGGCGTTCAAAGTATTTACAACTTGCCAGGCAACCATAAAAAATTGCCATGATGTGATCGCTGCACATCAACTTCATATACAACAGCTCATAGGATAAGTGGTACAACTGAATGACACTGTAATTCAACAAAACAATCAAATTATTTCAATGCAGGACACTATCCATGACATTGGTATCTCATATGAGGAGGCAAAGGCACAATTGGAAAACTTGAGAAAGATCAACAGCAAGCTAACACAGGAGCGCAAACGAAAGAAGAAGCCAATCAATGAGTTAATTGTGAATAGTGGCTAGTGGAAGCGACGTATCAAAGCATGTAAGGTAACTCAAAAAGAGAACCTAGGTGAGGGTGAGCTTGGATCGTGTATTAGTAGATTGCTGAAGGAAAGTACACTGGAAAACGCTTTGAGCAATCGTAAGTTTAAGGCTATGAAGGAAAAGGTGATTGAGTGCACATTAAAAGAAGTGTCAAATGAGTTCTCAGCTATGGATGCACAATCTATTTGTGACAGGGCCGGCATTAGCACAACAACTTACTCAAAGATATTCAAAGGTGTGAAGGCTGGATTTGGTCGTGTGTGCCGAAGAGAAATAGAATCGTGCCTCTTCCTCAACCTTTGAAGTTAATAGAGGCCTGACGGCAACTTAATACAAAGGTTTTGGAGTTGATAGGAGATCCCATGCATGTTCAATGTGTGGAAACACTAAAGGTTGGGACAAAAAATGCATATGAGTTGAAGTTCACTGAACTCAATAATTACTATTTATATTTGAACAAGATGCAGTCGGCAATGGTAATATACTAGAATATGTATGTTGAGGAATGTAATGGTAAATTGTAGTTTGTTATAAAATTAGATGAAAGTGAGGTCGTCAAAGGAGTAAAGCTTGAAAGAGTTAGTGTAACTCTGATGAATAGAGCTTTACAATTCGACAAGAACAACCCAGGGAACTTTAGTGTTCAATCTAAGCGCCATGTGTGGTGGCTCGCTGCATTTGAAGTTCCTAAGGAAACATTTGAGGTATTGCATCTATTCTTTATGCACACAAGCATTCCAAGCATCATCGATCGTCAGGAACATGGTGAGATGCTCTCAGTTGAAGGGTATGGTCAATACTTGGTTGAATGGCATCTTGCAGGAGACTTGAAAACTTTAAAATGCATGTGTGGAATCTCCAATGGTGCAAATACAAAGAATCCATGCCTATATTGCTTGACAGAGAGGGTGGAAGGAAAGGACAGAAAGAAGAACTGGCGAAAGGTGACAAGTGTTGCACCGACGCGCAATAGAGAAGATCCCACTTGGAAGCCCATCTTCAACGTTCCCTTGGATCATATTCACATTTGTTCATTGCATGCTTTTGTCAGAATCATGGAGAAACTTGTATATGTATACATTGGTTTTGCTTATAGGATGCAACCAAAAAAAGAAGCCATTGTAACGTATAGGAATGTGGAGCAAGTGCTATCAGAAATTGGGCTACACAAGCATCAAGTGACGATTGAAAAATATGAGAAGAGACCAGGAAAATTTGGTAACTTGCCAAAAAAGCCTTGGTTTGGAGGAGCAAAGGCTAGGAAGTTTCTCTTAGTACCCATCAATGAGGAAGGGAATGTCATGGTTCGTAGGCCGCATGACTACGATGGGTGGAAAAAGTTACATTTTGCAATTCCTGATCAAAGTAACGGAGGAAAAACAAGATTGGCCAAAGCTAAGGTTTGGATAAGTCTTAACAAATTGGCTCCCTTACTTCGCAAGATGGTGTTTAACAATGAAGGTAAGCAAGAATTTATCAATGCTATGCATAGCCTCTACGAAAACATGGTGGAAGCATGGGGCAAAAGCTCTATCACACATTACATTGTGCGTACTAAGTTAATATTTTAAAGTTGTATGAATTGTATAAACTATTGAGCATAGTTTTACTCATGTGTGATATGTGTCTTTGTAGCATATCCTTGAGGCACATGGGCCATACTTTGCAGAAAAGGGAAGCATTGGAATTTGGTCCACACAAGGGATGGAAAATTCACATTGGATAGCGCGTGGTGCATACCAAAGAAAAACTGATCATGGTGGAGGGGTGAATGGTAGCAATCCAATGATCCAATTGCTATCTTGGTATAGGATTATAGTAGCGGATGAAGCTAAACTCTCGCAAAAGAGAGCAAATAAAAGTGCTGATGAATCGGCTGTAGACATGATGGAATCACATCGTGTCACTAAAAGAGTGTGTTATGAAGCCTCAAGTGCCAAAGAAAACCATGCCAAGTGGCTAGAAATAAGGCTTCAACAAGGCAGCAAATGGGTTCAAAAAGAGCTAAGATAGTAAGATGAACAATGTGAGCCAGTGTGAATGCAATTCATAGTTTAAGAGAGAAAGAGAGAGTGTGCATCTATGTGAATGAGTCTCATAGTTTAGGGTTATATAAAAGAGGGTTTCACTTTCTATCTTATTCATTGAGTTCTCACATCTCTTGTGCAGGAAAGATGGCTAGGTCTAAGGCAATTGCAAATAAGCTTCCGCTCAGAACCCCATATCGTGTTCAGCCCCTTGGAGCATCTACTAGCTCAGATGCACCCCCTTCTCAACCTAATCCACCTTCCTCAAGTCGCCCTCACAAGGGTCCTCCTCAGCATCCCCACAAGAAACGCAAGTGGAAGCCAGGTACAGTGGCCTTGAGAGAAATTAGAAGGTATCAATGCTCTTTTGATCTCATCATTCCGAAGGCGAGCTTCTCGAGACGTGTTCGCGAGATTATGCAAGACCTCTACCGCACAGAAAGCAAGAGGTGGTTTTTGGTACAAGGCGATCGCTTCACAAAAGAATGTCTTCATGCTCTACAGTGTGCTGCAGAGGCCTTTTTAGTTAACTTGATGACTGATACTCAACGTTATGCAATACATGCGAAGCGCATCATTGTAACTCCCAAGGACTTCCAACTTGTAAGAAATCTTCAAGCAGTGAAGGATGCATTCGTTCCAATGGAATGAAAACAGTTTGCAATGTTATCTTTTTTGGCATAGTGTTTTCCTCGTGCATTGGACATATGACTATGTCCTAGTGCAAAACTATTGTATGCGCCCTTCAAATATGAATTAAAATTTTACAATTGTCCTTCGCTCTCAACTTTGACTGTGCATCTTTGCTGTATTTTCAATTCTTACTTACAGTTTTTGTTAGCACTGTCAATTTCAATAGGAATAACATGCAAAAATTTGCCATTTCTTATTGTAGAATTTAATCCTAATGCCTTAGTATAGTTTATGTGGTGCGAAGTTTCTAAGGGCCAGTAGTCGTAATGTTGATTTCTCAATTATCTATCCATCCATAATTTTGGTATGGGATAATTTTTAAAATACTAAATTGTATCAGAATGTGACGAAACTTCACACATGCACTCGTTGGGTGGCCAAGAGCCCAGTTTTTTTTTTTTGAAAAAAAAGTGCATGCAGACCCTTGGTTCGAAGTCTGGCATCTAGAGGCAGGAATGTGGCTCCAGACGCCAAACTTCAGACCAGGCATCTGCAGGCACTTTTTTTTCAAAAAAAAAATTTTGGGCTCTTGGCCACCCAACAAGTGTGGTGTGAAGTTTCGTCACATTCCGATACAAGGTTATGGATTTACGATCACACGATGGACAGTGCGTATGAAGCTCCATTAACCTGGTTTTGGGGTTTAAATGGGTTAAAAGTTCATTCTTCTTCTCATTTTCACATCTTGATTTCTTTGCTTCCTCCATTTTCACATCCTCAACCTCTGTCTCTTCTCCGTCTTGCCCTCCTTGCATGGCACGGACCAAGCAAGCATGTCACTGTTTTGGGCTCGAGAAGACATCACACCAAGGCCCGCCACCTGTAGCACAAGGTGGAGCCTCCTCTAGTGCAGCAACAAGTGCTCCCCGTAGAGCACAAGAACCACCACAGAAGAAGAGGAGATGGAAACTGGGCACTATCGCTCTTCGAGAGATAAGGAGAATCCAATGCGGATACGAGCTTCTCATCCTAAAAAGTTCTTTTCATAAATTTTTTCGAGAAGTCATGTAAGACTTGGAGCTGAAAGGGATGGGAAGATTTTGGGCACGAGTGTGGGATGGCCCACCAGTAGAAAGGTGGACTGCTGCAGCCATGGAGACCCTACAAACCGTTTTGCAGAGGGGTTTCTCATTGACTTGTTCAATGATACATAGCTTGCAGACATCCATGCAAAGCATGTTACAATCACAGACAAAGACATGAACTTTATCATTCAGCTTCGACACGGCAAGGGGACCCCACCATAGTTTACTAGATTAATCATGCAAGGTTTGTAATGAGCGTTACAGTGCCATAACATCTTGGAAGCCCAAACAATTTTGTACTTTGCCACATTGGAATATTTATTTATATATACATAATATCTTGTGCGATGTGTACTGAATTCAAATAATTGAGTAAAGTTGTTTTGTTTTTTTTCTTGAAATGCATAACTCTTAATTTTTGTTTAACATATGAACGCATCAAAAGTAGTAATACGTATGGATACAAGTTACGTTATTGCTTATGCACAATCTCAAGTACAGTACTACGCGTTGAATTATGTTAATATATGCGGATGCATCATTCATGTACCACACATTATCGTCACACTTACGCAATCGCAAGTGCAGTACTACACGCGTTGAATTATGTTAACGTATGTGAATGCGTCATTCACATACCACACATTATCGTCACACTTATAAAAACCACACATTTATTTAATAAATATTTATTTATAGGGACAGAGTAAAGTATCTTATATTCATCAAGAAAAATACATGTGATGGCTGTTAGTGATGGTAGATACAAAAAGCCGATAGCCAACAAGAACTCTCAATTGTTCCTTGGCTTTTTCTTCGGTGGAGAGGAGGGGCCAGCTTCCGATGAAAATATAAGTTCCTTCTTTGCTTCAAAAATGATGCGCTCCCCCTTCAACTCTTTCTCTAGGAGAAGTGGATCCGACACTAGCGCGAGGTCGCCTAATGTCGCAAGCACACACATAGCTCCACCCCGCGTTTGATCAAACAAATAAAGAAGCTTTAACAACTTGATTAGCACCACCTTCTCTAAGCTAAATGTAACAGGTATCGCTCGAAAAGGCCCAAACTTGGTCAAAGCTCGAATTTTCATAATTATTTCTTGCCCTCCTGGTGAGCACTTCTTATGAAAGACCACCAAATATGTGACAAGGTTACCGATATACTCCTTCAGAGCTGAATCCTCGCGTCGGTCCGCATGTCGAGCTCCTCCTTGCCTTGATGCAAAGTCATCTATATATAGTATGTCCTGAATGACAAAGTCAAATCAAACAATATATTTAGCGACTAACCTAGAGTTATCAAAAAGTGATGAAAATTGATGGTAGGGTGCGTTGGGTCCCTCAGAGTCCACAGGTGAAATCTTGGCCAAAAACGATGTATGCAGAAGTTGCCCCAGATGCCAGACTTCGAACAGGGCAGCTGTAGGCATCCAGAAAGTGGCCCCAGATGCAAGACTTCGTACAGGGCAGCTGCAGGCATCCTTTTTGGCCAAGATTTCTCCGGTGGACTCCGGGGGACCCGACGCATCCTATCATCAAGTTTCATTGCATAAAAATATATGGTAGTTAGAAATCTCACCTTCTCCAGATCATCTTGTATCTTCATTTCCTCGTGTGTCAGGGAGGCACCTCTTTAGGCATAGGGATCTACAAACTTCTTGGTAGGAAGTTGGGGCCTTGGTCCGAACAAATCATGCTGTAGTGCTTCAAATTTAGCATCGGACACAAGGTAATTTTCTTCAATCGAGGTAATATGCTCCTGTGCTGCTATGATCGCACTCACAGTATCTAAGCTTGTGCCATCATATCTTCCAATCTCTGCCATTGTTGGATGCACATCCATGTAATCATAATCGATGAGGTCTTCCATTGAATCCCTGACTAGGATAGAATACAACTCTTCTTTCTTCATTTCCAAGTATTGCAGTACATCTAATAGAAGTAAGTATTGTACACCATCTACTTAAATGGGTGTCAAGGAGGCAAGGTTGGGTTTGTCGACTTGTGGCTATTCTGAAGAAGATGGCACCATGAGAGCCAACCCTTACTCTGTCACCACTCGATGTTCCTCTACAACATTTATGAGCTCTTCAATTGGTTCTTCTCCCGTGTATGTGATAGAAATAACCTGTGGAGTTATATCTTCATCGCTCTCCTTCTCTAGGGGTGTATCCAATGCAAGGAGGTAAATTCCCAATGCGCAATCACACTCCACGAGATCCAAAGGTGATGTACTTGGTGCACTTCCCATGGGAAAAGTGCATACTCTCTGCAAAGCATCCACATGGGCCAGACACCTACTCACCACTTTTTGGTGATTCTTCCCTGCCTGAAATACCATGAGTTATTCCAGAGGCACCCAAGTCATGTTGGATCCCTCGATGGAGTATGTGCATGTAGCAATGGTGCTCACAAGGTCTTCCAAAACCTGAAGGGGGGATCCAGCGATGAGAGCATGCTTTCAAGGTTGAAGTTCTTATAGAAAACCTGGAATATCTCGTCACCCTGGTTGGCAAAGATAGTCTCGTGGATCCACTCATCAAAGTGTGCGCGAGCATCCATCGTAGCAGGTAGGAGGGATGTGGTGGATATAAAGAAATGAAGAGAGAAAGTGTGAAATGAAACAATGAAACAAGAACTAAACTAGTTCTACCTTAAAAACCTTAAGTTCTAAACCATTAAGGGTTGTTCGCATACGATATTTAGTTATGGCTTTACTTACATCTTTGTAAAGTTTACATGCATATGTAAATGTGTTGATGTGGAAAGTGTATAACAAGTGTATGATTTTGCATAAATACCATAATTTTTAAATATTGCAAGTTTGTAAGCGATAATATTCTATTGGCCAAAAGAATCCAAAAATTTACAAGTATTGGATATTACAACTTGTGGTCTTGGGATTTTTAGGGAGACTCTTCAATTTCTAAAATATGTGGAGCCACACAATTTCCGCTGGTAACAGTATCCTCAGTTCTGCTTCAAATTTTCCTACCATCTAGTTTAAAATAGAAGCTAACAGGTGGATTCTCCATTAACATTGTAATTTCGTGGCGCATTATACTCAAGGGCCAATCATCCTCCATTTGCAACACTTGAGGCTCACGGCCCTCACAAATGACAGTAACATCCACAGCTGCACTTTCACGCATGTCTTGATCAATACACAACCATTTACCCTTGAGCATCCTCCATCTACGATACTTGAACACTAGCCATAAAGTTTGTCATGCGACAAAATACCTGTGATTGGAAAGGAAAGTTAGAGGATTCATCCCAAAGTAAGATAATAGTCAACTAAGAGAGAAAATTTTTACTTGAAAGCCATGTCCCTTGTTGTGAATCGATACTCCACTGTGTCAGGACTGTGAGTTATTTTTTATGTTCAAGTTTTGCCTAGAATCCTTGTTACATAATCCTCTGATGTATTTTTTATGATGTACGTGCTTTTGGTACGTCTCAAACCCTTACATTCCTTGAATATGTGTGCAAAAATTGCAATCGGTATGAACCAGCTTAGATGTACATTCTTTGAGCATGTGCTTGGCTTCATAGAATTCAATATGTCTGCTGAAATTTTTGTGCTACACATGTGCAAAATGTTGCTACTACACAATGGCCATTCTATGCTATTGAGATTTAATATGTGCATATACTCAAGGGTTCCATATCCTCGACTCCCCTTGGATAATATATACTTGGAGTCATAGAAAAAAACAAGGTCCTATGTGAGTTGCTTAGCTGTACACCCCTCAAAGAGCAATCTACCAATTTCGAGGTGGTAACACTTAAAAGAACCAGTGAAACTCTCAACATTTTGCCACTCACAGCAATCCAAAGGGTATACTTCTATAAATACAAGATAAGTTGTTACATAGGTATCATGAAAGTTATCATTCTCAATGAGTTGCAAATACTTACTATTTGCAATGTTTCGTTGAAAAAGGGCACAGTGGGCGCAATGTGTATTTGTTTTTGCATGAATACATGTTGTACAAACGCCTCTGTTACAAGGTGAGAATCAACATTCCTTTGTCTGAGAGCTAAAATTTTACCCTTCCAGTGCTTTGATACATCTGCAATTGCAGATGCTTTCACCCTGAAAGCTCCCTTCATACTTGGACGCATATGTACCCAACACGAGCAATGATATATATCACTGATCCAATTCCCTTCTTCATCTTTTCTGCTATGTACTTCTATCGAGAGAATGCTTGTTCTTCTCTCAAGCATTATAACCTATGCATTAGATGTAAAGAAGTATGTATTAACCCCTAAATAATAAGCATTTTAAGTCTGTCCAATAATCACCAATATGCCATACAAATCAACATGGCATTACGAGATGTTTACACTTTTGTAAATAGACATGAACATCGATATCGAAACACATGTGGATATATACATCAACACAAAGTATAGATTTAATTTCAAGACATCACTTTAATCATACCCTTTACATGAAATATAATGAAAAGAATAGCACAAGAATACTCAGAGAATATTGCCAAAATAAATTTTATTATAATGAAGAGGAGTCTAATTTGACTCAATACATTGTATGAAATGTGGGTATTATAAAGCAGTTGTTACAAGGATAGCAACCACATGGCATGCAAATCTTAATAGGCACATTGGATTGACACCTGAGATATTCTAAGACTCAACACATTGTGTGTTATATGGATGATATGATACAAGAGTTTCATGGATCATTGCCAATTGACATGAAGATCCAAATGGACACATAGGACCAATAAAGCAGAGGATTTTTGAACCATCGACTTCCAACAGATCCATATCATCCAACACAAAAGAATCACTCACCACATCAAAATAGTTGATGGAGAATTATATGCTTTACCTAAACCTTGTACAATACCTGCATGTACAAAAAAACACCTGCATGAATTCCTTTTAACAAAAATACTTGCACGAATCCCTTTTAGCAAAAGATATCTAGATAACTACATGAATAGAAGCAATACAAAACAGGGCCAATTTACCTATAAGCTGACTTGCTGAAGATAAGATTGAATCATTGCTAATCAAAACCCATTGCAAATGATGGACATAAGAAAACATCAATCCCATCAAATATAAAAGTCACTAATTAAATGAATAAATTTTGGCACCACAAAATATGGTAGATTTGCCTGTAAATTGAGCTGCAGAATCTCTGCTCTACCTTGTGTTAAGTGCTGCAACAACAATTGATCCTTAAGTTAGAACTAGCATCAAACCCTATTGTAAATATAGTAGAAAAGGGATAATGTAGAGAGGAAGAAAGAGAGAGTTTGTGTGAGTACGCGGGAGAGAGAAAGAAATGAGCACCTATCCAATCTTGCCCAAATTGATATCTGCAAAAGACAATTTTGCAAGAGTTAGTATTTACATAAAGGTATACTAAAAAAACAATGGAAAAGAGGAAACATAGACAGAGAATGAGAGAGGGAGAGAGAGATAAGCACTTATGCAATGTCACCCAAAATGATCTCTGCAACAAAACAACAAGGGTTAGAACTAACATTGTGTTGTATTGAAAAGATATTAGCAAAAAAAAAAACCAAACAGAGAGAGAGATTAACACCTTTGCCTCTTGCTCCAAATAAACTCTACAAGAAAACAACAATTAGAATCAACATCAAATTCTATTGAAAACACAACATAAAAGAGAAACAACACATAGAGAGAGGGGGGAAAGAAAGGAGAGAGGCGAGCACCTCTGTCTCCTACCCAAACAACCTTTGCAATAAAACAACAACAACATCAAGAAACGACATCAAACCCTATTGAAAAAATAGCAAACAAGAGAAAATGCAAAGAGAGATGGGCACCTGTGTTTTGCCCAAAATCTGGAGATGCGTGGAGAAGAAAGTACAGAGGTGAGCAGAATGCTCAAAACCCTAATTACTCTCTGCAGGGAGCTTCAATGGAGAGGAAAAATCACGAGTATAGAGAAGAGAGGGAAAGTGATCTGTTGCTCAACTTTTGGGTCAAATTGATTTCGTGAGAGGAAAAAAAACCGAAATTGAAAATTCTCCAAAAAAAGGGGAGAAATATGAGGTGAGAGAAACTCAAATTTTGTGTACTATTCATTCTCCCTTTTTTAAATCCCCCACTACCCCTTTTTTTAATAGAAAACCCAACATTTGGAGAGAGAAGATTCACCCTCCATGGATGTCAACATCTAGCCTTCCTATTGGACAATCCAAAAGGCCCACATCTTAAACTATATTATTTTTAAGATCCCACTTGGAAGCCCATCTTCAACATTCCCTTGGATCGTATTCACATTTGTTCATTGCATGCTTTTGTCGGAATCATGGAGAAACTTGTATATGAATACATTTGTTTTGCTTATAGGATGCAACTAGAAAAAGAAGCCATTGCAACATGTAGGAATGTGGAGCGAGTGCTATCAGAAATTGGGCTACGCAAGCATGAAATGACGATTGAAAAAGATGAGAAGAGATTAGGAAAATCTGGTAACTTGCCAAAAAAGCCTTGGTTTGGAGGAGCAAAGGCTAGGAATTTTCTCTTAGTACCCATCAATGAGGAAGGAAATGTCATGGTTCGTAGGCCGCACAACTACGATGGGTGGAAAAAGTTACATTTTGCAGTTCTTGATCGAAGTAATGGAGGAAAAACAAGATTGGCCAAAGCTAAGGTTTGGATAAGTCTTAACAAATTGGCTCCCTTACTTTGCAAGATGGTGTTTAACAATGAAGGTAAGCAAGAATTTATCAATGATGTGCATAGCTTCTATGAAAACATGGTGGAAACATGGGGCAAAAGCTCTATCGCACATTACATGGTGCGTACTAAGTCAATATTTTAAAATTGTATGAATTGTATAAACTATTGAGCATAGTTTTACTCATGTGTGATATGTGTCTTTGTAGCATATCCTTGAGGCACATGGGCCATACTTTGTAGAAAAAGGGAAACATTGAAATTTGGTTCACACAAGGGATGGAAAATTCACATTGGATAGCGCGTGGTGCATACCAAAGAAAAACTGATCATGGTGGAGGGGTGAATGGTAGCAATCCAATGATCCAATTGCTATCTTGGTAGTATAGGATTATAGTAGCGGATGAAGCTAAACTCTCGCAAAAGAGAGCAAATAAAAGTGCTAATGAATCGGCTGCAGACATGATGGAATCACGTCATGTCACTAAAAGAGTGCGTTATGAAGCCTCAAGTGCCAAAGAAAACCATGCCAAGTGGCTAGAAACAAGGCTTCGACAAGGCAGCAAATGGGTTCAAAAAGAGCTAAGATAGTACGATGAACAATGTGAGTCAGTGTGAATGCAATTCATAGTTTAAGAGAGAAAGAGAGAGTGTGCATCTATGTGAATGAGTCTCACAGTTTAGGGTTATATAAAAGAGGGTTTCACTTTCTATCTTATTCATTGAGTTCTCACATCTCTTGTGCAGGAAAGATGGCTAGGTCTAAGGCAATTGCAAATAAGCTTCCGCTTAGGTCCCCATATCATGTTCAGCGCCTTGGAGTATCTACTAGCTCAGATGCACCCCCTTCTCAACCTAATCCACCTTCCTCAAGTCACTCTCACAAGGGTCATCCTCAACATCCCCACAAGAAACGCAAGTGGAAGCTAGGTACATTGGCTTTGAGAGAAATTAGAAGGTATCAACGCTCTTTTGATCTCATCATTCCGAAGGCGAGCTTCTCGAGACTTGTTTGCGAGATCATGCAAGACCTCTACTACACAAAAAGCAGGAGGTGGTTTTTGGTACAAGGTGATCGCTTCACAAAAGAATGTCTTCATGCTCTGCAGTGTATTGCAGAGGCCTTTTTAGTTGACTTGATGACTAATGCTCAACGTTATGCAATACATGCGAAGCGCATCACTGTAACTCCCAAGGACTTCCAACTTGTAAGAAATCTTCAAGCAGTGAAGGATGCATTTGTTCCAATGGAATGAACACAATTTGCAATGTTATCTTTTTTGGCATAGTGTTATCCTCGTGCATTGGACATATGACTATGTCCTAGTGCAAAACTATTGTATGCGCCCTTAAAATATGAATTAAAATTTTACACTTGTCCTTTGCTCTCAACTTTGACTGTGCATCTTCGCTGTATTTTCAATTCTTACTTACAGTTTTTGTTAGCACTGTCAATTTCAATAGGAATAACATGCAAAATTTTAGCATTTGTTGTTGTAGACTTAACTCCTAATGCCTCTGTATAGTTTATGTGGTGTGAAATTTCTAAGGGCCAGTAGTCGCGATGTTGATTTCTCAATTATCCATCCATCCATAATTTTGTGTGGGGTAATTTTTAAAATACTAAACTGTATCGGAATGCAACAAAACTTCACATGCACACTCCAACAAGAAAGTTGCTCCAGATGCCAGACTTTGGACTAGGGGTCTACAGGCACTTTAAAAATAATAATAATAATTTGGGCTCTTGGCCACCCAACGAGTGCACATGTGAAGTTTTGTCGCATTCCGATACAAGGTTATGGATTTATGATCACACGATGGACAGTGTGTATGAAGCTCCATTAACCCGATTTTGGGGTTTAAATGGGTTAAAAGTTCATTCTTCTTCTCATTTTCACATTTTGATTTCTTTGCTTCCTCCATTTTCACATCTCCAACCTCTGTCTCTTCTCCGTCTTGCCCTCCTTGAGATTGCATAGCACAGACCAAGCAAGCATGTCGTTGTTTTGGCCCCAGGAAGACATCATGCCAAGGCCGCCACCTGGAGCACAAGGCGAAGCCTCCTCTAGTGCAGCAAGAGGTGGACCCCATAGAGCCCAAGGACCACCATAGAAAAAGAGGAGATGGAAATCGAGCACTATTGCTCTTCGAGAGATAAGGAGAATCCAACGCGGATACGAGCTTCTCATCCCAAAAAGTTCTTTTCATAAAGTTGTTTGAGAAGTCATGCAAGACATGGAGCTGAAAGGGATGGGAAGATTTTGGGCACGAGTGCGGGATGGCCCACCAGCAGGAAGGTGGACTGTTGTAGCCATGGAGGCCCTACAAACTGTTGCAGAGGGGTTTCTCATCAACTTGTTCGATGATACACAGCTTGCAGCCATCCATGCAAAGCGTGTTACAATCACAGACAAAGACATGAACTTTATCATTCGGCTTCGACACGGCAAGGGGACCTTGCCATAGTTTACTAGATTAATGATGCAAGGTTTGTAATGAGTGTTACAGTGCCATAACATCTTGGAAGCCCAAAAACTTTTGTACTCTACCACATTGGAATATTTATTTATATATACATAATATCTCGTGCGATGTGTACTGAATTCAAATAATTGAGTAAAGTTGTTTTGTTTTGTTTCTTGAAACGCATGACTCTTAATTTTTGTTTAACGTACAAATGCATCAAAAGTAGTAATACGTATGGATACAAGTTACGTTATTGCTTATGCACAATTGCAAGTACAGTACTATGCATTGAATTATGTTAATATATGCGGATGCAACATTCACGTACCACACATTATCGTCACACTTACACAATCGCAAGTGCAATATTATGCATTGAATTATGTTAACATATGCGAATGCATCATTCACGTACCACACATTATCGTCACACTTATACAAACCACACATTTATTTAATAAATATTTATTTGTAGGGACAAAGTAAAGTATCTTATATTCATCAAGAAAAATACATGTGATGGTTGTTAGTGATGGTAGATACAAAAAGCCGATAGCCAACAAAAACTCTCAATTGTTCCTTGGCTTTTTCTTCGGTGGAGAGGAGGGGCTAGCTTCCGATGAAAATATAAGTTCCTTCTTTGCTTCAAAAATGATGCGCTACCCCTTCAGCTCTTTCTCCAGGAGAAGTGGATTCGACACTTTAGCGAGGTCGCCTAATGTCGCAAGCACACACATAGCTCCACCCCATGTTTGATCAAACAAATAAAGAAGCTTTGACCGCTTGATTAGCGCCACCTTCTCTAAGATAGATGTCACAGGTATCTCTGGAAAAGGTCCAAACTTGGTCAAAGCTTGAATTTTCATAATTGTTTGATGTGGAAAGTGTATAACAAGTGTATAATTTTGCATAAATACCATAATTTTTAAATATTACAAGTTTGTAAGCGACAATATTCTATTGGTCAAAAAAATCCAAAAATTTACAAGTGTTGGATATTAGAACTTGTGATGTTGCGATTTCTAGGGAGACTCTACAATTTCTAAAATATGTGGAGCCACACACTTTCCACTGGTAACAGTATCCTCAGCTCGGCTTCAAATTTTCCTACCATCTAGTTTAAAATAGAAGCTAACAGGTGGATTCTGCATTAACATTTTAATTTCTTGGCACATTATACTCAAGGGCCAATCATCCTTGGGGCTCGCGGGCCTCACAAATGATAGTAACACCCACAACTACACTTTCACACATGTCTTGATCAAGGCACAACCATTTATCCTTGAGCATCCTCCATCTACGATCCTTGAACACTAGGCATAAAGTTTGTCATGCAACAAAGTACCTGTAATTGGAAAGGAAAGTTAGCCAATTCATCCCAAAGTAAGATCATACTCAACGAAGAGAGAAATTTTTTACCTAAAAGCCATGTCCCTTGTTGTGACTCGTCACTCCACTGTGTTAGGACTATGAGTTATTTTTTATGTTCAAGTTTTACCTAGAATCCTTGTTACGTAATCCTCTGATGTATTTTTTATGACGTACGTGCTTTTGGTACGTCTCAAACCCTTACATTCCTTGAACATGTGTGCAAAAATTGCAATTGGTATGAACAAGCTTAGATGTACATTCTTTGAGCCGGTGCTTGTCTTCAAAGAATTCAATATATCTGCTGAAATTTTTGTGCTACACATGTGAAAAATGTCGCTACTACACAATGGCCATTCTATGCTATTGAGATTCAATATGTGCATATACTCAAGGGTTCCATATTCTCGACTCCCCTTGGGTAATATGTACTTGGAGTCATAGAAAAAACAAGGTCCTCTGTGAGTTGCTTAGCTGTACGCCCCTCAAAGAGCAATCTACCAATTTCGAGGTGGTAACACTTAAAAGAACCAGTGAAAATGTCAACATTTTGCCACTCACAGCAATTCGAAGGGTATACTTCTGTAAATACAAGACAAGTTGTTACATAGGTATCATGGAAGTTCTCATTCTCAATGAGTTGCAAATACTTACTGTTTGCAATGATTCGTTGAAAAAAGGCACAGTGGGTGCAATGTGTATTTGTTTTTGCATGAATACATGTTGTACAAACGCCTCTGTTACAAGGTGAGAATCAACATTCCTTTGTCTGAGAGCTAAAATTTTACCCTTCCAGTGGTTTGATACATCTGCAATTGCAGATGCTTTCACCCTAAAAGCTCCCTTCATACTTGGACGCATATGTACCCAAGACAAGCAATGATACGTATCAGTGATCCAATTCCCTTCTTCATCTTTTCTGTTACATATTTCTATCGAGAGAATGCTTGTTCTTCTCTCAGACATTATAACCTATGCATTAGATGTAAAGAAGTATGTATTAACCCCTAAATAATAAGCATTTTAAGTCTGTCCAATAATGATGCCAGGAGGCATATTTCACGGTGGATTCCGTGCCATAGTGGATTCCGTGAGGTTTTATGGTGGATTCCGTAAACTTTGATGACCGGGGCTCATACACAAAGTGGATTCTTTGTGCGAGAAGTTGATGGGGATGCCTGTCCTTTTCGGGCGTTTCATTAAGTGCACACTCGTAATAAATTAAGGTTAGGATTGATTTCTAACGAGTTGATTTATTTATGTAGCTGAAGACTGCTAGGTATTCACTTTTGTCTGTTTAATTGTATTATTTTACTAACGATTGTGAATGCTTCAGTTGATGTGTAGAGATAGCAGCAGTGGCGGAGGAAAGCATTGGAGGATAGCGAGTATTCGATTTATCATTTATATTTTGATGGGCGCATAGGAAAGCATTGGAGGATAGCGAGTATTCGATTTATCATTTATATTTTGATGGGCGCATACCTTAGGCATGACGCCTATATTTTGTCGTGCCTATTTATTGAGGCGTTGGATATTTATTATTATTTTGTATGCGCATGGGCGCACGATTATGTTATTTCTACTTGGACATTGTATTGGGCATGCCAGACTCTTTAGGCACCGTCCGTTAGCTTTATTCCTATTTTGTGTTAAAGCAAACTCAAAAGCTAAAAGCTTGCTATTTTATAATTTGGGCTATTATTTGAGCTTGAAGATGAATAATACAAAAAATACATGCTTTGTGGAGCGCTCACACAAGGCATGGGGGGAGATTGCACCCAATTGGTCTCTTGTTCATGTCGTTCATGCTTTTTACCTTGTATTTTGTGCAAAAAGTAGAGTTCTATTGTTCTTGGGGACCTTCGGGCATTCAGTACGTGAGCGTACAGCGTCCGATCTGCGCACCAGTGGTATCAGAGTGAAGCTGAGATCAAGAGCTTCCAATCGCTACTCATCTTGTGCGAAGGCGGAGCTCCTGAACGATCGAGCTCTACGGTCAATCTCGTCGCGAACGGTCGATACAGGCAGATTTCTGGCGATCAAGAACCTCTGTTTCCATCATCAGACTGCGAAGGACGAGCTGGCAGAGGCGGAGGACCACTCCTATCTCTTCTTCATCAAGTCATCTTCATACACAGAGATAAGCCTCCATAGCCCAAAAGATTAAAAGCTTTTATGATTATCAAGTTTAGTAGTAAAGCTTTATAAGCTTAAAGAAGCTTAAAGCTTCAAAATTGCATCGCGTGGTATCTCAGGAGGCTTCCGTGATTTTCGCCGCCTTTCAAAAATGGTCCCCTCCCCCACGATTTCACGTTTTTGATGCCTATGCCTTTACTAAGTTATCCCAAGTCTCTTAAGCTTCAAGTCACTTAAGCTTCTCAACTTAGCAAGTCTGTAAAGTTCAAGTACTACAAGTTTCTCAAGTCGAAGTTCTGCAAGTTACATAAAGCAACTAAGTTCTGCAAGTCTTCATACTCTACAAGTCACATAAGTCTGCAACTCTGCAAGTCAAACAAGTCACCTGAAGTCAAAACTGACTTCTGTTCAAAACTCATAGAAGGGCTGTTCCTGCGCAGAAACTCCGAACTGCAAAGTTGTTCATTGGAAGGTACTCTACGCATACACAGGTTTGTTGAAGCATTTTCAGCATACGAAGAAGGATAAAACGTAAATTTTTCAAAGATTGTGAAAGCCACACCCAAAAATATATAAGCTTTGTACACCCGAACTTGAGCTACGCTCATCCCGTTAACTTGATTTTGAGAGTGAGAGGTCTTTTGAGTTTTGCAGGATGACGGAACCACATATAGATGATTTAATGGCTGAAGGCGACCTACCTAAACCTATGATGGAGCAAAAGCTGGACTTAATTATGATGCAATTGGATGAAGAACGACGAGCTAGGCAAGCATTGCAAGTTCAATTGGCAAATTTACAAAGATCGACTACTGACAAAGAGGAACCTCAATCTGAAGACCTTATTCGACGTACCATCGACGCAACTCTCGAAGCTCAAACTATCCGCAAGGAATCAAAGATAAGTAAAAGAAATTTCAAATTCCGTACTTTCAATGGCACTCGACAGGGAAAAACTGTTCTTGCATTCATTAGTTAGTTTGACGACTACTTTCATGAGGAAACCTATGCAGAAAAAGATAAAATCAAGTGTGTCACTAATCATTTAGTGGATAGAGCATCTCTTTGGTGGACTGTGATTCGCAAGAGTATAGATTATCTTGCTACCTGGGAGAATTTCAAGAAGAAATTTATGCATAATTTCCTTCCTCCACAATTTCATGAGAAAGCCATAAAGCAATGGGACCTTCTTCAGCAACGGGATCGTGAGCCTATTCCTCAGTACACAGAGCGTTTTTGGAATGCATTACTCCAGTTACGCATGCTTGAAGACGTACCTGAAGCAACACACAAGCGCAAGTATATGTCTAGACTCCTTGGGCATTACTACGCTGAAGTTAACATGTTCAAGCCTGCAACTCTTGAAGACGCAATTTCATTAGCTCACGACACTAAAGACAAGCTGCGAGGCAAAGACAGACGTCCATAGCAATTCCAAGCCAATGGTAACTATGGATCTAAGCAATTCAACTCAAATTTTAGAAGATTTAATCAAGGACGTTTCACTTCATCATCTTTCCGTAAGAATTGGGCAAAACCACCTGCTTTACCATCCAATGCTAATCAAAACCCTAAGCCTATTCCACAGCCAAATCCTAATATCCCTAAACTTCCCGCCATTGCAAACAATGTAACCAAAGCCAAGTCTATAGTGTGTTATAAATGCCACCAGCCTGGACATCTAGCAGCAAATTGCCATTTGAAGAAGCCACCTGCCCATATCAACTACCTTGGAGCAATGGAAGATGACGAACATGAAGATATGCCTGATTTCACAGAAGATGAGGACGACACTACTACTCCTTCAGATACTTTACCAGGTATGCCAACTCCACATTCTTTATTGACTATGAAATGTTTAGTTCATGGAAAGGAAAAGATTATTTTGCATGATGACGGTAGTACTCATGATTTTATTTCAGCAAAGCTAGCAAAGGAATTGAAGTTACAGACTGTACCTACGCATTATCGCATCAAAGCAGCATTCTTAGGCACTAGATATAATGGTACACAGGAAGTGCATGACTTAGAAATTCAAATTGGTCAATACACTGAAAGAAGAAATTTTCTAGTTGTTCCATTACAGTCGAGTGACATTATTTTAGGTATGCCTTGGCGTCATCATCATAACCCTGATATAGATTATTCCACACATTCAATTAATATTAAATTTCAAGGAAAACATATTACATTGTATGGTATGCATGCATCTAATGATTTTCCACTGCTTTCGCATACTCAAGCTAAACGTGCATTACGCAAAAGTAGTAAATCCTATCTCATTTGGGTGAATGAACTACAAGTAAAAGAAAATCATATGCACCCTAGGCATAAAGAATTTCTTGCACATTTTAAAGACTGTTTTGCTGAAGATCTACCACCTGGTTTACCTCCTTCACGTCCAGAAGACCATAAAATAGATTTGATTCCTGGTACCCAACCACCTTGCAAAGCACCATATAGGCATAACCAGATAGAGCAAAAAGAAATTCAAAGTCAAGTTGAGGAATTACTAAATAGAGGATTGATTAGACCTAGTAGTTCTCCATTTGGTGCACTTGTTCTGTTAGTAAAGAAAAAGAATAATACCTATCGTATGTGCATTGACTATCGAGCTTTAAATAAGATCACAGTAAAGAATAGGTATCCAATTCCTTGAGTTGATGACCTTATGGATAAACTGCAAGGATCTGTTATATTTAGTAAAATAGACCTTAAGTCTGGTTATCATCAGGTGAGACTAGATAAGTCTGACATATTCAAGACTGCATTTAGGACACAATTTGGTCATTATGAATTATTAGTGATGCCTTTCGGATTGACTAATGCACCTGTTACATTTAGTAGAATGATGAACCGTATATTTTTGAAATATCAGTATTGTGTAATTGTCTTCTTTGATGATATTTTGGTGTTTAGTCAAAATGAGAAAGAACATTATCAGCATTTGTCATTGGTTTTCCAGTTATTAAAAGATAATCAACTGTATGCAAATCCCGAAAAGAGTTAATTCTTTAAAACAGAAATTGAGTATTTAGGTCATATTGTATCATCTGATGGAATTAAAGTTGACCCTAAGAAAATAGATGCAATATTGAATTGGCCTGTACCTAAAAATGTGCATGAGTTACGATCATTCCTTGGTCTTGCTAGTTTCTATAGGAAGTTTGTGCATAATTTTTCATTACTTGCTTTACCATTAACAAAACTTCTGAAGAAAGGAATTGTTTATCATTGGTCTGATAATCAACAGAAATCCTTTGATTTATTGAAACATGCATTAACCCATGCCCCTGTCTTACAGTTGCTTGATTTTAATAGACCATTCTTTTTAGTAGTGACTGATGCTAGTGGATCAGGAATAGGAGCCGTACTTATGCAAGACAATCATCCTATAGCCTATTCTAGTTGTAAGCTGAAACCCTCAGAATTGAAATATTCCACATATGATAAAGAACTATTAGCTGTTGTACAAGCCTTAAAACAGTGGAAACACTACTTAATGGGTTCAGAATTTATGATTAAGACCGATCAGCAAAGTATTAGACATTTACTTAGCCAACCCCAAATATCTGACCGACATATCAAATGGGCATCTTTTATTCAGAGTTTTCATCCTATCATTCAATACCGACCCGGAAAAGAAAATGTAGTGGCTGATGCATTAAGTAGAAGACCTGCCATTCATAATATTTATGTTATATCTTTTGATTCTTTGATTGCTATGAAAGATACTTATCATCAGGATATTACTTTTCATGCTGATTGGAATAAATTAGTTCAAAATAACTTGATTCCTATTGATTCACTGTCATATAATGATGGATTTATGTTTTATGAAAAGAGATTGTGTGTTACAGTTCCATTCAAATCTTTTGTTTTGAATGAGATTCATTGTCCTCCATATCAAGGTCATAGAGGTATCATATCTACTTTACGTACATTAACTGAAGATTTTTATTGGCCGCATATGGACACTGATGTATCTAACTTTGTTTCTGAATATTTGATTTGTCAACGAGTTAAGAGACATCATGGTAAACAATATGGATTACTTATGCCTTTATATATTCCATCTAGACCATGGGAACAAATTTCTATGGATTTTATTACTAGTTTACCTAATACTAAATCTAACCATGATATGATTTGGACAGTAGTAGATAGGTTTAGTAAACAAGCATATTTCATTCCATGTAAAAAAACTTTAACAGCATCACAAGCAGCACAATTGTTTTTAAAAACTGTTTTCACTAACCATGGATTACCAAAAGTTATTATTTTTTATCGTGATTCTAGATTTTGTAACAACTTTTGGATTACTCTGTTTGCTAACCTTGGTACAAAAATTGATTTCTCATCTGCATTTCATCCTGAAACTAATTGACAAACAGAAGCTACTAGCAGTACTATACTAGATCTTTTACGTGCTTATACTATTTCTAAACCACAGACATGGAATACACATTTGCATTTATTGCAGTTTGCATATAACAATACACCACACACCTCTACAAAGAAAACACCGTTTGAAGTGATTTATGGTTATAGATTATCTACACCTGTTGCATCTTTGTCCAATAGAATTCAGAGTGCTGATGATATTGCTAGTATGCATAATACTATTTTTGATGAGGTTAAAGTCATGATTGCCAAAGCCCAGCAATCATATACCAAACAAGCCAATAAGAAAAGACAAGCAATGAATTTCAAAGTTGATGACTATGTTTGGTTGAGAATAGAAAAACGTAGACTACAAAGTGTAGATAGACACCCAATTGTGAAATTAGCCCCTAGATTCTATGGACCATTTAGGATCATTCATAATGACAATGCATTCAAGTTAGAATTACCACCTCACTGGAAAATTCACAACACATTTCACATTAGTTTATTACGACCCTTTAGAGGCCAATTACCTGTACACCCTGTTTATGAAAACCCTCCTTTGTTAGAGGAAGAGATTGAAATACTTGAACCTGAAGCTATCATAGATACTGATTTTATGACCACTAGAACTGACCGAAGATATTCTAGATATCTAGTTAAATTTAAGAACCATCCTGTAGAGGAAGCACAATGGATGCACGCTAGAGACTTAAATGCTTTCCCCACTCTGTTAGCTCCACATTGAGCTAATAGCAATCGAGGTCAATTGCTATCCCACCTCGGGGGTATGATGCCAAGAGACATATTTCACGGTGGATTCCGTGAGGTTTTATGGTGGATTTCGTAAACTTTGATGACCGGGGCTCATACACAAAGTGGATTCTTTGTACGAGAAGTTGATGGGGACGCTTGTCCTTTTCGGGCGTTTCATTAATTTAGTGTGTACATGGGTGATTCCATAGCAGGTGATTCTGCAAAATGCATATTAAATTAATAAACGTTTATGAGTTTAGAGTGCGCACTCGTAATAAATTAAGGTTAGGATTGATTTCTAACCAGTTGATTTATTTATGTAGCTGAAGATTGCTAGGTATTCACTTTTGTCGGTTTAATTGTATTATTTTACTAACGATTGTGAATGCTTCAGTTGATGTGTAGAGATAGCAGCAGTGGCAGAGGAAAGCATTGGAGGATAGCGAGTATTCGATTTATCATTTATATATTGATGGGCGCATAGGAAAGCATTGGAGGATAGCGAGTATTCGATTTATCATTTATATTTTGATGGGCGCATACCTTAGGCATGACGCCTATATTTTATCGCGCCTATTTATTGAGGCGTTGGATATTTATTATTATTTTGTATGCGCATGGGCGCACGATTATGTTATTTCTACTTGGACATTGTATTGGGCATGCCAGACTCTTTGGGCACTGTCCGTTAGCTTTATTCCTATTTTGTGTTAAAGCAAACTCAAAAGCTAAAAGCTTGCTATTTTGTAATTTGGGCTATTATTTGAGCTTGAAGATGAATAATACAAAAAATACATGCTTTGTGGAGCGCTCACACAAGGCATGGGGGGAGATTGCACCCAATTGGTCTCTTGTTCATGTCATTCATGCTTTTTACCTTATATTTTGTGCAAAAAGTAGAGTTCTATTGTTCTTGGGGACCTTCCGGCATTCAGTACGCAAGCGTACAATGTCCGATCTGCGCACCAAATAATCACCAATATGCCATACAATTCAACATGGCATTAAGAGATGTTTACACTTTTGTAAACAGACATAAACATCGATATCGAAAGGCATGTGGATATATACATCAACACAAAGTATAGATTTAATTTCAAGACATCACTTTAATCATACCATTTACATGAAATATAAAGAAAAGAATAGCACAAGAATACTCAGAGAATATTGCCAAAATAAATTTTATTATAATGAAGAGGAGTCTGATTTAACTCAATACATTGTATGAAATGTGGGTATTATAGAGCAATTGTTACAAGGATAGCAGCCACATGCCATGCAAATCTTAATAGGGACATTGGATTGGCACCTGAGATATTCTAAGACTCAACACATTGTGTGTTATATGGATGATATGATACAAGAGTTTCATGGATCATTGCCAATTGGCATGGAGATCCAAATGGACACATAGGACCAATAAAGCAGAGGATTTTTGAACCATCGACTTCCAGCAGATCCATATCATCCAACATAAAGGAATCACTCACCACATCAAAATAGTTGATGGAGAATTATATGCTTTACCTAAACCTTGTACAATACCTGCATGTACAAAAAAACACCTGCATGAATCCCTTTTAACAAAAATATTTGCACGAATCCCTTTTAGCAAAAGATATCTAGATAACTGCATGAATAGAAGCGATACAAAATAGGGCTAATTTACCTAGAGTAGTTGTTACAAGGATAGCAGCCACATGGCATGCAAATCTTAATAGGCACGTTGGATTAACACCTGAGATATTCTAAGACTCAACACATTGTGTGTTATATGGATGATATGATACAAGAGTTTCATGGATCATTGCCAATTGGCATGGAGATCCAAATGGACACATAGGACCAATAAAGTAGAGGATTTTTGAACCATCGACTTCCAATAGATCTGTATCATCCAACACAAAGGAATCACTCACCACATCAAAATATTTGATGGAGAATTATATGCTTTGCCTAAACCTTGTAAAATACTTGCATGTACAAAAAAACACATGCATGAATCCCTTTTAACAAAAATACTTGCATGAATCCCTTTTAGCAAAAGATATCTAGATAACTGCATGAATAGAAGCAATACAAAACAGGGCCAATTTACCTATAAGCTGATTTGCTGAAGATAAGATTGAATCATTGCTAATCAAAACCCATTGCAAATTATGGACATAAGAAAACATCAATCCCATCAAATATAAAAGTCACTAATTAAATGAATAAATTTTGGCACCACAAAATATGGTAGATTTACCTATAAATTGAGCTACAGAATCTCTGCTCTACCTTGTGTTAAGTGCTGCAACAACAATTGATCCTTAAGTTAGAACTAGTATCAAACCCTATTGTAAAGATAGTAGAAAAGGGATAATGTAGAGAGGAAGAAAGAGAGAGTTTGTGTGAGTACGCGGGAGAGAGAAAGAAATGAGCACCTATCCAATCTTGCCCAAATTGATCTCTGCAAAAGACAATTTTGCAAGAGTTAGTATTTACATAAAGGTATACTAAAAAAACAGTAAAAAAGAGGAAACATATACAGAGAAAGAGAGAGGGAGAGAGAGATAAGCACTTATGCAATGTCACCCAAAATGATCTCTGCAACAAAACAACAAGGGTTAGAACTAACATTGTGTTGTATTGAAAAGATATCAGCAAAAAAAAAACCCAAACAGAGAGAGAGATTAACACCTTTGCCTCTTGCTCCAAATAAACTCTACAAGAAAATAACAATTAGAATCAACATCAAATTCTATTGAAAACACAACATAAAAGAGAAACAACACATAGAGAGAGGGGAGAAAGAAAGGAGAGAGAGATGAGCACCTCTGTCTCCTGCCCCAAACAACCTTTGCAATAAAACAACAACAACAGTAAGAAACGACATCAAACCCTATTGAAAAAATAGCAAATAAGAGAAAATGCAAAGAGAGATGGGCACCTGTGTTTTGCCCAAAATCTGGAGCTGCATGGAGAAGAAAGTGTAGAGGTGAGCAGAACGCTCAAAACCCTAATTACTCTCTGCAGGGAGCTTCAATGGAGAGGAAAATTCACGAGTATAGAGAAGAGAGGGAAAGTGGTCTGTTGCTCAACTTTTGGGTCAAATTGATTTCGTGAGAGGGAAAAAAACCAAAATTGAAAATTCTCAAAAAAGGGGAGAAATACGAGGTGACAGAAACTCAAATTTTGTGTACTATTCATTCTTCCTTTTTTTAATCCCCCACTATCCATTTTTTTAAATAGAAAACCCAAGATTTGGAGAGAGGAGATTCACCCTCCATGGATGTCAACATCTAGCCTTCCTATTGGACAATCCAAAAGGCCCACATCTTAAATTATATTATTTTTAAGGGCCCATTCGTGAGTTCATTTTTTTCTTAATGAAAAATCTGAATGGAAGTGGAACAACCCTCTAAGCAGAAAATGTTGCACATATAAGAATGGGGTCTTGATGAGAATAAAATTGGCTTCGAATAGTGTCATGCTTGAGGAAGAAAATTGATAAATTTAATGAATCTAGTGAATATGTTTCTAACAAGCACCTTATGGAACAAATAACAATGGACCTATCTTTGAGTTACAAAGTGAGTGCAACCAATATGAAGACTGACATGATGATTGTATTATGTTATTTGATGGTGATTTGATTATTTGTAATAGTAGTTAATTATGAAGATCTTGGAATTGATGTCACAACACCATATATAGGAGTAAGCCCAAATTCTATCAGTAATAGTGCTAGTGTTACAAGTAATTCGTCAATGTATAGCAATCATGTGATGAATGTTAACCCACATTCTTATGCAACAAATAGGCACATTTCAAGTTCTTTATGGGCTAGGTCCCAAAATGTTTGACATCCAAATATTGTAATTTTTATGAAACATCCAATTTAAAATACATGTCAAAGGAGTGGCTCAAATCTACAAATCCAATATTTCTAGCTTGTATCAAATATTGGAATAATTTAAGAAATGTAGCTATGGGAGTTGGTTGGAGAGAGAACACCTAAACAACTTAGGCACCCCTTCTTTTCTCTTTTTTCTCTCCCTCAACCTCGTGCCTTCTTCCAACTTGCTCTTTTCTTCTTAAGTTCCATGCTATTTCTTAGGTATGGAGAGTGAAGCTTGTGAAGATGATGGTGATGCTTCTTGTGCTTGGGTGTAATTTTTCATAATAGAATCATACTCACATGAAGTTAATATTACTCAAGCACCTAAAATACGAGAAGAAGAAGCTTTGCCAAAGAGAAGGGAGTTATGAGAATTTTGGGCTACCAAATTAGAAGCCTTATTAATGCTACATTGGAGGATTCATCCCATCATTATCAATGGTGATATTGGAAGCAAGCAAGGAAGAAAAAGTTAGAGTAGAAAGGGCACAATGGTTAGAGCATAAAGAGGAGAACAAGTTCCACTTTGGAGCAATGTGCACATGCCTCTCTCACAACCCATTCTTAAAGAAGAAAGACAAGTAGCAACAATGTCTGTTATAGTAGCAACAATGGACAAAGAAGAAAAAGATGAGGACACCAAAGCATAAGGAAGCTGTGTCAATATCCAACCTCCATGGCGGCATTGTACATTTCTAGCAAATCCCAATTTATTAGTCTTAATCCAAAGCTACATCCATTAAATAAAGCACTCCTACTTCCTACATAAGAATCAAGATGCTTTTTTCAATGATCTATATTTCCAAGGGGTATATTTAAAGAAAATTTGTATGTTGGGGGCTTTATGCAAATTTTCTTCCATGGATTCTTTTTGGTGCTTCAAGATTATATTGGTACTTATCTTTCACCAAAATTTGTTTGTGATCTTTAACGTAATTTTGGATTACACTTTTCCCTCATCTTTTCTTGATTTTAAAAGCAAGAAAGTGTTAGAGATAGCCCAAATGAGGCAAAACTATATGAACTCAAGTACACTTGCAATGGAGTTCATCACAAACACCATGTGGTTAAAGGAAAATCTTTGTTCAAGTTGTTCATGAGGATGTTCACGAGATTGAAGGGAGGAATGTTAACCCACGTTCTTATGGAAAAAACAAGTGCATTTCAAGATCTTCATTAGCCAAATGCCAAAGTTCTAGACATGAAAATGATGTAATTTCTATGCAAGTTCCATTTTAAGATCAATGTAAAAGGCACACCTCAAATCTATAAATCCATACCTCATGTATGTGTATACAAGTTGGAAAGGAGCTAGGTGTTGCCATTTGTAAAATAGATAACAAGTTCTCTTAGACCTTAGTTCACATTTTTAATATCAACTATTAGAATAATGTTTTAAAATGGTTATAGGGGTTGAAGAGAGAAGGGATGAGCAATTTAGGCACCTCATCTCTTCTCTTTTTTTGTCTCTCCCAACCTTGTGCATTCTTCCATATTGAAGTAGACATTGGAGTAGCACCTAAAGTTCCTACACGAAATACTATTACAGAACAGTTAAAGGCTAAGAAAGATTGGGAGTAGACACAAAGTAAAATCATGTGTTGGTTATCTATTAGTATCAGAGATAGCATGATGGGCTATTTGTAGGAATCTAAAACTCCCAGTATTGCATGGAAAAATTTAGCAAGGCTGTTTGAAGGAAGTACAAAGGCTAGATAGCTACAACTCAAGTTACAGTTGAATCAAGTGAAAAGATGGAACTTGTTCATTAATGATTATGCATTGAAGATCGAGAGTATTATGGAAGCTCTGAGATCCATTAGTGTGGTAGTTAATGATGATGATATTGTGCATGCATGGTTAGATGGACTTAGAGATAAATACAAAAGCTTCAAGTCATCTATGAATATGAGGGATGATATCCCTAATTTTGCAAACTTAATTTCTATACTGATACTTGAGGAGAAGAACCTTGGATTGGATTCCTCTTCTTAAAAACAAGTCTGTACGAGTGTTTTACTCTACTAGCAAAGGTAGAGGTCATGATAGAGGCTAAGGTGGTGGTTGTTGTCAAGATTATGATACATAGCAAAATAGCGAAGGACTGTCTCAAGGAAGGGGAAGCCAAAGAGGGGAAGGTATAGATTTTAATAGGCAATAGAATTTTGGTGATAGCAAAGAGCGCTAGCATTGTGGTAAAAAAGGCCACATTTATAAAAATTGCTTCAAAACAAAAGCTAAAATTAGAAATGGGAAAAAGCAACAAGGTAACTTTACATCTAGTATCAAAAATAATGATGACAAAAGTAAATGGTTGTTATGCAACACTTTATAAACACTATGATTACCAATGGTTCATCAAAGAATGATGTATGGTATGCAGATTCAGGTGCCTCTAATCACATGACTTCTCATGGAGAGTAGTTTAGAGAGATGTGTAGTCTAGATTCTCTAGACTATCTAGAGATAAGGGAAGATATAGGTCACCCCATTACTAATGTTGGAAATATTCATTTGAGTATGCGGAATGGAAAAACCAAGTACTTGGATAATGTGTTGCATCTACCAAATGTTACAAAAAACTTGGCTTTTAATTGTCATATTTGGTAGAACAGGGATTGTAGATTTGGTTTGCATCTGATGTTATGTAGAAGATCTAAAAAATGATTGCAAATTGATCACTTAAGGGAAACGTGCTGGTAGATTCTTTACCCTTGATGTAAGTCTAATTGAAATGGATGCTGCCATATTTGCATAAGATTTAGGTGTTATGGTTGATATTGAAATTTGGCATAAGAGAATTGGTCATGTGAATATTTAGCAACTGAAAGACATGCAATCGAAATAGACTATGGATGGCTTGTCCAAGTTTAGGATTGATGGGATACATAAAGTATGTGATACATGTCAAATTGAAAAGCAAACAAGGCATGCATTTCCACATGAAAAGCATGTATACAAGAAGCCAATTGAATTGATACATTATGATATATGGAGTCCTACAAAGACTACAACTTTGAGTGGTTGCGAGTATTATGTTTCTTTCATTGATGATCATACTCAAAAAGTATGGATTTACTTTATGCGTGAGAGAGTGAGGTATTCGCTCACTTTAAAAGCTTTAAGGATTTGGTTGAGAAGGAGACAAGCTTTCATATTAAATTCCTAAGATCGAATAGTGAGGGAGAATATCTCTCCAATTAGTTTTTTTATTTTTTGCAAAAAAATGGTATACAAAGGCATTATACATGTAGATATACTCTACAGAGCAAAATGGAGTTTTGAGCAAAAAAACAACCATATTGCAAAGGTGGCTCGTGCATTAATGTCAGATAGAAACTTGTCTCATTACCATTGGTCTAAATTAGTTGCTACTACTATATACATTATGAACAAGACACCCACTACTGTTGTACATGGTATGATACCTAAAGAGGAGTTTACAAGTAGAAAGCCAAATCTATCCCATCTGAAAGTATTTATATGTATCGCTTATGTGCATATTCCTGATGAGTTGCATAGTAAATTGGATTTGAAAGCAAAAAAATGTGTATTTATTGGATATTCTCTTGAGTAGAAGGGATATAGATGTTATAACCTTATTACACATGAGCTAAGAGTTAGCAAGGATGTTGTTTCTTATGAAATGAATAGCTAGTATAGTAATGCGCAGAATGTAGTTGGGGTTGATAAGCATGAGAGTATAGCTGTGCAAAAAATAGATCAGTAGTCATAAACATTGAGTGAACCACAAGTGTCTCCTAGTTATGGGTCCATTGATGGACCTTGGAGTGGTAGATTGAGGTCATGGGTTACTCCACCAAGTACATCATGGATGTCAAGAAAAGGTAAAGAGAAAGTTGGGGACTCATGTATTGTGACAAAATGTATCATCAAGTTTCTCTCATGTTGATGCTAATTCAAATGGATCTAAGTAGAGCTTGGATAAGAAGTTTAGGATTCCATCTATTAAAACATCTTGTGTACAGAAGGACAAGAGGATGCTAAAGCACTTGGTAGTGATCTAGGTCCATGCAAATCAAGTAGAGTGAGAAAGCCAACATAGCTATTGACATATGATAGCTATGTAATTGATCACTATGCATACATGGCTAAGGTTGCGCATGATCTGGACCCACTTGTTTTGAGGATACAATGGTTAATGGGTATTGGAATCATGTTATGGATGAAGAAATGGCTACATCTATGGATAATGACACATGGGAGTTAGTGCCCTTACTTGAAGGCAAGAAAGCTATTGGCTACAAATGGGTTTACAAGGTCAAGATGGATCTATTTAGCACTATAAGGCATGGCTAGTTGCCAAAGGGTATGCGTAGACTCATGGTATTGATTATGAGGAGACCTTTGCTCTAGTAGGCTAAAATGGCCACTATAAGGACTGTCATAGCAATGGCTACATCAAACGTTTGGATCATGCATCAAATGGATGTCAAGAATGCCTTCTTCTAGGGGGAATTGCAAGATGAAGTTTATGTGGATCAGCCAACTAGTTATGTGAATGAGAATCATCCAAATAATGTATATAAGTTTCGTAAGGCCTTCTACCAAGCTAAAGCAAGCACCTACGGCATGGCATGACAGGATTGCAAAATGCCTTGTCAACATTGGATTTTATAAATCATAGGTTGATCACTCACTCTATGTATATGTGAGTGATGCAAGTATTGTGGTCACTAGTCATTACTATATATGTGGATGATTTTATCATTGTGGGTGATACTAAGACTGATATTGATAATGTGAAGGGTCTTCTCAAGGCTGAATTTGAGATGAAGGATTTAGGAGAGCTGTGTTATTTTCTCAACATAGAGATAATCAGGATTGTAGAGGGTATATAGCTATCACAGATATACTATGCACTAGATATATTGAAGAAATATGGTATGATTGATTGCAAGCCTATTTCTATACCATTGGATGTAAATGCTAAGCTTAGTGCACATGAGGGTGACTTGATTGAGGATATGTATCGCAAGATTTTGTGTAGCCTTATCTGTTTGACAATCACTAAGCCAAACCTAAACTACATAGTTGGTTTGGAGAGTTAGTTTATGCAACTTCCACGGAAGCCACATTTGGATGTAGTGCAGCACACATTGTGCTATGTTAAGTCCACATTGGACTATGCTTTATTCTATGGTGTAGGTGTATCATTGGATTTACATGGTTATATAGATATAGATTGGGCCAATAGTATTTCAAACAGAAGATCTACCAGTGGTTTTGTGTTTTCCTTAGGAGTGCTATTGATACTTGGAGTAGCAAGAAACATCCGATAGTTCCTTTGTCTAGTACAAAGGCAAGGTACATAGGTGCTACAATTGCAGCATGTGAGGTATCTTGGTTACACAAGATACTTGATGATTTAGGGATGCAAGTGGATAAGAAGATTATCATCTACTATGATAACCTTAGTAGCATTCAATTGGCTAGAAACCTAGTGTATCATGCATGGGCCAAACACATAGAGATCCATTACCATTTCACTTGAGAGCAAGTTTAGCAAGTGATATTGACTTGGTTTATGTTAGCACAGAGAATCGAGTTGCTGATATTTTCACCAAGGCCTTGGGAGCTAAGAAGCTTCAATGCTTCAGGAGTATACTTGGAGTTCATAAGCTCATGCAGAGCTCAAGGGGGAGTGTTGAGATGTTGAACTCTACATGAGATGGTATCCCCAATACGTGCCTTAGTAATGTGGTATGATATTATTTACTAGTGTATTAGGTGATCGACATGAGGATACGCTAGTGATTCTACAGATGGACTACACCCACATAGTCTATTCTTGGTTATGGCACATTTACTAGGCCACCTCTTCTTTCCTACTAGGTTCACACTTAGTAACTGCATGTACATACGTTGTGGCACATTCATATTAGGCTTTTATCATATTGTAGACTAAGTTTTTTTGTGTGGAAGAAGTAAGAAGTAGAAGAAGAAGATTTTAGCCCTATCTCTCTATGTTCTCAAGTCTCCATTGCCTTTGTGTGTGTATGCTTCGCCTCTCTCCCCTCTTATTTGTTTTCACTTTTTACAAAGGCTCTTCCTCAAACAAAGTTCCAAGATTTTAGGAAACATTGTGACTTGATACCTTTTTAAACATGATCTATCATTCATCTTGAAGTCATAGGTTGCTATATCCAATAGGATGAACATATACAAATACAACCATGGCCATATGTGTATGTGTATGCGTGTGTGTGCGTGCATACGTATGTACATTTTAGGATTCGCTATGTTCTTCTATATTTTAGATCCATACCATAAAGGGGTGTTGTTGATGTCATCTCATGGGCTACACATTGATGCCATTTGGGCCTCCTAGCTAGTCTAAACTATCACTCGGAAACATTAATACACCCTTAGTACACTAGCACAATTAGGGCTTAGGACACTAGGGTACTTAGCATTTTCTCTTTAACATCATTATGCAAAATTGATATGTTTTATCAAATAAGAAAAAAACATCCAATAGGGAGGTACTTCCCTCTAAATATTAGCTAAGAGAGCAAGGAAGAGCTGTGTTGAAATTTTTACTATGTGTAGATAGGATAGCTCATAAGCTGAATGAACAATGTAGCTTGATTGCACTAGGACCCTCCTACTTGCTAGCCCTACCAAGGAGGAGAATAGACCAAGTGGTCAAGTGGGCAAAAGCCTAGACTTACACTAACACACCATGTGAATACATGTGTCAAACTAAGTGATGTACCAAGCAAGCCCACAACCTTGTAGTAATGAACCCAATTGCTAACAACTAAGCCATAACCTTTGGGACTTATTTGTGCATTTAGCACAATTGTATGGTAATCAATTAGTGTGGACATTTCATCATTGGACTCTCACTATTTGAGTTGAGTGCATTCAACATTATGATTGGGTATGATCTCTCTCTCTCTCTCTCTCTCTCTCTCTCTCTCTCTCTCTCTCTCTCTCTCTCTCTCTCTCTCTCTCTCTCTCTCTCTCTCTCTCTCTCTCTCTCTCTCTCTCTCTCTCTCTCTCTCTCTCTCTCTCTCTCTCTCTCTCTCTCTCTCTCTCTCTCTCTCTCTCTCTCTCTCTCTCTCTCTCTCTCTCGTGTGCATAATGACCCCAAATCTAGGCCAACATTAAGTCATTTTTGAATGGATATATATATATATATATATATATATATATATATAGCCTCCATCCATGGGTCTGTCTCCCCTTATTACTCATGACTCTAACCATTGGCTACACAAGTTGCGATGCTGCTCAAATAGAGGTGTGGGGCCATTATAACGTCTTGTAGCAATAGATTTGGCTCACTTTAGTGATGTGGCAAGTGAAAAGACCCCTCACGTAAACAAAAACTTAGCTATGGAATAAGGTGAAAATAGTTTCAACTTAAGTAATGTAATAATGGTTTAAGAGGTTACTTGCTCCCTAAAACATCTCTGCAGTGGTGTATCCTCGTCTCTTTAGTGGTGTATCCTCAAATTTTTGGTGGTGTATCCTCATCTTCATAGTAGCACATACTTTTCTTCTTGATAGATGGGATAGAAACACCTCTTGCTCTTGTAGTTCACTTCAAAAGCATGAGTTATGTGTTCCAAGTGGGGGTAGAGTGCCCCTGGGGGGGGTGCACTTTCTATTTTATTTAACATAACAAGCTATGGTTATTTGAGGGATACATGCTTATGAAAATAACGATCATGCACTTTTGTCCCTCAAGCTTCTACCTTTCCTCCTTAAAGCATGGTATCTTCATGGCAAACCTAAGTTTAATTGTGGCATTAGCTTTGTTGATTTTTCAAAATGCCATTTGATTTACGCACTTCATTGGACCAATTCTTTGGAAAGAACCAAAAGCTAGTTTCAGCCTAAATGATTCAATTTTCAAGGGACTATCTATAACAAAAATTTACGGTACCCTGTACTGAGATCATAGTTTATTAAATTGGGGATCCACTATCACATACCATATAGGTGAACTACCAACAATATATATGCTCTCAAAGTGGATATAAATGGCAATACCATGTCCTCTTTGTATACTTTTTGAGGATGTACTTCACCTCTTCTAGTAATGTAAGTGTGTAAGAAGGCTTTGGAAGAAGGTTAAGGGCTAGCTAATGAGACCTCAACTGCATGATATAGTCTCTTGGAAACAAGCTCTTCTTCATCAAAAGGGGAGGATGTAGTCTACTTCCTATTATGTGCAACATGTGATTAGGGGTGTAATCATTCAAAAGGTTAGGAATTGCAAAAATCAAGGTGTTTTTAATTATGTTGCTTGGATCATGCTAGATCTTCGAGATCATATTGATAAGCTCTCACTTATGGTGATTATCTTGCTTTCTCCTACTTTCAAAAAATGAGCAATGTAAAGTTTTGAGGCTTTAGTGGGGCTTGACCTTTGTAGGGTTGTATATTTTTATACATGATAAAATTTCATTTAAATTTAAAAAGAAAATACAATGAAGATTAGTGCTCACAAAATCATTGTCAATAGCAAGTACAAAAATGTGAAACCTTTAACTTCATTACTTGGAGGGATTTTTTATTCATCTATGTGCATTTTCCATCTCTACAACTAAAGCTTTGAAAGGTTTAAGGTTTTAAATCTTCTTCAAAATTTAAAGCACAAGTATTCGTGAAGGCACATATTAGGAATGATTGGAAGTGATGTATCAAAATGATTGAGCATGTCTAGTCATTAAAATGGAAATTGATGTGCTTAAAAATCCACTTTTTTAAAAAGGGCATGGTTAAAACCTAAAAATTATGTGTTGATCATAAGAAAAATTGAACCTTTGTTCCAAAATAATGTTAAGCATGTAGTTCAAGGGCATTCATGAAACTGAGAATCTCTCTTGTCTTCTTTCAATCATAACTAGAAGCTTTCTACAAACTACAAGAAGAAATTGTTTTGGAAGCTTGAGTAAAGTGTTGTGAACATAAGCTCAAAGGCTCTCTTGAAGCACCTAGGTTTGATCTTGTTCACAACTTATGGGGCACCACCCATAGCTTCAGGTGGTTGATACATGTCCTCTCATCTTTATACTTCTTTGATGTACTTATTATGTATGATCATTCATTCACTCTAATTCTTTTCAAGATTCCAAAGCAAGTGTTATAGTTCATACAAAAGAAATCATTCACATTTTCAACAATTACTACAAAAAGAAACTTACAAATATTGTTAAGCATGTATTCATAAATATGTAGTTATGACTCTTTATTACTATTAACAACATAGTCATGCATAAGTTAATCATGATGTTGATGTAAAAATAATGTTGCTTTGCCAAGGACCTTGACCAAGGCTCACAAAAAACCAAGGATTAGGGTAAATGGGACCAATTTAGTGATACCTATATGGCTCCCTTGTTAGAAACTGAATGTATAACCGCAAATATGTCTCGATGCTTGTTGAATTATGTTCACAAGGGGTTGACTCGATTGTAAACAAATTTTGGATGACAATGGAGCTATGGTGCTATGAAATAAGAATGATTCCACAAAAAATGTAAATTTGTCACAAGGAATACGATGCTAATTTAAGAATGTTGTGTTGGCAATTATCTCTTGTCTATTTTGGTCACTTGCTAGACACTCCTTAACTTAGGTTGTTTTTAAACTAGTGCTCACCTATCACAATAGATTTTACGAAATAGGGTTTGTTATTTAATTGGCCCCCCTTAAACTAATGCAAAGTCTTGTTGAGCTAGCCGAGGGTCTCTTTCACTTTGGGCTTTTTTAGGGATGAAGTAAATTTTCTCTTGAAAACAACATGGTGAGCATAAGTAGGTTTAAATTTGTTTATAGTAGGTGCACAGCCCGCGGTTTGAATCACACACCCGGTGAACTCAACCCACACTCGAGCCACTAAGGCTTGAGCTACAACCCCATTGCCAAAGAAGACTTTCCTTGAATGGACACAAGATTCCAAGGTTATAAGAACATCATGAAAAGTTGGTCCTTTATCTTGTACCTAGAGGCCTTGGGGACCCCCTCTTAGGCGTAGTACATGTGCTGCTTTTTATGCCTGGATATGGTGAGGCCCGAATGTGTTGTAAAGTGTTGCATAAGGTCACTCCTGTCTTTGCCCATTCAAGACGCTACCTACTTGTCTCTCAATTCAATCTTTTTTAATGATCGTGTCACTTCTTGTGTCCGGGGAGGCTTTGCGGATGAAGCAAGCAAGCGAACGAGATCGTCTTATTATACCAATAGGTAGCAGGTCATGTGTTCGGGTGCAGGTGGTTTAGCACTACTTGCATGAGAGCGGATGGCGAAGACGATGATGATGAAGCGAGCGAGCGAGCGAGAGCGTCTTATACCCAATAGGTAGGAGGTAATGTGTTCGTGTGCAGGTGGATTAGCACTACTTACGTGAGAGCGGATGGCGATGATAATGGTGGTGGTGCGGGTGGTGATGACGAGGAGGATGGCGACGATAGGCATGATCACGATGATGATGATGATGAGGACGAGGATGGCGGGGATAGGGATGATGATGATGACGGTGGGGGCGGAGATGAGGAGGAGGATGGTGACGATGGTGGGGTTGGAGATGACGAGGAGGATGGCGACGATAGGGATGATGATGATGATGGCGGGGGTGACGACGGAAGCTGCGCCAATGAGGAGCAGGTGCAAGAACGTGTGCGGGGGGATAGATCTGATGTTCCCGCTGGGGTCCGGGAGGGGCTGCGGAAGCCAGCAGTTCCAGCCGTACGTGGCGTGCGACGCGGACCAGCTGTACCTAAGCACGCCGACGGGGGCCTACGCGGTGACGGCCGTCGACTACGCCAACCACTACCTGTTCGTGACGGACCCCGCCATGTCAACCTGCGACGTCGCCCAGCGGACCGCCGCCATGTTCGCCCTCGACCCCGCCGCCCCCTTCTCCGTCGTCTCCACCCAGTTCGCCCTCCTGGCCTGCCCGCCCGACTCACCCCTCTTCCGACCCTTCCCCGCCCAGGTCTGCCAGGCCCCCGCCTCCGGCGCCGCCCAGATCTGCGACAGCCTCCGCGCCTCCTGCCCTGCCATCTCCTCCCTGGGCGGCTCCGGCTGCTGCCTCCTGTCTGGCCGCCCGTCCCCGCAGGCCGCCCGCCTGCCCCCCTACGGCTGCGCCACCTACGCCGCCGTCTACAAGTTCGGCCCGTCCTTTGGCTACGGGCCCGGCCCCAGCGCTGACTACCGCGACCCCCACTCCTGGTCCTTCGGCATCGCCCTGCGCTTCGACTTCGACGCCGCCGCCTACGATGCCGGCTGCCGCGCCTGCGAGGCCACACGCGGCGCCTGCGCCTACACCGACGAAGGCTTCCAGTGTGACTGTCCCTCCGGCCTCATCACTTACGGGTCCTGCCCCGCCTCTAGTCAGCAAGCGCACGGTATGACTATGGCGATAAATGTGCGTGTGTGCGTGTGCGTGTGCGTGTGTAGATGTCTCAGTGAGTGAGTGAATGAGTGAGAGAGTGGGGAAGTGGCTCCAGCAGCCCGACTCTTTAACAGGAAGTGCTCTCAGCTCTGGCGGAGTCTGACCTACAGATCAGACGATGGGCGGGCGCAGACTCAGTGATACAACACTCAGCGATGGTAACTATGGGTGCACAGGACATAACACAGCAAGACACTATCGACTTCTTAATGAACATAGCACCACCGGACCACGAGGACTAATTGCACGTAGTAGAGGACTATAAGGGTGACTGACTATAGATGGAGCTCGAGAGATTTTCCAGGGTGATTATAGATGGAGCTCGAGAGATTTTCCAGGGTGATTATAGATGGAGCTATCTGATATGATTATAGAGAGGCTACACCTAGGTAAGGATTATCTAGGGTGACTATGATCCCTTAATAACCCTTCATCCACTCTAATCCTACAATGGATCTTGTAGGATGGTAGGAGAGGCAAGAGCTATTATATATGATGATGGCATTATTTATTAATTTCATCATCATATCTTTGGTTATTCATGGGGAGACATACAATAGATCAAGTGTACTCAATTTCTTCTCATAGGTCATTCTAGCCACTTATAGACATATATATTATACTTTTCCACAAGAGTGATTGCAAGCCACTTACATGGCTTAGGCCCTAAATAATGCGGACATATGATACCAAATTTTGATGGGATTTTACCAATGTGTGAGAAGCTAGAATCATAGGACTTGAACAAGTTTCAAATATAACATTGATATCCACAAAGCTAGATTGTTAAAGGTGCATAAAAGTTGATCAAAACAACACTCAAAAGCACTATTGGGAGCTTAAAAAGTTGATCATTTTTATCAAATTGCAATTCTCTAATTGAGAATGCATAGGTTATGTGTGTACATTTGATATGATTTTGATTAGGAGCACTAAAAGTTCCCTTCTTTTGCAAACATAGTCTCAACAGTGGCCATGAAACTAACATTTTCTAGCTTTTCTTGACCCATTCTAGGTTTCCTTTTCAATTTGCATCTTGTGATGGTTGTTCTCTAGAATAGTTTCCACTTAATCTTTACTATTAAAGAGAATCAACATTTTGTAGGGGTCTAAAATAATGCACAAGTGGCTTTTCACTTACATAACGGATGTTAAAATGGCTTTCTCCCTCTACCCACCCCCCCATCTCTCTCTCTCTCTCTCTCTCTCTCTCTCTCTCTCTCTCTCTCTCTCTCTCTCTCTCTCTCTCTCTCTCTCTCTCTCTCTCTCTCTCTCTCTCTCTCTCTCTCTCTCTCTCTCTCTCTAAAAATCTCATATTTTCAACTCAAGCCTTAGAGGTTGGTGAACTTATTTATTAGGAGTGTCAAAACCCACAAATCATCATAAAAACAATATATTATACTACTAATATTTGGATCTTTTGTGGCCTTTAATTTGGGTGATATGAGAGTAGCTAGGAATTCAACATTTGGGAAACTATAAGCACTCATTGCACATAAGCATTTATGCTTGTTGGACAATGCATTACGATGAGTTGTCTAACCTACCTCCTAGATTTTTATGGGAGAGTAAGAATTGTGGAGTTGAATAATTTGTTCATTGGTCCATCAAGGTAAGTAATTAGAAAAGAGCATTATATACCATTTTTATCCCATTTAAGTGTAAAATATTTGTTGCAATGGTTTAAATTGGGCCTTCACATTTAGATTTTATTTGAGATACAAGGCTAACCTAGATGTACTATCATGAATCGTGCAAATCCTCACATTTTAGTCCCCTTTTTTTCCATTTTCTTATTTTTTTTCTTTTCATGCATTTTCTTGTTTGGTAGACACATACAACTTTATTTGTGCTCTTTGAGACTCTTATTGTTCTTGTCTTATTGTCTGCAGTTGCAAATCATGCTACGATGATTTATACTGGCTCATTAACTCAAGGTAAACATAATGATAACAATTTCAACGATTTATATTACCTCATTAACTCAAGGTAAACATAATGATAGCCATTTTAAACCATTGATGAATTATCTTTCCAAATCTCACATTCTTTTGGGATCTATATTGCAGGGTTTAATATGATTGCCTTCATCATCTTTTCCAATATCCTAAATATGAGGTAAAAGTTAAACAAATGTTTCATCTCATGACATTATGAACTCTTGAGAATACTTCTCATTTTCCCCCTTGCCAATCACTTGTACAAAGAAATCATTGTTAAACCATTTTTTCAAGGCTTTACCAATCTACTAGAAAAATAATTTTGAAGGAGACACTAGTATTAATGCACATTCACCTGTACATTAAGTACTTCGTACACAATATGTGAGCATAAAAAGATTGACAACTTTAAGATAATTTGAAGTCAAACTAAGCTTTCAATCTTGTGCTTTTTTGTAAACATAAGTGAGCTACCCAACAAGTTGTGCAACCTAAGGTAAGTTTGTTGAATCTTGATTCTAAAAGTAGACATGAGCTACCCATTGTAGGCTCCTCCTATAGATTTTTGGGGACTTGGCCCAATCTTGATTATTGCTTACCATGAGATATTTTCATCACTAATTTTGCCTAATAAGAGAAAGTCCACAATTATGTAGCTTCTACAAATGTGCAAAAAATGATTACAAATGTTGCTTTTGAGATCATTGTTTAAAAGCTAAAAGACAATTTAATTCCCATTGAAGGGCTAATACATGTTTTCCAAACTTCTCATAAATCCCTTAAGAAGTTTATCCATTTGTCGTTGCAAATATATGGACAATGAAAAGGAATAATTTCTCTAATTTAGCTAATTAATTAAAGCTTTCTTGTTCTCTTGAAATGATTTGAAACATTTTGATCTCCATACCTAACACGGACATTTGAAGCTACAATATGCTCTTGCATCAATATGGTGGATGATGTGTTAGTCTCTTCCCTCCTTCTTACACTTATAATCAAAGAAAACCACAATGTAGAATACATATCATTAGATTACAATTAGCAAAGATAGTATAAAAGTAATAAATATCATTATATTGAATGGACATCACAAAATAAAAATACCTACCATGACATTCTTGGACCACTGTAGGAGCTATGCGCCCTTGATGCATAGTGACCAAGCAACCTAAGTCCTTACTTTCATACTTTTATCAACCCATGGTTATCTTATCTATGTCAAATCATTTGTACTTGTGGTTCTAGTCAAGGGCAACTAAATGAACATAAAAACATTGAATGTACCCTACATGTGAGATCTCAATAAACAAGGTAAATATAATATCTATGTTGGGATCAAACTCCATGTGCTCTATGACTCTAGCTAGGACTCTAACTAGAGTCCTTATAATAGCATGGTTGGTAATAGTCGAAGAGAACTTTGTAGATTCTTTTGATACTCAAAAGCTAGATAATAGCCATAACTTGGAGTAGATATATGCAAACATTGAGCAAAAAATTAAGAAAGAGAGATATCCAAAATCAAAAAACCATTTTCAAATACTTCTTAAAGAAAATCTCAAAAATATATGAGGCAAGTAGTTGCAAGGGGATATCAACAAAATAAACCTCACAAAAAGACCATTTCATATCAATGTACTTTTTGAAGTACATCCTTATAGTAGACAATATCTACAGTACATCCTTATAGACAATATCTACAATGAGATTTATAGTATCTACACTTTTTACAACAATACATTCACACCAAATAATGATTTTACCCTCCAAAGTGCTACATACAAGTGGCCATGAGTAAAGATTGATGCTTTTAAATAAAGGTCAATAGACAAAGCCTAACCTTGTGATTGATTGATTGTCATAGCAAAGGCTAGTCGTACAGGAAACTGCCTTTGTTTCATAGTAAATGGATAATGCAAATTGCTAGAAATGAATGTGATTCTTTGAATAAAATCCCTTTCACCTATATTTGTCAATGAAATTATTTTTGTATCTATCAGCTTTTTGTTATAAGCCCTACATATCAATCTTGTGCCATTAAACAATCCTTTCCTAGATTCAAGTTTCTAAGGAGAATCATAGACGTGTTAATTTTCAATAACAAAAGATGAGGAGGAAATCTGCCTTTTAAATTTAGAGCATTCAAGTAGACAAAGTACAAAATTCAGTTATCATCTATCTCTACCAGCTAAATTTGCACTATAATACCATGGGTAACTTGTCCCAACATCAATTGCAATGTATGGTGATTTAGGTGCTAGCCTTTATATTATGTGACACAAGAATGGAATGTCCTTTGAAATATGTTCCTAATTTACAACATCGCACAATCATATGTAATGCCCACCCCATCCCCTATCCCCTGAATCCAAGAAGTAGTGAAACCATGATGTGCTTTCTAGACCCACAGGATCATCTAAAAACAATCCACGATATCCACCATAACTATAGAATATGCAACTCTCTATCCATCATCTAACTTTGCCTCCCTAGACATGCAAGCACTTTGTTCCTCTACAATATCATATGTATATTCATCTTGTAAGAGTGGATTGACATGCAACTGAGCATTTGGATCAGAAGGATTCGGCAACCCAAAATTTTTTGACAATCTTTGTCCATATTGACATAGAATGTGATAAAAAGCCATATTAGATGCCTCTTGTTGTAGAACATAATGGGATACATGCCCATGTTCTTGTTGCAACCTATATAAGATGCTCTCTGTCATGGTACCAAATATCTTTTCCACAAGTAACCATGTCGAGTAGGCTCAAAGAAAACCAAAATAACATCAAACAACAATCAAAGTGAAATATCAATTTGTATTATGTAGCTTCTAATAAGCACAAAGTCCACTCATCATCACGTTGAAGCATTCCTTTTGCAATGCAAGCGTCTTACAAGATTTTGTACACCACATTGTCAATAGTATGAAAATCCTCAAAGAAAGTATATCCTTTAGATATTGTCAAAAGCATTTCTACAAAGTAGGTGCCACAAAGTATATTCAACCAATAATATTTCCACATTTTCTTTTAATCTAGGTCTTTCATTAAGTGGTCCTTACCCAAAACACTGGAAAGTCTTGATAAAGAATAGTTATGGCCTCTAGATGAATTCTATTGCATGCAAACCATTTAGTAAGAGTGGTTTTTGGATATTTTCATATTGCATGATATCAAAAATCAAGTATACTATACGTATTTTGAAATACCCAAAAATTCCTACTCGGCAAGCTCGTGTAAGTTACTATGTATAAAAATGTGCATCATGTGAGTTCAAAAGAAGGGAATTTTAAAAAAGATAGTCTTACAAATATACATTCACAGAAAAAGAAAAAATTAAATGCATAAATTTATTCATAAAAGTAGTATATATATTCCATGTGTGAATTTTTTACATAAGGGTATTATTAATTCATAAAACCAAGCAAGATTTTCTTACCAAAAAGGGGTCTCAAATAATGCCTTCCACTTATGAGCACTCATGTAGTGATGGAATTGTCTGTTTTGTAGACTCTTTGTAGACAATAGAACTACTTAGATGTGATAGGAGCCAAGATTTATAGGCAGGGGTCATTGGAGCTCTTGAAATGTTTGTGGAGGTTGCATTAGCTAGACATCCAAAAGCCTTGGGTATGGACATGTTTAGTGGCATGAGTATTGGAGATCATATGCTCTTCAACACTCCAACATCTCCACAAGTTGATTTGACATGTATATGAGATGGCTTCTAAGAGTTGCACCACCCCTAAGTACATGACTTGAGCTAAGAATGTGATTGAACGTGGAGTGCAACAATGAGGCAACAACCACTTGTAGGTAGAGTTGATAATGGACCCGGAGCTTGATGTGCTACACAGATGAGAGAGAAACCACAATCAAAGGAGAGAGAGATAATCCGATGCTCAACAAACTTCCATGTTTGGAGAGTCAATAGAGTAAACCCACTAGATGAGGTTCCTTATTTTGTGGGGTTAAAGTTTAGAGAGTTATTGGCCACTTTTGCAACGCCCACAAGTCAATTGACCTACGTGTGTCTTGGCCCTAATGCCTTTTCCATTATTTTATCATTACAACATACTTTCTCCCTAATTAAAGTGATATTGAGACACACGTATTTTCATGCTCCTCTCTCTCTCAAACAGGAGTGTGTGCATGTGCACACACATGCACAAACTCTCTCTCCCTCCTATCATACTTGAAGCCTAAAGCCACCACTTGGGTAAGTTACTATGTATAAATCCTAGGCATTACGTGTGTTCAAGGCATCTCTATTACTCTGCCGCTAAACATGCACCAAGGTGACTAAAGTTTCAGACCTCTATAAAGAATGAAGCTTCAAGTTGCACATTATGGTCATCCCCTTGAGCTATTCTCTCTCTCTCTCTCTCTCTCTCTCTCTCTCTCTCTCTCTCTCTCTCTCTCTCTCTCTCTCTCTCTCTCTCTCTCTCTCTCTCTCTCTCTCTCTCTCTCTCTCTCTCTCTCTCTCTCTCTCTCTCTCTCTCTCTCTCTCTCTCTCTCTCTCTCTCTCTCTCTCTCTCTCAAATGTGCATATCCTCCCTCCTCTACATGGAGAAACCTTGAACAGATTGTGCTTCATAAAATAGGTGAAATGCTTTATTGTGTTGATGTGAGTGCCTCAAAGTTTAGATATAATTTGACCAGTTCTAAAGTTCTTTTTGTTCATTTCAGGTCTAGTTATTCATAGCAAAAGATGCTCAACCTTATATCGTAGACTAGCACAATATTCCAATAGGATATTTTGCAAGCAATATTTACTTGCAAAAGGTCATGTCAATGAAGACGACTCACCTCCAGGATTTGAAGGGATTATTGTTAAACGTGCCAAAGTTAATGTACTTGCCTCTCACTTGCCTATGTAGTAACAACAACACACATACCTTGGCACTATATTGACAAGGTCATCTAATGAAGTAAGCTTAGATTTGGTTAAAAGCATTCACTTTTTTATTCTATAACTCTTCTAAAACTTCTAAATCTACATTTTTGGGTATTTCAAATTATTTATGACTCTACCCACAAGTTGTTGTCGAAGGTGAAAGTACTAAAGTGTTTACACAGCAGTAGACAGAAGTGAGAGTATTGGAAGATATACATCTATAGACTTCTGTAATCCCTCAAAGGCTCCTCAAAGGTGGTCTTTCTTGTTTGCTATGAAATTGCATGTGAAACATTAAATGTGATGTGATGATACTATGTTGTGCACTCTTCCAGAACCCAAGGAAGTGCTAACAAATGTTGAGGATAACTTGGTTCCTTCTATAGCTTTGATACGTGTTGAAGATGATGATGGAGTTGAGGAAGGCAATGTGCCAAATAAAGTGTGGCAATGCATCTTGGTATGAGATCTTATATACTTTGTAGTGTGTATGTTTGATTGTCTTAATTGTTTTTTCAGTAGCAAGTACACTTTTTGGTGCACCTCTTCAAAGATTTAGTAGTGAAGTCAATGGACAAGCGTACACTCCTCTTAATCAATGCAACATAAAGGAAAAGATAGAACAATCTACTTTTCTAAGCTGTCCTACATCTCCAATTACCTTCAATGCAAATTCCATTTGTTCAATGGATTCTTTAAGCAAGTTTGGAGATCCAAATATTGCAGCAGCATATGCAATATTGAGGCAGTGCTTCAGGCTCACTTAAGGCAAGAGAGGGATGGATTTGGTACCCACAGCATGTCATGCAATTTTGGTGTAAGTGCATGATCAGATGATTTAAAAATCTAATGGCTTGAAATGAAATGAAGAGGATAGGCCTTTATCTCAAGCACTTTAGTGACTCACTAAATGTACTTGGATGGTTCAAGAAAGAAGTAGCTAAGATGAACAAGAGGTCATTCAACTAGCACAACAAGAGATCGTTCAAGTATGCTTGGGTGCTAAACAAGCTGAAGACCAAGTGTGAGCATTGCCATTGATATCTTTGTTTGGAAATTTGAAACAATGGAGTACTATTGTGCTGTTATTGATTCCCTTGGTTAACATGACTTCATCAAGCACATGATTATTGGGGCCTCTCAGGTTGAGTGTGTAGGCCTTATCATCCACTCAAGTGCTAGATTTTGAAGCTCATATTCTCCTCGTGTTTCTAAAGATGGAAAGACTTGTGAGCATGCCCTCATTTCATTTACCCTGCATATGAAGCAGATAATTGGCCATTGTAATAAGATGGATGCAACAACTTTGAAACACTTAAAATATCACTATAATGAAATCACTAAGGAGGTGATTTTGGTATGGTTTTGTATATTCTTTTTTTATCTAAGATTTTTGATGTATGGAAGACACTATATTAAGATTTTTGAAGGCTAGTAAGCATGTAGATCTGTTGAGAGACTTTGCAGAAGCATCATATGGTCGACAATTTCAATGACCCCATCACTCCATTAGATATATGTGAGGCTTGTATCTCTAGGAAGCTAACACGAGCAAAGTTCTCCAAATCTCGAACATGGACTACTCATCTTATTGAGTTTTCCCATTATGATCTCTATGGCTTGATGCCCACCACATCTCTTCTAGGCAATGATTATTTCCTTACATTTATTGATTATTACTAAGTGATTACTCCAAGTATGCAGTGCTTTATTTTCTTAAACAAAAATCTAAGGTGTTTACATATTTCAAACACTATTTGCATATGGTGGAACTTGAGCTTCCTTACAAACCCAAGGCCATCCAATCTGATAATGGAGGCGAGTATGTCTCCAATGAGCTTACAGATTTTTGCTGCACTTTTTTGCGCATCATTCATTAGTTTACTGTCTCTTATACACCTCAACAAAACGGTGTGGCCAAACGAAAGAACCGCACCATAATGAACTCCGCTCATGCTATGCTTTGAGTTGCTAGTGTCCCCCTCTCTTGTTAGGAAGAAGCCATTGCTAAGACATGCTAGACAAAATTGGTTACCTAATCCCACCCTTCCCAATGTCACACCCTACAACTGATGGTATGGGTGAACCTAATCTCTCTGACATACCTCTCTCTCTCTCTCTCTCTCTCTCTCTCTCTCTCTCTCTCTCTCTCTCTCTCTCTCTCTCTCTCTCTCTCTCTCTCTCTCTCTCTCTCTCTCTCTCTCTCCCCCCCTCATGCCCATCTGTCTTCCCTGCGACTCACTCACCCTCTTCCCCCCAAATCCCACAAAATTGAATGTGGATTAAATGCACTATAATATATATTCTCTCCCCCCCCACTCTTTCTCTCTCTCTCTATCTCTATCTCCTCGTGCCTGTCTATCCTCCTTGCAACCTCCTGCACCATGACTTGTGATCTATGAGCTATGACTTGCACCACTGAGTGCTTTCTCACAGGCTGCAATATGCATCACTGAGTGCGCCCATTCGTCCTCCTTGCAAGCTACATCATCTGTCCTCCTTACGAGCTCCGAACTACATTATCGACTATAGTCCATAATTTGTGTATTGCATGCAAACTATGACATGTGTATTGCATGCAAACTATGAATTGCATCATTGTATTGGCTATAAGTTGTGAGATGCATCATCGTATTACTTACAAACTGTATCATGCCCATTATGTATTGCATGTGAACTATTATGAACTGCATCATCATATTGCATGCAAACTATATCATGGCCATTGTGAGATGTCCTCCTGTCTTTCCTTCTGACGAGCTACATCATCAACTATAGTCTACCATCCACATGATGACCTGCAAGCTGTGACCTGCACAATTCAATGCCTCCTCACAAGCTACGATGGGCATGACAACCTATGAGCTATGACCTACATCATTGAGTTCATCCTTATAGGCTACGACCTACACCATTGAGTGCTCCCTCACATGTTGTGACTTGCATCATTGTGGCCGCTGTGAGCTATGACCTCTCAATTGCTTCAATGCAAGCTACGACCTACATCATCATGTCCTTTGTGAGCCACAAACTACAACATGCATCATCTTGCCCCTTTTATGAGCTATGAGCTATCGAGTATTTCCTTTATCATCATGCATGTTGTGAGCTACAGGCAATGACCTACATCATCATGCCCTTTGTGAGCTACAAGCTATGACACCTGCATCATCATCATCATGCCTATTGTGAGTTGCAACTTGCATCATCATGCCCTTTTATCCTTGCAACATGCAACATGCATTGTCTAGAGATTCCCTTTACTCTTCCTCTATGTTTGCAGGTTGTTTGCATGTTGCATTTGCAGCTCGCCATAAAAGTGTGAAGCGACAACACCACTTGGGCAACATTCCTAGAACTTCCACCTGCTTTTCTTCTTGTCCATGTAGAGGCGAACTTCCACCTGCTTTTCTTCTTGTCCATGTATCAACTGCCAAGACCCCCAGACCGCTTATTGTCCAAGTGTTTCAAGTGAGCACTAATGGCTACCTCTCACATAGCCAACGTGCTATCCCTCTCTATGAGTGTAGTGAGCTTACCTTGATGCCCGATTGAGTTACTTCCTCTCTCAAGCACTCCGATAGCTCCATGATTCTTGATGCAAGCTCAAGCATCCTCAAGCCTCCAACTCCAAGCTCCATCCTCCATAGCCATGCACGAAAAAAGAGAATAGAAGAGAAGAGAAGAGAAGAGAAGAGAAGAGAAGAGAAGAGAAGAGAGAGGATGGTGGAGAGCTTCACCTCCTTGATACTCACGCTCACACACTCACTCCCTCACACTCTCACACTCCCTCCCTCAAGCACACACAAGCAAGCAAAGAGAAGAGAAGGAGAGAAGAAGAAGAGTCCACTTTGCCACACACCAAAGAATGAGCTCTCATTCACTTTTTGAACTTTATATACAAAGCCCTAAATCCAATTTAGGCAGTCATCCCCTTTTTACATGGCTGGCCATAGCCTAGGTCCTCTTTTCCATTGTCCTCCTATCTTCCTAGCTTCCTTCTTACCGCTCATCTACATTTACAATTTGCACAGGTCAGAGCCCGATGCTCTTAAAATAAATCATGATGCGCTTTGTGCTCTTTTACAGAAGTATTGACTTGCGCTTTTTCTTGAGCGCCTCTCCTCGATTTTGGACTTTTTCACACTTCTTGTAATTCCTGATTTTTCTTGGTGTGCCTTTGTTCTCCATTCCTCTTTTGCCTTGGCTTTGTCTTCTGCTTTAGATTTTCTAGATTTTTCACCTTGTTCGTTTGAGGGTTAACATTACCCCCCTCCTAGTTGAGTGCCAGTCCCATGGCACTTACTGGGTGATGGGTCAGACTCTGTCTCACTGGAGTAGCCAAGTGGCTTTTTGAGTTTGTGTACGAGCCATGTTGGAAGGTGTGTTGGAGGGATTTATGGAACTGTGAGGCCCTTGAGTTTGGAGATGATCCCTTGTGTTGGAGGGATTTATGGACCTAAAAGGCCCTTGAGTTGGAGATGATCCCTTGTGTTGAAGGGATTTATGGACCTGAAAGGCCTTTGAGTTTGGATTGAGCCCTGGTCATGGAGAGAGGATGGTGGGCAGATCTAGCATTGAAATTGAATATTGTGTTGGATGGATCCGTCTCCTAGCCCTTTGCGGTGACCTTCTTATGCATTGTTTGAAATGAGCTTCTTCATTCACTTTTCGATGGGGGTTGTGGCATTCTCCCCTTGGTTTATTGGGTTGGCATTGTAGGATGTTTCATAAGATGGAGAGCACATTGCATGGATGATGGGGTTGCTGAAGCTGGTGGTGGGGCCTTCGGTTGTACCTAGACAGAAAATAAAGGTGCATTATGTGTGGGTGTGTGCCATTGGTGTGTGGTGCATTGTGTGCATGCTAGTGGGGTGGAGCTTAGGGTGATAGGTCTAACACAAGCGAGTGTTACCTCCCTAGGTGTGTCCTGCCCTTGATGTGCCCTAAGCGAGAAGTGGGGGATCAAAATGAGGCTAGGGGGTTAAGAATGGAGCTGGCCGACCGAGGCCACCGAACGCATCTAACTTGAGAACCCCTAGGTGCATTGATGGTGATCGATGTGCTTTTTTTTTTAATAAACAATTTCTTGAACTTGGAGAGTAGTACAAGATGATAGATTTATTTTTCTAGGTTCGTGGGCATGGGATGGGGAAGTTGGGGGCTTTAATGATTTGTTAAGGAAGTGCCTACTTAGCATATACCCTTTTTGGTCCATTCTAACATGGAGAGGGGTGGTGGACAAGAATGGGTGGCTACATTTGGTAAATTGTATGTCGTTCATGTCCTTAAGAAGGGCCATGCAAAAGGATGAAAGTAAAGCAGCGTGCAACATTAGCCGAGTCATGGCACACCCATCTATTCCCGCATTAATGTCAAAAAAGAGCGACGGAAGATGGTTCTCTGCCGGTGCGGGGGGGTGCTTGAGGAGAGTCCTAAGTAATCTAATATAGTTACATGTTGTTATAAAGGCGGGGTCTGGGCAAGAGGAGAATTCCATTAAGAAATGGGCCATGGAGTCCCATAGATCTTGTATTGTGAGAAGGCGAGCACCTCCTCTAGTTTTGTGGCATTGACATTGTAGATCCTCGGGAAGTCGTATCAACCATGGATGTCTGGGTCAAAATCTACTCCCACCCTTCAAGGATATGGTAGATAGGTCGAGTCATTCCGTTCGAAGGGCAAGGAGCCACAAAATGACATCCACGCGTCCACGTTGCCGTTCCAGACTCTTCTCCTCCACTTAGGTTGGAATTCGTGGTCTTTCATCGTGTGGGGTACCTCCTCAACCTTGTTTTCCTGGTAATCTGGGGACTCTGTCCCCCAAGCTGTTGGATTTTTCTCTCTTTCAGAGAGCCATCTTTCACCAAGCCTTTTTCCCATGGTGATTAACTCTGTTATTGCTTCAGTGGATAGTACTTTGCTCAAACTCGTTGGATATCGGAAGTTGAAGTCGAAGGGTTTGTGACAATTTTCCCATTGCTCCCATACTGACAGCTTGTATTCCAATTCATGGGTAAGCAATCACTTTCTAGTGGGATGGGCGGTTGTAGAACTGCAAGTGGTTGTGCTTGAGCTCTTTTGCATGCTTGATCTAACATTCTAGCCCTCTTCTCCTCCTTTGCCCTTTTCAACTGAGCATAGAGCTCCTTGACATGCTTGTCCTGGTCTACGGTTTGCAGCTCTGTGGTGATAGCATCTACCTTACCAGCCATGATGTATGATGCACCTATTTGGACCCCTGGCTTACCTACATACCTGTGGACACAAATCGAGAGACCACAGATCATCATGCTCTCAAGGATTATCCATAGCAATCCATCAATACTACATGGGATTATTAGAGCCAAGTTTCTTGCAACCCCCCTGAGGATGGAGGCCCTTTCTCATACCATTAGGTTTATACACAAAGTACATGACATGCACCCAAATAAACTATCTAGGAGAGCCTTCGAGGCCTCTAGGCAACTACCTAAGGCAGGACATGAGACTTCATGGTATACACAAGTCGTACATGATATGGGATTGACATGGACCATCTCCCCCTGTCTACAGCAACTAATCTTTTCACTCCTGTGGTTGGGGTTCCCACATGAGGTGGGCATTGGGATATGTGCCTAATTGACTAAGAATTGCACCCATGTCATGAGGTTGCTAGCGTCCACTATGGTTGGGGTGCCTGGCATTGCTGTAATGGTTGGGGTAGTGGGAAAGAGGGTAGGTGGGGTCGGGTAGAGTGCGGCTTTTCCCTTTCCTTCAGTGACGGGTGGAGGCAAGTCTTCTACCGCTTGGGCACTGGTTCCTATCCTGCCTAGGTGGGCTCATTGCTGCTAGTTCCTCCTGCATGCATTGCTCTTCAATGGACATGTGTATAGCTTGTGCCAGGTCCTCCTCTTCTTTCCTTCTCAACTCCTCTTCTCGTTCCACAGCTATTTTTGACTCAACCTTGGCTTTAAGTAGGTTTGCTTCTTCTTTTTTCTTTATCTCTTTCTCCTTCTTTTTCTTTGTTGCCTTCTTTTTAGGCGTCTTCACCTTTCGTTTCTGGATTGAGCTTCTTGCTCTCCCTCTTCTTCACTAATCATCCTCTCGCTTGATGGTTCTTTATCGTGACGAGGAGGTGACTTCTCAAGTGTTTCATCTAATCCCTCTTCTCCGTCTTGTGCCTCTTTTATACTCGGATAAGGGCAGTCAAGACTCCTCCATACCCTATGAATGCGGCCTTGGCCGAGGGGATCTTAATGTCAGCTCCCTTTTATGCTGGGGATTCTCCATCCATCGGTCTACTTCCGAGGTCGAGTGTCTTGGCTAATTGGTCTATGGTTTTCCTAACATATCCGTTCCAATCCACTTCATGCAACGAATGAGCCGCCACATTCTCTAACACAGGCACACTGATTCTATGCATGAGCGAATTGTACCTTAGGCTAGAGAAGAGGGTGTGGATCACCTTTTCTTGCAATCTAATCTCTACGTTAGGGATGTCCTGGATGCTTATGCCATCATTTATTAAGACACTTTCCTTCTTTATCCCCAGCATGGCATAGATGTCTCTTTTGTGGCTCTTCTCAACCTTTGGTTCCAACCCCAGTTCCTTTTTCACTAAGGTCTTGCTGAGCAAGACCTACACCTGCTTAGTTCCTTCCCTACTCACCAAGGACACTGTCCCACTCTCCTTGTCAAGGTCATATGTCCTCAAGAATTCCACACACCTAGTGTGGTCCAAACTTTTCGATATACGCGGCAAGGTTGCACCGATCCACAATCCTCCTGATAGCTTCTTCGCTGGTCACCACTCCTTCAATATTGTGGATGCTTCTAAACCTAAGCTGGTTGTACGCTCGATTTTCAAGGGATAGACCGTACTTTGCTCTTTCCTCCTCTATGAAAGGTAGGTGGTAAGGACGTCAAGCAAGAAGTCATCAGAGCCCATTCAACTAGCAACATGCAACTCCTCCTCTATGATGATGCGATCTAAAATGGATGTCCCTCAACGTGCTCTTCTAGGGGTCGGTTATTACGAATAGAAAATAACACTCTATAGGAAGTTGGAGCAACATAGGTTGGGTCATATTTAGATGCCTTGATTGCGCATTGTTGTTCAACATTGGTCATTATTTGGTATCCCACTTGCTGCCATTGCAATCGTAGAGCATACCATTTCCGTAAGAAGGAGTTATGGTCGACAAGTTATTCCAACTCTATGATTTCTTGATTTGTGGTCATGGTTGTAGCCTTGTTATATGATGTAATGAGACATTGCTTGATGGCTTGTTCGTGGGATATCTCAGTTGCAATTAATTCCTGAGGCGCTTCAGAAGCCTTGAAAAATGCAAATTTTGACTCTTCCTAAGAGCAAGGGAGTGTTCGTACTTCTGTTTGCTATAGGTTCGTCCAAGAGGCCTAACTCTAGTCGTTCATAGCTTTTAGCCAGGGTCATGAAAGTAGCATCCAAGCATCGGAGCAAGCAACCAAGTTGTCCCCTGTATTTTTAGCTAAGTCCATGGCCAAGGTTAAGATTGATCATCGCTCATAAGAGGGTTGAAGGACGGTGGGGGGTTGAGGCTTAACAGGACTGGAGAGTTCAACAACCAATAGTTGCAGTTTTGGTTATTCTTTAGGTTGGAGCTTGGCCTCACATTCGATGGGTTTATTGGGAGTTGTGGTTGTCGTGCCATTAGATGCCTTTGAGATGTGAGAGGCATCATTAGTGCTAGAGCTAGGAATTTTGCTAGTGGCGGGCTATGATTTTGGGTGATAGATTGGTTCATGTGCTACCACAAGCACTCATAGGGAAGTGCAAAATCCTTGCAACAGTTCAAACTGAAAGCTTGCCTATCCTATTTCATGTTCCTCCAAATAGTGCTAATTACGGGAAGAAAACCCTCCTAGGAAGACCCTTCAAAAGGGCGACCAAGTGTGAGGCCGACTATGTAGCACATAGGATACACCTAGAGTTGATACAAGCACAGGTCGAACAACGAGAATAAAGTGAGTGAATCCATGCCTAAAACAAGAAGGTCAAGAGACAAGGTCAAGGATGGGCTTTGGACTTACAAATATCATAGAAGACCCCAAAAGAAGCCCAAGCCTTATAAACAAAGGCATTGATGGAGGGTCAATGCAACGCCGAGATGGATATCCAAAGCGTTGCTATGTGTTCAAGGGTATTATGCAGGTAACCGATGGATTTGGGTACCAAAACCCCCTGCTAAACCACCTCTATCAGCTGAAGACCAGATTGCATCAAAAGCAATGCAGCACAGGAGGAAATCTAAGAGAAACTCCAGGTCTCGAGGCAAGAAACCAAACATGAGTGTTCGGAAGAAAGAGCCTCAGCCTAGCATGCTTAATAAGTAGATGATATGCCTATGCAACCTAATGTGACTAGATCAACTCATGCTTGATCTACACAGATGAATGCAAGGGAAAAAAGAAGACACGACCACTTCTGAGCGCCCTAGGGACCTGACACCGCAATCCACCAAGAGTAGCCAGCCCACTGGACTAGCCGCTACTACTTCTAATCAGGGATCATAGCAGTCATAGCCCTTGGCCGTGACAATGCTCCTTGCGGAACATGTCCTTAGTAGTTTACCTGTGGAGGAGGTGTCGCAACCAACTTCCTTGACAAATCCAGCACTTCTAAAGTCCCTAAAGCCTAGGCTGGAGGAGTTAAATACAAGGGAATTGGCTAAAGAACTAAACTCTCCGAAAAGGGAGACAGTTGTACCCTCACAGCCTAGCGAGGCTATTCAGTAGGCCACCGCTATGTCCCATAAGGACATGCTAGAGAAAGAGAATGTTGAGGCCCAACCAAGCACATCAACAGTTGACTTGGTCCAAGGTCCTGAGTCATTGAGAGATGCACCTTCACTAACCAAGATTTAGAGGAGAAAACAACGAAGACAACAGTAGTCACAGGTGGTTGTGGACCCCAAGAACATCGAAACCAAGAGCACTGGAGAGCTGAGGAATAAAGCATCGAGACCGTCCACCAATGAACCCATTGATGTCTCTCCTAGTAGCGGTGAAACCTCAGACACACCCATGTGCTCTGAAAAATGAAAGTAGTTATTACCATCAATGGTTGCTTCCAACACTCAATCCACCGACAATAGAACTCGCATTGACCAATCAAGAGTGGATACAACGCTGTCACAACAGGGTGACAAATTTATACCAGTCACATCCAAGGAGAACCATAACGCAATAACAAAGTGCTAAAGCCTAGGCAAACTCCTGAAACCTTGCATGAGATAGCAACCGAGAAAGCCCTCGTTAAACATAGAAGTGTCACAGAATGCTTAACCGAGTTGGATGCTAAGCTCAAAGTGTTCGCACGTGTCTATGTCTTAGCAGACATGGGTGCATTCCCTAAAGAGTAGCTTGAAGAATACTTGCCATTTTCCTTATCCTGGGAAGAGCAAGAACATCTTGGCGAGCACTATAACAGGCTCCTATATGAATGCATGCGACTCATCTCTGACGATGAAGCCAATGAACTACGCTTAACTGTCACATTCAATTATGTGCTCTGCCAACCAAATCTCTTGGAGATAGAGCAACTAAAGGAACTATCAGAGGGTCGAAGGCAATTTGAACAACGTTAGTGTGAAAACCGCGTTGCAATGGCCGAATAGGAGCCCAAATCATGACAGTCTCAGAGGAGCGATTGGCCAAATGGCGGTCTCAAAGAGACCCAACCTATGTGGCACCAACTTCCTTTCGAGTGCTAACTGCCATTTGGGGTACGGACTTAGCTGAAACTAGCCAAGAGAACTCTCTGTCTGATAAGGTTCTCATTGAGGAGGAGTTACATGTTGCCAATAGACTCGGACAAGGTTCCGTGCTACTCAATGTTGCAAAATATCTATCAGTATTGAGTAAGCTTCCACGAGTACTAGATGTGTGCGCCACGCTTCAGGACAATCCAGAGTTCTACAATTGGCTTTTATCCTCGTAAAGTGACATGGATTCATAGATATGTATATAAATAAACAATGACTTTTGTGACCCTGTATAGACAATGTCAACACACACAAGCAATGATAGTCAAGCGCAGGGAGAACAGTTGGGTTCAACAGGGTAAGCTCCTCAGTTCCTCCTCTCATCACACATTTAGAAATTGTGTGACCATTACTGCCTCCAGGTGGAGGGCATGCAACCCTCATCACTACCATAGGAAGCTCTAACCAACACCTCTGAGGGTGTGGACAGGGTACCATCCCTTCCCATACACCTTTCCCCTTTATGGTCTATCCTTCCGAGGATGAGCCCTACCCCACTCCCTGACAACCAGTCCACGCAACTTAGCATAAGCCAAGGTTTGCTAATGGTGGCTGGAGGCCAAACGAACATCATCACAGGGGCCATCCCTCTACTACAACCACTGCATGCCTCACCTCTTCCCTCCTCATCATGCACGCTTGATAACCCACACTATAATCCCTTCCATGCGAATGGTTTTATCCTATATCAAGGCCTAATCCTTGGTTCGTATTTTGCAAATCCCCCTATGTGGAAGACATAGAGCACCCAGGGCAACTGGCTTGCAAAGACTCTCTCTGCCGACGAAGGGAACATGCAGCACAAGCTCCACCCCCGGTGTGCTACATGCCTAGCCTCAAAATGTATGCAAAGAAACGAGGTCCCAAGCGACACCACCCCGGACGTAGACCGAAAAATCCCCAGGCCAGGGGAATAGAGGCTCAAAGAAGCACACAAGGTGTGGCAACACCGGATGTGCAGGCCCCCAACAAACGCCCAACAAACGCTCGAGCACCAGGTGCTCGGCAGAGAGGGCTGCTCGAGACAAGGAAGAATTCAATGCATTGTTCAAAAGCATTTTGGAAACGGTTGCGGCCAGAGACTACACCATTTAGGTCCCGGCCGGCCGCCGACATCTTCCCTGCCCAACATGAGAAAAGGGTTAGTGAAGGTTAAGGAAGATGGGAGATATTCTTGAAAGGGTGGCTAAGTTCAAGAAGATGTTGCATGAAGGGGCAGCTTTTCTAAGAGGTATCTTGAAGAAAAAAGTGCACGTAGAAGAGAAGTATATGGTTGTTTTACTTTGGGGAATGAGCTCTTGGATTACATGATAGGAGACGGGTGGTTTTTGAATGGGTCTAAGCTAAGACAAGTAGAATAGCATTGATTAATGAGAGATTGCAAGATGGGCATCCTATTTTAGTAGCAAGGAGATTTCTATAGCCATAAGAGTAAGGAGAATAATAATGGGAGGAGGGACACTATTGAATTGATGATTGTCAGATTCATCTTCCTAAAGGGGAGTAGGTCGTGATTGATGGAGTTGGGAGGCTAGTATAGCAAGCATCAACAATGAACAAAATGATTTTACATGCTAGTCTACAAAGGAGTTAAGAAAGAGATGGAGGGATGTGCATCTATATTGCACGAGGAGATAGTGAAGTGAATTGGAGGGTTGGTGACAACACATTTGAATAGGTTGATAAGCCTTTTAGAATATACCAAGAATCAAGGTGGTTGGCACTATAGTTAGCATCAAGTAAAAGTTTGGGAGTAGTGGCAAACTGTTGGATTTAGGGTTGCAAGAATCCAAGTATGTAGCTTGGAGAAAAGGAATCTTGAGAGAATACAACTCAAAGTGTCTTGAGAGGTATCAATGGAGAAGATTTACAAGACTAAGTATGCCCCAAAAGTGAATAGGCGTATATACAAGGTAGGGGAAAAAAAATTCTAAAGAGGGAAAAAGTACTCCAATTGTCCTAAGTATGTTCACACACATCACTACTAAAATATAGTAACAAATACCCCATGGGAGTGATGTGGTGAATGAGAGTTAGCACTCATGTATGGGAAAGTGCCATGGCTAGTGGGCTAGATCAATGCACAAAGTGGAGTAAGCCAAAAGCTTTGTAGAAAGCTTCAAAAAGCTTACGATGCAAAGCCTTTGTGGAAAGATATGCAAGGTTGACTTGAGTTGGTATATGGTCAGTTAATCTCTCTTATAGAAAGTCTATCCCTAACATAATGATAGTGCACCTCAATGTGCTCAACATGTGCAACACTTTGATGCAACCGTTGCTATGATAGCCCTTAAAGTAGCCATTTTAGCCACTAGAGAAAAAGTATCATCATTATAAATATTATGAGTTTGCACATGCCCTTTGGCAACTAGCCTTGCCCTAAGTGCCCAACTAATCCATTGGACTATGCTTCACCTTGTAAACCCATTTGTAGCCATATCTTCCTTGCCTTTTGCTAAAGACACAAAATTCCACATAATATTTTGCTTAAGGCATAATCATTTCTTCATTAATAGAATAAGCATGATGCTTATTACCTAGTACATCCTCAAAACTAATAGAATCTATATCCTACACAAACTTATGGATTTTGTGCAACTATGAATGTGCTTTGACTATTAATGAAGCTAATGGTGGTAGATGGCTATCCAACTCTCAAATCAACCAAGGGGTATTTGAGCCAAACACACTCAATTGTTGTTGGGAAAGATGCCATGTACTCAGTTTCACAACTAGATGTGGCCATAGTGGGTTGCTTCTTGCTCAATCACAATATGCATGAGCTACCAAGCATAATGCAAAAACTAGACATAGTTATATGAGTATTGTAATAACTATCTAGTCAAAATTTCAGAAAGCTTGTAGTAGCAAAAGATCCACTTCACTGTGCCTGCCAATGCTTAATGCATGGGCTATGAATAAAACTACTCATTTGTGGCATTGCAAATTGAATACTAGCCCCCGTAATGCATACATAAATCAAGCATCCAATAGTTTGTTGATAGAGGAAAAGATCAAAGTTATCTTTGACATCATAAAGACTATTTTAAACTTGTCTCCATAGGAGTAGTAATAGGCTTGGAGTCTTTCAAATCAAATCTCTACAATAATATCTCAACATACTTTGTTTGACACGAGGTGATACCTCCATCACATTGCTTAAACTGAATGCCCAAATAATGATGCAATAAGCCTAAATTTAATATGATAAAATTTGAATTCAACTTAACCTTAAATTCTACAATATATGTCTCATTAGGACTAGTGAGTAGCAACATGTTATCAACATATTTCACAATGATTAGAGGCACGTCACTCTCATGTCTAATATATACTAAGCTCTCAATGGGCCTATTATAAAGACCAATCACAATCAAGTATGCATGTATATTCTCATACCAAGCCCGATGTGCTTGTTTCATGCAATATAAAGCCCTTTTCAATATGTATACTATGTTTTCTTATTCCTTCTACACAAGACCACGAAGCTAAAAAACATACACTTTCTTAAACGAGTCACCATTTAAAAATGCAACTTTGATGTCCAACTCATATGCATTCCAACAATTGTGGTTGTTTATGTGTAAATGTTGTGAGTAATTGTTTTACAACAAGTAGAAGCAAAGGTCTCATTAAAATCAATATTGTTCTATTGAGTATAATCCTTTGCCACAAGTATAGATTTGTAACGATTAACACTACCGTCTAACTTGTGATTTAACTTGTAAAACCACTTGGTATCAATGGCCTTCTTTCCAATATGAAAATAACATAAGAATCAAGTACCATTTTTGATAATAGCATCAGATTGCATAGCAACCATCCAAGTTTTTGAATCTTGTATCTCTTCAAAACACACAAGCTCATCCTCGTCACACAAACTGGACATAACCAATGCATAAGAGGTGCTATGAAAGCTCAAATGAGTATAGCTAGCCAATGGTGCATCCAACTTACTCTCACACAATGTTTGCATTAGTCATTTCGACATAGTCCTATATTGATCAATCTTTGCTCTCTAATCAAGTGTTACATTCATATCTACATTAGAAATATATTGATTTAGTTATCACGAGAGACCTATGTAGGTTGAAAAATGATATCATTTGTCATAGGTATCTTATGAGGATACATCTACCTCTTTCAGACATAAAAGTAAAGGTTGAAAAACATCTTCATAAAGACAACTTCACGACTGACCAAGATATGCTTATTTTCTAGATGATATAACTTATGACCTTTGCTTTTATTACTATACCCAACAAAAATACGTTTTTCAACTTTTTCATCCAACTTCTTGCATTGTTACATTGGTACCAAAGCATAAACCAAGCAACCAAAAACACAAAAGTGAGACACATATGGGTTTTTAACATGCTAAGCCTCATATAGAGTGATAGATTGCAAAGTCATAGTGGGAAACTTGCTAAGTATATAGGTTGCATATAAAATAGCCTCAAGCCAAAGATTATGTCACAAATCTTGACTCTCAATCATGCATCGTGCCATCTCTATGAGTGATATATTTTTCCTCTCATTTACACCATTTTGTTATTGTGTACATAGCATAGTACATTTGTGCTTTATCCCATGTCTGGCTAGATATGCATTAAATTCCTTAGACATATACTCCCCCCATTAGAACGAAGAGTGACCATTTTGTATATTGACAAACTTTCAACCATGCTAACAAACTTCTTGAAGGACAAAAACACTTTGGGCTTAGATTGCAAACCATATATCCATGCATATTTGGAGTAGTTATTATCAATGAAAGTCACAAAGTATAGGTAGCTGTCAAAATATGTTGTTTGCATTGAACCACAAACACCACTATGTACAAGACATTGTTTCGAATAGCTCTCATTGTACCATCTTTTAGAATGGAAGCACACCACATTTTACCCAATGTGTAGGCTTCATGAATGTGTTTTCTAGGTGCATCAAGAGTAGGCAATGAAGAGATTGTATCAAATTTCTACAAACACAGTAAACCAATATAATTCGGATAACCAAAGAGTTTTGCACCTACAAGTGCTTGTGAAATTGCAACATCACAAGCCATTTTTTCCATACATTTTCCATAGTTATTGAGCTTATATAATCCACAACATAGTAAACTAGATCCAATAATTCTATCACCACAAGAGAGATCATGAACTATACACATGTAATTAACAAACTTCTTAATTGAGCCAATCTTGGCAAGTGTAGAAATTGATAACAAAATTTTTAAAATATTTGGTACATATAAAGCATCCATAAGTGTAAAAGTACTATTATTAATCATAGGTATTGCTATTTTTTCAAAATTTTTAAAATCTATGGTACATACAAATCATCCATTAGTGTAAAACTATTGCTATTAATCATAAATAGCTCTATGTTTCCAACTCCTTTGATAGGATAAGAGGAGTTATCATCACATGCCATAATACCACCCTTAAGGGTAGGCTCAAGAGAAGGGAACAGACTACATAGAGGAGTAATATGCTTCCTGCCACCATTGTCAAAGTACCATATATCTAAATCCACAACATACATGCAATAATCATGTAAAAAAATATCATAACTACATTGTATACTAAATACTCATTTTGTATCCTACACAACATTTGTAGAATTTGACTTGAAAGGAGAGGCATATGTAATAGCCATACTAGTCTCTTTCTTCTTAACCTCTTTTGCAACCAATTTAGAATAGTCCTTATGACCATCTTTTTCCTTACAACACTTGCAAAACATCCAACTCTCTTTTTCCTTCTCATCCTCATTAGCCTTCTTTATTTGAGTAACATTTGTAGATTTTTCTTACTAGTAGAAGAGGAAGCTTTACCTTTGCTTTTTGACTAGTCACAAAAGCTTAGTCTACAAATGTATAATGAACCTATTTTGCCTCGATTTTTTCTCTTGTAGTAAAACAAAAGTGAAGTCATCAAATGACAAAGCATTTGAATTGCCTTTCATTAATGAAATGAAGAGTAGGTGCAAAACTATGAGAAGAATTAGGAAGGGTATTGATAACAATTTGCACAAGTGAACTGTTTAGCAAAATCTCATTTGCAACAATCAACTGCTCTTTAAGATATTTGAAATTTGTTTAAAAATGTTATGGAGTCATCTTTATCCATATGTTCACTCTTTAACTACTTATACAACTAAGCAACATGGGCCTCATTTCTTCCTTGATACAAATGCGAAAGAGTATCCTAAGCATTCTTAGTTGTCTTACATGATTGAATATGTGGGATCATGGCAAGTTTAATAGACAATGCAATCAAAGCACGAGTCTATATATCTCTACCATCCTAAAGATTTCGCTCAAGAGTAAGTGGTGGTTCTACTCTAGCATCAATTGGGCAAAACTAAAACTTGCAACATCCTCAACACCTCTTGTTTTTGTTGCTTCTATTGCATTTGCAACTTCTAAAACACCACTAAGATGTCTTTTAATTCTATACACAATGGTCCAAAGCTCGTTGCAACTAATAAATAACACATCATATAAGCTTGTTCTCAATAGAGAACATATGAAATATATAATTGTCTCTAGCCATGGTTATTTATTGTATTTGATGCACAAGTTTCATGGATAGAGGAAGACATGCACAAAACCAAGCTGTGCCATGTAGCGTTGTATAAAGGAGACTGTAAGGGCTCTTAGTTATATAAATAACTAACACAAAAAATTATACACAAAAAGGACAAAATAGACTATGTTATATTGGTACTAGTGCAAATAGAGGCCAAAATGAACCTAAATAAGAAATATGATGATACCAAATCCCTGGGGACTCACGCATAGTATTTATTGACTTCTGAATACTTGTTAAATCTTGTCTCAATATCTGAGTAAATCAAGAAAAGGGTGTTGATGACTTTGCCCAAGACGTCAAAGCCTACTCTAATACCAATTATTGGATTTAAGGTTACAAAGGTGCAAGTGCATAAGTTGGAGAAAAACAAGCTTAAGAGGGTAGTACAACTCCAAGTATATTGAGAGGTATTAATGGAGACGATTTACAAGGCTAAGCATGCCCTTAAAGTGAATAGGAATATATACAAGCCCAAGGGAAAAAACCCTCCTAAAGAGGGAAAAAAGTACCCCAATGGTCCGCAAGATGACACAGGTCTTCGTACAAACATGTTCAATGCCCAAGTCACTGCAAGACCACCAACCTCACAAACAACCGTGACAAAGCCACGCTACCGAATGCAAAAATCACCCTTGCGAGTGCCCACATCGCATGGCCCAAAGCATAGTCATGGGCTACGCTCTCTTTCTAGGTCAAGCTCTACAGTTGGCTCACGACAGTTGTTACCTCAATTGTACCGACATCGCGTGTCGCAAAGAGGTTTACAATATCTCAAGTGTATCTCCCCATCTCAACAATTGCTTCTCTAACAACAAGGCTAGGGCACAATCATCACTGTAATATCCATTTCCTGAGCCTTCGAAGCTTGACATTTTCCAACCCATTGAAAGGCTGATAGCCTCAACATATTGCAATGGTTGTACTCAGGCAAGTCCAAAAAAAAAGGGAGAAAAAAGAAAAGAAAGAAAGAAAGAAAGAAAAAAGCATAAGAAAAAGAAACAGAAAAGAAAACAGAAAAGGAAAAAAGAAAAGACAAGAACGAAAAGATAAAAAGCACCCACGATCACAGCACAACACCTAGGGGTCCTCAAATTAGGTGCGTCCAGTGACCTTGGTCGGCTGGCTCCATCCCTAGTCCCCTAGCCCCTTAGCATCACCCACAATTGTTCAAGGCACATCAAGGGTAGGACATACCTAGGGAGCTTGTCTCTAGACCTATCACCCTGACCCATTCACACGATTCCCTCTTGCACTTTGCCTTAATATCAGTGCAATCAATTGTGGTAAGCACTGCACGAATGGCCATGAAAAGTACATTGCCCTCATCACACAGGTCCAATAGCTACCAGCTTTTACCGATAGTGGAGTGTCCCTGTGTTCAATTATGTTACGTCGTGCAGTCACAAGGCAAAGGATGTCGCATACACCTTCACGTGTACTTCTTCTCAACGTGGACAACTTTGCTTCATCCACACATCGTTATGAGAAACCAGCCTGCGGTCTTCTAACTACGTAATATCTAAGTATGCACGAGCACTCACATAATATCTGCACCAAAATATATACACAGTTTGGGTCCTCAAGTGTAGGACAATACTCTCATCTTGCTTAGATTTCGACCTATCTCCCAAACTAATTAAACTATGTCTTGTGCACAATAAAGAAGACTAGCACTACCCCTAGGGAGAGACCACCTATGAGAAGTTTTCAATTGCAGGTATTGAAGACTCCAACGAAAGTGCCATTCGCTCTTCATCACACCCAACTCTGAATTCTTATCCTTTATTATCCTACAAGCCCGCCAGGAATCGTCATGTGTAGAATCCCCAACAAACCAACACTTGTGCTGGCCATCAGGAACAACCCTACCACCAGCCACCTAGGCCACCAACGTGCCCCCAATGACCTTCCTCCACATCACCACCAACACTCCTCCACAGCAACCACCGATGTCCCTTCCACCCACATCTTCAGTGCAGGCCAAAGCGTGCTACCAACGATGGTGAGTGCCATGGGACTGGCACTCATCTAGGAGGGGGTAATGTTAACTGGAAGACGAACAAGGCAGAAAATCTGGAAAAGCTAAAGCAGAAGACAAAGGCCAAGGCAAAGTGAAACGGAAGACAAAGATGCACAAGGAGAAAAGTCCTAAATAAGGGAACAAGGCGCACAAGGAAAAGCGCAAGTCAATACTTTTGTAAAAGAGCGCAAGCACATCATGGTATAATTCAAGGAGCGCTGGGCTCTCACCCGTGCAATTTGTAAATGTAGACGGGCGATGGAAAGGAAGCTAGGAAGATAGAAGGACAATGGGAAAAAGGGCCTAGGCCACAGCCGGCCATGTAAAAAAGTGGATAAGGGGATGACCGCCCAAAATGGATTTAGGGTTTTGTATATAAAGTTGAAAAGTGAATGAGAAGCTCATTCTTGTGTGTGGCCAAAAGTGGCTCTCCTCTTCTTCTTCTTCTTCTTCTTCTTCTTCTTCTTCTTCTTCTTCTTCTTCTTCTTGCTTGCTTGAGCTTGTGCTTGAGAGAGGGAGTGTGAGAGTGTGAGGGAGTGAGTGTGTGAGGGTGAGGAACCGGGGAGGAGAAGCTATCCATCTTCTCCTCTCTTCTTCTCTTCTCTTCTCTTCTCTTGCTCGCGGCGATGGAGCTTGGAGCGTGGAGCTTGAGGATGGAGCTTGCTTAAAGCTTGCACTTGGATCGTGGAGCTACCGGAGTGTGCGAGAGAGGAGGTAACTCGATCGGTATGGAGGTAAGCTCACTCCACCAGCAAGGCAGGCATTGCGCATTGACTATGTGAGAGGTAGCCATTACTGCTCGACTTGGAATGCTTGAAACAATAAGCGGTCCATGGGTCTTGGCGGTTGAGCGAAAACACCCACACAACTGGTTGGAGCCAAGCCCCTGTCTGATGAATGCCACAATCAAGAGGCAAGCATTAGAACAAGTCCAGAGGTACGTGAGAAGAGAGAATGCAAAAATCAAAGCTGAGAACGAGCTCACAGCAGAAGCCTCCTTTGATGCCCTAAAAGCACTCTTTACAGAAGTCTCCATGGCAACTCAAGGTCCCCTTCCTAGTCAGATTCGTCCTGGAAATATTGATGACAGGCTAGCAAATGTAGTCCCATTGCCAATTTTTAAGGGAGAGTATAATGAAGACCCTGATCTTCATGTAGCAGAATTTCTGGTAATATGTGTGGCTAACAATGCCAGAACCCCTGAGCATTGGCTAGCGATATTCCCCACCACTTTCAAGGGCGCGGCATTTTAGTGGTATGAGAGACAAGCAGCAGGAACTTTTGGCACATGGGATGACCTGAAGTTGGCCTTCCTCACTAAATTCAGGCGTGAAGGTTTTGAAGAGTGGATGCAAGAGGAGTTTATGAACCTAAGTCAGTCCTCTGGAGAAAGAGTACAAGCTTATGTCTCGCAAATGGAACCATCCTGAAGAGATGGACTAACATCATTTGGACGAAGGTATCTAGAAAGGAGTGTTTCTCATAGGCCTACAACCAGAAGTTTGCAAGTTCGTGGAATTGAGGAGACTAGTCAATCTGCAAGCTACGGTGGAAGGTGCAAGATTGTATGACGAAGTTGAAGCAAGGCTGTCAATGACTCCAGGAAGAGGAGTCTTACCTCCTCCCATGCGAGGAATGGTATACCCACCAAATGCAATCTCCCAGGGACAGTTCCCTACCCCTATCCCCAGATGCAAACAGTGCCGCAGTATAATGCACCTAATCCACTATGGTCACCACAAACGACAGTGCCTCAAATGATGGTTCAACCATAACAACAGTGGCCTCAAACAGTTCCTCCAATAGCGACTCAGCAATAGTGGAATCCTACCAACTGGAATCAACAAACCCAAGTTTCAGCAGGAGCTCTGAATCAGAGCCAGAACAGAGGACCTTCTGGATTGACCCAACCAGTGTATGCAGTAATTACAGAAGCTTCCCAAAACCCTCCTACAAGTACTTCAGGAGGTGAAAATCTAAAGAACTACTTATCCAACTCAGTTGCAAGTATTAAGAAAGAGCTTATGGATGTGATTACAGAGCACTACAGACGTGAAGGTGAATACTGCCAATATATCCACCCCTACGGGAGCTGGAAGAGATGTGATGCGCTCTAATACATGTTGCGAAAAGTGTCATCAAGTAGGACATTTAGCCACTAAATGTACCCGAAAACCAACCATTCCTGGAGCCTTCTGTTCCTACTATTTGCGGAAGAACCATACAGAGGATATTTGCTAGATGCATGAACGAAGATAGAATGATGAAAATGCAAGATTCAACTTGCTAGAATCCAAAATGACAACACAGGATATTGGACCAAAGCCTAGGGAGTTTGGTCCTAATTTCGGTCCAAAGTTACAGAGGACGACAGTCTGGCGGTGGTCAGAGATCAGAAGTGGAATGTTACAGGTGTGGAGAAAAGGGCCATATCTCCCCGAAGTGTCCAAACCCGAGACGATCTATGGATTACAAGCCCTTATACAGCCGATGCAAAGGAGAAGGCCACACTGCAAAGGATATCCCTGTAAAGGCCAATGCCACTGATAGCCAACAGAAGGCACAAGAGCCTGCCTCCAATTTGGTAGAGTTGGAAGTTGCCGCTGTCACACGCACCAAGAAGAAGAAACCAGTTGTTTAGAACGAAAATAACTCTCCTGCCAAGACTGTGAAGTTCAACCTACCAACAGAGGGACAGAGCAGTACAAAACAGAACAGTACAGTACAAAGCACTGTAGTGCCATAGAGAGTTATAGAGACAGTCCTAGAAACATGATAGAGGTCCAGGAGATAGATGAGACAAAAGCACTTTCAGAAACAGAAGAAGTGCTGATGCTGCAATTATTAGAAGAAAAAGGAAAGATGAAAATGGGTGTAGCCCCCATTCCCCAGCAGGCTGGAGAAGCCTGTGGATCCTATCAAAGATTATGACTTGGTAAAAGACCTAGATACTTTTAAACCAACCTTAACATTCCGATAGTTGTTGATGCTATCTCCCAGCTGCCAAAAGCAATTCAAAAGCATCTTGACAAGAAGACGTGGACTAAGGATCGCTCCTTCAGCAGCGCCCGACCAAGACCAATAAGGCCCTGGAGCATGTAAAGGAAGTAGATGTGGCTAACGCCTTCCTAGATCTTGGAACCCCAGAGATTAGTGTATGGATAGAAGGATGCTTTATTTCATATGCATTGATTAATGGAGGTTCATCAGTAAACATAATTATGGATGTGACAATGAAAGACTTAGGGTTGCAAGGAATTCAACCTACACAATGGCTTATCAGATTGGCAAACCAAAGCAGAATCAAACCATTGGGCATCCTCCCATACGTCAAAACAACCCTTGCAGGAAGAGACCATTGGTTGACATATCTGGTGGTCAAACCAAATTCTTATGGGACCTCATACCCTCTTTTGTTGGGAAGACTTTGGCTTTTTGAAGCAAGAGCTAGGACGGACTGGTTCAAAGGAACCCTAACCCTAGGCAGAGGACCCAACAAAGTGGTGTTGAAGTTGTATGGATCGCAAAAAGGCAATGGATCCACATCCATTGAAGTCATAACTGACTCCTCCAATGAGGTAATAGATGGTACATCAAGAGACGAAGAGGCTGTTAAGCAGATCTTTCCTAAGAAAACAGAGACACAATCCCTAACAGTGGGCACTATAAGCCAACTACCAAGGGAAGCAAAATCCTTGTCCATGGGAGAATACCTCCTACCTCAACTAGAATTAACTTCTGAAATTGCCTCTGACAATGAAATAGAAGTATGGATGTACTGTTCTCCCTGTTACATGACAGTCACGCAGAGACAGAGCAGAGACAGAACAGATACAAAGCAGTAAGATACAGAGACAGAGCGGATACAGAGATAGTCTCACAGAGACAGTAATAGACACAGAGCCAGAGACAGAGGCAGAACCAGAGTCAGAGGCGATGTTAGAAGCAAAAGCAGATGCAGAGGCAGAAAAACTATTCTTCTCTTACAGAGCCTCTACAGAAGCAGAGACAGAGCCTCCAGAGGAAGAGGATGAAAATGATGAGGAAGAAAATGAAGCAGGTTATGAAAGTGCAGATGAAGAATTTTCTCTGATAGTGGATGATCTTGTTGATGTCCCTACAGAGACCTCAGAGGTCGAAGATCTCAGGGTAGGATGCTAGATGGAATGACCATGGTTCCATATGGGTTGATCAATGGACCACAAAGTATGCAGAATCTGTATAAGCAATGGATTAGAAGCATAAAAATTAAGTTCACCAGTGGCTCCTGTCGCCCTAACCACTCAATCTAGAGAAAAGATGATGATGATGCTCCTTGCCAATAGAAGCCAGAGCTATCAAAGCCATGGCCCCTAGAAAGTCCGTGCTACGTGACATTCCTGGACGCATCCTCTGAAGATGAATCCCTAAGTCTAGAAGAAATCACCACTCACATAGAAGCAAACAAAGCTCTGATACCCTTCCAGCAACCTCAACAGACAAATGAGTCATTTGTTCAGAAGGAGGACACTGGCTCTAGTGAAACATCAGATGAAGATACTACTCTCTTGAAAGAGTCAGACCTCTATCCAGAAGCAATCCGTGGGACATTTATCCACGAAGTGGAAGGTGAAAGATAAGTAACATTCTTGGATAGTGACGGTACCGAACATCACTTGAAAGTGGGCCTCAATCTTCCAGAAGAAGAACTAGTGGTCTTGCGAGATCTACTAAAGGAGAATTTAGATATGTTTGCTTGGTCGTACAAAGACCTAAAGGGGATTGATCCCACAGTATGCCAACATCACATTGACCTAGAGCGCGATGCCAAACCTGTAAGGCAAAGACAAAGGCATATGAATCCTAATTATTATGCTCTGGTGAAAGTTGAATTATTCAAACTTCTTGAAGTAGAGTTCATTTATCCCGTGGCTAACAGTGAATGGGTTTCTCCCATTGTGGTAGTACCTTAGAAGAACGAAAAACTTCGAATATGTGTGGACTTTCAAAAGCTCAATTCGATGACCAAGAAGGATCATTTCCCTATCCCTTTTACAAACCAACTGTTGGACATAGTGGCAAGCCATGAGCTGTATTCCCTCTTGGATGGATTCAGCGAATATAACCAAGTCCAAATTGCAGAAGAGAACCAATCTAAAACAACCTTCACTACAGAATGGGGGACCTATGCCTATAGAGTGATGCCATTCGGGCTCTGTAATGCTCATGCCACCTTCCAACGAGTAATGATGGCTGCCTTCCAGAATCATTTGCATGATTTCATTGAGGTGTATCTTGATGACTTCTGTGTCTATAGCTTGATCCGTGAACACTGGGGACACCTTGAGCAATGTTTTGACAGATGCTGAGAGTATGGGATTTCTCTCAACCCTGACAAATGTATCTTTGGCATCTCCTCAGGAGTTCTTTTGGGCCATATTGTCTCTACACAAGGGATTGCAATATTGGCCTTGATAGCACCAATAAACCTCAAGCAATTGAGATTTCTTGGCCATGTGGGCTACTGCAGAAGATTTATTGCACATTTTGCAACCAAGGCAGCCCCTCTGCACAAGCTCCTAAGGAAAGATGCGGATTTCCTTTGGACTAATGATTGTGAAGAAGCCTTTAATACCCTAAAACAGTGCCTTATCCAAGCACATATTTTACAACCTCCTGACTGGACGAAGGAGTTCCATGTGTTGAGAATAGCAAATGATGCTTGGCCTTGAAGAGGCTAGAAGATAGACAAAGATGTATGCTCTAGAAAGAGATGTCATAGATCCCATAAGCATAGTGAGTGTGAGTGGAACCATCCAAAAGCTATATAAGCATGTACTTGGCTCTATTTTTCAATGTAAGGTACCATCATTTTGTGACACTCAAGATTGTGTTTATGAGTCCAAGTTAATCTATCTTGGAACCTAATTCACTTGAGTTACAATCCTTTATCTCAGTCATGTTTTATGTGTATAACCTCCGTCCGCCATAGCTAGCATAGCTCTAGATCCATGTTTCTCAACATGGTATTAGAGCCAGGTTGAGCTATGTATAGCCACACTCATTCTCGCTACTATTTCTACTACCTCATTGTTTGGTCCTCACAGTAATGATAGTGGTTTAGCTTAGAAGGAGTAGAATCAGCTTGGTGGTGTAGGAAGGAGAGAAAGAGGCTAGAGCTCTATTGCTAGGGTTTTGTAGCTTGCTGCTCTTAGGAAGAGGCAAGGGAAGAAGAAATTGGGATTTTTTCTATTGTCATCATCATCGTTTTCACAGAGGGGCCTATAGATGTCCACCACATAGATCTTCTCAAATCTGCAGATCAATGTACTTTGACATTGTCTTTACATTTTCTGTTATTCCCCCACCCAGATCAACCCAAATGAGCCCGTTTGTATCTTCACGCTCCAGCACCTACCATCACGGCCATGAAGGAATCTGGATCTAAAATGGCTATATGTGTGTGCATGCAGCTCTCGAGGCACTGTAAGTCGAACCCCTTAGCCAACAGCACACCTGACGAAGCAACAAAATGTTGCACGAGCGATGGCAGGATTTGCAGGTGCTCAAGTCCATGTGGTTCACCAAAATATCAGGTTCCTTTGCAACGATTCGTGGGCCTCCATATTTTTTCTGCTGGTGAATGCTCGAGAGTCATTCAAGGAGCAGGTATGAGTGCGGTGCGTCCTCTTCTCCCGGCCTGCATAGACACATCTTCTCCTCTGCATACAAAATGCTTAGCCTTCCGTCTCAGCAAAGCCCCTTTGATGAATGGAGATGGGAGCCCTCTTGGGTCACTAAATGGAGGAAGTGGGGAGGTTCCTGATCGTAGTGTTCAGAGCAATCATCGCAATGGTCATGGATTACCGATGGAGTTGAATCCCTCTTCGATCGAAGATGGAAGAGAAGCAAAGAGTCAGTGCCTCTCCAATGAATCGGAGAGATTGGAGGAGCAATTTAAGGCGCTTTGTGAGGCAATCACTGGTTTGAATGACTCTACTAAACGTGATGCAATGAATCTTTTTCAAAAGAGTCTATCCCTGCTGTTATCCAGCATTGAATTCCTGGGTCCAAAGCAAGCAAGCTATCATCGGAGAATTTATTATTTCCTACTGATGCAATGTGGATATAGAGCTTTGATGCTAATTACTGCCTTGCAGACTTTCTGTTGTTCATGTGTTACTCATGGTAAAAACCTTTCTAGGGTAGGTTTTGGTGGCTACTTAAGTAAGAGCAGCATCTACTTTGTTCTTCCTGCGGGAGCAATGATCAGCTACATTCTCTTTTTATGTGCACTTGGTCATTTCTTTCTATATCTTACATTAATGGTAGACCTTCCCAAAGAAGAGATGATTTGTTTGCACCATGCACACCTTGGAAGACAATCCAATGTTAATGTGCTCCAACCTCGAGAGCTATTCAAAAGGAAATGTATTCATCTTGTATGCCTAAAGCACTGCGATACCCATGATGACTCAAAAGCTATGTATCCTAAGATCCATGAAAAGCCAAAAGCCAAATCTATGTATCCCAAGGTTTATGTCATATCAAGCTACATCAATGTAATTGCTTTTATCCATCTCAAACTCACTGAGAAAGAAGACCAAAAGGACCTCACAAAGAAGACTAGAGCACAAGATATGAAGAACAAGTCAAAGATGAAGAACAGAAGACCAAGAAGAAGATCAAAGGTTGCCAAAGAAGCAACAAAACAAAAGGATGAAGAAAATGTTTTCTGCTGCTACAAACCAACAAAATGTTTTTGCAAAAAATTCCCATAGAGGATCTCGAATTCCCTGAGTGGATCTGTTTCCCAGAGTGGATTTAAAACCCTTACCAAGAATGTAAAGTTTCAAGCCTTAACTTGACTAGGCTACCAAAGAGCTAGTCTCCTGGTCCATGTCTACATGTAGGGGGGGCAAAAGCCAACAAGGGTAGAGACTCATCATTTGAGGGGGGGTGTTGAGAATAGCAAATGATGCTTGGCCTTGAAGAGGCTAGAAGATAGACAAAGATGTATGCTATAGAAAGAGATGTCATAAATCCCATAAGCATAGTGAAGGGGAGTGGAACCATCCAAAAGCTATATAAGCATGTACTTGGCTCTATTTTTCAATGTAAGGTACCATCATTTTGTGACACTCAATATTGTTTTTATGAGTCCAAGTTAATCTATCTTGGAACCTAATTCACTTGAGTTACAATCCTTTATATCAGTCATGTTTTATGTGTATAACCTCCGTCCACCATAGCTAACATAGCTCTAGATCCGTGTTTCTCAACACCATGTGCACACAGATGCATCAGTTGACGGGCTAGGTGCTATCCTATGTCAAAATGGTCCCTCTAAATTAGATCAACCAATATATTATGCAAGCCAAAAGGTCACTGATAGGAAACAGAACTACACAGTGGCAGAGCTTGAGTGCTTGGCAATGGTGTTTGCACTAGAGAAGTTTCGACACTATCTATTGTCAACGCATTTCAAGTTCTACATGGATCATGAAGCCCTGTCCTTCCTGATGAACGAAGGAGATGTTAAAGGACGACTGATGAGATGGTTGCTACTATTCCAGGAGTTCAACTTCGAAGTAGTCACTAAGCCTGGCCGTTCCCATGTCCTAGCCGATCATCTATCACGGATCCCTCAAACAGAAGAAGAGGAACAGGATGATCCAGACCTTCCTGATGCTTCTTTGTTTCTAGTTGAAATAGTTACTCATTGGTATGCAGACATAGCTAACGTCCTGGCAACTCAACAGTATCCTCTTGGCATCTCAAGCCGTGAGAAGAAGAAGCTTCTATTAGAATCAGCCCCCTACACTTTGCTAGGCGGTGCATTGTACAAGAGAGGCAAAGATGAAGTATTGCGAAGACGTGTTGCGGGAGATGAAATCCGCATCGTATTGAAAGCATGCCATGACGAACCATGTGGTGGACACTTTGCAGGAGAAGTAATAGCCAGGAAGGCTCTATTAACAGGATACTGGTGGCCGACCCTCCACAAGGATGCATATGATTATTGCAAGAGATGTGATGCTTGTCAGTGAATGGGGAAACCCACCAAAACAAGTGCCATGCCACTGCAACCCATTCTTCCCCTAAAGCTGTTCGAGAAGTGGGGGATCGATTTTGTGGGTCCCATTGATCCACCCACCAGACGGAAGCAGAACAGATACATCTTAGTATGTACGGATTATGTCACAAAGTGGCGTGAAGCTAAAGCCCTGAAGCGAGACGATGGTAACAGCGTAGCCATGTTCATGTACGAGAATATTATCACCCGTTTTGGCAGTCCCCTTGAGCTGGTAAGTGACAGAGGTACTCATTTCCTTAACAAAATTATGGAGAAGCTGACAGAACTGTATAAGATCCGCCATCGCAAGTCCACTCCCTATTACCCCAGAGCCAACGGCCAAGTTGAAGTCACCAATAGCATCCTTTGCTAGATTCTAACAATAACGATTGTCATACATCATCGTGACTGGGACAATCGACTTACAGAGGCCCTCTAGGCATATAGAACTTCCCATAAGGCAGCTACAGGACAGACCCATTTCCAACTAGTGTATGGTACAAAAGTCGTCTTCCCTGTTGAACTGGAATTGTTCTCTTTGCAAGTGGCAGTTAAAGAACGCTTGGGAGATGCTGAGTCACTGCAATGCCGTCTCTCGCACTTGGAATGCTTGGATAATATATGGCGGATGGCCTTACAGTGCATGGAAACCACTCAAGCGTGATGCAAAGCCTGTCATGAAAGTTTCATCAAGCACAAGGAGTTCAAAGAAGGCGATCTTGTCCTAGCCTATGATTCGAGGTTTGGTAAGTTTCCTGGCAAGCTTCAACAACGATGGATGGGCCCATACAAGGTACTTGCTGTCAATCCTAATGGCTCTGTTCAGGTGCAGACCGTTGATGCCTCTGATGATCCCTTCCTGATCAATGGCTATCGCCTGAAGATGTACTTCCCTCCCTGGGGATCTTGACAATCACAGTCGACCTACCCTTCCCCTTTTGGGCATCACACTGTCCTTCTCATCGTGCTTCGGATAGCCCTTATGATTCTCCTCATGAGGCGGTCTCGTTTTGCTAATCCCTCGCAAAAACATCTCAACCCGACCTTGTTTTCTTCTCGTCTGATCCAACAACGATGGTGAGGTTGGTCCTTATACATGGTATTTATACCATTCTCTTTCTTAACAGAAAAAAAAAGCAAACAAACAAACAAAACTGTTATGGGAGAAAAGGAAGAAATTCCCTGTCATAACAGGCCTCGTTCCAAGAAAATGTGGAAACACCCTTGGGTGGGAAGCTAACTATGGAAAAGGTGGTAATGCCCCACAGTTCAGGATAGTTGACTCACCAGCAGAACCTCTTCAGAAAGTAATTCGAAGCCACCTCCCTTGATGCACTGTTTCTGCAATATCAGTCCGTTTATCCTTCTTAACAAACGAGTCTTTTTACAAATCATTGAAGTATGAGATTTGTTGGCTGCCTCCCTGGGTACGCCTCGTCTTCAAGATCCTCATGACAACAATAGCCGGCACGATCTTCATCACCAACCCCTTGAGTGATGTGAGTTTTCATCCTAATAGGATGGGGATGTGAGTATGGGCTGCCCTCTGTATCTTTCAACAGAGTGTGAGACATAGGGTGGGGTGAGTGACTAGTCTTTCCCTTTGAATCAAATGAGAGGTGAGATGTGTGAACGGAGTGTTGCACGCACAGGATGGGCCTCTCAATGCACAATGCATGATTTTTTCCTGTGCACTGCACCATAAGGCTCCCTGGCCTTCCTTCTTGCATTGTATGCAGGCACAGGGCAGGCTGCACAGTTGCACCATCTAAAGCACACAAGGCATACAACCTCTGCACAAGTGACAGCGAGGATTACATCAATGGGTTTCAGGAATGGGTTGCCCTCTATATCTTTCAACAGAGCGTGGGACAGAGGGTGGGCTTTCTTCCATCAATCATTGAGAGCTGAGGATTGAGGGACGTTACGACCATTGGAATCAGGTACGTTTCGGTTTCCCTCTGCACCCATGGGCTGGGTCTCTGCCATAAGCACAAGACACATCACTGTTCTATACATTACACTGCAAGGCTCCCTGGCCTTCCTCCTTGCACCTATGCCAGATGGGCGGGATGCACTAATGCACCATCAATTGTGCACCCTGGCATACTTTCTACACCATCCCCTTGTCGATTCCTCAACCAGGTGTGAGCTTTGGGTTTCATCATTATTTTCTCGAGTGATGTTAGTAATGGGACAAGTGACTACTCTTTCAATCCATTTGAGTGATCGTGAGTTGAGTGCAATATCCCTCGTCATCGACGAATTTTCTACGATTCCTTCAACCAGCTACCTCCTTGGGAGCTGCCGCATGGTCCTTGCCACGAAGGACGTGTGTTGTGAAGATACCTTGTTACCTCCTGCAACCTACAATGACACAAGACGCAACCTCGATAGTCGACATTCCTCCTTGGCAATATGGGCCAAGTTTTTCTAACCCTATACCTTCTGTTTCTCAGTGACAGTCATGTCTTAAGTGTGGGGATATTCGTGGTTGGTCTGATGTGTGGTACTAGGTTCTTCTTGTTTGGTTTACCCTTCCTGCTAAGGTTCTAACTGTGGGGACGCGTCCCTACGCGTCTATGCTGCATACCCCCATGTATATACCCGACTATGATTGTGCATCTATGCCATGAATTTATTTTACTCTGATGGAGTCCCTTCCCCACTCCTCTGTTCTATTTCACCCTGTCCTCGGAGTTGTTCTTTGACCGTTTTTCTTTATTCTTTGTTTTGTGATTTTTTCATGCGAACGCACCCTACGTTTGTTGAGACTCACATCCAACCTTCCAGCCATGTTTGTCCCTTAGAATTGTCCATTTTTCCTTTTTAGCAATTCCTGTTCTGACAGATGGTTCTAATGTTATTAATTTTTGAAGCAATTCCCGTAAAATGAATGATTTTCCATGTGAACGCATCTTTATTGCTTCTGAACCCTGATCTGATGTGCCAGCCCTGTCCTACCCATTCCCCTTGACATTTTTCCTTTTTAATCCGTGTCATTTTGATACACGGTTGGTCCGTTATTAATTTTTACGGGTTTTTGGGTCCTTTTCGTGCTTGTTTTTCACATTTTTCCATGTGAACCTGCCCTATTTTCACCGGAATTTCGGTTTACCTTGACAACCGTGTCCTACCAGTCTTTCCTCCACTTTTTTCTTTTTCCTCCCCCTCTTTCAACTGTCGGATTTTTAGTTATTAATTTTTTCGAGTGTTTTCGGATGCGTTTTTTGTATTTTTTCCACGTGAACCCTTCCTAATTCCCTGCCAACTGGGTTTTGATGTGCCAATCCTGTGAATCCCTTTCTTTTGGATATTTTTCCTTTTTATTGTCCTCTATTCCAGTGCACGGTTCTTCCCGTATTAATTTTCGAGTCCATTTTTAAGTCCCTTTTTGGGTTTTTCCCATGTGAACGAATCCTATCTTGATTGGAACTGTGTTTTGCTATGATAAGATTATTGGAAACATTGTTTTGCACAATTTTCCTTCTTCCCGCACTTCGTTCCGATGCACGGATTTTCCGATATTTAAAACCCGTATGTGTTTTCGAGCTTGTTTTTTGCATTTTCCCATGTGAACACCCTAATCTTTCCCCAGACCTGATGTTGCATTTTTCCATCATTTTTCCCTCGTCTCTCAACACATTTTTCCTTCTTACAGTTTTTCGATCCGACGTACGGTTTGGGTTTAATTAATTTTTCTTTCTTTTTGCCGAGTGACCGCATTTCTTGTGTCGCGCGTGAACACGCCTATTTTTGGTTTTACGCACCTCGGGACGCCCCCGTGGCATTTGTGGTTCGCGCGTCGCCGTCCCTGCCCCGTCTGATCCCGCCGATGCAAATTTTTTTTTACTCCCACCCCGCGCATGCGTACGGGACGAGGTGCGTTCCTTTTTTTTACACCCCTACCCACTTTATTTTTCTTATTATTAAAAAACAAAACAACAATTTTTTTAAAAACAAAAAAGAAACACACAAAAACAAACAACCAAACAAAAACAAACAAAAAAAAAACCCCACAAACACCCATCTCCCCACACCCCTACCCTTTTTACATCCAATTTTTATAACACCGAATAAAAAAAGAAAGAACAAAAATAAAGAAAAAACAAGAAAGAAAAAAGAAAAACAAGACAACGAAAAAAGAAAGAAAAGAAAAAAAGAAAAAAAAACAGCCAAACAAACAAACCGTTACCTTCTCCCGCCTGTGCATTGTCTCCCGCCCCTCTGCGCTTCACCTTCTCCCTCTTCCCCACGCCATCGCCTCCATCTCCCTCTCTCCTTCTCCACACGTCTCCAACCTCCTCCTCACTCCTCTCCTCCGCGCCGCCCTGCCTCCACCTCGCCCGCTGGCTCGCCCCGCCATCCTCCTGGCCCGCCCCGTCATCCTCCTTATCCTCCTCCTCCTCCTCCTCACTCCTCTCCTCCGTGCCGCCCTGCCTTCACCTCGCCTATTGGCCCGCCCCGCCATCCTCCTCCTCGCTCCTCTCCTCCGTGCCGCCCTGCCTCCACCTCGCCCACTGGCCCGCCCCGCCATCCTCCTTATCCTCCCTGCCGTCGCCAGCCACCCCCTCTCCCACCCTTGATTAGTATACACCTATCTAACCTTACTTACACCTAACTAACCTTACTTTAACTAACTAACCTTACTTAAACAGACTAACATTACTTACACTACCTAATTTCACTAACCTCACTAACTTAATTGATTTAACACACTAAACTAACTTAATTGACTTTCCTAGACTAAGTTAGCCTAATTAACTTAACCGACTCAGTCACCTAATTCACTTAGATTACCCCCTTACAGCCCCCGTTTCTGCCCCTTCTCCCTTCTCCTCCGTTGTTTTCCCTCCGTGCGGTCGCTCTCGGTGTACGTGTGTGGCTAGAGAGCGTTCACACGCGAGGACGCGCTTCTGACTTATTCGTGTGGTGGAGTATTGCAGTCAACCATTCACACGCAGTCATCCTCCGTTGTTCACACGCAGCTCGGGTACCGCCTTTTATTTTCAAACCCGCAAAGTACATACAAATACATAAAAAATAAACATAGAACACATAAAAATTCTAAAATTTTATCAAAATTCATTTAAAATCCCAAAAATTTTCCAAAATAATTCTAAAAAATTTCCAACATTGTCGAAAACATTTGGAATATTTAGATAAAGTGAAAATTCACGAAAATAAATTGCAAAAAAAAATAAAATTTGAAAATTTCTTCAAAAATACATGTAAAATGAGTAAAATTCATTAAAATTTAGAAAAAAATCATAAATAAATCCTTTAAAAAATCCAAAAATTTCCACAAATCCCCTTGCCCCTTTTTTCACTAATTTTTCAATTAGAAATGCTTCCATATATGGCAAAAGTATTATTTGAAGCTAAAAACCCTAAATTTGATACTTTTCCTCATGAAAATTCATTTTAAATTCTAAAAATCAGCTAAAAAATCATGGATAAATTACAACACATTGTTGACACTTGTTGGATTGCTGAAATTCCACCCTTACACTTCACAACATGTTCATGTGTCATATATCTCGATTTAATTATTATTATTTTAAAGAAAAAAATAACAAAACAAGCAAACCAAACCAAACAATATACACAATACAAACACACCTAAAATACATTTTTTTTAAAAAACCATAAACAAACAGCATAAAAAAAGAAAAATCAAATAAAAATCAACAAAAACACTAAGGTGCTTTATTTTTTCCAATCTGTGGTGTTTTTTTTTTTACTAGATTACTTGCATTTGGGGACTACTCCATGCGCCTTCAGTCTATTGCATACACACCCCTACCAGGTATTTATTCTTTTTAAGTTTTATTTATTTTCATTATCTCTTAATCACAATTAATTGTTAAAATAAACTATATTCAAACACTTTTCCACGCACACTCGCGCTAAACATACAGTTTTTAATAATAAAAATCAACCAACCGTTCACTTTGTATGCGCTACGTGCGCTTAAGAGACACCTTAATTTTTAATAAGATTGAACCAGCCGTCACAAAAAAACACGCGTTGGCAAAAAGGCGCTCCACATCACCATTAATTTTTAATTAATGAATTCGCATTTAGAGACCCCAGTCTGGGAATCGTAGTCCAAGTTTCGTTAAAGCACCGCTTCACCCTAATAAATTGTAATTAACATTTTAAGAATGAACCGTCGTTTTCTTATTAAGGTTTATAACCTAATAAAATGTCACCCATTATTAATAATTTCTTAAAATGAACCCTTCATTAAAACCATTTTCCCTCACTGCACTTTTTTCCTCTTTTTAATAAGCATGCTTCGTGGGATGGATGCGTAAAGTCCTCTTAGCTGAAATTGTTGTTCAAAGTTATGATCAGGTCCTGATTAGATTTTTATGGTATTATGGTTTGCTTATGTGCTACAATTACAAGTGCGGTTTGAAGTTTTTTTCTTTTTTTTACCTGATACGGGGTTTTGGGTGCCTGCTTGTTGCATCGCATGAAGTTTTCGGTCGTATATGTGTAAAGATCATGCCGAATTTTTTCTAAGATGTGGATTGTTTGGGGTGGTAAATTGGTTAGTTACGTCTGTGTGTGTACTTCTTTTGATTGATTTCTTTTTTATAGCTATTTTGGTTGTTTTGCAGGCATTCTTTTTTATTGTCTATGTTTGTGATGTGTGTATTTTCCATCTGAATGGTGCCTCACACTCCTCCTCCTATCCAATATGTCCCGTTGATCAGTAGGGATTATTCTTCCCTACTAGCTTTTGAGCCTATAGCAAAAGCCAGACTTGCAACTTTCGTGGCTACTTCATTCCCATTGATTCCAGATGATCCATCCCTATGTGATGAGTTTCTTGCATCATACAACAAGAAGTCGGATCTGGTTCATGGTGCTTCCATGGTATTGACACCCCGAGGGTTAGAGAAGGCTTTGTCTCTTCCCTGCAAAGGAGAGAGTGAAAGCCGGACTTGCAACTTTCGTGGCTGCTTCATTCCTATTGATTCCAAATGATCCATCCCTGTGTGATGAGTTTCTTACATCATACAGCAAGAAGTCAGATCTGGTTCATGGTGCTTCCATGGTATTGACACCGCGAGGGTTAGAGAAGGCTTTGTCTCTTCCCTACAAAGGAGAGCCCTTTGTTACAGCTAGACAATTATTCTCCAACGATGAGATTTTCAAGCTGTTACAGAAGCAGACCAAAGAGATTCTGGATGTCAAGAAAGTGATAAACACTTCAGGAGTATCTTTTTCCATGATCACTGATCCTCTTTGGAAGTTAGTCTGCCAGTTCCTCCAAGACAAGTTTATGCCTGCCAAAACACCATCCCATTATTTGTCCAAAGAACTCTTCACAGCTTCCAAGATGGTGTTAAAAGGGGTGGCTATTGATTGGAGTACTTACCTGCTTACAAAGATGGACCAACATTTTGTCAAAGCAACTAGAGGAAATGTCACAAATGTCACCTATGGTTCCTACCTATATGCTTTCTTGACGTACTTATGCCTTAAGAAGGGTGTGCTACCACCTCCTCCATCTAATCCAGTACCTCCCCCACCACCTTCCGAAGAGTCAAAACCTATTGACATAGAGGATCTTGATTCCCCTCCTCCATTGATCATTCAACAGAAGCGCTTGAAGCGTGTGGCAGATAAAACTCCCTCAATCCTTCCTTCAGTCACAGTTCCTGCTACATCTAGCAGTGACCTCCCTGCTTACCTCACATGTAACAATTTGTTTAGGGCGCATAGAGAGGGTTCTTTGGAAATATCAGTCCCTTCACTGAACAGTTTAGTGTTAGGAGATGCTATTACATTCCTTTGTAATGACATCCAAAGTTTGATTGAACTCTCAGTGACAGCTTGTGTTCAACAATTGTATGCTTCTTTCTATAAAGAATCGATGCAGTCCAAAGACCAGTTGCATAAGGCAACCTCAGAGTTAGCCTCTGCTAAAGACACACTTGCAAATCTATTTAAGCAGATGGAGCAACAGAACCACATGATTGAGACCTAGAGAGAAGAAATATCTTCTTTGAAGATTCAGTTAACAGAAGCTCAATCAGAGATCACTAGAGTCCCAGAGGAGAAAGAGAGAATGTCCAAAGAAGCTCAAGATTTTCAGACTCTTTTAGATGCAAAACTGTCAGCTTTACAGACTGCTCATAATACAGTGAAATCACAAGCTTCTCAGATTAAGCAGTTACAAGACCAACTGGCACAGTCACGGTCCGTTCCTCCAAGCCCCAATGTTCCTATTATTCCTTCTCTCTTTAAGCAGGACTTGGGAGTTCTCCAAAGACAAGCCACATTGTATCCATTGTTTCAAGATAAAGTGGAAAGATTGTAGTCCAGGATGGATTTGTTATGGTCTACATTTGAGCACTTTCAAGAGTATGTTCCTCCGAACCATTCTTTCTTTGTCCACTATTAGTTGCAGAAGTTGGCCTTCTATATGAAGCTTTCAACGATGGATCTTCCTCTTCCAGAGGATTGTTGGAGTGGGGCTTGGTCTCCTGAGTTGCTGACAGAAGTGGTCCGTATGGTGTTTGAGGATTCTGTGATGATGGATACCATGTTGCTGTCTTACATGTATCTACGAGGTGATCTGTTAATTGCAAATGATGTAGATCTGATCTGGTATGTGGGAGACATAGTTTTGCAAGCTGTTTTGTATGTCAACTATTTGGAGTTGCAGATAGATGACATGTTCTAGTGTTATTTTCAAAAGTGGCTACTTGCCTTAATGATTCATGGCACTCAATGATTGATTTTGTGGTCCTAAATCAACGTCAGAATACAGCTTCTACTTATGTGTAGAGCACTAACCAACTGAGGGTGGATCTCCTAGCTTATCTTTCCAAGAACCATCCATTTGATTCATCCTTTTTTTATGCCTATTAGAGAATATATGTCTTAGGTCCCTCTGTTCCTAGCCTATTGTACTACCAACAAATGGCTCATCGCTATGATACTTATCTTTCCCTTTATCAAACCAACTCAGCAGCAATCTTACCTCTTCTTTTCCAACCTCAAGGTTTTCCTCAAAGTCCTATATTTACCTATTGTTCTTTCATCGAAGATCGAGTATTTTCCCCTTCTCCACCATGCCCTTCTCCATCTATCCATATACCTTCTACTTTTCCTATTTATCAATTGACACCTTTCCTAACTGATTCACTTAAATTTTCAGCCACTCCTTCTTTATCTTATTCCTCCTTTTATGATTTTGCCTACCCCTATCTTCATCCTCTTGTACTTATTCCACTTCCATCTTATGATACTTGAACCAAGTAGGTTACACAACATGTTAGTGAGTACGAAGGGTTTGATCAGTAGATTCCAAGAAGAAGAGGATGGAGCTCGACTGATTCTCTTACAGGACCCAGATAAACTGACCCCAATAATTCCAAGGGACTGGACTACTGCTAGTCAAGCATACCAGAATTACCTCCATTTTGCTCACCAATATTTACAATCTCTAGATTCTTCAGTGAGATTGATAGCTCATTTTTCTTGGTATCTAGCATATATGCATAGGCATTCCCATAATGATCAAAAGGCCATTCCAAAGCTTTGTATGAATGTCAATGTGAACATTGATTCCCAACAGTTGGATGTCCTCTATTTTCGTGCCCTATGTCTCCCTAGCAGATACCTTGTTTTGCTAGAAATGTTGTGATGCCTACAGTTCTTTCAAAATCCTCCAAAGACATTTGTAGACGAGTCCTTTTCCATGCATCGTTTTCGAAACCACCAAGCCTTCAAAAGGAATCACCTTCATTGATGCCTTTGCAATGTATTTTGGATGATTCTTAATTATATATGTCTTTCTTTTTGGAGGTGTCATTCAGATGGTTGTGTTAGTGTTTTGTGTGTGTTTTGTAATATTTGTATGTGATGAGTTCGTGCTGGGTTGAATAATTTGTTCGAGAGCTCTTTTCAAACTATTGATGGTGGATGGAAAGCGTATGGTGGAAAGCTGAAGAAAAAACTCTTATATCCTTTACAAATTTGTTATGACTACAAAATGTTTATCAGATGAGTTAATGAATAACAATTTTTTCCTTTAATAGTTTTTTTTAGAGATACAGGTGATAAGTTGGGGTCATGGTTTAGTGGGATTGTTGAAGATCCTACGGAAGATAGCATTGAGCTCTTTAGTGAACTTATATTATTATTTTCCTTAGGTCGCGAGGACGCTTCCTTTCTAAGTGTGGGAATATGTTGAGAGTGGAAAAAGACTAAATTTTTGACTGATTTTTGTTGTTTTTGAGGTCTGAATGATTGATTTTTGAGGGATTTAGAGTGATGTATGGTTGATAATGGAAGTGTTTGAGAGTGTTTTGGATGATATTGATTATGTTTTGGAAGTTCATAATGATTTTTAGTGGAGATATGAAGTTCTGTGATGTTCTGATAGGTTCTGTTGAGGTTCTGATTGGTTATGTATACCTTCTGTATAGCTTCTGTTTTGTTCTGATTTTCTTCTGTATGAAGTATGGATTGATGAAGATTGAGATCTTTTGGAAGCCTATTGAATAGTTTTTGATAGTTTGGAATGGTTTTAGTATGAGTTATGAGGTTTTGATGACCTTCTGTAACCCTCTGTAAACCTTCTGTAGAACCTCTGTCTTTGCTCTGTAACTGTTTTGTATCTGCTCTGGTTTTGTACTGTACTGTTCTGTAAATCTTATGTAAGTGTTCTGTAGAATGTATGTGTGACTTTGGGAAAATTTTCTAACTTTTAAAAAGGATGAATCTAAGTTCAAAAGAGCTAAAACAAATGGAAGAGGCAGGTTGAAGACTTAAGAGAAGACTGAAGTGACAGTGACGGTAGTGAGCTATGAAGAGACACTGTAGTGGCTCTGGTGCCTCTTCATATCAAACATACCTCTTGGGAGGTGCATCCACGACCTAAGAAGGATTATTGAGAGTATTGTAGTGAGAAGATGATGTACTATTGAGAGATAGAGAGAGAGAGAGCCAGAGATAGCCAATTCTATCAAAACAGTGTAACTGTATATGAGAGATTGAGAGAGAAGACTATGAAGACAATGAAGATGAATACTATGTGATTGATTTTCATTCAAAAATGGTGTATTCTTTTTATGTTCATTGTTCTATTGAAGGATTCCATGAAGATGTTGAAGATTATGATTGATTCTATTAAATCCGTGGGAGATATCTACTATGATGCTGCGTAAAGAATTGTTGTTTTCTTTGTTTTGATGATCAAAAGAATGAAATAAAAGCTTGTTGATGTTACAAGATAGACTTTCTTGCAGTAGAATCCCCTTTTCCTTGGTGTTCCTCTTGGGGCTCCACTGTCTTTCCAAAGGAGACTACTCATGTTGTGGAACTATTCATAGGCACAAGGCTACATGAGGACATTTGCAAATGGGGGTTTCTTGAAAGAAGCCCCTATGTTGCAAGCACTTTAATAACTATGTATGCTAAATGTGGTGCTCTTGCAAAAGCACAAGTTCTTGACAAATATATTGTTCATGATGGATTCTCTTGGATTGCACTGATTGTTGCAAGAAATGCACAAAATGGTCACGGGTGATGAAGCTCTGAAATGCTTTGATAAGATGCGGCATTACCTTTCTCCATCTCAAAGCTAACATGGGCCCGTAACCAACATGACTGACACACATAGGGGGAGTTGCGACCCATGCATGTATTTATCCACAACCCACTACATGGGTGCCATAATATCATCTTGCTTCATCATGATTCATAACAAATACCCCCTCTCTCTATACGATAATCAACCCATACACTCCCTCTCTTAAAATTAAAAAACACGAATTAAAGCCTCTCTCTCTCTCCCAAACATATACAAACACACACACACACACACACACACACACACCTCTCTTCTTCCTTTTTTTTTTCTTTTTTCATAAAGTCTTCCCCCCTTTTCTCAAAACCAATCTCTCTCTCTCTCTCTCTCTCTCTCTCTCTCTCTCTCTCTCTCTCTCTCTCTCTCTCTCTCTCTCTCTCTCTCTCTCTCTCTCTCTCTCTCTCTCTCTCTCTCTCTCTCTCTCTCTCTTGCCTAGTCGTGCATTACTTCTGATGTTTTGGTGGTCTTCACACTAACTCAGTATTCATCATGTCATTTTCTCAAGGTTGGAAATATATCATCTTCGGATCATTTTCTACTACCCTCTCTGTTATGTAGTCATGTGTGTGGTCTTCCTTAGCCAGTTCTTTAGGATAAAGCCTACGTGGACGACCTGCCTCGTCAACCCCTAGCATGCTCCAGCCACCCAATGTGCCCCCACGTCCTGCATTGAGTAGTGTGCCCCCACATCCAACATTGAACAGCTTCATTGATTAAACCAAGCAAGTTAAGATTTCAACAAACTTGGACTATATGCCTTCACTGATAAGCTTTTCTATTGCAGTATAAATAGCAACTCACTGTAAAAATTGGCTACCATGTTTCTATCATTTTGATTATAATGACAACTGTAGCACACCTAGGCTATATGCCATCACTGTTTAATCCTGCAAAGGCTTATACTCTATGAGAATATTATTTTGAGGGGGGAAGGGGATTTGTATGTGGCCAGTAAATTTGTGGACATGTACTACAAATGTTACTCCCTTGCAGAAGCACAGCTGGTATTTGACAACTTACCTGTTCCAAATGTGGTGACATGGAATGCTATGCTCGCTAGGTATGTAGAATAAGAACCATAATGCATAAAGCATGCTGTAAATAGAACAGATACACTAGAAATGATGGCGTCAATTACCAAATCCTTCATATTTCTAAGTAAATCCATCATACATCAGAAGTAGACATCAGAGATGATCTAATAAATAAGAAGAATACACAAAAATGCCTCATTAGGTCACGTTTTTGCAACTACCCAAAATTGCACTTCATGAGGCAAAGAACTTCATGAGACAATTAGAGGCTGCCTCACACATAGAACTAACACAACTAAGGTCTAGCCATGCTAAGGGCATAATACATGATCAATATACTGTGAGACCATGACCATAGCTAACACCTGGCACAGCCCGGTGGATAGATGGCACAGCCATGACATGAACCCTTACATGATGTATGAAGTGCAAATGCCTTATCCAAAACTGACATACCTAATGAGAAAGATTATGCTCCATGTAGAAATTCTACTCCATGCAGGAATTCTACTTCATGCAAGAATTCTGCCTAAAGCAGTGACAACTACCTGCAGCAATGGGTAAATTAAAGAAGAAGAAAAAGTAGGAATTCTACTCCATGCAAGAATTCTGCTTCATGCAGAAACTATTGGTTTATGCAGGAACTCTCCTTCAAACAGAAAATTGCACTCCATGTAGGGACTCTTCTCCATATAGCAAATTGAAATTTCTGGCCTCAATCTTTGTCGTTTTTAATGGCATTTGAATGCAAAGAAACACAAAATCAATGGCAACATATACCAATAGAAAACCCTTCAAACTCCATACACAAAATACGCTTTCAATCCATAAAACAAAGTCGTTTTTCACCAATCGCAAGTACTTCTTCAAATCTTTGCACAGATTCTGCACTGAGAAAACCTTTCAACAAAGAATGCTTCATGCAAAAAACTACTTCATGTAGCAACCTCTACTTCATGCAAAAATTTCAAATTTCTAGCCTCAAACATAGTCTTTTTTGATTGGGTCTTTCACCACATGATCAAGAAAAGAATGACATGATCTATATGCAGAAAACCCTTTGAATTGTATACAGGAAATTTGGTTTTCTTCCATGAAACAAGGTCGTTTTTGACATATCTTTTTGCTATTAAAATTCCACACCAGAGATTCAGAAAAGCATGGCAAGATCGCCAAAGTATTGTTGCCCTTTCTATGCAGAATGCATAAAAGAACAGAGAATACTTCATGAAGCAAATACTCCATATCATGCCCAGAAATCATAGAAACTCAAAAATAATCATATGACAACATAGATTTACCCTACTTAGCACTACAAATCAGAGAATAAGAACCATAATGCATAAAGCATGTTGTAAATAGAACAGATACACTAGAAATGATGGCACCAACTGCCAAATCCTTCATATTTTGAAGTAAATCCATCATACATCAGAAGTAGACATAAGAGATGATCATATAGATAAGAAGAGCACACAAAAATGCCTCATCAGGTCACGTTTTTGCAACTACCTAAAACTACACTTCATGAGGCAAAGAACTTCATGAGACAATTAGAGACTGCCCCACACATAGAACTAACACAACTAAGCTCTAACCATGCTAAGGGCATAATACATTATTAATATACTGTGAGACCATGACCATGGCTAACACCCATGCACATAGTTTGATACTTATGGATAATGACATGATTATTTTACAACAATTGAGATATAGATTCTCCAAGGTTTTATAGCTAGTTCCTCTAATAGATGAAAAGACATACGATGTTCTTAATATACCACCATACATGAAGAAAAAGGAGGACACGGGTCCTAAAGTGGAGGATATCACACATGAGAGAGACACAAGACTATATGAGAAGGATGAAAAGACTACAAAGAAACAAGTAGAGAAATGGAAGGACCATAAGAGAAAGAAAGAAATAGAAATAGAAACAGAGCAACTATGACCACTAAAGAATGAGCTTTTTGACATGCTTGAGAGGGTTAAACAATAGGTTTCAATGCATATTGCTTTTCCTTGTGACATAGGGAGGAAAAATAATGTTGTTGCTTTGGACTCATAATATGTTCAGATCCTCAAAGATAAAAGGACAAAAGTAAATGACTCCATTTTTTCTGTTGGATTAAGATATAACATACTTAAATTTGTTTGTTCTTAAGAATGATATTTTTCTAGAAATAATTTTTTTCATATATACTCAATATCTTATTGCTTTTACAATGTGTATGATGCATGAACTTCCTTTTGATATATAGCAAAAAGTTTAGATTCTTGATCCTCCAATCTCCCATTACATGATACTAAGTGAGCTTAAAGCAAATGGATTTGATCATTAGCTCATCAAATTGATTTTAACACCTTGGAGCTTATTTTGATTTCATACCATGAAAAGTAAGTAGTTTGATAGTTTTTCTAGTTTCAAAATAGTTTATTATACTCAAGTATTTATATACAATTATTTTCAAATCTCATTGGATCCCAATTGCCATAATAATCTATGTAGATAAGCATTGTTTTTTAATCAATTCTTTGAAAGGAATCCATGGAAATGCTAATGTGTAAGTTAAATAATCCATGGCTCCTTAATGATTTGAACTTTTATTTATTGTAAGTACTCTATATTTTATTATTATTTTATATAGAGCTACAAAAAGATTGATTGAGGTGTTATAAAATAAGTTTCCTATGCCTTCTAATCTACTTGTACAAATGGAGTATAGACAAGTTGTAAGTTTTTTATCAAAATATATCAAGATATTTGATTCCATAAACTACCATAAACAAGTTGTATAATTTTTCTTTGTGTTGGTTGTAAAGCTCTTGTCAAGATGATAATCATTCTTGTGGTTGGAGAGTAATTGTAAATGCCAAGATTCCACTATAATTGCCACACTATGAATTATGACAACATCATGAGGTTCTATGAGGTAGAGACTTCATGCCTAGCTAGGCACAATTGGGGCATGAGGTTGTTGAGAACCCTAAGTCCCCAACTGCACCTAGCTAGGTATACAATGCCTTTTGAGAAGAAGATCATGATGTTGAATAGTATACCAAAAAACAAGGGAAACGATCCCCTTTTTCCACATGAAAAAATGTAAAAATATTATGGCATGTAGTATCTTATCAACATATAGGAGGAGGCTACAACTATATTGAGAGTCTTACAAGAGAAAACAAGTAGGAAAGTATTAGAAAAGTAGGAGTAGCTTTGTCCACCACAAAGGTATAAGCTATAAAGGGATAGCTTTTTGTGGAGCATCCGTAATGAGGCTGCAATGAAGGAAATTTGCCCTATGTAAATTGTTCTATGATTCTTGGCAATAGTTTGGGGGAAGAACCATTAGGAGGAGGCTACAACTTTTTTGAGAGTCTTATAGGAGAAAATGAAAGTATTAGAAAAGTAGGAGCAGCTTTGTCCACCACAAAGGTATAAGCTATCAAAGGGATAGCTTTTTGTGGAGCATTCGTAATGAGGCTGCAATGAAGGAAAATTGCCCTATGTAAATTGTTCTATGAGTCTTGGCAATAATTTGGGGGAAGAACCATCAGTTGGATTAGTTGGGAATTTAGGGTTGACTATAAAAAGGTACAAGGTTCCATTGTAAAAAACGTCATATTTGCCAATTTACCAAGAATTGAGTTTAGCATTACCATTAGTTTCTTCTTTGTACTTTCTTCTAACAACCATGGCTTCATGGTGCTATGGATTAGTAGAAGTGTTTTTCCATGGCATGGCCATGTTTTAATATTTCTTGTTCCATTTTCATATTTTTTAGAATTAGTTGCTAGATGAATATAGTTAAAACAATCCTTCTTTACATCGGTATTAGAGCATATATTTAGATCCAACCCTATTGTCATTTTCAAGGTTAGATATGGCTATAATAGTTTGTACAAAGTAATTGGAGATACAATTTTTAGTTGTTATGACAAGACTGCATACTTCTATAGTAACTGTGACTATATTTGAAGCTGTTCAAATGATTTCTTGGGGAGAATGGAAGGAGCTTGACCATTTTACCTAAATGTCACCACATTGGAGCTATTTTGAATATCTATGGACAAAAAGAGAGCTACATGAGGCTAAAGGGAACTAAAGTGACCTCTAAAAAGTAGGGTTTCTTCTTCTTGTTTCAAGCATAAGGCTTCGTGGACAAGATTCCTTCTAATCTCTTTATCACTTGCTCTATGTGGGAGATAACTTCAAGAACTGTGTTCCTATCATCATAAGCTTCCATAGACAACCATCTTGATGATTATTCATGGAGTGATGTCTACCATTTTTAGCTTGAAATAGGTGCATCCTACATTGTTCTAATAGCCTCAGATGCCATGATTTTAGTAGCATATGGCTTTTGATATGGCTCTTGGATCATTGCTCAAGTAGAAAGCATCAACCACAACATCTATTTAATCAAGATTTGAGTTCCACCTTCATCTTCTAGGCCTTTTCTTTATTCCGAGAAACAGACAACAAGCCATGGATAGCAGGCCACGTTTCAGGTCTGGGGGTAGACTTGATCTTCTTTATTCTTGACAATAGATAATCCAAATGACCATCTCTCCATCTAACAACATTGGAAAGCAGCCTATTCTCATTGTAATGGAGTGTATGTAGTTTGGAGCAACCTATTGACCCTTGTAGGCAAGCATTTTATGTTGAATCTCAGCCTTGATCTATTCATCAATGGTATGCACATGATATAGATACCAAATTTGATAGAAAGTTCATGAAGCAAACAAAAAGCCGATATGATTCTCTTTCGAGAAAACAAAAGCTTAAAATTCTCAATGAAAATTATCACCTTATTAGTTTGAGTAGCTTCCAAAGTAAAAAAATCTAGATTACAAGGTTTCCAACCTAGCTTCTACAAGTTAAGACAAATCTTAAGCATACCCTAACACATAAAAGTCTAGTAAAATAGTCAAGACTTGTAGTAAGGTCAACCGACCAACATTCGACAAAGGTTTAAGTCAAGAAAGATTGCAAGTAAAGATCAAGGTTAAAATCATACTCTGATTGCCTCCCTGTTTGTGTAGAAATATTGCTTGAAAAAGAATTACTTCTGCTTGCAAATGATGTATACAAGTTTACTTGATGCACGTAGGAAGTTTGATTGAACTAGTCAAAACTCTAATATACCAAATTTACAATGGGATAAAAGGAAAGTACACTAGACCTTCCCCAAGACTAGCTGTGGAATTTTTTAGCAAGAGGGATTGGTTTGTTGCCTTGGAGAGTTCAGATTGACCTTGATGCCAGGAGGTCACTTCATAGGGGATCCTTGGGTAGGAGGAGTTGAAGGTGGCAAAGGGGCTCTAGCCAGTAAACTCTTAGGCTCTTAGAAACTGTTCAAACCTCTGCACGACTCAAGATGGACTTTATGAGCACCCCGTTACTAGTTAGACACAAAATCTTAGTAAAATAAAGGCATTTGGGTCATTATTTCATATGAGCAAAAGGTGAATACTTGTATAAGATTCTCTAATAAATAAAGATGTTATATTCTTAAGAATTGTTTTCATTGTTTGTGTGATGTGAGTTAAGTTACATGAATGAAAACTGTGACTAAAAATGCTAATTAAAGAAGTTGATTTTATTTCTACAATATAAATGTGTTAGGTTCAGATAACTAAAGCTATCCAACTGAGGGAAGTAGAAGGATGAGATTCCTGATGAATTTGTTCTGAGAGGCAAGGTGGTCCTAGTAAGTTAAGAGCTTCTCTACATTTTGATGTGTTATAGTATAGGGAACATTGACCATATAGAATCAATTAGTACCTTGACTTTGTATTGTTTTAGGAAAATGAAGTGAGACATTGCCTTATAAGCAGAGGGATTGATGTACCCATACTCCCCCTCATTTCTCACTCTCCTTGAACCAAGTGCAATATGAGTCAGCTTTAGTTTGGGTAATCTAGTACAAGCAAATGCCCAAAGACTGATGCTAGTTATAACCTTAGTTTACTTAGAACCTAAAATTCAAGTTGATTCTTGTGGGAACAATCAAGACATTCCATTGCAAAGTTGACTTGAGAGAGTCTAGGTAGCAAACCTCATATTATTTGAAATACTATTGAGTGGCATCACCTAGGAAAATATCTTGATGGACCACTAAATCATGCCACTGAGGATGTCTTCGAGTGGGCACGTCTTGGCTTTCATGACTTCTCTCTCTTCTCTCCTATCTTTCTAGATTTTCTCTCTTCTCATCACTCATTATCTCTTCTCTTTTCTCTCTCTTTTGCACTTCTCACCTCTTAGCCCTCTTCTTGACAAGTGGTATCAGAGCATTGGTCTTTGTTCCATTTAGTTACAATCTTTCCTTAGATTTCCTTCTCAAACTAGTTACATTCTAGTTTCTTGAGGATAGATTGTAAGCCTTGAAGTGGATAAGTGTAGAGATCAACAAGCCTTCCAGCCTAGTTAGAGCTAAATGGAGGACATGGAGACCAAGCTGGAGGAATCATATATAGAATGACATGTTGTGGACAAGAAATATGACATTCTAGAGGTAAAATGGTTAAAGAGAAAGGGAAATAAAGTTAGTTAGGATTAGACATATAGTTACTTTTTCAAAATAGACTTTCTCTTTTCTCTTCCTTTCAAGCTCTTGTTAAAGCTTTCATGGTGGCTGCCAAGAAACCCTTCCTTTTACTCTCTAGTGATCATATCTCTCTTTGTAACCATGGGACAAGTATTCTATGACTCCTGAGCAACAAATAGAGTACTAACTTGTCAAGATTGACTATGTGAGAGCTCTAGAAGTAGGTCCAAAAAATTTGACATAATTTGTGCTAATTTTTGTAGCTCAAATCTCCCAACTCCTTAGCAAGCATCATTTACTTCTATGGCAATCATTGGTCAAGTTGAGAATTCTTAACAAGTAGGGCAACATCTCTTTCAAACTTTTGAGTTCTTTCTTTCCACCTTCTCAAAACCTGGCTATGGCAGAAGTAATTTAAATGTGAAGAATCTTGAAGAATGTCATGGGATTACTCTTCTTGCTCCTCAAGCTTTCTTATTAGTCATGGACAATTAGTGATGTCAAGATTGAGCTATTTCTTCTTCCCTACAAGCTCTCTTTTTCTTTTATTGCTCATGGACAACAAGGTATTGCTAAATTTGTCTTAAAGCCTTTAAGAATTATCAAGAAATCTTGCATACATAGGCAAAGGACATTGTTCAAGAGGGCACTGAGGTGGAATACCATCAAGATTGAAGATATTAGAGAGGTTCTAACCTATCAAGCATAATGGAGTGCTATTTTGGGGATTTGGTTAAAGATCTTGAATTTCTTCCATTCAAGTATTCAAAAAGCTCAAGGCACTTCATCTTGAAAAGCTTTATGATTCTCAAGCAAAGAACTAATTGATTTTATATGGATTATGGAGAATGGAGCTCACGGATTGAATTGGAGCAATTTCTTCTACTAGTGGTTGAAACTTAATTCAACTTGAATCTTCCACCATTATCAAGCTTACAAGAGGTATTTCATTCACTTTTAATATATGAAATCTCTCTACATTGAGTTGCTCAAGATTATCCATTTTCCAACGAGACATAATGGTCATTTGAGGCTTTAAATGAACCATAGATAAAAGATTAATGTCTCTTCAGGTAAATTAGAGCTTCTACATTAAAATTTAGCATTGATTTCAATCCAATCAATCATGAAATTTTATATACTCTTAAGTATAACTTTGATTTGATCTTTTGATTCTTTTGTACCTAAGAAGTAGATTATAAAGGGTAAGTATTGTAATCAATGAGTCATTGATTTATAGTGGTAAGAGCCTCAACTAAACCTATTTTTTGATTGATCAAATTTATGCATGCCATGGAAGGTTGAAATAATCATTTCAATAATGCTTATCATCCCTGTTTTCTTAGAGTAGAATGCTCTTGCCATGGATATACCCATCAAAGAAAAAGGTAGGTGTTGGGGGACATAGTGGGATAAAAGAGAGGTAACCCTCCCTCATCATTGAAGATCCCAAAGGGGTGTGACCAATCGACCCAGGGGAAACTTTATCCACCTCTCGGTGATTTGAAGCTTGTGTAGGGTACACAAAGTTGAAAAATCGAAGACTCGTAAATTTTGACTGAAGAGCATTTGTTCAATTCATAGGGATTATAAGTTGATTATAGATTTATTGAGCCTTCATTATTAGGGTATAAGTACATGCAAGAGAAACAAGATACTTGAGCATTGATTGGGGCTGATATTTAGCCATTTGTAGGTGCTAAATGTTATCCCAGGTTCCTTACAGGTTGTTCATAGGGCATTACAATGAAACAAGGTATTAGGATTCATTTTTGGGGCATTACTCACTTGGTTACAAGTGTTGTAGAGTATTTTAGAGTTGTTTACAAGTACTATGAAGTGTTTTTATCATCTCATAATTGTGATTATGACATCCTTTATATAAATAACATAGGGTCTTGGTCACTTTATATTAATAACATATCTCACATTATATGATAATGACAATCAAAACTAAATTCAAATGATAAAAAAGCTTAGTGTTTATCTTCTTTCTCTCTCTTGTTTTATTCTTCTCGTCTCTTTCCTTTAGTAGTAGCTTGTTTTTCTCTCTTTCCTTTCTTTGCCATGGATATAGAAACTTGACCTTCAACAAGGCGCCCAAACTCTGAAATCACATCTATATCTATGTTTAATTCATTTCAAATAGATGGAATATGAATTCCTACCATTATTAGCAAAGGTAGCTAGATTACCATGCAATAAGCAAAATGTAGAAAAAGACAAAGATGTGAGAGCTTATTCATCTCAATTTACAAGGGTAGGATCAAAGATTTCAAACTTGGAGCAAACAAAAATAACATAAAAGAGATTCTAGTAAAACATGTATTTATGTATAGAGAGTTACATTTAGAACTTGGACCTTCAAATCTTCCATCACATAGATTGAATTGTAAGTATTTCATTCTCAAAATTTTTTAAAATTAAATATGCTATTAGGTTTTATTATGATACATTTTGTCTTTATTTGTAGATTTCTATTCTTCTAATCTTGAGGAATGGTAGCCCATCAACTCTATTATTGATGTTATGCACTGTTTGATTGGATAAGAAATATACAAAGGTAAGATAAAAATATAGCTCACATAGAATAGAATATTTTTAAATGACCATTCTTATATTATCACTATGTATCATGGTTAATGGGAAGCAATATCCCTATTTTCTTTGCCTAATCTTACAAGCCTTAAGTCGTCTTTGCCAAGTCCACCCATTAGTGAGAGCTATAGATGTAAAATGTTTTCTAAGATATAGAGAGTATTAAAACCTAATATCTCAAGTAAGCCAAGTCATATTACTTGATTTATGTATGCTAATGTTTTCATTGTTTTCTTTTTTACTGAGATAAATATATCAAAGGCTATGTCGTCAATCAAGAGACTAGCATATGATCATGCCTTACAATTTGTCGATGAGGGGTGGGATACTATGATAGAAGGCAAGGTAACTTATAAGATAGATCAAGACTTTGTTGCTTGCAAATACATAGTTGCTATTCAAAATTTCATTCTTAGCTTTTATCACAATAGATGGTACTATGTTGGTGGTAGCCTAGTTACTTTGAATCATAATCTTGAGGATTTTCACAAAGATCCTATAGTAGATTTTGATGGTTGGTTCAATGAGGAAATTATTATGATATTAAGGGTTAGATCATCATATACACTACATCAAGTGAGATTGATTTACAAAATGAAGATATCAAATTGCCATTCTCATTTGTATTCCAACTTAACAACAAATCAATAAGTTTGTATATCAAGTTATATATAGTAGATGCATACTTGATTCCACTTCTTAAATAAATATCTATTATCATTTTTTTGCAAATATCAAAGAGGAGAGATAAAAATATACACTACAAGGATATTGAATAAAAGATCTCTTTACTTTTAATATAAATACAAATTCAAATATTGCACAAATTTGTAATTGCCTTCTTCATGATCTATATACATGAGGTCTTATAAGATAATATATCAAAGCTATTTCTTTTTGTGAGGAGTATCCTTTTTAGGAGTTATTTTGCCTTTCTTTTATGCTTTGGTTGCCTTAGGTGTTGAGGGTATCTCTCATTCCTTCTCTACTTCCACACTCTTTACCCCCTCCTTGTGTGTGCCCTCCTTATCTCCTTATTCTTCTTATATGCAATTGACAAGTATGTACTTAAAAAGCTTTGCTGGCACACACTAAACATGCTCACTTTTGTAATAATTATTAAAAAACTATCACACATTCGAAAGAAAACAATGCTAGTTTAGTGTTATTTTCCAATGCACTATCTTTTGAGTGAAACACTCTCTTAAAGGTAAACACCTTTCACATTATCTTTATGAATTCGTCATAATTAAAATAAACAAACTTAGCAAAAGTGTAAATGTAGAATAGCTCAGGATTGAAGTAGTACAAATAGGTATAGAGTATATTGTTATGTTGGATTAAGTATATTGTTAAAACTATGTAGTGACAAACTCTCTAAATTCATGAGCATGCCCATTGCCAAGTACTCAAGCCTTCCAAAAATAGGTAAAAGTGTAAATGTAGAATAGCTTAGAATTGTAGCAAACCTATAAGGGCTTGCCTACTCTGTTTTTTAATTTGATACTATTTTGGCCTCCATTTTTAACTTTCAATTGTTCCACAAATCATTTCGTACTTTTATGCAATTCTACAAACACTATTCGAAACATGTGAATCATGTCACAAGTTACAACGTCCACTATATTGATGCTACATCAGATTTGCAAACTATTTTACATAAGTTGCATATTTCAAATTTCACAATTTTGAAGATTGTTATTGGTCCTTGTCATTGTATATAATGATTGTTTATTTGAGCATAAATTCTTTAAATGTATACATTGTTGCAATTGATAACCTGTAGATACTATCAACCATGAGATATGGTCCATGATATGTGGTTGGGAATGGGTACTTTTTTGCAAACAATGCTGCAGTGATATTAATGAAATTGGTTTCTGATGTACTTTTGAATAGCTAGATGCTATTATGTTGTGAAGAGTTGTTGATGCAATAATAGATTGTATTGATTCTATGCAATAATTTTCATGGCTTCTGGACAATATTACATGCTTAGTGGCTCATCTGTAGTTCATTTAGCTTAATCTTAGTTCTAGTTACACTAAGAAATTGTGCTATAGAAACTCTACTAGTGCTTTTGATGCAATTTTATAAATCTATCATTGCTTCTACTCAACAATTAGTTAATGTTTATGGAGTTGACTTCATCATATGCTATGGATAGGGAACTCTATAACATTAGGAGATTTGATGGTACAAACTTTGGATTGTGGAATGAGCAAATCCATGATGTCCTAATACAAAAGAAGTGATTGCAACTAATAAGTGGCATAGATGCAAAACCTATAGGTATGTGTAAAGATGATTAGGAGTTGAATGCATTGTTAAGTCCACTATTAGATTGCACTTAGCAAAATCAATTTATTTTACTATTGTGAATGAAAGCATTGTGCATGATTTACGGAAAAAGTTATGCAATGTATATGAGAAGGCAACTGCCTCAAATAAAGTGTACTCAATGAAGCAACTATTTGAGTTGCAGATGAAGGAAAGTATAAGTATTGCCTCCCACCTCAATGAGTTCAACATAATATTCAGCCAAATGTAGGCACCAATATCAAAGTTTAAAGATGAGGTTAAGGCAATCTCTCTATTATGTTCCTTGCCTACATCATGGAATGCCTTTAGGACATCCATTAATAATTTAGCTCCAAACAGTGAGCTAAAGTTCAATGATGTTCTAGATAGTTTACTAACTGAAGAGATACACAAGAAATATGTGGACCAAAGTAGAAATAGTTAGGTATTTATAACTCAAGAAAGTTTTGTCTACTTCTTATATTCTTACGGGTGTGTTGGTTGCATCATATCAAGCATCATATCAACACTTGAACTAAGATTCAATACTTGATTTTAGTGCTTCTTTTTATGGAACTTCTCATAGGGAGTGGTTCTACTTATACGACACCAACAAGTGTGGATCTATCCATCTTGGAAATGACTATGTGTATTATTGGGGGTAAAGGCACCTATGCCTAGCTGCCCATGTATTGGTTACATTAACATTACCCGCATACTTGCACACCTGTACACTACAGGTGGTAGGTGCCCATCACTTCACGTCATTCTTTATTCTTTCACTGATATTTGAATAAAGGGAAGGTTGGTCACATGTTGTGATTGTTGGAGTTCCCACATTGTGTGTCTCTCTCTCTCTTACTCTTGCTCCTTCCACCATAGCTCTTACTTTCGCTCCAAGCTTCCACTTCAAGGCTCGCCTCCCTTCAAATGGTATTAGAGCTTTCTTATCTGTGAGCTCAAGCTTGGTCTAGAATTGCCTCATAGCTTGCATTTGAAGGTTTCTTCATTGGCAACCATGTCTTCTTATTCAAAGGTATGCTTTTGATACTATGTGTCTTCCGGCTACATTGGGCCTCTTCTAGGCTTTCCTTCACAACCCTTGGAGGTTGCCTTTCATCCCATTTGCCTTAGCACACCCTGCAATACCCTAGGATAGGCTGCATGATTTGTGCCTAATCTTCCCAAATTAGTTTAACTACTCCTCTAACATCCTTTAAAAGGTTCCTCGCATTCTTGGCAACCTTGGTGATCATTGGCAACACCTCTTGGCACTTGTATTTGGCATTAAGCAACATCGATCTTGAGCTCTACATTCACTGACATTGCTATTCACAATTTTGGGACAATCTCTCTTGAGTTCTATAGTGCCTTTACATGCTTATGTGATGCTTCTACCGATGGCCATTGGTATCGGATCACTCATGGATGTTATGTCAATGCATTGGAGATCATTTTGGGCTGATTGGAGCATTTCATTTGCTTGGTTTGGATAGATATTTGCTGTTGTTTATAATAGGGATGAAGCTTATTTTGGTAGTGAAAGCATATGCATATTGCTCCCATGTGCTTACCAACTATTCAGGAGATGTATCAATGCTTATGGACGATGTGACATGATTTGTCATGGTTCCATAATGCATTTGAGAAATGATTGAAGCTCATTTTGATTGACATTGTCTTTCATTTGCCACAGTAGGCCTCCACTTGAGACAATTTATGCTTATTATCCTTGGATGATACTCAGGCTATCGGCTTGGATGTTAAATGTCTGATATGGATGCTATATGTCTTGGCTATGTATAAGGGACATTTGGGCTTCACTTGCAACTTGCATTTTGAGTTATTCTGGAGCTTTGGACATTGACATTGGTTGTCAATTACCTATTGGGATGTTACAATTGATGCTTTATCGACTACATTAGCCTGGATGCTCTAGATGTATACACTTGGATCTTAGATGTTTGATGCTATGTACATGATGTTTCTGAGCTTTACTTGCTCATTCCACATCTAAATTTTGTTTAGTGGGAGCTACTTCATTGACTTGGATATTACATTAAGCATTTGGTTGCATTGATGAGCTTGAGGGTCTTCCAATGAAACCGTGGGACTTGTGTACATGCTCTTGTCATGCTTTATGTACGCAATTGATGCTTAGTGGGCTGATCTGACATTCCTTTTGGGTTGGTACCTCTCTTAGTCACAATGTTGCCAATCATGTATGCATCTTGGTTGGTTATGTATTGAGCTTCCATGACATTGCTCAGTCTATTGTGGCTTTAACTAGTCCCTTCTATTACTTGTAAGACCCACTCTATGCATGATGGTTATACTTATGGGATGTATCTCAGTCTGACACACTAATTCTTTGACAATTCTTACTACCAGTTGCATATTCACTCAATGCTAGTTGGAGCTATTCCATGGTAGTTGTAGTTTGTCTTATATCAGTGATTGCCCATCTTTGGCATTGATTTCTTACAGTTATACTTCATTTTCAACATGCTATAATTACAGTTTACTGCATTGTTTATGCAAGCAGTCGCCTCCATTTGACATTATTTGCATTAAGTTTGTGGATAATTCATTACTTGGTCAGTATCCCTTGTTTTTAGCTTGATCTAGTAGTGGTTTTAGAGCTTTTGCAGTAATTATAGCAGCCTAATTTGACTGTTTGTGCACTTGTTTGTCTTCATTATGGTTGGTCGCTTGAGTAATAGTGCTATCTTTAATATTGACAAGATGGATGGTACCAAGTCCATTTATTGGAAGGCCCACATCTTGCAAGTTTTAGTGCAAAAAATGTAGGTTAGGCCTTTGAAACATAAGGGTGTTAAGCCCAGACCTATTGATGTAGAGGATTGGGATAAATTAGATGAACTATGTAAGTCCACCATCATATTGTCCCTCTCTAAGTAGGTGTTCTATAATGTTATCTCTAATGGGCAATCCATGTGGGACTTATGGGAAAAGATTTGCAATGTTTATGATCAACAGAGCCCCGCTTCTTAGATGTATTGACTGAAGAAACTCATGGATCTTCGCATAAAGGATGGCACTTCTATGTCGGCTCACTTAAATGAGTTTCATTCCATTATCAGTCATTTGTCTTTGCAAGGGATTGAATTCAAGAGTACTCTACTCCCTTTGTTTCTCTTATTTACACTACCTGAATCATGGGATACATTTCGTACTACTATGTGTGCCAACATGCCTACTGATGGGGTACAGTTGCAAGATGTTGAGGGTACACTTAAGAGGTTAACAAAAAGAACGTTGATGCTTCCTATGCCTCTCATGCTTTGAGAGTTAGAGGCAAAAATGGTAGGAGCAATAATGCCCGCTATGGGAGAGACTCTCAATAGTCTCGCTCTTAGTCACATGGACAATCTCGTAATAAGTCCTGTGGCCATTAGTCCTCATTGACTTGTCATTATTGTTGGAAAGCAAAACATATTCAATCACAGTGCCATAAAATATGCGAAGACAAGGACAAGGAAAATGGCAAGGGTAAAGTACATGACAAAATTGATAATCCCTAAATTGTTCTTAGCAAGTTAGGCATTAAGATTGAAGAGATTAATGATGTGTAGATTGATTCTTATGATGATTTCATACTTGAAACTTTTTCTCTTGATACTTCATAGCTGATTGATGCTTTATTAGGGTATACTCAATGTTGACCGATAGATTCATGGGCTTCCTTTCATGTGACTTTCATAGAGAGTGGTTTCACTCCTATCGTAGTATGACATGATCTATTCGTTTGGGGTAATGACTTGGCATTGGCAATAGTTGGTATTGGTGATGTCAAGATGCTTAGTTGAGGTTACAAATTTACTCTTCATGATGTACATCATGTACCAGCTCTTACGAAGAGGCCTTATCTGTGCTGGCACTTTGGATGATGTAGGTTATGTAGTTTCTTTTGGTGATTCCTCATGAAGATTACTCGTGTAAATCTTGTCATTGCACGTGGTGCTAAGTCCAATACTCTCTATCCCTTACTTATATCTGGGTCAGTTGACCATGTTTTGGCAATGTATGTAGTTCCACATGTAACTCTATGGCGTCATTGCCTTGGGCACATGTCCTTGAAAGGAATGAAAATGCTTACCTGTTTGCAGTATCTTCCGTCCCTTGACTATAAATATTTTGAGTCTTATGATCATTGTTTATATGGCAAGTAGATACACAATATGCATAAAAAGTCTAGTACGACATACATGGGTGAGCCTTTGGCTCTTGTTCATTTGAATGTATTTGGTCCCATTCCTTGCAAGGCATTAAGTGGCATGAAGTAATCTATTACGTTCATTGATGACTATATGCATAAGGTCTTGGCATATCCTACTAAGCAGAAATTAGAAGTCTTGGCTACATTTTAGCATTGGCTTGCTTTGGTTGAGAACCGGTCTGGGTATAGGCTGAAACGCCTAAGTTTAGATAATAGAGGTGAGTATGCCTCTAAAGCCTTTGACTAATTTTGTGATGAGAGAGGTATTAAGTGTTAGTTGATCGCCCTGTACACCCCACCCCAAAATGGTATGGCTGAGTGTATGAATAGGACAATTCAAGAGCAAGTTTACAATATACCTAGCTAGGTATGCTTACCACAACATTTTTGGGCTAAGCTAGTTACTACTGTCGTACATTTGATAAATCGGTCCCCATGAGTACTGCTTTTGACTATCAAGTTGCAGAGGAAGTATGGTCTAGAAAACCTCCCTCATATGCTCATTTGTGTGTCTTTGATTGTGAGGCTTTCTACCATGTTCCCAAGAACAAGTGCAATAAGTTGGATCCTAAGTCTAGGAAATGCATCTTTCTTGGTTATGGGGATGTAGGTGAGATGGCCTATCGCCTATGGGATTCGTAGCGTGGAAGGTTATCCATAGCCATGATGTTGTTTTCCATGAGGAGAAAATGCATAAGTAACTTGATCATGTCATTGAGGTATGTAGGGTGATATTTTAGGAGGAGCCTCCTACTACTATATAGCCAGTTAGATAGCATGCCATAACAGCTGATGTCCTAGTGGCCCAGGTCCGTAATGCTCCATAGGATGTATAGGCCCCATAGCCAGCTTTAAGATGGTCTACTAGAGATAGACGACAGCCTGTATGGTTTGAGCCCTCTATGGATTATGTTATGATGCTGGTGAGTCGCTTACTTATGATGAGGCCATACACAGAGGTGATAGTCACTCTTGGGAGAGGGCCATGTAGTCGGAGTATGACTCACTGTAGAAAAATCATACTTGTGATTTAGTTCCTTTGCCTAGTGGCAAGCATGCTTTGCCATGCAAGTGGGTGTACAAGTTGAAAAAGTACCCCTGGATGCCCCAACATGGGATACAAGGCCAATTTGATTGCTAAGGGCTTCAAGTAGGAACATGGTATGGACTTTGATAAAGTCTTTTCTCCTGTTGTGAAGATGACTACCCTACTCTTGGTACTAGCTTTGGTTGCATAGCTTGACTTGGATCTTTATCAAATGGATGTCAAGACGGCTTTTCTTCTTGGGGATTTTCATAATGAGATCTACTTAGAGCAATTTAAGGGCCTTACACAAAACCTATAGGAAACACCTAGTATGCAGATTACGAAAGAGTCTTTATGGCCTTAAGCAGGTACCTAGGGAATGGTATCACAAGTTTGATGCCTGTATGCATTCAAATGAATATTCTCGCAATCATATGGATCCATGTTTATACACAAAGAAGGCTCGTGATGCTAGCCTTATGATTTTGATCCTCTCTCTATGGATGATATACTGATTGTTGGGAGTGCTCATGATGAGTTGGATACGTCGAAACGTCAGCTCAAGAAGAGCTTTGAGATGAAGGACATGGGACATGCACCACATATTCTTGGGATGCACATTACGCATGATTGGTCTACGGGGCTCCTCTACTTGTCGCAAAAGGAGTATATGAAAAAGGTCCTTGAGCAGTTTCATTTGTAGGATGTTAAGTTTATTGTTGTCCTTTACCTTCTCATGTGAAGGTTAGTTAGGCTGATTGTATGCAGTTTGATGAGCAAAAGGCTAAGATGGCCAAGATCCCTTATGCATCCGTGGTGGGCAATTTGATGTATGCCATGATAGCCACTTGTCTTGACATAGAATTCATGGTGAGCATTGTGGCACACTATATGGCTACACTTGGTAGACGGCATTGGGATGCTGTCAAGGTTATCATGAGGTACTTAAAGGGCACAACAGCTATATGCATATGTTATGGTGGCCAAGATATAGGAGTCATGGGGTACACTGACTCTGATTATACGAGACATGTAGGCAACAGGAAGCCCATCTCTAGCTATGTTTTCACCTTTGCTAGATGTGTTATTTATTGGATGTTTAGGGTGTGAAAATGCACGACCCTATCTACTATACACAAGCAAAGTATGTTATGGCCATTGAAGCTTGCAAGGAGGTTCTTTAGTTTAGGCCGTCTAGTGAAAAACCTTGGCATTGCTGATGTGGTCCCTACACTATATTCAGATTCTATGAGTGCTATTCAGTTGGCCAAGAATTCGATCTTCCATGCAAAGACAAAGCACATTGAGGTGTGTTACCACTTTATTCGAGAGATTGTTGAGGACAAGTCCATTGAGCTTGTCAAGCTCTCGATCGACCAAAATCCTAAAGATCTACTCACTAAAATTCTCTATGCACAGTGTTTTGCCTTCCTTAGGAAGTTGATGAGCATTGGATGAGATGACATTTTTCCTTGTCCTTTTGTACTTATGTACATTTTACTTTGTCACTTTTTTTATTGTTCTCTCCTCACTAGGGCTTTAAGTGGGAGGTCATTGGGGGTAAAGGTGTATGTGCCTAGCCGCCTATGTATTAGTTATACTAATAGTACTTGTATACTTGCACACTTATATATTGAAAGTGGCAAGCACCCATCACTATTAATTCATTCTTTATTCTTTCAATAATATTTGAATAAAGGGAAAGCTAGTCACACATTGTGACTATTGGAGTTCTCCATGTTGTGTGTCCCTCTTCATATTTGATGTGCTTGATTTTATTATTTGCGTATGTGTTCACTACCCATTCACCCTAACTTAACTTATACATACTCATTTTTTATGTGTTAAGTGAAGAAAAGGGTGAAGGAAAGGCAATAAGGTGTTGATTAGAAGAGAGCTATTGAGGCACCACATAAGCAATTCGCTCTCTCTCTCTCTCTCTCTCTCTCTCCTCACTCCTTCTCTCTCCATATTTGTGCATTCTCCATACTTTGTGTGCCTTCGTCGAGTGGTGGCAAAGTTAGGGCATATGAGCAGTTGTAAAAGAGTTTCAAGAGTTGCATGTAAGTGGGCATATGCAACTTCATGTACATTGGGTATAGATGCCTAATAGGTATGCTGAATGCTTAAAATATGGCTAGTAGGGTTTGAATTGAGAGGAAGCTAGAGTGAAGAGAAGCTTTGATACCATGTGGAAAACTTAATCAACATGATAAAACACCATTATAATAAGAGAGATGTTGATTGATGCAGCACACATCTACATTTGTCTTTCCACCTTCCACCCTTATATTCACTCCACCTCCTTTAGCACACTAATGTGATTGAATGTCTGACTTACATGAATAATTGCTTAATAACTTCAATGATCCTTTGAGCCTAAGGTCTTATTAATCCATACAAGTGTGAATGTGCTAATCTATTCTTGGATTCTGAACAAAGGTGTACAAAGCAAGTAATAAGAAAATAGACATGAAACCGAGCCTAAAGTTATTATTGATCTTAGATTGTAAATTGGTACCAAGAACCATAATATCTATTTGTTGACGAGTCATCTCGAATTTTATATATATATATCCCTTTCTCTCTCTCCATATTTAATGTGATTGATATTATTATTTGCATATGTGTTGGCTATCTATCTCACACACTAATCCTAACTATACACGTACATACTCATTCTTTATGTGTTGAGTGAAGAAAAGGGTCAAAAAAAGGTAGCAAGGTGCTGCTCACAAGAGAGCTATTGAGGCACCACATAGGCAATGTGTTCTCTCTCTCTCTCTCTCTCTCTCTCATGTTTGTACATTCTCTCTACTTCACGTAGCTCCATGACTTGGTATCATAGTTAGGGTATATGAGAACTTGTACAAGAGTTTCACAAGTTGGATGCAAGTGGAGGCATAATCAGCTTCATGTGCAATGGGTACAAGAGAGAGAGTCTATATACTTGCTTGATACATAGTTGTGGTCTATCGTATCGCCGAACACAAACTAAAATAAGCAATACATCATGACAACTTCGCATCACTTGTAAGAACATACTGTTTGCAAACGTATGAGATTGCTATGTCGAGAAGTTATGTAGCATTCCTTGCGTGTAAAATCACAGTAAAAATGAGGCTAGTAATGTGATGTACATGTGGAATCGGGAAAACGACGATGATGTATGTACAACGTACAATGTATGTATGGGATAGATAAGCTTGGAGAGAGAGACTGAGAAAGGTGGAACTGCGTTAGCACGCGAATCGACTGCTTTATAGTTAAAAGCGCGTCACGCAGTCCCTTGTGGTCCTCGCGTGTTTTCTCGACCTAATACTCATCAGCATCGACGCGCGCTCTGATCTCTCTCGCACACACGCAGGAAGACGAAGCAAAACAGGGCACAGACGATACTGCAAGGGCCAAGAGAGAATGCTCGGGGGCATGATGGATCCCGAAATGATGCGATTGGCGCAGGAGCAGATGAGCAAAATCCCTCCTGACGAACTCATGAGAATGCAACAACAGGTAGAATGTGGATTCCTGCTCTCTTAATCGTGGGAAACCCTAGTCAGATCAGCTTGATCGATATTCTTTGTATGAATTTTCCCATGGTCGGGTCACGGTATCTGAAATATCACGCTTTTATTTGAAGACCTCTTTTGGATTTTTACCATCTTAATCGAAGAGTCTGCATCGATTCTAGTGCCCAAACTGTGAATTTGCTCTTGGCTTCGAACAGATTAGACAGTGTTGGGGGGTGTTTTAGAACCTGTGTGTATATTTTAGATGCTTATTCCAGATTTTGGAGACTGGATTTGATCGGAAAGTCGTCCTAATGGAAATTAAAATAGTATCCAGGGCTACAAATCTTGTGAAATTGCAATCATTATTCCAAGAGTTCTTACCAACTTAGAATCCTCTTACAATTGGAAATGATGCCCAATATGGCTGCTGAATAACTTGCTGCAAGAACACTTACGGAGTATACAGGTCTTACTACTCATTGCTGCAGCTGTGGGAAGGGCCCCTTTTTACAGGCTTCACAAATCAGCTGGTGCCTTGTCAATCAACTGTCCACGTGATGTTGCTCTGACTGCTGCTTCCAATCTGTCTAGTCCTGCTGGCTGCCTTTTGTCCAGCTGCATTCCACTCTTTAATATTATCCATTCCATTTCCCGAGCATTCTTCTGAGTTCTTCTCTTCTATGGAATGTTCTTTTGTTTCTCGTTTCTCTTGTGTTGTGCAATCTATTATAGCAGTCTTCTATGCTTCCATCGTTGCACCCACATTTGACATAGAGAGGGCTTGTTGAGCCATTAATGTAAGGGTTTGCATTGTGACCTAATTAAGGTGCATCCACCGCTAATTTAGTCTCCTTAAAATAGCCCCAAAAAGAAATTAATGCTAAATTACAAAACATAAGTGGCTTATTTTTGACAATAGGACAAATGGATCCCTAATCTTGAAGTCTTGTGTTTGTGCATCCTTGATCCCTTTATTCGAGCCGGCCATCATTCAGTTCTCTGATTGCCCACAGTTGCTGATACCCCTTTTGGAGGACATCATGAGTTCTTGGAGTCTTGTTGGAGTGCTACCTTGTTGTGCACAGTCCCTATAGAACTGGGTGACCTGATTTCCAGCCATTATATTGCTGCATATTCAGTTTACAGCTGCTGCCCCACTGGCCTTGGACACTATTCAATTGTTGCAGACCATTTGTTGCCTGGTGACCTGTTCCAACACTTAGATTTGCTGTGCTTACAGCTGCCCCTAACCGCTCAACATTTGTCAGAGGGGGTTTCTTTTGCGTATGTGCAGGCATTGCAGGTGAAGATGTCTACAGAGACTGACGTGGAGTTCCAGGCGATCATGGACTGTCTTACCTGCTCTTCCATCAAATCAAAAGTTCAATGGCAACAATTACCGCATCTGGCGTGTGATGATGTTGGCCATATTAGAGTCTTATGATTTGGCGGAGCTTGTGATGGAGGAGATCAACCGGCCCTCCGTGAGAGATGAGCCCAAACTCTCTTCCAGTGCTCGTGCAGAGTTGACCAAGGCCTAGTCTCATTGGGATGAGCTAAATGCTAGGATTCGTTCTTTTCTTTTTTTGTCTTGTATAATAGCCGTGATAGCCCATATAGAGCGGAGACAAGAGATGCGGAGACAAGAGCCCTAGTAGGTTGCGTTTTCATAGTCAGAGGGGGTTTCTTTTGCGTATGTGTAGGCATTGTAGGTGAAGATGTCTACAGAGACTGACGTGGAGTTCCAGGCGATCATGGACCGGAAGGTGCCTATCTTACCGGCTCTTCCATCAAATCAAAAGTTCAATGGCGACAATTACCGCATCTGGCGTGTGATGATGTTGGCCATATTAGAGTCTTATGATTTGGTGGAGCTTGTGATGGAGGAGATCAACCGGCCCTCGGTGAGAGATGAGCCCAAACTCTCTTCCAATGCTCGCTCGGAGTTGACCAAGGCCTAGTCTCATTGGGATGAGCTAAATGCCAGGATTCGTTCTTTTCTTTTTTTGTCTTGTATAACAGCCGTGATAGCCCATATAGAGCACTTGACGATGGCTCGGGAGATATGGCTCGAGCTTGACCAGATGTACAACCATATGACCCTTATGAAGAGGGTTTCTTTGGAGATGCAGATGCGGACTGTGTCCGTGAATAAGTCTTCTTCGCTTCGGAAACACATCAACAAGCTTCGACAGCTTCAGATGTAGGTTTAAAATGCGGGGAAGCCCATTTCCTCCGAAGAAATGGCGATCACCTTATTGTCCCAGTTGCCGCCACGATTTGGTACCTTTTATTCCGCTCTTATTGTTTCAGGGCGGGAGTCAACTCTTCGATGGGAGGAGTTAGTTCCTATGGTCTTGGACGAAGAGGAACAATTGAAGGGACAGAATGCTTCCAAATCGGAGGCATTGATTGGTCAAGCCTCTCAGAAGAAGGGAAAGGACTAAAAGGAGGAGGAGGATAACAAATCCAAGAAGGACAAAGAGAAAGAACCGATATGCCATATTTATGGTAAGACCAGCCATTGGAAGAAGGATTGCCCCGACAAGAACAAGAATGACACCAAGAAGAAGGACATGAAGGATTCTGGAGCGGTTGCTGCACCCTCATTAGTTGCTTTTCTACACTTAGCGGTCATTGAGGACTATACATTGATGACTTCTGATGCTGCGATGACAGCTCCCCAGGCTCGAGAGTGGATTATGGACAGTGGTGCCTCATGGCACATGACTCCTTTGACAGTTGGTGTTGCCCACTTGTGACCTTCGCGTGGGCAGATTCTCATAGGGGACAACTCTTTTGTGTCTACTACTGCACGGGGTGAGATGCAGCTGATTCTAGATGGACGTGGTGGTACCCACACTTCCGAGGTCTTGCATGTGCTAGGTTTAGGGTATCATTTGCTTTTGGTACAAGATTTGTTCTCTTGGTCTCGGGTGGAGTTTGATGTTGATGCTATTCGCGTTCTTGATCGTGGATCGAGGAAGGTTCTCTCTTCAAGATATGAGGAGAATGGCATCTACTAATTGAAGTCTTCTTCCGCTCTTACCTCTCTTCTTCTTAGCTCTCAGACACAGTTTGAGCTATGGCATGCTCGGTTTGGCCATCTGAACTATGAGTATCTTTGGAAGGCGTTGTGAGGATCGCTTGTTCGAGGTTTGCTGGACATAGTGGTGAGCCAACAACCATGCGTCTTCTGTATTTTTGGGAAGTAACATAGGGATGGGATTCCCAACGAAGCTTTGAGGCGGTTTACTTCACCTATGGAGCTTGTATTTATGGATCTTTGTGCCCGATGAGGAATGATTCCTTGAAGGGGAGCTCGTACTTCATGTTGATTGTAGATGATCACAACAGGATGACATGGGCCTATTTCTTGGCGCTAAAGTCAGAGGCCTTCTCTCACTTCAAGGATTGACTTCTCTTCGAGGAGAACCGATCAGTCTGGAGATTGAAGACCTTGCGATCAGACAAGGGTAGTGAATTTGTTTCTAATGAGTTTGCTCGCTTTTGTGCACATAGAGGCATTCACTAGGAGTTTGCTAATACCAAGACTCCTTAAGAGAATGGCATTTGGGAGCGGAAGAACTGAAGTGTGATCGAGATGGCACGCACCATGATGGAGCACCGACAGACACCTCAGTTTCTGTGGGCCGAGGGAGTGGCTATGGCAGTCTATATCCTCAATCGATCCCCCACTTTAGCCGTTGATAGGATGACACCTTTTGAGGCTTACTTTGGGACTAAGCCTGATGTCTCTTATTTCAGGATCTTTGGGTGTGATGCCTATGTGCACATCTCGAAGACGTACGTGACAAATTTGAGGTGGCTTCCTGACGACAAGTATTTGTTGGCTACAGCTCCGAGTCCCACGGTTATCGCTTGTATGATCCTGTGAAGCGAGATGTCTACACAAGCCGAGATGTACGGTTTGTGGAAGTTTCGGCCATAGAGGGGGGTGAGGAACATCGTGTACTTGGAGATCTAGGGGAGAGTTGGGCTCTCGAGATAGTTTCTTTGGAGCCAAAGCCTCTTGATGGAGATTTTTCTTTAGATTCGGAGTCTTCTCTTCCACCGGCCAACCCTGTGGAGATTTCGTTGGTAGATGTACCGGAGTCTTTAGTTAGCTGGAGAGTGACGAGGAGAGATCCGGCCTCCCTCCTCGTTGGGCCCGTGACACACTTCGAGATTCAGGGATCGAGGGGGTCCCTGAGGAGTGGGAACCGCCAGATGGATTGTGGTGGTCACGGAGACACTAGGCACATTCTATGGAGCTTGTTTGCTCTAATTACTGTTTGATGTTTTGTGTTATGCAGGATAGAGAGCCTACATCAACAAAGGAGGCTTTACAATCTAATCATCTTACTGAATACATTTGAGATCCACTACATACGAGAGCCATCCATAACTGGGGGAGTGGAAGTGCTACCTCCCCCTTTAGCATCAAACAATACTCTAGATCCTTGCTCTGTTGAATGTGACAGAGCTTGAACTAAAGTTGGCTCCAATTAAAAGGCATCTAGCTGAAGCTGCAACAATTGAGGATGGTTTGCCAAGTCATCCTTTTCCATTCTTTTGGCATCCATTGGTGAATAGTTTTGAAATTTCACCAAGTATCTCTTGGAAACTTTACCTTTGACCTTTCTTTCCTTACGTGCCAAAATCTGCTCGGGTACCAAAATCTCATCCAACTCCTTAACCTCAGGCTAAATTTCAATAGACATATTGTCTAGCACATCATTATGAAAAGGTCTCAACAAACTAACATGAAAGGCATTGTGTATCCGCCAATGTGGAGGTAATTTCAGTCGATATGCTACACCACTGATCTTCTCCAATACTTGGAAGGGCCCATAGTATCTCATACTCAACTTCATATATAATCTTTCTCTTTCTTTTATCTATTTCAGCCTTGCCTTTTCAAAACACTGCAATACATAATCAGCCTCTACAAACTGCAAAGCATGTCTATGATGATTAGCTGATCTCTTTTGCTTTTCTTGCGATCTCTAAAGTGCATATTTTATCTTTGCATAGGCTATATCCAAGTTTTCAACCTAACGATCAGCAAGATCTTATCCTTAGTTTGCACAATAGGTGGTATCTTCTTGCCACCCTCATCCACCTCAAATGGAGCTTTGCCCGTGGAACGATGCACTGTGTAGTTGTAAGCATACATAACCAAGGGCAAATATTGCTCCCACTGTGTCTTGCGGTTTGAAACATAGCACCTCAAAAGATCTAACATTGTGGAATTTGCTTCCTCAGACTGACCATTTGTTTGCAGATGGAAGGATGATGAGAATTTCAGTGTGGTACCCATATTCTCAAACAACTCCTTCCAAAATAAACTGGTCATCCGAGGGTCTCAATCACTAATGATCAACTCTAGCAAACCATGAGACTTAAAGATGTGCTGAAAAAACAATCGTGCCATATGGTGAGCCTTTATTTTCTTCCTCATCGGAATAAAATGGGCTTGTTTGCTGAATTTGCAAATGATAGTTCATATCCCATTATTCCTTGTAGGTGTCTTAGGAAGCTAAAAAATAAAGTCCATTGCAATGCTCTGCCAAGGCTTATCTGGAATAGACAAGTTTTGCAACAACCCGGCATGCCTATAATACTTTACCTTCTGACATATGATGCATGTCTTAACAAATTGTTCTACATCATGCCTCAAAGTTGGCAAATAAAAGAAATGCTCCACTGCCTTGAGCGTAGCATCAATACCTCTGTGTTCTGCATACGGAGAAGTAGGACTTTCAGTGATAACTATGGCCCTTTGAAGGATCGTGAGAGGAAGAACTCAGGTAGTGTGCACATCAATCGAGGTGTATTCAACAATGAAGTGCAGAGAGAGAGGAGAGTTGAGAGATGGGTGTGTACCAGTGTGGTACACACAAAGAATAAAAGAATGTATTTATACTTAGGATACGGTACACTTACACGCAAGGGTGCGTTCTCATGTGTAAATAAATATATACATGGGAGTAGCGAAAGGGCCTTTACACCCAACAACCTCCTAGTGAAAGTCCTAAGCGAACCTTGAGAACCAACTCCCACTAGTTAAATGCAATGCTCATGTTGAGCCTTTGGAAGACTTTTTGGTGAGAACATCTGTAGGGTTATCCTGTGTTTTGATCTTAGTCAATGTGACTAGACCATCATCTAGAACTTGTCTGATGAAGTGATACCGCACATCTATATGTTTGGTACGTGTATGAAACATGGCATTCTTAGCTAGGTATATAACACTCTGGCTATCACATCCAAGTACAGGTGATTTGGTGGGGTGCCCAAAACCGTTGATCAAATGATCAAGCCAAACAGCTTCTTTCGAAGCTTCAGTGGCTGAAATATATTCAGCCTCTATGGTAGAAAGCTACTATCTTTTGCGGTCTAGAGCACCAAGAAATGGCCCCACCAGTCAAAGTAAATATGTACTCACTAGTAGACTTGCAAGTATCCAAGTCACCTGCCATGTCTGCATCACAATATCCTTGCAGATCTAACGTACCCTTTCCATAGCAAATACATTTTCTTTGTGTGTCCTTAAGGTATCGAAAGATGCATTTCACTGCCTCCCAATGTACTTTGCTCTCACCTTTCACTGCATGAGCAATATTAGGTCTAGTGGCAACCATAGTATACATGAATGACCCACAAGCTGAAGCATAAATAATACCTTTCATAGAACTGACTGCCTTATCATCTTTTGGGCAATTTGCTTTGCTAAGCTTAAGGTATGGTGGTAAAGGAACACCAAGTGGCTTAGCATCTGCCATAGAAAAACGATCAAGTACTTTGTTGATGTACTTTTCTTGTGAGATAAATAAGAGCTTTTGCTCTCTATCTCTTGTCCCACGCATGCCTAAAATGTGTTCAGCTGCACCCAAGTCCTTCATGAAAAAGGCTGAATTCAGCTGTCTTTTCAATGCATTAACTTGGCTTTTATGCTTACCAGCAATAAGCATATTATCCACATAAAGCACAAGTATTATAAGGCTTCCATCGTCAGCCATCTTTATATATAAGCAATGATCTGCATTGCTTCTTTTAAACCCATGTGAGAGCATGAAGGCATCAAACTTTTTATACCATTGTCTAGGAGCTTGTTTCATGCCATACAAGCTTCTCTTAAGCCTACACACCAAGTGCTCCTTCCTTGGCATAACAAAGTCTTTTGGTTGTTTCATGTACATCTTTTCTTCTAAATCACCATGCAAGAATGCAGTTCTAACATCCATTTGATCAAGTTCAAGATCCATAGATGCTACAATAGCAAACAAAACCCGAAGAGTGGTTATGTTGATAACAGGTGAAAAGACTTTCTGAAAGTCAATCCCCTCTTTTTGTGTATAGCCCTTAGCCACAAGCTTGGCTTTGTATTTGGGTTTGCCATCCACACACTTGATTTTATAGACCCATTTGTTAGGAATAGCTTTCCTATCTTTGGGCAATGGAACCAGATTCCAATTATCATTCTGATACAAAGATTTTATTTCTTCTTGCATATCTAGCTCTCACTTTTTCTTTAACTCACATGATAATGCCTCTTTATATGTGAGAGGCTCACCCTCATCTGTGAGTAAAATGTAGTCCAAATAGGGATCAAACCTCTGTATAGGTCTTCTAATACGTGTAGACCTTCTTACCCAATGGTTTGTGTTATCAAGCAATGGATCTACATCCAAAGGAATGTCAATGACCTTATTATTTGGCTGCTGAATTGCATGTTCAAGTTGCTGTAAGGCATGCTTCTCAAGGTTGCTACTAAATCCTAACTTTTGCACTGCAGATTAGGGTTGCAGTAGAAAAATTTGAAATTTCTTAGACTCTGGTGATTTGAATGCTGTAATCTTCGAAGGAAGGCGATAGAAAGATGGGGAGATGAGAGAGAATTGAGGAGAGAGAAAATTCAGACTTTCTTCGCGAAGAACTGAAGAAAATCTGTCATTTACTGCTGTTGCCTGTCTCAATAGATTGTAGATGCAAAGAACTGAAGAAAATAAGTCATTTACTACAGTTGCTTGTCTCAACAGCTTGTAGATGCTATCACTTGCTGTTGATTTGCCTTCTCTTGTCCTTGGCTGTCTCAGAAGGTCCTCCAATGCTGCAAATTAGACCAATATGATCTCCTCCCCTCTTCTTGCAAGTCGAATATACTTAAATGCCTCTCTCTAACCTCTAAAGACGTTTTCCAGTCTTGCATAGGTATTTTTGACAAAGTGACAACCTTTCCAAATGGTTTTTCTAGCATTATCCATAATTAAATATTAATTTTAGTCGTTAAATACCGAAAATTAATCTAATAGTTATTATGTGCTTTGAAAAATAATATGGCTAGCCAATAATTAAATTGACTAGGCAACTTCCATTCTCGAGTATCTCTGCGTCATCTTTGACCATCAGATTGGTGTAAGGTACCATTAAACGCCACTTCTCTAGTGTCACCAACTGACACTTATGGCCAAATGAATGACCTAAGCCGACAAGTGGCACTAGATACTACTAGGTACTTGTGCAACATAACTTGTAACAACTTTTGCCTTTTACATCCCGTGATTTTCTCGGAACTTGAGCTCGTAAATTTACTAAAACTCTAGTTACACCTTACGTGTGCAACATTTACTCAACCATGTGATTAAAAATTAATCCACATGTTAAGTGAGGTTTCAAAAATACATGTCCTCATGACATAGGGTTTCATTTTTATAATAAATAGACACTTTGTGCCTCGTTAGCACATAAGTATGGCATTATTCTGTGTGATCCCCTTGAGCATTGCACTCTCTCACTCGTTAATTTACTCATTTATGATTGAGTATCATTGCGCATTGATTAATTCTTTCATTCTCAATCATTTTTCGTTAAATTAGTTGCAAATTTATCCATGCTTGGGCCAACAGTGGTATCATAGCCGCTTTCCTTCATTGCCCTCGCCATCGCTTGCAATCATTTGCCACTAGTCATTGCCATTGAGCTCCTTGATGAAACCTGTCGGATTTGGACTGAGTGAGTTGAGAGTGAACGCGTTGGATATCACACAGAGAGTAGAGAGCAGTAGAGAGGAGAGTAAGCATGGCACACTTGATGTTCAGTACAAAGATGAGTGTACCACTTTTTAGGGTTTGATAATTTATATAAAGTACAAGAGTGTAAGGGCGTGTTCACACTCGAACACTGTAAAAGGCACAATGAGCTTTTATTCCGAACAACCTCCCACCTAAAGGCAATGTGCCTAAAGGCAGAGGAAAGAATCAGCTAAGTCTATGTATGTATAAAGTTGAAAGACACATATACCATCCAACCCTCATCATTTGGCGGTAGTGAGCAAACCGCTCGGTTGGAAGACCCTTCGTGAGAAGGTCTGCAGGGTTATCATCTGTCTATACCTTGACAAGCTCAATGCCTTCGCTGTCAAGTACATCCGTGATAAAGTGATACGTCACTTGTATGTGCTTTGTCTTTGCGTAAAAGGCAGGATTCCGTGCTAGCATGATAGCACTCTGACTGTCACAGTGGAGGATAGGAACCTCTTTAATACTAAGCTCTCTCACCAGACGTGAAAGCCATAAAGCCTATTTGCATGCCTCCATGGCAGCCACATATTCTGCCTCTGTAGTAGACAATGCGACACACTTTTGCAGCCTAGATATTGAAGAGAGTCCTCCTCTTGTGAACATGAACACATATCCTAAAGTAGACTTCCTACAGTCAGGATGGCCATCATAGTCTGGATCCGTAAACCCAACAACAGATGACTTCTTCTTAAGGTATCTCATGATACCCTTCAATGCTTCCCAATGCTTTTTGCCACAATATGCCATGTATTTGCTAATACGTGTAGCAACCATAGCATACGGCCAACAAGGTGTCCATTGTCCAAGATTGTGCGTTAATTTGCATTTCTTAGTTTTGTAATAAATGTTGCTGCTATAACTAAAATGTAATCAGGGAATTACTACCCATCCATGGAAGGAAGGTTGGTTTCAGTAAGCTTGAAGGAGAGCGGCCAAAATGTGCCTAAATTTTAGTACTAAATTGTATGAATACGTACCAACTGTATTGTATGGATCAATTCGTACTACATATGGAGAGAACCTTGGTTGACTTCGTTTTGGGCACTCTTGACTTTGCATGATATTCTCTATGTGCTTGTCATCAAGAAGAATCTTATTTTCATTTCAACCATTGCAACTTCAAGGTTTCGCGTCATTTTTTATGGCCCTTGATATGTGTTATATGATGATTAAGTTTCTTCTTCCATTGTCTTGACACGCACTCTTACTAAAGGTCTCTATCGTCTTGATACTTTTGATTAGCAACTTGTTGAAAATCCTATTGACAATGCCTTATTAACAAAGGAATCCTTTCATGATACACATTTATGGCTCTAGAGAGCTTTGGCCATTGTGCAGAACCCAATGTTTCATACTTGCACAAAGCATATAGAAGTTTATTACTGCTATGTTCGTGAGAGGATTTTAGCTGGAGAAATAGAGTTGTTTTACATATCCAGTGAAGACAACATGGCAAATCTTTTCATGAAGATTCTTACTTGACTTCCAGGCTTTTTTGCAAGCCTTGAACTTGATTCCATTTGTTCCATGATTTGTCATACTCTGTACTGTCATAGGTTGCTAAATCCACTTCAATGAACTTGTGCAATGATGACTTTATATGTCTTTTTATTTTATAGGATTTTGTCATTTTTCTACATCAGTTTGCCCATTTCATGGCGGAGGGGCGGGGGGTGGTGTTTTGTAGGCCATCTTGTGGGCTATGCTTTGATGCCCCTTTGATCCATGATCTAGGCTCCCTAGATATTTAAATTGTCATTAAGTGCAATTGTTACCCCTAGTATCCTAGACACTAAGTGACATTAGGGTTAGGGTTTATTTTAGGGTTTCCCATAACGGTTAAGCCATTAGGGTTCCATTTTTATTATAAATAGACACTTTGTGCCTCATTAGCATATAAGTGTGGCATTATTCAGTGTGATCGCCTTGAGTGTTGTACTCTTTCTCACTCATTATCATTTGTCATGGAGTATCATTGTGCATTGATTAATTCTTTCATTCTCATTCATGTTTCATTTAATTAATTGCACAATTGCTCCATGCTTGGGCCAACAATAAAGTCTGGTTGTTCAAATCCTAAAGTTGGTGTGACTTTCAAGTCCACTACGGGGTGGTTTGACAGCAAGCTGGATGTTGCCCCTAGTCAGTTTCCACATGAGGGGACCTCCGCAATGGGATGGTTAAAGAATATGGCTAGTGGACAGGTAGGAGGAACAGTCAATTTGGAACCTAGTAATATTGCAGAGTAGGTACGTCACAGGCTGGGACACGAGCTATTTAAACTCCAAAAGGTTCACACTTGCAGAGTTTGTATGAGCATACTTATCAAGTAGGCATGTAGCTATTTGAATGACAGCTTCAAAGACATTTGTATCTGTTCTTTGTAGCCTAAATTATTGAGGCTGTCATGGCTCACTTTTCATTGCATTTTTGAATAAAAAACTCAAATGTTTTGTGTTTTTGGTAGATGATGAACAATCCGGATCTTATACGCATGGCCACAGAGGGTATGAAGAATCTTAGGTCAGAAGATATTAAATTTGCTGCTGAACAGATGAAGCGTCTGCGTCCTGAAGATATGGCCGAAATGAGCTCTCGAATGGCAAATGCGTCTCCCGAAGAAATTGCAGCAATGAGGATGCAAGCAGAAGCACAACAAAATTATGAGTATCAAGGTGCCCTAACTTTGAAGAATCAGGTTTGTTTTCAACACTTTTGTACTTCCTTAATTATTCCTGGAGGTTGCAAGTTAGTTTCAGCTGAATTAGCTTGGCCTGTTTATGGTCATTTCTGTGTGCTTGTTGACAGGGAAACCGCCTGCATGGTGATGGGAAATACAAAGAGGCAGCAGAAAAGTATCAGAGAGTGAGTTCATTGCTCTCTTTCAAAAGCAGTGAACGGATAGCATCCTAAATGGGTTGAGATGCCTGATAGCAATCAAATTGTTCTGCTAATATATTCAATCTTCTGTTACAGGCAAAAGAGAATTTGTCAGGTATGCGAACAGCAGAGGCAGTTAGTTTGCGGCTGGCATGCTCGTTAAATTTGATGTCTTGCTACTTAAAGACACAACAATATGATAATACAGTAGCAGAAGGCACTGAGGTGAGTAACTCCTAACTCTGGTGCTCCTTTCCCCCTAGTTGTAGAACTGAGTTCCTTTTTTGGTCTTCACAATTTGTTGAAGGATGATCTACTTTTACGTTCAGGTTTTGGCTTCTGATCCAAATAATTTGAAGGCCCTGTATCGTCGGGGTCAAGCTTACAAGGAACTAGGAAAACTTAGAGTGAGTATACCTGAAATTGTGCTATCGTAATTAACCATGACATTCATGGGCTTGTTCTCCTTTAAACAGTTAGATACCAATGTCTGACCAAAGCTTGTTCTTGCTTCTTTAAACAGTTAGCTTTCAAAGATTTGACCATAGCTTCAGAAGTTGCACCAGATGACGAAACAGTAAAAGAAGTCTTGGGGTAGTGTCACTTTTTCTTTGTTCATATACCTTAAAAGAGGGAGATCATTCAATAGGCAGTGTAGTTGAACATATGACCTTACAAGGATTTGTAAATCACTGTTTTTTGTCTGTTATATCACAAAATTTGATGCTTAGCAGGCATTTGAGAGGTGAAGTTGAACTTGAACCTGAAGAAAGTGATGAAGAAGAGTCTTCTACAAGGGCAAGAAATGGTGTGTGTATAGATACTTTAGTCTGTTTTCTATTCTGGTGACAAGTAGTACATAAGTGGCATACATGTTCTATCATTGTTTGTTAACTACTCATCATGCACTTTGTTTATACAGGGCCCATCATAGAAGAGATCAGTGATAAGGAGCCAGAAAGGTTGACTGCTGCAGATGACCATGTTGGGCAACGCCATCATCAGACACCACAGCAGTCTGCTTTCATGGACCAGGCACAGGCAACATCAGGTCCACCAGGTGTCCCTCAGGAGGCTATTAGTTGCCTGAAGGAGAATCCTGAAATGGTGAGGTAAGATGCTTCCAAATTAGATATTTCCTGAGGGGGAATCCTGAAATGTTTAGGTAAGATGCTTTCAGTGTAGGTAGTTGCTCAACTTTATTAATGAGTAGGTAAGATGCTTCTGGAGTAGGTAGCTGGCTGCTGGTCAGCCAACTTTATTAATAAGTAGCTTTGAAGATTATAAGTAGTGCCCTTTGTTGACTGGATAAGTGTGCAATTGTATTGCGCAATGCGCATGTCTTTATATTGGCCCTATGTATGTTTGGATCCATGTGCTTGAAATGTACTTCTCAATGAATTTAAGATGATGTTGATTTAGTCTCCAGCATGCCAAAGAACTAAACTCTTGTTAATGAATATGCAGAAACATGTACACAATAATGAGCTCTCTAAATCCAGAACAGATAGCATCAATGAGTGGTGGCCAGATGAATCCCGATATGGCTAGACTTGCATCTGACATGGTAAAGCGCATGTCACCAGAGGACATGCAAAAAATGGTTGATATGATGGCAACTTTCCAACCACAGGGCAGGTCTCAAGGATCTGCACCCACCGTTCAGGCAAGTACAAGAGAGACTTCAAGACTTAATACATTGTCTGCAAGTCCAAGTTCTCAAAGGGAGGAACCTGGCATGGTGCCTGCTCAAGGTTCAGGCTCACAAGGTTTTGGTTTGCCTAGCATGCCCAATTTTGGTCAAGAGATGCAAGACCAAATGAAGCAGCGAATGAAAGATCCAGCAATGAAGCAGGTATAGTTGATGCAGATCTCATTAAAAGCTCTTTTGAATCAAATCTATGTAACAATCAGTCCAATGTGGTAGGTCATTAATGCTGATTTAGTGTGTTCTTGTTGTTCCGGAATATTCACAGATGATGGCTGCAATGATACAAAATATGACGCCAGAAACTATGGCAAGTATGAGTGAGCAATTTGGCTTCAAGATGTCTCCAGAAGAGGCACAAAACGCTCAGACAGCAATGTCAAACCTCAGCCCAGATGACATCGAGAAATTAGTGAGTTCAAATACAACTCATCTGAATTTTCCTTGCATTCATATAGCTGTACGACTGCTTGCAGAATGTTTCCTATGCAGCACCAGTCTTATAATATGAATGTCACTTCAATTTGCAGATGAAATGGGCAGACAGGGTCCAAGTGACAGTGAGTTATGCAAAGAAGGTAAAAAATTTCCTTCTGGGAAGGCCAGGCTTGATCTTAGCTTTAGTGATCCTGCTCATTGCTATCGTACTACACTGGCTTGGGTTTATTGGCAGCTGATGCATTGCAGAAGTCTTCTTTTACTATACCTGGTTGAATGGGTTGTTTACTATTGCTTGCAAGGGCTTTGGTGTAGCTCCTCAAAAATGGGAATCTTCAGCCCTAATTGTCTTGAAGGACTCAATGAGCTTATAAACTCCTCCTTTGTAAAGGCCCTCAGATCGTGTTCGGACATTGTGTAATCAGTTGAAAATCATGACTCAGATTCATCTTCAATGGGACTGACTCAGTTTTGACAGAAAGTTGTTACTTTTTCTGTACACACAGTCATCTTTGGTGCAATAAAACTGGAACATCAGATCGAGGGCCTCTCCTAACATCATTATGTCTCTATCCAACATTGTATGGTCCTTCCATGTCTAAAGGTCCACTTGCCATGTGTTCTGGTACTAGCAGAGATGGTGCACTTATTGTTATGGACACTCTCTCACTATTTTATCACATGCAGGGGCTGATGTGCAATTTGACAGAATGCACAGGGTGGAAGCCTTGGAGCGCCAGAATCTTGTTGGACTACAGTCGTTAAAATTGAGTAGTTTTAACTAAAAGTGGTAAAAATCCTGGCTTCTCCCACATATATAGATGAAAAATTTTGTTTCCTCCAAGAGATGCCAGTCAAAGCTTATCTACTGTATCTTTTGTCATGGCACTGTAAGGCAGGCTCTATGTTGCAAGGCAGGTAATCACAGAACCAGAAAGCCAGTTCAGGCATGTTGGCACTTATCACCTTGGTATACATCCCTGCCTTGTTCTGCAATGTGATAGGCTCAAGGATGTGGCTATAGGTTTCATTGAGACATGATAACTATGTGCTAGTGTTCTGAGCAGTTCCCCATCTGTGCACTCTTGGGGAAAAGCTCATACTCAGTTGTTAAAAAGTAGTCCTAGGTGGAGCATAGCCCTGTTTTTTTTTGTAATGCACATTATATTAATGAAAGATGTAAGTAGTTACAGCATCTAACTGATGCAGCAAGACCCTAGGCCATATCACTCAGTTTCCTATGAACCAACTTGAAAATCTAGTGCTTGGTTCTTAATGTCCTAAGCACAGCTAAGCACTCAAACCTTAACTGCCCTACTAGACCATCTGGTTTGGAGGTATTGCTATTAGAAAAGATGAAACTGTTTCTCCTATGCCATATAAAGCTAATGGTCATTGCTGATATTCGATTGACAAGCTTCCAATTGCTACAATCCAAAGCCGAGTGATCAGCAAAAATGGCAACTGCCATACTGGAATTATCAGTCAAATTAGCATTCTTCAGCCATCCCTTGACCGTTCTCCAGATTGGGGAGACATGAAGACATTCCCAAAACAAATGCTTCTCCGTTTCCTCAGTTCTACCACAAGGGGCATAGGGGGGATATCATGATCATCTGTAGAAGTTCATGGAGCCCCAATCTCTTTTAACTCTCCTCTTCCAAGTACAGGCCTTTGCCATAGGGCGCTCCTTTCTCCACTTCATTAGATTGTTCAAAATGATAGCTGGAGAGGGGGCCTGCAAATCAGTAGTAGTGTTGCAACAGATGAGCTGCTTCCCTGTAGTTTGAAGGGGAGCCATTCCTTTTCCCTGTCAGTTTGTCGGTAATAGTTGGCAATTTGCTCCATGGATAGCCACTAGGATTCTTGATCATCTCAGACGTCATCCTAGACTGCAATCCCTCTGTGAACTGGAGCCGGGGATGGATCATAAGCAAATGGCAAAAGCCAAATACTCCTATTAGGAGTAGAGTCACCTTGGCTCGTACCTCTAGACTTCCAGTATGCATAAGTAAGAATCCATTGCCAGTTGCCAACTAGTGCTTGGGCCACATCAGACAGGGGAATCCTAATTTTCAGCTGAGGGCATGAGATCAGGTCTTGCCAAGAGGGATTGCTCCATGGAGGACCATTGATTCTAGTCGTAAAAATCTAGCATTAAAGGATGATGTTCCATGGTTGACAACCATTCATACTTTTCAATAGGGACAAACTCAAAGACTTAAGACTTGACTATGAGGCTCTCAATCCCTGCCCCTCCATGCTTTCTGTCCTCAGTAAGGATGTCCCATCTTGCATAGGGCAGCATTCCCCCCTACCTTGGTAAGTCCATAGATATGCTCTCAAGAGCTTCTCCATCTTAGCCCAGGCAGCCTGGTTGAAAGGGAGAAGAGGGCCCAAATATACTGTTGATGGGGTGTTGATCTTTCAGATTATTGTCAATTTGCTGGCAAAAGAGAAGGCAGCCTCCAGCAATCTCTTCATTATCTTGGAACTTCTTTAGAAACTAGTTGAAACGCTAATTAAGGGTCATACCAACCCTTATTGGTACACCCAAATATCAGACTAGCTTCTCCCAGCTTGACAACTTTAAAGCCGAATTGTGAACCCACTGTTCAAGTTCTTTCAAACATAGAAAAATAAGCTTAGTTTTGCACTAATTAATTTTAAACGTAGAGAATTCTTGCAGTAGCAGTGCTGAAAAGAGAGGCAATCATGTTATTGAAGACATGCCCCAACTTGATGGCTGAAAGTACACCCAACGCAAAGGACCAACTAACCCTATCATAAGTTTTGTCCCAATCCATATTTATGAGTACAAAATTCTTCTGCAAGCTAAGAGCATAATCCATAGACATGAAGTTTAAGACTGCATCATGAATTCTCCTACCAAAGACAAGACAAACCCACTCTCTCTCTTGTGGATGGCCTTAGAGAACAGGTGATTGACATGCATCGCTAGGACCTTGGCAAGAACTTCGTGCGAAAAATTGAGTGTCATTAGAGGCCACAAGTTGGACACCTTAATGCACTCCTGCACCTTTAGCACCAACTCAATGGCACCTTGATTCACGAATGGAGGCATAAAGCCTGATCTCTTTATGTAATTCAACATGTCAACAAATCATTACCACACTTGGGCCATAGCTTCTACAAGGCCTTCGCCAAAAGACCATCTGGGCCTGGGGATTTTCTTTTCTTCATGCCAAAGATCAGCTCTTTGAGTTCATCTTAGGTGAATGGCTTGTCCAACAATAGGGCTTGGTCAGTCCTAATAGGAATCACAATGTCACTAAGGAAGGCCTCCATTCTGTGGTCATAGTCAGGGGGTGTAGGCAACTTCGTACCTATGATGGCAGCTAAGTGTTCCAAGAACACTTGTGTCATTGAATATTCATTAGAGATGAGTACCCTTGCTGATTTTCAATGTTAATTATTGCCTCTTTTCTTTTGCTTGGCCTTGTGCCTCAAGAAATAGAATTCATTGGGGCTGTCACCAAGGAATTCCCGCTGGCCTCTGAGTTGGATTTTGGCAGCTTTGACAGCCTCATCCTCTTGGGACTTAATAAAGCTCTTGACATCTTCGAGGCAAGCATGGAGTGTTTCATCATTCGGGCTGCTAGCGAGGATACAAAACAAGACAACACAGGTGTTGCAGGCCCCATCCATGGCTGCCCTGTGCTGGGAAGGTTTTGCTCACCCATGCTATTTTGCCACTTAAGTGATGGCCTCTTGGCACTTCAGCCACCTGGCCTCTAGGGTAATTAGCGAGTCCCTTGCTTGCTCCCATGCACGGCCAATTTTCATGAGGAAGCTCTTATCACTCAAGAAGGAAAAACATTAAGCCTAAACAGGAGAGGTCCGTTATGGTTACTTCCAAGCAAGATGACCCTAAAGGTTGCCAAGATAGGCACATGATCAGAGGCAACGATTTCTTCTAGGATTCGGTATTTGAGTCCTCCTCCCAACCACCAAGCACCTTGCATTGCGTATATTCTATCCAGCCTTCCACCTCTCCATGTCAAACCAACATGTCTGTCATGCCAGATAAATTGAAGGTTATCTCCCTTGGATTGTGCAAGGGCTGCTATATCCTTTAGCTCACAAGTAGCTTCAAAGGACCACCATAGTTCTCTCTCTTCTGAAGTCATGGTACCACTACCATGTGAATGATCACCTTCTCTAATAGTCATGTTCCAATCACTGCCAACAATGGCATTTCTTCCTTACAGATTTGATGGAGAAACTCCCATTGTGTGGCTCTTGCAGATGAGCCGTTGGCTGCACAAACAGTGCATATGAAAAGTTGCTCATTGGCAATCATGGCTTGGACTCCAGTGTAGTTTCCATCCCCTATGACAGAGTATACTTGGGGATTAAGATCCTGCTTCACCAAAATCAGGGCGTCACATTTTCCTCGAGATACCACATCTTAGAATGTCCCGTAGTCCTTGATGCTAAAGGCTTCACAGGCCTCTTGATCAAGCTTAATTTCTTGCAAAGCCTTGATTTGAGGTTCATACTCCCATATTTGATCTGTTTGTGGAGGTCCAAGGATAGACCATGAACATTCCAGGAGCAAAATTTCACTGCGGTAGAGAGGGCAATCCTCTCCACATTATGTATTTGATTCATCCATTATTTCATGGCCGTCCAAAGGAGCATACATGTTATGGTCAACTGGCAGAGTCCTTTGAGGCTTTTTAATAGAGGGCTTGTGATTGCTCTTCTTCTTACCATTACCTTTGTACCCAGTAGTGCTGGCCTGTCCTTGATGGGCTGTGAGATCTCCTTCTGCACTGGTGGGACAGAGTAGTCTTTGGAGTTCTTTGCCTTCTGCGTCTCCAGGCCTGCTGCAGGCTGCTTAAAGTCCACCTGGGGAGTGTCCTTCTAGGGACCATGATCGGCACTCTGCTTACCTTTCACGTCGTCTTTCTGGTATTTGGGTTTTTCGTAGCCTGCATCAACACCATTAGGGTTAATCTTATTGGGACATGATTGAACAAAGATACCACTAGCCTTGAAATAATAGCATGCATCAGGAAACGCATAAAATTTGATGCTGAGCACCACTTCCATGCCCTGGGCATCCTGCAGCTGCCAAAACTTTTTGAGTGTTCGTTGCGTCTATCTCACAGAAGTCTACATGTATGCCTGATCGATACATAGTGTAGTAAAGTCCCTTGATGGGTTTGGTGGTGCCATTTCAGGCCATGATCGTCTGACAAAGGATAACTCCACGTTCACTTCTAGAGTGAACTCGCCACATTCTCCTCTCTCTCCAGAGTCCATGTTCTCCTCTAGGCACTCCTTTGAGCTCTTAGTCCCCTTCCGTTCACAAGCTTCGCCTCAGCATATAGCCCTTTCCTTCCAAGAAGAGCTCCTAGGACTACTTTAATTCTAAAAAGCAAGAGCTATCTCAAGATTTTACTTTGAAAAGAAAGAGGTTGAGCTGAACTAAATTAGATCGTAAAAATCTATTGTGGGTCACTTCAGTTAATTAGGGTTAACAAGGTTAATGTTTTAAGGGACCACCACCTTGTTAGATGTAATAACATATGTCCTAATGGTAACACTGACAAATGAATTATTTATAACATTTGTCAAATGTGGTAGGGTAAACCCAAAATAGGCCATGTAGTTCTTTTGAGACGCTTTTACCTTATCTCTTGCTTGGGTTGATCAACCATAAGATTGGAGCACCATTGGAATGTTGCAATCTAACTCATAGAGTAGGTAGCCAAGTTAAAGTAATAAGACAATTTTATGGAGCAAATTCTAAATGACATTTATATGCAGTATCATTTAAATTTTGGAACAAAAAATCTTATATCAGGAAAAAAATCATGTTCAATATAATCAATCATTTTTTGAAACTCTATCCTAATTTCATATACACTCTCATGCACAATGATGTATTCTTTTAAGTTACATGAAGCTACGTCAAATTTTTACATATTGAATGTTGGTATAATGAAAGTCAAAGCAATTTGATCCTATGACACTTTTTATACCTTCATTTTGTCAAAAGACATTCAAACAATGCATCATCTAGTACCACTTTAGTCACCCCTCATTGTAATTTAAGCTTTGTGTATAAATGCTCCATTGTGATGATCATAAAGTAGTCGGGATTCTTCCCTTGGCTAGCAAAACATGAAGGAAGATGCATCTTATGTTGTACTTTGCACACATGCTTGTGCATAGATGTATAAAGATTTTGCTCTCCTTCCATGTCCTTCCATGATTTGAGAGCACACTACTCTCTCTCTCTCTCATATCCAACTCCAAGTGTACATACTACTTAGTTAAGGTAAGCTCTAGTTAACCACCCTCTCAATGGTTTGGAATTCATGTAACTTCTTTGCAATAAAACAACCTTAATGTCAAGGATTTAATGATGCTTACTTAATTCTCTCATTGTGAAGTAGCTTTGAATATAGATCTCTCTCTCTCTCTCTCTCTCTCTCTCTCAAAACACCATTCAAGATTCCAGGGGATTCGTATGCATTCAAATTTAAAACTCAATAGGTAAAAGGGAGCTTGTTCCATGTCCATGTCAAAAAGTCATATGTTAATGTTATTATTTTTTATATGCACAGTTTTTTTCCTAACAACTAGGTTGACACGTGCAACTTAGTAAAGGAGTTTTAAGTTCTATATGCAGTTCTTGCATGTTTGTTATGTGGCAGTTTTACTGACAATGTTTAAACATGCGTCATGTTTTGAAGCAAAGTACGCGTGTAGATAAGTTTTTGCATTGTTTAAATACATGGAGGATGTCGAAAGGAGAATATGTATGTGCATGCTGTAGTTCGAGTCATTGATCGTGATTTTGAACGTTCACATTTCTTTTGGTTGTAGGCGCCATAGCCAAGTGGGAATAAGAATAGAAACACTACATTTTCCAAGGTGATATCTAGGCAGGATGAGGTTCTTTTCCAAGCAAGCCATCCATGATGTCGAAAGAAGAATATGTCTGCACATGATGTAGTTTGAGTAATAGATCGTGATTTTGAACGTTCACATTTCTTTTGGTCATAGGTGCTGTCAAGCGTTTTTCTGAAAACTGAAAACCCTAGTCTAATTGTAGTTAATTGTAGTTAGGTTTGATTTTTGCTAACTTAGTTGTTTGCGCGACAGTTTGCTTTGTTGTTTTGTAATTGGATTTCTTGTGTTTGTCTAGCATAGGATTTGTTTCTGTCATTTTGTTTGATTTGTTGAGTGTGAAATTTGATAGCCTTGGTCGAGCTTGGTATTTTTTTGGACAGGATGAAGCTTGTGTTTGTCAATAGCTACCGAATATTGTGGAACAAGGTATGGTTTTTTATCGAGACTCTTGCATATCACAGTGATTATGGGTTTACGAGCACTTCACGTTGTACTTGTTGATGCACTGCACTCGGGGGTCGTCTCCTGTTTTGCACTATCATTGAGCACTAGCATGGCATGAGATCCGCTACAGCTATATGCAATAACTTTTAGATGCACATGCACATGAGAGAGCACCTGTCATTGAGCACACACATTTTTTGCACGCACCATTTGGGATGTTCATCACAAAGTTAGAAACCTCTGAGTGTAAGGTGGTTGGGTGAGTTAGAGGGTCGTGAAGGACGCCGCCAATTGTGAGAGGGGTTGTTCATATTTGGTCAACATCTTGAGGATCATCATTTCTTGAGTGATTGTGAGATTTTGGATGGGTGGAGCGGAGATTGATATTTTATTAAAGAGCGTTGAGAGGTGAGGATAAGGAATTTTAAATTAACAAGGAATTGTGTTTGGATTTTGCATGACGTACGATCACATTTAGATAGGCTAGGCACAACTTCTTTAGTGCATCCATATTTTTGTGTGAGCATCAGTTGAATGGTTGCATAGCATCGATTTTATATTGCATGTTTTCTCAAATTATGTATAGTTGTGCACGGAGTTCTTTTTTATAGCATATTCCTGCTAGGGCACATTGCATTAAAAAAAATAGGTTCATATCCAGAGAATATTTATTTTGAAGACTCAAGGATCAAAAGGAGAAAGATCGTACGTCTTACATCGTCAGCGAGTATTTCTTAAAGAAAAAGGGGATTACAAAAACAATAGGCCAATGAAGGGAATAAGTCGCCCAAGATAAAAGATGGAGAAAAATGATGCGATTCACGAAAATCAATATTTTTGCCTATTTTTGATGGATTTTCGTAATTTTGCCCGCGTTGGCTTGTCGATCAAATATGTTCCAATCGTTTTGAGTATCCAAACAACTATATTCGGAGTTCAAATGATGAAGTTATGATTCAAACAAGTTGCAAACATGCATAGGGCAGAAAAAACGAAAATAGTGAAAAGTAGAAGAAAAGCAAAAGCCACAAGCTGAAAGCAAAAAGCCTAATGTATGTGAGTGTGGATAGAAAACTATATAAGGAGAGGAGAAGTGGGAATAAGAATAGAAACACTACATTTTCCAAGGTGATATCTAGGTAGGATGAGGTTCTTTTGTAGGCAAGTCATCCATTCTAAACATCGTCGTTTTTTCAATGAGATGGTTATTATTTTGTAATATGATGCATGCGAACTCATGCTAATCGACTCTTTGGAATGCATGTCGTTAGCTTGATTTGACTAAATTTTCGAGTAAACAGTAACATCTTTCATTCTTGTGAATAGCTTGGAGCATTGGGTCGAATGGAGAGCTTTCACGATGGAGCTCTATAATCCTTTCGATGGATTGTTGAGGATGCAAAGCCCTATCCTTGGATGTGGATATTCTGCTATAGCCATGTACTTCTGGATTAGTGTTATATAGCTTGTTGAAAGTAAACACATCCACAATATTGAATGTAGTCAAGTCAATTCTAGTAGATGGTTGCTGGGAAAGCAATTCATCATTCCAAGAGACTAGAGAGTTATCGAGAATAAATCAACGGTCCAATGTTCTATTCACAATCGCTCTTGCCGTTTTGCAGACTAAGATGAATGTATCAATGATGCTCAATAGTTGAAGCTGTAATGGCTTTCAATTGAGAATTCATCTTGTGTAGTTTGGTAAACATTGTTGGTCTTCCAATGTAGCTTTCACATTCTATCACATAAGATGTTTCAAATTTTTCTATATTGTACCAAGTTGTAATAAATAATTTTAGTGATATTTATCTAGAAGCCATAGTTTATAGTTTTCCTTTCTCTAGAAGTCTTGATGGATGCCTTGTGACTTTGTTTCTTTGTAATGTTTGTTGATACTGATGAGAACAATATGTTTTTATAATAAAACTGTAGTACACTTGTTCATGAAAAAACATGCTATATTTTGTAATGTTATTTTTAAAAATATATTTAATTTTTTCAATGTACAAGAATGATTTTTTTATTTAATAGTGATTTTAAGCTAATAAAACAAATAAATACATTTATTAAATAATAAAGATATTTCAAAAACTAAAAAAAAACTAAATGAAATGAGAAAACATGTTATATAGCATACCGAAGAATTGGCACAAATCTCTTCATAATTAAATAATTATGGGAGAAGGTGCCATTCCTCCGTCCATTCAAAATGTCCGCTTTGATGAAGTTTTTACATTTTTGTTTTTTCAGTAGTTTAAAAGTTTGTTATGCTTGCGTTTCATCATACGTTCAAAAGATCGTTTTTTTTAATTTTCGTTTCACTATTATTTACTAATCCTAAAAAGAATAAATGATGAAGATTTGAATCTAACCTTAATAAACTAAAAAAAAGAATGACAAAATTGTTTAAACTAATATTAAAAAGAACGAATGACGAAGATTCGCATCTAACCTTTTAGCTTGCAAACATGATGACAACGGGATGAATTTTATAATGAAGAGAATGACCCATACTACTAAAATCTCCCTCTTTATATAAACTTCAAGCTTCCCAACGTTCAAAGCTTTCCTTTAAGCTTTTGTAATATACAAACTTAAAAAGCCTAAAAGCTTTCAAACGTTCAAGCTTGTATACTATTTTGGGTGTATGCTTATGTTTTCCTTCTTTACCTCAAAATAATAATAATAATAATAATTACATAATTACAAAACATTGTATAGGCAGCCTGTAAAAAGGATAGTAAAAAAGGGTTTTGAGAACTACCAAAGCTTGTATGCATAGCGAACACATGTGATAAAAGAGATCAAATATCCGTCCTCGGATGATGCGGGGGCGGCGGCGGCGGCGGGAAAGACACCAAACCCCATCGTAAAGCTTTATGGGCGCCCTATGGACCCAAGTTTGCGATGGAGAAAATTTGAAAAGGATGAGGCGATGGCAGAGAATGCCCAACACAATGGGGGAATAATAGAGAGACTGAGAGGCTGGCACAGGAGATCTGAGGTGTGGCGATGGCAGAGAATGCTCAGCACAATGGGGGAATAATAGAGAGATTGAGAGGCTGATCTGAGGGGTCTCTTCAAAGGTGCTGCTTGACACGGAAAAGGCATGTGAAAACGTGCTCAGATTCAACAACAAAGCATACTCAGACTCATCAGCAAAGCGGTGCTTGTTTTCTTCACTGGGAAACTGCCAAAAGTAATGGACGGCAATGGACGGCTCCGTCTTCGTTTCGTTAAGAGAGAAGCAGCACAGAATGTGTTGGGCCAGACGATTTATGTTTGTGGATTGGATCTTATGTATATTTATTATGGTGTAGCAGCCAGTGGAGACAAGAAAGGATACACTCAGAAAGGAGTGTCAAGCTCGGGTTGACAACATACTTGTGCAACCTATTCCTGATATTGTGAAATGAATGGGGAAGCCACTGTGAAAACCACTGCTTGCAAGCTATTTTAGAAAGAAATGGATTTTATCTCCTTGCGGACATCGCGAAGCTAGGTCTGAACATTCGGACATTGATGTCCCATACATGGATGACATGGAGTAAGTTCATGGGGCGTGCTAGAATTGTAGCTTATGGGGCTATTATCACAAAGAATGTCCAAATGCATGGAGGGGGATAAGAGCACAAGGAATGTCCAAATGCATGGAGGGGAATAAGAGCAGGAAACAAAAGGACATAGCACCTTAGCAAACTTCGAACGATGGCAATCCTAGAAAGCACAGTGATTGGGTCGCATTCATGGGCACGGTGCAACAATATGTCAGCCTACATGAGACATGGTTGTGTAATGCAGAAAGAAGAGAATTGCAATGGGCTGTGAAAGTAGTCATATGTAGTCTTGGCAGATAGTATAAGAGGCCTAAAGCTTGATCAGTGGGAAACGAAGTTACAAATCAAGGCACAAGGAATTAAACAAGCAATACTAACAAGAGAAATAGGGGAGTTGCGTGTGCAATGTAACAGAAGATTAGTATTGGATCCGCATTGCATATAACAAAAAGGCTAAAAGAGAGTATTGTTGTATTGCAGCAAGAAGGCAGAACACCACTCCTGTCTGAAAGTCTCATATCAGGAATCATATGGAGGGACAAGACAACTACAAGACAAGGCACTCCGTAAAATACTTGGGCCTGTGAAGCAAGTGGTAATAGAGGAGGAAAACTAGATGCTTATCAAAGAGTCCACCCTGAAAGAGTTAACAAATGTAGTAAAAGGATTGGGAAGGGGAAGTCACTAGGATTGGGAAGAGGAAAACTAGATGCTTATCAAAGAGTCCACCCTGGAAGAGTTAACAAATGTAGTAAAAGGATTGGGAAGGGGAAGTCACTAGGATATGATTTGCATAATAGCTGAAATGCTTATTCAATTCTGGCCCAGTCACAACATCCAATAGTAGGGAAAGGAGTAAAAGGCTGGAATCATGGAACAGAAGTACTAAAGTGTACACCTAAACAAAGTCAATGCATCAAGATAAATCATTAGAGACAAAGTAGCTGCAAAAGCATTAGCAAACAAGATGGTGGGGACTGTGCAAAAATGGATAAGGGAGATATTTGCCTGATCATGTTTTGAATGTAATAATGAATGTCATGTTTTAAATTTTGAATGCAAGTATCATGTTTTGAATGTAATAATGGATGTCATGTTTTAAGTTTTGAATGTAAGTGAATGCCTTCGTAGGTAAATTCTAGGCATTTTGAGGGAAATTTATATTGGGATTAAACCTTCTCATGCCACTTGCCACGGTGCTTGAAAAGGAGGCAGTCAACAGGGTAAGCTGCTAGGCTTGGCCAGATGGTAGCTTAACAACTTTTGATGAGGCCACAACTAAACTGTGGAATGTCATAAGAGCTGTTGCGAGTAAGCACAGTCTGGTAGAAAATGGCCTACAACTTATGAATGTAAGAAAGAACCTATAGCAAGTTTGAACACAAAGGCTGAAGAAGAATTTGAAAGTTTTTAGAAGGGCCACAAAGTTCAACTAAAAGTCATTGCAGGCAGGCTCATGGGGAGAATCCATTTTTAGAGGAGTAATTCACAGAAGTAGTGAAGAAGAATTTGAAAGTTAACCTCTCAGGAGGGAAAGCTTATTCACAGGGAGGATAATCATGAAGGCATTATTAACAAAAGGCGAAGTTGGCGAGGAGTCTATTAGATGGAAGATTTGCACATGTGGAAGGATGTTCTGGGATGCTTGGACAGCAATCTTGTCCAAGTTAGGATTGGGACAATGGAATGAAAAGAACATGATGCTATGTACAATTGGAATGAGTAGATCTTGGCACAGGCCAAGGGAAGGGCCTTCGCAATGCAAAGTACATGGGAAGCCAGGTTGAAGATGATTTTACAATTGGAATGAGTAGATCTTGGCACAGGCCAAGGGAAAGGCCTTCGCAATGCAAAGTACATGGGAAGCCAGGTTGAAGATGATTTTTGAAGGGATGACAAGGAAGTCAACTGGAGGGAATTAATCTGCAAAGTGAAGACCAGTATTGGAATCTAACTAGCATGATAGGGATGAGATAAAGAGGGCAAGGTAATCAAATCAGTGCTTGATGTTTTAGCTTAAAACGACCCACTTTCTCGATATTGAATTTGACAGCACAAAGACAGATTCGATGCATGCAATATTGATTTACAAACCAATAGGCTGTTGCAAACTAATTAGGCAAGATAATAGGCTGTTACAAACCAATAGGCTGTTGTAAACTAATTGACGGAAAGGTTATAGTGCAAAAGTAAATGAAGCCTTTCCTCTCATGACATAAATGTTCGACTTTATGAAGTATGACACACGCCAGTTATGATATGGCAAACATAGCCATATAATCAAATCTTAGTCATTTTCGATTAAAGAATTCTTTGAATTAGCAGCAACATCTCTTCAGTCATTTGAATCAAAGATTCTTCACTAAATGTAAAACAAGCTGAGTAACATGCAGAAAAAAACTTTCATTCCCGGTCTTGGAACAAGGATTAAGATCAAGAAAAAAACCAGTGGAAGTGATTAAGGCTTGCAGTTGAGGGAAAGGATATAGTGCAAAAGTAAATGAAGCCTTTCCTCTCATGACATAAATGTTTGACTTTATGAAGTATGACACATGCCAGTTAAGATATGGCAAACATAGTCATATAATCAAATTCTATGAATTAGCAGCAACATCTCTTCAGTCATTTGAATCAAAGATTCTTCACTGAATGTAAAACAAGCTGAGTCACATGCAGAAAAAGACTTTCATTCCCGGTTTTGGAACAAGGATTAAGATCAAGAAAAAAACCAGTGGAAGTGATACAGGCTTGCAGTTGCACCAAACAAGATAGGTTGGTTAGCAAGCTCCAAGAAATCGCAGTTATGGGTTAGTGCAGAGGTTGCTTTTGGAAGTCATATAGCCTTGACATCAACTTGCTTCTTTCCATCCACATCTTACATATTGTGTCCTTTACCAGCCATCCTGTTTCACTGCAATAGAGGCGTATACACTTGCTACAACTTCCTGTAGGTGCTGCTTTTGTCTTCAAGATGGTTTACTGTGATTGTTTTTATCTCTCGGCCACTCTTCTCCTTTATTGCAATCATGAATGACCGTTGAAACTCTTATTGGAAAGAGACTCTTGATTCTAAATAGCATCTTAAAACAAATATACGATTAATGCAGTAACATGTAGATTATTCTTAATGAATATGAGAGAGAGAGAGAGAGAGAGAGAGAGAGAGAGAGAGAGAGAGAGAGAGAGAGAGAGAGAGAGAGAGAGAGAGAGAGAGTTACGAGACCAAAAATACTGGATGCATGATAACCATGATTACATCCACCTCCAGTGGACTCAGTTCTAAATAACAAAATAAGAAGGGATAATTTATTTGATTGAGATAACAGTTTGGGAAAGGAAGCCTCATTAGAGATGAGGCTGCAAATATAGTTCTAACTGAAGAGCCTGTTAGTGATTGAATTCAGGCCACGGAGTAACTGAACAACTTGTGTGATGCATATGGTTGGAGAGTTATACCCTTCCTTCCCAGAGGCATGCTGGGGCTCCACCTACCCTCAGCAGGATCTCTTTCACATCAGTTGGGGGGTTCAACCCCAGCTTCTTAGCCCTCTCCCATCTCTCAATCCTCTTCAAACCCAGGCATGGCCCATATGCCATATCCATATCAAATCTCCTCAATGTTTCCTCTAAATCATCAATATACTCATCTGATGCCACACACAAAAGCAGGAAGGCAGTGATCATGTTCAGAGAAAACATTGGCCTTTTCATTATTAGTACTGTGAACAAAGAGGGCATGAGGTCATCATACACGTGTGATGCTGCAAATAAAAAATGGAGAAGCAGAAATGAAGCAATTGTGCAAGAGAAAACACTAGCCCTCCCATCATTAAACAAGAAATTTTGGACAAATTCACGAACTGTGAATTACAACCACATCGTAAGCTTCTGCAGGGGAGGGACTGTAACACCTAACTAGGTGCAGTTGGGGGTGGAGGGCTGCCAGCACTAGGTATGCGGTGCCTCCCGAGCAGAAGCTCATGATGTTGAACACCATTGGGAAAAACAGGGGAAAAGAGCCCTTTTTTCACGTATGGGAAAATGTCAAAAACTTCTTGTGGTAGAAAGAGCGCATGAGATCAGCAATACATGTCTGATAAATGCAGAACTGCAAGAACTATGTAAAAGAGAACATTTGCCCTCCCATCATTAGTAGCATAAGGGGAAGGAGTATAATCTCTCTTACCGTAAACGCCCAATTCTCCACCTGCTGAGACAAGGGCTGCTGCCTGAGGCTTGCGTGCTGATGACGGGCTCGGTTCATCTGAGAGTGGGACGGCATCAGCTTGGAGCTTGGGTTTGCTGGGGAGAGAGGGCTTTCCGCCTGCACAAGAGAGGGACTTCTGCTTTCTCTGTTGGTAGAGCGATGACAGATTCGTAGCCATGGCGGAGAGACTAATAGGGGCTTCAAAATGGGATGGATTTCAAATATATAGCCGTTGCGTGAAAGTCTTCGTGGAGAAGCTTCTTTTCAACGGTCTCTAATATATGTCTAGGGTTTCCAGTGCCAAGCTCAAGAAAAACCGAGATTTAGCGATTGGAGGGTGTTAACTTTGAAAAATAAAAAGAAAAAAGGAAAATGTCGATATGAGGCTTACTAACAGCTCTCGCTACTATTTTAAAAAAATTTCAAAATGTATTGAATAATTAAAGACCTACATCTACACAATTTCTTATTTTATGATTTTTCGATGCTACCACCACATTCTGACAAGGCGTTACTACAGTTTTCTTGAAATTGGGGAGCCAAAAAAAGAAACAAACATGTGCACATGCTTTCTTCCCTCTCCCCTCCTCAGAACACTATGTCCCAAGGGGGCTTAAAGACCTTGGAGAGTTGGGATCTACACCTGAAAAAAGCAATCAATCGTGATCGTTATAAATATATCCATGAATAGTTGGACAAATAAACATGCACATAGTTTGAAGATATTAAAGCCTTGCTAATAAGTTCAACCTTTCCTCATCGCCAACAACACATGCATCCACTAAAATGCACATATTTTTTCTATGGAATACCAAACAAACACACAAACACTCACTCACTCACACACGTATGCACATGCATGCACACACATGTACATGTGCACATGTGTGTATGCACACAAAGATACAAATACAAGTAATATTACTCCTAGATACATGGACATAATATTCATAGATGTTTACACATGTTTAAGCAAATGATTGAACCCATACCTAAAGATCCAAATTCACAAATACAATCTAAACATATGAACCGGCCATAAGCATTGACCACAACACTTTGATACACTTCAAAAAACTAGCCTTAGCCATCCATTGCATTGATTAGCTGTTATCTCTCCTTCAATGTGGATGCAACCATGTACTGCCTCGGTGTTTCAAACCACATGCATGAAGATGCATGGTGGACTCTCGCTCAGGCGATCTTGAGCAAACAAGCAATGAAGGATGAGCACATGGAGGAAAGAGGCTTTGAAAACGATGAAGCTATGGACATGGTGGTCGATGATTACTCCATCAACCTTAAAAGGAAAAGGGACAAGGAGGGGAGTGAGACCATGCATTGCCAAGCTGTCAACTCATCACGGGAGGAGGATCAGGAAGCAGACTCATCTAAGAATGATGTCTCGATTGACTCCAAAGAGGAGTATAGGCACACCATCAAGGCAAACTCCCAAATCATTTCATAGACCTTGGGGAGGTACTTAGAAGGAACATGGAGGAGAGAAAGGAAGGTGTAGCCAAAAAGGTGGTTCTAGATGCTAAGAAAGTCTCAAACAATTTGATGTGCTTCAATACACGATGGCATTGGTTTTCTTTATGGGTGGCCCCCTAAGAGCCATGGAGGTGGCCTCTTGGTTCAATGCAATCCTCAAAGGTTTGGGGATTGTTGAACAAAATATAATCGGGGCTAGGGCCTGTATAAAGTAGTTTTTAGCCCGAAGAGCAACATAGAAAATCATCATCCAGGGAGTCTTCTTTTGGGGTTTGGACTTGGTGCATGTGATGTAGTGGAAGTTGGTGGAGCTGGGCAAAGATAGTATCTAGCACGAATGCCCAATGTGGGTTGAGATACGGGAGCTTCTAGCATACCTCGGGAATATGCCACCGGACATCGCATGGGGCCTAGGGAAAATGCTCTATGTATTGCTGCTCGTGAATCCATTTAGGAACAAGGTGTGCTTGCTCTAGAACACAGAGGAGGAGAAGTTGGAATATATTGACCTTGGCATCCCCATGGTTAGGGAGCTGCACCTCAAGTTGGTCTAGAGCCATTTTGCTGATGCCTGCCATCAATGTGGTGCATGGAGGCATTATTACAAGGAGTTCCCTAAATAGAAAGAAGCAGAAGGTGAGAAGTAGTAGAAAACTAAAGGAGCATGGGCAACAGTGGGTAAGGATCTACATGGGAAGGACAGAAGCCTGTTAGAGACACTAGGCAACAAGGAAGAGGAAGATGCAGAATGGCAACTGGTACAGAGTAGGAGGAACAAATCCAATCAAACATGAGGAGTAGGCATTAGCAAACCCCATGAGGTGACTACTCAATAGCCAATCAAATATTTTTGGCATAAGGTCTCTATCCCCAAAAATAGCAGAGTAGGTGTGCAAGCAAGTTCATGACACTTAATAAGGTTCCAACTAGTCAATCATTTGGAGCTATAGTATTGTGGGATTGATGCTAAAATCTAGCTAGCCAAGAAATACAATGATCGGGGACCTCTTAACTTGCACAATCAATCATGGTTCATGGCATAAATCAACAACTCACAAGATGGCATGCTGAGAGACACTAATGCTAACAATTATGCTTGCCTTCAAGCTTCTTTCCTCCTTACTAGCAAGTGCATTATGCTTTAGCAATCTCCTAACTAGACTTTAAGCATTGTGCACTAAGCAATGTGCAATACTAAGTTTTAGACGAGATCAAGTGCCTTTAGGGTAGGCCACTTATCAATTTGGATTGAGGTGCCTAGGTGATATGTGCTACGACGGTCATGCCCAAGAGGTGAGGCATGGTCTTGAGGCTTAGGGTGTTGAGGATGCCTACAATGTGTGCATGGCATCAACATTCATGTCTTGCTGAACCATGTGTCCTTTACAAAAGCATGTGGCTTAAGGATTTTTCATGTGCTATGCATTTTGGGCTTGGTGTACCTAGATGAGGATGTGGTGTGCATGGAGTGGAATTTGGCCCATGGATGTATGTGAGTGACCTCAACACCTTGTACCCAATTGCTAGTAGATCATGGGCATGAATCTACAAAGGTCGACCATATATGGGAGAATACTCACAATTAAACCCCAAGGTAGCATGAATCAAATGGGTCTCTATGACTTCAACTGAGAGGTTGACGTCCTAGTTGGTCAAGACCAAGAGGCATATGCTTGCCTATGGTGTCATGGGTTGTGGTTATTTGTTGAAGGGGTATGCACAAGGGCATGGTTTAGTACCCCAAAGGGTTCTAAAGCCCATGGGTAGGGTTGAATCAATAAATAAGTGATCATACTCACTTATTGTAGTAGCCCATAACCCCACTAGAGATTCATTTTGCTCTTGGTGCCAAATAGCTTGTCAGCTCTACTGATGATGTTAGCAGCTTAAGTGCATGGATTTGAATTTCCCACAATCTTGGTTAATGTCATAGTCTTTTAGCCGATATCCCCAAGGTGTTCTAGTGACCTACTTGCTATACTTGCTCCACCCAATCAATCAACTGACACTTAGCCCCAACCTACTATGTATCAGTGCTTTAACTCATAGTTCACAAAATAGGGTGATATGATCATATGACCCACTAGGGGAGGGTGGACATATGTTTTAGCAAAAGGATGTGCCACAATTGATCTCATGTCATTTGGATCAAGATGCCCCCTTACACATGTTGATTGAATAATAGATAGATTAATATTTTGGGGGTTTGATTAAACATTACTTCCATCATGAATTACGTGCTTGATCAAATGTCACTTTAAAAGTCTCCCTTTTGTGACTCAAATTGGATCTTTTACATAGGATTATTATAAATTAAATTTCTATTACCCATCCAAACATTGGGAAACCTATTTTTCAACCTTGAGATGAATATAATTTGCACAAGAGTGATCTCAATTCTTGATAAAATCAATTACAATGTAGGTATATGTTGAGACTTTTGAATTTGTTTTGTGGAAGGACCCCTTAAATACTAATTCTTCTTTGGTCCTTCTTAAATTCTTCTTTGTTTCTTTGGCTTTTTATCATTGTTGTTATGGCCAATTAACAATGGGAACAATCACAACACCAAAGCCTTAAAGTGCTTATCTATAGTATATACATTACTCTTCATGCTCACCAAGTTTCACTACAATCAAAGAGACCATAGCCCCACCAACCTTAGAAGACTTCTATGGCTATATTCCAAGGTGTTTAACTAAACAAAATTATCAAGAATTGCATGGTGGGGGGACTTGCTTGAGTTGCTATGCCGAATACACACCATACACATAAGAGGAAGCTCACTCAAGAATACAAGAAGAGAGGTGGAGGCCAAAACATTTTTTCTCTTGTTGGTTTTTTTCTTCTTCTTCCTCGCACAATATAATGTATACATGGTATAGATAAGATACAACATAAAGGAAAGTGGCATCCTAGGTCAAATAGTGCATAACTAACTATACTAATCGACTAGTGCTATAACTATGCCAGTTGTAGGTAGGTGCAACAAACTAAATATAACAAGTGATAAGTCAGTAACCATATGAGGACCATAATGATCATTGACATGCTAAGTGTAAATGTGTGGACCCATCCAACCAAGTGGTCTATCATCAATGTCCGCACATGTTGAACTTGCCATCTCAAGACTTTCTCTCAAGCTCAATTGTATTTCTGCAACTCCAAGTAAGCTTCGAAACTTTCAAAGCTTCTCTACACCCAATGTATTTGTCAAAATGTCAGCTATCCAACCCTATGTGCTGACATATGCCAACTTAATCTCTTTTACAAGTACCTTCTCTCTCACAAAGTGGTAATGCACCTCAATAAGTTTTGTCCCAGCATGGAACACTAGGTTCTTAGCTAGCTCTATATTGCTCATGTTGTCACAATGAATGAAAATTGGACTATCTCCTTGCACATCCAAATCACCCAATAACTTTTGCAGCCGTACCACCTCACATGCTGCCATAGTAGCACCTCTATACTCAACCTCTATACTCGATAAAGCAACTGTAGGTTGCCTTTTGCTGCTCCATGTAATTGTTGCACTACTAAGAGAAAACGTGAACCCGTTAGTAGATCTTCTGCGAGTCACGCCACTGGCCCAATCTGCATTTGTGTATCCAAACACCTATATCTCCTTATTTGCCTCATAAAAAATAATGCAAAGTGGACTTCACATGCCTTATATATATGTCTAACTATAGCCAAAAGAGGCTTTCTAGGCATCTACATAAATTGATTGACAAGGCCAATAGCATAACTCAAGTTTGGCCACCTTGTGATAGTCATGTAAATCAAACCATATTATCCTCATGAACATAGTAGAGTCTTCTATCTCATCCCCAACATTAGCACTCAACTTTACATTTTGCTCCAATGGTATTGAAAGAGACTCACATGCTATCATACCATCCTTGGATAACATATCCAATCCATACTGCCTTTGGGACAACCATATACCATAATCACATTTGATCACCTCAATACCAAGAAAGTCCCTCAGCTTACCCAAATCCTTCATCTCAAACTTCTTCTTCAAATGGTCCTTAACTTCAACAATCCCACAATCACTGTTACTTGTAATAATCAAGTCATCCACATAGATAACTATGATGACCAAGCCTACATCTCTCTTTCTCACATAAAGCGAGTGGTCAGCATCAGAAATATAAAAGCCAATGTTGACAAAATACTCTCCAATCTTGTCAGACCATGCTCTAGGTGATTGCTTCAGCCCATAGAGTGCTTTCTGTAACTTGCACACATATGTGGAATGCTCTAAATCCTCATAACTTGTTGGCTGCTCCATATACACTTTCGAGAACTCTTGGAGGTCCATCAATCCCAAACTATCTTATACTACGTTCCATGCCTCCCACTCCTCTTCGTGGGAGAGTGTTGATTAGGTAGAGGCATCCTCTTAATTTAACACCATATTTAGGTCCCCGCCAATAATTTCGTTCCCTGTTGCTATCTCTCCCAACTACCACCATTGGGCACATTTGAGCCTCTTATCATTTGATGCCAGGAGGCATATTTCACGGTGGATTCTGTGCCACGGTGGATTCCATGAGGTTTTACGGTGGATTCCGTAAACTTTGATGACCGGGGCTCATACACAAAGTGGATTCTTTGTGCGAGAAGTTGATGGGGACGCCTGTCCTTTTCGGGCGTTTCATTAATTTAGTGTGTACATGGGTGATTCCATAGCGGGTGATTCCGCAAAATGCATATTAAATTAATTTAGAGTGCGCACTCGTAATAAATTAAGGTTAGGATTGATTTCTAACTAGTTGATTTATTTATGTAGGTGAAGACTGCTAGGTATTCACTTTTGTCGGTTTAATTGTATTATTTTACTAACGATTGTGAATGCTTTAGTTGATGTGTAGAGATAGCAGCAGTGGCGGAGGAAAGCATTGGAGGATAGCGAGTATTCGATTTATTATTTATATTTTGATGGGCGCATACCTTAGGCATGGCGCCTATATTTTGTCGCGCCTATTTATTGAGGTGTTGGATATTTATTTATTATTTTGTATGTGCATGGGCGCACGATTATGTTATTTGTACTTGGACATTGTATTGGGCATGCCAGACTCTTTGGGCACCGCCCATTAGCTTTATTCCTATTTTGTGTTAAAGCAAACTCAAAAGCTAAAAGCTTGCTATTTTGTAATTTGGGCTATTATTTGAGCTTGAAGATGATTAATACATAAAATACATGCTTTGTGGAGCGCTCACACAAGGCATGGGGGGAGATTGCACCCAATTGGTCTCTATGTCGTGCATGCTTTTTACATTGAATTTTGTGCAAAAAGTAGGGTTCTATTGTTCTTGGGGACCTTCCGGCATTCACTACGCGAGCGTACAGCATTCGATCTGCGCACCACTGGTATCAGAGCGAAGCTGAGATCAAGAGCTTCCAATTGCTACCCATCTTGTGCGAAGGCGGAGCTCCTGGAACGATCGGGCTCTACGGTCAATCTCGTCTCGATATGGGTGGATTCATGGCGATTAAGAACCTCTGTTTCCATCATCAGACTGCGAAGGACCGGCCTGCAGCAGCGGAGGACCACTGCTACATTCTCTTCTTCAAGTCGTGGAGTTTCAGAGAGATAAGTCACAATTTCCATATCTTCAAAGCTTTAAAATTTAAAGCTTAGAAAGCTTAAGAGAAGCTTAAAGCTTCAAAAATTTCATCGCGAGCTGTCTGAATATCTCCGAAAATTTCACCGCCTGAAGAAAAACGGCCCCTCCCCCCCACGATTCGCCGTTTTCAGTAAGATTAAGCTTACAAGCTTAATCACTTAAGCTCCAAGTCACTTAAGCTACAGTTCACACAAAAGCTCTCAAGTACTGCAAGTCTGCAAAGTTCAAGTTCTGCAAGTATTCTAAGTCGAAGTTCTGCAAGTTACATAAAGCAACTAAGTTCTGCAAGTCTTCAAACTCTGCAAGTCACATAAGTCTGCAACTCTGCAAGTCAGACAAGTCACCTGAAGTCAAAACTGACTTTTGTTCAAAACTCATAGAAGGGCTGTTCCTGCGCAGAAACTCCGAACTGCAAAGTTGTTCATTGGAAGGTACTCTATGCATACACAGGTTTGGTGAAGCATTTTCAGCATACGAAGAAGGATAAAACATAGATTTCTAAAAAATTACAAATCCCGTAATAGCCAAAGACGAAGATTGTGAAAGCCACACCCAAAAACATATAAGCCTTGTATACCCGAACTTGAGCAACGCTCATCCCGCTAACTTGATTTTGAGAGTGAGAGGTCTTTCGAGTTTTGCAGGATGACGGAACCACATATGGATGATTTAATGGCTGAAGGCGACCTACCTGAACCTACGATGGAGCAAAAGCTGGACTTAATTATGATGCAATTGGATGAAGAACGACGAGCTAGGCAAGCATTGCAAGTTCAATTGGCTAATTTACAAAGATCGACTACCGACAAAGAGGAACCTCAATCTGAAAATCTTATCCGACGTACCATCGACGCGACTCTCGAAGCTCAATCTATCCGCAAGGAATCAAAGATAAGTAAAAGAAATTTCAAATTCTGTACTTTCAATGGCACTCGAGAGGGAAAAACTGTTCTTGCATTCATTAGTCAGTTCGATGACTACTTTCATGAGGAAACCTATGCAGAAAAATATAAAATCAAGTGTGTCACTAATCATTTAGTGGATAGAGCATCTCTTTGGTGGACTGTGGTACGCAAGAGTATAGACTGTCCCACTACCTGGGAGAATTTCAAGAAGAAGTTTATGCAGAATTTCCTTCCTCCACAATTCCATGAAAAAGCCATAAAGCAATGGGACCTTCTTCAGCAACGGGATCGTGAGCCTATTCCTCAGTACATAGAGCACTTTTAGAATGCACTACTCCAGTTGCGCATGCTTGAAGATGTACCTGAAGCGACACACAAGCGCAAGTATATATCTGGACTACTTGGGCATTACTACGCTGAAGTTAATATGTTCAAGCCTGCAACTCTTGAAGATGTAATTTCATTTGCTCATGACATTGAAGACAAGCTGCGAGGTAGAGACAGACGTCCACAACAATTCCAAGCCAATGGTAACTATGGATCTAAGCAATTCAACTCAAATTTTAGAAGATTTAATCAAGGTCGTTTCTCTTCATCATCTTTCCGTAAAAATTGGGCAAAACCACCTACTTTACCATCCAATACCAATCAAAACCCCAAGCCTATTCCACAGCCAAATCCTAATGTCCCTAGACTTCCTGCCATTGCAAACAATGTAACCAAAGCCAAGCCTATAGTGTGTTATAAATGCCACCAGCCTGGACATCTAGCAGCAAATTGCCATTCGAAGAAGCCATCTGTCCATATCAACTACCTTGGAGCAATGGAAGATGAAGAACATGAGGATATGCCTGATTTCACGGAAGATGAGGACGATACTACTACTCCTTCAGATACTTTACCAGGTATGCCAACTCCACATTCTTTATTGACTATGAAATGTTTAGTGCATGGAAAGGAAAAGATTATTTTGCATGATGATGGTAGTACTCATGATTTTATTTCTGCAAAGCTAGTAAAATAATTGAAGTTACAGACTGTACCTACGCATTATCACATCAAAGCAGCATTCTTAGGCACTAGGTATAATGGTACACAGGAAGTGCATGACTTAGAAATTCAAATTGGTCAATACACTGAAAGAAGAAATTTTCTAGTTGTACCACTACAGTCCAGTGACATTATTTTAGGTATGCCTTGGCGTCATCAGCATAACCCAGACATAGATTATTCCACACATTCAATTAATATCAAATTTCAAGGAAAACATCTTACATTGTATGGTATGCATGCATCTAATGCTTTTCCACTGCTTTCGCATACTCAAACTAAACGTGCATTACGCAAAAGTAGTAAGTCTTATCTCATTTGGGCGAATGAACTGCAAGTTAAAGAAAATCATATGCATCCTAGGCATAAAGAATTTCCTGCACATTTTAAAGACTGTTTTGCCGAAGATCTACCACCTGGTTTACCTCCTTCACGTCCAGAAGACCATAAGATAGATTTGATTCCTGGTACACAACCACCTTGTAAAGCACCATATAGGCATAACCAGATAGAGCAAAAAGAAATTCAAAGTCAAGTTGAGGAATTACTAAATAGAGGATTGATTAGACCTAGTAGTTCTCCATTTGGTGCACCTGTTCTGTTAGTAAAGAAAAAGAATAATACCTATCGTATGTGCATTGACTATCGAGCTTTAAATAAGATCACTGTAAAGAATATGTATCCAATTCCTAGAGTCGATGACCTTATGGACAAACTGCAAGGATCTGCTATATTTAGTAAAATAGACCTTAAATCTGGTTATCATCAGGTGAGACTAGATAAGTCTGACATATTCAAGACTGCATTTAGGACACAGTTTGTTCATTATGAATTTTTAGTGATGCCTTTCGGATTGACTAATGCACCTGCTACATTTAGTAGAATGATGAATCGTATATTTTTGAAATATCAGTATTGTGTAATTGTCTTCTTTGATGATATTTTGGTGTTTAATGAGAAAGAACATTATGAGCATTTGTCCTTGGTTTTTTAGTTATTAAAAGATAATCAATTGTATGCAAATCCGGAAAAGAGTGAGTTCTTTAAAACAGAAATTGAGTATTTAGGTCATATAGTATCATCTGATGGAATTAAAGTTGAGCCTAAGAAAATAGATGCAATATTGAACTGGCCTGTACCTAAAAATGTGCATGAGTTACGATCTCTCCTAGGTCTTGCTAGTTTCTATAGGAAGTTTGTACGTAATTTTTCATTACTTGCTTTACCATTGACCAAACTTCTAAAGAAAGGTATTGTCTATCATTGGTCCGATAATCAACAGAAATCCTTTGCTTATTGAAACATGCATTAACCCATGCCCCTGTCTTACAGTTGCCTGATTTTAATAGACCATTCTTTTTAGTAGTGACTGATGCTAGTGGATCAAGAATAGGAGCCGTACTTATGCAGGACAATCATCCTATAGCCTATTCTAGTTGTAAGTTGAAACCCTCTGAACTGAAATATTCCACATATGACAAAGAATTATTAGCTGTTGTACAAGCATTAAGACAGTGGAAACACTACTTAATGGGTCCAGAATTTATGATTAAGACCGATCAGCAAAGTATTAGACATTTACTTAGCCAACCTCAAATATCTGACCGACATATCAAATAGGCATCCTTTATTCAGAGTTTTCATCCTATCATTCAATATCAACCCGGTAAAGAAAATGTAGTGGCTGATGCATTAAGTAGAAGACCTGCCCTGCCATTCATAATAATTCTGTTATATCATTTGATTCTTTGATTGCTATGAAAGATACTTATCATCAGGATATTACTTTTCATGCTGATTGGAATAAATTAGTTCAAAATAACTTGATTCCTATTGATTCACTATCTTATAATGATGGATTTATGTTTTATGAAAAGAGATTATGTGTTACAGTTCCATTCCGATCTTTTGTTTTGAATGAGATTCATTGTCCGCCATATCAAGGTCATAGAGGTATCATATCTACTTTACGTACATTAACTGAAGATTTTTATTGGCCGCATATGGACACTGATGTATCTAACTTTGTTTCTGAATGTTTGATTTGTTAAAGAGTTAAGAGACATCATGGTAAACAGTATGGATTACTTATGCCTTTACCTATTCCGTCAAGACCATGGGAACAAATTTCTATGGATTTTATTACTGGTTTACTTAATACTAAATCTAACCATGATATGATTTGGACAGTAGTAGATAGGTTTAGTAAACAAGCATATTTCATTCCATGTAAGAAAACTTTAACAGCATCACAGGCAGCACAATTGTTTTTGAAAACCGTTTTTACTAACCATGGATTACCAAAAGTTATTATTTCAGATCGTGATTCTAGATTTTGTAACAACTTTTGGATTACTCTGTTTGCTAACCTTGGAACAAAAATTGATTTCTCATCTGCATTTCATCCTGAAACTAATGGACAAACGGAAGCCACTAACAATACTATACTAGACCTTTTACGTGCTTACACTATTTCTAAACCACAGACATGGGATACACATTTGCATTTATTATAGTTTGCATATAACAATACACCATACACATCTACAAAGAAAGCACCGTTTGAAGTGATTTATGGTTATAGATTATCTACACCTGTTGCATCTTTGTCAAATAGAATTCAGAGTGCTGATGATATTGCTAGTATGCATAATACTATTTTTGATGAGGTTAAAGATATGATTGCCAAAGCCCAGCAATCATATACCAAACAAGCCAATAAGAAAAGACAAGCAATGAATTTCAAAGTTGATGACTATGTTTGGTTGAGAATAGAAAAACGTAGACTACAAAGTGTAGATAGACACCCAGTTGTGAAATTAGCCCCTAGATTCTATGGACCATTTAGGATCATTCATAAAATTAATGACAATGTATTCAAGTTAGAATTACCACCTCACTGGAAAATTCACAACACATTTCACATTAGTTTATTAAGACCCTTTAGAGGCCAATTACCTGTACACCCTGTTTATGAAAACCCACCTTTGTTAGAAGAAGAGACTGAAATACTTGAACTTGAAGCTATCATAGACACTGACTTTCTGACCACTAGAATTGGCCGAAGATATTCTAAATATCTAGTCAAATTTAAGAACCATCCTGTAGAAGAAGCCCAATGGATGCACGCTAGAGACTTAAATGCTTTCCCCACTCTGTTAGCTCCACATTGAGCTAATAGCAATTGAGGTCAATTGCTATCCCACCTCGGGGGTATGATGCTAGGAGGTATATTTCACGGTGGATTCCCTGAGGTTTTACGGTGGATTCCGTAAACTTTGATGACCGGGGCTCATACACAAAGTGGATTCTTTGTGCGAGAAGTTGATGGGGACGCCTGTCCTTTTCGGGCGTTTCATTAATTTAGTGTGTACATGGGTGATTCCATAGCGGGTGATTCCGCAAAATGCATATTAAATTAATAAACGTTTATGAGTTTAGAGTGCGCACTCGTAATAAATTAAGGTTAGGATTGATTTCTAACCAGTTGATTTATTTATGTAGCTGAAGACTGCTAGGTATTCACTTTTGTCGGTTTAATTGTATTATTTTACTAACGATTGTGAATGCTTCAGTTGATGTGTAGAGATAGCAGCAGTGGCGGAGGAAAGCATTGGAGGATAGCGAGTATTCGATTTATTATTTATATTTTGATGGACGTATACCTTAGGCATGGCACCTATATTTTATCGTGCCTATTTATTGAGGTGTTGGATATTTATTTATTATTTTGTATGCGCATGGGCGCACGATTATGTTATTTGTACTTGGACATTGTATTGGGCATGCCAGACTCTTTGGGCACCGCCCATTAGCTTTATTCCTATTTTGTGTTAAAGCAAACTTAAAAGCTAAAAGCTTGCTATTTTATAATTTGGGCTATTATTTGAGCTTGAAGATGATTAATACATAAAATACATGCTTTGTGGAGCGCTCACACAAGGCATGGGGGGAGATTGCACCCAATTGGTCTCTTGTTCATGTCGTGCATGCTTTTTACATTGAATTTTGTGCAAAAAGTAGAGTTCTATTGTTCTTGGGGACCTTCTGGCATTCACTACGCGAGCGTACAGCATCCGATCTGCACACCATCATTGGAGCCATAGATGTTGACTAAGTCAATTGTTGTGTCCTCCTAGTTTAGGGAAACTACCAAGATAGAGCCATCATCTGATGCATTTTGTAGTTGGGGACCTTGTATTTTTCACTATGGTCATGCAATTAGAGTTGTGCCTTGATGTTCCTCCCCTCCTTATGTTGAAAGACCTTTCCACTCCACATGTGGATCTTATGTTCTTGAACCATCACTGCTTCAAGGTTGTGCAATCAGATCCACTGCTAGAAAGCATTTCTTTTCGCATCTCCATGGAGACCCTTAACGTTTAATGTGGCAATTTTGGCATGGTTGATGATCATTGGGTAGTTAGATTTAGGCCAATTTTCCTCCTTCTTCCCCACCATCTCCTTTGCCTCCATGCCATACCTCCTTTTTTGTAAGTTGAGACCCTTGAGCTGTGTATGATGACACAAACCAAGTGACTTGGGACTAGCAGACATATAATCCATTGACAAACAATAAGGAGAGAAAAACCTTCCAAGACAAAACCTACAAGGCTGAGCCCATAGCAATGACTCTTGAGGTTGACAATGATGATCCTTGGGGTCCCTTAAAGGAGACACGTGCCACACTAATGAGTGGGGAGTCCCATTTCCTACCAATGACCAATCACTCACGCCACAATGTGCTCATAGTAAAGGAGGGATTAGTTGAATACTTATACTCCCCCTCTTCAAAAAAAATAAAATCAAAGTGATATCATATGCCATGACTCATTGTCGTGAGGGAAAGGAGAATCTACACTTGAATTCTTCTAGGGAAACACTATGAAGCTATCAAAATGGATATCATTCAACTTAGTCAAGTAAACTTAGGGCTCTAGTATCAACAATGGGCTAGAGAAGAGGGCCTCATCCTCTTAGCACTTCATTTATAACTCTCTCAGCTCTACTGTACATATTGGGCACGCCTGGATAGGATGTATGCATCAAACAATGGATCATGTTTCCACAAATTGTGGAGACAAAGGTGGCTATTCTATAACTAAAATCCATCAAGGAGGAAAGGTTCATAGGCAATCACAAACCATTGATCATAAACACTTGGCATTACAATAGATGATGTTCCAATATGCTAACAAGTATTGTGGTTGGAGAAGCTCAGAGAAGACTTAGAAAGGAACTTGTATGTCCCTTGGAGCACCTTCACAAATACCCTACAATAGGCAGCCATCCTACAAGGGTGTCATAGAAATTACATAGCATAGCAGATAGAATCTGAACAAGGAGTAGAGAACACACATCAAATATGAGAAGAATAGAGATTGCTTTAATTTCAAACGAACTGCTACAAAGATGGCTCTATCCACCAGTGCACTTCCACTATGAAGCTTAGATGGCGATCTAGACATATGATAGGCAAAGAGCTTAGGGTAGCTAGAAGAACTCTAACTGGTAGTCTAGTGGGCATGTCAGACCATATTATGAATCTTCCCTAGTTGGCCAAGGAATATTCCAAGGAATATTTCCCTTATTGTCGAGCCGGAGTACTTTATGGCCCTTAGACCCTTGCTAACCAAGGACCACTTCTATGCCCCGTAGACCCAAAAATAGGGGTCCCTAATAACTCCCACACCTGATACATCGTGCCTCGAGTTGTTAGCAATATAACTACTTTATCTAACCTAAAGGCTAGATCCACAAAGGTCATCTTTTTGCCATCCAGTCACATAGACCTCATTTGACATACAAGTCAAGATCTATCCAATTTCCATACTCACACATGGCTTCTCCTTATAATGGGGGCCTTACAACTAAGAGCACCATGGCTTCTCCTTATAATGGGGGCCAACCTTATGGAGCATATGTATTTCATTGAAAACCTCTATGATATCATGTGTGCATGTAGCATGAATACATGTCAAAGTTTGCTAACCACAAGGACTAAATGGCGTCAACCATTTACACTTGCAAGAACTATCCTCCAAGGTCATGTACAATTACTTCCATCCCAAAAATTTAGTCCCCATGCCTATTGTCATCATAGTCCATCTTCCTCCATCCCTTCACTTAGGTCAACAAAAAGTACATCAAGTCCATTCCCTTACCTAGAATTTCCTTGTCACCTACAATGAATTGCCTAAAGGCTTCCCTCCATTACATCTTTGCAAGTGTATGGGTTGATTGATGACTCTAGTAGTAATAATGCTTTTGATTATCTATTTGTGACAAGGGTTGGCTTTACTACTAAGAATGAGTATGTCTCAAAATATTGACATGCATTAAGTTGATGCCATGTGATTCAGCAAGCATGGTGATAACCTACTATACGAGTACTTATATTCTAATGTAGTGGTTTGAATAAGTAAAGACAAGCAATCACAAAGAGCTAGACATTGAGTTCTTGGGGGGTTTTGGGGGGGAAGCCCTATGTGCTATATATATAGGGGATAGGAGCAAAAGATATACATGTGGGGGAGTTGACCCCTATGTGCTATAGATTAATGTGTTCCTAAGCGAGATTGGGAATTAGAGCAAAAGATATACATGTGGTTCATTACACCTCCTATTGCCCATGGTATGAGGCACAATAGAATTATGGGTATGCACCATGGATCCATGAGTGGGCTGAGTATTATAGGAGGTATTACATGGTTTGTAAGGTTAACCAAGTCAATATTATCAAGAACCTTCATACCAGGCTTGTTTTGAGGGAGAGAAGAAGCTCAAAAAGAGAGATGCGAAGAGATGGACAACATGCTCAAGGAACTTGCGACCTTGTAACGCCTCCTCCTATTTTGCCTACAAGATGAGCTAATGGTTCTTCCCAATTTATTGCTATTATTTTAACAAAATAAATTGTAAGGGTTTTTTCCCATTTATTGAACCAATGGTTGCAGACTATGTCCCAGACAACCTTGGCCATGCATCCATCCCAGAAGAGGTGTCTTGGAGTCTCCTCCTCTCTGTAAGTGCAAGTGCCATTTGTTATGTCCCTTCATTTAAGCTTCGAGCCCATGAAGACTCTTCACATGAAGACTCTGATGACTTGAAGGCTTCCATATTTCTTCTATCAGTAATCCCCATTTTTCTTTGTCAACACACAAAGGGGCTATGCCACCCCTTACACGACTTTCTACACTATCTTGGTCTTACGATAGTTTTCCACCTTCCTCTGCACCTTCCCCAATGCTTAGATCTGAGCTATTGAGTTTGTGTGCTATGAATCTCCATGTAAGTTTAAGGTTGGTTGACAAACCATGTCTTTCTCATGCTACATACCAACCATCCTTCTACTCCTGTGCACTGCTCCACTCTACAAAGTCCTTTCTTGGCTAGCTTTATCCCCCTTTATCCCATTAGCTTCACTAACAGAGGATCCAAAGGCCATAGTCATTAGACATTCGCATCGACCATGCTTTAAGGGTATCAGCAAGAATTCTCAGGGCCTTTCCAACATTGATTGCATGGTAGTGTAAAGTCTTGTCCCTAGTAAGGCCCCAGTTTGCAGCAAAAGAGTTGATTGCATTTGCCTAGAATTAGAGAGAGGCACTACGACCAGGGGACTTCCTTTTTCTAGACCTTAAGAGGAGTTTGGCCCTTAGTGAGTGGCAAACTTGGTCAAATTCCAACACATCTAGACTTTTCTTATACTTGGGTAGCTTCATTGTCTACATGGCAATTGGTATCATATATTTGCTTTTATTCTTCTTGTCCCAAATGAAGCACCCAACTAGGGAATCCAACTCCTTCTAACTTCTTGCATCCCATCTAATTAGGGATGGGTAAAACCAAAGCAAAGGGTAGATGAATGTAGAATTTTAAGTCTCGCATGCAATGGCCAATAGGTTGTGGACCAGCTCTTAATTTTACTTCTCACCTTGTCCATGACCCATGTAGAGTTCTTGTGCTTTTCCCAAGGTCCGCTTTTATGGGAAAGCCCAAGTACCTAAAGGGGGTACCCTTCCCATCCTTTAGCCCTTCCAAAGTAGCATGTGTAGATCATCCTTTAATAAGATGATAACAGATGACTTGTTAAAATTGACAGAGAAACCAGCAGCCTCATTGTATAAGGCCACGAGTTCCATTGCATGGTCCAGTTGCTCCTACTTTGGTTCTAGAGCCATGAATAGGTCATCTACAGAAAAGTGTTGGCTACATTTTAGCATTGGCTTACTTTTGTTGAAAACCAATCTAGGTAAAGGCTAAAATGCCTATGATCTAAAAATGGGGGAGAGCATATATCTAAAGCCTTTGACTAGTTTTGTGATGAGGGGAGAATTAAGAATTAGTTAACTCCCATACACCCCAACCTAGAATGATATGGTTGAGATCATGCATAGGACAATTCAGGAGTGCGTTTGTAGTATGCTTAGCTAGGTAGGCTTACCATAACATTTTTGGACTGAGACAATAACTACTACCATATACTTGATTAATGGCTCTCCATGCACTTCCCTTGACTATTAGGCTACAAAGGAGGTATGTTCTGAAAAATCTCCATTATATGCTCATTTGTGTGTCTTTGGTTGTGAGGCTTTTTGCCATGTTCCTAAGAACAAGCACAATAAGTTGGATCCTAATTCTATGAAATGCATATTTCTTGGTTATGGGGATGCATGTGAGGTGGGCTATCACCTATGGGATTTGTAGGCTCGAAAGGTCATCCACAACCATGATATTGTTTTCCATGAGGAGAAAATGCATAAGTAGCCCGAGCAAGTTGTTGAGGTATGCAAGGTGATATTTCAAGAGGAGCCTCCTACTAATGTACAGCCAACTACATAGCCTATAGGCAGTTGATGTTGTAGTGGCCCAAGATCATGATGTTAGATAGGAGATACATGCCCCACAATTTGTTTTATGGCAGTCTACTAGAGATAGACGTTAGCATGATTGGTTTGCATCCTCTATGGATTATGTTATGGTGACAAATACTGGAGATTCTCTTACCTATGATGAGGCCATGCACACATGTGATAGTCACTCATAGGAGATGGCAATGCAATCAAAGTATGACTGACTGCAGAAAAATGATCCATAGGATTTGGTTCCTTTGCCTAGTAGAAAGTGTGCTTTGCAAGTGGGTGTACAAGTTGAAAAGTACCTTTGGACACCCCAGGCTAACCTATAAGGATTGGTTGCTAGGGGTTTTAAGCAGGAGCATGGTGTTGACTTCAATGAATTCTTCCCTCTTGTAGTCAAGATGACTGTCCTATTCTTGGTATTGGATTTGGTTGCACAGCTAGATCTAGACCTCTATCAAATGGATATCAAGATGGCTTTCTTACATGAAGACTTGCATAATGAGATTTATATGTAGCAACCTAGCGGCTTTGAGAAAAAAGACAAGGAACACTTAGTGTACAAGTTAAGAAAGAGTCTTTATAGTCTCAAGTGAGCACCTAGGGAATGGTACCACAAGTTTGATACTCTCATGTATTCACATAGGGATATACCTATAGTGATATGGATACATGTTTATACCTGAAAAATGCCTATGATGGCAACCTTATGATTTTGGTGCTCTATGTGGATAATATATTGATTGTTGGGAGTGTTTATAATGACCTAGATACCTTGAAAGGTCTACTCAAGAAGATCTTTGAGATGAAAGATATGGGACATGCCTTGCATATTCTTAGGATGTGCATCACATGTGATCGCTCTAATAGGCTCCTTCACTTATTGCAGAAGGAGCACATCTAAAAGGTCCTTGAGCATTTTTGTGTGCAAGATGTTAAGTCTATTGGCTATCCTTTACTCTCTCATGTGAAGATTAGTCATGCCAATTTTTCATAGTCTAATAAGCAAAAGGTCCAGATAGCAAATATTCCTTATGCATCCATAGTGGACAATTTGATGTATGCCATGATAGTATAGCTACTCATCCTAACATAGCAAACATAGTGGGAGTTGTGGCATGCTATATGGCTACACCTAGCAGGAAACATTGGAATGCCATAAAGGATATCATGTGGTACCTTAAGGGCATTGCAGTTATGTGCATATGTCACGGTGGCTAGGGTACATGAGTTGTGGGATACACTAACTTTGATTATGTAGGACATATAGATAGTAGGAGGTCCATCTTCACCTTTGCTAGATGTGCTATTTCTTGGATGTCTAGGATACAAAAATGCACATCCCTATCCACTATAGAGATAGAGTATATTGTAGCCATTGAGGCTAGCAAAGAGACTCTCTAGTTAGGCCATTTGGTTGTAATCCTTGATATTACTAATGTGGTTCCTGAGCTACATTTGAATTCTATGAGTGCCAATTGGCTAAGAATCCAGTCTTCCATGTAAAGACAAAGCTCATTGAGGTGCATTACCACTTTATTAGAGAGATCATTGAGGATAAGTCCATCTAGCTTATCGAGATCTCAATTGACCAAAATCATATAGATCTACTCACTAAAAGTCTCTCAGTGGAGCATTTTGCCTTCCTTAGGAAGCTAATGGGTGTTGAATGAGATGGCATATTTCCTCATCACGTTGTAATTTATGTACATTTGTACTTTTTTTTCTTGTTCTCTTCTCGCTAGGGACATGTTCACATTTAAGTGGGAGGTTGTTGGGGATAAAGGCATAGATGCCTATTTTGCATATGTATTACTACACTAACAGTACCCATACACCTGTACATTGTAGGTGACGAGCCTACATACTTATACATTACAAGTAATGGGTGCCCATCATTGTCACGTCATTCTTTATCTTTTCAGTGACATTTGAATAAGGGAAGACTGGTTACACATTGTGATTGTTGGAGTTCCCACATCTTAAGTCTCTCTCTCTCTCTCTCTCTCGCTTGCTCCATCCGCCATAGCTCACTCCTTCATTGCTTCTGGTTGCTCATGCTCTCACTCAAGCTTCTCCCTTCATGCGTTTTCACCCTCAATCTTGCTTCCTAATGTTACTATGAAGGAGAGGAGATACTAAAGATGAGCTCAAGGAGATGAAGAGAAAAAGAAGGCTACTTGATCCATGTCTCTCACACTCTCAATTCATACACACTCTCATTTGCACTCATTAAAGAGATGGAATAGAGAAGAAGAAGAAAGAATGCAAGGAGCTTCTCATAACCATGTTCCTCACTCCACACACATATACTCTCTTATACTCCCTCTCCTTCACTCTCACTCTTAAAGTAGTAGAGTAGCAAGAATATAAGAAGGTAAAGTTTTCAAACACAAGTAGCTTGTTCCATTACTTTTCATCTATTTTATACATAAATTCTGGGGTTTTCCATCCTCCTCGGACATCCAATGCCTTTTTATGACCTTATAACTAGGTGTACCTTCATTTTTATGCACCTAAACCTTCATGTTGATCTAAAAATTGGCAAATATAAGTTATAATTTCATGATGCCATTTGATTAATACAATTTACATGGGAGGAACGCCAGCGCTCGATGAAACATCTAATAAATTTTGCAAAGATAGTTTCCTTTTCAAAAATTGTGGGCCATTTTCTCATTGCACTTTACATTATGCCTCCCTCTTAGGCAAGTGTTAGTCCTATGGCACTCAAGCCAAGGATAACATGTTGCTACTAGTAATGACAAAGCAAGATGATGACAACAATAGTGATGATGATGATAATGAGGGCATGTGTGGTTGCTACAATAGATAGCATATAGTGTAGCAAGCAACTACAAAATAGAGAAGAAAAGAGGAGGAGGATGATGATGCTAGTGATGATTATTTATTTTTTTTAACTTCCATTCCTTGCTTTTTTTGTCCTGGTCTAAGGCTAATATCAATAAGAGAATATCTAAGATTAGTGGCATATGTAGAGTCTTCTCTCTCTCTCTCTCTCTCTCTCTCTCTCTCTCTCTCTCTCTCTCTCTCTCTCTCTCTCTCTCTCTCTCTCTCTCTCTCTCTCTCTCTCCCCCCCCCTAAGGGACATTGTCGTGGTAGTTTCGATAGTATAAATAAGAATGAAATCAATAAATCCTTCAAGTTTTTTCAAGATACCATGGAGCTCATCATTTTATTTAAAAAACAAATATAAAAGATGGTATGTTCACAATAACTAATTTTTTTAATCATGAATCAACACCATAAAAATTTATGTCTAATGAAAAACAATTTTCATGCATTCAACTCAATCCACAAAAGCAAGTTCTAACCATTGCGCATGTCTTAGAGTTAGTGCATGTGCACACCTTCTATTTAGCAACGTACAACATGTGAGTGGTTATGCAGCTAATGTGTCATGGTCCTAAGAATGAAACCAAAATGTCATGCTCTAGGATCTTGGCATTAGGACCATTGGATACACTCTTATTGATTCAAGAGTTTTGATCTACAAAGCCACATTCCTCGATCCACGTGTATGCTCCTTCACCCTCAATTATGCTTTTGTTGTTGCCGAAAGGAGAGGAGATAACAACATTGATCTTAAGGAGATAAAGAGAAGAAGAAGGCTTTTTGATCCACATCCCTCACCCTTTCATGCTGTCAAAATAGCTAACACACTCACTCTCATTTGCACTGACCAAAGAGATGGGATAGAGAAGAAGAAAAAAAAGGATGCAAGAAGCTTCTCATAATCGTGTCCCACACTCCAGACACATACTCTCACACTTCCTCTCCTTCACTTTCACTCTCAAGGTAATAGAGTAGCAAGAATACAAGAAGGCAAAGTTTGTACACTCATAAATAGCTTATTCCATTAGTTTTCATTTCTTTTATGTATAAATTCTAGGGTTAGGTTTTTTCATTGCCTTTAGGCATCTAGCCCCTTTTTATGACCTTATGATTAAGCATATCTCCTATTCTATACACTTAGACTTTAGTCTTAATTTGTGAAAATTGGCTAATATAAGTTACAATCTCATGGTTCCATTTGATCACAATACAATTTGCATGGGGAGGGAGCCCAACTCTTGATGAGACATCTAATAAATTGTACAAAAATTGTTTTCTTTTCAAAAAATTGTGTATCATTTTCTTCTTATATTTAACATCAAGAACATGACCATGTGGGCCACCATTGCCACCCTAAGGCTATAAACAATTATGGTTGCCATAGCAATTATAGCTTTTGACAATTGTAGCGGATCACAATAGCTTCAACCTAGGACTCAAGCTAGAAAGACTTATGATGGGCTGAAACCATATTGTTGTGCAACCCTACAACTATCATGACCCATGCAAGGTGCTAATACTATCACACTAGTTTGCCAATCTCTACCAATCGTGGAGTATTTCTATTGCTTGAGGGCTACATACAATTGGATTTGGTCATGGTGGGGTTTGTGCATACATGCATGGGCTTCTTTATCATCACCCTGACATCTCTCATGAAAATGATAGTTGAGGACCACTCAATGTTCCTCAATGACAGGTGTATCCTAATGTACAAGATATCACATGTGGCCTACTAAAACTAGGATCCTAGCTGCAACTTTCATCTACATGCATGCATACAACATCTATATGTGCCAGCACAAAGTGTACTAAGTTCTCCTTCACATGCTTCATGATGCTATACTTGTTAGTGTAAAGGATGGGAAATATGGTAGAAGATTATGGAAAAGTTAACAAGACATGGACATGTGTATAAGGTGTAAGGACTAGTTATTTGCACCAGTTGAATATAGTACAAGTCATTTTCTTACTTCACCTCTCTCTTTTAGCTTTCATGGTTTTCTTCTTCTTCATTTTCCAAATTTTCTCTCTCTTCTCCTAGTGTTTCTCTCACCTCTTTCCTGTTTCTCTCTTGCTTTGCAATCTTTCTCTCTCCTTTAGTAGTCTTCTCTCTCACATCTTTCTCTTTCTTAATTCAATTCATGACAAGTATCAGAGCTATGTCTTTGATCCATTTCTAATTCCTTTTCAAGTCTATTTTATTTGATTTCTAGTCGGAAACTCCATGGACCTTCAAGTTTAGCAAGTACATACATGACAAGTAGCATCTGAGTGACCACAGGTCTCCCAAGCCAAGAAGACAACAAACTTCGATTCTTGCAAGCTAGATGTTCATATGGCTGACATGATGGGTATTTTGACACATGCATTTATGACTTTTGATGTGACTGAAGGATGGTAGCAAAGATGGTAGATGTGGATATTATAGAATAAAATCTTATCTATCAACTAATCCCTCATGTTTCTCAGTTGGTATAGCAAAGTATTATGCATGCCAATCTTTATGACAACATTGTTTTTCAATGATATACAAGTAATGTGGAAGCTGACAAAATGCTGGTTGGATTGCTAACCGTGGTCAATCAAGAGGTTTAAGCTACCCCAATGGCATCAATGAGGTATTTTTTGTTAGAATATCAAGCTCATACTATTCTCCTGTTAGTATGTATGACCGACATTAACCTTGTCCAGATGTATCAGCAAGTGTGGGACATTAAATAAGTTGGTGGTCTTAGACCCAGTGTGAATGGTCCTACGGACCTTAGTACTATTGTATACACTTACTCTATGTGTGTGGTTATTAGATTAATGAATGAATGGAAGAAGAAGAGAGCATGCTTGCTCCTCACTTTGTCTCTGCCTCTCTCAATCTCAACATGGTATTAGAGCACCCATGACTGGGCTCTATGGAAAGCATTTGTGAAGAAGGTTGGAAAAATTGAAGCTTTAAGGTTCTTGACAAGAAGGGCTAACTGCTCCTGCTCCTATAGAGGTATGCATCTACTCATTGTGAGGTCTATGGTTGATATATGTACTTGAGGCATGTATGGAGCTGATGGGGAGCTCTATTGAGCATAAATAAAGTGCTCATTACCATCATTGTCACCAGTATAGGCTGCTGAATACATCAGCAGATCTGTGTGAACTGCGCCTATCCAGAATGTGGACTCAAATGCTTGCAAATGATGATTATGATCAGCCACTGATTGGTAAAGAGATTATCTGAACCCTTTGAAGGGTGATTGAAGGCCTAGAACCATTCTTGGTTGCTGTGAGCTCATCTGGGAGCTGAAATCACTGATTGCAGGTCTAGGATTTTTTACTATTTGCTATATACAGGGTACGTACAGCATGAATGCATGGTTAACATGAGTCTGGAGCTCTCAAACATGTCCAAAACAACCATTAGAGCATGGGTACATGTAAAGAAGACATATAAACTAGATGTTATGCATTGAAGCTGAAATTTCTTACTGAAAATACACAGATTTGGAAGTCTAAACAGGTTGAAAAACTATCAAAAAGTGTGGGCAGCAAGCATTGGCCTACTTGAAGCATTACATGACATTGCTTGGTTCATGTCAAATGTATGACTTGGGATATGCCTATTAATGTCTGGAGGACTAAGACAAGCATTAACTACACTGAAAACTGAAGTTTGGAGTTGGAAATTAATGCAGTTATATTGTCTTGGCTGGGTACAAACTGTAAATGCAATCTATGACTTGGATTTGTGAAGATAGGATGTCTATGGTTACCCGAATGCTCATGTATTGAGCCTAACACTTGAAAGTGAATGTATGACATGATTTGAGGCTATTTTGGAGCTGGATAGACAAGATTTTATTGAGCATTTGCTGACTGCAATCTATGAGCAGGAAGTTTGACACCTATACTTGCTGTCTATGCACTGTTTTGTGCCCGTATGGTTATGTTTGGACTACTACATGTACTAGCAGCTGTCTATGAAGGTTTGGGACATGTATGACATGTATATAACTCAATTTTGGCTTTGAATAAGCTGCTGGTCACTGACAATTTATAGTTTTCAGACTATATGTATTTACCCTGGCAGTGAGGTTGCAGGAGTTTAAGCTGAAGCAACTCCAAAGCATATGTATTGATTGTTATACTTATGAGTTAGACCACTGGTTGTGGACTATTTTGAGCTGTCATTGGGCTGAAATACCTTGGTTTTTTACTGCAATTAATTATAGAAAACTGTCATAAAAAGTTGAGAATTGAGATTGGTCAGTCATACTTGTTGGCTTGTAGGAAGTCATGCAGTGACTAAATAGTGTCTGGTACAACATGGCTAATGCAGAGAGGACTAACAACATAACCTAGATAGTGGGGAAAAGCTTCACAGTAACAATTATGCCATATGGAAGTTTCGCATGGAGAACTTCTTAATAGGGAAAGGCTATTGGGAGTTGGTGACTGTAGCAGAAGCTGAACGTGAGCTCCCAGATCGACCTACGAGTGATCAGAGACGATTACACCAAGCTTGGATAGAAAGAGCTCGTAGAGTCTTGCACTGGCTCTCTTTATGTATCTCAGATGCCATGGTAATGCAAATAATGAACTGCAACTCTCCTAAGAATGCATGAGACATTTTGGTCAAGTATTATGGCACAACCACAAGTTCCAGGAAGATACAATTGAAGTAGAAGTTCAACAACATGGAGAGGAAGAGCACATCTATACAGGATTATGTCACGGAGGTTAAGACCATTGCGGATCAGTTGGCATCTGTTGGTTCACAGGTTGAAGATGAAGACATGATTGCTATGACTTTGAATGGCTTGGGGCCTGAGTATAAGTCTTTTGACACTTCTGTGTCTGTGAGGGCTGAAATGCCTAATTTCAATGAGCTAGTTGCATTGCTTATCCATGAAGAGGTTAAGCTTGGCTTGGCTATAGGATCTAGCACTTCTAAAAACAAGGATGCAGTTTTTTATTCCAATTAATGCGGTCGTGGAAACCGTGGTAGAGGCTATGGATCTGGCAGAGGAGGCCAGCAAAATGCATCCTATGGCAATAATAACCAGCAGGTATCGAATGCAAGAGGTGGTGGAAACTTTAGAGGCAGGGGGAGATCTAGCCCTAGAGGTAGAGGCTCCTGGAAACAACAGCGTCCATCTGACAATCCGAACAAGGATAAGGATTGTCATTACTGCGGGAAGTATGGGCATATTGCCATGGATTGCTCGAAGAAGTAGGGCAATCAGAAAGGCAAACAACATGGACATTTTGCTACATCTAGTCAGGCAAATGATACTTCAGGAGATAGATTGTTTGCCATGCAGTATGTAAAAGACAGAGTTGCTGAAAAATGCACTGATGATGCAGTTTGGTACATTGATTTACGGCCATCGAACCACATGACTCCTCACAGTGATTGGTTCACTGATATGGTGGCTGAAAAACATGGCTATGTCTATACAAGTGATGACACGCAGCATAGTATTGAGCATAAAGGCAAAGTGCCTCTTGTGCTTCATGATGGCAGAAAGAAAAATTTGCATGATGTATTGCATGTTCCTTCGATTACGAAGAACTTACTATTTGTCGGTCAGATGACGAAGCAGAACTTGCAGGTTAGATTCAATAAGCATGGTTGCTTTATTGAAGAGTTTGGCAATGGATGCAAGTTGATAGCTCGCGGTCACAGGAATGGCAGAATGTTTACTCTTGATGCTACCTTGCCAGAGCTGAATTCAGTTATGTTTGCCCATGGTTCTGGCACTGTCAAAGACTTGGAAATTTGGCACAAGAGAGTGGGGCATGTAAATTTGCAAAGGTTGCAAATTATGCAGAAAAAGCAGCTTGTTACAAGTTTACCTAAGTTCCAATATTCAGATATTGGTTATGTATGTGATGCTTGCCAGTTCAAGGTTACCATTTGTCAGGCATGTAAGGCAGAGTACACGTCTGTTGCAGTTAGTGCACTCTGATGTTTGGGGGCCAACCCATAATGCATCCATGGGAGGCTCGAAGTATTATGTGACATTCATTGATGATTACAGTCACTATACTTGGGTTTACATTCTGAAGATGAAGGATGAGGTGTTTGCTATTTTTCAGCAGTTTAAAAAGCAGGTTGAAAAGGAATTTGAATGCTATATCTCTTGCTTAAGATTAGATAGCGGTGGGGAGTATGTGTCAAATGAGTTTGACAACTTTCTGGTTGAAAATGGCATACGTAGGCAGCTTACCTGCAGCTACACTCCTCAGCAAAATGGGGTAGCTGAAAGAAAGAACAGGGTCTTGATGGAAGGTACTCATGCCATGATGAATGAGAAGAAGATGCTGCTCTATTATTGGGCTAAGGCTGTTATGACAGCCATGTATATCTTGAATCGGACTCCCACTGCAGGTATTCATGAGATGACACCATTTGAGAAGCTATATGGCTATAAACCAGATATAAGTCACATGAAAGTCTTTGGATGTCTTGCTTATGTGCATATTCTAGATGAAAAAAGGAAGAAGCTGGATCCAAAAGCGCATAAGTGTGTTTTCATTGGATATTCGCAAGAGAAGAAGGCATACAAATGCTATGATCCCTCTACCAGGGAGACCTTGGTGAGCAGGGATGTCATTTTTGATGAGATGGGTTCTTGGTATGTATCACTGGCTACAATGCCATCGGATATGCCTTCCACTCATGTATCTACAGTTGATATGCAGCAGAGCACTGCTATGATAGGACCTAGTAGTCAAATAGTATCCCCATGGATAGGGAGATTGAGAAGCTCACTGTCCACTGACACCAGTATGTCAGTGAGGGGGAGATATGATGTTGTGGACAGCAAAGGAAAAGAGAAAGTTACTGAGGATGTATCTGGGATGATGACACCTAGTAGAATGACTTCTGGATATGAGTCTACTGACACTTTAGATAGTGAACTTGGTATTCCGACTGTCTATACGCCTGGCGCAAGGCAGAGCAGGTACATTCCGCCTCATGAGAGAGGGAAATCGAGCAATGCACCATAGCTTAGATGCTCACAGAGGGTTAGATACCCTGTTGACAAGTTGGCATATAGTGGCTACACTACAAACCATTATGCTTACATGACAAAAGTGATGAAGATCAAAGAACGAGGTACATATGCTGAAGCAGTGGAAGATGAGAACTGGTGTGCAGCCATGGATGTAGAAATGAATGCATTGGCTGAAAATAAGACATGGGATCTTGTACCACTGCCTGAAGGAAAAAAGACCATTGGCTACAAATGGGTCTACAAAATCAAATGCAAGCCGGATGGCAGTGTGGAAAGGTACAAAAGCTAGGCTGGTTGCTAAGGGGTATGCCCAACAGTATGGACTTGATTATGAGGAAACATTCAGCCATGTTGCCAAGATGGCAACCATACGTACTGTGGTTTCCTTGGCTGCTGGTAGAGGCTGGAAATTACAGCAAATGGACATTAAGAATGCATTTCTTAATCGTGACTTAGCAGAGGATGTCTATATGGTTAAGCTAGAAGGGTATGTTCACCCTGATTTTCAGCATTATGTATGCAAGCTGAAAAAGGCACTGTACGGGCTGAAGCAGGCTCGGAGAGCTTGGCATGCTAGGATCAGTAACTACTTTTGCAGAGGTTGGGATTTACTATTGGTAGGGCTAATCACAGCCTATTTACAAAGAAGACTGCTGATAGTGGCTTGGTAGTGCTGGTCATATATGTTAATGATTTGATAATCATTGGTAATGATGAATTGGGCATACAGCATGTAATGAAGATGCTGAAATTTGAATTTGACATGAAAGATCTAGGTGAATTGAAGTACTTTTTGGGTATTGAGGTAATTAAGGCTGAAAATGGTTTATGGCTGATGCAGAAACATTATGCCATGGAAATGCTGAAAAAGTATGGCATGGCTGAATGCAAACCATTGGATACACCCCTTGATCAGAATGTCAAGTTGGACATTAGCACTGGAGCTGAAATTCAGGATGTGACTATGTACATGCAGATGGTTGGAAGTCTGATCTATTTGACCATCACTAGGCCAGATTTGAGTTATGCAGTTGGGCTCATAAGTCAGTTTATGCAGAAGCACAGAAAGCCACATTTGGATGCTGTTAGGCAGATTATGAGATATGTTAAGTCCACTGTAGATTATGGGCTATTCTATATGAGAGATAAACCCTTGAAACTGGTTGGATACACATATGCAGATTGGGCAGGATGCTTATATTATCGCAGATCTACGAGTGGTTATACTTTTGGCTTTGGAAGTGGCATGATCAGTTGGAGCAGTAAGAAGCAACCAATGGTTGCATTGTCTAGTACTGAGGCAGAGTACAAGGGTGTTGCATTGGCAGCATGTGAGATTTCATGGCAGCTCAAGCTTATGGCTGATTTGGATATCCAGGTGGATGCTCCAGTGACCTTATTATGTGACAATCTCAGTAGTGTACTCCTGGCAACAAATCCAGTATACCATGCCAGGACAAAACACATAGAGGTACACTACCATTTTATCAGAGAGATGGTTCTTGCAGGGAGAGTAGATCTTATGCATGTGAAGACTGATGAATAGGTTGCAAATATCTTTACCAAGTCTTTGGGCAAAGATAAGTTTAGTAGTTTTAGACAGCTACTTGGAGTTCATCAAATGATTTGAGATTGAGGGGGAGTGTTAGAATATCAAGCTCATACTATTCTCCTGTTAGTATGTATGACTGACATTAACATTGTCCAGCTGTATCAGCAAGTGTGGGACATTAAATAAGTTGGTGGTCTTAGACCCAGTGTGAATGGTCCTACGGACCTTAGTACTATTGTATACACTTACTCTATGTGTGTGGTTATTAGATTAATGAATGAATGGAAGAAGAAGAGAGCATGCTTGCTCCTCACTCTGTCTTTGCCTCTCTCAATCTCAACATTTTTGCTATAGTAGTACTATTCTTTTGCATCCTTTTTAAGGCTAAGATGTAGTACATCTACTTGTGTCACTACTAAAATGGTCAACTCAATAGCATTTATAATATGTAGTGGCTACTCTCCATTCTTATTGCAAAGAGTGGATGTGCATGGATATGATGATGATTATGATTCAATGGATCATGGGTGTGATTATGGGGATACTTCTTTTTACCCATTTGATCTTAGTGGTCAAGATCATGTGATTGATTATAGTTTCCTTACATTTGATCATTAGTATATTGGAATACCTTTTGATTTAGGAAGATACAAGATGGCTTTTGGATCTCCTTTAGACCAAAATCCATCCTTGGGAAAAAAAATAATAACTTTAAGAGGTTTACTTAGTTGAAAACTAGCCACTTTTGGCCCTGTTCTATTGCAAGCAGTTTCCAAACATCTTACTATTTTAGCTCAATTTTAAATTTGATTTAGTTATAAAGAAGCAAGACTATGTGGGCTGAAAGTATGCTAAATTAGCTTTTATTTTTACCTAACATGCTTGATTCAGATAATCCCATCAAAAGTTATCTTGGTTTTACTCCAATAGGGTCTGTAATAGACAATATGTTGTCTATTGTTTGCAAAGTGCCTTTTCATGGAGTTATGGTGGTCAAGTTTTTAGATTTATCATCTAAAATGGATGTCTCTATGGTCTACTTGGTTTTCCCCTATTGCTTCCATCCATTATGATAATATTTGAGATTTTTCTATTTTTGTAGCTATTCTAACATAGTAGTACTTTGATTTTCCTTACATTTCAATTGTTGTAATAAGTCCCAAATTATTTTTTAGGACAAAAACTTCTTTTGAGTGGGGATGGAACATAAAGGATTGGAAATGGGGTAGAAAATAGTGAAAAGGAAAATTAATGCATGGGCAAGTATAAAAGGTGTAAGGACCTATCATTTTACAACAATTAAATATAGTACAAGTCATTTTCCTACTTCATCTCTCTCCTCCAACTTTCATGGTTGCCTTCTTCATTTTCACATGTTTCTCTCTCTTCTCCTAGTGTTTCTCTCACCTATTCCCTCTTTCTCTCTCGTTCTACAATCTTTCTCTCATTCAACAATCTTCTCTCTCCTATCTTTCTCTCTCCCAATTCACTTCATGACAATTCTACGATAGATAGCACCTTACAAGGGTGGGGTATTGAGCATAGCTAATGCCCTCCCTCTCAATGTCCACCCACAGATGAACTACATTCTCGACCCAATGCCGAGTCTCTGAAGATGAATTCAAAGGAGATCCTTTGTAAGATCTTTGGTGAAGATATCTACTCCATTCTCCTTTGTTGGACAGTAGACTAGCTCTATTATCCCATCCTTCAGCAAGTCACACACATAGTGATATTGGATCTCAATGTGTTTGGTGCATGCATGAAAAACTAGATTTTTGGCAATGGAAATGCAACACTAATTGTCACATCTTAGCACTGTTGGATCTTCGTTCTATACTTCCATATGCCATGGGATCCTCCTTAATCATATTGCTTCACATGCAGTAAAACAATGTTCCTTGTACTTTGCTTTGGTAGAAGACAATGCCACAATTGGTTGCTTCTTACTAATCTAAGAGAAAATTTCTGAACTTAAAGATAAGCAATATCCAAAATTTTATTCTTTGGACCAAAAATTGATTTTCTGGAATCACTATCATCTACCCAATTTGAGTCATGATTTCCCCTAAGAGCACTTCCAAAACTGTATGTGACACCATAGTCAAGAGTTCCCTTTAAGTATCTAAGCACCCCCATCCCAGCTTTCCAATGACTTCTTGGGGTTTGTTTGAGAACCTTCTCAAAATACTAACAACAAAACTAATATCTAGCTTGGTGTTACACAATAGATGAGGCTACCAACCAACCTCCTATACATTCCAATGTATGCTAGTGTTGATGTATCCTCAATGGATAACTTCACATTGATCTCCATATGTGTAGCTTTCTCCTTACACTCGGTCATGCCAAATGCTTTTAAAATCTCCCATGCATACTTCTTTTGAAAGATGAAGATTTTGCTAGGCACTTGTTAGACTTCAATCCCCAAACAATAGTGCAACAAGCCCAAGTCTGTCATTTCAAACTCAAAGCTCAAAGCCTTTCAAGTTCGATGGATCATAACTTCATAGTCACCTGTAATAAGAAGGTTATCCACCTATATAGGACAATCACTATAGACTTTTCACTATCCGTGCAAACATACAAATTAGTATCTGAGGCACATCTTTTTAAGTCAAATCTATAAAGAATTTATCTATTTGCTGGTACCATGCTCTAGGGGCTTGTTTTAGCCCATACAATGCCTTCTTTAACTTACAAACTTTGTTCTCAAAATGGTAGGCCTTAAATCTTGGTGGCTTAGCCATATACACCTACTCCTTGAGTGTCGCCATTCAAGAATGATGATGTGACATCCATTTGGTAAACTTGCCACTTCTTATGAGCACTCACTACAAGTACTATGCAAATAGTGATTATTCTAACAGTTGGAGCAAATGATTCTTGAAAATCAAATCCTTCAACTTGTGAAAATCCCTATACAACTAATCTGGCTTTGTACTTTTCTAAGCTACCATCAGCCTTATACTTTACCTTTGAGACCCACTTGGTGCTAATAATTTTCTTCTTTTTTTGCCAATCCACTAGCTTCTAAGTGTCATTCTTCATGATGCTATCCTACTCAGCTTGCATAGCTGCTCTCCATGATGGATCGGAAAATGCTTCTTCCAAGTATGTTGGCTCCTTTACTTCTCTCATAATCTTAGCCAACCATCAATACCATATTGACTATGTGAGCAAAAGCCTTTATTTGCTTCTATATTCTCAGTGACCTCCTTGGTTATCTGCCTTTTCCTCAATTATAGTAGGCATAGGATTACTGCGATCATAGAGTTGCTTCACCCATTGCTACAATGGCTTTTCCGGTGGCATGATTGCAGGTTGGTGATCTTTGTCCTCATCATCCAAAGATGATCCTTTGTCCTCCTTGAAAGTAGGGACAACTCTTGGGATAGATTCATAGTAGAGTACTTCTTCACTAGATGATAAAGTGGAAGAACTTATATTCTCCTCCTCCACTGTATGTGGTTGCTCCTTAAACACCACATCACGGCTCGTCATCATGATCTTCTTTGCCTCTTGCTCATACAATTTGTAAGCCTTTTGCTTATCAGTATAACCCAAGAAGATACATTTTGTGCTTTTTGGATTTAACTTATTTCTCTTATCCTTTGGAACATATGCATAACATTCACATCCAAAAGTTCTAAAATGTGAGACAAATGGTTTCTTACCAAAATAAGCCTCATGAGGAGTTTTGCCCTTAAGAGCCTTTGTGGGTGTGATTTTGGCATTCAGCAATGCCATTTCACTGAGGTGTATGAGGCATCCTCAATTGGTGCTTAATCCCTTTGCTCTTGCAAAAGTCTTCAAACTCCTTTGAATTGAACTCATCACCACCATCTGTTCTAAACTTCTACACACTTTGCCTAGTTCCATTCTCAACAAGTTTCAGCCATTCTTTAAACTTATCAAAAGCTTGAGCCTTATCATGAAGGTACAGCCAAATCTTCCTATTGTAGTCATCGACCAATCAATATAAAATAAGAAGATCCTCCCAAGGCTTTTGTAGGCATTTTACTACACAAGTTAGCATGCACCAACTCAAGAGAAGCCTTCGCTCTGTTCTTGATTTCCTGTGGAAATATCTTTCTTTGTTGCTTTCTCATCATACAAGCTTCACATGGTTCCTTCATTTTAATTTAGTGCAGATATGTGAGGTGTCTGCCGCCCGTGGCTCATTCCAAGGTGCACCTTTATATAGTCCATCACTAGGTTTTCCAAATGATGCTGCCCAGCACTCCCTTAGAACATTACGGGGTTTGTCACTTAGACCTCACTGAGTCTACATCGCAATGGAAGTGTTCCGGCCGAACCCACTAGGATCGACCTGAATTTCTGGGTTCCTAAAATCAAATGGGTCTCCTAGCAGTTAGCTAGCATCAGTAATTTTGAGTTCCCACTTCTACAAGATTACTTGATCTGAAGCGAACTTGCCATTGCACTTGATTCAAAGAGAATGGGAGACAGAGGGAAGTGTGTTACGTCAACCATCTTGTCCATCAGGCAAATCCCATTCCGCCCCCTAAAACAATGCAAGTCAGTTCTAGCTAACGACTAGTTGGTCAACTTATCGTTTTTCCTATTTCTGTTGCCGATTTAGAAAATCCCCCAACTAACTAGGACCACCCTACCATTGGACTGCAGACCCGTCGAGGGTCACGCCCACCCACTTTCCTTTGATGACAGAATCATCTTTAGTTTTTTAAATACCTACATCACATTTATTGGAACATATACAACTAGCTTCCTTAATTAGTCCATTAAATCACATATTCCTTCACGTAATTTATCTTACGAACACGCATACAATTCAAGTAATCCTTGAATAAAATAAATTTCTTTATTATATTAGAAGCTTATTACAATTTCCTCTTTTCGGTCCTGTGGAAGCTACACAAAATTCTACGAAGGTATTCTACCCACCAAGATTCCACCCTTGTAACTAGTATTTAGGGTTCCAAGATCCCATCCTTGGTCACAAAGGGGCTCGTGAGATTCTAGAAACAATGTAGGATTTACGGTCAAAGTCCCCCCCTAGCACTCACATTTCCTACTGCCCGAGACTATCCCTACGGACATAGACCTTTCACCTACGGAGTTGGTCTAAGCCTCTCGTAGTGTTAACCATGATCCCCTTAGAGTAGGGTCTTGCAGCTAACTTGGGGGTAGCCTAGCGCGATCCTTTTTTTTATCCTATTTATTAATGTTTTCAATCAGAGATCTAGATTCTAGTAAACACAAACAATACTTTCAAATGTATATCAAATGATACAATGACAATCACACCATCGTGCAATTCACAGCTTTCATAGCCAAGGTAGACCTTATCCTAAGGTAACCTTACATTCTAATGAGGATTCTCCTCCCCATAAAGAAATGTTGAGTTCATCTCTTACAACATGTTAAGCAAGGAATGAATTTCCCGTTTGGGCTATCTTACCCAACATAAGAGAAATTTCTTAAAGAAATATACTGTGCCAATAACTTAACAAGATGACTTATAGATCCCTTTAAATAGAGTTTCACTTTTCATAACAAGCGTTACTCAACACTTAACCTTGTCATGTTTGATCATAACTACATCAAATGCCCATAAAGACATATGTGCAATAACCTCCTGCAATTATCTCCAACATGATTCTACGATTTAGAATCTCAATTAATTTGGCTACAAATCATAGCGATTAATCGTTTATGCGTGTACTAGTATGCTTTCTAGATGAAACTATCAATTCGTGTAAGTGAAAAATATAGAAGCTAATATTTTATGTAAAATTTCACTATAAACCTTATTATTTTATGTGGCAAAATAATAACCTAGTAATGAATAACCTGGTTTGCACAACGACATTGGGAATTTTGTCTTTGCCCATGCTTGAGTTTGCCACACCCGATATTCTTTTGGTAGTCGCAACTTCGGCAACCTCGGGCACTCCCTTATCTTTGGCAATACCCATTCCTTATCCGGTTGCGGTGGTTCCCATGGTCCTTCTACCTCGTCGCTTTGGATCCATTGTCCTCGAGCATGTTCAAGAGATAGAGAAGGCATAATAAATTCGAGATGGGAGAGCGTAAGAAAAGATGGCTTAGTCAAAGAGCGAGACAGGGGGATTGAGCTAACTCCCTCCCTCACAGCCTCTCGATGTAACTCCTCTCTCTCTCTCTCTCTCTCAAGCTCCTTCTCGCAGCCTCTTGGAGGGTATTGTTCTACCTCCCTCTCTCTACCTCTCTCTCGCAGCCTCTTAGGGTCTCCTTGTGCTTCTTAAACTGCTCCCTATGCCTCATATTTATAGTAGCTGAATTAAAAAAGAAGAGTTGTGGTTGAGAAGAAGAGCTCTTTGTGGAGGGGATCTTTGCAAAATCAGCGATCTGAAACTTCTAAGATGCAATTTGATGCTCAAATCATAAATCTGATAGTTTCGTTGGCTTCGAAAAGGGGGGTAAAATCCCAAGTCATTTGCTTTGAAATATTTCAGATCACTCTTTCTTCTTCTCCCTGTTTGAAGTGTTGTTTATTGCCTATAAACTGCGATCGCAATACACACAATTTTGCCAATCCTTCTTTTTTTCAATAATTCTCTAAAACAGACTGAAAGAAATCACTTGCTTTTTTTTACATGACATCTTGTTCTAGATATATTCCATATCTTTTTAGGATATTCACAATAAATAACATTTAAAATATGCTAGTCTTGTTCAAAAATCTAATATTTTTGGACCATCCATACTATACACATTAACACTAGTGACTAATATGGCTCATAACTCTCATTCGCGTGGTAACTTCCGTGATGGGTGGCTACAGTCCTTGTTAATTCGAAAAAAATATCAGGTTATAATCCTCAATTTTATTTATTTCTATTTTTAAATATTAGTTACTTTTTTTACTTTAGTTAGTAACCTTACTAACTTATTAATTGACTAACTAACTTTTGAACTAACCAACTAACTTTTATTGCGTGGAAGTATTACATTCTCCTCCCCTTAGAGAAATCGAGATATCCTCATCTCGAGAGAAACCATGGGTATTATTGATGAAGAGCATTCTCATCTATCCATGTAGCATCTTTTTCAAGATAATCCTTCCACTGGACAAGGTATTCTCTAAGGGTTCTACTCCTCAATTTTCTCTCCCTTACATCAATTACTCTGTCAGGTTGTAGCTCAAGGACTCCTTGGTTAGGTATTACAACTTGTTGATAATCAAGGATATGGTTAGCTACATATGCTTTCAATAAGTTAACATGAAATACATTGTGGATTTTTATATTCTCAGGGAGTTGTATATTGTAAGCACTTGAGAACCTTATAGGGCCCACAATATCTCGGACTTAGCTTCTTAAATTCTCCTAAAGACGAAGAACTCTTCTTTGGATGGACATGGACAAAGACCATTTCTCCCTCTTTGAAGATTTATTCTTGCCTTTTTAGATTAGCATACGCCTTTTGTCGGTCCTTGGCAGCTTGAATATCTTGTTTGATAATCTTGATTTGATCATCCATTTCTTCTAACATTTTTCTCGAAGCTTCTACCCTTAGAGTAGGATCGGAAAAATTAAGTGACATGTGGCAATCTTGACCATATAGTGCATGAAATGGAGTCATCTAAATACTTTGATGATAGGAGGCATTATAAGCAAATTCCACTAAGGATAGATATTGAATCCACCTTTTAGGTTCCTTGTTGCAATATGCACGTAGAATATCCTCAATTACTTGATTAACTCATTCTGTCTGCTCATCAGTTTGTGGATGATAAGTAGTATTGAAACAAAGTTGGGTCCCAATGGCTTCAAATAAACTCTTTCAGAAATGTGATGTGAAAAGAGAATCACGATCACTGATGATCCTTTTAGGTAACCCATGTAACCTAAAAATCTCTTTTATAAAAATTATCGCAATATCTGAAGTTTTGTAATTGGTTTTTGTTGGAATAAGATGAGCAACCTTTGTTAACATGTATACTATTACCATTATTGAGTTATATCCTCCTTGCACATAAGGTAACCCAAATACAAAGTCAATGCTAATAAACTCCCATTTCATCTGGGGAATGTCAAGTGGTTGGAGTTTTCCTGGTAACTTGACTGAAATACATTGTGGATTTTTATATTCTCAGGGAGTTGTATATTGTAAGCACTTGAGAACCTTATAGGGCCCACAATATCTCGGACTTAGCTTCTTAAATTCTCCTAAAGACGAAGAACTCTTCTTTGGATGGACACGGACAAAGACCATTTCTCCCTCTTTGAAGATTTGTTCTTGCCTTTTTAGATTAGCATATGCCTTTTGTCGGTCCTTGGCAGCTTGAATATCTTGTTTGATAATCTTGATTTGATCATCCATTTCTTCTAACATTTTTCTCGAAGCTTCTACCCTTAGAGTAGGATCGGAAAAATTAAGTGACATGTGGCAATCTTGACCATATAGTGCGTGAAATGGAGTCATCTAAATACTTTGATGATAGGAGGCATTATAAGCAAATTCCACTAAGGATAGATATTGAATCCACCTTTTAGGTTCTTGTTGCAATATGCACGTAGAATATCCTCAATTACTTGATTAACTCATTCTGTCTGCTCATCAGTTTGTGGATGATAAGCAGTATTGAAACAAAGTTGGGTCCCAATGGCTTCAAATAAACTCTTTCAGAAATGTGATGTGAAAAGAGAATCACGATCACTGATGATCCTTTTAGGTAACCCATGTAACCTAAAAATCTCTTTTATAAAAATTATCGCAATATCTGAAGTTTTGTAATTGGTTTTTGTTGGAATAAGATGAGAAATCTTTGTTAACATGTCTACTATTACCATTATTGAGTTATATCCTCCTTGCACATAAGGTAACCCAAATACAAAGCCAATGCTAATAAACTCCCATTTCATCTGGGGAATGTCAAGTGGTTGGAGTTTTCCTGGTAACTTGACACGTTCAGATTTTACCCTTTGGCAATTAAGACATTCAGTGACATATTTAAGTACATCACCCTTGAGTTTTTGCTAGTAATAGATTTTCCTGACAGCATTAAGAGTTTTTGCATACTTTGGGTGTCCTGAAAAAGGAGAATCATGTGCTTCCTAGAGTATCCTTCTCTTGAGAGTCTGACTTGAAGGAATGCATAGTCTCATTCTAAAATAAATAAGTCATTCGTCTTCATTTGTAGAGAATTCTTAATACTTAGTCTTGAGTTTGGGATCTTGTTCCTTATTCTGAACTTCCCAAAACAATTGTTGATAGTCTGGGCCCTTATTTGCTTCATCCTTGGTCAATTCGATGATAGGATTAGTTGGCATCAATACCATTGTAGCCAGAGTTTTGCCCTAGATGGTTCTTTAGTGATAAGAGCATTAAGGAAGGCGTTACGACTGAGGGCATCTGCTACTACATTTTCTCTACCAGGTCTAAACTTAATTTCAAAGTCATAGTCCTATAGAATTTTGATCCACAATGAGTGTGTACTTCCACATTCAATCAAAACTTTAAATGATTTACCTCAATGACTAGCTGGTGTCTATATTACCGAATATTGACAATTTGGACCTGTCCTGTGGAATGCAGCATGAACAGTTGCTCTTTCAATATCTTCTTCCATAGTAGGGTCTTCCTCCCTATTAGTCTCTTTTTTAGGATAATATTTGACATTCTTCCTCTTGCCATAGCTACTTGACCACGGCCTTGACCACGGCCTTGGGCAGCTCTGCCTTGACCTGAAACCGGCCTTGGCGATAGTTTTCACCAAGCTTTGGACAACCTCTCTTGAAATGTTCTAGCTCATTACAGTGAAAGCACCTAAGACTATCCCTATTTCCCTGGGTAGAAACAAAATTTCCAACTGCATTGGATTTTGCCTTTTTCTTTTGACCTTGGCAAAATTGGCCTTGGGTTCTTTTTACTTTACCTTTGAATCCTCCTTTGCTCTAGTTATTGTTGTTGAGCTATCGAGCTCCACTTGTGATATGCCAGGGTGACCGTTGTGCATTTATGTCACCGACTTGTCAGTTGTAGATGCGGTTGGTACACCGCCCATGAATAATAGCTACATGATAGCTATTCTTATCTACTCTAGTTCGTGGCTCAGTTAGTATGCCACCTTAGTTAGTTGAGTTTGGTTTGAGACCCATATATAGGGTTCTTCTATTTCTTTGTACTAGAGTTCTTTTGGCTTACACAACTAAGAAGAGGAAAACTGTTTTCAGCCTCCACCCTTGTGTGTATTCCCCCATTGTGCAAGCAAGAAAGCTACAAGTGAGACTCCTTCCTTCTCTCCCACAATCTTGACATGGTATCAGAGCCTTGTTCGTGGTAAGGAGCTCAAGAAAGCAAGCCAAGCTCGCGGTGTTCTGGTAAGAGGAGCAGTGTTGCTTTCATTTTCTTTTTTGGGAGCAGATCTCTGCAGGTAGCACAGTCGGAAATTGCAAGAGTGCATTGTCTCAGGTTGAGACGCCCTTCGCGGTGAAGCAAGAGGGCAATATATACTGCGGGATAGGGCTTTAGCCCTAGGCGACCCTGTTTTTTTTATTTGAGGCCATTTCGGGGCCTGTTTTGGAGGCGGAAGTTTTCTGCACGCACTCAGGAAAAGGCCCAGTTTTATGCTGTGCGACCACTATTCTACAGGTCGGTGAAAAGTTATTGTAGAAATTGCATCGTATGCTTGTGTGCAGAGACATTGGGAGTTACAGATTCATCCTTGTTGCCTGTTGATGCAAAATCGTCACTAGGAAGTGACTGTGTGGTCAAATACCACTTTCGCCAGTTTTGCAGATTTGCCCTTGTGAGGGTGAAGCTGTGTTTTTTGCAGTGACATAATTTTTTGCAGTATTCTGTAATGGCATCTGATTCTCTCTCACAGATTGTCACTGAAAAGCTTGACAAGAACAACTTCCAAGCATGGAAGTTTAGAATGACGAATTTCCTTATGGGAAAAGGATATTGGGAATTTGTTGCAGGAAATGAAGAAGAACCAGTTCTTCCTGATGTTCCCAATCAACAGCAAATGCAGGCATTTAAAGCATGGCATGAGAGAGCCAGGAAAGTTATGTACTGGCTGTCTATCAGTATTTCAGACTCTATGATTGTGCATATTCAGGATGCAAGTACGCCAAAGGAGGCATTGATGCACAGTTTCGGACATCCATCTCAGTTCGTGAAAGATTTCCTGATTTTGAGGAGTTGATTGCTCTTCTAATTTCTGAGGAGCAGAGAAATGGTGGTGCATCTTCTTCAGGAGGAACTTCAAAAGAAGCTGTCTTCTATTCAAATACTGGAAGAGGTAGAGGCAGAGGTAGAGGAGGCCGCTTTGGAGGCCGTGGTAGAAATCAGAATATGCAGCAAACTCAAGAAAACCAGTCCTATGGAGGAGGACGTGGTAACTCTAGAGGCAGGGGGAGCCAAAGAGGTCGTGGTGGATGGCAAAGAGGACAAAATGCAAACAGTAATGTTGAATGCTACTACTGTGGTAAAATGGGTCATATGGCTAAAGACTGCTATAAAAAGCAGAATGACATCATGAATGGAAAACTGCAACAAGGGAATTATGCATCTTCTAGTAGACAGGGTGATGATAGAAATGAGCATTTGTTCATGGTGCAGCACATGAACAATTCTGTGACAAGTGCAGAAGAAAGCAATGATGTATGGTATGTTGACTCAGGTGCATCAAACCACATGACAGGTCATGCAGAATGGATGGAGGATGCAAGGAAAATGGAAAAACCAGGATTTGTGGAGACTGGTGATGATACTGCACATCCTATTGTGCAGATTGGAAAAATTCCCTTGTCTATGTAGGATGGGAAAAAGAAATACCTGTCCGATGTATTTCATGTCCCGAATATCACCAAGAATCTGGTTTCTGTTGGTCAAATGGTTGAGCAGGGCTTGCAGGTCAGATTTAATCCTCATGGATGCTTTGTTGAGGATATGAAAAATAAAGGTCGCTTGATAGCAAAAGGAAAGAAGAAGGGCAGAATGTTTACGTTGGATGCAAACATGTCTGAATTGAGTGCAGCAATGTTTGCACATGGGACCGGTGTAGTTGCAGATATTGATATCTGGCATAAACGCATTGGTCATGTTAATGTACAGCGACTTAAATCAATGCAGGCCCAAAATATTGTTGCAGGATTGCCAAAATTCAAGGTTGCAGAAATGCATAAGGTATGTGAAGCCTGTCAGTTTGGAAAACAGGCAAGGAAACCATTTCCTAGACATGTTCAAGAGAGTAAGAAGCCATTGGAATTAATCCACTCTGATGTGTGGACTACTAAAGCTGCATCTCTTGGAGGTTGTCATTATTTTGTCACTTTTATTGATGACTATAGTAGAAAAGTTTGGGTGTATTTTATGAAGAAGAAAAGTGAAGTGTTTGGGCATTTCAAAACTCTTAAAGCTATGGTTGAAAAAGAAACAGGTCTGCGAATAAAATGTCTAAGGTCAGATGGAGGGGGAGAGTACCTCTCAAATGAGTTTGTAAGGGAGAGGTGTCTCGTGCCATGCTCAATGAAAAAGACTTGCCAGATTTTTATTGGGCTGAAGCAGTTGCTACAGCAGTCTACATAATGAATAGGACTCCCACTGCAGCAATACATGGAATGACTCCAGAGGAGAGGTATACTGGTAGGAAACCAGATATTTCTCATTTGAAAATTTTTGGTTGCATTGCCTATATACATGTGCTAGATGAGTTGAGATCCAAGTTGGATCCAAAAGCTGAGAAGTGCATCTTTATTGGTTACTCTCTGCAGCAAAAAGGGTATAGATGCTATAACCCTTCTACTCGTAAGTTTACAGTGAGCAGAGATGTTTTTGATGAGATGAGTAGCTGGTATAAACCAGTAAATGTGATTGATGATGTAGATGCACAAAATGGTAATGCTGCACAGAATTCACAGCAGCAGTCACAAAATATTAGTGGACCTGGAGCGTCCTCTAGCAGTGGTTCTCATTCTTCGCCATGGACAGGCAGATTGAGATCAGGAGAATCTTCTCAAAGTAATGCAGATAGTGGTATGCAGGTATCACGAAAAGGAAAAGAGAAGGTTGATCAGCCCATGTTTGATGTGAATGCAGGTCACTCTTATGTGGATGGTGAATCCAGTGGCTCAGAACAGAGCATTGATGATGAGTTGGGTATTCCTTCTATTGTTACACCTGGAGTAAGGAAGACCAAGGATGTTTTGAGAGCACCTGGGAGTGAACCCACTTTGCGCAGGTCTACCAGAGTTAGGTATCCTATCGATAGGCTGAAATATGATGGATTTACAGCCATTCACTATGCATATATGGTCAAGGTGATACAGGAACCAGAACCCACTTCTTTTGAGCAAGCCATGGGAAAAGAAAAATGGGAGAAAGCCATGGATGAAGAAATGGATGCCTTGGAAGCAAATGCTACATGGGAATTGGTACCTTTGCCTAAAGGTAAGAATGCAATTGGCTGTAAGTGGGTTTATAAGGTGAAGCACAATGTAGATGGTTCTGTGAATAGATACAAGGCAAGATTAGTAGTCAAGGGGTATGCACAAACATATGGCATTGACTATGAAGAAACATTCAGTCCGCTTGCAAGGATGGCAACCGTAAGAGCAGTCATTGCTATGGCTGCATCAAAGGCATGGTCTTTACATCAGATGGATGTAAAGAATGCCTTCTTGCATGGTGATCTGCAAGAAGAGGTCTATATGGAGCAGCCACCAGGTTATGTGCATGCTGTTCATCCTGAGTTTGTTTGCAGGTTGAAGAAAGCCTTGTATGGCTTGAAGCAAGCACCTAGAGCATGGTCTGACAAGATAGGACAATATCTTGTCACTATTGGCTTTCAGATTTCCAAGGCAGATTTCTCACTTTATGTGAGAAAAACAGAGAACGGTATTATGCTACTTGTCATTTATGTTGATGATTTGATTATGACAGGTGACAGTGATGAAGATATCCTTCATGTGAAAATGCTATTGAAGCAGAAGTTTGAGATGAAGGATTTGGGAGAGCTACGTTATTTCTTGGGCATTGAGGTGATTAGATCACCAAGTGGGATACAGCTCTTGCAGAGGCAGTATGGATTGGACATGCTGTCCAAATATGGGATGACAGGCTGTAAGCCTATTTCAGTTCCTTTGGAGCAGAATGTGAAGCTGAGCACAGATGCAGGTGAGCTTCTAGAAGACCCTACTATGTACAGACGCATAGTAGGAAATTTGATTTATATGACTATTACCAGGCCAGATTTGAGCTATGCTGTTGGATTGGTAAGTCAGTTTATGCAGGCTCCAAGGAAACCACATTTGGATGCGGCTAGACGCATACTCAGGTATGTGAAGTCCACATTGTAGTATGGACTATTTTATGAGACTGGGGTTCAGATACAGTTGCATGGATACACTGATGCTGATTGGGCTGGTAGTATTTCTGATAGACGATCTACCAGTGGATATGTGTTCTCTTTTGGGAGTGCTACAGTCACTTGGAGCAGCAAGAAACAGCCTACAGTTGCCTTGTCGAGCACAGAGGCTGAGTACAGGGGTGCAGCAATGGCTGCATGTGAGGTAGCTTGGTTGCATAAGCTACTTTATGATATGCATCAGTCTACAGATGGGCCAGTTGTCATTTATTGTGACAATATGAGTAGTATACACTTGGCAAATAACCCAGTCTATCATGCTAGAACAAAGCACATTGAGATGCATTATCACTATGTGCGAGAGAGGGTTTTACTAGGTCTTATTGATCTAGTTTATGTCAGCACAGAGGATCAGGTAGCTGACATATTTACGAAGGCATTGGGCGCAGAGAAGCTGCACAAGTTCAGAGACCTTCTTGGTGTGCAGGATTTGGGATTGAGCTCGAGGGGGAGTGTTGAGATATCGAGCTCCACTCGTGATATGCCAGGGTGACCGTTGTGCATTTATGTCACCGACTTGTCAGTTGTAGATGCGGTTGGTACACCGCCCATGAATAATAGCTACATGATAGCTATCCTTATCTACTCTAGTTCGTGGCTCAGTTAGTATGCCACCTTAGTTAGTTGAGTTTGGTTTGAGACCCATATATAGGGTTCTTCTATTTCTTTGTACTAGAGTTCTTTTGGCTTACACAACTAAGAAGAGGAAAACTGTTTTCAGCCTCCACCCTTGGGTGTATTCCCCCATTGTGCAAGCAAGAAAGCTACAAGTGAGACTCCTTCCTTCTCTCCCACAATCTTGACAATTGTAGCTCAAGAACTTATTATTGTTAGGCTTTAATTGTACTTCCCGCACAATAGGAGCAGCTCGAATCAAAGCATCTTGGAGGTCTATTGGTTGCATTGATTCCAAATGAGTGTTCAGAGGATAATTTAGCCCATTGTAGAACTTGGACACTTGTTGAATAGTATCCATGGGGGGTGCATACTTAAGAAGTGAAATAAACTTGGAGGAATACGGTTCCAGGGTCAGCCCCATTTGCTTCAAATTAAAGAACTCATTTATCTTTTGGGTGCGATAAGCTCAAGGTAAATACCTTCCTCTTACAGCTTCTCTCAATAAATCCCAAGTAATGGTTTTTTCAGGGGCACCTTGATCTCGGCACCACTACTTCCACTAGAGTCGAGAGCTTTGCCAATTAATTTTAGCTTAGCTATCATGGCTTGGTTGGCTGGGACAGTTCTAGCAATAGTAAGATAATCTTCCATGGATTCGATCCAAATTTTTGTATCGGCTTCCACATTCTCACCTTTTCCATCAAATTCCAGAGGTTTGACTTGCTTCAAAAGATTCATTTTCTCTTGGGCCTCGTTGGGAATTATTGTGGGTGCAAAATTCTATGAAATTTTCAACAATTCGCAAGTTAAATTTGACGAAATTTATAAAGTGTCAATATTAGAATTTGACACTCAAATTATTCATTGCTTAGTTTATTGAAATAATTTTCAAATAAAACTCTCTTTCCATTGCTAAAGTTAAACTGCAATTTCAAAGGTTTCAAGGGAAAATAACGTTGCATTATTTCTCTGATTGATAAAGTATCAAACAATCTTTATTACAATGGATTTACAAGGTAATCAGATGGAAAAAAAATGCATTATTCAGATAGCTCATAGGCTCATCTTATTTTCTTTCAGAAAAAGATTCCCTACTACAATCTAAGCATGACACTCTGATACATCCTTTATGAAGTAACTTGGATTTGGAGAGTAGATATCTAGGAATCTATATTTTTTAGGGAGTTCAGGAAATCTGTCCTTTTTGTAGTTGCGGCAGCTAGAGCGACCTACAACTTTTATTCTGTTAGGTGGAAGGATCTTTGTAACTTCCTCATAGATATATTGGTTTAGTTTGATCTTCTTGCCTTTAGAATACAGGGTTGAGTTTACACTGGCCTCATTAAATAGATAGATCTTGACAATTTTAAGATCTTCCATCCATTTTACCCTTTTCAGATTATTTTGAAGATAAGCTAGACGACTTGCATCAATATAGTAGTATCCACCGTCTTTCATGATATAGAGGCTAGCAATTGTACAACTAATCTAGTACCCGTATCATCTGAATTCTTCAGGCAAAACTAGATGAATGCATAGCTGATATAAACATAACTCGAAAGATCAAGAATTGTTTCCAACATTCGTTATTCTGTCATAATTCAAAAACATATATTAACAAAGAGAAGAAAACATGTCCTAGGCTATTTTTAAAAAAAAATATTTTTCTTAAGCTTACGTCATATTCTATACTAACGTGCACTCTAATACCAACTATGAGGTGTCCGCCCGGCTCATTCCAAGGTGTACCTTTATGTAGTCCATCAATAGGTTTTCCAAATGACATCGCCCAGCGCTCCCTTGGAACATCACAGGGGTTTGTCACTTAGATCCCACTAATTCTACATCGTAACGGAAGTGTTCCAACCGAGCCCACTAGGATTGACCTGAATTTCTAGGTTCCTAAAATTAGATGGGTCTCCTAGCAGTTAGCTAGCGTCAGTAATTTCGAATTCCCACTTCTACAGGATTACTCGATCTAAAGCGAACTTGCCATTGCACTTAGTTCAAAGAGAATGGGAGATGGAGGGGAGTGTGGTACATCAACCCTATTGCCCACAAGGCAAAATCCCATTCCGGCCCCCTAAAACAATACAAGTCCATTCTACCTAATGACTAGTTGATCAACTTATTGTTTTCCTATTTCTATTGTTGATTTAGAAAAGCTCCCAGCTAACCAGGACCACCCTACCATTGGACAGACCCGTCAGGGGTCACGCCCACCGGCTTTCCTTTGATGACGCAATCATCTTTCATTTTTTAATTACCTATATCACATTTATTGGAACATATACAACCTCTATACAACTAGCTTCCTTAATTAGTATGTTAAATCACATGTTCCTTCACATTATTTATCTCATGGACACGTATAAAATTCAAACAATCCTTGAATAAAATAAATTTCTTCATTATATTGGAAGCTTATTACAAATTTTCTCTTTTCGACCCTGCAGAAGATACATAGAATTCCACGAGGGTATTTTGCCCACCAAGATTCCACCCTTATAACTAGTATTTAGGGTTCTAGGATCCCATCCTGGGTAACAAAGGGGCTCGTCAAATACTAGGAACAATGCAGGATTTATAGCTGGAGCCCCCCCTCGCACCCACATTTCCTACTGCCCGAGACTATCCTATCCCTACGCACAAACCTTTCACCTACAGAGCCGATCTAAGCCTCTTGTAGCAATAATCATGACCCCCTTAGAGTAGGGTCTCGCAGCTAACTTGGAGGTAGCCTAGTGCGATCCTTCCTTTTATCCTGTTTATTAATGTTTTCAATCAGAGATCTAGATTCTAGCAAACACTGACAATCCTTTCAAATGTATATCAAATGATGCAATGACAATCACACCATGGTGCAATTCACAACTTTCATAGCCAAGGTAGACCTTATCCTAAGGTAACCTCACATTCTAATGAGGATTCTTCTTCCCATAAAGAAGTGTGAGTACATCTCTTACAACATGTTAAGCAAGGCATCAATTTCTCGTTTGGGCTATCTTACCCAACATAAGTGAAATTCCTTAAAGAAATATATTGTGCCAATAACTTAACAAGATGACTTATAAATCCCTTTAAATAGAGTTTCACTTTTCATAACAAGTGTTACTCAACACTTAACCTTGCCGTGTTTGATCATAACTATATCAAATGCGCATAAAGACATATGTGCAATAACCTTCGATAATTACATCCAACATGATTCTACGATTTAGAATCTCAATTAATCTGGCTGCAAATCATAGTGATTAATCATTTATGCGTGTATTAGTATGCTTTCTAGATGAAACTATCAATTCGTGTAAGTGAAAAATATAGAATCTAATATTTTATGTAAAATTTTACTATAAACCTTATTATTTTATGTGGCAAAATAATAACCTAGTAATGAATAACTTGATTTGGCATGACGACATTGGGAATTTTGTCTTTGCCCACACTTGCGTTTGCCACACACGATGTTCTGTTGGTAGTGGCAACTTCGGCAACCTCGGGCACTCCCGTATCTTTGGCAATACCTGTTCCTTGACTAGTTGTGGTGGTTCCCATGGTCCTTTCACCTCGTCACTTTGGAGCCATCGTCCACGAGCATGTTCGAGAGATAGAGAAGGAGGAATAAATCCAAGATGGAAGAGCTTAAGAGAGGATGGCTTAGTCGAAGACCGAGACAAGGGGATTGAGCTAACTCTCTCCCTCGTAGCCTCTCGGGGTCTCTCTCTCTCTCTCTCTCTCTCTCTCTCTCTCTCTCTCTCTCTCTCTCTCTCTCTCTCTCTCTCAAGCTCCTTCTCGCAGCCTCTTGGAGGGTATCCTCCTACCTCCCTCTTACTACCTCTCTCTTGCAACCTCTCGGGGTCCCCTTGTGCTTCCTAAACTGCTCCCCATGCCTCATATTTATAGTAGCCAAATTAAAAAAGAAGGGTTGTGGCTGAGAAGAAGAGCTCATTATGGAGAGGATATTGACAAAATCAGTGATCTGAAACTTCTAAGATGCAATCTGATGCTCAAATCACAAATCTGATAGTTTCATTTACTTCAAAAGGGGGGAAAATCCCTAGTCACTTGTCACTTGGTTAGAAATCTTTCAAATCACTCTTTCTTCTTCTCCCTGTTCAAAGTGTTGTTTGTTGCTTGTAAACTGCAATGGCGACGCATATGATTTCGCCAATCCTTCTTTTTTTTCATTAATTCTCCAAAATTGGCTGAAAAAAGCACTTGTTTTTTTTACATTACATCATGTTCTAGATATCTTCCATATCTTTTTAGGATATTCACAATAAATAATATCTAAAATATGCTAGTCTTATCCAAAAATCTAATATTTTTGGACCATCAATACTATACACACTACCACTAGTGACTAACATGGCTCATAACTCTCGTTCACATGGTAACTTTTGTGATGGGTGGCTACAGTCCTTGTTAATTTGAAAAAATTATTGGGTTACGATTCTCGATTTTATTTATTTATTTATTTTGAATGTTAGTTAGTTTTTTTAATTTAGTTAGTAACATTACCAACTTATTAATTGACTGACTAACTTTTGAACTAACCAACTAACTTTTATTGTGTGAAAGTATTACAAGGTAGATGAGTAACCATATTTTGCTTATGCATCGCTTAGCTCATACAAGTTGTTCCTCCTTTCTCCTTTGCCGACAACTTTGCGAGCAGTATCGATAATTTTTGCACCTATCTTAAGGAACTTCACCTCATGGCCAAGATTAGTTATAGAAGCAATTGATAGCAAATTTCTCTTAATCTTTGGAACATACAACACATTTGAAAGATTCTTGAGTTCACCATTTGCAGTAATAAAGGAAATAATGCATGTGCCCTTCGTAGGGCATTTTGCATCATTCCCAACCGTCACAATGATGGATTCTTGTAGAGGCTTCATAGAACTATATAGACATATCTTGTTGGTCATGTGACAGGAGGCACCACTATCCAATACCCACCATGAGTCAGTGTTAGATATTTCTTATGCCAAGGAACACACTTCCGCAATGGTCCTCATGAATAACTTCGACTCTACTTCAGTCGTATTGACTATCTTCTTCCCTTTAGTCTTCAAGATACCATTCTTTTAATTTATCTTCTTGACATGACAATCTGTAATGGCATGCCCTTTCTTCTTCTAGTAGAAGCAAATTTCCTTGAAACTTTTTCTTGCCACCCTTCTTCTTTTTGTCAACATTGGTAGAGGGACCACCTTTGCCTTTTGCATTGGTGAAGAATGCAATATCTCCATTGCTGCTACCTTCTTGGGCTTTAAGCCTCAACTCCTCCTCCATTAGTAGTTCACAAAATCCCTCAAACATCAAAGCTTGGGGTCTCACCTGAGTGTTTAGGGTATCAATCCATCAAACTTTGGTAGACAAATTTGAAGATACCTTCGAGCTAGCTCCTCACTAGTCTTTTGTATCCTAGTGCCAACCATTTGGTCGCGTAGATTCTTGATCCGAGTGATGAATGCTTTAGCTATCTCTCCTTTAGCAGACTTATATACTACTAGTTGATTCTCCAAGTTTTGAATCCTTGTTTACTTTTTTTTTTCGTACTATTGACTCCTCGATACATTCCAAGCCTTTGATGCCTTGGTTGTGTGCTGAATCAAGGTCAAAATAGTGTCAGAATAGCTTGTAAGTAAGGCACATAGTGCATTTGCATTCCTTCATTTCCAAGGTCATAGAATATCTACATTTGGAAAAATCATAACACTTAAATTTGATGGGTTAGAGGTGGATTGTGATTCTGGGTCAGTTCTCCCTAGCATTGTCTCCAGAAGCTCATAAGAATCAAGAATAGTTGTGATTTTAAACTTCCACAAAGTACAGTTTGTACCATCTAACTTGCCTTCGCTAAAGGTTAGTGGATGAATCCTTAGTGTTTGAATTTCCATACAATAGCAACACCACCTGATATGCCAGCACCGCTTGATGCTGCAGATAACATTTCTCCTCTTCACTATTAAAGCCCTTGCCTCTCACATACTCTTCACTCCTTAAAGCCCCATGGGCTCTAATACCATGTGGAAATTACATGGCACATCAGACAAAATCTGAGCAAGGAGTAGAGAACACACAAAAAATATAAGAAGAGTAGAGACTACTTTAATTTCAATTAAACTTATACAAAGATGGCTATGTCCACCTGTGCACTTCCACTATGAAGCTCAGATACTGGTGGCCAAGACAAATGATAGGCGAAGAGCTTAGGGTACCTGGAAAAAATCTGATTGGGTGAAAGATAGATTGGCAATGGCTTTAGAGGGGTCTTCCTTTTATAGCATGGAAATGTAGTTTGGTTAGCTTGTCCAATTATATTATGAATCTTCCCTAGTTGGCCAGGGAATATTCCAAGGAATATTTTATTTACCATCAACACCCCTCTTAGGGGGGCTACTAGCCCTCTTGAGACCCCCCAACCACGAGTCACTTCTACGGCCCACAGACCCCAAAATAGGGGTCTCTAATAACTCCCACCACCCCACAACTCAATGCATTGTGCCTCAAGTTGCTACCAGCATAAGTACTCTATCTAACCCAAAGACTAGATCTACAAAGATCACCTTTTTGCCATCCAGTCACATAGACCTCATCTGATATACAAGTCAAAACCTATGCTCACACATGGCTTCTCCTCATAATGGAGGCCTTATTATGACTAAGATCACCATGGATCATTGGTGGCACCTTATGAGGGTGGGGCATTGAGCATATCTAACAAGTGCAACTGTGTGACAAGGAGAGAAAGGAGATGTGGCGATGGAAACTGTCAAATAAATGGGTAAATAGTAAGAAGGAGAGTCTTGAAGGAAGGAGAGGTAGATCTAATCAGAGAATTCCAAGCTATCAAAAAAGTAGCCATGATCAAGGAGATAGAGAAACTAGGCTTCTCGTGTAGCAAAATATTAATACTTGACACAAGCTACTTATTCCCAACATTTATCAATAGCATTAAGCAAAATAGGGCAAGAGAAGGCCTAACTGTCCTACAAGGGGAGAACGGAAAATGGATTACAAACCAAACTTAGGTTAGTCAAATTTGTAGATCCCAATTCAATGAGCTATATGAAGATAGTCATGGAGATGACAACAGTGCAGTTGTGCAAAAGTTGTTGCAACCTATGAACAAATGTTGGGGTCACTTCCTATAATCCTCCAGCCTTGTTGGGAAGAAACATTCTTTGTAAACCCTAGCGTGGGAGAAGAGGCCATTGGTGCTGCTCTCCTACAAAAAGATCCAAAAACATCCTTCATGAGGCCTGTGTATTTTGCCAGCCGCCTCATGAAAGCCTCAGAGAAGGCTTACACCTCCATGAAACAACTAGTGTTGGCCCTCATGTTTGCAGTAACCAAATTTCGACCATATGATCATCACGGTGGAGGATATGTTTCCTATGCACTACAACATATGGAAATCTCTGACAAAATAGCAAAGTGGGTGGTCCGACTTCAAGAGTTTGATTATACATTGTAGGTTGAAAAAACAACTCGAGCATGCCTAGCTGATATATTGACGAACAGGTGCTATGAGAAAAATCTCATGGTTTCATGAAAGGAAAGGACCTTCCACCACCCCCATCCATAAAGACTCTTGTAGATGCTTATAGCCTCTACTTTGATGGTGCATACAAGAGAATTAAGGATAAGGCAGCCGCAGGCATTGTTGTTTTCTCTCCTTTAGGAGAGAAAATCTATGGTGAAGGAATCATCTTGGAAGGTATCCACTCTAACAATGAGGCAGAATATCAAGCTTTAATTCATGGTCTTTGTTGGTGTCTTAGTAATTCATTTGAGAGGTTGAATGCTTTTGGAGACTCCATGCTATTGGTAAGGCAAATGCAAGATACATGGCCATGCAAAAATACAAACCTCTCTAGTAAAATGAGAGAGGCCAAATCTCTTATGAGAAGGTTTAGGGAGGCACAAGTACATAATGTGCCAAGAGACCAGAACAAGGATGCCGACCATCTAGCATCATCAAAGCTGAGTGAGTCAATGGTGGGAGCAGTGGCTATCAAACCCCCACTTCAGCAAGGCAAGGAAGACTTAGAAGATATTCTACACCTCTTATAGCAAGGAGAAACTCCCAAACACCTGAATAAGGGAGAAAGACAGTGGCTAGCTCAGAAGGCGACAAGATATTGCATGGTAAATGATAGTTTGTATTGTCTTGCTAAGGATGGTATGCTTATGAAAGTGCATTCAAAGTGAGAAATTGAAGAAATCTTAAAAGCTTGCCATGATGATGTGTGTGGAGGCTACTTTGCACACGACATCACAAGTAGAAAGGTTCTACAAGCCAGCTTTACTTGGCCCAGTCTACATCGAGATATCAAATATTGGTGTCAAACATGTGAAGAATGTCAGAAATCAGGACTACGACGGCTCATAGTAGAACCCCAAACGCCAATCAAGGTCTATGGACCCTTTGAGAAGTGGGGAATTGATGCCATAGGGCCTCTACCACGAACTCCATCAGGAAAAGAGTATATTATCATGGGGTAAATTACATGACTAGATGGGCCGAGGCTATGCCAACTAGAAGAATCACTACTAAGGAAGTGAGTAAATTCATCTTTGACCACATTTGTTGTAGGTTTGGTACCCTTCTTGAAATACTATCAGATAGAGGACCAGGGTTTAGAGCTAATGTGGTGGATGAACTCATGCAAAAGCTAAATATTCAACGACGACACTCTACCCCTTACTACCCTCAATGCAATGGATTGGTGGAGAAGGTAAATGGAATGATTTGTAAAATCATCAGCAAATAGGGACATTCAAGGCCCCAGGATTGGGACAAGCAGCTTAGTGGAGATCTATGGGCTTACAGAACCTCCTTCAAAACCATGTTAGGATTCACACCTTTTCATCTAGTTTATGGACAAGAGGCTCTTTTGCCTATTGAGGTGAAATTAGCTAGCCTTCGGGTATTAGGTGGCACAGTAGGCTCTCAAAATGAGAAGTTACATCAAAGATTACAGGAACTAGAGAGGCTACAATTGGATCGTGAAGAAGCCATCAATTACTACTCCCAGGAAGTTGAGAAGCATAGAGAAAAGTTCAACAAGAAGTTAACATATAAAAACATCAAGGAGGGATCTTTAGTACTTCGATATGACAATCGCTTTGATAAAAGAAAGGATGGCAAGTTTCTCTAGCGGTGGGAGGGACTATTTTGGGTCAGAAAAAAATTCAACAATGGCTCCTACAAACTTCAAGACATTGAGGGAAAAGTGCACAAGACCAGGATAAATGGATGGCGCTTAAAACCCTATCACATCAAGGTGGGGTCAGCTCAAGATACCAAAGAGTGTCTAGAGGCATAAATACCTCTAGCCAGGTTGGGGGGGGGCTATATGATCCGAGAAAATCACAAAAAATATATTTATCTGACACTTTGTTGATTTTTTGTACATTTGGAGGTTTGAAATAAAGAAGAGGATGGGAACAACCTCTTGGGAAATCCAAGAAATCATTGGATGAAAATATTTCATGGACCGGTTTACCAAGGGGGGGCGAAGAGTAAAGATCAATGGAGGAAGGTGAAGGGAAAATGTGTAATGTGAAAAGAAAAGACATGAAATGAATTTGGAGCCATTCAAAGGGCATGTGAGGCTCATAATGTCATGGCTTTGGAGCCTTATGATAATTCAAACAAATGGGACCCTTCTTGGAAGCATTAGTGAAAGAAAAATCAGGCACATGTTTTTGTAAGTTTTTTTAAAAATACTTTCACTCCGATCTAGAAAAGCTTTTCACCATGAAAATTGTAGTGCGTGAGCTGAATTTTTGGCTAATATTTTTTTATAATTTTTTGGAGCTACGAGTCGGGAGATATGGCCAAAATGGTGGATGTCAACTTTTTCCAACTGCAGTGGAGACCACCTCCCAATTTTATACACATCTACACTTTCTTCCCCACACTTAACACTTCCATAAAACATCATTCATTAGACTCTCAACCCTTTCCCCTCTCTTCTCCTCTCTTTCAAGTTAATAAACCATTAGAATTTCCCTCCTAAATTACCCTCAAATCATCCTTAATTGTAGTAGTAATGTATGAATTCTCACTACTCTCTCTCCATTATTGTTAGATATGATCTTATTTTATGAAGATTCTCTATATTTTTTTATAGGAGAGCTCTTGGACTCAAGCTATGGGGGGGAGAAAGGAGACAGCTCACCTATGATGGAACTTGATTAAGTATAAAATTGGTCAACAAAACATCTAGATGGAGCTTCCACATTGGTGGAACTGCCTTAATGCAGCTTTGGTGATGTTAATTCCTATTCTATCTTAACCTCCTCCCTAAACACCCTCAAGGCCTATATAAAGAGGCCTTCTCCTTTGTAATTTGCTAGAGAGAGCCAAGAGGCCTTCTTCAGCCCTATTGAGCCTTCTCCATTCTCTCTCATGTGCCATACCGAATTTCCTTCGTCAATTCTGTATTTTATAGATGGTTTGGCATAATATAGAGGCTGCCATACTGAATTTCCTTCGTCAATTCTGTATTTTATGGATGGTTTCCTTTCTACCATTTTCCAGAGTAATAAGTTCAATTGGCTACTTGGTATAGCTACCCATGTTCTTACAAGCCTTCTACCCCTATTGTGCTCTACATTTGGATGCATACACATATACTTAGAGAACATCCATTGAGACAAAAAAACTCAAATACTATGGGTAAACTCAACAAAGCATACTAGAGCATGTCACCATCATCAAGGACAATGCTAAATAAAGATTAGTCATAATAATTGAGCCTTATGCCCTATACCTACTAATTTAAGATGGAAGTTTTCTCATTTCAAAGTTGAAGGCCAAATGTTAGCAATGTGAAACATATAATAAGTATTAACACCTACGGTATTGATATTTTTCTATTGCATTAGCAGTTTTCTTAATGTAAGGGGTCCAAAGTATATTGATAAATGTAAGTGCTTGATGTATATCCAAAAAATTGGTGGTGACTTAGATTTGTATGGCCTAGATTGCTATGAAATTGAGACCTATAGTAATTGTGAGAACATTATTTGGTTCTCCCAAAAGATGTTTCAAAGGTTTTAGAGTGTGATGTATCAATTTTGGTATTGGATCTTATGATTATGTGTATGAAGGAAATTCCATATTTGTCTACTCATTTTATATAAAGTACCCACACTGACTCACATATTGAGAAGACCTAGGAGTGGTTAGGTGTCGTATAACGAAACTTATCCACTAACGAGTCCCTTAATGCTCACCTTGGAGGAGTGTCCTTAGATTGAAGATATCAACATAACTCGTGGGAGGTTTTCTATGATGTAGAATATCACCAATCTCCTTGTTTTTATCTTTCCAAACCCATTGTCACAAAAATGTTTGATAGTCACCATAACAGAGATTGCATATTCCCATATTGAGTTAGTAAAACTAGGCACTCCGTGCCTAGTTTCTCTCGATGCTTCATGCTAGTGTTTTGATCCCCACTGAGGTTTGAAGGTGCATTCGATCATCTTTGTTTTGACCACTTGAATCTTCATGATCTACTTTATTTAGCAACTTTCAACCCATAAAAAACATGAGGCTTAAGCTCCTCATGATTATCTAACTTGCCTTTGGGTCTACATATACAAAAACCATACTTCATTTCATATTTTTCTTAAACTCATAATGTGTGTATAGGGTGTGAAACACTATTCATAGGGCTATAAACCAAAGCACCTCATTCGTGATCTCATCAAGAAAGAGAGGGGATTATAGGTCTAAGCACCTCATTTGGGTACCCCATAGGAAATAATAATATTATTAATTTAAATATATATTATGTGTATATATATACATATATAAAAGATAAGCTATTATAATTATTAATATATTTATGATGTGTAGTAAATAAGGTTAATTAAATATCACACACACACACACACACACACACACACACACACACACACACACGTGGTTCTATTTAGAGAACAAAAAGGTTTGGGGAGAGAGAGAAAGAGGAAATAAAAGAAATTGAAGAAGATATTAAAAACTATTGGAGAGAGAGAAATAGAGAGGATAAAAATTTAGATGTCTTATGTGGCAGGAGACATGTGGCATGCGTGGAGAGGCACCACATGGTGTCCACATAACACCCATGCCAAATGCAGGAAGCCCCCTTGCAAAGCTTGACACATATATTTATGATTCAATTTTAATAATTTCCACTCTCTATCTTTGTAATGCTTTTCCTATTCTTATACTTCAATTTTAATATCAAGCTACTTATATATTTTTAGTTTTCTAGTTTTTTCCTGTGTCTTTCATGATATTGCCACGTAAGACATGCTTCAAAGTTTGCCAGGAGGAGACTAGGTACAGAGCGCCTACTCATTTATTAAAATGAACTTGTTGTTAGAGCAGTCAAGGCCAATGAAGACTTTTGGAAAGGTATAGAATACAAACTTATATAATTTTAGCTTTCTAGTTTTTTCATCTTTCTTTCATGATATTGCCACGTAAGACATGCATAACAAATCAGCAAGAGAAAAACATTGGTGCTTCAAAGTTTGCCAGGAGGAGACTAGGAACAAATCTAATGAAATGTATGAGGAGTTAACAAAATTGAACATTCCAAGAAATTATGGTGCTTAGAATATTCTTTAGACCTTCAAGTCCATCATAAGGGATGGATTCATAACATTTCTATCGCACAATACAATGACTGAATTAATGAAATGTATGAGGAGTTCGCAAAATTGACCATTCTAAGAAATTATGGTGCTAAGAAATTGACCATTCTAAGAAATTATGGTGCTTAGAATATTCTTTAGACCTTCAAGTCCATCATAAGGGATGGATTCAATAACATTTCTTAATATCAAGTGGACATGCACAAAAGATATTATTGGGAAGGTTAATAACAAGTTGAATAGCTAAGACAATGAGCCAATTCAATTGGATACATAAGCCTAAAGCTTAGAAACTTTTTGGTAGGCTTGGCATATGGTTTGAAGCATTACTTTGCATGTATTGAGTCAATATGTACTATATGTTGATGATCTTGAAAGTAGAATATGGAGTCATAGAGGTGATATAAACATAAAATATCAATTTTATTGATGAAGCATTTTGTCACACAATATAATGACAGAACTAATGAAATGTATGAGGAGTTAGCAAAATTGAACATTCCAAGAAATTATGGTGCTCAGAATATTCTTTAGACCTTCAAGTCCATCATAAGGTATGGATATCGTTTGAAGCATTACTTTGCATGTATTGAGTCAATATGTACTATATGTTGATGATCTTGAAAGTAGAATATGGAGTCATAAAGATGATAGAAACATAAAATATCAATTTTTTTAATGAAGCATTCTGTTGCACAATACAATGACAAAACTAATGAAGCAATTCTTTTGCACAATACAATGACAGAACTAATGAAATGTATGAGGAGTTAGCAAAATTGAACATTCCAAGAAATTATGGTGCTTTTGCATGTATTGAGTCAATATGTACTATATGTTGATGATCTTGAAAGTAGAATATGGAGTCATAAAGGTGATAGAAACATAAAATATCAATTTTATTGATGAAGCATTCTGTTGCACAATACAATGGTAGAACTACTGAAGCATTCTTTTGCACAATACAATGATAGACCTAATGAAATGTATGAGATTAGCAAAATTGAACATTCCAAGAAATTATGGTGCTCTTGCATGTATTGAGTCAATATGTACTATATGTTGATGATCTTGAAAGTAAAATATGGAGTCATAAAGGTGATAGAAACATAAAATATCAATTTTATTGATGAAGCATTCTGTGACACAATACAATGATAGAACTAATGAAATGTATGAGGAGTTAGCAAAATTGAACATTCCAAGGAATCATGATGCTTAGAATATTCTTTAGACTTTCAAGTCCATCATAAGGAATGGATTCATAACATTTTTTAATATCAAGTGAACATGCATGAAAGATATTATTGGGAAGGTTAATAACAAGTTGAATAGCTAAGACAATGAGCCAATTTAATTGGATACATAGGTAGAATATGGAGTCATAAAGGTGATAGAAACATAAAATATCAATTTTATTGATGAAGCATTCTGTTGCACAATACAATGGCAGAACTACTGAAGCATTCTTTTGCACAATACAATGATAGACCTAATGAAATGTATGAGATTAGCAAAATTGAACATTCCAAGAAATTATGGTGCTCTTGCATGTATTGAGTCATTGAACATTCCAAGAAATTATGGTGCTTTTGCATGTATTGAGTTAATATGTATTATATGTTGATGATCTTGAAAGTAGAATATGGAGTCATAAAGGTGATAGAAACATAAAATATCAATTTTATTGATGAAGCATTCTGTTGCACAATACAATGGCAGAACTACTGAAGCATTTTTTTGCACAATACAATGATAGACCTAATGAAATGTATGAGATTAGCAAAATTGAACATTCCAAGAAATTATGGTGCTCTTGCATGTATTGAGTCAATATGTACTATATGTTGATGATCTTGAAAGTAAAATATGGAGTCATAAAGGTGATAGAAACATAAAATATCAATTTTATTGATGAAGCATTCTGTGACACAATACAATGATAGAACTAATGAAATGTACGAGGAGTTAGCAAAATTGAACATTCCAAGGAATTATGATGCTTAGAATATTCTTTAGACTTTCAAGTCCATCATAAGGAATGGATTCATAACATTTTTTAATATCAAGTGAACATGCACGAAAGATATTATTGGGAAGGTTAATAACAAGTTGAATAGCTAAGACTATGAGCCAATTCAATTGGATACATAGGCCTAAAGCTTAGAAACTTTTTGGTAGGCTTTGCATATAGTTTGAAGTATTACTTTGCATGTATTAATTAAGTCAATATGTTCTATATGTTGATGATCTTGAAAGTAGAATATGCAGTCATAAAGGTGATAGAAACATAAAATATCAATTTTATTGATAAAGCATTCTGTCACACAATACAATGACAGAATTAATGAAATGTATGAGGAGTTAGCAAAATTGAACATTCCAAGAAATTATGGTGCTTAGAATATTCTTTAGACCTTCAACTCCATCATAAGGGATGGATTCATAACATTTCTTAATATCAAGTGAACATGCACGAAAGATATTATTGGGAAGGTTAACAACAAGTTGAATAGCTAAGACAATGAGTCAATTCAATTGGATACATAGGGCCTAAAGCTTAGAAACTTTTTGATAGGCTTTGCATATAGTTTGAATTATTACTTTGCATGTATTGAGTCAATATGTTCTATATGTTGATGATCTTGAAAGTAGAATATGCAATCATAAAGGTGATAGAAACATAAAACATCAATTTTATTGATGAAGCATTCTCTCGCACAATACAATGAGAGATTTAATGAAATGTACGAGGAGTTAGCAAAATTGAACATTCCAATAAATTATGGCGCTTAGACTATTCTTTAGACCGTCAACTCCATCATAAGGGATGGATTCATAATATTTCTTAATGTCAAGTGAACGTGCACGAAAGATATTATTGGGAAGGTTAATAACAAGTTGAATAGTTAAGACAATGAGCCAATTCAATTGGATACATAGGCCTAAAGCTTAGAAACTTTTTGGTAGGCTTTGCATATAGTTTGAAGTATTATTTTGCATGTATTAAGTCAATAGTTCTATATGTTGATGATCTTGAAAGTAGAATATGCAGTCATAAAGGTGATAGAAACATAAAATATCAATTTTATTGATGAAGCATTCTGTCGCACAATACAATGACAGAATTAATTGAACATTCCAAGAAATTATGGTGCTTAGAATATTCTGTAGACCTTCAACTCCATCATAAGGGATGGATTCATAACATTTCTTAATATCAAGTGAACATGCACGAAAGATATTATTGGGAAGGTTAATAACAAGTTAAAATAGCTAAGACAATGAGCCAATTCAATTGGATACATAGGCCAAAAGCTTAGAAACTTTTGCTTTGCATATAGTTTGAAGTATTATTTTGCATGTATTGAGTCAATATGTTCTATATGTTGATGATCTTGAAAGTAAAATATGGAGTTATAAAGATGGATTCATAACATTTCTTAATATCAAGTGAACATGCACGAAAGATATTATTGGGAAGGTTAATAACAAGTTGAAATAGTTAAGACAATGAGTCAATTCAATTGGATACATAAGCCTAAAGCTTAGAAACTTTTTGGTAGGCTTTGCAGATAGTATGAAGTATTACTTTGCATGTATTGAGTCAATATGTTCTATATGTTGATGATCTTGAAAGTAGAATATGGAGTCATAAAGATGATAAAAACATAAAATATCAATTTTATTGATGAAGCGTATTTTTGCACAATACAATGATTTGTTGAGAGGAGAATGAATAGACTATCCATAGGTGGGCAATGACCATATTGCGCTAGGGAGAGATACAACTTGAGCAAAAAAGAATTCTTGTAGAAGAGTTTTTAGATGTATTTTTTTCAGGAGCACATTGGTAAATAAAACATGGATTACAACCATTTCACTTCTTTTCGAGAGAAGAGATTTTCTTCCATGAGACCACTTAATGAAATAAACCTACATTAATCAAACAATAATTTCTCAATAGTGCTATTTTTGGGGCTCAAAGAAGGTAAAAGGATTTGAAATTATTAAAGACAAAAGGGCCTTTGCTAATGGTAAAGCATGCTTGAATTTTTTTCTTAAAAAATTAAGCCACTCATAGTGTATTAGGCCATTTTCTTCTATACACTCTAATGGACTTTAGCAAGAGCAATAAGTTTTTTCTTATGTGTGTACACATACACATGTGTGCACCTCTCATGTGTGTAGGTATGTGTGTATACATACGCATGTACGTGCATGCATGCGTGTGCATATGCACATGCACGAGCACTTTCACAAGCCTTTCTCACATGTTACATTTGTACATGTACAAAGACATACATACATACATACAGACATAGAGAGAGAGAGAGAGAGAGAGAGAGAGAACACCCACGCATGGGGGGCTAACACTAATTCATTAAAAAAACCTAGAAGCTTATGTATTAGAATGCAAGCATGTGGGGGACTGATACTAATTCATGAGATACTTCAAAAAAACCTCAAATCTTATGTATTAGAAGCATGATGGACCTCCTTCGGCAGCCCATTGCTTGAAATGCGAGGTAATCACGCGTTAATGGAGTTGGGAGAAAGTACCTGTTGATGGGAAGCGATGGAAGGCGGGTTTGTTGCAAAGCTCAAGATGGATAGCGCCGACGCAAAGACGGTATCAGAAAGCGAGCGCATGCACACAAAGGGAGTCGTTTGGATTGGCGCTATCCCTCCTGAGCTTGGCTACATTGAACCCAACCAGCTCCTGCATCAATGGCGCCGGAACACAGAGAAGGAGACTGTGTGTGTACATGAGAGAGAGAGAGAGGCTCCTGCATCAATGGCGCCCGAACACAGAGAAGGAGACTGTGTGTACATGAGAGAGAGAGAGAGAGAGAGTGTGTGTGTGTGTGATGCAAGATTCGACCATCTCCCCCCCTACTGTGTGTGTACATGAGAGAGAGAGAGAGAGAGGGAGGGAGGGAGGGAGGGAGAGAGAGAGAGGCTCCTGCATCAATGGCGCCGGAACACAGAGAAGGAGACTGTGCGTGCACGAGAAAGAGAGAGAGAGAGAGAGAGAGACATGCAAGATTCGACCATCGCCCGGCCTCCCCCCTTTTAAAGAGACGAGATGCACGTTTCCTTGCGTGGCACGTTTCCCCGGCCGCCCCCCCCAGCCCGGTCCCCAAGCGCCGTCTTGCCTTTCGCGTTGGCTTCTTCTAGATTCCGCGTAACGGTCACTTTTTCAAAAGTGACTCCCGTTACTTCATTTTTTAAAACCCTGAGAGTGAACCGTTCACTCGGGCCTCCTGCCGTTTATGTGTTCTACCCACAACAGGTCTTAAGGGGTTTGTCCCACAATGCATGAGGAAACTCGCATTCGGGATGATCACTTCATGCGACGAGTCCAAGCGCAATTTCCCGTAACTTCCAAGGGGTCCTTCATTTCAACAAGAGCAAAAGCTAGCTCACATCCTTGTTTGTTTGAAAAAATTGCACTTGTAGAAAGATGAAAGAGTTTGCCAATAGATCCTTTTTGTGACACTCAAGCCGTTTGGGGTGTGATTGGTGAATTCACAAGGAGAAGGTGTGCTCTAAAGTCTTAAGTTGGCCCTTCCATTTTACATTTTTCCAACCTTGCATTCTTACACTCAACACCTACCCATCTTGCAAAAAATCAAATGTTGTGAAAAGAAATGGATTAACTCTCCCTTTGTTTTTAAAATATTGGGGTTGAATATTCATATTAATATTAAAATGAGAAAAAAATGTGTACATCACAATGATGAAGAGACTAAGCCCAAAATTCACCTATTGTTAATATGAAAATAACTTTTTTCTTCAAATGTGAAAAATATGTAAATTTTAATATTGTGAAGATATTTACAAGATCAAAACTATGCAACAAAGGTAAATTTACCTCTCAAGCTCTAATGCAATTAAGTATCCCAAAACCTAACTTAGAAGGATAAGTTGATTTCCTAAGTTTCTTAAGTATGCCAAGCATCTCATTTAAGCACAACTCAAAGAGCCTATTAGTGTTTGGAATTGGTACATTTTGGGTCAAATCACTATTCTCGATTTTCCATACATTGCAGATTACAATAGCTCTTGTGAGATTCCACATAGTCAAAGTTAAAGTAGTAGGGTCCATCCCAAGCAGGTCACCAAATAATGCCAGTCTCATTAAGATACTAGCTTTAAGTCCACACAATCAAAGTAGTTATTCTCGATTTTCCATGCATTGCAGATTACAATAGCTCTTGTGAGATTCCACATAGTCAAACTCAAAGTAGTAGGGTCCATCCCAAGCAGGTCACCAAATAATGCTAGTCTCATTGAGATACTAGCTTTAAGTCCACACAATCAAAGTAGTAGGGTCCATCCCAAGCAAGTCACCAAATAATGCTAGTCTCATTGAGATACAAACTTTACGTTCAACTTTACTAAACCACATCTTTATCTTCTTCCATGATGCCACAATAAACTTGCAATGCCAAAAACAATGGGAAATGGAAGCTTCCTCAAAATGACATGCCAAAGCAAGAAATTGAACTTGGGCGAAGGGTGGCTTTCCATACCCATTTGGCTCTGAACTTGCATGTCTAAATTTGGGTGTTTGCAACATGACATTATCAATATTTATTTAGTTTTTTAAAAAAGATGGTTTTTTTCTTTATAAAATCCTCTTTGACCTTCAACTTAACAGTTGGTTTACCTCTATTCTTGATGAGCAAATTGAGTGGGTGGGCAAGCATTGACGCACTAGATGTCAACAAACTTTCAACGACTTCATTAATTGCTTCTACATGAAAATCTATATGGCATCCATTTTCACTTCCAATTGCCTTACTAGCTCATTAATAGAGTTGATCTTATTAACATTAGACTCGCGTGACAGGTCTATTCATATGGTAAAACCTATGTTGCTAATAAATCTTGCCACATTTGGTTCCTTACTAGCAAGAGCTTTGCTACTAGTATATGCATGTGGGAAGGTCCAAACTGATCATAAAAGGGATGAGTTGCCCTTCTAATTGGCCTCTGAATTTCACTGGACATCCATATGGTGCCACAATCAATTGACAAGTTTGTGGGGTGCTTTAGATTGGGGTATTTTAATAGGTAGGTCAAGATCTACACATTTATCTTTCCACAATAGGGTAGTATTGAGGTCTTGAAAATATAACCCTGTAAGCGATCCTAGAGAGAGCAAATATTTTAAAAAATAAAATCATTTTTAAATTTTTAAAAACTTTTATATTTTAGTAAGTAAATATATAAAAATCATTAATAAGTCATTGTCATGATATTCTCGTGGTCACATCAAACCTAGAAATCTAGGCCGCCATAAAGGTGATAATGGTTGTCATAATGAAGATCTTACTCATCCTAATTAATGTGAAAAATAATATTCAATTTGAATTTTGTTTGACATTTAATTACTTTCCTCCATTCTCACTCTCTTTTCTTTCTTTCCCCTCCTTACTAGTTTCTCCTTCGTTTTCCTTCTTATTTCTAATTCACATAGTTTTTCAATCCAATCTTCTAATCACATCCTTAGCTATAGATCAGTCATCCAATTATCTATGTAGCTCTAGTAAAAGACCTCTTTATCATCTTCATATTGATTTGGATAGTAAGCATGAACCAATAAGGAAGAGAACAAAACCCATTACTATTACAAAGTCTATGAAACATATACTGAAGTTTAAAGGAAAGAAGAAACTTGATCTTTGGTTAGATGGCAGGCTATATCCCAAAGATCCTAGCAAAAATGGCACTTTGCCTTCATTAATAGATATTCATTGATGAGGTTCATTAGTGATGGTTATAATGGGTTTTTAGATTATACACTTAACTTGGTTTGTAGAAAAGGATGTCCTCAGAGCGGAGAACCATCTTTTATCAAAACATAACAATGAGTTATTGTAGAAGCTAGAAGGCTGTCAATGGAAGATTCATCCATTGGATAAATGCATCAAATCTCATCAATGAAAGCAAACTATTTTAGGCCTTTGAAATCAACAAAGGGCTCTTAAAAATATTAAGAGTCTCAAATGAGGAGGAGATAGTTGTAATAAAAGAATCCATGTAGCAATGTATATTTTTTTCACTTTAAAAATATTAAATATAGCTTTGTTTATAAATAATCGTATTGTGATGTTAATTTTGTTTAGGTCTCTTTTTCAATCGGATGCAAGTGAAAGAGACTCTTTAAAAGCATCTCAATTTTATTAACATCTTCTTTCTTCAATAGTTTTAAAAGTTATTTTGGAGAAGAAGAAATTTAAAAAGGCAAAGAAATAATGCTTGGAGTCATTTATAAAGGATCATTCTTTGGATACCGAGTTAGTGCAGAAGACATTAGGTATTATTGGTATTAGTCGAGATGCTTATATGCAACTTTTTCAGCTTTTACAATCAAATATAAAGCAATGACAAGTATACAATTGTATACTTCCACCAAGGCCATCTGTCGTTAGAACTATCAAACATACAGTGAATAGCAAAGTGATAGAGATTCTAGGTGAGCCTTTCCATATCAAGGCTAGCTTCAAAGGCAAGAAAAAGGAAGTTGTATTAAATGAATTTAACAATATTTTCATTGACTTACCCACCCTACAAAGTTTAATGATCATAGTCTATGACTTGTTACTCGAAGAGGCATGAGGAATGGCTAGATTTGTAGTTAAACTTGATGAAAGTGAGATTCTAAAATGTACAAAATTAGAGAGCATCTCTATTACCTTGATGAATAAAGTACTTTCATTAGGTCATTGCAATCACTTAATGTCATTTAGTATTCAATCTAAACACAACATTTGGTAGCTAGGAGCATTCGAAGTAGATATATAGGATTTTGATATATTATATTAGTAGACCCAATACTTGATATTATTAAGAGACAACATGCATGAGAAGAGCTATTTGTTGAAGGATTTGGAAACTATAAGATTAAGTGGCACATAGCTGGTGACTTAAAGACACTCAAATGTATGTACAATGTGTCAAAGGAAACTAGCTTCAGATTTCCTTGCCTATATTGCATGTTCTTAGCTATAGAGTTGAACTCAAGCAATTGGAATAGAGCTACCTCTAGGCACAACAAGGATCCACAGTTTAAGCCAGTCCTAGATATTCCTTTAGTGAATGCCCATGTCTATACACTTCAGGCCCTTTGCAAGATAATTGAAAAGATTCTTCATCTTTATATAGGGTTTATATGAAAGCTAAAGCCATTATCAGCTAGAACAGATGCTATAACTAAGATTTAAAAAGTCTTATCAATACAATTTTAGTAAATTTGAAAATCTTTCAAGTCCCATTCTTCATTATTTAGAATATTGGGACTCCAAAAAGATATATTTAATTTTCCCAAAGCTATTATCGCACACATAATTGAAAACCTTATGAAAAATAGAATCTATTGAGGTATTGGACAATAAATTTAGAGCAATGGTGTTAGAGTTATAGCAAAGAGAAAGTTTTGACCATTAGTTCTAAACTTGTTGAAAATTCTAAAATTCACTAATAGTGTATTTATCTACAATTGGTTTGCATGGTGGTAAATTAAATGTTGTTATTGGACCAGATCTTCGAAAGTTTAAGGATGACAATTGCATCCCCAAATAGCCATCTATTGGTGGAGTGAAGGCTAGAAGATTCTTAGGCTTTCATACGTGTAATATTCCCGCTTGTGAATATTCACTTCCCACACACCGCGTAAACCCTGTGCAAGGGCATCTTCTGTATGGAAATTGCCGACAATTTATTCCGTAACCCGCATGCGTGGCAATCGAGGCCTCCGCATTGGCAAACCGAGCCCCGGGGTTCAACTCCGCAAACCGCGGGTAAACACCCTCTTGGGAGGGGCAAAATGGATATTATTAAAGAAATTTTTTTATATATTTATCCCTTTTCCCCCAGCCGATGCACGGCTGGAGGAGAGGGAGTGTGGGGGGATGGGCTTAGTTGAGTGGTGAGTTGCTTGAGGAGGGGGGGAGGGAGCCATGCAATGGCCATGTGTCGAGCTCCCCTCTCCCCCTGGGCTATATAAACCCCCCCTAGTGGGGAGGAAGGAGAGAGCTGCCGTGCTGAAGTCGTGGAGGGAGCGAAAAAGCCGTAGCTGACTCTGCCCAGTTGTGGAGATCGCCGCCCAACCCAGCCGCCAGCACCGCCGCCTTGTGCCACCATAGGCCGTCAGGCCGCTGCCAAATTCCCCCCCCACTCGACGTCATTCTTCTACCATTACTACACCTCCCTCTTCCACATCAGATCTGCCCACACCAGAAGCTTCTAAGGGGGCTTTCCTAAGCCCCCTTCCCACTAATCCCCCATAAGTCCATTCCTAGCCCCTGGGATTTTGAAGTGAAGAAGAAGAAGCTTATAAAGCCCCCTTCCCACAAGACCCATCGTAAGATCCTTTTCGCAAATAGGCTTCAAAGCCCACAAGCCATCCATGAACCCATTCCTAGCCACCCTGATTTTTCCTAAAGAAGTTCATAAAGCCCCCTTTTCCGCAAGCCACATTCGCAAGAGCTCCTTCCCGCAAACAAGCTTCAATTCCCATAAGCCTGCTCGTGGAAACCCCAATCCCCGCAAGCACTCATAAAGTTCCATTTCCGCAGCTCTTCCGAAAAAGGCCCAAGCTCCAACCCCTAAGGCCTTCCATAAGCCAGATCCCGCAAGCCGGTATTTTTTTCAAGGATCCGTACTTCAAAAAGGGATCTCCTGCGTACGAGGGAGAAGGGAAAAGATCTTGAGGTTGCATACCAAGGTGAGTAAATTCGTAGACCGTGAAGGCAAACCAGAAGCCGAAATCACGCCTACGATGGCCCCTAAAAAGTCACAATGCGCGCCTGCAGGAGGTTCATCTCCTAGTATTCACATGGATATTTCCCCGACCCCACAAGTCCAAGTTTTTTTCTATTTTGATTTCATGTAGAAGTATTGCATTACGCACGATAATTTCATGGACTAGGATGCGTCTATGCATGTCAAATCCACCTAGCTAAAATGCAATTGGAAATAAAATTGGCTATTTGAAATTTACTAGAATTAGCTCATGATATGAAATTGGTCATTGGTATTTTCAATGGAATGAACGAAAAAAAACATAAGTTGTCTATGCATTTTAGAACCTTATCAGTAAGTTGCTTTTTGTGCATTTCAAAGTGACGAGCCTAGAACAACTGTTGCCTATCATTATAAGGTTGAAATTATTAAAATGCACCTTTGACTAGCATGGAAAGATTAATCGCATATCGCATTTTTAGACAAATCTTCTTTGCAATGATTCATTAGGGGAAGTCGTTATCAATCATAGGAAATAGCAAAGCATGGAATTGATTCTATGGGCTTGCATGAAATAGGCTAACTCTAGCTTCAATTGGCATGAATTTCATTTAACTACATTGTAGTTAGGAAAGGATTGCATGTTGCACATTTGTCGTACGCAAGAATTTCATTCATCAAAAGTTGTATTTAGGAAAAGGCTCCATGGTTCATTAAAGCATAAAATCTTAAAAGCTTAGAAAAAGAATTGTGGGCATGATTCGTGAATGCAAGTCCTAGTAGGATCAAAGAAAGCTATGCCGAAATTTAACATGTGTTTTGGTCTTAACAAGAAAAGTTAGGGTTATTGTGAATCTAGTCGTATGTAGAAGCAATGAATCGCATGCTTACGTGAATTGTGACATGTTGCAACTAGTTTTCCCCTTTTAGATCAAGTTAACATCTCTAAGAATGGTTCGTCCTTGTCGCAAGCACTTGTTGCCAAGTCAAAACCCTCATACCCAAAGGTCCTACCCACATTCACGGAATGTAGGGACAATTGGATACTCTTGTGAGAAACGATCTAGGGTTTCTACCCTAAGGATTACTCGTTCAAATGATGAAACTCGGATTGAGTTGGAATCCCTAGGACCGGCCTAGTGCAATTAGGAATGTGTTGGGTAAGATGACACCCTAAACCCTATTTCTTATGTAATCATAGTTCCTTGACGAGAAAACACCGTTCAATGGGTGAAATGAGCCTATGAAATAGATGCAACACTTATGCAACAAGTTACAATGTTGCATGGTCTTGTGGTTTGATCACAAGAGAGTTGCCATTCCTTGGAATGAGGCAGGTTCTTGCACAAGTTTAACTTGCTAGAGGATGAGTAGTCATCCTGTTACATCACCTTCTTGGGAAAAATTTCCAAGTTAAGGGAGTTAGGTAATTGCTTGGGAACAAAGGATCAGTCAATAATTGGAGCGACATGGTCGCAGGATTTATTGTTATTAAAACCTAAGGTACTGGTTAAGTTGGGTTAATAGGGTATGGCCCTAACCCAAGGACAAAGGGGAGAACAAACAAACCCTTGGGGATCTTGCCTAGTCGCAATTGATACCGGATCGAATGCTGGATATATTCAGAGAGAAGGATTCACTCCTTAGTAGTTGGCCAAATAAGCGGCCACTGGAATTGATTGTGCTTGTAATAGTTTAGGAGCACTGTTTGCATTGTTTGCTCAAGGAACTAAAGGATGGAAAGATATTTAATGCTTCAGGTTGAAGGCCTGAAGGGAGAGGCAGCCTCAGTTATCCCCGACTATTTGCCTGACCCTAACCAAGAGGGTTGTTAGCGTCGCGCCAGGAACGTGGACCGAACCTGCCGTGTGAGGTCTCTCCATTGAGCGCTACTTGGAGCAGGAGGACGCTTGGGTGCCAGGGGGGCTCTGGCCGTAAATCCCTTGCCTTCCGGGCCGTACACAAGAGGCCAACGTGACTCAGGATTGGATCTCGAGGCCCGCATACCAGTCTACGGGCGGAATCTTGGATTAGTAATCCCTGTGGATTGATGGATAGCCTTCGGGCAGATTATGGATTAGCCTGCTGGCTGGACTTTATGGACGTATTCCAAAGATAAATAAGATAACTTGTTGTAAAGGAATTTGTTTGACATTGCTTTTCTATGTCAAGTGCTAAGATTACGTGAAGGAACCAGTGTCTAATGGGCTAATTAAGGAAGCTGCTTGATGCAAGTCCAACTAAATGTGATAGGTAATTAGACAACTAAAGCAACCTTGAGGAAAGTGCGGTGGATGTGACCATGGGTCCATCCTACGGATGGGTGGCCCCGGTTGGCCGAGAACTTTTCTCAATCGAAACGGACAGCAAGGAGATCTTCTCAAAGGAAATGAACAGCAAGGGCGTTGACCTAGGTTTAGGTTATTAGAATCCCGATTTATGTTGTTTTAGGGGAACGGAATGGGACTATGCCTTATGGCAGAGAGGTCGAGCCTTGCATCCCTCTCGTTTCCCATTCTCCTTGAACCAAGTGCAGCGTGAATCCGCTTCGTCCCTGGCATTCTGCGTAAAGTAGTTCGCTTGGGGTTCGACGCTAGGTGCCGTTTAGGAAAATGACTATTAGGGGAAGCCCTGATTCAGGTTGGTCCTAAGTGGAAACAGCCGGAATACTTCTGCTACGTGGCAGACGTGGAAAGTCCTAGATCGCAAACCCTGTAACATTCCAAGGGAGTGCCGGGGGGAGCCTTCTAGACTCTCTTTCCGATGGACTGCTAAGACGTGTCCTGAAAGGGAACAGGTGGACACGTTACAATAGGAGACTTGGTAAGATAAACTCTAGGAATGATAGCTCAACTATTAGATACAAAAGTGAAAGTCCCTATATAATATAGTTAAGGATCATGCTGATAATGGACAAGCTCGGAATAGAAAAGCCAATGTTTGGGAAAGTCCCTATATAATACAGTTAAGGGATCATGTTGATAATGGACAAGCTCAGAATAGAAAAGTCAATGTTTGAAAAACACTAGATAAAGGTTTTTTTAAATTGTGATAAAACTAAATGGAATGATGATGATCTCAAAAACTTCAAAAACCAATTGAACCTTTTTAAAAAGGCAATGTACAGAAGCTTGGGGTCATTAACACTTCACTCACTATATGGTAAAAAGTTTGCATATATATGTCTCTTCATTGTCTGACTCGTATAAGATTTTTAATTAAATTTCTTTATTTATTAACTATGTAGTATATTTTATATAACCATGCTCTATATTTTATTAAGAAATATTGATCTTTATCTATCTGGTAAATCCAAGGTATGAAAAAATCACATTATCGAGCAAGAACAGAAAAACTTTAGACACACATGACATAGAGGTGGAAGATACAAAGCAACTATTTATTAGAGGTCTTCCAATGGTTCTATAAACAAATTTGGCACAAATTCAAGCTCAAAGGCACAATCACATCATGTAATACATTGATCCAATCACCTTAGAGATAGCTTTCAAAGCCATCATTGGCAGGCTTAAAGAGCTTGAAAACTTGCAATGGCAGATTGCAACTGTTTAATTATTTAAGCTTTCAATATAATAACTAAGGCATAAGCTTCAATGGCCTTAAGCCCTTGGCTCTTCGAAGAAAGTTATCTGGATCTTCAATTTCTATTTGCACAATAAACCACAATAGTGTAAGATGTCAATAGATAAATATCCTATAATAATTATATATAATGCATAACAAACTCTAATATAAACCACAATGGAAATCTTAAAATTATCTTCCATATGTTAGGGTTTTCATCTTCTTCAAGAAGACTATCATCATAAATATTTATTGAACTTTTTGGTTTCTCCTTTGATGGAGACTTCAGTTTCTCTTCAAACCCCATGTCATCAATACCAAGTCTTGTGCTGAATTTATGAGAACTCTTCCTCTATAGGTAGCCCCTCCTTTTTATATTCCACGATCCAATTAATATATGAATGTAAGGCTATAGAGATGCCTTGAAAATTCTCTCCCTCAACATCAAGACTTACTAACAATTCATGTTCATAACCTATACAATTATTATCATTTTGGCCTTATCTTAGAAGGATTACTAAGCAGTAATCTTCTTTGAGATAAAAAATGTGTTGAATATCATTTTGCAATACATATCTCTTTTTGTTGATAAGATAAAAGGAAAATGTTGGGACACAATCAAGAGGACCTTCTTTAGTCTCTGCACTCAACTCTATCTATTTTTCTTCCACTTTTGTGATGTTCTCACTTTTAAACAAAGCAACATTAAATCCTTGCACTAGTTGGTTCTCAACATCCTCTTGAAACGTTTCCCCCCTTCTCTTCAACCTCTTTATCTTTACTTGCAATATTCTATGTCTTCTCTTGTATTGTATCTAAAGAAGAACTTTCCATATACTAAAGATATACAATAAATCCAACATCCTTGTGTGGACAGGAAGACATTGATGATGATTTTGATAAAAAGCGCAATCTACTTTCCACTTCTTGAATTCCCCATCAATGAGGTTAGACCTTGTTTGCAAAGTTGTTCTAGTAGCATGGTAACCTCCATTACATCAATATAATGGACAAATCCCTCAATCTCTAAGCCCTGCATATGTCTATCATAACACTCCCTATAATCCTTCAGTTTGTCTTCAATATCCTTCAAGAGCTCTTGCAAATCAAAGAAAACATTGAACATATCTCTGATGTAAATGAATTTGGATGAATTTCCAATTACATGGAGGAAAATAAGGAGCTTTTCATCACATGTATCCTCTTGATCCTCTTCCTCCATTCCCTCTAGAGAAATCTTCATTTTAGTCATCCTGATTACTCACATAACCAAATTTTGAAACACAAGACAAGTTTAGGAATACAAATAACCAATCCACATTTGCTTACATCCAATTAAGCAATTTAAATTTGTGTAATTTGTGAAAAGGGAGTTGCATTATCACAACAAACTAGGAATATGGATTTTGATCTAGGGAATGAGCCCACTAGTGTAAGGTTCTATGTCACAAACTTGGGTGTCTATGAGTGTTTGTTAGGAATAGACTATCTAATTCCTAATGATGCTTACATCCATTGCGAAGGAGGCTAGATCTCATTTCCAAACCTCAAAGAAAATCAAATAACTAAAGGTAAATCTAGTAACCAAAAATTTGAAACCTAGAAGATAGTCAAGTTAGCCTTAGCTCTATAAATAGTATAAGGGCTAAGAAAATTATTGCATGTATCCTTAATCAAACTCAATAAAATTAGCTAGAACAAGAAATCAAAAGAGGATTGCCTTCAAAATGACTTCAACATGACCTATGAAGCGCGAATTGAGTCTTCAAGCAGCGAACCCTAGCATCATCTTTCGCGTTTTTCATTGGACATTTGTGAGTTATGACTTGACAACTTATGGAACGCGATTATGGAGGTCAGAGGAGCTTTTTGGATCCTTGTTGTGTTTCATCCAACAAAAATTAATTGTTTCTCAACGCTTGTGCACAAGAAAAATAACTAATTCAATCAATTCTCAATGTCTTAAAATAGCTGATTCAATCATTTCTTAACACCTTAAAATAGTCTATTCAATCATTTCTCAATGCTTGTGCACAAGAAAAATGACAAATAGAAGTTTATTATCTTATAAATGTATTGCTTTTGTGAGTATGGATAGGTTTGGTTAAAAGCACACATATTCTTTGCTTGCGATGTGCAAAGTGTGTGGTTATCGGAGAGAGAAAAAAGTTTGTGCAAAAACAAGCTTGACTTGGACATGTGTATTTATCTATAAACGGTCACCTTGGAACTTGCTCAAAAATGTACCATGCACTAATTTTAAAAAAAGACCTAAAAACTTTCTCTTTCGCCCAAGAAATAATGCCATAAAAGTGCCATAACGTCCGGAAAGGTTAGTGACATGTGGCACAAGTTTCGAGGTGACAACAGTATACCTGCCACACATGTGGAGTAAATTTCTCATTATACTTTGAGGAAAGGTCCTTTCAAAAAGAATTTTTGAACCACAAAGTGAATTTTTGAACTGCTTAGCTATTTTCTTGCTCTGATTCACTAGCACGAGGTAGCTTCATTACAACTCAAAAAATTTTAGCACCCAACACACAAGGTTCTTGATTTCATCACCATAGGTCCCATAATGCATAGTATTTGCTATATACTTGGGCCTGTAATTTCCTTTGAAAGATCTTGGCTAACTCTATAGTGATGTAGTTTCAAAATTGTTAACGAATTTTCTTTAAAATTTTCTTCAAATTCTATCCGGTATTTCATTTATGAGATTTCTACGAAATTGTTTTCTCCGAATTCTATTCAAAATTGTTTTCCTTGAATTTTCTCCAAATTTGTTTCTAGATATATGAAATGTGAAAATGGTATCTCTCTCTCATGTAGAAGTTTTCAGCTCACGTTTCATACATCACATGATGCATAGCTTGATGTCAAAGGGAGGTTCCTTTTCCTTATGCTAGTATCAGTCTTTAAGATTTGTAGAGCGGGATTCTTCTCTACACTATGTCTTTATTATTGCTCCTAGAGTTCTACCTTCTACTACTAAACTTGGGCCTAGAGAGCCATATTCTCCTTCCTCACCTACTCAATTTTTTTTCCAAAGCTTGAGATCTTGCTATTGAACCCATTGTGCCAACAGATTCTTGCTACCACATAAGTAAGACACATAGTTTTCTCTTGGCTACATTTTTTGCCATGGGAGGCTTGGACCAGTAGAACATCGTATGATAATTATGCAAGTGATCTTTCATGCACTTTGAAGCAAACACCAGTGTCATTCAAGTACCTCAGGATGTGTAGCAACTATGGCATAAATCAAGCTGACAATAGTAGATGCATAAGATCCTTGGATATATCAATCTTTTGCTTGTTTGATTTGGGGCTATCCTAATTTTGATTTTTTTAAAATTTCTTCTAGAGATTTCAAATGGCTAGAAGTAAGTCTACTGCAAGAAAGCATAAACTTGATCCTAGAGGCCTTGCTTCAAATATCTATCAGACCTCCAAGCCTTCTAAACTTGTAAGGAAATTAAAGCCAAGGAGAAAGTTTTCATAGCATGTTAGACGCTTGAAGGAGATTAAAAGTGCAATGAAGGCTCTAGATAATGCAATTCCAAAACTGTCCTTTCAAAGGGTTGTTAGAGAAATTTGCGACAATCATAGTCTTGATAGTTTAAGATGGACAAGGACAGCTCTCAATTGCATCCAAGAGGTTGCATAATACTTTTGATTGAGTTTTTTTAAGATTCCTATATTTGTGCTACATGCACATAGGCTTACATTTATGAATAAAGACATAATAATTCTTGAGAGGTTGAGATACAGATTTTCAAAGGTCCTTGCACTAATTTCCCTTACTGATGTGAAAACTTTCAACATTTTAAATGTGCCTCCATATAGAAAAAAGAAAGATGATCTAGGTCCTAAGGTTGAAGATATCACCTATGAAAATGGCACAATACTGCTAAAGAAAAGGAAGTAGAGTAGCTACCATCTTTTGAAAAAGAGCTATCTACCCTTCTTGAAAGGGCTGATCCCAAGGGCTTCAATGTTTGATGCTTTTTACATGGTGATATGAAGATAATATCTGATATGATATTTTTTTACTCTGATTGTGTTCAAATCCTCAAGAATAAAATGAGAGAAGTAAATGAATCTATTCTTCTTGCTGGGATGAGGTCTAATATACCCAAATTTGTATTTACTTACTATATTTTTCTAGCAATAGGCTTTAATGTTTATGCTCGCTATCTCCATTCCTTTGCTAGGTGTGTAATGCATGAGCTCCCCTTTGATATACAACAAAAAATTAATGTTCTTGATCCATCCATCTCATACTATATGAGGAATATGCAAGTGCATTTGATCATTGGTTCAATCCAATTAACTTTGATACTTTGGAGGTCCATCTAATTTCATACAATGAAAATTATTTTGATATTTTGTTAGATTTTATGAGATTTTGTTTTGCTAAATTATTGAAGTATGATTATTTTCAATTCTCATTAGAGCCTACTTAGAATAGATTGTGTATAGAAGCAATGTTTCCTAATCAATTCTTTGAAAGAAAGCCATGGAAATGCTAAGTTGTAAGTTACATAGTCTAGGGTATCCTTAATATTTTGATCTTTTTTTACAATTACTCTAAATTTTATTGTATTTTTTGTATAGAGCTGTAAAAAGATTGATTGAAGTACTAGAGAAAAAGCCTCCCATGCCTTATGGTTTGCTTGTAACAATGCAATATAGACAAGTTGTGGTAGGGTCTTAATTAGTATGGTTGGAATATAATAAGAAAATTTATTCTATAAACTACCATAAACAAGTTTGATAGTTTTACTTTTTATTGTTAGTTGCAGTGTCCTCATCAAGATGATAGTCACTCTTGTGGCTAGAGAGTAATTGTAAATGCCAGAAGATTAGTTAAGTTTATTTATCTCAGTGATGATAAACTTGTAAAGGTAATGTGAAAGATACTAAAATTTAAGATAGAGATTCATTGCAAGATAGTCCATTGATAATAATAATATAGTCCATTGTAAAAAATAAAAATGAACAAAAAATATTTTCTTACAAATGTATGACAATTTTTAAGGGATTGCTATACAAGTGAGCATGTTTGATATATAAGAGCAAAGGTTATGAAGTACATAATGGTCAATTGTATGAAATCGAAAAGAAGGGATAGTAATGAGGGCTTTGACAATCAAGGAGAAGAGGTGCATACTGTAGTAGGTGAAGCTATACCTTCAACACCTAAGGCAACCAAAGCATCAAAGAAAAGCAAAAGGACTACTAGAAAGGATGTCCCTTCTCCTAAGAAGAGTCCTCAAAAAAAGAAGTAGCTTTGCCTCATTGCTTATAAGCCCTTGTGTGTATAAGCTATGGAGATAACTGATAAAAAATTGCCACAAAATTTGTACATATGTATTTTATATTGATAGTAAAGAGATATTTTCTTCAATATCTTTGCATTGTATATTCTTCTCTCTCCTTGTTAATATCTATAAAAATATGTTACAAATGTTTGTTAATCAAGAAGTGGAATCAGATATCTAAGTGGATATAATATGATATAAAAACTTACTTGTTTGTTATTAAGTTGGTACATAAATGAGCATGGTAATTTAATATCTTCATTCTATAAATCCATCCTCACTTGATGTAGTGTACATGATTATCTAACCTTTAGGATTGCAATAGTCTAAAGCAACCAGACTACCACCAACATAATGCCATCTACTATAATAAAATCTAAATATAAAATTTTGAGTAGCAACCATATAATTACAAGCTATAGAGTCTTGATCTATCTTATATATAATTTTTCATTCTGTCCTAGTGTCCATTTCTCATCAACAACTTGTATGACACAATCATATGTTAGTCTCTTCAATGAAAGCATGGCCTTTGATCTTCTTATCTTAGCATTAGGTAAGAAATCAACAAATATATTAATATGCATAAACAAAGAAACTTTGCTTAGCCTACTTGAGATATTAAGTTTGCTCTTTGTATTTCAGAAAATATTTTACATCTATAGCCCTCACTAGTAGCTGGACTTGGCAAAGGGCTACTCAAAGCTTGAAAAATCTAGCAAAGAAATTGATCCTCATTGGCTAACTACATGGAGATAATATAAGAATGGTCATAAAAGAATATTCCATTCTATGTAAGCTCTATCTTCTTTCTACCTTTGTACATTTCTTCTCCAATCGAACCATGCATAACATCAATAACATCAACAATAGACTTGACTGGTTGCCATTCCTCAAGATTAGAGGGGTATACATCTAAAAGACAAAAAAATATTATAATAGAAAAACTTAAACCAAGTTCAATAAATGAAAGACTTTAAGAATCAAATTCTTACAATTTGGTCTATGGATTGGAATATTTGAAGTTTCAAGTTCCAAATATAGCTCTCTATATTACACAAGTACCTCTTTTATGTTATTCTTATTTACTCCAAGCTTGAAATCTTAGATTCTACCCCTTCCAAGTAGAGATGAACGAGCTCTCATATCTTCGTATTTTCCCATGTTTTTCTTGTTGTATGGTGATCCAACTGCCTTTGCTAATGATAGTAGGAATCTATCTTCCATCTATTTGGAATGACTTAAACATTGATATGGATGTGATTTGGGAGCTTGGATGCCTTGTTGAAAGTTAAATTTATGTATCCATGGCACGCGTACACACGCATGTGTATGCGTGCTCGCGCGCGTGCACACGCACACACACACACACACACACATGACTAGGCCACCACAAAGGAGGGAAAAACATTTGAGGGATAAAAGAAAGGAGGGAAAAAAATGAAAGCCAAGCTTTTTACTAATTTGAATTTGGATCAAACCAATCATTATCATTAATCCAAACATATCATTAAATAAAAGTGGCCAAGAATATATGCCATTAATGCAAAGAATGTCATGAATACAAATATAAGAGGCTAAAAATAGATATTGATAATATAAATTTGTTATATATATATATATATATATATATTGTAAAATGATATTTTTTCTTTTTTAAAATAGAAGTTCCATTTTGAAGGCTTTGCTCCTACTAGTCTATAGCACTCTCTCTCTATCTCCTAAAATGCATTTTCGAACCTCAAAACTCCCCTAATGCTCTATCCATCTGCTGCAAAACATAATTTCCCTCATATACTCACCTTGAATGCTTCTTAAGAAATGCAAAGAGAGTCACTTGCTATTGGTCTCCAAGTCTTCTCCTCCCACACCATCTTAATAAATGCAAAGAGAGTCACTTGCTATTGGTCTCCAAGTCTTCTCCTCTCACACCACCTTCTTCCCTTTGTGTTGCTAAAATACTCCAAGATATTGCATGCCACTTGTGAGAAGTACCAAAACTCCATATAAACTCCATATTGAGTTTGTCAACTTGCCTTTAAGTTGCCTTGGAGAAGGAGCACACTATAGATATAAAGGATATTGAGGGCTAACTATGCTACTATAAATAAGCATCTTACCAAGTGTGTTGATGGGTAGGTTCTTGAACCTTGTGTTAACCTCAGCACAAGAAAAAAGCAAAAAAAGTGAAAAAGCGCAAGCTAGACCTAAGAGAGGTGGCCCGAGAGGAAATCGGACACAATAGAAGAGACATAAAGGAGAACGACTAAAATCGCAAGGGTGACCTTAAAAATCAAGTCAAATGCAAATGTGCATTTTAAATACAAGGCACCCCTAAAATTGTTGTAAAAGAGCAAAAAGATCACTCGTGCAAATTGTAAAGGTAGATGGGCAGTAGAAAGGAAGCTAGGAAGATAGAAGGACAATGGGAAAGAGGGTCTAGGCCACGATCGGCCATGTAAAAAAAAAGAGATGAGGGGATGATCGCCCAAAAGTGATTTAGGGTTTTATATATAAAGTTGGAAAGTGAATGGAGAGCTCATTCTTTGGTGTGTGGCAAAGGACTCTTCTTCTTCTCTCCTCCTCTTCTCTTGCTGCTTGCTGCTTGCTGCTTGTGAGTGCTTGAGGGAGGGAGTGTGAGTGAGTGAGGGTGAGGGATCTTGGAGGTGAAGCCCTCCAGCATCTCCTCTCTTCTTCTTCTCTTCTCTTCTCTTCTCTTGTCTCACGCGTGGCTATGGAGGATGGAGCTTGGAGGAAGAGGCTTGAGGATGCTTGTGCTTGCATCACGAATTGTGGAGCTACTGGAGTGCTTGAGAGAGGAAGCAACTCAATCAGGCATCAAGGTAAGCTCACTACACTCGTAGAGAGGGATAGCATGTCGACTATGTGAGAGGTAGCCATTAGTGCTCACTTGAAACACTTGAAGGAATAAGCAGTCAGTGGGTCTTGGCGGTTGAGCAAGATCTCCCACTACATTTTGGTTCTGTTGTCAAGACCAATGGATTCAAGCTTGAGCACTTGCGTGCTTCAAATCGAGCGTTGAAGTAAGGGTTTCATCCCCAAACCGAAGCTTGAGTTAGGTAGGAGATTTTGGGTTTTAATCCGTGCTACAAGTATTCTTTTTTTTAATGATTAGTTGAGTGGGAGAAATCATTTCAGTACTTTGCTTTTGATTTTTGTTGCATTTAGAGTAGATTAGGATCAAGAAATCAAAGTGAAAAGCTTAGGGTTCGCTATTGTGAAACAAGCCCAAATAGGGCACAAACAGGGAAATAATGGAAAAAGAGAGTGCTTAGATGTGTTGGAATCGCAAGGGGAGTGATCGTGAAGATTAAGGTTGTGGGCAAGGAAAAGCCTCATTTGTAATCTTAGCTTTGAGAGAGAGAGAGAGAGAGAGAGAGAGAGAGAGAGAGAGAGAGAGAGAGAGAGAGAGAGAGAGAGAGAGAGAGAGAGAGCTTGTAGGCCACGAGCTTACATCAAATCGATCGGAGCATGCCGAAGTTTTCTGCGAGATTCAAGTATATGACACCCCTATCCTACACCCATATTTGAATTTTGGAAGGTCTTGTAGGCGATTGTAGCTTGTGAAAGGTGAGAAGGATCGAAGCTTGCACGCGAGCTATAGCGGGAGAGCAAGAGCAAGAAAGAGAGAGACAAGAAATGGGAACTCCAACAGTCACAATGTGTGACCGGGCCTTCCTTTATTCAAACTGTCACTAAAAGAATAAAGAATAAAGTGACGTGACGAGCGCCCGCCACCTGCAGTGTGCAGTGGCGGGTACTGTCAGTGTAGTAATACACGGGGCGGCACGGCGGAGGCGCCTTTACCCCCAACAACCTCCCACTTAAAGGCGAATCTGCCCTAGTGAGAGAGAAAAGAAAAAGAAAAGACAGTACAAATGTACATAGGTGAGGAAAGGTGACATCTCATCCAACGCCCATCAACCTCCTGAGGAAGGCAAAGCGCTCAGTAGTGAGGCTCTTCGTGAGCAAATCTGCAGGATTCTCGTCAGTGGAGATCTTGACAAGGTCAACAGACCTGTCCTCCACGACACCACGTATGAAGTGATACCTCACCTCAATGTGTTTCGTCTTCGCATGGAAGACCGGATTCTTAGCCAACTGAATGGCACTCATAGAATCCGAATGCAGTGTAGATGTAGCATCAATCCCAAGGTCAGCAACTAGACGGCCTAACCATATGGCCTCCTTGCAAGCCTCAGTGGCTGCAACATACTCGGCCTCAGTGGTAGACAAAGCCGTACACTTCTGAACCCTGGACATCCAAGAGATAGCCCCTCCAGCATAGGTGAATACATAGCCAGAAGTGGACTTCCTACTATCTGCATGTCCTGCATAATCGGAGTCAGTGTACCCCACGACCCCTGTATCCTGGCTGCCATAGCAAATACACATATCTGCTGTGCCCTTCAGGTACCTCATGATACCCTTCACGGCATCCCAATGTCTGCTGCCAGGTGTAGCCATATAGCGTGCCACAACACCAACTGCATGTGCAATATCTGGACGAGTGGCTATCATGGCATACATCAAACTGCCCACGGCTGATGCATAAGGGATCTTGGCCATCTCGGCCCTCTGCTCATCTGTCTGCGGACAATCGGCCTGTGATACCTTCACATAAGAAGGTAATGGACAGCCAATAGGCTTTACGTCCTGCATGCGGAAGCGCTCAAGGACTTTATGAATGTACTCCCGCTGTGAGAGATACAAAAGTCCCTGATGCCTATCGCGCTTAATGCGCATCCCAAGTATATGTGAGGCCTGTCCCAAATCCTTCATCTCAAAGCTCTTCTTTAGCTGAGATTTAAGAGCATCTAGCTCATCATGAGCTTTCCCTACTATCAGCATATCATCAACATAGAGTACCAAGATAAGCAAACTGCCATCACGGGCTTTCTTCGTGTAAAGACACGGATCCATAGCACTCCTGCTGTAGCCCTGTGACTGCATAAAGGCATCAAACTTATGATACCATTCCCTAGGTACCTACTTCAAGCCATACAAGCTCTTCTTCAACTTGCACACTAGGTGCTCCCTGCCAGGTTCTGCAAAGCCCTTAGGCTGATCCATATAGATCTCATCATGCAAGTCCCCATGTAGAAAAGCTGTCTTGACATCCATCTGATATAGATCTAAGTCAAGCTGTGCAACCAAAGCCAAGACTAAGCGCAGGGTGGTCATCTTAACCACAGGAGAGAAGATCTCATCAAAGTCCACACCATGTTCCTGCTTAAAACCCTTTGCTACCAATCTAGCCTTGTATGCCGGCTTGGGGTGTCCAGGGGTACTTTTCAGCTTGTACACCCACTTGCATGGCAAAGCCTTCTTGCCCTTAGGCAAGGCAACCAAATCCCAAGTCTCATTCTTATGCAGGGAGTCTATCTCAGACTGCATAGCCCTCTCCCAAGAGTGACTGTCACCCTTGCGCATAGCCTCATCATAAGTGAAAGGCTCTCCTGCATCTGTAACCAAAACATAATGCATAGAGGGCTGAAATCTGTCAGGTGGACGTCTATCTCTAGCAGACCGTCTCACCGCAGGCTCTGCTGCCTGTCTAACTACCTGTCCAACATCCTGGCCCTGTGGAGGAACTGCTGCAGGCTGTACTACTGGCTGTGCTGGAGCTTTAGGCTCCTCCTGAAAGATCACTCTGCGGATCTCAACCACCTTCTCAGGCTGCCTGTGCATCTTGTCTTCATGGAAGACGACATCATGGCTGCGTACTATTTTCCGCGCCTGCGGATCCCATAGGCGATAGCCCATCTCTTCTGACTCACCATAGCCAAGGAATATGCATTTAATGCTCTTTGGATCCAATTTACTCCTCTTGTCCTTGGGCACATGGCAGAATGCCTCACATCCAAAGACACGGAGATGCGCATAAGAGGGTGGCTTACCAGCCCAAACTTCCTCTGCAACCTGGAAATCCAATCCACTGGAAGGCGATCGGTTTATGACATGCACTGACGTACTAACTGCCTCAGCCCAAAAACTCGGGGGTAGGCCTGCATGGCTAAGCATAGAGCGCACACGCTCCTGAATAGTCCTGTTCATGCGCTCAGCCAAACCATTCTGGGGTGGGGTGTAAGGGGCGGTCAACTGACGCTTAATACCCCTGTCATCACAAAACTGCTCAAAAGCATGCGAGACATATTCTCCCCCATTATCTGTCCTAAGGCATTTCAGCCTATACCCAGTCTGGTTCTCAACAAGAGCAAGCCATCTTTGAAAAACTGCCAAGACATCGGACTTCTGCTTTATGGGATAAGCCCACACTTTCCTAGAAAAATCATCAATGAAGGTAACGAAGTACTTCGCGCCACCCATAGACATGCAAGGCATAGGCCCACAAACATCGGAATGCACCAATGCCAAGGGCTCACTCATGCGTGGCCTACCCGATTTCTTATGCGTAGACCTATTCTGCTTACCATAAAGACAATGATCACACGAGTCAAAACATGCATAATCCAAAGGCGGAAGATACTGCAAACCAGATAACATTTTCATTCCTTTCAAAGACATATGCCCCAAACGGGCATGCCAAAGTGATACATGTGGGATAGAGCCCACTGCCAAAACATGGTCTACAAAAGACCCAGATACAACAAGAGGATAGAGGCTGCCAGCCTTGGCGCCTCTAGCAAGCACAAGTCTGCCTTTGGTAATCTTCCAGGTAGAATCCCCAAAACAGACATGAAATCCTGCATCATCCAACTATCCTGCAGACATAAGACTACGCGTAAGCGCAGGTACATGACGTACATCCCTGAGCAAAAAGGAACTGCCAGTGGAAAACTGCAACTGAATATCTCCACAGCCCACAATATCAAGAGACCTGTCATCTCCAAGTTTGACTGATCCAGATACAGTACGGTAAGAGTGAAACCACTCACGGTAAGGCGTCACATGGAAGGACGCACCTGAATCCAATAACCAGCACTGTGCATACATACTAGGTGTCTCAATCAAGTGTGAAGCATCAGAAGAACTAGCTGCAAGTATAAACTCATCACCACCATCGGACTCTTCAGTCTGCGTGACATTAATTTCCTCAATCTTGACGTTGGACTTCGCAGGTACTATGCTGCGATCAGAGGACTTCTCCTGCACTTTATCTTTCCCCTTATCCTTGCGCTTCTCATTGCGCAACTCATGACACTGTGGTCTAATATGGCCCTTTTTCCCACAATGATGACAAGTGACATTTGCATTGCGTCCACGCGACTTACTACGCGACTTGCCACCACGAGATTTAGACCGACCCTTCTGCGAGTCACGGCCTCGGCCATTACCACGGTCATACCTGTCATTCTTGCCTCTAACTGTCAAAGCATGACTACCACGAGAGGCATCCAAGTTTTTGCGATTCACCTCTTCCTGAAGAAGAGCACTCTCAACATCTGCCAATTTTAGAGTAGCACTAGAGGCACAAAGAGCAGTGCGGAATACATCCCATGACTCATTCAGAGTTCCAAGCAAGAAAAGAGGAGTTACTTCCTCTCCAAAGGTGATATCCTGCGAAGTCAGGTTCTTCAGTATAGCATGGAACTGGCTCAAGTGAGCAGACATAGTCGCATTATCCTTCATGCGCAGATCCATAAGCTACTTCAACCAGTACATCTGACTCGCCGGACTTTTCTTATCATAAAGATTCTTGATCTTATTCCATAGATCCCATGCACTCTGTGCTTCCTCAAATACATTATAATGTACCTGTTCAGTGAGAGACAATACAATCGTGGACTTGCATAGCTCATCAAGTTCAAGCCAGTCGTCAATGTCCATAGTTTCAGGCTGCTCCCCACTCAACCGAAGTGGCTTAATCTGAGATTTCTGCATCAAAACCTGCCATATTTGACTCTTCCAGTAAGAGTAGTTGGTACCATCCAACTTTGTAATGTTAAAGATGGCACTATCATGCGAAGATGACGCCATTATGCAGGCTGGAAATGCCCAAACAGTCCAAAACTGCTTGCTGTTTTACTACAGAAACTGCCCAAAAATGACCAAAACGGGGTCCAAAGGGTGAGCAAAGTGTGCCAAAAGTTGCTGCCCACTTAGTACTAGGTGCGGTACACCAAATCAGGATATTTCAGCATGAAAAGTACACCTCAGTCCACCAATAACTGCTTGCTGTAATAAATTGCAGGTATGCAGTCTAGAGAGCAAACTGTCCCAAAATAGGATCCAATGTCAAGCAAACAATGCTAGGTCCAAAGCCGGCATGAAACGGACATAAGCAAGGCCAATGACAGTGAAAAGAACATGAGCTCAACACCAAGCATGTCAAAATAACATCTACCAGTGAAAGGCACACCCCCAGACACTCTAGGCAAAGTGTTCCTGTAACTGCTCAAGACATAAACTGCTCCAAATACATGTAAGTGCTCCAATAGCATGCAACTGTCAAAGGTCAAGAAAGCATGTAAAATGCTCCCACTGGCACAAAAGGCGTACAAAGCGAGCTCAGAAGCTCAAACAACCCAAGAGAAAGCACCAGTGATAAGTGACCCTGTCAATGCATCAAGCGCATCCGAGAGAGCATGACATACATGAAGCACCGGTCGTATTAACCATGAAGCAATACATAAGCCCAAATAAGCTCTCGGTCAACTCAATGACATCCAAATAGCAACCAAGATCAGTGATCAAGTAAGCCGGGAATGCTCAAATACATCCAAATCCAAGCTCCAAATGTCGGTATGGCATACACGAACCAAATAGCATATGTCACGAACCAAAGCATGTAATGCAAAAGCCTAACTGTCAAGCAGAGACATGAGGCATAGGCGGTCCACGAGCATGCCGAGTCGGTCCAAATGCCAGTGAAGACGGAGCTAATGCGAAGCTCAAAAGCATCCCATAATCTCATACATATGCAGTTGAAAGGTGAGAAGGATCGAAGCTTGCACGCGAGCTATGGCGGGAGAGCAAGAGCAAGAAAATGCCAAGCTCTGATACCAGTTGAAAGGTGAGAAGGATCGAAGCTTGCACGCGAGCTATGGCGGGAGAGCAAGAGCAAGAAAGAGAGAGACAAGAAATGGGAACTCCAACAGTCACAATGTGTGACCGGGCCTTCCTTTATTCAAACTGTCACTAAAAGAATAAAGAATAAAGTGACGTGACGGGCGCCCGCCACCTGCAGTGTGCAGTGGCGGGTACTGTCAGTGTAGTAATACACGGGGCGGCACGGCGGAGGCGCCTTTACCCCCAACAGCTTGAGTGTGGAGATTTTTGTCAAATTGTAGTTGAGCGTGTTTTGGCTAATCGAATGGGCTTCCCAATGTCCAATTCTGCGGAATTGGACACTCGGACCAAAGACCTTTTCTGATTCAGAAAATAGGACCCTACCATGTCATCAATTGGACCACCCTGTCCTGTCCAGTTATGAGAATGAATTGGACTCACTACCTAGCTAATCGGACACTTAACCTATCCGATTCCCGAAATTGGACACGTCCAAATCAAACTAGCCACCCCATCCGATCAGATGCATCTTGTCTGATTTTGATGATTGGATACCACCTATCCAATTTTGAAAATCAGACTTACCTAAATCAGGACCAGACTGAATTGGATCACTGGTAAATCGAACATCCAATTTCTAGAATCGGACCCTGCACAATCAGACACACATATACTGACAAACTTGGAAAATTTGACGCATCCTGGACGACATGGAGCGCAACCCACACTAGGAGAACCCACTGATGCCTTACAAGCAGTCCCAAACAACCTATAAATCATAGCCGAGTGACTGGGAACAGTGCTATCACACTTAGTAGAAAATTTGACATGCTTAGGATTGTAGATTGACCAGTAGACCCCCAATTGACCCCTGAACAAACTGAATAACATGGCAGAGACCCTAGCAAGCAGTATGAAAGACCAGGAACTGAGCGTAGAGCCCCATCAGGTCACCAACACAAGTGGGAGTGTGGAAGCTGAATAGCCATCTGGTCTTCACACTCGTACTGTTTTCTAGCACTTGAAGTACACTTAATAAAAGAGAAAAGCCTGATTGCACACAATGCATGAAAAAGAGTACACATACACATATTGAGTGACTGTAAATTGAGAATTTCCTACAATTAACAAGGAACTCACTCAGACACAATAACCTAAAGGAACCCACCGATAGGAGAGGACCCTAAGATATAGCTGGGTGATTGAAACCCCAAGCGTAGAACCCAACTGAAAGTGCAACAAAGAAGTCAGAAGTAGCAAGGACACACTCCATCGCAGAAGTGGATCTACTCGACCTAATCAATCTTATCAGCAACTTGGTGGAGCACAAGACCACGTACATGGAAGAGACAAGCACTAACCACAGATGGGACAACGAGCTCAACCTAGGCGTTCTCCCCGACAGAAATCTAGCATGGCTGGTTGCCAATTACGATCTATAGGCCCAGATAGACCATCATGGTAGGGCTTTCAAGGATGTCATGTCAGACCTAGGAGAGGAGAGGAGACTAGCACGAGAGGCCTTGCAAAACCTAGTGACCTACAATCAGGAGCAATAAGCTAGGAGCTTGCGGCAAAACATGGAAGTGCATGAAATTCAGTGAGCCCTAGCACTAGCAAACAAGAATAGGACAAGCCCTGATGCCGAGAGGAAAAGAGTGCTAGAAGGAGATCTTATGCTAAGTGAGCTTCTCATGAAGCAACTGGTGGACAACGCTTTCGCCGAGCGAGGTGCCACTACAATGGCAACCTCATTGCTTGCAAGATTGGGGGTTACTCAGGGCTCCAAGAGCCAGTCTAAAAAGTCACAAAGAAGTTAGATAAATACTAGCCAGACAATGACCCTTATAGCTTCGTGGAGCAGTTTGAGCAAGTCTGTGAAGCCAATGGCCTCACTGATCTCGCTCAGTGATTGCAAGCCTTTGGCTTATTCTTAGGTGACAAGGGAAGGATTTGGTACACCAGTCTAGATGCCACAAAGCGCAATGACTTCAATGACCTAAAGAATCTCTTCATTAAGATATTCTTGAAGTATGAGTACTCAGACAACCTGCTAGTGTGGTTGATGAATGTCAAGCAAAGGGATAAGGAGGATGTCCGGGATTACATGACCCACATGAGGAGTCTCTTTAAGAGAATCCCAACCGGAGAGCGACCAACTAAGAGAGCGGTGTCCATAGTATTTGTTAATGGAATATGAAGTGAAGAGCTCTACAAGGCCTTGGCTGGCTTTGAAGAGGCCATTAGAGTGGATAACCAACTCACGGAGAGAAACTCCAAGAGCTCAAATTGAGAGGAGGTTACCTCTAGGAATTCTAAGAGAGCTTCGATGACAAGCAAAAGATCAAGCCCAAGTACTCAGGATAAAGGCAAGGGCACTGACTCGAGTCAGGAGCTATCATAGATGAAGATGGAGCTAGCTAGATTACAAGAGATGATGAGATGACCAACACGCCCTCGTGTCGAATGCATGCTTTGTAGCAAAAACCACCTGCTAGCTGAGTGTCAGGACCCTCAATCCCGACCTTGTGCCAATTGTGGTAGGTTTGGCCGCAAAACTTCTTCAGAAGGGGAGCCCCATTAGCTCTCCCGGCACCCAATTATGCCAAGCCTGCCATTCCCAAGATGGAGATAAACCCTACGGGCATACCTAGACCACTTGGACCCTACGTGACCCATCCACCAAGTGACACTCCAATCCATTACATGTAAAAGAGCCGAATGGCAAAGAGCCTTACGTACACCCTTGCATCTCGTATGCTGAAGAGGACAATGCAGCCCTTATGGAATATCGAATAGTACCAGTGATGGCATTAGGTAGAGGGAGAGATAGAGGCTTAGGAGGGCAGACCCAAGAACCAACTTGCGGTCACAACTTGCTAACAACAACTCTTCCTTCTTGAGGAAATGGTATGCTCTCCACCTTTAATGGAAATTTGAGGGTTGTCAAATCATGACTAATGTAGAACAGAGACATGCTATCAAAACCTTAGAGTATGACCCCACTTACATAGCTCCAACCTCCTATAGAGTGTTGACCACCATCTGTAAAGTGACCTCTAGAAGAGCACCTCCTGGCCCATTTGTCTTTGGATCGTATTCTAACTGAGGAGGAGTTGCACATTGCTAGCCGACTTGACTCGGTTGACTTCCTAACAGATGTCCTTACCTACATCACTCACATAGGCATTCGACCTATTGACATAGACCACTATGGTAAAATGGAATATAATCCTAACTTCTATGCTTGGCTCATACAGAAGTGAAACACAATGCATAGGTGCTCAATGCCTTTAGCCCTTTAACCTCTAATCCTAGGAAGGATCCTTCTCATTCTCGAGGGGGGAGGGGGTAAGGTGAAATCAAAAGGTAAAATCAAATAAGTAATGTGAATAAAATGTGCAAGGAAAACTAAAAAGCCTCAGTCAATGCCAAAATAGATGTAAAATTAGTTTGTGAATTGCTTGAAGGAAAAGTCTACTAATGTGCTTAAGCATCTCAACTCACCAAGCATGAAGTCTTTCCTTCTGTGAGTAACTCTTTTGAAAAGCACTAATGGTGAATATGGCTTCATGACAAGCAACCATCATGGTAGGCCAAGAAAAAACTGGCAGATTGCCATTCTTAGAAGAGGAATAGGTGAAATACGGCCTCTTGATGGAGACAAGGGCTTTCAATCAGTTCAAATTCTGGCATATCTTCAACCTAGAGGATGTAGCCATCAAAGAACGGGCCGTGAGGCAGATCATTGAGCAATGCAATCTACAGAAATAAATGGAAGCAGTGGGCCAAGGGATAGACTACATCCATTGTGCAGAGTTCTTATGGACTTTTCACAAGAACCACAGCATCGTGACCGTACGAGGGGGAGAGGAAACTCGTCGAGTGCAGATCAAATTGACCTTGGAGCTGGTAGAAAAAGCATTGGGTTTGGCAAAAAAAGTAGAGAGAAAGTCAAAGAGAGATGTATATGCCATGCTAGGAATTGACAATGTGAAGGTTCACACCAATGACGACATCAACTTGGCAGATATTCCGGATCCCAAAATCCAACTTCAAGCCAAGATGGTGCATGCATTGTTCTCTAGTCACAGGTACAATGCAATCATGAGCCACATTAATGTCCCCTTCCTAGAGAGCATTGTAGCACGGTCGCTAGATGAGGTGAACCTCAACAGTTTTGTGAGAAAGACCATTGAGACCTTGGCAAAGGCTCTGGCAAACGGGAGGATAGCCCGCCAGGAGGAGATTCCCCTACCACCAAGGCTAAAAGGAAAGCTTCATCTTCAAAGGCCTTAACCATTGGATTTGGTGGGGCTCTTACCACCATCATCAGAGAAGCCTTGGGGCAAGGGTAGGGAGGAGGAGAAAGAGTTGATGAAATGCCGAGTAGGTCACCTTCTCATTAGGAACAAGTGGCACAGTCCAGTGAAAGAACGATGAGCAAGGAAGGAGAAGACAAGGAACAGGAAGAATAGGGCTAAGAAAACAAAGAAAAAAATTGCATGAGAAAAGCAAGAAGAGGAGAAAAGGAAGAAAGAAAAAGCGGACTTACAAAAGGCTCGTAGGGATTCCAAAAAGGCTGAGGAAGAAAGAAGGAGAAAGTAGGAAGAGGAGGAGGAGGAGTTGAGAAGAAAGGAGGAGGAAGACATAGCCCTTGCAACATGCAAGTCTATTGAGCAGCAGTCTAGGCAGTAGGACGAGTCATCGGAGCCCATGAGCGTGCTTAGAGATGAAGGGCCGAGCTCAAGTGTCCACATGCCAGAACTCATGCCACCTATAGTGCAAGAAGGCAAGGGCAAGGCCCCAATCACCCCCATTCCTACCCTCATGGCACCTGCCACTACCACCACCATATCCATGCCTAGTTCTACGACCCAGGTGGATGCCAACAACCTAATGGTCTGGGTCCAATACTTTGTGAATAAGGAAATGAGCCAAGGGGCAGGAGAAGGGACCTCTCTGGCAGGAATCAAAAGACCGACAGCAGCAAACACTGAGCCTAGACAAGACCCGAGAGGCAAAAGATGGCAACCTCTACAACCTCCGTCCTCGCAATAGAGATGCTACCCGTAGCGTATGATGAATATGTCAAAGAGCTTCTCTCTTAGCTAGAGAAATCCAAGGAAGAGAAAAAAGTCACCATGGCAGAGCTAGAAGCAGAAAAAGAGGCCATGGTTGCAATTTAGTTGGAGAAAACCCACCAAATAGCCACGGCCCATAGCCGTGGCCCAAAGGGAGATCAATGAGCTCAAAGAATAGCTACAAGCTAAAGATGAAGTAGAAGTTGAATGGCGGGCAAGATTGGATGGAGAAACAGAAGCCACATGGCACTTGCAAAGACACAACGAAGAGATTGTGGGGCTTTATGAGGATTTGCAAGTTGAAATGGAAAATATCACTAAAGCCACAAAAGAACTTGAGGCGCTGAGGGAGGAAAGAGTGTGCAAATACGAAAAAGAGGTGGAGAAATTGACACAAGAGGTAGCTTTGGCACAAGAAGAGTAGTAGAGATTGAAAAAAGAATTGGAAGATCAAGAATGGAGGTTGACATTGCTAGATCAAAGGCAGGGGGAAAGCCTCAAGCAGATGATAAGAAGGGCTGACAAATGGGTAGCGCATAATGAAAGAATAGTCAAAGCCTTGGCACACCGTCTAGCTTAGGCTGAAAAAGATAGGATACTAGCTGAAAGCCGAGGAGAGGCTGCCCAACCGGGATTTGAAACCCAGCAATGTGCCTTCCTCCATGCACTACACGATGTCACCCAGACGGAGGAAAGGGAGGCTATTGAAACCATCAAGAAAAAACTGCAGATTGCACGCAGGGCCTTGAGAGCAGGCGTGCAGATGCTGCCGCAACTTGTGGGAGTCAGCCTGACACTGGAAGAGCAACAAAGATACCTATTGTTGGTAGATTTGAACCCACAGGAAATAAATACGATTGGGTTTGCGGAAGGAGTCTAATAAGGAGCCTAGTAAAGAGATTAGGCTGGCCCAAGCTTCGAGATGGGGCCCCATGAAGAAGAAATGCCCCCACTGCCTCCTTCCCCACCACGGCCAAAAGACCAACAACACAGACACATCCGAAGAAAGAAGGGCTGTACTTAAGGAAAAAAGAAAATAGATGGTGGAGGAAGCAATGAGAAGGTTGAATGCTAGACCAATACAAGTGCCACTCGCGCTTATTTGATGCCAGGAGGCATATTTCACGGTGGATTCCGTGCCACGGTGGATTCCACGAGGTTTTATGGTGGATTCCGTAAACTTTGATGACCGGGGCTCATACACAAAGTGGATTCTTTGTGCGAGAAGTTAATGGGGACACCTGTCCTTTTCGGGCGTTTCATTAATTTAGTGTGTACATGGGTGATTCCATAGCGGGTGATTTCGCAAAATGCATATTAAATTAATAAACGTTTATGAGTTTAGAGTGCACACTCATAATAAATTAAGGTTAGGATTTATTTCTAACCAGTTAATTTATTTATGTAGCTGAAGACTGCTAGGTATTCACTTTTGTCGGTTTAATTATATTATTTTACTAACGATTGTGAATGCTTCAATTGATGTGTAGAGATAGCAGCAGTGGCGGAGGAAAGCATTGGAGGATAGCGAGTATTCGATTTATGGATTATATTTTGATGGGCGCATACCTTAGACATGGCGCCTATATTTTGTCACGCCTATTTATTGAGGCATCGGTTATTTATTATTATTTTGTATGCGCATGGGCGCACGATTATGTTATTTCTACTTGGACATTGTATTGGGCATGCCAGACTCTTTGGGCACCGCCCATTAGCTTTATTCCTATGTTGTGTTAAAGCAAACTCAAAAGCTAAAAGCTTGTTATTTTGTAATTTGGGCTATTATTTGAGCTTGAAGATGAATAATACATAAAATACATGCTTTGTGGAGCGCTCACACAAGGCATGGGGGGAGATTGCACCCAATTGGTCTCTTGCTCTTGTCGTTCATGCTTTTTACCTTGTAATTTGTGCAAAAAGTAGAGTTTTATTGTTCTTGGGGACCTTCCGACATTCACTACGCGAGGTACAGCATCCGATCTACGCACCAATGGTATCAGAGCGAAGCTGAGATCAAGAGCTTCCAATCGCTACCCATCTCGTGTGAAGGCGGAGCTCCTGGAACGATCGAGCTCTACGGTCAATCTCGTCGCGAACGGTTGATAAAGGCAGATTCCTGGCGATCAAGAACCCCTGTTTCCATCATCAAACTGCGAGGGACCGGTCTACAGAGGTGGAGGACCACTTCTATCTCTTCTTTATCAAGTTGTCTTCATACACAGAGATAAGCCTCCATAGCCCAAAAGCTTAAAAGCTTTTATGATTATTAAGTTAGTATTAAATCTTTATAAGCTTTTAGAAGCTTAAAAGCTTCAAATCATCATCGCGTGGTATCAAGAGACCTCCAATTTTTGTGCCGCTGGCTGAAAAACGCCCCCTCCCCCCACGATTTCACGTTTTGATCAGTAAGCTAAAGCTTACTTACCAAAGCTCCAAGTTACATAAGTCTTACAATCCAGCAAGTACTGCAAGTCTGCAAAGTTCAGATTCAGCAAGTCTATCAAGTCAAAGTTCTGCAAGTTCCAATAAGCAAGCAAGTTCTGCAAGTCTACAAACTCTGCAAGTCACATTAGTCTGGTACTCTGCAAGTCAGACAAGTCAACTAGAGTCAAAACTGACTTCTGTCCAAAACTCATAGAAGGGTTGTTCCTGCGCAGAAACTCCGAACTCCAAAGTTGTTCATTGGAAGGTACTCTACCCATGCGTAGGTTTGCTGAAGCATTTTCAGCATATGAAGAAGGATAAAACGCAGATTTTTCGAAGATTGTGAAAGCCACACCCAAAAATACATAAGCCTTGTATTCCCGAACTTGAGCTACGCTCATTCCGCTAACTTGATTTTGAGAGTGAAAGGTCTTTTGAGTTTTGCAGGATGACGGAACCACATATGGATGATTTAATGGCTGAAGGCGACCTACTTGAACCTACGATGGAGCAAAAGCTGGACTTAATCATGATGCAATTGGATGAAGAACGACAAGCTAGGCAAGCATTGCAAGTTCAACTGGCAAATTTACAAAGATCGTCTACCGACAAAGAAGAACCTCAATCTGAAGATCTTATCCAACGTACCATCGACGCGACTCTTGAAGCTCAAACCATCCACAAGGAATCAAAGATAAGTAAAAGAAATTTCAAATTCCGTACTTTCAATGGCACTCGAGAGGGAAAAACTGTTATTGCATTCATTAGTCAGTTTGACGACTACTTTCATGAGGAAACCTATGCAGAAAAAGATAAAATCAAGTGTGTCACTAATCATTTAGTGGACAGAGCATCTCTTTGGTGGACTGTAGTACGCAAGAGTATAGATTGTCCCGCTACCTGGGAGAATTTCAAGAAGAAGTTCATGCAAAATTTCCTTCCTCCACAATTTCATGAGAAAGCTATAAAGCAATGGGATCTTCTTCAGCAACGGGATTGTGAGCCTATTCCTCAGTACACAGAGCGTTTTTGGAATGCATTACTCCAGCTACACATGCTTGAAGACGTACCTGAAGCGACACACAAGCGCAAGTATATGTCTGGACTCCTTGGGTATTACTACGCTGAAGTTAACATGTTCAAGCCTGCTACTCTTGAAGATGCAATTTCACTAGCTCACGACACTGAAGACAAGCTGCGAGGTAGAGACAGACGTCCACAGCAATTCCAAGCCAATGGTAACTATGGATCTAAGCAATTCAACTCAAACTTTAGAAGATTTAATCAAGGTCGTTTCACTTCATCATCTTTCCGTAAGAATTGGGCAAAACCACCTACTTTACCATCTAATGTCAATCAAAACCCCAAGCCTATTCCATAGCCAAATCCTAATGTCCCTAGACTTCCTGCCATTGCAAACAATGTAACCAAAGCCAAGCCAATAGTATGTTATAAATGCCACCAGCCTGGACATTTAGCAGCAAATTGCCATTCAAAGAAGCCACCTGCCCATATCAACTACCTTGGAGCAATGGAAGATGAAGAATATGAAGATATGCCTGATTTCATGGAAGATGAGGACGACATCACTACTTCTTCAGATACTTTACCAGATATGCCAACTCCACATTCTTTATTGACTATGAAATGTTTGGTGCATGGAAAGGAAAAGATTATTTTGCATGATGATGGTAGCACTCATGATTTTATTTCAGCAAAGCTAGTAAAGGAATTGAAGTTACAGACTGTACCTACGCATTATTGCATCAAAGCAGCATTCTTAGGCACTAGGTATAATGGTACACAGGAAGTGCATGACTTAGACATTCAAATTGGTCAATACACTGAAAGAAGAAATTTTCTAATTGTTCCATTACAGTCGAGTGACATTATTTTAGGTATGCCTTGGCGTCATCAGCATAACCCAGATATAGATTATTCCACACATTCAATTAATATTCAATTTCAAGGAAAACATATTACATTGTATGGTATGCATGCATCTAATGCTTTTCCATTGCTTTCGCATACTCAAGCTAAACGTGCATTATGCAAGAGTAGTAAATCTTATCTCATTTGGGTAAATGAATTGCAAGTAAAAGAAAATCATATGCATCCTAGGCATAAAGAATTTCTTGCACATTTTAAAGACTGTTTTGCCGAAGACCTACCACCTGGTTTACCTCCTTCACGTCCAGAAGACCATAAAATAGATTTGATTCCTAGTACACAACCACCTTGTAAAGCACCATATAGGCATAACCAGATAGAGCAAAAAGAAATTCAAAGTCAAGTTGAGAAATTACTAAATAGAGGATTGATTAGACCTAGTAGTTCTCCATTTGGTACACCTGTTCTGTTAGTCAAGAAAAAGAATAATACCTATTGTATGTGCATTGACTATCGAGCTTTAAATAAGATCACTGTAAAGAATAGGTATCCCATTCCTAGAGTTGATGACCTTATGGACAAACTGCAAGGATCTGCTATATTTAGTAAAATAGACCTTAAGTCTGGTTATCATCAGGTGAGACTAGATAAGTCAGACATATTCAAGACTGCATTTAGGACACAGTTTGATCATTATGAATTTTTAGTGATGCCATTTGGATTGACTAATGCACCTGCTACATTTAGTAGAATGATGAACCGTATATTTTTAAAATATCAATATTGTGTTATTGTCTTCTTTGATGATATTTTGGTGTTTAGTCAAAATGAGAAAGAACATTATGAGCATTTGTCATTGGTTTTCCAATTACTAAAAGATAATCAACTGTATGCAAATCCTGAAAAGAGTGAATTCTTTAAAACAGAAATTGAATATTTAGGTCATATTGTATCATCTGATGGAATTAAAGTTAATCCTAAGAAAATAGATGCAATATTGAACTGGCCTGTACCTAAAAATGTGCATGAATTACGATCATTCCTTGGTCTTGCTAGTTTTTATAGGAAGTTTGTACGTAATTTTTCATTACTTGCCTTACCATTGACTAAACTTCTCAAGAAAGGTATTGTCTATCATTGGTCCGAAAATCAACAGAAATCCTTTGACTTATTGAAACATGCATTAACCCATGCCCCTATCTTACAGTTGCCTGATTTTAATAGACCATTCTTTCTAGTAGTGACTGATGCTAGTGGATCAGGAATAGGAGCTGTACTTATGCAAGACAATCATCCTATAGCCTATTCTAGTTGTAAGCTGAAACCCTCTGAACTGAAATATTCCACATATGACAAAGAATTATTAGCTGTTGTACAAGCATTAAGACAGTGGAAACACTACTTAATGGGTTCAGAATTTATGATTAAGACCGATCAGCAAAGTATTAGACATTTACTTAGTCAACCCCAAATATCTGACCGACATATCAAATGGGCATCTTTTATCCAGAGTTTTCATCCTATCATTCAATATCAACCCGGTAAAGAAAATGTAGTGGCTGATGCATTAAGTAGAAGACCTGCCATTCATAATATTTCTGTTATATCTTTTGATTCTTTGATTGATATGAAAGATACTTATCATCAGGATATTACTTTTCATGCTGATTGGAATAAATTAGTTCAAAATAACTTGATTCCTATTGATTCATTATCTTATAATGATGGATTTATGTTTTATGAAAAGAGATTGTGTGTTATAGTTCCATTCCAATCTTTTGTTTTGAATGAGATTCATTGTCCTCCATATCAAGGTCATAGAGGTATCATATCTACTTTACGTACATTAACTGAAGATTTTTATTGGCCGCATATGGACACTGATGTATCTAACTTTGTTTCTGAATGTTTGATTTGTCAAAGAGTTAAGAGACATCATGGTAAACAGTATGGATTACTTATGCCTTTGTCTATTCCATCTAGACTATGGGAACAAATTTCTATGGATTTTATTACTGGTTTACCTAATACTAAATCTAACCATGATATGATTTGGACAGTAGTAGATAGGTTTAGTAAACAAGCATATTTCATTCCATGTAAGAAAACTTTAACAGCAACACAAGCAGCACAATTGTTTTTGAAAACTGTTTTCACTAACCATGGATTGCCAAAAGTTATTATTTCAGATCGTGATTCTAGATTTTGTAACAACTTTTGGATTACTCTGTTTGCTAACCTAGGCACAAAGATTGATTTCTCATCTGCATTTCATCCTGAAACTAATGGACAAACAGAAGCCACTAATAGCACTATTCTAGACATTTTACGTGCTTATACTATTTCTAAACCACAGACATGGGATACACTTTTGCATTTATTACAGTTTGCATATAACAATACACCACACACATCTACAAAGAAAGCACCGTTTGAAGTGATTTATGGTTATAGATTATCTACACCTGTTGCATCTTTGTCAAATAGAATTCAGAGTGCTGATGATATTGCTAGTATGCATAATACTATTTTTGATGAGGTTAAAGACATGATTGCCAAAGCCCAGCAATCATATACCAAACAAGCCAATAAGAAAAGACAAGCAATGAATTTCAAAGTTAATGACTATGTTTGGTTGAGAATAGAAAAAGGTAGACTCCAAAGTGTAGATAGACACCCTGTTGTTAAATTAGCACCTAGATTCTATGGACCATTTAGGATCATTCATAAAATTAATGATAATGCATTCAAGTTAGAATTACCACCTCACTAGAAAATTCACAACACATTTCACATTAGTTTATTAAGACCCTTTAGAGGCCAATTACCTGTACACCCTGTTTATGAAAACCCACCTTTGTTAGAGGAAGAGACTGAAATACTTGAACCAGAAGCTATCATAGATACTGACTTTATGACCACTAGAACTGGCCGAAGATATTCTAGATATCTAGTTAAATTTAAGAACCATCCTGTAGAGGAAGCACAATGGATGCATGCTAGAGACTTAAATGCTTTCCCCACTCTGTTAGCTCCACATTGAGCTAATAGAAATTGAGGTCAATTGCTATCCCACCCCGGGGGTATGATGCCAGAAGGCATATTTCACGGTGGATTCCGTGCCACGGTGGATTCCGTGAGGTTTTACGGTGGATTCCGTAAACTTTGATGACCGGGGCTCATACACAAAGTGGATTCTTTGTGCGAGAAGTTGAAGGGGACGCCTGTCCTTTTCGGGCGTTTCATTAATTTAGTGTGTACATGGGTGATTCCATAGTGGGTGATTCCGCAAAATGCATATTAAATTAATAAACATTTATGAGTTTAGAGTGCGCACTCGTAATAAATTAAGGTTAGGATTTATTTCTAACTAGTTGATTTATTTATGTAGCTGAAGACTGCTAGGTATTCACTTTTGTCGATTTAATTATATTATTTTACTAACGATTGTGAATGCTTCAATTGATGTGTAGAGATAGCAGCAGTGGCGAAGGAAAGCATTGGAGGATAGCGAGTATTCGATTTATGGATTATATTTTGATGGGCGCATACCTTAGACATGATGCCTATATTTTGTCACGCCTATTTATTGAGGCATCGGTTATTTATTATTATTTTGTATGCGCATGGACGCACGATTATGTTATTTCTACTTGGACATTGTATTGGGCATGCCAGACTCTTTGGGCACCACCCATTAGCTTTATTCCTATTTTGTGTTAAAGCAAACTCAAAAGCTAAAAGCTTGCTATTTTGTAATTTGGGCTATTATTTGAGCTTGAAGATGAATAATACATAAAATACATGCTTTGTGGAGCGCTCACACAAGGCATGGGGGAGATTGCACCCAATTGGTCTCTTGCTCTTGTCGTTCATGCTTTTTACCTTGTAATTTGTGCAAAAAGTAGAGTTCTATTGTTCTTGGGAACCTTCCGGCATTCACTACGCGAGCGTACAGCATCCGATCTGCGCACCACTATTTCACCAAGCCAGGATACCATCCCAGCAACCTTCCACGTTAATTTGGTGATATCTGGGAACAACAGGAAACCTCCAAAAACTCGTTTTTGACCTGAACTTCCAATTCCCCGCCAACTCCTTTGACCTGAACTTCCAATTCCCCGCCAACTTGCGTAGGGTTTTACCGACTAAGGTGGTGGAAGAGGTAATCGACATCAAAAGCAGGCTTGGGGAAAAATGGCTGGCGGAGAGAGAATAGAACCCCACCCTTTGGGGCACACAAGATGCAGAATTTTGGCAGGATAAGGTTTTTGAGGTCTTGAGATTAGTGCCTAGGCTATGAGTGCCAGTGTACATGGGAAGAGGTGCCTCTACGACATAAATATGGACACTTGTGTGGCTTTCTGCAACACCCTTCCATTCGAACACAACAACCTGACATTCATGCCATACCCCCAAAGAATGGGAGTGGATTTTGACCCCAATGTCCATGACTGGTATGAATTTCCCGTGATCTATAACGTAACGTGTACTACGTAGAAGGAGGCCCTTATCTTCACCCCAAAAAATTTGGGTGACTCTATAGTCCATTTTGTAGATGAATTCTCCTCATGCCTTGACCTTGCATTCATTACTACCTATAATTACCTTAGGCTACTTAGGATACTACTTAGGCAAAATCCCACCCCACAAGAACGCAACCTTCCATCCATTTTCTTTGATCCCAATACCATAGACAGCTACGCCATGGCTTGACTGATAATGTGTGCTGCTTTTCTCCCCTCGTTTTGTTTATGCCTTCTAGAGGATATGAATGATAGCTGCTTTACATGTTACAATCATCCATTTCTCTCTGCCACCACTCTAGAAGTCTGCTTGAACCTCAAAGGGTACTTGCAGAGTTGGAAATTCCTAAATAAGTCTCTTAGTAGGCCCCCTTCTCCAGCCCACTCAAATGATGAAGCTTAGCTCTTATCCTGCCTATGTAATTTTAAAAAAAAGGAAGAAGAATAAGAAGAATAAGAATAAGGAGAAAGGAAAGAAAATTAAAAAAAACGAGAAAGAGAAATAAATGAAGAAAGAGAAAAGAAAGCAAAGATGAAAAGTGAAGAAATCGCAAAGAGCAATAGTTTACCCTACATGGGCCACAATCATTGCCCCTAAGGATTCTCAAGTCGAGTATGCTCGGTGGCTTTGGTCAGCTGGCTCCATCCCTAACCCCCTAGCCTCATTTTGATTCCTCATTTCACGCTTAGGGCACATCAAGGGTAGGGCATACCTAGGGAGGTAACACTATTAGACCTATCACCCTAAGCTACCCGCACCACACCTCCCTTATTCACAAACTAGGTCCTCAAGTGAGGGACAACACCCAAGCTCAACCCAACTCCCAATCCAACTAGCACAAGCACAATGCACCACATGGCAAAGTAGGCACACCCCTAGGTAGTGCACCTTCTTTTCTTTTCAAGTACAAAACAAAGGCTCCACCCCCCAACTTCGGAGGCCCCTTCATCCATGTAATGCGCTTCCAGTCTCCACAACCGTAACCGGGCGACCCGTTTCTTCCCAAGACCAATTCCCCTGAGACCCCATCATCATCAACTCAAACATCCACCCTTTTACATCATTGAACCTTTGTCAACTCAAAACCGCAAGTGTCCTGGAACTAGCACCCGTCTGGGAGGGAGGTCACCTTATGCGACATGCCACCATGTAGAATAAAGAAAGCATAGGCAGACCAAAATGTAGTGGGAGAACTTGCTGGATTTTGTCAATTAGCCATCCAAGTCTTTGAGCTATAATGATACCTAGACACAAGCAACAACCTAAATAGTGAAATGGAACTTCTAAGGGCATCGTATTAAATCCTTGTTGCATAAGCTAGTTATCCTTGTCTTCAATAGAAAGAGGGATTAGTTTGATTTTTTCCTTGCTAATCATTGAACTGAATACTTCAACAAAGTCTTCATAAATATGCAAAAGAGCATAAAAATTATCTTTGCCAGTGGGCACTATATTGGAGTTTTGGTTAGAAAATAGCTCAACACAAATGTGGATACGATTTGGTAGCAAAGTAAAGAGAAATGGAGCTAATCGACTCCCTTGGTGTTGAGATCTTACAAGCATGAATAATTCATTAGACATGAGGTCATTCATACTTACCACCACAATGGCATCTGTAAATAATGCAACAACCATATTGTAAAGAAAGAGCTAATGCAACAACCATATTGTAAAGAAAGAGCTAAATCCCAAGCCTCGATGCACCTCCAAAATGAAATGCCAACTTACTTGATTGTAGGCCTTCTCAAAATCCATGTTGATTAAGAGGGACTATCCATCTCTATCATCATGAATATGGCGGCCATGTAATAAAACATATTGCATTGGGTGGATAAGCCTCAATGTACTACATGTTTAATCTGGAGTGAGAATGACTTTGCAATGATTTTGTACATGATGTTACACATGGTGACTAAGCTCCATCAACCCAATTAGCTTTGATTGACTCCTTTATGTATGAGCTTTATGAGCCTCTCATTCCCAAATTTAGGAAACTTACACATAACTCTAACTTCATTAGCAAAGTCACAAATGTCCTTGTTGCATGCCTACCATGTTGCTTGGAAATTTTTACTTTCGACTAGAAGTCCATCCCTATCAAGTGTGTTTGATTTTTTCATTTTCTTTTCCGTGAACTCTAGCTCATTAGTTGTGGAAGGTCAAGGTATTAATAAGGTTGTGTCAATGGTAACTACCTTTGCATGGTGAAAGAAAAGTTGTCGATTTCATCTTGTAATTGGCAGATTCTAGTAGCTAGAGCATTTGACCACAAGTCCTAGTCTAAATCTAGTCAATTGGTAAGGTCTCTTAGCTTAGCTCTAGGTTTGATCATCCAACCCCCTTAGTTTATATAGACTCTATCAAGTCTGTTTGCTTACTAAGAGTCTCTCGATCACTTGCTATGCCAATGAAGAGATTGTTAGCTCTCCAACAAGGATTTTCATATCAACCAAATCACGAGAACAATCTAGAAGATTTCAACTCTACCTTTCTTTCATAGAATCATGGTGCAATTCCACTTTGATCTATCAACTTTGGTTTTCAACATGTTTCAATCACCTAAGAGAAAGGTCACCTCATGTGCCATTTTCTTCTAAGATCATTCATTTAGTCGCTCTGCATGTTGATGAGTTAGGGGCATACACTCACACCATAGACATTTCCAAAGTTCTAAATTGTAAGAGAAATACCAAGGAATGCTCCATCATCATCTTTCCATCTCACACGTGCCGTAGTTCTTCTTTGAAGAAATTAGTATATCATCTCTATGTCTCTCACAAGAAGGCACCACAAAGCTAACATATGTTGAGATGTCAAGGTCAATTTATTTATTTTCTCCCAACTTGACTTCTTGTATATCTAGTAGGTCAATTTTTTTGCTCCTTAAAATATTTATACAAGATAAATTTTCCTATCAAAACAAATGCCTCTCATGGTTCGGGTTTGAAAGTGAACTTCTACAATATTTTATTCATAGAAAGTATCATCACCCTCATCATCAAGAGTGGCAAAAACATTACACTCAACAAGAGGGAGGATAGAGAGAGCTTACCCTTTTCACAAGACTTAGGAGCCACAAGGTTTCTTTCCCCTCCTTACTTGATGGTTTCTTCCAATCATTTAGAGCTTTAAAGTTTTCTAATGGCCTTATGGTCTTTATTGGCATGAGCTTTGGTGAGATCTTGGGAGTAGTTTCTTGCTAGAATGATGTTGTGGTTTGTAGGTGTTGGAAGCCAAGATTCAGTTGCACTTTTGTTGTGTGGACCCTAGGAGGTTGGTCACCTCCCATGACTTTTCCCTTCTCTACTATTGCAGAGGATCCCAAAGGGCACACGTTGGCATAGTGCTTGCCTTTTTCATGGCAAATGTAGCACAAATGAGGAAACATGCAAACTTGATCTCCACCAGGACCTCAAGGCCATTTACATTAAAAATTTCCAAACATTTCAAGAATTTAGATCTTTGGTCCAAAGAATGCAATATTTTTTTACAAGAATAATGATTGTATTAGATGAAGAAGGATGCCAATGAAAGTAACCCAAATAAGACACTCATCCAATAGAGTGTCATTGAGCAAGAATCCAAATGATCAAAGAGGCAATGTATAAACATAGTTACCTTGAAGCTAATCAAAGAAGCAAAGATCCAATCCCTTTCCTACTTGGAGGATACCAATGCAAAGTAAAAGTCACATCCCTTTCCTACTTGGAGGATACCATTGCAAAGTAAAAGTCACATCCCACAAACCTATAGTACTAAAGCATGGTGTGTGACAGTACATCTACACGAACTAGTGAGAAAACTTCTTCTCCAATAGGATATCACCCATAAAAAAGAAATAAACCCTTGGAATTGAGAATGCATATTTTTTCTTAGTTGTGCTAAGAAAAAATGTAATGGGGCATGCTTGATCTTGGTCTCACCCTCAATTAGCTAAGGGCACCTCTTATCTAAGAAGGCCCACATCATAATCCCTAGAACTACTAGAGTAATCCATCTCCATGGTTGTTGTTTTCCCCCTCAAAGGGGCAAGCTACATGGGAATGATATTCCACATGTTAGAACTAGTTTGGGCAATCCTAGTCCTTATATGTAAGCCTTGATAGTCAACTGATTTTCTCGCATCTCCTTAGAGATGAAATGGCATGAATAATCTCTCTCTCTCTCTCTCTCTCTCTCTCTCTCTCTCTCTCTCTCTCTCTCTCTCTCTCTCTCTCTCTCTCTCTCTCTCTCTCTCTCTCTCTCTCTCTCTCTCTCTCTCTCTCTCTCTCTCTCTCTCTCTCTCTCTCTCTCTCTCTCTCTCTCTCTCTCTCTCTCTCTCTCTCTCTCTCTCTCTCTCTCTCTCTCTCTCTCTCTCTCTCTCTCTCTCTCTCTCTCTCTCTCTCTCTCTCTCTCTCTCTCTCATATGGGGGGCACACATGAAATAAGACATTGATATTGCCCCCAAAAAATAGAAAAAGTCACCCAAAGATTCTACAATATCCCACTTTCTTGATCGTCCCCTTCCTCTAGCCTACACAGATAGTTAGTGATACATAACATATAATTGAATAATAAACATTAAGGAAATACCATTTAATTTTCATAATACTTTATCACTTATCATGGCTATGTCATGTGGAGCATGACAAAATTGGGAAAATAGTAATAGCCAAATGATAAGCAACATAGGTTTTCCCAAACTCTTAATAGTGTATAGTCAACAACTACTAATAGTGTATGGTCAATAATCTGCACTATTCAACCTTGATCAAGCCTTGATCTTATCACTTATGTGCCCTTGTTGTCTAAGGCCAATAATTCTTCTCCTCTCTTGCTCTCATTGGTCTTAAGTGTTTGGAAAGCCCATCCTTACATCATGTAAGCCCTAACAACTAATCATTATTCTAGGCTTTTGTTAGAAATGGCTAAGTGTAAAGGTTCCTTGTGTCTCATAGGTCACTCTCCCCTCTCTCTCTCTCTATGTAAGGAAAGTGGAATTTTTCATCAAAGAATCCATCTCTCATTGCATAGCCCTCTTCTATTTATACTATCATCCCTAGTTACAACATCAACATAACAAGAAGACTCACCATAATTTGTAACCATGACATAGTCTAACAATAGAGTGTATCAATGTAGTAGTATAGAAGCTTTCATAGACCATTGTAAAATTGGCTCAATAGGCCTGTCACTATTCAACTTTTCCATTCTATAAAACATGAGGTTCTCTACCTACCTTTGGTACTCCCATCTCAACTTTAGCTAATTGTCCTAGCCTTGTATCATGTGGAATATACCATACATACTAATGTGGTGATTGTCTATCCTCTCGGAACACTAACCTATGGACCTTAACTATTTTAACAAGTTGCATATGCATCTTATCCTCAATTAAAATGACATCATGGATGCGTATTGCCTTCTTAGATTCAAGAACCCATAGGTGAATGTAGATCTTCTACGAGCTTGGAAACGAAAGAATGCAAATGCATTGTATACCTTAAATACAAGTTGTTTTGACAATGTTTTGACCTTGATTCTAGCATACCACCAAGGCATTAGAGGCTTGGAACGTTGTTGAGGGTTGAAATGACTTGATTTTTTGGCTGATTTTTGTTGTTTTTGTGGATTGAATGGTTAATTTTTTATGGATTTTGTATGTTTATTAATTGTTTTGGAAGTGTTTGGGAGTGTTTTGGATGAGGTTGAATAGGTTTGAGAAGCTAAAAATGTTTTATAGTGGAGATATGATGTTCTGACATGTTCTATTGATGTTATGTTAGTGTCTAATTGATTCTATTTGAGTCTATTGAGCTTCTATTTTGCTTTGTTTTCTTTCTGTTTGCTGGATTTTGAGAGTTTTTGGAAGCTTATTGATTGATTCTTTATGGTTTTAAACTATTTAAGTTCAACTTAAGGCTTTCTAATATCTTTCTGTAGACCCTCTGTTTTTTAGCTTCTATAAAGCCTCTGTTTCTGTTCTATTATGTTATGTATGCCTCTGTAAGTATTGTGTGGGATGAATGTGTAGCTTAGAGAAGTTTTTCAACCTTTTGAAGAGATGAATATAAGTTCAAAATAACTCAAAGAAGTGGAAGAAATAGCTATTAAAGACTCAAGCAAAGACTAAAGTGACAGTGCCACCGTTAAGCTACGAAGGGACATTGTAGTGGCCTTGGTGACCTTTCATACTAGACATACCTCCTAGGAGGAGTATCCACAAACTAAAGAGGGGCTATAAATGATTATTCTTGATTATCCCATTGTACTATTAAGAGAGAACATGTATGAGAGAGAGTGAGAGTGAGAGATAGCAAATCTATGCAAAACAATGTATTTATGAGTGAGAGATTGTGAGAGAAAACTATGGCACCTTTGAAGAAGAATGCTATATGATGATTTCCATTCAAAGTGGTATATTATGTTTTTTCTTTGTGGTTTCTTGATGAATTCTATGAAAAATATGAAGAGCATAATCAATTTTGTTCAAGTTAAAGCTGTGGGAGAATTGTTTTTATAAAGTTACATGAAGATTTCTTGTTCTTGGTGTTGTTTTTCGTATTGTGGTCACATAAAATATGACAAAAATGCTTGTTGATGATACAAGATAGATTTTCTTGCAGTAGATTCCCTATTTTCTTGGTATTCCTCCTGGGGCTCCATGTTTTTGGTGCACAGTTGGGGAAATTTGCCATCAACTGGCATTAGAAGGGGTTGAAAATGAAAGAAATGGCATTGCTAAGAGGATAAGAACTCAATGGATTCTTGCAAAGTTCCTTCAATCACTAAAGAATTAGAGATTCTCATTGCCAAAGCTACTTTCTATAAAAAAATGATCCCACACTAGCGGAAACATATTACCATCTTGATGCAAGCTCTAAGTGGTGGACTATTTCCTCTCCCTATTGAAGCAATAGAGATGTGCATCTTGGTGGCAAATTTCTTGGGAGCAAACTATAGTGCAAAAATAGAGAGAATGTCCATCCATGAAACATTTATCACTCATTGAAGAGTTTTTTGATATCATCAAGTGGAAAATTATGAAGAAGCTTCAAGAGTCATAGCTAGTGGAAGTTCACGAGAACAAGAAGGCAAAGAGTTGGAATCTGCTCATAGATGCTCAACAGTAGGATACATGGGACGCTTGGTGCACTGATAACCTTCTATTTATCCAGTTAGCAATCCACTAGAAGCTAGTTGACAAAGTGTTCTTCACAACATACTATCAGAAGCTGGCATTATTATGATGATGGCAGCACAATAATCCTTGGAAGAATGAGTTTTGATACCTTCAAAACTAAATATCTTCCCCTCTATAGTGAATTGAAAGTTGAATTCAAAGACATTGAAAAGAAGGAAGTAGAAGAAATGTTGGCAAGAGAGTCCTCCGGAGAAAGTGTTCTTCACAACATACATTGTTGAAACTATCAGAAGCTGGCATTACTATGATGATGGCACCACAATGATCCTTGGAAGAATGAGTTTTGATACCTTCAAAACTGTTGAGATATCGAGCTCCACTCGTGATATGCCAGGGTGACCGTTGTGCATTTATGTCACTGACTTGTTAGTTGCAGATGCGGTTGGTACACCGCCCATGAATAATAGCTAGATGACAGCTATCCTTATCTACTCTAGTTCGTGGCTCAGTTAGTATACTACCTTAGTTAGTTGAGTTTGGTTTGAGACCCATATAAAGGGTTCTTCTATTTCATTGTATTAGAGTTCTTTTGGCTTACACAACTAAGAAGAGAAAAACTGTTTTCAGCCTCCATCTTTGTGTGTATTCCCCCATTGTGTAAGTGAGAAAGCTACAAGTGAGACTCCTTCCTTCTCTCCCACAATCTTAACATGGTATCAGAGCCTTGTTCATGGTAAGGAGCTCAAGAAAGCAAACCAAGTTCGCGGTGTTCTGGTAAGAGGACCAGTGTTGCTTTCATTTTTCTGTTTTGGGAGCAAGTCTCTGCAGGTAGCACAGCCAGAAAGTGCAAGAGTGCATTGTCTCAGATTGAGACGCCCTTCGCGGTGTAGCAAGAGGGTAGTATATGCTGCGGGAATGGGCTTTAGCCCTTGGTTGCTCTATTTTTTTTATTTGAGGCCATTTCAAGGCCTGTTTTGGAGGCGAAAGTTTTCTGCACGCACTCAAGAAAAGGCCCTGTTTTATGCTGTGTGACCACTGTTCTACACGTCGGTGAAAAGTTACCGTAGAAATTGCATCGTATGCCTGTGCGCAGGGACATTGGGAGTTACAGAATCATCCTTGTTGCCTGTTGATGCAAAATCGTCACTAGGAAGTGACTGTGTGGTCAAATACCACTTTCGTTAGTTTTGCAGATTTACCTTTGTGAGGCTGAAGCTGTGTTTTTACACTGACAGAATCTTTTGCAGTGTTCTGTAATGGCATCTGATTCTCTTTCACAGATTGTCACTGAAAAGCTTGACAAGAACAACTTCCAAGCATGGAAGTTTAGAATGACGAATTTCCTTATGGGAAAAGGATATTGGGAATTTGTTGCAGAAAATGAAGAAGAACCAGTTCTTCCTGATGTTCCCAATCAATAGCAAATGCAGGCATTTAAAGGATGGCATGAGAGAGCCAGAAAAGTTATGTACTGGCTGTCTATCAGTATTTCAGACTCTATGATTGTGCATATTCAGGATGCAAGTACGCCAAAGGAGGCATGGGATACTTTGTCAAAAATGTATAGCACAAATACGCAAGCCAGGAAAATGCAGCTCAAGCAAGAGTTGCACAATGTGCAAAGAGAAAGTATGAGCATCAATGACTACCACATGAAGGTGAAGAAGATTGCAGATGCACTTGCTTCCATTGGGTCGCTAGTGGAAGATGATGATTTAGTTTCCGTGACCTTGGTCTAGGAAAGGATTATGCACAGTTCCAAACATCCATTTTCGTCCGTGAAAGATTTCCTGATTTTGAGGAGTTGATTGCTCTTCTAATTTCTGAGGAGCAGAGAAATGGTGGTGCATCTTCTTCAGGAGGAACTTCAAAAGAAACTGTCTTCTACTCAAATGCTGGAAGAGGTAGAGGCAGAGGTAGAGGAGGCCGATCTGGAGGCCGTGGTAGAAATCAGAATATGCAGCAAACTCAAGAAAACCAGTCCTATGGAGGAGGACGTGGTAACTCTAGAGGTAGGGGGAGCCAAAGAGGTCGTGGTGGATGGCAAAGAGGCCAAAATGCAAACAGCAATGTTGAATGCTACTACTGTGGTAAAATGGGTCATATGGCTAAAGACTGCTATACAAAGCAGAATGATATCATGAATGCAAAATTGCAACAAGGGAATTATGCATCTTCTAGTAGACACGGTGATGACAGAAATGAGCATTTGTTTATGGTGCAGCACATGAACAATTCTGTGACAAGTGCAGAAGAAAGCAACGAAGTGTGGTATCTTGACTCAGGTGCGTCAAACCACATGACAGGTCATGCAGAATGGATGCAGGATACAAGAAAAATGGAAAAACTAGGATTTGTGGAGACTGGTGATGATACTGCACATCCTATTATGCAAATTGGAAAAATTCATTTGTCTATGCAGTATGGGAAAAAGAAATACCTGTCAGATGTATTTCATGTCCCGAATATCACCAAGAATCTGGTTTCTGTTAGTCAAATGGTTGAGCAGGGCTTGCAGGTCAGATTTAATCCTCATGGATGCTTTGTTGAGGATATGAAAAATAAAGGTCGCTTTATAGCAAAAGGAAATAAGAAGGGTAGAATGTTTACGTTGGATACAGACATGCCTGAATTGAGTGCAGCAATGTTTGCACATGGGACCGGTGTAGTTGCAGATATTGATATCTGGCATAAATGCATTGGTTATGTTAATGTACAGCGACTTAAATCAATGCAGGCCCAAAATATTATTGCAGGATTGCCTAAATTCAAGGTTGTAGAAATGCAGAGGGTATGTGAAGCTTGTCAATTTGGAAAACAGGCAAGGAAACCATTTCCTAGACATGTTCAAGAGAGTAAGAAGCCATTGGAATTAATCCACTCTGATGTGTGGACTACTAGAGCTGCATCTATTGGAGGCTGTCATTATTTTGTCACTTTTATTTATGACTATAGCAGAAAAGTTTGGGTGTATTTTATGAAAAAGAAAAGTGAAGTTTTTGGGCATTTCAAAACTCTTAAAGCTATGGTTGAAAAAGAAACAGGCCTGCAAATAAAATGCCTAAGGTCAGATGGAGGGGGAGAGTACCTCTCAAATGAGTTTGCAAGGTTCTTGCAGGAGCATGGCATAAAGCACCAATATTCATGTAGTCATACCCCATAGCAAAATGGAATTGCAGAAAGAAAAAACAGGCATATTGGAGAGGTATCTCGTACCATGCTCAATGACAAAGGCCTGCCAGATTTTTACTGGGCTGAGGCAGTTGCTTGGGCTGAGGCCGTTGCTACAACAGTCTACATAATGAGCAAGACTCCCACTGCAACAATACATGGCATGACTCCATAGGAGAGGTATACTAGTAGGAAACCAGATATTTCTCATTTGAAAATTTTTTGTTGCATTGCCTATGTTCATGTGCCAGATGAGTTGAGATCCAAGTTGGATCCAAAAGCTGAGAAGTGCATCTTTATTGGTTACTCTCTGCAGAGCAGAAAGGGTATAGATGCTATAACCCTTCTACTCGTAAGTTTACAGTGAGCAGAGGTGTTGTTTTTTATGAGATGAGTAGCTGGTATAAACCAGTAAATGTGATTGATAATGTAGATGCACAAAATGGTAATGTTGTACAGAATTCACAGCAGCAGTCACAAGATATTAGTGGACCTGGAGTGTCCTCTAGCAGTGATTCACATTCTTCGCCATGGACAGGCAGATTGAGATCAGGAGAATCTTCTAAAAGCAATGCAGATAGTGGTATGCAGGTATCACGAAAAGAAAAAGAGAATGTAGATCAGCCCATGTTTGATGTGAATGTAGGTCACTCTTATGTGGATGGTGAATCCAGTGGCTCAGAACAGAGCATTGATGATGAGTTGGGTATTCCTTCTATTGTTACACCTGGAGTAAGGAAGACCAGGGATGTTGTGAGAGCACCTGGAAGTGAGTCTACTTTGCGTACATCTACCAGAGCTAGGTATCCTATGGATAGGCTAAAATATGATGGATTTACAGCCATTCACTATGCCTATATAGTCAAAGTGATACAGGAACCAGAACCCACTTCTTTTGAGCAAGCCATGGGAAAAGAAAAATGGGAGAAAGCCATGGATGAAGAAATGGATGCTTTGGAAGCAAATGCTACATGGGAATTGATACCTTTGCCTAAAGATAAGAATGCAATTGGTTATAAGTGGGTTTATAAGGTGAAGCACAATGTAGATGATTCTGTGAACAGATACAAGGCAAGATTAGTAGTCAAGGGGTATGCACAAACATATGGCATTGATTATGAAGAAACATTCAGTCCAGTTGCAAGGATGGCAACCATAAGAGCAGTCATTGCTATGGCTGCATCAAAGGGATGGTCTTTACATCAGATGGATGTAAAGAATGCCTTCTTGCGTGGTGATTTGCAAGAAGAGGTCTATATGGAGCAGCCACCAGGTTATGTGCATATTGTTCATCCTGAGTTTGTTTGCAGGTTGAAGAAAGCCTTGTATGGCTTGAAACAAGCACCTAGAGCATGGTCTGACAAGATAGGACAGTATCTTGTCACTATTGGCTTTCAGATTTCCAAGGCAGATTTCTCACTTTATGTGAGAAAAACAGAGAAAGGTATTATGCTGCTTGTCATTTATGTTGATGATTTGATTATCACAGGTGATAGTGATGAAGATATCCTTCATGTGAAAATGCTATTGAAGCAGAAGTTTGAGATGAAGGATTTGGGAGAGTTGCGTTATTTCTTGGGCATTGAGATGATAAGATCACCAAGTGGGATATGGCTCTTGCAGAGGCAGTATGGATTGGACATGCTGTCCAAATATGGGATGACAGGCTGTAAGCCTATTTTAGTTCCTTTGGAGCAGAATGTGAAGCTGAGCGCGCAGATACAGGTGAGCTTCTGGAAGACCCTACTATGTACAGGCGCATAGTAGGAAGTTTGATTTATATGACTATTACCAGGCCAGATTTGAGCTATGTTGTTGGATTGGTAAGTCAATTTATGCAAGCTCCAAGGAAACCGCATTTGGATGCGGCTAGACGCATACTCAGGTATGTGAAGTCCACATTGCAGTATGGACTATTTTATGAGACTGGGATTCAGATACAGTTGCATGGATACACTGATGCTGATTGGGCTGGTAGTATTTCTGATAGACAATCTACCAGTGGATATGTGTTCTCTTTTGGAAGTGCTGCAGTCACTTGGAGCAGCAAGAAACAGCCTACAGTTGCCTTGTCGAGTACAGAGGCTAAGTACAGGGGTGCAGCAATGGCTGCATGTGAGGTAGCTTGGTTGCATAAGCTACTTTATGATATGCATCAGCCTACAGACGGGCCAGTTGTCATTTATTGTGACAACATGAGTAGTATACACTTGGCAAATAACCCAGTATATCATGCTAGAACAAAGCACATTGAGGTGCATTATCACTATGTGGGGGAGAGGGTTTTACTAGGTCTTATTGATCTAGTTTATGTCAGCACAGAGGATCAGGTAGCTAACATATTCACGAAGGCATTGGGCGCAGAGAAGCTGCGCAAGTTCAGAGACCTACATTGGTGTGCAGGAATTGGGATTGAGCTCGAGGGGGAGTGTTGAGATATCGAGCTCCACTCGTGATATGCCACGGTGACCGTTGTGCATTTATGTCACTGACTTGTTAGTTGCAGATGCGGTTGGTAGACCGCCCATGAATAATAGCTAGATGATAGCTATACTTATCTACTCTAGTTCGTGGCTCAATTAGTATGCCACCTTAGTTAGTTGAGTTTGGTTTGAGACCCATATATAGGGTTCTTCTATTTCTTTGTATTAGAGTTCTTTTGGCTTACACAACTAAGAAGAGAAAAATTGTTTTCAGCCTCCATCTTTGTGTATATTCCCCCATTGTGTAAGTGAGAAAGCTACAAGTGAGACTCCTTCCTTCTCTCCCACAATCTTGACAAAAACTAAATATCTTCCCCTTTATAGTGGATTGAAAGTTGAATTCAAAGCCATTGAAAAGAAGGAAGTAGAAGAATCTCTTGCCTCTGGAGACTGAAGCCCCCTCTCATTCTATTTTGTGGAGTATAGACCAACTGGGTAGAGGTAACTCCCTGATGAATGATGTAATCAAAAGGCAAGCACTAAAACGAGTCCAGAGGTACGTGAGAAGAGTGTAGGAAAAACTCAAAGCCAAGAATGAGCTAGCAACAGAAGCCTCTTTTGATACCTTGGCGGCAGCACTCTTTAAAGAAGTCCCCATGGCGACTTAAGGTCCCTTTTCTAGTGAGATCCATCCTGGAAATATTGATGTGGCAGGCCAATGAATGTAGTTTTTCTTAGAGGCCTACAACTAGAAGTTTCTAAGTTTGTGGAATTGAGAAGACCAGTTAATCTACAAGCTACAATGGAATGTGTAAGACTATATGATGAAGCTGAAGCAAGGATGTTGATGACCTTAGGAAGAGGAGTCCTACCTCCTCCCATGCCAGGAATGGTATACCCACCAAATGTAATCCCAGGGATAGTTCCCTACCCCTACCCTCAAATGCAAAAAGTGTTGCAGTACAGTGCACCGAATCCACAGTGGCCGCAAACAGCAATACCTCAAATGATGGTTCAACCACAACAACAGTGGCCTCAAACAGCTTTCCTAATGGAGACCCAACTGTAACAGTGGAACCCTACCAACTGGAACCAATAGCCACCAGTCTCAACAAGAGCTCTGAATTAGAATCAGAACAGAGGAACCTCTGGATCAACCCAACTAGTCTATGCAATTATTACAAAGGCTTCTCAAAACCCTACTGCATGTACTCCAAGAGGTGAAAATCTAAAGGACTGCATGTCCAATTCAATTGTAACATCAAGAAGGAGCTGATGGATGTAATTTTGCAGAACAATTGCAGACGCTGAAGGTGAATACCACCAACATATCAAGTCTTGCAAAAGGTAGAAAAGATGTGATGTGATCTAATACCTAGTGTGGAAAGTGCCATCAAGCGAGACATTTAGCCACTGAATGTACCCCAAAACCAACTATCCATGGAGCCTTCTATTCATACTATTTGAGGAAGAACCATATAGAGGATATTTTCTCTCTGAAGGAGATGCATGAAAGAAGAAAGAAAGATAAATAGGAAAGATTCAACTTGTCGAAATCCAAGATGACCACCCAGGATATTGGACCAAAGCCTAAGGAGTTCGGCCCTAATTTTGGCCTCTTAAAGTTACAGAGGATGACAATCTAGTGGTGGCCAAAGATCAAAGGTGGAGTGTTACATATGTGGAGAAAAGAGACATATCTCACCAAATTGTCCAAACCCTAGAAGGTCCATGGACTACAAACCCTTTTGCAGTCAATGCAAAGGGAAAGGCCAGGTTACAAAAACTGTCCTAGTCCAAATCCTGTGAAAGTTGCCTCTGATACCCAACAAAAGATCCAAGAACCTGCCTCCAATTCGATGGAATTGGAAGTTGCCGCAATAATGTGTGCCAAGAAAAGAGAACCCACAATTCCAAAAGAAAATGTTTCCTCTACCAAAATGGTGAACTTCAATCTTCCCAAGGAGAAATAGAATAGTGCAGAGTAGAACAATGCAGTGCAGAGCACTGTACAAGAGAGAGCCATAGAGACAGTTGTAGAGACAGAACCAGAGGTCAAAGAGGTAGAGGATACCAAAGTACCTCCAAAAGTAGAAGAAGTGCAGATGTTGCTGCTCTTGGAGGAAAGAGAGAAGATAAAAGTGGGTATTGCCCCATTCCCTAGCCGGTTGGAAAAGCCCATGGATCCTATCAAATAATATGACTTGGTCAAAGACCTAGACACCTTCAAACTAAATCTAACATTCCAATAGGTGCTGATGTTGTCTCCAAGTTGTCAAAAGAAATTCACAAGCATATTGACAAGAAGAAGAGGCCTAAGGATTGCTCCCTCAATAACAACCAAGTTCAATAAGACCCTAAAGCCTGTGAAAGAGGTGGATGTGGCTAATGCCTTCTTGGATCATGGTACCCCAGAGATTGGCTTGTGGATTAAAGGATGCTTTAATGTAGACACATTGATTGATGGAGGTTCATCAGTGCACAAGGCATACAATCTTCACACAAGTAGCAATGAGGCTTACATTAATGGGTGTGAGGAACTCGGTTGCCCTCTTGTATTCATTAACAGAGCATGAGACAGAGGGGGGGGCTCAGTGTGATTGATTTCCCTTTCATCAACCGAGAGGAGAGGAGTGAGGGATGTTACGACCATTGGAGACATATACGTTATCGTTTCCCTTGCAAACATGGGACGAGCCTCCTCCATCATTAATACACATATGCCATGAAAGGTGAGAAGGATCAAAGCTTGCACTCGAGAGCTATGGCGGGAGAGCAAGAGCAAGAAAGAGAGAGACAAGAAATGGGAACTCCAACAGTCACAATGTGTGACAGGCCTTCCTTTATACAAATTGTCACTAAAAGAATAATGAATAAAGTGATAGTGACGGGCACCCGCCACCTGCAGTGTGCAGTGGCGGTGACTGTCAGTGTAGTAATACACGGGCGGCTAGGCAGAGGCACCTGTACCCCCAACAACCTCCCACTTAAAGGTGAATCTGCCCTAGTGAGGAGTGAAAAGAAAAAGAAAAAGACAGTACAACATGTACACATATACAATAGGATGAGGAAAGACGTCATCTCATCCCACGTCCATCAACCTCCTGAGGAAGGCAAAGCGCTCTGTAGAGAGGATTTTCGACTTGTCCGCAACGACCCCATGTATGAAGTGATACCTCACCTCAATGTGTTTTGTCTTCGCATGGAAGACCGGATTCTTAGCTAACTGAATAGCACTCATAGAATCCGAATGCAGTGTAGGGATAGCATCAATACCAAGGTTAGCAACCAAACAACCCAACCAAATGGTCACCTTGCAAGCCTCAGTGGCTGCAACATACTCGGCCTCTATAGTAGAAAGGGCCGTGCATTTCTGCACCCTGGACATCCAAGAAACAACACCTCCAGCATATGTGAATACATAGCCAGAAGTGGACTTCCTACTATCTGCATGTCCTGCATAATCAGAGTCAATGTACCCCAGGACTCCTGTATCCTGGTGGAGGGGAGCTACAAGCTCTACCCCGAGACCTACGGACCACTTATTGCTCAAGTGTTTCGAACCGAGCGGCCATGGCTACCTCTCACATAGCCGATGTGCAATGCCTACCTTACGGGTGTAGTGAGCTTACCTTGATGCTCGATCGAGTACCCTCCTCTTTCTTGCACACCGGTAGCTCCACGATCCTTGAGGCAAGCTCAAGCAACCTCAATCCCTCTCCCATGAGCTTCATCCTCCATAGCCACGCGCGAGACAAGAGAAGAGAGGAGAGGAGGAGAAGATGAAAAGAGAAGATGGAGAGCTTCTTCTCCAAGATCCCTCACTCTCACACAATCAGTCCCTCACAGAAACAAGAGAAGAAGAAGAAGAAGCTTTGGCCACACACAAGAATGAGCTTCCCATTCACTTTTCAACTTTATATACATGCCCTATTTTTCATGGGCGGTCATCCCCCTTTTTTACATGGCCGGCCATTAGCCTAGGCCCATTTTCTCATTTCCCACTGTTCTAGTCTATCCTATCCCCAACTAATGCATACAATTTGCATAGGAGTGAGCCTGGCGCTCTTTTACAAGGTTTTGGAAGTGTTTTCGCACTTAATGGTGTGCTTTTTATTCTTTTACTCTCCTTGGGCGACTCTAAGACTTCTTGAGGATCGTGCCCGTGCATTTAATTTTTTACCGAGTCTAGTTGCCAGTTAAGGCGCCTTTTCCTTCTTTTCTCTTTTTCCATTTCCCGCTCCTCTGTGCTGCGGTAAACATTACCCCCCTCCTAGCCAAGTGCCAGTCCCATGGCACTGTGGTGGGAAGTAGTGGGATAGATGATGCTATTGCTAGGTGGAACTGGTGGATAGATGACACTGATGCTTGTGAATGGGAGGTGATGGATTTTGATGACGATGACCAGGAGAGATTCCGGCGTGCTTTAGGCTTCATGAAGATACTCGGCATCCTTCACACTGTTATGGCGCCCCTTATGTAGCCGGTCGTCTTTTGAGTATCCAAAACGCTTGAAGCAATAAGCAATCCCTTAGGAGGATGGTATTGGAGGGATTTATTCTAGAGAAACCCCCCAAACACTGTTTGCCTTGAAGAGCCATGGCCTTGGCTGAAAATCCTTGTCTTTGAGTAGAGGGTCTTCAGTTTTGAGTTGAAGGTCTTCAGGCTTGTGGAATCAATAAGCGATCCGTAGATCTTGAGGCATTGGGCATGGATCATTGGACGATGAGGTTCCAAGATCTATGCCAATGGCAGCTCCATCACTAGGTTTTCCTTCTGCTTGATTTGGTTCAGTCATGGCAGCCATCATTAGGCGGATGATTGGCAACATGAAATCTGTTGAGCCATTTAAACCTTCGCAGCGAAGCTCCTGAAGTTGCAGTAATGGGGTCATGTCTGACTCATGGAAAATTTCCTTGTCATTGGAGGATGTAGTAGATGATCTTCTTCAATCAAGCAGCTAGTTCTTGAAACACAAATATAACGTGCAAGAAAAGTGGTGCACTTCCTAGGGGGTGTGTCAGTCTTGCTGTGTAGTGCATGTGCCCGTGCCAGTGGAACTGGGAGATGGGTCTAACCTTGGGCAAGCCCTTGGCAATGTCCAACACTTGAGGACCCAGTTCGTGCGGCGTTGGAGGTGCGGTGCAAAACTTAGGGTGACAGGTCTGAAAGTCCTGCCCTTGATGTGCCCTAAGTGTGAAGTGGGGGAGGGGCTAGAGAGGACTCTAGATGCAGTGAGTGTGGTGCACAATAATAGTAAAGGAAGACTGCAAGCACATGTGAAGTGTCCTCCTTGTCAACCTGTTTAGTAGTGAATTCATTTTTGTTTTTTGTTTTTTGTTTTTTTTTTTGAGTGGGAGAGAGTACATTTGGCAAGGTATATGGTACCGATTTAGTCACGGGGTGGTCGCAGGCATTGTGATAAGAACGCGCGACTTTGTAGGTACTCTTTAATACCGGCTTTAGCTCTTAGAGGAGTGGTCGACAAGAAGGGGTGATTACACCTTGCAAAGAAGGTGTCACTCATATTTTCTAAGAGCTCTAGACAAAAGGCAGGGAGGAGAATAGCGCGCATCATCAACCTAGTCATGGCTCTACTATCTATTCCTAGGTTAAAATTAAAAAAGAGTGGGGGGAGATGGGCTTTCTCTACTGCAGGTTTCTGGAGTAGCAGAAATTTGATAAGTCGGAGGTAATTACAAGTGGTCAAAAATGCTGGATCAGGGCAGGAAGAAAAGTCTACAAGAAAACGATTTATGGAGGGAAGTATGTCTTCTACCCTAAACACTAAGCACTCCTCAGGGCTCCTAGAATTTACATTATATATTTTCGGGAAGTCAAAATCCCCATGTAAATCTCTATCATAGTCCACTCCATGCCTATGGGGGTAGGGCATGTATATGGGATCGTTACGCTCTTCAGGGAGTGAACTACAAAATGCGGTCCATGCATCAAAATTGGTGTCCCAAATCTGCCTTCACCATTTCGGCTGTGCCTCATAGCCTTGGACGGTTTTGGGAACCAGATTGACCTTGTCTTCCCAGTACTCTTGTAGCTCTTGTCTCCACCTAGTCATTATCATGCTTCTTTCTTCCATCCATCTATTTGCAAGTTCGTTAGCCAGATCTTTGATCTTGGCTACGACTCCTAGAGGCAGGGCCCGGTCCAGAGAGCATGGGAAAGCAAATGAAAGCTCGAACGGCCTCTTATGTAACTCTCATTGGTGCCAGATGACCAACTCCTGGGGCCAGTCTACAGGATGTGTATCATTTCTCAGTGGCATGGGCTCCTCAGGGAGTTGTCGTGGAAGTGTGCGTGCTCGGCGTTGGGCCTCCTCAGCTAACTCTTGTCTCCTTCTCCTTGCTGCAACTATATGTTCGAGTAGATCGGCATCTGCAGGTTCCTCCTGTGGGATCGCAGGTTGAGGCGGACTTGACATCCTTTGCGGCTCTTCGTCATCATCTTGCTCGAAATCCGGACCCTCTTCGACATTTCGCTCAACCACAGGGGGAATGACTGGTGGTGGTGGCTGCTCCTGCTCCTGAAAACCTAACTCATTGAGCTCAGTAGTGGAAAGGCCCCTACAGCGTAGGTAGTAGAATTGTTGCTCTTTGGTGATTCCTGTACTTGTTGGAAGCTCCCACTCTTGAAGACCGTATCTTAGAGCTCGGGTGGTTAGCTCCAACTTTCTTTTTACCTTTTCCACTAGATCATCGCCCTCAGCTTGTGTCATGTGGAGCACCGTGTTGAGGAAGGCCTACCGTTGGGTCTTAGTGGTTATTTCTACAGCCTCAACCCTAGCTTTGGCAAGCATTCTTTCGCATTCTGCCACCGCCAGGCGTTCGGTTAAGTCCCTTGCCATGTCAAAGTTTTTCCTTTCCCACTCCATGGCTCTCTCCTCCATCCTTTTCCTTTGTTCCTCCAGCTGGCTCGCCAGGGTGGTTACTACTTGTTGCTGCTCATTTGATAAAAACCATAACTGGTTTCTTTCTCTTAATTTCTGAGTAGTTGATCTTTAGCAATCCCTCTTGCTTGATCGACAATGCTGAGCCTATGGTGCGCCTCGGCCAGGATTTCTGATTTTTCCTGCACTAGCTGCTCTTGGCTTTGGATTTCAGCGAGAGGAATAGCCTTTTTTGATTGAAGGTCATGGCCATGAGGGCTTCTACATCTTCCTGGGAGGTCTCCAGCGCATCTTGCAATCTTTGCACTTCATCCTGTAGCCATTTTGCTTCAGCTCTTCTGAGACTCCTGGCCCTTCATTCTTCAAGAATTCGATTTCCCTTATTAACCCGTTCTGTTCTTCTAGCTCCTGCCACGATTGGGGCTTCGTGGCATGTTCTAACACTGGCTTCACCTTCCTGAACCCCCTGGTAGAGCATTTCCACTTGGGCGACCCTTTGATGTAGATCACTGTATTGCTGCATCAGTAGCTTTAGGTTCCTTTGTTCCGCCACCAGGCTCTGCTCCTCGTCCTCCAGCCTTTGTCTAAGGCGGCTTTCATTGTTTTGGGCTTCCTTTGTTTTTTCTGCTAGCTGGTCCTGCAGGGCCTTTATTTCTCTCCGTCTGTCGGCTTCCTGCCTTGAGACCTCTAGCCTGAGGGCTGCTGACGTCTCCTTTTCTTTCTCTAGTTCCAGCAAGGCCACCTTCTTCTCTTCTTTTGCCTTGTCTAGTTGTGTCAGTAACTCGGCCACATATGCGTCATAGTCAGTGTCGGCAGGCATGGGAGTATTGGCGTGGTGGTCGATGCCTCCAGCCTTTGTCATTTAGGGTCTTGCCGTGACTCTACATCTGCAGCGGTGGGCCTTTTCAATCTAGTTTTAGGCAGGATTGTGGCCACCTTGCTCACTAGCATCCGCACCATGGTCATGAGCTGTGTCATGTCAAGGGGAGGCGTGGGTTGTGCAGTGGTTGCAGTCGTAGTTTCAGCCGTTGTCGGCACAAAGGAGGGAGGAAGTGGATGTAGGAGGGACTTGCCCTTGCCTACGACCACTGGAGCTGCTTCCACACTTGCACTGGCTTCGCTTTATGGCGGGGGCTTACGGGTTCGAGTTCTCCGCCCCCATGGGTCTCTTCCACCCATCTTCGTGTAGCTTCCGCCAATTTGGCCAGTTCCTTTAGTCGCTGCTCTTCGGCTTCTTCTCCCGCCCTTCTTTTCCTGTCCTCTTCTGCCTTCTTCGACTCCTCTCTTATCCTTGTAAGCTCCTCCTCCTCTTTCCTCCTCCTTTCTTCCTCAGCCTTTGAGACTCTCTTTGAGCCCTTTTGATGTCAGCCCGTTCTTCCTTACTTAATTTCTCTTTTTTCTCCTTCTGTCTCCTGTCACTCTTGTTTTGTTCTTCGGGTTTTCTCGCTCGTGGAGTCGGCACCTCCTGCTCTCCCTTGTCACTTATTGTTCTTTCGCTTGATTCCCCTCCTTCGTGGTGAGGTGGGCTTTGATGCGCAGCTTCCTCATCCATGACGCCCTCATCCTTTATTGCTTCGTCTATGATGGCTGTCAGGATACCCTCGTATCTGATTATAGCTGGCCTTGACGTAGGTTTCTTCCTTGCGGAGCGTGCGGTTGAGGCAGGGGATTCTCCTCCTGCTGGTGCTTCCGCCGGAGTGAGGAGGGCAGCTGAACTTTGAATGGTTTCTTGTATGAATCCATTCCAGTCTATCTCTTCAGGGGCTCCTGCTGCTATGCTTTCCAACAGTGGGACCCCGATCATGTTCATCAATGCATTATACCGTTGGCCCGAAAAGAGGGTATGGATCATGTTCGCTTGTAATTTCACTGCTGGGTTCGAGATGTCAGCCAAGCTGATTCCATCCACGGTGTGCACCGCTTCTTTCTTGACCCCTAGCATGGTGTAAACATCTTGTCTCGGCCGTCTCTCTTTCTTGGGCACAAGCCCCAGGGCCATTTCTATGATTGTTGCATTGAGGGGCACTTTGATTCTTCTTTCCTGCTCCCCTATCCTTACTGTGACAGTGCCACAGTTCCTGCTCTTGTCGAAGTTCCTCAGGAAATCCGCACACATGCTGTAATCCATGGCCTGCCCCACCTTTTCCACGTACTTGTGGAGGTGGCATCTGTCCACTAAGTCTTTGATCGCAAGTTCCTCCAGGATGGCCTCGTCCAGATTCAATGTGTGCTTGAAAGTGAACTGACCGAATCCTCGCATCTCGATGCTGATGCCGAATTTGGTCATCTCTTCTTCAGAGAATGGGAGTTTGCCCCCTTTGTCTCGTCCTGCCATGGTGGTGACCTATCAACACACCATGCCAACATTAATGCCTAACAATCGGCTTATTTCTAATCCAAACTCAGTTTGAGAGAAAAATGTATGTGCCCAAAATGGGTATACTTGCTTAGAGGCTTGACCATTGCTATTGTTTTACTTTGCAGTATTCTTCCATAGAAACTTACTTAATTATAACAATCTGCTAGCTAGATAGCATAACTTTTCATTTTTGCTCTGCTCTTGCTCACATTGCTCCCCCCTCCGTCGGGGATCTTTCAAGGAATCCTTCCTAGGATTAGCACAGGAAGGACGAGGTAAGCGCTGTTTCGCGTGGGTTGACTTACCTAGCCAATAGCCAATCATAGAAGCTTGGATTGTATTCGAGTTGGGCATGACAATCAAGAGTAGATGGTTGGATGGAGACTTGGGAAATGTAGGTCAAAACATCGTGGAAGAGATCTCCAGTATTGAGGCGATTGGCAACATGTAATTCATCTGCGGTGAGGAATTGGTCAATGTAGGGGTGGGCGAGTACATGGTCGTCCAAATGCTGATTACGGGTGATGGCCAAGACCCTAAACGAGATATGTGCCACATAAGTGGGGTCATATTCGATGGTTTTAACTGCCCTGCGTTGCTCAGCATTGGTCATTATTCGACAACCTTTTTTCTCCCATTGGATCCTTAGCGTAAACCACTACTGCAAGAACGTGGAAGGTGAGCTTGCCATCTATGTGAGCTCTTGCAACTCCTGTTCAGGAGCAGAACGAGGAGGCTTATGATACGAAGTGATAAGTCTTCTGAGGGTAGCTTGATCCTTCGAGATTTCGTCGTTTGCTTATCAATTCGGTAGCAATTTTGGGGACTTTAGTGGTCATAAGTTCGTATTCCTCCCAAGTGCATGGTAATGCACGAACATCCGAAGCAAGCATTTTGTCAAGAAGGCCTAGGTCTAGCCTCTCGTAACTTCTAGCAAATGTAGTGAAAGTTTCGTCTAACATTTTAATGTAGGTCATTAAGTCATCCCCAGAAGTTGCGGCAAGGTCCTTAGCCAAGGAGAGGAAAGGTCGTATCGCGTATGAAGGTTTAAGACCCGCTGGTGGGGGTGGTGCAATTGGACTGGATAGTTGTGACTCCCTCATCGGTGTCACGGGTTGGGCCTTGCACTCTAAAGCACGTTGAGGTGCTGTAGGAAGTTTCGGAGGCATGGGGGTTGTGCTAGGTTCTGAGTGGGTAGTCATAGTGGTTTTTAAGTTCTCTGGATTAGGTAGGTTTAAGGCATGTGGCATTTTCTTTGGTCGATAGATGAGCTGAGACTTGCTAGCCACAGCTGGCCATGGCCTGCTGACTATGTTCTGGGCGCCACTTGTGTAAGCCTCTTTCATTAGGGTGAGATTGCTTGTAGATGAGCTTCTTAGCTGGCCATTTTTAGGCATCCAAATCCAGGGATTGCCCTCGTAGTATCCTTGTGCCCGCAAGAGATCTTTGGGAATCCAGCGCGGCGTGGTTGTGTGTCTACGGCGATAGCGCCTAGACTGCCTCTTAGGTCGGGACGGTTGATAATTTTGACGTTTAGGATCATACTTGGGTGGCGTACCCGGATGTGGTTTTTACCGTTTTGGCACCCATAGAAACTTGGACTCTTTGGCCTTGTGAGCGCTCTTGGTGGGTTTGGGCCTGGGGTCGAGAGCCCGGCACGAGGCTGTAGTTTCCTTCTGTTCAGACTCGGGCTGAAGCGTGGTCGTAGGGGTTTCTACCGGTGGCTTCGTAAAGGTGGGGGAATTAAGACAGCCCTTGTTGAAGGTCGTCACTATGCGCACATTGCCGATAGCAAGATGTATGCGGTTTAGGTTGTAATCCACATTACAGTTGGTTTGCTTCTTGAAAGTGCGACCCAATAGTGACACATTACCGGCTCCTTTAGTGTCAGGTAACACATGGAAGAAGGCTGGTAAACTTTCAGACTCAATGGAAACGACCACCTTGCACTTCCCTAGGAGTGGATAAGCGGTACCCCCAAACGGGGTGAGTTTAGCATTAGTGGGCTGTAGTTTCGGTTGACCAATGCATGTCCAATGGTCATGTGTCAAGATGTTGTAGTCGGCACCTTCATCAATCAAGGCTTTGAAAGAATACACCGCTCTTGCTGCGACTGTGATCCGCAGGTATGCCGGTGCCACTGCTTCTTCGTCCTAATCTATAAGGTCAGTTACAATAGCCATGCGGACGTTCAATGGGGGTTCTAGCATGGGTGGCTCATGTAATGGATGTGAAGGAGGATAGTACTTCTTAATGCAGATGCCGATAAAAAAAGCCTATTCCTTCACCATCAAGTATCTCCAACTCGACATTCCCGGTCCTACCGATCATGCTTACTCTGAAAGGCCCTAGCCCCCGAAACTTCATCTTCTGTTTACGTCCTTTTACCGAGTACAGCAGAACAAGGTCCCCTTGTTCGAAGTCTCGCTGCTTGACATGCTTGTCAAACCACATCTTTCGTCAAGCCTTTTCACAAATCAGAGAGTGAGTGGCGAGGAGTCGGGTCTCCGTTAAGCGCTCGAGTTCCACCAAGCGGTTGGTCCAAGCCTCTCTTCCCTCCCAACGCTCCTGGACTGCTAGCCTCAAACGAGGGATGAAGAATTCTAAGGGCAAAATGGCTTCAGTTCCATACGTCAGCCTAAAGGGCGTCTGTCCTACAGCCATTTTATAAGTCGTGCGATAGGCCCACAAGGCCGCCATTAGCTTGTTGTCCCAGTCACTTCTTGAAGTAGACACGACTTTTATAAGCACGTTGACTAGGATTTTATTTGTGGATTCGGCTTGGCCATTAGCCTGAGGGTAATAGGGAGAGCAATTCCGATGAATTACGGAAGGTAGAGAGCAAGTAGGCAATCACTTCATTAATGAAGTGTGTGCCTTGGTCGCTTACAAGTTCGATTGGACAGCCAAACCGTGAAATGACCTACTCCCACAAGAACTTTGCGGTGGTCCTAGCATCATTCTTCCTCATGGCTCGTGCCTCTGTCCATTTCGTTAGATAGTCGGTCGTCACTATGATGTATCGAGCTTGGGAATATTATGCTGCAGGACTGATAGGTCCAATAAAATCGATGCCCCATTTTTCAAAGGGTTGTCGGGCTATGTCAGGGGTCAACTCCATCTTGTCCTTTCGCACAGGCACTTTGGTCCTTTGGCACTCATCGTAGTGCTTTACTAATTTAGCTGCATCGTGGAATAGGGTGGGCCACCATAGCTGGGATTGTAGCACCTTTCGGGCTATTGTGTCCCCACTAAAGTGTCCTCCAGCGATTCCGCCATGTGCTTCGTTCAATGCGTCGTACATCTCGTGCTCACATATGTATCTGCGCAATAAACCGTCTTGTCCCAACCTGTAGAGTTGGCCAGCTATCAGTTGATATGGCTGGATTTTCAAGATAAGTCTTTTCAGCCTGGCCTTCTCAATGGGTCGCTCTGGTAATCCATTTTCTAGTACTTGCACTATGTCATCGGCCAAATACGGCGTCAGATCAGCTTTAAATAATTCTCTCTCACTAGACAGGTTAAAGAGATGGGCATCCGAAAAATCGTCAGGCATGCCTTGCCCAGCGGCTTCTCCTGTGGGTATGCGGGACATGTGGTCAGCCATGTAGTGCTACTTTCCTTTGCGTACAACCACAGAGAAGTCAAACTCCAGTAAGAGGAGTAACCATCTAGCTATGCACCCCGTGGTGCAAGGCTTGTTCACAAGATACAGCAAGGCTTGATGGTCAACAAAGAAGACAAAGGGAGTGGCCAACAGGTAATGCCTAAATTTCTTTACCCCAAATACCATGGCCAACCCCTCCCTTTCTGTCGTGAAATAGTTCATCTCGGTCTCTGTGAGCTGCCTGCTGGCAAAATTCACCGGGTAATCCAAGTTATGTTCACCAGGCTGGCATAGCACGGCTCCAATAGCGAACTTAGAGGCGTTTATGTGTACATGAAATGTTACGTTCCAGTCTGGGGCTTGCAAGATTGTGTAGTCGTAAGAGCCTTTTTCAACTCCTCATATGCGCACTGGCATTCCTCCGTCCACTCAAACACTATCAATAGCTCGTACAATGGTCTAGCTATTAGTGCGTAATTTAGTACAAAGCGTCGATAATATCCAGTGTGTCCCAGGAAGCACTGAACTCCCTTGTAATTATCGGGTGGCGGTAGGTCAACAATGACTCTGACTTTGGAAAAGTCAGTAGCAATGCCGTTCCTTGACACTACGTGCCCTAAGATGCATCCGTGTTTTACCCAGAACTGGCACTTTAAGGGGTTCAACGAGAGGTGGTACAGCCTACACCTTTCAAAGACAGCTCTCAATTTCTCCAAGTGTTTGGCCCAACTAGAGTGTAAACATAGGTCATCTGCGAACACTTCCAGTTTGCGCCTAAGCATGTCCTTAAAGATAGTGCACATTAGGCGTTGGAAAGTTGCAGGTGCGTTCATTAGCCCAAAAGGCATGACAATGTAGGCGAACATGCCCCATTCTGTGGCAAAGGCAGTCTTGTGCCTGTCGTCGGGGTGCACTTGCACTTGATTGTAGCCCGAGAAACCATCCAGAAAATTGTAGGCTTCCTTCCTTGCTACCCTCTCAAGCATGTGCTCGGTGTAAGGTAAAGGATAGTTATCCCTTTTCGTAGCGGCATTCACTTTTTTGTAGTTCATGCACACTTGGATTTTTCCATTTTTCTTCATGACAATCACGATAGGTGATACCCAGTCCGTGTGCTCGATCTCATATATGAAACCTGCCCTCATGAGTTTATCAATCTCCTCCTTCACTGCATGGGCGTGCTTGGGATTCATGGGGTAAGGTCGTTGTTTCGTTGGCACTGCATCTGGGACCATTGGGATGTTATGAGTCATGACCCTAGGGTCGATTCCCTTAAGTTCGTCCAATGTCCAGGCAAATACGTCAATGTACTCTTGCAGGAGCGCAACGAGTTTGGTCTCTTCATCCTCCACCAAGTCATCTGCAATGAACACCGGTCTTGGTTTTTCACCTTTCCCAGCCAAGTTAACCTCTTTGACTTTGGCAGGTCCCTCGATCGGTTCACTAGTCTGACCTTGTCTTTTTGCACCTAGCAGAATCACCACTCTATCACCCTTTTTAAATTTTGTAAACCGTTTGGGTAGATCCTGTGGTTTCTTTTGCCTTTCTGCTTCTGAGTCCTTTGCTTGCTTCCTGGCCTCCTCCTTTAGCCTCCTGCACCTTAGGTGGACTGGCAAGTCTCCCTTGGTGCGTTTGACTTTAGAAGGTTGTGGTATCTCGGGATCACTCTCAGTACTGACTTCTGGCTCTGAGTTAAACTCGCATCGCTCACTTGAGAAAGGTGTTTCCCCAGGGGGTCGTAGTTCAGTAGGTGCATCCGTCTTGAGCACTGGGATTACCCATGGTCGTGCCACTCCGGCTTGCTCGTAATCCACGGCTCCTATGCGTTCTAGCCAGGATCTGTCACACTCCATTAGCATGACTCCTTTTTCATTCTAACTGATCCCTTCTTTCCCAGGCCTCAAGTCTGCCCTGATTTGTTCTATCGCTTTTCCCTCCGTGTCGTATTCTATTGTGTCTATCTCTTCTTCACTCTCTTCTCCCGTAGAGTGACAATCCTCATACTCCTCATCATCCGGGTCCTGTCCTTTTGACTGCTCATCATCCCCTAAGCTTCCCTCTTCAATCTCCTTGACGTCAGTAACTAAAGCCCAGTTATATAGCAAGTTCAGGTCGTGGACCTTGGTCCATTTCCATTCTGGTTTAGCTAAAAGGTCACGTAGAGGTTTTAAGTTAGTAGTCAAATTGCCGTCCAATTTATCGGTCAGATACTCTACGATTTCCTGAAGCTCTAATTTGTTGTTGGGGATGCGGGACGAGGCCGGTTTGCCTGGGTTGAGTGAGCTTCCTGCCATCATGCAAAGCGACACAAGTGGCTCCTTAGTTGGCATGGTTGCGGCTTTAGCAGCCTGCTGATGTGGTCCTTCCTCATCCGAGAATGGTAGGTCAATGGTTGCCAAAACGTGCATCCAATCCCTCTCATCCTCAGGGCAAGGAATATATCTAGCGAGTGATCCATAGGGCTTGGTCGTTTGAGTATCGCCTTTTAGCATAGCTGAGATGGCAGCTAGGTCAACAGGTGTCATCGTCCAAGTGTCCATGTCTACCCTCATTGCACTAGTTTTGTTCCCTAGGAAAATCAATCCATTGCCCCAGTCCTCTATGACTCGTGCATTCCTCATCCAAGGTCGGCCTAATAGTATGTCGTAATCCACTCCCTTCATGACAATGAAGTTTACCGAAAATTGCACACCGGCAATCTTTACCGGCCAATTCTTTAAGACCCCAAATGGTCTTACCCTCATTCCGTTTGCTAGCGTGACATTGAATCTAGCAGTCTCTATAGGAGGGTTTCCCCATGCCTCTAGGACCGCATGGTTTAGCACACTAACACCGGCGCCTGTGTCTACAATTCCTTTTCGAGTCATGTCTCCTAAGGCTAGGACGGGCAAAATTGCGTGCATTTCAGTGCCTTCCCAAAAAGCATTGATGTGCAAAGACTTAGGATCTGAGTGTAGAGTTAGACTTGGGATCCGTGTAACTGCATCATGATCTTGCGGATCAGCACCCGCAAGTCCTGTGTGTCCCTCGATCGAGTCTTTTAACTCCTGCCACAAGGAGTGATTTTTCCTAAGCAGATCCTCCAAGCTTAGAGTTACTGGAGTGAACAGCAAGGTTGTGAGGAGGCTAATGGACCCTTGTCTTCCTCTGAGGCTAGCAGTTCTAGGCCATGCATTCTGTCTGCCCTGGTAAGTTTCCCCCCGGCCTTGCTGCTGAGTTGCTCCTAGTGGTGCAGGTATGCCCCCAGCCTGTGGTTTTGAGGGTGAGACTGGTGTGCTAACACTGGAGAAGTCGTCCATAGGGTCTTCCAATATGGGTTCAGCGTCCTCGAGGTGCTTTTGGGCATCCTTGACCCACTCCTTGACCTTGGCTATAGCCTCGAGTTGCCGTTTGGGGTGGGGATACTCCCCTACCTTGGCACTCCCTAGCTCTGCTGTCTTAGGAGCCGAGGTCTCTGCCTCTACGTCTGTGACCTTCTTTCCCGTTACCAGCGTAGTCGTTTCCTCGGTTTTAAGGGTTATCTTCGCATCGGTTCTCTTTTTCCGTCTCCTCCGGCTTTTCTTCCCCATTGAGGTTGCATCAAGGTTACTAGGTCCCTGGCAAGGAGATGCCTGCTTGTTTCGTTTGAGCTCGCGTCATAGCATGTAGTGGGATGGGCGTATCCTCACTACCAAAAGTTTCCACTCCAAAGAGCCCCAAAGGCACCGATGGCATGTTGGTAGCGCTCGTTGATGGCTTCCGCCTAGGACAGTCAGGAAATAGATGTGTGATTCCACGCTCTGCGTGTCGGAGATCCGCTTTGTCTTTGTTAGCTTGTTCTTGCTCTAGGCAGCGTGATGAGATGTGGCCTGGGTGGCTGCAAGTCCAGCATGTGACTGGATCCTGGCTGGGCCCTCCAAAGCCTCTGCCTCATCCTCTTCCTAAAGCCATCACCGGCACTGGCCGATAGTCCATCAGAACTGGGTTGCCCTCCTCGTCATAGGATATGTACGGATTGACATATGTCTCTTCCTCATTAGGCTCCTCCACAAAGTGAACAGGAGAATCGCTAGGTGGGTGAGTCACAAAAGGCCCTGGTGGCCTGGGTATACTAGTTGGGTTCACATCTCCAGCCTAGGCACGACAAGTCTTGAGTCAGTTGGTGCTGGAAGAGCTAACTGGATTCCCCTGCCAAAGAAATTAGGTGGCCTATTACCTAAGTATGGAGGGTTGTGCTGCTGCGTGTATGGGAATCTCCTCGGCATTCTGCAATGCGTTGCATCATGCCCGAATCTACCGCAATTTGAGCAAGGCTGAGATCTAGGATCTTGGCACTCAACTGGGAGGTGATTGTCGCCGCAGTACACACATTGTACATGCGATCTCACAGGCTTTCTAACGAGCTCTTGCAACCGTGCAATCTCCATTCTCATCTCTGCCATCCCTTGGTCGTGGTCTATACTCTTTCCCTTATCCTGCACGCTAGCAGTTGCTTTTTCCCCCAAGGTGGTCGATCTCTCAAGGTCCCTCTGGCTTGAACTATCTCGGTTGGTAATCCTCATGCTACGTTCCCTGAGTTGATCATTTACGCGTATTTCCTCCTCGAAGACTCGAACTAGCACGTCTCGTTGTAAGGTGGAGTTACTGGCCAAAGCCTTGTAGAGCTCCTCACTCCGAATCCCATTCATGAACACTGTAGACACTGCCCTCTCAGTAGGTCGCTCATTGGCAGGGATTCTCTTGTAGAGGCTACGCACCTGAGTGACATAATCCCTAACGTCCTCCTTCTCCCTTTGACTGATATTCATCAACCTAACAATGAGGTTATCCGAATACCCTGCCTCCGAAAACCTCTTGATGAAGAGGCCCTTAAGGCGAGCGAAGTTTGTACGTTCTGCGTCATCCAGACGAGTACTAGGTCCTCCCCTTGTCGCCTAAGCACAGGCCGAAGGCTTGAGCTCGCCGCACAGGGTCAATAAGACCGTTCGCCTCACATACTTGCTCGAACTGCTCCATGAAGCTGTACGGGTCACTGCTAGGTTCATATCGAGCTAGTTGTTTTGCTACTATGGGGATTCTAGCCTGCCCTTTAGCCCCTTGCGTGACTCCCAATCCTGACAGTAGCGCGGTGGCTAGGGCAGTAGCACTCTGTTCCATGGATGTATTGTCCATGAGTCGCTTTGCCACCAGTTCACTCAACATCATCCCAGCCTCTGCTGCCCATTCCCTTTCTACATTCGGTTCGGACTCAGCTGCCCCAGCTAGGTCTAGTACTCGTCTAGCCTCGTACATATCCACATCTTGCTGCAGCCTTCTAGCCCTTTGCTCATGGTTGTAGGCAATTATGCCTTCCAGCACTCTCTTGATAGCTCTTCTCTCTTCTTCCAGGTTAGCCACCACTTCCTCTACAGATCTACCTTGGATCACGGTCCTAGTGAGTAGATCGTAGTCATGGACCAGTTCCTAGACCGAGGTTGGAAATTCTCCTAAGTCTAATTGGTCTTCCCCTTGTTCACCTCTTGATCCTGACATTGTTTCTGCTTCCAGCACTACGAGGTTGTCAATGAATCCAATCAGCTCCGGCAGCTTCCACTCCTCTATCTTGTTGCTTCCCGTGTCTTCGTGTTTTCTCCAGGTACTACTAGTAGGGCGCTCAGGCACCTGTCTAAGTCTTGGGGTCTTCTCCTACTAGTGGGTTCCTTAATGTTATTAGATATCCAGATGTGTTCCTTGTTATTCGAAAGCAGCGGCGGTTCTTACTCACACGTTGTGCTTAGTGCTTTCGTGGTGCTTGGTGTGAAAACAGGCTTTTCTCTTTTCTTGCTATGCAGATTTAGTGGAGCACAAGAGTGAAGTGTCGATACAGAAAGCATTTTAATGCAAACTCCACCTTGTTTCTATCTACATTCCCAGCTTAATTTGAGTTCTCAACTCGGTTCCCGGCTATTCTACGGTCTTTCCGCACCCTAAGTTCGATTAGTCTCTGAGGTTCTAATGGTCAAACTGGGTCTTGGGGGTGTTCAGGGTTGCGTCCTGGGGTCAGGTCTGTGGCAAGGCCAGCGAAAGATCCTTATCTTTTTCTTCTGGCAAGATGGTCCGATTCTGGGAATCGGACAGAGCTGGTCCGACTCTGGGAGTCGGACGGTCCGATTCTTGCAATCGAACCGGTCTGGTCCAACTCTAACAGTCGGACAGGGTTGGTCCGATTTTGGGACTCGTCCGACCCTGGTGGTCTGATTCTGGGAATCGGACCAGGAGGGTGGTCCTACTTTCGAAGTGGTCCGACTATGGACTGGTCCGAGTCCGGCTCCAATGGTCTGACTACGATGGTCCGATTCTAATGGGCAGTCCGAGTGCCACATGGCATGTCCGATCGGGTTGGTCCGATTCTTGCAATCGGACCGGTCTGGTCTGACTCTCTCAGTTGGACGGTCCGATTCTGGGAATCGGACAATCCGACCCCAAGACTCGAGTGGTCCGATTCTGGGAATCGAACCACTGCAAGTCGGTCCGACTGCATCGGCAGCAGGCGCGATTCCGACGCGTTTGAATCCTTCTTAATGCCTGCTGCACTCAATCACCACAGACTTCCCATATCTGATTAGAGCACTATTGGAAAACACCGGACTCACTTGGAGCACCACGAATCGATGGCGACTAGAATCGGGGTTGCGTTTCCTCGTCCTGTGAACCAGAAGCTCTCTCTCTCTCTCTCTCTCTCTCTCTCTCTCTCAAGGCTAACTAAAGAAATGAGGTATGTCCTGGCCTCCGAAGCCTCTTAAGGTCATTTCCCAGCACTGCAAAACCTTACAGCCAGTTCCCTGTCCCTGTTTCACCCAAAAACTTGAATCTGCTCCCCTGTTTTCCTGTTTCCAGGAGCAGCCAGAACCTCTGTTTTCTCTTTTCTTACCCTAATCTAACCTTAATCTAGTGCAGCCAATATGCAAAACAGAAATGCAAAACAATAATCCTAATGCTTCCAACAAACCCAAATACTTACTTGTTCCAAGGATTAAACCCTCCTAAATCTCCTAGTTATCTCGAGCACTGGTTCAAGCTACAAACCCTACTTCCATGCTTGATCTGATGCGCGCGGCGCTCAAGGCTCGATTCCGTCGGTCCCGACAATGGAACCAAAATGGAGGGGAGCTACAAGCTCTATCCCGAGACCTACGGACCACTTATTGCTCAAGTGTTTTGAACCGAGTGGCCATGGCTACCTCTCACATAACCGACGCGCAATGCCTACCTTACGGGTGTAGTGAGCTTACCTTGATGCTCGATCGAGCACCCTCCTCTTTCTTGCACACTGGTAGCTCCACGATCCTTGAGGCAAGCTCAAGCAACCTCAATCCCTCTCCCATGAGCTTCATCCTCCATAGCCACGCGCGAGACAAGAGAAGAGAGGAGAGGAGAAGAAGATGAAGAGAGAAGATGGAGAGCTTCTTCTCCAAGATCCCTCACTCTCACACAATCACTCCCTCACACTCTCTCAATCCCTCTCTCAAGCACAAGCAAGAAGGCAAGAAACAAGAGAAGAAGAAGAAGAAGCTTTGGCCATACACAAGAATGAGCTTCCCATTCACTTTTCAACTTTATATACATGCCCTATTTTTCATGGGTGGTCATCCCCCTTTTTTACATGGCCGGCCATTAGCCTAGGCCCATTTTCTCATTTCCCACCATTCTAGTCTATGCTATCCCCAACTAATGCATACAATTTGCACAGGAGTGAGCGTGGCGCTCTTTTACAAGGTTTTGGAAGTGTTTTCGCACTTAATGGTGCGCTTTTTATTATTTTACTCTCCTTGGGCGACTCTAAGACTTCTTGAGGATTGTGCCCGTGCATTTAATTTTTTTCCGGGTCTAGTTGCCAGTTAAGGCGTCTTTTCCTTCTTTTCTCTTTTTCCATTTTTCGCTCCTCTGTGCTGCGGTAAACACCTGGCTGCCATAGCATATGCACATATCTGCAGTGCCCTTCAGGTACCTCATGATACCCTTCATGACATCCCAATGCTTCTTGCCAGGTGTAGCCATATAGCGTGACACCAACTGAAAAGGTAATATCTGGATGAGTGGCTATCATGGCATACATAAGACTGCCCACTACGGATGCATAGGGAATCTTGGCCATCTCGGCCCTCTGCTCATCTGTCTGCGAACAATCAGCCTGTGATACCTTCACATAAGAAGGCAATGGACAACCAATAGGCTTTACGTCCTACATGCGGAAGTGCTCAAGGACTTTATGAATGTACTCCCTCTGTGATAAGTAGAGGAGTCCTTGATGCCTGTCGTGTCTAATGCGCATACCAAGTATGTAAGCGGCCTATCCCAGATCTTTCATCTAAAATATCTTCTTGAGCTAAGCCTTAAGAGTATCTAGCTCATCATGAGCTTTCCCTGCTATCTATCAGCATATCATCCACATAGAGGACCAAAATCAATAAAGAACCATCACGGGCTTTCTTCGTGTAAAGACACGGATCCATAGCACTCCTGCTGTAGCCCTGTGACTGCATAAAGGCATCAAACTTATGATACCACTCCCTAGGTGCCTGTTTCAAGCCATAAAGACTTTTCTTCAATTTGCACACTAGGTGCTCCCTGCCAGGTTCTGCAAAGCTCTTAGGATGCTCCATATAAATCTCATCATGCAAGTCCCCATGTAAGAAAGCCATCTTGACATCCATCTGGTATAAATCCAAGTCAAGCTGAGCAACTAAAGCCAAGACTAAGCGCAGGGTGGTCATCTTAACCACAGGAGAAAAGACCTCATCAAAATCCATAGCATGCTCCTGCTTAAAACCCTTTGCTACCAATCTAGCCTTGTATGCTGGCTTGGGGTGTCCAGGGGTACTTTTCAGCTTGTACACCCACTTGCATGGCAAAGCCTTCTTGCCCGTAGGCAAGGAAACCAAATCCCAAGTGTCATTCTTATGCAAGGAGTCTATCTCAAACTGCATAGCCCTCTCCCAGGAGTGATTGTCACCCCTGCGCATAGCCTTATCATAAGTGAAAGGATCTCCTGCATCTGTAACCAAGATTGTCATATTCTCCTTCATGCGCATGTCCATAAGCTGCTTCAGCCAATACATCTAACTTGCTAGACTTTTCTTGTCATAGAGGTTCTTAATTTTATCCCAAAGCTGCCAAGCACTCTGTGCTTCCTCAACCACATTGTAATGCATCTGTTCAGTGAGAGACAAGATGAGGGTGGACTTCCATAACTCATCAAGCTCATCCCATTCGTCATCAATCATAGTTTTAGGCTACTGGCTATGCATCCTTAGTGGCTTTATCTGTGATTTCTGCACCAATACCTGCCAAACTTGGCTCTTCCAATAGGCATAATTCATACCATCAAGCTTAGTGATGTTGAAGATAGTAATGTCAGTGGAAGAAGAACCCATAATGCAGTCCAAAATAGTGCAGATAGTTCAAAAGTGCTTGTTGTTTTCTGCTATAAACAACCAAAAATACCACCAAAACCAAGGCAAAATTACCACGAACTGATAGCTAATGATGTTGCCCATCAAGTACCATCAAAAGTACATAAAATCAGGATGATTCAACATGAAAATTCCACATTATTCCATACATAATTGCTTGCTATAATAAATTATAGCCAAGTACAACGAGAGCAAACTGTATGCAAAATCAATGCATCAAATCAACCACTGATTGTCAAAGCATAACCAGTATCAAATGGGCATAAATCAGTATATGACAGTCATACGGATATCGAGCAAACACCCAAGCATGTAAAACGAATCCGTCAGTAAGCCAGCACACCCTCTGTGTAATAGGGCAAAGTGTACACAACACTGGCAATACCTAACACAAAGAGATGTATGCTCAGGGAGTGCGAAGCCCAAATCGGCCCAAGTATATGTATGCAGACCCAGGCATATCAACCATGCAACATCCAAGTGAAGAAGATCCCAGTCTCAGAAGACTTAAAGCTCAATAGCATAAACCACCTGCTCAATGTCTGTCAAACATCCAACGATGCTCCCACTAGCACAAAAGCCGTATGGATTAAGCCAAGAAGCTCAAGAAGGGCATATGAGAACACCAATGAGACGAAAGATCCAAGACTAGACATTAATAAGACATCATGAGCATATAGGCTCTATAGCCTCCAATTAGAGCATCCATAGACATCAACTATATCCCAAATACAACTCTGGAAAGCCAAGAAATATCCCAAGTAAGTTCCCAAAATCCAGATGCAAGCCAAGATAAGGCACTAGTAGCAATCGGCTCCAAACAATGTAAGTAGTATGTAGTAGTGGCATAGGCCAAGCATGTCAAGACCGATCAGACATAGGTAACATGCATGCCATATGTACATCCAAGACAGACCATCAAATGCTTTCCAAAATCAAGCTCAAGCTCAAATGAAGATCCAGAACCAAAGACAAGCTCGATGTCGTACCCCGAAGGTCAATACTTCATTGCATATCCCAAATACATAGCCCGAAACCAATAGGCATAACCAAATTGGAGGTAAAATAACCTATCAACCAAGATAGCATAAATCCCAACCAACAACGAAGTGTCTGCATCCAAATCAAGGCTCAATAGCTCTCAAATAGCATATCCGGGCATAAACCATGATGACCATGCATCAATACATCCAACAGGACACCCAAATGTCAACAAAGAGCATTATTCATAAGCCGTCCCTGATAAAACCTTACTGCCCAAACAATGTACAACAGTAAATCCTTACATAAATCGAGCTATGGAAGCTCAAACCAAGTCCCAAAGTATCTCAAAACATTGGGTAAACATCCCCAAAGTATCTGGGTATCAAATACCAAGCCTCGGGAGCATCACATAAACTAAGAGCATGACATTTTCTTGTTGTAAATCAACTCAGATCTATTGCAAAAGATGATGTGATTAGAATTTGGCAGATCTGACATCGCCATCGCGTCCAAAGCGTGCCAAAACTCCAAGTAAGACTCTTACCTTGCCTAAATCGGGTTCTGGATGCTTGAGATATGAGAAAAAATGGGATTTTTAAGCCAGATTTTGAAACAAGCGCAAAAAAAAAACGTGAGCTGACTGTGGGGCCTGCTGGTTATGCTGAGGATAAGGGGGGAAATGGGGGCATACAAGGTTCCCAATGAAGCCAAGGAACACCTGCAAAGAGCCTATGAGGGCCAGGGAGAGGCGGGAGATGAAATCTTACCTCGAGGGGAAGAAGCCATGGCTGGCATCGAAGCTCCAAGCTCTAGGTCTTCAATCCGGGCTGAAGTAATGCCAGGCCAAGGTCCATGATCAAGTTCTAATCCAAAGCTCTGATACGAGTTAAAAGGTGAGAAGGATCGAAGCATGGGCCTTCCTTTATTCAAACTATCACTAAAAGAATAAAGAATAAAGTGATGGTGACGAGCGCCTGCCACCTACAGCGTGTAGTGGCGAGTACTATCAGTGTAGCAATACACAAGCAGCTAGACAGAGGCGCCTTTACTCCCAACAGATTGTGGGCTATTTGGAGTGCTAGTAAGTTGCTTGCTTTTCATTCACGGCCCACTTTCTATATGCAATCAAGGAGTCAAGTTGTTGTAGTGATAATACTATTGTAGCCGTGGTGGCTATTTACTCCCATGTAGGCTCAACAACCACCCTAAGACCAACCATGGGTAGCATAGGGAAAAGCTAGGACTTATGATCATATACTCAAGAAATCAATTCAACTACCCCTAATTAGTCTAACCCTAGTTAGTCACCCATGGGAAAGTCTTAAGTAAGCAAGCTTACTCTCTATCATGCAATCATGGGCTCCAATAGTCTCCTATGGACAAGTCTAAGTGAGTAAAATGACTCGGTATCATGCACTTGTGGGTCCAACATCAACCTTATCAATTCTTAATCTCCACTAAAGCTCTCAAGAATATCAATCATGAAGCTCAACCCAATCTCATTAAGTTACCAAAGAATCTACAATGCACAACATTGCTCACACAAGATTGAAGGATTAATTTTTTAAAAGATTTTTCTAAGTTCTTTGCTCAACACTAATCTACTTTGATCCATTCTAATAGACTCTAATATAGCTTCAATAATGGTTTCTCACCAATTTGGTCTCCTAGCTAGCCTTTGTATGTTTTGTTGAAATGAGCAAGGTGCAAGAGTGGAAGAAAGATTTCTCACCATTCCATCCATCACAAGTATACAATGCCTCTTGTTTTACCACATGGTAAGAATATAAGTGCCTTAAGTGAATTGATTCCACCCTTGGTCCCAAAAATAGAACCAAAATGTTAGGCTCTATGAGAGCTCAACAATGGGACATTGAACGAAGGCACCTATTGTCTAAAAATAGATGTATTTATGACTCAACTACCTCTCACCTAGTTTTCTCATACTCTTGATCTAAACCATTTAAGCTCTCTCTCTTTCTCAATTCTCATGAGTTAAGAAAGCTAAAGATTCAAGGTCTAGTAGACTCACATACTTATCTTCACAATATTGTAGTCCAAATGCATGGAACACTTGTCAATAGTCTCATGATTCATGTGTTGCACTTCAAGCCACCACCTCTATTCTTCACATATGTATTGTGTGGCTCTAATGCTGACTAAGAAGACAAAGAAGAGGATGGAGAAGAGATTCTCTTGATTGGTCCCTCACTCGCTCACTCTCCCTCTCCCTCACACAATACCCCTCACTCAACCTCTTACCCTTTGAGCTATGGAATAAAGAAGGGAAGAAGAGATGGAAGAAATTAATGAAGATACAATTTGCATCGGAGTGCACCTGGATCTCACTTAACATTTACAAAATAAAACTATCTTTCACATGTGGTGACTGATGGGTTGGAAAATTCTATGTGAGCACCTTATGAATGAATGGTGCCTAAAGTAATACGTTGAGATCTTTAAACTTTTATATGATACAAAAAAATATTTTTTGGCACCCTTGATCAATCCTTTTTGCCTTGATTTGAGCTTCCAAGTTTTCTTCAACATATGTTCTCTTATGAAGGCTAACAACTTTGTTTTTGTTCCATTGCATGGCATATTTTATGAAGTCATTCCCTTCTATACTCACTCGTTGAATTCATCCATGGCTCCTAAGTTTGAAGTTTTGGTTTGTTTTGGTGCCATTGCATAGTGTGCATGATAAACTCATGCCCTTTTGCAAAGATTTGTTATATCCAATCATAGTGCTATGGCATAGGGATTTAGGGTGTATAATAGATGGGTAGATTGATGCCTAGATACGATAATACCATGCATGGATCAAAGATCTTGAAATCACAAAATTACTCAATTTTGGATGGGTTTTCTTTTACTACAAGCATATTGCTCAGAAACAAGCTATTGCAAGAAAGGATCATGCAAATAAATTCTCAATGTCTTTATGTGTTTCTTTGATTATCAAAACAATTGAGATATTGTAGGAACAAGGTTCGAGCAATAGTAATGCAAGGCATGAACATAATCTTTGACAAATGAAGTTATAGCTTCTTGAGGTGTTTTGAATAAGTGCCTTACATATGATCCAAGGACAATTGTTCTTTGGTGCCAACTTTAACAAGGAGCTCCAATGCATGTCATGTCACTTTTGTGTTATGAACATCCATCTAACTAGAACACCTCATACTTATCTTTATAACATGATAGGTTTGTAGAGTTTGTAAGTGAATTGAAATTTCAAGGTCTTCCAAGTTCATTTGTTTCGGTAAATATTTCTAAGAATATTCCACCCATGCATGGATGAAATAATTTTGGGAATTTATTAACAATCTTAGTCGTGTCCCCCATGTTTGGAGCAAGTCTCTTTGTGTATAAAGTGTGATGAAGTATCTCTATTTAGATGTAGATTTTAAGTCTTCTACTTGTTGTCTTGAACTTTGTAAGCATTGTGAGATTCAATCTGTACATGTGATGGGTGTTTTTGGAGTTTGGTTGGGGAGAATTGGGCACTATGTTTTGATGTGATGGAGATAGTGTAACATGAGACCTTTGATTGGTGTAGATAGTCTTTCTTTATGCTTTGTAAAACGCTAACCAAATGTGAAATCTGTGAACAAAATTGTCTCAATATTTTATGCCTAAGGGAGGGAGGGGGAGGAAGATATGTGGGTCAAGTTTGAAATTTCAAGTTTTTTGAGATTTTGCTATGTTTCATGCCTATGGGAGTGCATGTAGTCGAGTAGATTTATGTCTATGAGAAGTCAAGTAGATTTATGTTTATGGGAGTGCAGCGCAGACGCACACGTCCATGCACACATGGATGTGTACACACATTTGGGTCAGATCAAGGTGCAATTTTTGTGCATTGATTTCATCCACAATTTGTGTGCTTTTGGACCAGTGCTAACAATCTGTGTGCTTTTGGACCAATGCTAAGGGATTATGTATTGCCTCACCATGTACATTTATTCAACATATATTAATATTGAATATGCAAATCCCCAATTAAATAAACATGAGAGAGAGAGAGAGGGAGAGAGAGATGGTTCAAATCAAGGGGCATTGTTTTTGCATTAGTTTCACCCACAATCTTTGTGTGCTTCAACCAAAGCCAATGCTAAGGCCCTATGTGCTATCTCACTAGGTATTATTTATTTAAATATTTTGTTTATTAATAATATGTATGCAATAATGACTAATGGCATTCTCCTTGATTGTTAGGTGAAAGAGATATGGAAACAAGATGTGCCGGGAGCCCATATATTGCAAAAGAGTTTACCAATAATGGGACAACATCACCTATGGTTTAGGCTCATTGTAGTGCTTTTGAAGACGTACATGAGAAAAAGAAATTTGTCTTAGATGTACTAATAATTGGCTTTATGTCAAAGAACAACATTGACCTCTTCATTTTGACTTCAAATATTAGTGCTTGATGATATCACTTTAATAGGATAAACCAACCTTTATCTATTTATATCTATATGTATGTATATTAATAGTTTCACATTACCTCACAAATGCACATAAGTGTGTAGGATTTTCTAGTAAGTGTAATTTAGTAGTACATGGGCCAATAAAAGTAGAAGGATGCCTATGCATGGAACATGTATGCATGATATCGCTCTTACTACATGAAGCATGACTTAGTGTTGTTGGTTTTTGTAAGACGGTGCAAAAGCATGGCCTAGGTCCAAAGAGCCTAGTGCATGTTTAAGGAATCAAATTTTGCTCATAAAGATGTGCTCAAATACTAATATAGAGGAAACCAATTCTAAAAGAAATGTAAGATTCCATGGTATGATAAAAGATGCATTATAAACATGTAAAATTGATACGTGTAAGCACAGATCTTAAATAAGGTTCGTTGAACATATCATAACATTCAGAATCACTCATAAAGCGAATATATAAGGAGTAGTGAACATGAGCCATGGATGATCTAAGATCAAAGAGAGAGAGAGAGAGAGAGAGAGAGAGATTGAAAAGGAAAGGCTCGAGTACTTTGAAGTTAAAATGTGTATGTGAAGTGATTACATGGTTTGGAAGGACATGTAAGATTCCAAGGAGAGGATGGCAAAAATGGGTATATGGCATTATTTGAGTAAGGTATGCATATCAAAAATTGCAAGAGCAAGTGAGCATGACGTGCTAGGAAGGCTTTATTTGTGTGCATGCACGGTTTCAAGGGGAGGTGACAACTCGTATGCTAGAGAAGATTGTCCAACATTATTGATGATGATGTAAACATATATGCCTCTCTCTCTCTCTCTCTCTCTCTCTCTCTCTCTCTCTCTCTCTCTCTCTCTCTCTCTCTCTCTCTCTCTCTCTCTCTCTCTCTCTCTCTCTCTCTCTCTCTCTCTCTCTCTCTCTCTCTCTCTCTCTCTCTCTCTCTCTCTCATGGTGGACCTCTAAAACCATCAAGCCTGCAATGGATTATGTCTACTTGGTACTTATATGTAAACAATGTAAACATATGTGTGATTCTAAATACACACACACACACACACACACACACTCTCTCTCTCTCTCTCTCTCTCTCTCTCTCTCTCTCTCTCTCTCTCTCTCTCTCTCTCTCTCTCTCTCTCTCTCTCTCTCATGGTGGACCTCTAAAACCATCAAGCCTGCAATGGATTATGTCTACTTGGTACTTATATGTAAACAATGTAAACATATGTGTGATTCTAAATACACACACACACACACACACACACACTCTCTCTCTCTCTCTCTCTCTCTCTCTCTCTCTCTCTCTCTCTCTCTCTCTCTCTCTCTCTCTCTCTCTCTCTCTCTCTCTCTCTCTCTCTCTCTCTCTCTCTCTCTCTCTCTCTCTCTCTCTCTCTCTCTCTCTCTCTCTCTCTCATGGTGGACCTCTTCAACTGTCAAGCCTTCAATGGATCATGTCCAATTGGTATAAGGAGTAAAAGATTGTTCCTAGATTTGCTTAAGTCCAGTCTCCAACTTAGTGACATCTAAGGGCCCCCCCATTACATTTTGAAGAAAAGAGAAAAATAAAACTTTTGCATACTTCCCTCTCTTATATGTACTAGCCCCATGTTACCAAAAAAAAAAAGGCATGTTGCTTATTGCAGCATGCATAATTATTGGCTTTTGCATAAAATCGACATTGTTCATAATTTAAAGAGTGCAAAAAAATTATTGATTGAGATCATTTTAGTCAAAATCAAGAAACTAGTTGTTTTGGGGGTTTTATAGATGTTGGAAAAAGAAATTTGTTTTAATACTTGATATATGTTACACTAATTCGTATTCATTTCAACACAATTTCACAAATTAAAAGTGTGTGTGTGTGTATACATATAGTATATTTATGTATGTATGTATGATCATACTTTTCATAAGTGTTATTAAAGTAGCACGCACACACACACACACACACACACACACACACACACACACACACACACACACACACACACACACACACACACACACACACACACACACACACACACACACACACACACACACACACACACACACACACACACACACACACACACACACACACACACACACACACACACACACACACACACACACACACACACACACACACACACACACACACACACATTTATCATGTTATAATAGTTTGACACTTTATTGGCCCCTTAACCTATAGTATTTGCATAGTAAACCACATAGCACACACTAAGGGGTAGCTTTGTTAGACTCATGGCTAAGCATGAATGTGGTTTGCCTTTTACCATGAACTTCTCTTCACCCTAGACTTAGTGGAAAACTCCAATGTTCAAGTGTGGAGAGGCTTCATAGTGAACCACCATTTGTTTGTGGTTGGAGTAAACAAGTTGTATGATAGTGAACAACTTTTTGTGGTAGGTATTTTTGCTAAACCATGAAGCACCCAACTCAATCTCTATGCAAACTGGAGACCCATCTTTTCACTAGAAAGCTAGAACCACACAGATGATGGACACTCTTCTTCTAAGAAAACTACAAACTTCCAATGTTAATGTTAAGGATGCCAAGCCTTGTAATGATATGTCAATCACTTATGATGGATTCCTCACATACTTCTTGATTTAAATGAAACCTCATGACTAGGGATAAAACAGAGAACACTATACATGTATCTCTAAGAGATGGAATTACACATGCAAACACTTTTTATTAAGGTATGATGCATAGGTATATTTGCTTCTTCCCCTTTGCTTTTACAACATTTTTGTGTACCTCATGTTGACTAATCCTAATAGGAAAATGTTAGAATCTCTTTGGGCCTCTACTTTTCACTTAGGAGATGGGGTTCTACACATCATTATTTGAGAATATTTTCATGTGCTTTGTGTAAATCTACCTTTTTCTTTCAAATTAAGAGGGCTACCAATGTAAGGGTATCCAATGAGCTGAAGCATGTCCTCTTCAAAACCTCTCAATGCAATCACACAACACATAGTGGGTGTGCTAACAAGACATTGATGTTACAATGAAGTGAGACTTGGACACTATAAATGATTTACATGCTCTAATTCTCATTGGCATATTGATAATCTAAACTAAACTCCTTTGACTAGAGCTTTGTGGTGGTTGTGAGAATGTTTGATTTAGCTTCATTAACATGTACTTGGAGTGAAGTTTGCTTTCAACCTTGTTAAATTTTCTCAAGCCTTTATATAAGAAGGACCCAATATCTTTACTTTTTGCAACTAAAAGCACAATAAATTAACTGGCACTAATGGGAAGCAAGGTCATATAAGTTCAAACATCAAAAGTGCTTGCCATTCAACACCATCAGGTTGGATGCTACTATTTCCCGTTAACTTTGTTTCCTAAGGGCTTGGTTGAGAGTGGCATAAATATTGCTAATCCTATATTGAAGGGTGGCATTATCTTATTTTTTTTGCAAAATTATAAGTGTACTCACAATAGTTTTCTTCCCTCCTCGATGTTTGAGAGAAGCTTTTTTATTATGAATCATCCCTAGGATTAAGAGAACCCATCTAATGAACCTTGCTTAGAGCATATTCCCACGTGCATTCCAAACAAGCTTAGTGGTACCTATTGTTTTTACTAGTTATGAATAATTAGTCTCCTTTATACTCAACATCTATATTCCACCAAGGTAAGGGAGTGTGGAACATCTTATGCTATCCTCACTTTGCTGCTTATACATAAACAAAAAGTATCAACATGTAAAATAAATTTCCATACATTTACTTGCAAGTCAATCATGTTGTTTCCTCATTGTTTCAAACCTAATGGCCGAATGGTTAGAACTTGAGGCCATAATTGCAAGGTTGTGTGACCAAGTCCTATTGGGTACATCACTTGGTTGGACACCTATGTTCACACATTGTGTTTGTGAAAGTCTAAGTTTTTTGCCCACTCAAATACTCAGTTGGTCCTCCTCCTTGGTAGGGCCACCAAAAGTAGGACAATCCAAGGTAATCAAGCTCCATTATTCTTGTAAGCTATCCTATTTGCACTTAGGATCAATGCCAATGTGGTTGTAGCATGCTTTCTTGGCTATTATTTGGAGGGGAGGCACCCCACTCTAGTGGCATTCGATTAGTGTATTAGCTCAAAAAGACATTCATTTTGTCAATTTAAACAATATGTAACACATCTGGGTTATTAATAAGGCACTTCAACCTCATTGGGCTTATAAGCATCGAGTTTGTCATTAATGGTGAATGCCCCAAGTGAAGAGTGGATTATGAAATGCAGTTCTTATATGGGGTGCTACTATTTAGCAAGGGTACACAATTTTAAGTGTCAAGTGTCACTTGTAATGGCCTCAAAATGTTTCCATCAAATGACATCTACTTCAAAAGACAAGCTCTTGAAGGTGAGGTTTGGGTTCATAATGGTGAGGTTGTGGGTTCAAGTCTTGATAGGTGCATCACTTAGTTGTGCTCACTTGTTGTGTTTGTGAAAGTTTGGGGCTACTACCCACTCGAACACTTGGTTGGTCCTCCTACTTAGTAGTGTCATTGAGGAGGAGGATCCTAGTGGGATCAAGCTTTCCTATTCATCAGGTTGTGAGCTATCCTATTTATGCATAAGAGCCATTCCATTGTGCTTATCTTAGGAAAAGGTGGGGCTTGGGTAAGAGAGGTTTATGTAATATAATTGAGAGGGAAAAAGTGCAAACTTTTTAACCTTGGAACCCTTCCCATGAGTACCCATGAAGGGGTCCCCAAAATATATGAAGATAGACCATGATTTCCTTCAAGAAAACTTTTGCTAAATAGCCAAATTGCGCCTAATGATCATGCAAACAATCAAATTTGTTTGCTTGTTGGTAGTCACATTAGGTGTGCTTTCCTAGATTGAAATAAATAATGGACCTTATCTCTTTGGGCACCTCTCCTACACACATTACCAACCAAAATTTGCCTCATTGAATGGTTGCCATTATCACCTTTCGAAAGCATGTAGTTGATAGTAGAGTACAAAGGCCTACATCGAGATGGGAGCAATTGATTTCTTTTATTTGGGGGGGGGGGGGGGGGGGGAGTGTGATGATCTAGCTAGTTATGAAAGGAAGAAGCAATGGTTGGGGATGGGAAAGATGGAGTGTCCAAGTCCATGCTACCCAAGGTTTGGCTAGACTAGCAAGAGCATCCACAAAGCCAATCTAACACAAACTTCTATGTTCCAATTCACTACATCCATTGAAGTTTTCTCTCATTGAGCCTTCCTATATTTATGATATGTTGCATGCCCCATGTGCACTTGTTGCTCCACAAGCAATGGCAAAGAGAGGCAAAGGTTGATTATGAAGGCATGGGAGAGACTCCTCTAGCTTTTATTGGGCTCTCTACTCTCTAACAAAGTCACATGCACAAACACACACATATAGTCTCTCTTAGTTCCAAGATTCCTTAGGCCTATCTCCCCCCCCCCTCTCTCTCTCTTTTTAAAAATGTTAGTTCTCCCGCTGTTCTTAGGTCTTCCTATTTCGAGGCGTCTCGCCAAAAGCCTAGCCCTTTGTTTTCTCCATCGATTTCTCTCTCTCTCTCTCTCTCTCTCTCTCCGTGTCTCGCGTCAACCACAAATCGCGACGAGAGAGAGAGAGAGAGAGGTTCTCTGCAACCCCCAAAGGCTGTGTGTTCTTTTTCTAAATCGAGTTCCTTGTCATGCTAGCTCCATTGAAGTAACCGGTGTCTGTCATGTCTTCCATAATCGTACATGGACACCAGTTTCTTGTCTTCCAATTGATGAGTTTTTTTATGCTTCTTGGGTCTGTCTCGTTCTAGTAGCTCTATCGGTCGAATCTCCTTATCATTTAAGTAACAGTTCCTCAAGTGGGTTTCCTGTCTGATTGATTGTACCGAGTCCGTTTCTGTATGCAAGTGAATGAATGAATCAGGTTTGCTATCATTGTGTGCAAGCTTTCAATCTCTTTCCCCTGATTATGACTGGTTTTGAATCTATTCGGTCGCATTAAGCATTTGCCTTCTCCCAATAGTACACAATTCAATTCAATGAATCACGTTGCCATTATTCTTTTACCCCCTAGTTATGTCTGGTTTTGAATCTCTTCAGTCTTATTAGGCATTTACCTTCTTCCAACAGCAGGTAGAGAAATGCTTTGCAGCCTTTAGTGCTTCTTACCCAAAGATTCCCCTGTCTCTAGGATTCTCTCCACAGATTGATTCATTGACCCCTTGAAGCAGAGGAGCATTAATTTCTAGCTCCCCTCATAAGCATTTTTTTCCCCACCATAACATATCTCTTGTTCCCACATCTCACACGCTGCTTCCGGCATGATTGTGCCCTGTGCTTACTTAGCTTGCCCCGCGGGATCAGACTTCTTCTTCCAGGTGCAGTGCCTCCAAACCCCCTGTTTTGATCTTTACGATACAAATCGCTGGTGGTGGTGCATCCGCCGCACAATTTTCTACCACAGATCTTCGTTCGTGCTCTAGGAGGGCTTGGCTGAGTTATCCTGATCAGCCATCTATTACTGAAAATGCCTGACCACAACTGTAGCAACAGCCACTGTCTCCATGGCCTCACCAGTAACAGGGGTGACGACTATGGCACCTTGGATTATGTTGAAGTCGACCCAACTGGACGCTATGGGCGGGTATGCTCTCAAAATTATGCTCTCAGTTAGTTTCTATCAACAACAGTATTTGTTTAGCTTATGTGTATGATGCGTGCTTCGGAATTAAAAATAACATTTTAATGGCTCTTATGTATGTCCTTTGACTAATTCAGTATAAGGAGGTGCTGGGAAAAGGAGCATTCAAGACTGTGTATCCTGAAGTTGAAACTTGCCCCTATAATCATACTGTGTTTGTTACTTGAATCCCTTGTAAGCCTTTGCAATGCTTGACCTTGACCTGATACATAGGTATAGGGCATTTGATCAAGAGGAAGGGATAGAAGTTGCTTGGAATCAGGTCCAAGTTCAGGATGTTGTACAGACTGAGGAGGATGTTGACCGGTTGTACTCCGAGGTTCATCTGCTCAAAACTTTGAAACACAAAAACATAATGAAATTTTATCATTCTTGGGTTGACAGAGATGCGAATACTATTAACTTTATAACTGAAGTGTTCACATCGGGGACATTGCGACAGTAAGTAGCTGCCTTTTTTAACTTGTTGAGGCTCTAGTTTGTTAAAAAGGGTGGAATAGCTGATGGTCATTGCTGGTTGGAATCTTAGATACCGCAAGAGACATAGGCATGTTAACATTAAAGCTGTGAAAAATTGGTCCCGGCAGATATTGAGAGGCCTGCTGTATTTGCATAGTCATGATCCCCCCATAATTCATCGTGATCTAAAATGTGACAACATTCTGATCAATGGAAATCAAGGCGAAGTGAAGATTGGAGACCTTGGCCTTGCAACAATTTTGCAGCATGCACATGCAGCTCATAGTGTAATTGGTATGTGAAACCTTGCATATTTTATGCATTCAAGCACCCTTATGTGTTCAGCCTCAAGACTTTTGAACTGCCATGCCTGGTTTCAGGTACACCTGAGTACATGGCTCCAGAGCTGTATGAAGAGGAGTACACAGAATTAGTTGACATCTACTCATTTGGAATGTGCATACTGGAAATGGTCACCTCAGAGTATCCATACAGTGAATGTTCTAATGCAGCTCAAATCTACAAGAAAGTTATTTCGGTAATAACTAATCGAATGTTACACATGTGCAAAGCAGAACTTGAATTTTCAAAACCGATTTGCAAGTCATGTCTATGTTTGTGACATCCTAAACATGCACTATTGTATTCAGTTGTGAGATTTTTAATGTGCTCCCTACCTGAGCATGCTTGTTTTTCCACAGGGGAAAAAGCCAGAAGCTCTGAAGAAGGTGCAGGACCCTGAAACATACCAGTTCATTGAGAAGTGCTTAGCAACAGTATCAAGGCGTCTCCCTGCAAGGGAACTTCTCATGGACCCATTTCTTCAGTGTGATGGTGTTCAGGACCAACTACAGCCTTTCACACACATAGGCAGGATGTTATGGAAGGCAAATGACTTGGAGGAACTTCATGGAAAGTCTGCAACAGTGCATATAAGCTACAAACTAAAAGAGACACTTCCAAGTTTCCTAGAGGAAAGTAATGATTATTTTCTTTCTGCTCCAGACGAGTTTGAATCAGGGGAAGCTGCTGATAACAACTCCTGCAAGCCTCTGGCTCCCATTCTTTCCAGAGAAGAGCGTGCTAGAAGTGTGGATTTCAGGGTGAATGGTAAATTGAAGGAAGATGATGCAGTGTATCTGAGGCTTCGGATTGCAGATCCAGAAGGTATTATTTTCTACAAACCACAGTGTCTTCTAAGATGATACAAGGCAAATTTGGCAGTTGAACCACCTGGAATCAATCTCTAAAAAACCAAGAAACAACGCCCCCCCCTCCTTCTCCCCTGGCCAAAAAAAAAAAAAAGCTCCCCTGGGCACCTACCCTGCTGCTGTCTCTTTTCCCTGGTCCCTTTCACACAGATTCTACATCACAGTAACTTTTTCTAGTTAATACTAGTCTCTGATGTTTATTGCATTTTGTGCAGGTCAAGTCCGCAATGTGCATTTTCCATTTGATGTGGAGAGTGATACTGCATTGTGTGTTGCAAGTGAGATGGTAGCAGAGCTTGATCTTACAGATCAAGATGTCACTAAGATTGCTGAGATGATTGATGCTGCAATACTTGCCTTGGTACCTGAATGGAAGCCGGGGGTGGCAATTGATGAAGCTTGTGATGGTGAAGGCCTTGTAGATCCAGTGATTGGCAATGCATTTGACGATGATCACTTAGGAATTATCAGTAACTTTGATCCACTCTCCAGTCTTGTGTCTGACAGTCCATTTGAGGAGATGTCCCGATCGTTGGCAGTGGAAAATGCCCCTCAAAGAGTGGATGGCACTATGTACGGCCGCTTTGAAGAAGTGACTTACCATTGCCATAGAACTGATTTCCTTACCGGTGTATCAGATGAGCAGTGTACAGTTTCCAGTGATACATCAGACACTGTTAGAGAGCAAGCTGTTTGGGACTCAACAGATGGTTCTAGCTCACCTGATTCACAGGTAATGAAAAGGACCCTTCCTAGGGAGGATGCAATTGTGCCTGTGTTCCAGGAATGCTCAAACAGTGAGAAAGATGATTCAGTCTTTAGTGATGTAGTGGACTCTGCAAGAAGGGATGAGCAATCTACTTACATATACAAGACTTGGGAGGGTGTGGTCTGGCAAGCTCCCTGTGTGGATACTACATCATCACCCATGAGGCCACATAATTCATGCAGACAGGACATAACAATGGAATGCAGTCAAGATGATATATTGTATGATGATATGCAAGATGAATTAGCAGCTGATGAGCTGGTAAGGTTAGCTCTTAAGCAGGAAGAAGAGCTCCGGGAGCTGCAGCGCAAGCACGAGGAAGCAGTTGCTGAGTTGAAAAATCGTTTTCAACAACAGAAGTCCCTGAAATTGAGTGCAGCTGCAAGTGTGGACTCTCATAATATGCAGTCAACATAGAACAGGCACTTGAAAAAGGTTCAGTGGGCTATGTCTAGGGTGCCTGGAAAATACAAACAGGGTTGCTGGACACATCTGCAAGGCAGTTAGACATTTTAGTAGACATTCTTACCTGACTGGTAGGCTGTAGCATTCTTCTACACCTGTACTGATGGGACATCACATGCCTCAAGAAGCACACCTGCCTGTTTCACCTTCCAAAGATAGCCTTGGCAGTCCTAAGCACCATATCATTGGCTCGTTGGGAATCAAGTTTTGGTCGTAGTTTTGCATGATCAGCATTGCTCTTCTTGAAAGAGGTTATTCAAATTTTGCCAATAGCTAGCTCAACTGCAACTTTGTAATAAGTATGCTGTCTTAATGATTTGATGCTATTCTGCTGTGTATAGATGTGCTGGTTGTAGCTGTCACCTGGTTGCAAATATGATCTTGGTCTTACATACTGTTATCTTGTCATGCAGCCATCAGAATAGGCTGCTTCCATGAAGGACTAGGACTGAAAACAGTCGGACATAACATTCTTTATCCAATGCAAATATAACTTCATGTAAGATGCAAGTCTAAGTGGTCAAAACAAAGTCCTCAAATTCTACGTTCTTTTTTGTTTGTGTGATAAGGAAAATGCTCCCCAAAACCCTGCATGCACACACACGTCATGGTGATGTGCCGTAGAACACACGTGAGAGATATAAAACCCAACACCTTCCTGGCCACTGGACAAAAGAATAAGGTTATGGGAGTTACATGACATGTACAAAAAACACATCTATGGCTGTTGCAATATATCACCTAGGCCACCTATTAGAGCCCTCCAAACAACTTTACCTTAGTAGAGAATCTTCAATTTCTATTGCTCAATCAATCTATCACACATCTCTCATCCTCCATTTTGTGATAGGCCTCATTATAAGAAAGTCGTTTGGATTCACATAAGCCCAATCCAACCTTGGAGATGAGTCCTCTAATATTTGCCAATGGAGAATGTTGCCTAGTTCCTTTAATACCCACATGCATGTGCATTTTTGAACAGTCTCATAGACATTTGCTTGTGTGTGTGTGTCTCTCTCTCTCTTTCTCTCTCATATGTTTTGGTATCGAGTAGACTGTTTTCTGCTTTGCCAATTGTGGCAAATGAGTGGAGGAATGCATCCATTCAAACACTTAATTATGAACAAAATGAGCAACTATTGGATTGCATAGCGTCATTCGAAGCTCAAACACCACATCCTCAATTTGAAGTAGAACCATATAGTCCACATTAGGGCAAGGCTGTTTCTAGCACCTAGCAAAATTGTCAATAGAACTAGAGGGGTTGGTAAAGGTGTTCATTTCAGATTTTGTGAGAAACCTTGTTCTAGAATGTGTCAATAAAATTAGAGGGCATTGAGAAAGGTATTGTACACTCAAATTTTGTGAGAACTTGTGCTCTAATAATCAAACATGCAACCTTATGATTAATCTCATCTCCAAGTCACCTCTTTTGACACAATTGTTTAATATTCATGTGGAGAGTTTTTGGATGGAGAAAGAAATGTGTGTTTGTGTATGTGTTAATGTCTCCAAAAGGCTAATGTGGCTTGTGAGACAAAATCATAGTACATTTGTGTCTAGTGTCATCTCATCATGAAAAGTGAGAAAAATACATCCTATTATTGTTTGATATCCAAAATCTAAAGATCTCAATGTCTAAAATTGTATGTACATAATATCTAGCTATAATAGCTTCTTTATATATAGAGGTTAGCACATGATTGGAGCTATGATGTAATTTAGGGTTGCTTGTTAATGTGGAGGGGTGAGTCTCTTATGTCTTGCAATGATGGCTTTGATTTGATTATGGTGTGGATTGCTCAGTTGTTGACTAGGTGGCCAAGGTTGTCGTGCTCGAGAAAGTGCATGGCCTTATCTAGTGTGACTTTGCGATGTGGGGTAGGTTGAGGTTGGTGGGATGAATTTGTCTGATGATCTAGTAGTGCTTGTGATGTCTAGTCTATTTGGTTTGGAAGAAATCTGCCACCACTCTCTGCCTAGGTCCCTTTGGGCAGAGTGGTCTCTTGTCTCATATTAGTGTTGTGTGGCACCTTCGAAGCTCTAAGAGAAAAAGCCCTAGACATCTTTGGTCCTCATATTCCATGACATGGTGGAGGGCTCCAAAGCCCTTACGGAAGAGGTAATGATATCTTTCTCGTATGTCATAGTACAGTGTACATCTACATATACAATGTTCCTTTGTCATTGGCCCTCTATCACAAAATTGGCATATCCTATCTTTCACTAGAATATCTATCCATCTAAATGTCTCTATCCTTAAATGATGGGAGGAGGTGTGTATTTGTCCAATAGTAGCTCACATACCATGGGAAAGGTGTGTCTCCAGATATTGTAGTTAGACAATAAATCCATCCGTTGTGAGATGTAGAAAGTGGCTTTGATGATTGAAATTAGCTTAGATCAACTAAGGGGGAGTGTAGGCTAGTGTAAGCTATCGTCAAAGGGTGGGACTCAATTGATGTCCAATCCATGTAAGCCCATCTAATTTGCCATCTGTGAATACCAACTTTCCTCCTCACCCATCTCTAGTAGCTGTTTGAAGTAGGCTAGTGCTAACCTAGGGTATTTGTGGCATGGGAACTCCCATATCTTGTGCAAGAAAGTTACTGCTCTTTTAGAGTACCTCCACAACCATAGGTGATGCACCTAGCTCTACTCTAGTGATAGGGCATGTGGTGGCGGGCTTACTTCTAATCATTGATATCATCATTGTCAATGGCTTCTCTTTGCAATCTCAGCCATCATAATGATCTCTCTCTTGGCCAATCTAGTCAACAAGTGAGCTCAATCGTCCATGATATGGGTTGCAACCCCAAAGCCCAATTCCATACAGGAGAGTAGGTGTGACTAGAGTGTTAAACAACCATAGTTTGGTGTGAGGTTCTTGAAATTGTATGTGGGCACATTAGCTCTCAAGGACCCCTAGGGTTACATAGCCTTGTGCCAATCGAGCCTCAGATGCCCCCCTAGTGAAAATCTTGAGTAAGAGAAAGTGATTGCTAAGCATACATATTCTCTCACATGCTCCACTACATCTCCCCCAAAGTTAAACTAACACATAGATTGGGTTAGCCATGTTGCGAAAGTCTTGAATATCATGACTTTGGTTTTCCCAATATTCACAGTGAGATCTCAATCTTTGTAAAAGGTGTATAATGCATCCAAGTGATGTTGCAAGCCCTTTAGTGAGTTGGAAATGAGTACAATAGCATTGGCATATGTTAGTATTGGTATTAACACTCCACCTAGGCTAGCTCCAGGTCCACCTCCCTTGCTAATGTAGTGAGACACCTCATCTATGTATAGTCCAAATAGTTTGGGCAAAAGTGGGCATCCTTGTTTTACTCCTATGGTGTTGTCAATCCTCTCAGACATCCCTCTAGGCGTGCACATATGGCCTATCACTCTCTTATATAATGCATAAATACCTGATTGTCTACCCTTTGGCACTCCAAACTCTTGCAATATCTGCATGAAATGTGCTTGAGGTATTGGGTCAAATGCTTTATGGAAATCCACAAAGCAACAATAAATCCTCTTTGTTTTGGGTCCAGCCCTCTGCAATGATTGCCCTGATGAGTATATGTCCAATGTGGTGCATCCACGTCTAAAACTAGCATGCACTTGTGCTCTCTTGCTATGCATCTCAATGTAGAGAGAGAGAGAGAGAGAGAGAGAGAGAGAGAGAGAGAGAGAGAGAGAGAGAGAGAGAGAGAGAGAGAGAGAGAGAGAGAGAGAGAGAGAGAGAGAGGGGGAGGGAGACGTCCTTCACCTTCCATTCTAGAGTTATGAAGTATTCCAAGTTTTTAGTAGTTCTTCCAATCATTTGTTTACTCTTTCTGTTGCCTATCCCTTTGAGGATGGTAGATTGTACTAGGAGTGATTTTAGTGTGTATATAATATACTCCCCAAATGTGTATTGTAAAAGTTACTTTGTTCTACAGTTAGAATAAAAAATCAAGTGTTAAGTTAAGTTAGCATGCTAAGATAAAAAGAAATCATGGTTTAAGAAGAAAATCTCAAGGATAAAATTAACTTGTAGAGCTTTAAAAATGTATAAATTGAGATATTAGTCAAAGAACTCAAGGATCATAAAACTCAAGAAATAGCCAAAATTATTCCAAAATATAAGAACACTTCAAATTCTAAGTAAGCCAAATTCTTATAAAACAAAATGATGACCTTGTTGGGGATAAAGGCACATGTGCCTATTCCACCCAATATTTACTTCACGTACACTGTACATGGCAGGTGCCTATCACTATCAATTTATTCTTTATTCTTTTAATGACTGTTGAATAAGGGAAGGTCAGGTCACACATTGTGACTCTTAGAGTTCTCACATCTTGTGTCCATCTCTCTTACTCTCTTGCTCCATCCTCCATAGCTCACATCTCTCTTGCTTTGATTTCTCCTACTTGGGCTTCTCCTTTCAACTTGTATCAGAGCTTGGACCAAGGAGCTTCCTCAACTTAACCTTAGCTCTCAGTTTCTTGAAAGCTTGAGCACTTCATCTATTATAGCCATGGCTTCAGCTTGACAAGGTATGCTTTGTGGTTCCATTGCTTCCCGATCTTCTCAAGCTTGTTCCAGGGATTGAAAAGGCACCATTGCACCTTGGTTGAGGCCTATTGTGGTTGGCTCAACTTCAACACATCTCTATCTGTGTTGGTGTAGCTTGCATGGCCCTAGATTGATAGGCCACTTCTACTGCCTCTTGTGGCCTCTTGCACTTGGAAGTCAACCTTGGCAATCATCTTGAGTACTCAAGCACTTAGATCTTGTGCATGGTCCTAGATTGATAGGCCACTTCTACTGTCTCTTGTGGCCTCTTGCACTTGGAAGTCAACCTTGGCAATCATCTTGAGTACTCAAGCACTTAGATCTTGTGGCTGGGCACCTATTGGAGTGGCAATAACTCTACCATCTACTATATATAGTAGTAGACCTATTGTAACACAGGCTTGTGAAGGGTTTTCATCAGAGGTTTGAAGCTTGTCTATGCTTCTCTTCATGCCGTTGGTGCCGGGATCATTGGTAAATGCTTGGGAAATGTCTTGAGATGCTTCATGGCTTGTATTGAGCTCATTTAGCTTAGATTTCAGAGGTTACTTCACTGTTGTAATAAATAGGGCAACAAGCATTTGTTTAGGAAAAGGTTATGCCTAATGCTCTTTGATGCTAAACATGTACACTACTTGGATGCATTGAGCTTGCATTGCTCATTTAGCATTTGGATTTGCTTTAGTGGGAGCTATTTTGAGCTACTTGCTACTCGTATTTGAGCTTTGAGTTTTATGCAATTGACCTTGATCTCTTGAGATAGTGGAACTTTGGTTTATGTGCAGGCTCTCTTGATACTCACTAGATGTGGTTACCCTCCTAGTGTACTGATTTTGATTACATGCCTTGGACACCAAAACTTATTTCTGTTAGCATGATGTTAGAGATCTTTTTGGCGATGTATTGAGCTACATTACCTTTTACTCAATTGGTTGTGCTTTTGGTGGTTCTCTTGTGTTATCCCCCTGAGACCTCTTACATGCATGGTGTCTATGTCTACTAAATGTATGGTTTACTAATACATTGAGGTTGTGATAGATCTTAGTATCGGTTGTATGCCTATTCACTGTTGGTTTATATTTATATATCTTGGTTGGTCCCAAATATTCCTAGCAGTGAGAGCTTGGCTTTCCTTGATCAATTGCCCACAATTGATTCTTGCCATACTGTTGCATTTATTGCAATAGTGCTATAATTACAGTTTTCAACATTTTTTATGAGAGTAGATACTTGGATTTGATAGTGTATTACTTGCAATTAGTGGATATCTATCTATTTTGCTTATGCTCATTATTTTGCCCTTACTTTGGCTGAGTTTCGGGATTGTTCTGTAGTAATTTACAGCATCGTATGCTCTTGAGTTTTGCATTGGTATCTTGTCATTGTGATTGGTTATTCAAATGATAGTGCCATTTTCAGTATTGAAAAGCTTGATGGCACTAGTTCCACCTATTGAGAGACGCAAATTAAAAGAATTAGGTTCAGCCTTTGAAAACCAAAGGTGTAAAGCCCGAAGGCATTGATCAAGATACTTGGGATGAGCAATGTTGTCACTATCTAAATAGGTTTATTTCAATGTTGTAGCACCTAATGATAATGTTTAGTAGTTATGGGAAAAGATATGTAATATTTATAACAAGCAAAGTTTTGCTTCACAAACGTATTGGTTGAAACAACTCATGGATCTTCACATGAGGGAAAGAACTAGTGTATCCATGTGTTTGAAAGAGTTTCATTTGATTTTCGCAAGGCATTAAGTTTAAGGATAATCTCCCTCCCTTGTTCTTGCTGTTACTAACACTTCCTAAGTCATGGAACACTTCCATATTGCTATGTGTACTAATATGCCTAAGGATGGTTTAAAACTCTAGGATGTTGAGGGGGCCTTACTCACAAAGGAAGTAGTAGAAAGAATGTGGATGCAACCTATACGCCTCATGCATTGGCTATTAGGGGTGACATGATGATAAGAGTGGAAATGATTGTTGTGGCAGAGACTCACATAGGTCTTAGTCTCGCGTGTAGTCTCATAGTAAGTGTTGTGGTTGTAAGGCCTCTCTTACATGTCATTATTGTGAAAAGCAGGGTCATATCTAGCTGCAGTGCCATAAGATGGACGATGATAAGTGCAAATAGAAAGGCATGTGTAAAGTGTAGAAAAAGTTTGATGATCGCAATCTTGTCCCTAGTAAGTCTAGTGTAAAGATAGAAGAGATAAATGATGAGTATATCTTGGCAGCTTCTTCTCTTGATGCTAGTTAGTTGATTAATGCTTCATTCTCTTTTTCTCAATGTTTCTTTAGGGGGGTCATCCCATGAAGTGTAGCCGTGGGAGTTCTATTCATAATATAGATAGTAATATAAAGAGCTTCAAACTAAAGATATTTTGCATATTCTTTTTAGCCACATCAATGCTTGTGCAACCTCTGCAATATGTTAATTTTTCCTTTATACAACCCTCTTTTGTTGTGGAGTATACCTACAATAAACTATCTCTTCATCTATGGATCTCAAGAAGTCATTGAACTCATTAGAGAGGTACTTTCCCCCTCCATCTGACCTCAAGTACTTAACTTTCAAGCTTATTTCTGTTTCAACACCAACCTTGAAAGTTTTGAAGTGCTAAAATATGTCACTCTTTTCCTTCATGAAATATACCCATATATTTCTTGAACAATCATCAATAAACGTGACAAAATATTTGATGCCACCAAGCAATATGTTCTGTGTAGGCCCCCAAACATTTCCTTTATACAACCCTCTTTTGTTGTGGAGTATACCTGCAATAAACTATCTCTTTATCTATGGATCTCAAGAAGTCATTGAACTCATTAGAGAGGTACTTTCCCCCTCCATCCGACTTCAAGTACTTAACTTTCAAGCTTATTTTTGTTTCAACACCAACCTTGAAAGTTTTGAAGTGCTAAAATATGTCACTCTTTTCCTTCATGAAATATACCCACATATTTCTTGAACAATCATCAATAAACGTGACAAAATATTTGATGCCACCAAGCAATATATTCTCTATAGGCCCCCAAACATTTGTATGCACAACATCAACTATAGTTATGCTCACATCTCTATTATACAAAAAAGGTTTTCTTGCTTGCTTACTAAATTGACATGCTTCACACACTTTATGAAAATCTGCAACTCTAAAAACATGCAACCCTATAACTAACCCTTTGGATTGCATTAATTGTAGCCTTTGTACATTTGCATGGTCAATATATTTGTGGCATATTTCAATATCTACAACCACTCCTTTTCCTTTAGCATACATAGTAGCATTCATAGCAAGAATTCCAGCATCTAAAGTGAACATGTGGCCAACTCTACTTTCTTTTGTGACCAAATTACACTTATCATTAAAATCTTCCACAAACTAGCTTGCTTGATTTGAGGGCATGTTACCTTGCATAGGGATTGGTTTCACTCCTATCGCAGCATGACAAGTTTTATTAGACTAGGAAATAACTTGGGTATTGGATATCATTGGCACTAGGGATATACAGTTGTAGTTTGCTGCACGTAGCACTTTTGTTTAACATGATGTATATATATTGGATAATTGGATAATGCAAGCTATTATGTATCTTTTAGTGATTTTGTGTGGAAGATTGTACGTAAGATTTTTTACTTTACTCAAGGTGCCAAGGTTGGCAATATCTATCCCTTGCTTATATTTGGGTCTACAAACCATATTTTGGCAGTGGTCTACATACCACGTGTATCTTTATATCTTTATATGGAATAAAAATGCTTACTCGTTTGTAGTATCTTTTGCCTCTTGATTACAAGTGTTTTGATTCTTGTGACCATTATCTTTATGGCAAGAAGACATGCAATTCTAATAAGAAGTTTGGCATTACGCACATGGGTGAGCCTTTGGCTCTTGTTCTAATATATGTGGTCCCATGCCCTAGCAGTCTCACTAGAAGGTGGCACAAAGTATTTTGTGACTTTCAATAATAATTTATAAGGTTTAGGCATATTCTATTAAGCAAAAATTGAAAGTTTATCTACCTTTCAACATTGGCTTACTCTTGTTGAGAACCAATTTGGGTATAGGTTGAAATGCCTAAGATTAACGATGAGGGTGAATATCTATCTAAGGCATTCAAGCAGTTTTGTGATGAGAGGGGTATTAAGCATCATTGATTGCCCTTATAGCCCACCCCAGAATTGTGTTGCAAAGTGCACGAATATGACAATTCAAGAGAGAGTCTTTAGCTAGGAAAACCTACCATAGCATTTTTGGGCTAAGATAGTTTACTACTATCATACACTTAATAAACACATCCAGATGCACTACTATTGGTTGTCAAATTGCATAGGAGGTATGGTGTAGAAAACCTCCACCATATGCTCATATCCATGTCTTTGTATGCAAGGATTTTTGCCATGTTCCCAAGGACAAATGCAATAAGCTAGATCCTAAGTCAATGAAATGCATATTTCTTGGTTATGGGGATGTAGGTGAGATGTGCTATTGCCTATGGTATCTACAGGCTTGAAAGGTCATCCAACCACAACCATGATGTTATCTATCATGAGGAGAATATGTATAAGTAGCCTAAGCAAGTAGTTGAGCTTCGTAGGGTGATCTTTCAGGAGGAGCCCCCTATTGCTGTATAGCTAGCTAGACAGCCTGTAGTTGTTGATGCTCCAGTGGCCCATGATCATGATGTTAGATAGGATTTATGGGACCCACAACCTATTTTGTGATGGTCTACTAGAGATAGATGTCAATCGGATTGGTTTGCACTCTTCGTGGACTATGTTATGGCAACATATTTTGGTGAGTCTCTTACTTGTAAGGAGGCTATGTGCAGAGGCGATAGTCACTCTTGGGAGAGGGCCATCCAGTTAGAGTTTGATTCATAGCATAAAAACCATACATGGAATTTGGTTCCTTTTCCTAGTGGGCAATATGCATTGCCATGCAAGTGGGTGTACAAGTTGAAGAGTACTCTTGGATGACCCAAGCCAGCGTATAAGGCCAAATTGGTTGCTTAGGATTTTAAGCAGGAACATTGTGTTGACTTCGATGAAGTCTTCTCTCCTATAGTCAAGATGACTTTCTTACAATTGGTTTTGGCCTTGGTTATGTAGTTAGATCTAAACCTTTGTATAGATGGATGTGAAAATGACTTTTCTGCATGGGGACTTGCATGAGGATATGTATATGCACTAGCCTAAGGGCTTTATGGAAAAGGGTAGTGAAGGGGAACTGTACGCTCTACCCCCAGACCTACGGACCACTTATTGCTCAAGTGTTTCGAACCGAGTGGACATGGCTACCTCTCACATAGCCGACGCGCAATGCCTACCTTACGGGTGTAGTGAGCTTACCTTGATGCTCGATCGAGTACCCTCCTCTTTCTTGCACACTAGTAGCTCCACGATCCTTGAGGCAAGCTCAAGCAACCTCAATCCCTCTCCCATGAGCTTCATCCTCCATAGACATGCGCGAGACAAGAGAAGAGAATAGAGGAGGGGAAGGTGAAGAGAGAAGATGGAGAGCTTCTTCTCTAAGATCCCTCACTCTCACATAATCACTCCCTCACTCCCTCACACTCTCTCAATCCCTCTCTCAAGCACAAGCAAGAAGGCAAGAAACAAGAGAAGAAGAAGAAGAAGCTTTGGCCACACACAAGAATGAGCTTCTCATTCACTTTTCAACTTTATATACAAAACCCTAAATCCCTTTTGGGCGGTCATCCCCTTTTCCTCTTTTTTACATGGCCGGCCATAGCCTAGGCCCTTTTTCCCATTGTCCTTCTATCTTCCTAGATTCCTTTCCACCGCCCGTCTACATTTACAAATTGCATGGGTGAGAGCCCGGTGCTCTTTTACAAGATTTCAGGGTGCGCCTTTTTATTTTAAAATGTGTCTTTCCCCTTTTGCATTTGCCTTGGACTTTTAAGGTTGCCCTTGTGCTTTTGGCATTTTCTTCTATTCTTTCTTCAATCGGGCTACCTTTTTTCCGCCTTTGTGTCTTTTTTTTATTTCCTTTTGCTTTCTTCGTGTTGGGGTTAACATTACCCCCTCCTAGACGAGTGCCAGTCCCATGGCACTCACCGTCGTAGGTAGCAGGCTGTAACATGCACCGAAGACGTGGGTGACAAGGACGTAGTGGCTAGTTAGGTTGGCTGCGAGGTGGAACAGGTAGGTGGGTGACACTGCTTCCAATGTGGTTGGGTGAATGATAGGTGATGGGGTTTAAGGACGATGACCAGGAAAGATTCTGGCGTGCTTTAGGCTTCATGAAGATACTCGGTATCTTTCACATTGTTGTGGCGCCCCTTATGTAGCCGGTCGTCTTTTGAGTATCAGAAACGCTTGAAGCAATAAGCAATCCCTTAGGAGGGTGATATTGGAGGGATTTATTCTGGAGAAACCCCCCGAACGTTGTTTGCCTTGAAAATCCGTTGCTTTGATTGAAGATCCTTGTCATTGAGTTGAAAATCTTCAGTTTTGAGTTGAAGGTCTTCAGGCTTGTGGAATCAATAAGCGATCCGTAGATCTTGAGGCATTGGGCATGGATCATTGGACAATGAGGTTCCAAGATCTATGCCAATGGTAGTTCTACCTTGACTTGGTTCAATCATGGTAGCCATCAGCAGGCAGATGGCTAGCAACATGAAATCTGTTGAGCCATTTAAACCTTAGCAGCGAAGCTCCTGAAGTTGCAGTAATGGAGTCATGTCCGACTCATGGAAAAATTCCTTGTCATTGGAAGATGTAGTGGATGATCTTCTTCAGCCAAGCAGCCAGTTCTTGAAACACGAATATAACCTGCAAGAAAAGTTGTGCACTTCCTAGGGGGTGTGTCTGTCTCACTGTGTAGTGCATGGTGCCCGTGCCAATGGAACTGGGAGATGGGTCTAACCTTGGGCAAGCCCTTGGTAATGTCCCACACTTGAGGACCCAGTTCGTGCGTCGTTGGAGGTGCGGTGCGAAACTTAGGGTGACAAGTCTGAAAGTCCTACCCTTGATGTGCCCTAAGTGTGAAGTGGGGCTAGGGAGAACCCTAGATGCAATGAGTGTGATGCACAATAACAATGAAGGGAGACTGCAAGCACATGTGAAGTGTTCTCCTTGTTAACTTGCTTAGTAGTAGATTCATCTTTCAGCTTTGCTATTTTTTGCCCTTGTCTTTCTCTCTAGTCACCTTGTCTTTGTTCCCTTGTGGCTTTTTCTCTTTTTGCTTTTTTTTTTTTTTTTTTGAGAATGAGAGAGGGAGTACAATTGTCAAGGCATATCACACCCATTTAATCACGAGGCGGTCGCAGGCATTGAGATAAGAATGTGCGACTTTGTAGGTATTCTTTAATATCGGCCTTAGCTCTCAGAGGAGTGGTTGACAAGAAAGGGTGATTACACCTTGTGAAACGGGTGTCACTCATATTTTCTAAGAGCTCTAGACAGAAAGAAGGAAGGAGAGTAGCCTGCATCATTAACCTAGTCATAGCTCTACTATCTATTCCTAGGTTGATATCAAAGAAGAGTGGGGGAAGATGGGCTTCCTCTGCTGTGGGTTTTTGGAGTAGCAGGAATTTGATAAGTCGAAGGTAATTACAAGTGGTCAAAAATGTTGGATCTGGGCAGGAAGAGAAGTTTACAAGGAAACGATTTATAGAAGGAAGTATATCTTCTAACCTAAACACTAAGCATTCCTCAGGGCTCCTAGCATTTACATTATATATTTTTGGGAAGTCGTAATCCCCATGCAAGTCTCTATCATAGTCCACTCCATGCCTACAGGGGTAGGGCATGTGGATAGGATCATTGCGCTCTTCGGGGAGTGAACTGCAAAAGGCGGTCCATGCATCAAAATTTGTGTCCCAAATCCTCCTTCGCCATTTCGGTTGTGCCTCGTAGCCTTGGACGGTTTTGGGAACCAGATTGACCTTATCTTCCCAGTAATCCTGTGGCTCTTGTCGCCACCTAGTCATTATCATGCTCCTCTCTTCTATCCACCTGTTTGCAAGTTCATTAGCCAGATCCTTGATCTTGGCTAAGACTCCTAGAGGCAGAGCCCGGTCCAAAGAGCGTGGGAAAGCAAATGAAAGCTCAAACGGCTATTTATGGAACTCTCGCTGACGCCAGATGACCAACTCCTGGGGCCAGTCTACAGGATGTGCATCACCTCTCAGTGGCATGGGCTCTTCAGGAAGTTGTCTTGGAATTGTGCGTGCTCGGCGTTGGGCCTCCTCAACTAATTCTTGTCTTCTCCTCCTTGCTGCAACTATACGCTCAGGCAGAAGGGCATCTGTAGGTTCTTCCTGTGGGGGATTGGGTTGAGGCAGACTCGGCATTCTTTGTTGCTCTTCTTCATCACCTTGCTCGAAATCCTGACCCTCTTCGACATGTCGCTCCACCACAGATGGGATGACTGGTAGTGGTGGTGGTGGCTGTTCATGCTCCTCAAAACCTAGCTCCTTGAGCTCAGTAGTGGAAAGGCCCGTACAGCGTAAGTAGCGGAATTGTTGCTCGTTAGTGATCCCTGTACTCGTTGGGAGCTCTCGCTCTTGAAGACCATATCTTAGAGCTCGGGTGGTTAGCTCCAACTTTCTTTTCGCCTTTTCCACTGGATCATCGCCATCAGCTTGTGTGACACGGAGTACCATGTTGAGGAAGGCCTGCCGCTGTGTTTTAGTAGTTATTTCGATAGCTTCAACCCTGGCTTCTGCAAGTATTCTTTCGCATTCTACCACCACTGCCAAGCGTTCGGTCAAGTCCCTCACCCTATCAAAATTATTCCTTTCCCAATCAATAGCTCTTTCCTCCATCCTTTTTCTCTCTTCCTCCAGTTGGCTCGCCAGGGTGGTTACTACCTGTTGCTGCTCATTTGTTAAAAACCACAACTGGTTCCTTTCTCTTAACTTCTGAGCCAGCTGCTCTTCAGTAATCCCTTTGGCTTGATCTACAATGCTGAGCCTTTGGTGCACCTCGGCCAGTACTTCTAATTTTTCCTGCACCAGCTACTCTTGGCTTTGGATCTCAGCAAGGAATAGCCTTTTTTGATTGAAAGCCATGGCCATGAGGGCCTCTACATCTTCCTGGGAGGTCTCCAGCGCATCTTGTAATCTTTGCACTTCATCTTGTAGCCATTTTGCTTCTGCTGCTGAGACTCCTGGCCCTTCACTCTTCAGAAACTCGATTTCGCTTATTAATCTGTTTTGTTCTTCTAGCTCTTGCCACAAACGGAGCTCCATGGTATGTTCTTGTGGTATACTGGCTTCGCCTTCCTGAACCTCCTGTCTTAGCATTTCCACTCGAGCGACCTTTTGCTGTAGATCATTGTATTGCTGCACTAGTAGCTTTAGACTCCTTTGCTCTGCCACCAGGTTCTGCTCTTCGTCTTCCAGCCTTTGTCTAAGGCAGCTTTCATTCTCCTGGGCTTCCTTTGTTTTTGCTACTAGCTGGTCCTGCAGGGCCTTTATTTCTCTTCGTCGATCGGCTCCCTGCCTTGAAACTTCTAGCCTAAGAACAGCTGACGTTTCTTTTTCTTTTTCTAGCTCCATCAAGGCCACTTTCTTCTCTTCCTTCGCCTTGTCTAGTTGTGCTAGTAGCTCAGCCACATATGTGTCATAGTCAGTGTCGGGAGGCATGGGAGTATGGGGTGTGGTGGTTGATGCCTCCAGCCTTTGTCTTTTAGGGTCTTGTTGTGACTCTGCATTTGCGGCAGTGGGCCTTTTCAATCTAGTTTCTGGCACAATCTCAGCCACTTTGCTCACTAGCATTTGCACCATGTTCATTAGCTATGTCATGTCGACGAGAGGTGTGGGTTGTGTGGTGGTTGCAGTCGTGGTTTCAGTCGTTGCAGGCACAAAAGAGGAAGGAAGTGGATGTTGTAGGGACTTGCCCTTGCCTACAGCCACTGGAGTTGCTTCCACACTTGAACTAGCTTCGGCTTTATGGTGACGAGGGCTCACAGGTTCGAGCTCTCCACCCCCGTGGGTCTCTTCCACAGATCTTCGTGTAGCCTCTGCCAACTCGGCCAGCTCCTTCAGTCTCTGCTCTTCAGCTTCTTCTTCCGCCCTTCTTTTCATGTCCTCTTCTGCCTTCTTTGATTCTTCTCTTATCTTTGCAAGCTCTTCCTCCTCTTTCCTCCTTCTTTCTTCCTCAGCCCTCCTAGACTCTCTTTGAGCCCTCTTGATTTCAGCTCGTTCTTCTTTGCTTAATTCCTCTTTCCTTTCCTTCTGTCTCCTGTCCCTTTCTTTTGTCCTTCTGGTTTGCTTGCTTGTGTAGGCGGCACCTCCTGTTCTCCCTTGTCACTTATCGTTCTTTCACTTGATTCGTCTCCTTCGTGGTGAGGTGGGCTTTGATGCGGTGGGCTTTGATGTGCAGCTTGCTCTTCCCTGACTCCAACATCCTTCATTGCTTCATCTATGATGGCTATCAAAACACCACCATATCTAATTGTGGCTGCCTTTGAGGCAGGTTTCTTCCTTGTGGAGCGTGCGGTTGAGGCAGGGGATTCTCCTCCTGCTGGTTCTTCCGCTGGAGTGAGAAGGGTAGCTGAGCTTTGAATGGTTTTCTGCATGAACCCATTCCAGTCTACCTCCTCGGGGACTCCTGCTGTGATGCTTTCTAACAGCGGGACCCCGATCCTGTTCATCAATGAGTTGTACCTTTGGCCCGAGAAGAGCGTGTGGATCATCTTCTCTTGTATCTTCACTGCTGGATCCGGGATGTCAGCCAAGCTGATTCCATCCACGGTGTGCACCTCTTCTTTCTTTACCCCCAGCATGGCGTAAACATCCCTTCTCGGCTGCCTCTCTTTCTTGGGTACGAGCCCCAAGGCCTTCTCTATGATTGCCGCATTGAGGGGCACTTCAACTCTTCTTTCCTGCTCCCTTGTTCTCACTGTGACAGTGCCACAGTTCCTGCCCTTGTCAAAGTTCCTCAGAAATTCAACACACATGCCGTAATCCACAGCCTGCCCCACCTTTTCCACATACTTGTGGAGGTGGCATCTGTCCACCAATTCTTTGACTACAGGTTCCTCCAAGATGGCCTCATCCAGGTTCAGCGTGTGCTTGAAGGTGAATTGACTGAATCCTCGTGTCTTGACGTTGATGCCTTGGTCATCTCTTCTTCAAAAAATGGGAGTTTTCCCCCTTTGTCTTGTCCTACCATGGTGGTTACCTGTCAACACACCATGCCAACATTAATGCTTAAAAATCGGCTTATTTCTAACGAAACTCAATTCTGAGAGAAAAATGTATGTGCCAAAAATTGGTATACTTGCTTAGAGGCTTGAATTTTAGAGACAGGCTCACAGCAGCAATTGCTATTGTTTTCCCTTTGCAGTATCTTCCATTGAGACTTAATTAATCATAACATTTTGCTGCTAGATAGCATGACTCTCATTAAGCTCTGCTCTTGCTCACATTGCTCTCCCCCGTCTTGGATCTTTCAAGGAATCCTTCCTAGGATTAGCACAAGAAGTATGAGGCAAATGTTGTTTTTCGTGGATTGACTTACTTAGCCAATAACCAATCTTAGAAGCTTGGATTGTATTCAAGTTGGGCATGACAATTAAGAGCAGATGGTTGGATGGAGACTTGGGAGATATAGGTCAAGACATCGTGAAAGAGATCTCCAGTATTAAGGCAGCTTGCAACATGTAATTCCTCTTCCGAAAGGAATTGGTCAATGTAAGGGTGAGCGAGTACATGGTCGTCTAAATGCTGGTTGCGGGTGATGGCCAAAACCCTAAATGAGATAGGTGCCACATAAGTAGGGTCATATTCGATGGTTTTAATTGCCCTGCATTGCTCAGCATTGGTCATTATCCGGCAACCTTTTTTCTCCCATTGGATTCTCAGAGCAAACCACTGCTGCAAGAACATGGAAGGTGAGCTTGCCATCTGTGTGAGCTCTTGCAACTCGTGCTCAGGAACAGAACGAGGAGGCTTACGATATGAAGTGATTAGTCTTCTGAGGGCAGCTTGCTCCTTTGAGATTTCGTCGTTTGCTATCAGTTCAGCAGCAATTTTGGGGAACTTACAGGTCATAAGTTCGTATTCTTCCCAAGTGCATGGTAATGCACAAACATCCGAAGCAAGATTTTTGTCAAGAAGACCTAGGTCTAGCCTCTCATAACTTCTAGCGAATGTAGTGAAAGTTTTGTCCAACATCTTGATGCAGGTTACTAAGTCATCCCCAAAAGTCGCGGCGAGGTCTTTAGAAAAGGAAAGGAAAGGTCGTACCGCGTAGGAAGGTTTAAGACCTGCTAGTGGGAATGGTGCAAATGGACTGGATAGTGGTGACTCCATCATTGGTGTCACAGGTGTGGTTTTGCACTCTGAAGCACTTTGAGGTGTTGTAGGAAGCTCTGGGGGCATTGGAGTTGTGCTGGGTTCTGAGTGAGCAGTCATGGGGGTATTTAAGTTCTCTGGATTAGGTAAGTGTAAGGCTCGTGGCATTTGCTTTGGTCGATAGATGAGCTGGGGCTTACTAGCCACAGTGGGCAATGGTTTGCTGACTATGCCCTGGGTACCATGTGTGCAAGCCTCCCTTACTGGGGTGAGATTTCTTGTAGATGAGTTTTTAAACTTGCCATTTTTAGGCACCCAAATCCAGGGGTTGCCCTCGTAGTATCCTTGTGCTCGCAAGAGATCTTTGGGGATCCATCGCGGCGTGGTTGTCTGTCTACGTCGATAGCATCTAGACTACCTCTTAGGTCGTGATGTGGCTGATTATTTTGGCGTTTAGAATCACGTTTGGGTGGTCTACTCGGATGTGGTCTTTGCCGTTTTGGCACCCATATAAGCTTGGACTCCTTGGCCTTGTGAGCACTCTTGGTGGGTTTGGGCCTAGGGTCGAGAGCCTGGCATGAGGCCTTAGTTTTCTTCTGTTTAGACTTGGGCTAAAATGTGGTCGTAGGGGTTTCTACCGGTGGCTTCGTAATGGTGGAGGAGTCAGGACAACCCTTGCTGAAAGTCGTCACTATACGCACATTGCCTATAGCAAGATGAATACGGTTTAGGTTGTAATCCACATTACAGCTCGTTTGCTTCTTGAAAATACGACCTAATAGTGACATATTATTGGCTCCTTTAGTGTCAGGCAACACATGAAAGAAAGCTGGTAAACTTTCAGACTCGATAGAAACGACTACCTTGCACTTCCCTAGGAGTGAATAAGCATTATCCCCATACGGGGTGAGTTTGACATTAGTGGGCTGTAGTTTCGGTTGACCAATGTGTATCCAATGGTCATGCGTCAAGATGTTATAGTCGGCACCTTCATCAATCAAGGCATCGAAAGAATACGTCGCTCCTGCTGTGACTGTGATTCGTAGATACGCCAGTGCCAGTGCTTCTTCGTCCTGATTTGTAAAGTCGGTTATAGTAGCCATGCAGACGTTCATTGGGGGTTCTAGCATGGGTGGCTCATGTAATGGATGGGAAGGAGGATAGTGCTTCTGTATGCGGCTGTCATTAAAAAATCCTATTCCTTCGCCTTCAAGTGTCTCTAACTCAACATTCCCTGTTCTACCAATCATGCGTACTCTGAAAGGCCCTAGCGCCCGAAACTTCATCTTCTGTTTATGTCCTTTTACAAAGTATAGCAGAACAAGGTCCCCTTGTTCAAAGTCTCGCTGTTTGACATGCTTGTCAAACCACATCTTTCGTTGAGCCTTCTCACAAATCAGAGAGTGAGTGGCGAGGAGTCGGCGGGTCTCCATTAGGCGCTCTAACTCCACTAAGCGATTGGTCCAAGCCTCTCTTCCCTCCCAACGCTCCTGGACTGCTATCCTTAAGCTAGGGATGAAGAATTCTAAGGGTAAAATGGCTTCAGTTCCGTACGTCAGCCTAAAAGGCGTCTGTCCGACCGCCGTTTTATAAGCTGTGCGATAGGCCCACAAGGCCGCCATTAGCTTGTTGTCCCAATCACTTCTTGAAGTAGACACTACCTTTGTAAGCACGTTGACTAAGATTTTATTCGTGGATTCGGCTTGGCCATTAGCCTGAGGGTAATAGGGAGAGGACTTCCGATGAATTATTAGGAAGGTAGAGAGCAGGTGGAAAATCACCTCATTAATGAAGTGCGTGCCTTGGTCACTTACAAGTTCGATTGGATAGCCAAACCGTGAAATGACCTGCTCCCACAAGAACTTTGCAGTGGTTCTAGCATCATTCTTCCTCGTGGCTCATGCCTCTGCCCACTTCATTAGATAATCAGTTGCCACTATGATGTAGCGAGCTTGGGAATATTGTGACGCAGGACTGATAGGTCCAATAAAATTGATGCCCCATTTTTCAAAGGGTTGTCGGGCTATGACAGGAGTCAGCTCCATCTTGTCTTTCCACAGAGGCACTTTGGTCCTTTGGCACTCATCGCAGTGTTTCACGAATTTCGCTACATCGCGGAAAAGGGTAGGCCACCATAGTTGGGATTGTAGCATCTTTGGGGCTGTTGTGTCCCCGCTAAAGTGTCCTCCAACGATTCCGCCATGTGCTTCTTTCAATGCATCATGCATCTCGTGCTCACATACGCATCTGCGCAATAAACCGTCTTGTCCTAACCTGTAGAGTTGGCTAGCTATCAGTTGGTATGGTTGAATTTTCAGGATAAGTCTTCTCAGCCTGGCCTTCTCAATGGGTCTCTCAAGTAGTCTGCTCTCTAGCACTTGCATTATGTCATCGGCCCAATACGGCGTCAGATCAGCTTTAAACAATTCTCTTTCGCTAGACAGGTTAAAGAGATGAGCATCCGGTAAATCATCAGGTATGCCTTGTCCAACAGCTTCTCCTGTGGGTATGCGGGACATGTGGTCAGCCATGTAATGTTGCTTTCCTTTGTGTACAACCACAGAGAAGTCAAACTCCAGTAGAAGGAGTAACCATCTAGCTATGCGTCCCGTAGCGCAAGGCTTGTTCGCAAGATATAGCAAGGCTTGATGGTCAACAAAGAAAACAAAGGGAGTGGCCAACAGGCAATGCCTAAATTTCTTTACCGCAAATACCATGCCCAACCCCTCCCTTTCTGTCGTGGAATAGTTCATCTCGGTCTCTGTGAGCTGCCTCCTGGCAAAACTCATCGGGTAATCTAAGTTATGTTCACCAGGCTGGCATAGCACGGCTCCAATAGCGAACTTAGAGGCGTCTATGTGTACATGAAACGTTATGTTCCAGTCTGGGGCTCGTAAGATTGGTGCAGTAGTAAGAGCCTTTTTCAACTCCTCATATGCGCGTTGGCATTCCTCAGTCCACTCGAACACTATCAACAGCTTGTACAATGGTCTAGCAATTAGTGTGTAATTTAGTACAAAGCGTCGATAATATCCAGTGTATCCTAAGAAGCACTGAACTCCCTTGTAGTTATCGGGTGGCGGTAAGTCAACAATGACTCTGACTTTAGAAAAGTCAGTGGCAATGCCGTTCCTTGACACTACGTGCCCTAAGATGCATTCGTGTTTCACCTAGAACTGGCACTTTAAGGGGTTCAACGAGAGGTGGTACAACCTACACCTTTCAAAGACAGCTCTCAATTTCTCTAAGTGTTCGGCCCAACTAGAGTGTACGCATAAGTCGTCTACAAACACTTCCAATTCGCGCCTAAGCATGTCCTTAAAGATAGTGCACATTAGGCATTGAAAAGTCGCAGGTGCATTCATCAGCCCAAAAGGCATGACAATGTAGGCGAATACACCCCATTCCGCGGCAAAGGCAGTCTTGTGCCTGTCGTCGGGGTGCACTTGCACTTGATTACAGCCCGAGAAACCATCCAGAAAACTGTAGGCTTCTTTACCTGCTACCCTCTGAAGCATGTGCTCGGTGTATGGTAAAGGATAGTTATCCCTCTTTGTAGCGGCATTCACTTTCTTGTAGTTCACGCACACTCGGATTTTTCCATTTTTCTTCATGACAATCACGATAGGTGATACCCAGTCCGTGTGCTCGATCTCATATATGAATCCTGCCCTCATGAGTTTATCAATCTCCTCTTTTACTGCATGGGCGTGTTTGGGATTCATGGGGTAAGATCGTTGTTTCGTTGGCACTGCATCAGGGACCATTGGGATATTATGAGTGACAACCCTAGGGTCGACTCCCTTAAGTTCATCCAATGTCCAAGCAAATACGTCAATGTACTCTTGCAAGAGTGCAACAAGTTTGGTCCCCTCATCCTCCGTCAAGTCATCTGCAATGAATACAGGCCTTGGCTTTTCACCTTTCCCAGTTAAGTTAACTTCCTTGACTTTGGCGGGTCCCTCGATTGGTTCACTAGTTTGGCCTTGTCTTTTCGCACCTAGCAGAATCACCACTCTATCACCCTTTTTAAATTTTGTAAACCGTTTGGGTAGATCCTATGGTTTCTTTTGCCTTTCTGCTTCTGAGTCCTTTGCTTGCTTCCTGGCTTCCTCCTTTAGCCTCCTGCGCCTTAGGTGGACTGGCAAGTCTCCCTTGGTGCGTTTGACTTTAGAAGGTTGTGGTATCTCGGGATCACTCTCAGTACTGACTTCTGGCTCTGAGTTAAACTCGCATCCCTCACTTGAGGAAGGTGTTTCCCCAGGGGGTCGTAGTTCAGTAGGTGCATCCGTCTTGAGCACTGGGATTACCCATGGTCGTGCCACTCCGGCTCGCTCGTAATCCACGGCTCCCATGTGTTCTAGCCAGGATCTGTCACACTCCATTCGCATGACTCCTTTTTCATTCTGACTGGTCCTTCCTCTCCTAGGCCTCGAGTCTGCCCTGATTTGTTCTATCGCTTTTCCTTCCGTGTCGTACTCTATTGTATCTATCTCTTCTTTACTCTCCTCTCCCGTAGAGCGACAGTCCTCATACTCCTCGTCATCAGAGTCCTGTCCTTCTGACTGCTCATCATCACCTAAGCTTTCCTCTCCCGTCTCCTTGTCATCAGTAACTAAAGCCCAGTTATATAACAAATTCAGGTCGTGGACCTTGGTCCATTTCCATTCTGGCTTAGCTAATAGATCACGTAGAGGTTTTAAGTTAGCAGCCAAGTTGCCTTCCAGTTCATTGGTTAGATACTCTACGATTTCCTGAAGCTCTAGTTTGTTATTGGGGATATGGAACGAGGCTGGTTTGCCTGGTTGAGTGAGCTTCCTGCCATCATGCAGAGTGGCACAATTGGCTCCTCAATTGGCATGGTTGTGGCATTAGCAGCCTACCGATATAGTTCTTCCTTATTCGAGAATGGTAGGTCAATGGTTGCCAAAATGTGCATCCAATCCCTCTCATCCTCAGGGCAAGGAATATATTTAGTGAGTGATCCATAAGGTGGTCGTTTGAGTATCGCCTTTGAGCATAGCTGAGATGGCATCTAGGCCAACAGGGGTCATCTTCCAAGTGTCCATCTCTACCCTTACTGCACTAGTTTTGTTCCCTAGGAAAATCAAACCATTGCCCCAGTCCTCAATGACACGCGCATTCCTCGGCCTAATAGTATGTTGTAATCCACTCCCTTCATGACAATGAAGTTTACGGAAAACTGCACATCGGCAATCTTTACTGGCCAATTCTTTAAGACCCCGAATGGTCTTACCTTCATTCCATTTGCTAACATGACGTTAAACCTAGCAGTCTCTACAAGAGGTTTTTCCCATGCCTTTAAGACTGCATGGCTTAGTATACTAACATCTGCGCCTGTGTCTACAATTCCTTTTCGCATCATATCTCCTAAGGCTAGGACGGGTAAAACTGCATGCATTTTAGTGCCTTCCCAAAAAGCATTGATGTGCAAAGACTTAGGAATTGAGTGTAGAGTTAGACTTGGAATCTGTGTAACCGCATCATGATCTTGCGGATCAGCACCCGCAAGTCCTGTGTGTCCCTCCATCAAGTCTTTTAACTCCTGCCATAAGGAATGATTCTGCCTAAGTAGGTCTTCCAAGCTTAGAGTTACTGGAGTAGATAACAAGGTTGTGAGGAGGCTACTGGGCTCTTGTCTTCCCCTGAGGCTAGCATTTCTAGGCCCTGCGTTCTGTCTGTCCTGGCAAGTTTCCCCTTGGCCTTGCTGCTGAGTTGCCCCCAGTGGTGCATGTATGCTCGTAGCTTATGGTTTTGAAGGTGAGACTGGTGTGCTCACACTGGAGAAATCGTCAATAGGATCTTCTAATATGGGTTCAGCATCCTTGAGGTGCTTTTGGGCGTCCTTGACCCACTCCTTGACCTTAACTATAGCCTCGAGCTGCTGTTTGGGATGGGGATATTCCCCTACCTTGGCGCTCCCTGCTCGGCTATCTTAGGAGCTAAGGTCTCTGCCTCTGCGTCTATGACCCTCTTTCCCGTTACTAAACGTAGTCTCTTCCTAGGTTTTAAGAGTTATCTTTGCATCCGTTCTCTTTTCCCGTCTCCTCCGGCTTTGCTTTCCTATTGAGGTTGCGTTAAGGTTACTTGGACCTGGCAAAGAGATGCCTGCTTGTTTTGTTTGAGCTCGCATCATAACATGTAGTGGGATGGGTGTATCCTCACCATCAAATGTTTCCACTCCAAAAAGCCCAAAGGCACCGATGGCATGTTGGCAGAGCTGGTTGATGGCTTCCGCCTAGGACAGTCAGGAAATAGATGTGTGATTCCACACTCTGTGCATCGAAGATCCGCTTTGTCCTTGCTAGCTTGTTCTTGTTCTGGGCAGCGTGATGAAATGTGGCCTGGGTGGCCGCAAGTCCAGCATGTGACTGGATCTTGGCTTGGCCCTCCAAAGCCTCTGCCTCTTCCTCTTCCTAAAGCCATCACCGGCACCGGTCGATAGTCCATCAGGACTGGGTTGCCCTCCTGGTCATAGGATATGTACGGGTTGACATATGCTTCTTCCTCATTAGGCTCCTCCACAAAGTGAACAGGAGCATCGCTAGATGGGTGGGTTACAAAAGGCCTTGGTGGTCTAGGTATACCAGTTGGATTCATCTCCAGCCTAGGTACGGTAGGTCTTGAGTCAATCGGTGCTGGGAGAGCTAACTGGGCTCCCCTCCCAAAGAAATTGGGTGGCCTATTACCTAAGTATGGAGGGTTGTACTGCTGCGCGTATGGGAATCTCCTCGGCATTCTGCAATGCACTGCATCATGCCCGAATCTACCGCAATTTGAGCACGGCCGAGATCTAGGATCTTGGCACTCAACTGGGAGGTGATTGCCTCCGCAGTATATACATTGTACATGCGATCTCACAGGCTTCCTTACCAGCTCTTGCAACTGTGCAATCTCCATTCTCATTTCTGCCATCCCCTGGTCATGGTCTACACTCTTTCCCTTATCCTGCACACTAGCAATTGCTTTTTCCCTCGAAGTAGTTGATCTCTCAGGGTCCCTCTGGCTTGCACTCTCCCAGTTGGTAGTCCTATGCTTGATATGTTTGCTAACAATAGCCATATAACGAGAGAAAATGTGTTGTTACTCATGCCATGTCAATGGCTTTTCCAAGAGCTTCATATGATCTTAAGTCAAATTTCCAATGTCAATGATGTAAGTGCATGTTAGAGATGTTAGCATGTTGTCTAGCTCTACAAGGCACTCCATTTTTGGTTCACTAGTTTGTGGTGCTATGTCCTATGCCATCTCAATGAGATATTTATTGATGTGCCTAGGCTTTAAGTGCAATGGAGCTTTTGATCAAGAAAAGGATGACTTATGAGGCGTTAGGCTCATTGCGCTCTTGATCACAAAGTTATATCCCCTTATATTGTCAAAGCATTATGGATTATTTTTTGGCTAAAATAACAAGTTTAATCATAGCCAAAGGTTGTGACTATTGATGCTCCACTCTAATTTGGAAGGAGTAATGATTGACCACGAGCATAGTTTATATCCTCTTGTAGTATCAAAACATTAGAGGCTTGTTCTTTAGTTAGAATTATAGGTGCTATCATAGCCAAAGGCTATGATAGTTGGGGTTCCACCTCTAGTATGGAAGTAGTAATGGCTGACTCAATGAACTCGCTACTTTTGGTAGTCAAGGATGACTACTTCTTGGGATCCTTAGACTAATGGGTAGTAGTGCAAGTCTTGACTTATTAGGTGTAGCCTTGTTAGCACTCTTAGAGAGGGATTATTGATTTGTGGAGGTGCCCTTGGCTATCCCTTGTGGATCTATTTCCTTAGATTAGGCAGCTACACTAGGTTATTGTTACTAGATTTCTCAATTTTTCTTTGGTGAGGAAGATCTAGGAGACATTAGTTGGTGAACTAGCAACTACCTTGGACAATTGCCTATCTTTCTTGGATGGCACCACTTCCCCCTTCCTAGCTTGTGTAGCATAATGTGGATGTTTCTTTGACTTCTCCTTTGAATTTGATGGCTCTTGAAGCATTATTAGTCTCTCTTTGGAATTAATAACTACATTAAGCAATTGCACCTTATTCGTAGTGAGTTAAGGTTCTTTTGTTGGTAGGCAAGGTTTGGCCTTTAAGTTTCTATCTTAGCTAGTTTTCTCTCTTCAAATTTGGTATTTGATCTTGACCTATGTTTATTGGTAATTTTCTCATTTTTATTGTTTTGGGAAAGAATTGGAATGTGATCATTAGAAGTGATTATGCATGTGGTTTTGGCAACTAGATCCATCAATTTCTGCTTGTGTTCTGATTAGTTTATTTAGAACTTTTAGGGTATTTCTTCCTAGGTTTTTGCTTGTTTTGACTTAGAGGCAAGCTTCTTACCCTTTCTTTGAGAATTGGAAGGAGTGACTTTGCTAAAAATAGTGATCATCTTGATGCCACATAGTAGGGTCAAGTGTATCCCATGTGCTTCGTAGTCCACTTCACATTTGGTCAAGTGTGTCTAATTTGCTCCATAGTCCACTTTGCTTGTGGTTGCATGCCTAAAAGCTTTTTCAAGCATGACTTTCTCTCCCAAATCTTCGTGATTGATTTGGATGGAAAAACCAATGTGTATACTTTTAGTTTCTATAGTCATGAGAATTTCGCATTTGCTTAGGAGCAAATATGGATATCTCGATTGTCCAATCTTTGCCATGCACTGTAGATTAAGTTCTTAAAGTTTGCTTCTTCATTGATGAGAGCTTCAACTATCTACTCTCTTTTTGCAATCAATTTGATCCAAGATAGGCTAGTGAGATTAGATTTCCTCTTTGGAGTCACTATTTGTGGCTTTGAATCTTTTGATGTTAGATCTATAGACTTAGATAGAGCACTATTGGACACATTATGTTTTAGAGAATCTTGATACATGTGAGTGAAATTGCACTCCACACATTGAGGGTTGACCATGGTGAGAATGTTGGCACTCATCTAGTCTACTAGACTTGGCCTTGGACCTTGTTCTACTAGTTCTATCATCTTATTAGCTAATTGGATGGGAACAAGTTCCAATGCCTTTATGCTTAGACCCTTGTGGCACTCAACTTTTTCTTATAGACTCAAGCAATTCATCCTCTTGATTACTTGAGAAGCTAAAGTTGGCTAGTGCCACCTTGCTATCATTCAAGTGTATTTAGTACATATCCTTCGCAGCTAGTGCCACCTTGCTAGGATATGAATTATCCAAGAGCATAAAGTGTTTCTTGTTTTTCATTTTGATGGTGGCAAGCTCGCCTTTGTAGTTGACTAGACAATGCCATATGCTTTTGAGGTCAACCTTTAAGGTCACTTGCCAATTCTCTAGTTTTTTTTGCAGCATTTCCTCCATAATTTTTTTTTTCTTCCATGAATCTATATTTGGCTACAATCAAATCTAAGCTCAACGCTCCTCTTCCATTCTCCCATATATTTAACCATCTCACTGTTCCTTCCTCCACTAGTTTTGCAAAGGGTCTCAATTTGTTTGTGAGGGGGGTGATTTGTCTTCATATGTGAAGGGACAAGATCACATTCATCATAATAAACTCACATCACCTTTTCTATCTTCGTCTTCTCTGTTTTAGCTCCTTGATCATGCTTTTGTAGTTTTCTACTAGTTTCTTTATTATCTCATGACCCTTGATCTTTAGCTTAGCTCATATAGAAGCAACCATTTTATCTTTCCAATTCAACCATGATCACTTACCTCTTCGTAACACCACCTGATTGAGGATAGCTTTGCAAATAGTTTCCCATGGTTCACCGTAGTCTAGCCTCGGTAGGATTTTGAAAACAAGTCCTTTGGCCTCTTTAGAGGAAATAGTGAATGAAGAAGGTGAGAAGTCTAAAATGAAGTGCTCACTACAATGTTGCAAGGAGTAACACTATTGGCAATAAGGAGGAACATCAGCTACATGTTGAAACAAATCCTTAGTGGGTTGTTGGTATTTTAGTTGGTTGCATTCATGAGAACATGTAAGAAAGGGCTGAAGGGATCATCAAGTAAGTCATAGTTGATGCAAACAAAATTTTTGCTATTATCATGCACTTCAATGACATGGTTATATTGGTGGTTTTTACAAGGAAGCCACCAAAACCCATGGAAATTGCCACTTGGTTAAATGCTACTTAAAGGAGAAGGATTTGTGGACTAGATATACTATGGAAGCCAGTGGAGCTTAGTAGAGATGTCATTAAAAAGGAATGTCTTGTATGGGTCAAAATACTTAATCTACTAGCTTATCCACGGTGGAATCTATTGCCAAACATTGCCAAAGGCTTAGGCAAGGTGCTATATATTGTGAAAATATCAAAGAGGCAAGCATGGAATGTGTGCACAAGAGGGAGAAAAGAGCTCCAAGTACAAGAACAAAATCTTGTTTACTAAGTTGCTTACAAGTACAACTTGTGTACACTCTCTCACTCTTTGGTAGTGACCCATAGGCTATTTATATAGCCTCTTCCTGGCTAGGGTTAGGGCTTCCCTTGTCCTTCCGGCTATTCAAGCCCACCTGCCCTCATATACCCTTGCTTACGGTGGGTTATGCCTATCTTCTAACACCCCCCCTCAATGCTAGGGTGGCATTGGATTACAAAGCATATAAGATACCCCCCCCCCCAAAACAAATGGGATGCCTTTATAGATCAGGCTACAAGAGTGTTTATAGGTAGATGGTTTAGAGACTCAAAAAATTTGATCATCAGATGGATTGGAGACATAGTTGGCCACCAATTCTTTGGGTACTTTAGGAATGTTGGGGCATTTACTAGTGAGATGCTCTGTCTTCTTGCATTTGTTACATTTCATTTTTTTGGGATACTTCTTCCAACAGTTGTTTACAATATGCCCTTTTTTCTTACAAATAGTGAGAACTGTATGTACCAAAACTTGATCATGGGAAGTTGAAGATGCCTGACTGGTGCTGCCTTCTTTGTGGTTCCTCTTTTCTTCATCCAAATAGGATTGGATGGTACTTGCCAATGTAGGATTTGGAATGTTGGTAAGAGTGGTTACAAGGGTAGGAAACACCTTTTTCACAGCTTTTAGGAGAATAGCAATAGCATCCTCTTCATGGATTGGAGCTTGTACTGAGGCAAGCTATGCCATGAGACCCTTCATGTGAGAAATGAATTTTCCCAAGTCTTCTCCTAATTTATATTCCAAGCTAAAGAATTCAATTTTAAGGAAAATTTTAGTATTTTTACTAGTGGCTCCATAGAGCTTTTCAAGCTCATCCCATTTTTCTTTAGCAATATTTAGTTGATCAACGTGATGAATCAAGGACTCATCTAAGTGTAACGTGATGATTGCTTGGGCATGTTGGTCATCATCTACATCAACCAGATTTGCAAAGTTTACAGCTCTAGTGCCTTGAATGAGAGGCCAATACCCTCTCTCCATCATCTTGTACTTGATAAGTACTTGCCATGGGTGGAAATCTTTGCCATCAAATTTACGAATTTGAGGGCGGACATTAGCATATGTTGTGGCCATTGGGAAGGTCTTACCACTTGCTAAGACAAGGGAAGTGTCTAGTCTCTTACAAACTGCCAATGAATGCAGAAGCAAATCAAGGACACCATTACAAACAATTAATATTCAAAATCGCAATGAAGAGAAAGGCTGAAAATCATACATAGGTAGTACTTCAAAATATGACTTTGGTGGTCCTTTCTTATGTGCAATCTTCTTCCGAGGTTTAATGGTCTTTTTAGGCTTCAACGATGTGAACCTAGACTGGACTTCTGGCTCCTCCTTGTGGTATGGTTTAGTAGATAAACCTTGTGTTGGACAAGGATGGCGGTCTATGATTTCAACGCTTGTTGCTGATGACTCCAAGGAGAATACAATGTCACTCATCTCTTCGATTTCATTAACCAACATATTTGAAAGAAACCACATATGATATGCAGCAAGTAACACTAGTTTAGGATAGGATGGTCTTTGTGTTTATAGTTGTACACATAGCCTTACAAAGTGAAGTAGAGCACTTAATGGTTTTAATTTTCTGATGAAAAACTCAGATTGAGTAAATACCAGCAACAAAATGATTGAGCAATGTGCTTTAGTGCTTACAAGCACTCATCTCTAGTTTATGCTACTAGAGATGGTAGATGTCAGTCTTGATGAGCTTGGTTATGCCCTACCAAGTGAAAGAACATCTGAAATGGAGTTCCCATATTAGTAACTAACTCTAGAAGAGATAACTCAGTGATTAAAATCACTGTTAGTGACAGCAAAAGATGAAAAAAAACAAGAAGGTCAAGCTTTCAAGCTTGTGGCTATGGTTGCCATGAAACCCACAGTTAGGGTTTGACTCTGTGGGAGTAGTAGAAGAAGAGTTTTAAGAAACCCTCTTGGATGGAGATAGCCCACTGGGGGGGACTATCAAAGCCCCATGGTCGTCGCCATCATTGTGCCGCCATACGAACTGCTAGACTGTTCAGAATTGCACCAATCTGAGAAAACCCGCAATGTCGTGCTCTTGTTGCCCAATATCAAGCTCTGACTTGCCACACAGCTGTGCCCTGAGGTGGAGAGAAGGTTTCTAGAAGATAGAAGGAGCTGAAATGCCCCTCCTATGCATGCATCAAGTCCACCAAGGTTAGGGGGTCCAGAACAAGCTATGGAGGTGAAGAAGATAGAACAAACATGAGAAGATATTGGCAAATAGTCAGAGGGGAAGAAGCAAAAGCAATATGAAAAAAAAAGAAATTGCAAGTCCCTAAGAGTATGGTAGAGAAACCTCTACAAACTAGGAATTTCTTGAATACTCTCTCAATTCCTAAGGGGAGTTGAGGCAAAGCAAATGCCTTTGCTAACTACCTATGGAGTACCTAGATTGAGAGTATCCAAGGATCAATGCCAAAGTACAAGTCGCTATGAAGTAAAGCAAGCTTACAAGGGTCACTCATGAATATATGTGTGTATCTTGTGCATTCAAATCAAGATATTTTTAAGATACCAATTTTTATACATTTTTAATTGAAGGGTTCCATGTAAAGGGGTTATTTACAAATTGAATGGAAAAGGGTTGTGTTCACTATATATATATATATATATATATATATATATGTGTGTGTGTGTGTGTGTATAGTGAACCCCCTAAGAAAGCAAGTTCAAAATTATAGGACCAAGGTACCCAAATTGGTTTGTAGAACAAATAGGGGAAGAAGGAACAAGCCGTCATCAAAATGCAAGAGAAACAATGGTTTAAAGAACATGCAATGGATGTGAAGGGAGATAAAGGATTTGAGAGACATAAGACTAAAAATAATAACATTGCTAGTTGAGATGAGAGATAATCTAAAGGTTGCAACTTTCAATGCCAAAGGGCTCAATGGTGAGGTGAAAGGAGGATCCCTATGGAAATGGAGTAAGAAGGGAAACTTTGAAGAAATTTTGATTCAAAAACATAAAGTTTCAATGTGCCAAGGGAAGAGATTCTATAGGGGTTGCATGACCCTTGGTAGAGAAGTAAAGTCTCAAACTAGTAGTGTGTAAGATTACAAGGGATGTGGCTAAAGAGCAGGGAAAGGAAGGACCAGTGAAATGGGTTGAAGAAACTCTCAGCTCTCTATTAGATAAGGCAAAATGCACGAGACTGATACAAAGTGAGATAGAGCTAATGAACACAACACAAAGGATCATAGAGGAAGCATTATTGACAGAAATCAATAAAGTTAAGCTACTTTATCACAAGAGGCTAATTGGGGATCCACAATGCGTCTCAAAAGCTTTTGTGAGGAATAATAAAAGGACACTAAAAGAAAGTATGATTGTTGTGCCAAATGACAATTGCACATGGATGGAAGAATAAAAGGAAGTTTTGAAGGCATTCAAAGGTCTCTTCCATAAGTAGTACCCAAAAAAAGGTAAGGAATGTGCTAAGGCAATTGGAACCATACTAGAAATAGTGCATAAAGTCATCAGAAATAGTGCAACTAGGGGGCTAGAAAGAGAATTCACTACAAAAGAAATTAGAAAGGCCATGGAATTTCTATGAAGGAATAAATTCATCAAGATATGATGGAATCACAATAGAGATGGTTCTCAATTTCTGGACTTGCCTTAAATGGACTCAATTAATTAACAAGTACTAGCACGAGGGTCAACTCCCCAATGCTTGGTAATCTCTTGGAGGAAAGTACTAGAGAAGGTGAGGAAAGAGGATGGAAAAATGGAGTGGTGTAAAGGAGAGAACATCTATCTGTCCTAGGAATTAAGACCTCTCATTGTTGAGATGTTGGGAAGAAAGGCACATAAACTAGTAAAAAAGGGGATGTACCAAATGTAGGATTGGATAAATGTTGATGGGAAAATTGTAGTGCTTGATGTGGCCAAAGAGAGGTGAACATCACAAAAGTTTTTATGATGACATGGAAATACATTGTTGCAAGGATACAACACAAGGAAAAAAGGAATCAGTCTCTTGATACTATTGGGCAAATGTATAGCCAATATGATGTACACCAAGGTTATAAAAAAGGAGTTGTAAATGGTAACACTAATCACAATAACAATTAATAGGATTTGGGGAATCACAATTATAGAAGAATAACTAAAAAAAAGACTTGCAAATAATTGGATGGGTCATAGTGGGAACATTTGTAACAATGATTGTGGGAAGCAAGAGGAACATTGAATGGGAAATGCACATGTGGGGAACTAGAAACTTTGCAACATCTATTTTGGAATAGGTGTTTAGTAGAGGGAGTTTGGCTTCCAAATCTAGGCTATAGTAAAGAAGATGAAAGGATGATGCAAATACGTCTTTGGTGACTGTGGGGCCAGAAGTAGAGCCAAAAGGATGATGCACATGTGTGTCTTTGGTGAGTCCAAGGCCAGACGTAGAGCCAAAAGAAAGATGATGCAAATGTTTAGAGTATTTAATTTGTTGGAAATATGGGAGTCAGCTAGGAACAGAAAGTGAGTTGGGCCAAGATTAACAATAAAGTATGTAGGTATAACAAAAAGTGAGTTGGGCCAAGATTAGGAGTAAAGTATGTAGGTATATACAAGTCGCTATTATTTTAGGCAAAATAAGAGAGGGAGAAAAGGCTAGGCTAGAGCAACTTATAAAAAGACCTTGATTTTGTTGTAAAAATGATGTTTTTATCTAATAAAATTATATCTATTTATGTTGAAATGAAAAAGTGATAAGGTTAATAGAGATCATATGGAGGCAATAAAGTTGGGGTGGCAAAGAAGATGCATCCAAAAGTTGAACTTTCCTTACAAAATTAATGGTGGTTGTGAGGGCAAAAATTATATTTCAAGTGAATCTTTTGAACATAACAATAAATTGAGCAATACATGTCAAAAATATCTTTCCAATTACAAGTGGAAAATGAATTGAAAAATAATCCACAAAAGGAAAAACTTGTTAGTGGAACATTTTATACCCACCAAATTTCAATGTGCATATTGTGTTCTTTTCTAAGCTTGTGCTATGTACATACAAAAAGCACTTTCACAACCTCAAAAGGACATATGTGTACCTCTTCATATATATGAATTTTCCATAGGGGCTTAAGTTGTGATAGGTCGAGTGAATCATAACTTTTTTCTCATTTTGCTATATGCCTCAGTTAGGAAAGATTCCAACAATTAGAATTAGATATTTTTCCAGAAAACAACAAAAGTACCAACCTAGGGCTATTGGTAAGGAGGAGAGGAAGATATGTGGGATAGTGTGGCTTTTGAGTGAAGCTATTACGTAAGGTGATATTTCCACCATCATGAAGCTCATGGAGTAAGAGGCATATTGACATGGATCCAAAAGGCTAGATGATCTAGGTGTAGTATATCATCACCATCAAATGTTGCGATCATCATGTAGAATATATGATAGTATTGATGTGTAGAATCACATGTATTTCTCCTTCTCAATAGGGTCTTTCTCTCAAGCTTGTACAACTCCTACTATTGTTAATTTTAGGGTTTATACTCATCTTTTACTCTCCTTCTTTTTCAAAACCTTTAATAATGCAATTATAAGCTTCATCTTGCTCTTGATTACTACATGTGGCCTTGCTTTGCTATCTTGTCATCCCTCCAACAACTAGTACCAAAGCCATCATTCCACCCCCCTCTACGCTTCTCCTATATAAGTGCACATTTTGCAATATAAAAAATCACATTTTGGTTACATTTTGAGTGTTGTAAATTAATTTTTGCATTTTTGACAACGTTTAGAAAATGATCAATCATTCCCACAATAGGTCTCCATCAAAGCAAGTCCATGGATAGTGGGATAGTGCCCACACCTTGAACATGCATTGATAAGTTGTCACCAATGGTTATGTTGCCCCCCTCTATAATGAACATCTTGGATCCATTCTTGATGATAAGTCATATGAGAAGATATATTGCCGTCCACGAGCTAAAGCTTGTTTGATGAATAAGCTAAAAGTAGTGTCATCCACCTTATAAATATGGACAAAGTCAAATTCCATTGTTGTTATCAATGTAGCTTAACAGCCTTATAAATATGGACAAAGACAAATTCCATTGTTGCAATCAATGTAGCCTTAAAAGCCTTTGCACTAGCCTTTGCTCTAGGCCAAAGATTGGAGTGTTTCTTCCAATACTTTTCCTCTAGATGAGTAGTCTTCATACAACATGGACACTTGGGATGGCCCTTGGACTTGAAGTCCTTCACCTCATCCTACTATTTCTTCTATTTCTTGCCTTTCTTTTGCTTCTCATTTCCACCCCGTGATGATGTTCCAACAACAAAAGTTGGTACTGTTCTTTTTATGGCACATCTCTTGCTAACACCTCATTGCCATTGGTATAGTTGTTTTCATAACCTAAAAAACTTTTTTCCCAAGTAAGAATGAAAAAAGAAATTCATCCTTCTAGCCCAAAACTAGATTAACAAGTGCACTGCATGCATAGGTAGGCAAAATTGGATTCTGGATGAGCCTATGCCACTTGGAAAAAGTAATAAGAATAGAAGTAGATTGAGAAATCAAAACTTAGTAGCCCATGCCATTATGATGTGTTTTATTGCTTATTTACGTGACTACAATACATTACCATTCTATGATTAAATATAATTATACATGTCAATTTCTGTGGCTTGAAAAAACCACAAGATGTTGCCAACCATATCTAAGCAAACTGAAACATAATCACTTTTAAACTATGCTTACATGTATAATACTTACGAGTTTTTGGAGCCAATCAGATTTGGTTAAAAACTTGATGTATAGCTTGAGATATTGTTTTGATGAAGAGCACCTTACAAAACATAAAATGGAAAACTAGAAATTTGGTGGTTTTTATGTTTCACTTTAAAAAAAAAATTGGTTTGAGACTCAACTTATAAACTTTGTAAAAAGAAAAGTAGTAACCAAAAAGAACACATAAACATGTTGTACAAGTAGCATGCTGAAGAGATGGCACACATCTCTTCGTTGGTTTACAATTATGGGAGAAGGTGCTATTCCCTTGTCTTTCGAGAAGATGCGGACTTTTGTTTGCTTTTCTTTACTTTTCTTTACTATTGATGCTGAGAAGAAGGAAAAAGGTAGATTCTAACCTTTTGAAAGATTGTATGTGTGGAGATTTTAGTAGCCGTTGTTAAACTAGAGCATGCAATGATTAGACAGAACCAAATGAGCATGCTACATCAACTCCAAGTAAAACAATTATTAGTTTTATGATGGAAGATAATAACAATCAATTGTGCATTCTTTAATAATAACTAGCGTTTTGCACGCACTTTGCGTGCACAGAACGCTAGGCTGCTTCGCGGCAGCTTCGCTGCCTCGAAGCGGCAAGCATTCATAGCACGGCAACTTCGCTCAACAATCCATTTCTCATCTTTCTCTCTCCTCTTTTTCTTCTCCCTCTCTCTCCCCCCAAATTCCCTATGTCTAATTCTCTCTCTCTCTCTCTCTCTCTCTCTTTCTTTGCCTTCTATTTTAGTTTTTTTTTTCCCTCTCCTGGTTCTCTCTCTCTCCTTTTTTTCTCTTCCCGCTTTTCTTCTCTCTCTCTCTCTCTCTCTCTCCTTTCATTCTCCCCCCTCTCTCCTCTCTTTTCCTTCTCTCTCCCTCTCCTCTTTTTTCCTTTTTTTTGTTCTTCTTCTTTCTTTTTTATTCTCTCTTTTTTAAATTTTATCTTTTCTCTCTCTATAATTCTCTCTATATGTTCTGTCTCTCTCTTCGTCTTCTTCTTTCACTTTCTTCCCCCCTTTAGTCTCTCTTAAAGTATGTAAATTTTATCTTTTCCTTATATATACTTCTCTCTTTATGTTTATATTCTCTCTCTTCTCCTCTCTCTCTCTCTCCGTCCCCTTTTCTTCTTCTTCCATTTCTCCTAATTTTCCTTTTTTTCTTCTCTCCCTCTCTCTCTTTTAAATTCTCTTTTTCTTTTCTTCTTCTCTCTTTTAAATTTTATATTCTCTCTCTCTCTCTTCCCCCCTCTCTCCTTCTCTCTCCCTTCCTCTCTCTAAAAAAATATTTAAATTTTAAAAAGACTTTTCTCTTTTTTCTTTTTTCCCATCTCTCTTTCTCTTTTCCTCTCTCTTATTATTATTATTATTATTCTCTCTCTCTCTCTCCCCCTCTCCTCTCCTTTCCTTCTCTCTCCTCTTTTTTCTTTTCTTTTTCTTTTAAATTTTATCTTTCCTCTCTATAATTCTCTCTGTGTTCAAATTCTCTCTCTTCTTCTTCTTATTTTCTCTCTCTCATTTTCTTCTTTTTGTCTCTGTTCCCCCTCTCTCCTCTTTTTTCCTTTTTTATTTTCCTCTCTCTCTCTTAAATTTTATATTCTCTCTCTCTATAATTCTCTTTCTCTCTGTTCCCTCCCTCTCCTCTTCTTTCTTTTTTGCTCTTTGTATAAAAATATACAAAGAGCAAAAAAGAAAGAAGAGGAGAGGGAGGGAACTATACAAAGAGCAAAAAAGAAAGAAGAGGAGAGGGAGGGAACATGGGAACAGAGAACAAAGAGCAAAAAAGAAAGAAGAGGAGAGGGAGGGAACATAGAGAAAGAGAATTAGAGAGAGAGAGAGAGAGAGAGAGAACCTAGGCCCTACGCATAAGAGAGAGGGGGGAGGGGGAGAAGAAAAATGTTTAATTAAAAAAAGACTATTCTCTTTCCTCTTTCTCCCCCTTCTCTCTCCGTCTTTTTCTTTTTATCCTTCTTCTTCTTCTTCTTCTTCTCTTTCTCTCTTTTATTCTATCTCCTTCTCAAAGTGTGTGAAAAACTATATTTGAAAAATTTTAAATTAAAAAAGCTTTTAAAATGTTTACTTAAAAAAGTTTAATCTAACTGAGAGAGAGAGAGAGAGAGAGGGAGAGAGAGAATTTTGATTTAAAAAGAAGTTTGATTTAATTAAAGGAGAGAGAGAGAGAGAGAGAGAGAGAGAGAGAACCTAGGCCCTACACATGAGAGAGAGGGGGGGAGTGGTGCGCAGATCGGACGCAGGTAGCTCACGTAGTGAATTCCCAAAGGTCCCCAAGAACAAAGCACTCTACTTTTTAGCACAAAAACCAATGTAAAAACAAGCACGACATGAGACAAGAGACAAATTGGGTTGAATCTCCCCCATGCCTTGTGTGAGCGCTTCACAAAGCATGTATTTAATATATATTTCCAATCTTTTTGCTCAAAAATAGCCCAATTACAAAAATATGACAAGCTTTTAGCTTTTGAGTTTGCTTTCTACCAAAAATAGGAAAATAAAGCTAATGGACGGTGCCCAAAGAGTCTGGCACGCCCAATCTCAATGTCCAAATAAAAATAACATATCCAGGCGCATAAGCGCATACAAAATAATAATAAATAGTCGATGTCTCTATAGACATAATCAAAATATAGGCGTGGCGCCTATCAAAATATAGTCGAAAGGTCGAAAACCCGCTAGACTCCAATGCTTTCCTCCGCCACTGCTGCTATCTCTACACATCAACTGAAGCATTCACAATCGTTAGTAAAATAACACAATTAAACCGACAAAAGTGAATACCTAGCAGTCTTCAGCTACATAAATAAATCAACTGGTTAGAAATAAATCCTAACCTTAATTTATTACGAGTGCGCACTCTAAACTCATAAACGTTTATTAATTTAATATGCATTTTGCGGAATCACCCGCTATGGAATCACCCATGTACACACTAAATTAATGAAACGCCCGAAAAGGATAGGCGTCCCCATCAACTTCTCGCACAAAGAATCCTCTTTGTGTATGAGCCCCGGTCATCTAAGTTTACGGAATCCACCGTAAAACCTCACGGAATCCACCGTGGAATATGCCTCCTGGCATCATACCCCCGGGGTGGGATAGCAATTGACCTCAATTGCTATTAGCTCAATGTGGAGCTAACAGAGTGGGGAAAGCATTTAGGTCTCTAGCGTGCATCCATTGTGCTTCTTCTACAGGATGATTCTTAAATTTCACGAGATATCTAGAGTACCTTCGGCCAGTTCTAGTGGTCATGTAATCAGTGTCTATAATGGCTTCTGGTTCAAGGATTTCAGTCTCTTCTTCTAATAAAGGTGGGTTTTCATAGACAGGGTGGATAGGTAATTGTCCTCTAAATGGTCTCAATAAACTAATATGAAAGGTATTATGAATTTTCCAATGAGATGGCAATTCTAACTTGAATGCATTGTCATTAATCTTATGAATGATTCTAAATGGTCCGTAAAATCTAGGGGCTAATTTGACAACTGGATGTCTATCTACACTTTGCAGTCTACGCTTTTCTATTCTAAGCCAAACATAATCATCAACTTTGAAATTCATGGCTTGTCTTTTCTTGTTGGCTTGTTTGGTATATGATTGTTGGGCTTTAGCAATCATATCCTTTACCTCATCAAAAATAGTGTTATGCATAACAGCAATATCATCGGCACTTTGTATTCTATTAGACAAAGATGCAACAGGTGTAGATAATCTATGTCCATAAATAACTTCAAAATGTGCTTTCTTTGTAGATGTGTGAGGTGTATTATTATATGCAAATTGTAATAAATGTAAATGAGTATCCCATGTCTGAGGTTTAGAGATAGTGTATGCACGTAAAAGATCTAAAATAGTGCTATTTGTGGCTTCTGTTTGTCCATTTGTTTCTGGATAAAATGCAGATGAGAAATCAATCTTTGTGCCTAGATTTGCAAACAGTGTAATCCAGAAATTATTACAAAATCTAGAATCTCTATCTGAAATAATCACTTTCGGCAATCCATGGTTAGTAAAAACAGTTTTCAAAAATAATTGTGCTGCTTGTGATGCTGTTAAAGTTTTCTTACATGCAATGAAATATGCTTGCTTACTAAATCTATCTACAATTGTCCAAATCATGTCATGGTTAGATTTAGTATTTGGTAAGCCAGTAATGAAATCCATAGATATATGTTCCCAAGGTTTAGATGGAATGGATAAAGGCATTAATAACCCATACTGTTTACCATGATGTCTCTTTATTCTTTGACAAATCAGACATTCAGAAACAAAATTAGACACATCTGCATCCATATGCGGCCAATAAAAATCTTCAGTTAACATGCGTAATGTAGAAATGATACCTCTATGACCTTGATATGGGGGACAATGAATTTCATTTAAAACAAAAGATCGGAATGGAATAGTAACACACAGTCTCTTTTCAAAGAACATGAATCCATCATTATATGACAATGAATCAACAGGAATGAAATTATTTTGAACTAATTTTTGCCAATCAGAATGAAAAGTAATATCCTGGTGATATGTGTCTTTCATAGCAATCAAAGAATCAAAAGATATGATAGAAATGTTATGAATTGCAGGTCTTCTACTTAATGCATCGGCAACTACATTTTCTTTTCCAGGTTGGTATTGAATGATAGGATGGAAACTTTGAATGAATGAAGCCCATTTGATATGACGGTCAGAAATTTGGGGTTGGCTAAGTAGATGTCTAATGCTTTGCTGGTCGGTCTTTATCATGAATTCTGAACCCATTAAATAATGCTTCCATTGTTTCAATGCTTGAACAACTGCTAAGAGTTCCTTGTCATAAGTGGAATATTTAAGCTCAGAGGGTTTCAGCTTAGAACTAGAATATGCTATTGGATGGTTATCTTGCATTAACACGGCTCCTATTCCTGATCCGCTAGCATCAGTCACAACTAAAAAGAATGGTCTGTTAAAGTCAGGCAATTGTAGGACAGGGGCATTGGTCAATGCACATTTAAGTAAATCAAAGGATTTCTGCTGGTTTTCAGTCCATTGATAAACAATGCCTTTCTTAAGAAGTTTGGTCAGTGGTAAAGCAAGTAATGAGAAATTACGTACAAACTTCCTATAGAAACTAGCAAGACCAAGGAATGAGCGTAATTCATGTACATTTTTAGGAATAGGCCAATGCAATATTGCGTCAATTTTCTAAGGATCAACTTTTATTCCTTCTTCTGATACAATATGACCTAGATATTCTATTTCTGTCTTAAAGAATTCACTCTTGTCAGGATTTGCAAACAATTGATTTTCTTTCAGTAATTGAAAAACTATTGATAAATGCTCGTAATGCTCTTTTTCACTTTGACTGAACACTAAAATATCATCAAAGAAAACAATCACACAATACTGATATTTTAGAAAAATACGGTTCATCATTCTACTGAAAGTAGCAGGTGCATTAGTTAATCCGAATGGCATAACTAAGAATTCGTAATGGCCAAACTGTGTCCTGAATGCAGTCTTAAATATGTCAGATCTATCTAACCTCACCTGATGATATCCAGATTTAAGGTCAATTTTACTAAATATAGAAGATCCTTGCAGTTTGTCCATAAGGTCATCAACTCTAGGTATAGGATACCTATTCTTTACAGTGATCTTGTTTAATGCTCGGTAGTCAATACACATCCGATAAGTATTATTCTTTTTCTTGACTAAGAGCACAGGTGCACCGAATGGAGAACTGCTAGGTCGAATTAAACCTCTATTTAGTAATTCTTCTACTTGACTCTGGATTTCTTTTTGCTCTATTTGATTGTGCCTATATGGGGCTTTGCAAGGTGGTTGTGTGCCAGGTATTAGGTCAATCTTATGGTCTTCTGGTCGTGATGGAGGTAAACCTGGTGGTAGGTCTTCTGCAAAACAGTCCTTAAAATATCCAAGAAATTCCTTATGCCTAGGGTGCATATGAGTTTCTTTTGCGTGCAATTCATTCACCCAAATGAGATATGATTTAGTATTCTTGCGTAGTGCACGTTTTGCTTGAGTATGCGAAAGCAGTGGAAACATATGAGATGCATGCATACCAAATAATGTAATAGATTTTCCTTGAAAATTTATATTCATTGTGTGTGTGGAATAATCTATATTGGGATTATGTTGGTGTCTCCATGGCATTCCTAGAATAATGTCGCTAGATTGTAATGGGACAACTAAGAAGTTTCTTCTTTCAATATATGGACCAATTTGAATTTCTAAATCTTGAACTTCTTGTGTGCCATTGTACCTAGTACCTAAAAATGCAGCTTTTATGCGATAGTGCGTAGGTACAGTATGCAATTTCAATTCCTTTACCAATTTTGCTGAAATAAAGTCATGCGTACTACCGTCATCATGCAATATAATTCTTTCTTTTCCATGCACCATACATTTCATAGACAACAATGAATGTAAAGTAGGCATACCTGGTAAAGTGTCAGAAGTAGTAGTAGGATCATCTTCTTCTTCAGTGAAATCCGGCATATCCTCATGCTCGTCTTCGTCCATAGCTCCAAGGTAGTTGATATGTGCTGATGGCTTCTTTGAATGACAATTTGCTGCGAGATGGCCTGGCTGGTGACACTTGTAGCATACGATAGGCTTGGCTTTGGTCACATTATTTGCAATGGCTGGGAGTCTGGGTATATTTGGATTTGCTTGTTGGATAGGCTTAGGATTTGGATTGACAGTGGATGGTAATGCAGGTGGTTTAGGCCAATTCTTGCGGAAAGATGGTGATGAAAAACGACCTGGATTAAACCTTCTGAAATTTGAATTGAATTGTTTAGATCCATAATTACCGTTTGCTTGGAATGGCTGTGGTCGTCGATCTCTTCCACGTAACTTATCTTCAGTGTCGTGAGCTAAGGAGATGGCGTCTTCAAGGGTAGCAGGCTTGAACATATTCACCTCAGCGTAGTAATGTCCAAGAAGTCCAGACATGTACTTCCGCTTATGTGTCGTCTCTGGTACGTCTTCAAGCATGCGTAGCTGTAGGAGTGCATTCCAAAAACGCTCTGTATACTGTGGAATAGGCTCACGGTCGCGTTGTTGAAGTAAATCCCATTGCTTGATAGCCTTCTCATGAAATTGCGGTGGAAGGAAATTTTGCATGAACTTCTTCTTGAAATCTTCCCATGTAGCAGGACATTCTATACTCTTGCGGACTACAGTCCACCAAAGTGATGCTCTATCTATCAGATGATTAGTAACACACTTGATTTTATCTTTCTCAGGATAAGTTTCCTCATGGAAATAGTCATCAAACTGGCTAATGAATGATAAAACAGTCTTTCCTTCTCTTATGCCATTGAAAGTGCGAAACTTGAAACTTCGTTTACTTATCTTGGATTCCTTGCGAATGGTTTGTGCTTCAAGAGTGGCATCGATGGTACGGCGAATCAGATCTTCAGCTTGAGGTTCTTCTTTATCAGTGGACGCTCCTTGTAGCTTTGTCAATTGCGCTTGCAAGGCTTGCCTAGCTCTTCGCTCTTCTTCCAATTGCAGCATGATAAGATCCAGCTTTTGTTCCATGGTAGGCTCGGGTAGGTCGTCTTCAGCCATAGGATCATCCATATGTGGGGTAGTCATCCTGTAAAACTCAACAAACCTTTCTCACTCAAAATCAGTTAGCGGGATGAGCATAGCTCAAATTTGGGGTTACAAGGCTATGTATTTTGGGTATTTTCTTCTTCAATTTTCAGAAATTCTGAAATATTTCTGTCTCCGTTTGCTGAAAGTACTTCAACGAACTTGTAGATAGGTAAAACAGCTTGCTGCGAACAACTTTCCAGTTCTGAGTTTTTGCAAACGAACAAGTCTTCTATGAGTTTTAAGCACTAGTCAGTTCTGATTTAGTCTGACTTGCAGAGTTGGAGACTTAACAGACTTGCAGGGTTGTTGACTTGCTGGACTTAGCCGATTTGCAGAACTTGCAGGACTTGATTAGTGTTGACTTGCGAAACTTGACTTCTGAAGTGCGTGACCGAGAGTTTGCAGACTTGTCAGATCTGTGTGTCTTGTACAACTTGATGAGAGCTTAAGGATTTAAGCTTAATAGTTTAAGCTATGGAGGGGGGGATTAATTGAAGAAAAAAAAACGGCGCAGTTGATTAGGACGTGGGTAGACGTTTCAGGCCGTCGCGGAATTTTCGGGCCCCCTCATACACCTCGTGATGAATTTCTTAAGTGATTAAGCTTTCTTCTAAAGCTTAAGTCAAGCTTAAACTTGAGAGAGAAGAGAGAGATGAAATTTTCTCACTGTTTCTTCACGACTTGTTCATGGAGTTGAGGGAGTGGTCCTCCGCCGACAGAGAGTGGTCCTTCGCGATCTGAGAGTGGAAACAGGGGTTCTTGATCGCCAGAAGTCTGCCTATATCGACGGTTCGCGACGAGATTGACTGTAGAGGCCGTTTGTTCCTGGAGCTCCGCCTTCGCCCGAGATTGGTAGCGATTGGAAGCCCTTGATCTCTGCTCCGCTCTGATACCACTGGTGCGCAGATCAGACGCAGGTAGCTCACGTAGTGAATTCCCAAAGGTCCCCAAGAACAAAGCACTCTACTTTTTAGCACAAAAACCAATGTAAAAACAAGCACGACATGAGACAAGAGACAAATTGGGTTGAATCTCCCCCATGCCTTGTGTGAGCGCTTCACAAAGCATGTATTTAATATATATATTCCAATCTTTTTGCTCAAAAATAGCCCAATTACAAAAATATGACAAGCTTTTAGCTTTTGAGTTTGCTTTCTACCAAAAATAGGAAAATAAAGCTAATGGACGGTGCCCAAAGAGTCTGGCACGCCCAATCTCAATGTCCAAATAAAAATAACATATCCAGGCGCATAAGCGCATACAAAATAATAATAAATAGTCGATGTCTCTATAGACATAATCAAAATATAGGCGTGGCGCCTATCAAAATATAGTCGAAAGGTCGAAAACCCGCTAGACTCCAATGCTTTCCTCCGCCACTGCTGCTATCTCTACACATCAACTGAAGCATTCACAATCGTTAGTAAAATAACACAATTAAACCGACAAAAGTGAATACCTAGCAGTCTTCAGCTACATAAATAAATCAACTGGTTAGAAATAAATCCTAACCTTAATTTATTACGAGTGCGCACTCTAAACTCATAAACGTTTATTAATTTAATATGCATTTTGCGGAATCACCCGCTATGGAATCACCCATGTACACACTAAATTAATGAAACGCCCGAAAAGGATAGGCGTCCCCATCAACTTCTCGCACAAAGAATCCTCTTTGTGTATGAGCCCCGGTCATCTAAGTTTACGGAATCCACCGTAAAACCTCACGGAATCCACCGTGGAATATGCCTCCTGGCATCAGGGAGGGGGGAGGAATTTAATTAAAAAGGGAAGGGGGTTTTAATTAAAAAAAAGGGAGGTGAAGAAAGGAGGTTTTAATGAAAAAAGGGAAGCGGAAGAGAAAATGAGATATTACACGTGAGAAAGAGAGGAGGGGAGGGGGTTTTGATTAAAGAAAAGAGGTTTGGAAAAGGGGGTAGGTTCGGGAAGCCCTCTGGAGGTTCGAGGCTTTCCGAACTTATAGCTAAAATAATATTTTAAATTAAAAACTTTTAAAATATTTAATTAAAAAGTTTAATCTGATTGAGAGAGAGAGAGAGAGAGAGAGAGAGAGAGAGAGAGAGAGAGAGAGAGAGAGAGAGAGAGAGAGAGAGAGAACCTAGGCCCTACACATGAGAGAGAGAGAGAGGGGGAGGGGAGGGAGGAGGAATTTAATTAAAAAGGGAAGGGGGTTTTAATTTAAAAAAGGGAGGTGAGAAAAGGAGGTTTTAATGAAAAAAGGAAAGAGGAAGAGAAAATGAGATATTACACGGGAGAAAGAGAGGAGGGGAGGGGGTTTTGATTAAATAAAAGAGGTTTGGAAAAGGGGGTAGGTTCGGGAAGCCCTCTAGAGGTTCGAGGCTTTCCGAACCTATAGCTAAAATAACATTTTAAATTTAAAAAAACTTTTACAATATTTAATTAAAAAAAGTTTAATCTAACTGTGTATGAGAGAGAGAGAGAGAGAGAGAGAGAGAGAGAGAGAGAGAGAGAGAACCTAGGCCCTACACATGAGAGAGAGGGGGAGGGAGGGGGGAGGAATTTAATTAAAAAGGGAAGGGGGTTTTAATTTAAAAAAGGGAGGTGAGGAAAGGAGGTTTTAATGAAAAAAGGAAAGAGAAAGAGAAAATGAGATATTACATGTGAGAAAGAGAGGAGGGGAGGGGGTTTTGATTAAAGAAAAGAGGTTTGAAAAAGGGGGTAGGTTCGGGAAGCCCTCTCCAAGTTCGAGGCTTTCTAAACCTATAGTTAAAATAATATTTTAAATTAAAAAACTTTTAAAATATTTAATTAAAAAAATTTAAATTAAAAAGTTTAATCTAACTGAGAGAGAGAGAGAGAGAGAGAGAGAGAGAGAGAGAGAGAGAGAGAGAGAGAGAGAGAGAGAGACTTTTGATTTAAAAAGAAGTTTGATTTAATTAAAGGAGAGAGAGAGAGAGAGAGAGAGAGAGAGAGAGAAAGAGAGAGAGAGAGAGAGAGAAAGAGAGAGAACCTAGGCCCTACTCATGAGAGAGAGGGGGAAGAGGGGAGATGAATTTAATTAAAAAGGAAAGGGGGTTTTAATTTAAAAAAGGGAGGTGAGGAAAGGAAGTTTTAATGAAAAAAGGGATGAGGAAGAGAAAATGAGATATTACACGGGAGAAAGAGAGGAGGGGAGAGGGTTTTGATTAAAGAAAAGAGGTTTGAAAAATGAGGTAGGTTCGGGAAGCCCTTTGGAGGTTCGAGGCTTTCCGAACCTGTAGCTAAAATAATATAGTAGTAAGACTAGCTACTTATTTAAAACGAGCCTCTTAAGCCTAACACCTAACTATTCTACTTATAATCCAATTAGTTTAATTAAAACTAACCCTCAATAATTAATTAATTTAATTAAAACTATCTTCATTAAGGCTTAACCAATGTTCTTATTTAAACTAACCCCTAAGATGACTACATTACATATTTAATACTATTATATATAATTTTCAATTATACTAATTGAGTGATAACTGATAAATAATATTGAATTCAAACTTCTCTCTGAGACTCACTCACACTTCACACTTTCTCTATTTACGACACCATATATTTTCTTTCTAATCCTAATTTAGGATTCACTTGCGAATCACTCATTCATTTCCATCGCTCTAACCCTACTTCAGGTGCTAAAACTTAACCAACCAATCAACAACTCTGTGTTTTAGCAACAAATAATGTCTAAACAATAACTAGTAAATTCTAAGTATTATCTATTTAATCAACACGTAATTAGTTAATATGTGAATGTGGTGACTAAACACTAATTAATTGTATGTCGCGACGAATTATTCTAACACTAGCTTTGACTAGTTACTAATTAACCCCACACCTCAAAATCTAATACAGTTAGAATCCAATCAAACACCCCACACTTCAAAATCTAAAATAATTGAAATCTAATCTAACGCGACATGTGATCATAGTGGCTAACTAACACCAATTAGTTGTAGACCATGACTAGTTATTTAAAAACACCCATGAAAATCTATTCTAAGAATAACACTAATATCAAACATATTGCATATTAATCAAATAGAGCACACTAATACACACATTAGTCAACCTCAATGTTGAATGTCGAACAATGCAAATCGTTAAGGGAATGGAAATCTTTCGATGTTGAATCGAACAACATTGCGGGCAAGGCAAGGTTTGCAAAGGCAGCGTAGGGCGTGTGTGGCGAGAACAAACCATCGCTTCCCTGTTACGGGATCGAAGCGTGTCAGGCTGCCGGGTATGCCGTATAACTCCCTCTCTCTCTCTCTCTCTCTCTCTCTCTCTCTCTCTGTGTGTGTGCGTATGTGTCTCTGCGTCTGCACAATACTCTCTCGTCAGTTGACATCTGAGTGCTCTCTCTCTCTCTCTCTCTCTCTCTCTCTCTCTCTCTCTCTGTGTGTGTCTCTGCTTCTGCACAATACTCTCTGGTCAGTTGAAAGCTGAGAGCTCACACACACACACACACACACACAACCTTGGACGTGATTAATTTCTCAAACTGAAGTCTGGCCCTCTGAAATCAGGCCCTCACTCATAAATCTCACTCTGAACAGTCCCAGCGATCTGAAATTTCATTTTAGCCTTCTGAAATCAAATTCAAGCCCTCTGAAATCAGGTAGTCTTTCATAAATCAAAGGTTACAATCTAATTCTACATCATCTTGTGAAGGAACATCAAAGAGGCTTTTCCTATAGATGTGTCCTACGCCTGGTGACTGGTGGCAGCATGTCAGCAAATTGAAGAGGGCAGTTCACTTTTAGATGCAATCAGTGTGTTCATGAGTGGGATGGATGTCAAGATCGCATTAGGATGCGCATTTTGAGTGTGTGTGGCCATTGTGTTGCACCATCAGAGTTAGTCGAATAAGTTTGTTTTTGGGGTGGGATGTAAAAGCGATCAATTGATGCTTAATACCCCACTCATTGCAAGACTGTGCTTAAATGCTTTAGAGACATATTCATCCCCATTATCTGACCTTAGGCATTTAAGCCTATACCTAGACTGGTTCTCAACAAGAGCAAGCCAATGTTGAAAGATAGCCAATACATTCAATTTTTGCTTTATGGAATATGCCCCGTCCTTATGTGAAAAATCATCAATGAAAGTCACAAAGTACTTCGTGCCATCTAGTGATTAAGAGAGCATGGGACACATACATCGGAATGAATAAGAGCTAGAGGCTTACCCATATATGTAATGTCAGACTTTTTATGAGAATTGAACGTTTGCCTTCCATAAAGATAATGAAGACATGAATCAAAATATTTTTAGTGAAGGGATGGAAGATACTGCAAATGAGAAAGCAAGCATTTTCCTTCCTTTAAGGACATGGGTCCAAGGCGACGATGCCATAAAGATACATGTGGTATATCAGTTATAGCCAAAACATGGTCGACAGATCTAGATACAAGCAAGGGATAGAGGATGTCAGCCTTGGCACCTCGCGTAAAGACAAGATTCCCTTGGGTGAACTTTCATGTGGAATCACCAAAAGATACATAATAGTCTGCATCATTCAACTGTCCAGCAAAGAGTAGGCTTTTGGTCAAAGCTAAAACATGGCATCCATCATGCAAATCAAAAGTGTTGTTTGAAGCAAACTGTAGTCTAACATTATCAATGCCAATAATATTCAATTTCAACTCATTTTTTAGTCTCACTCAACCTATTATGTTGTGATAAGAATGAAACTAATTATTATGCGGGGTAACATGAAAAGAAGTCCCCGAATTAAGTAGCCAACACCGAGAAAAAGTGGATGAGGCATCAGCCAATTGACTAGCAACAAGAGAAGAAGCTGTCAAGATTTAATCATTATCAGACTCAAGCTCCAAGGCATTTATCTATTTAATTTTCATGTTAGACTTACTAGGAACAATGCTAGGATCATTAGACTTATCTTGCACTTTGCCCTTGCCTTTCTTCTCGCGCTTATCATCGCGTGTCTTATGGCATTGTGACCTAATATAATTATGCTTCTTACAATAATGACATGTAAGAGAGGTCTTATGACTATAGGACTTACTATGAGACTGCCCGTAAGATTGAGACCTTTGTGAGTCTCTACCATGACGGTTATTACCGCTCTTACCATCATGTCTACAGACTACCCCTAACAGTCAATGCATGAGAAGTACAGGCTGTATCCACATTCTTTCTATTTATCTTCTCTGCGAGTAAAGCACCCTTAACATCCTAGAGTTTCAAACCATTCTTAGATATATTAGCACATATGGTAGTACAGAAAGTGTCCCATGACTTAGGAAGTGTCACAAGGAAGAACAAGGAAGGAAAATTATCCTTAAATTCAATGCCTTGCGAAGTCAATTGGTTGAAAATGGAGTGAAACTCATTCAAATACGCAGATACACTAGTCCCTTCTTTCATGCGAAGGTCCATGAGTTGTTTCAACAAATATATCTATGAAGCAAGACTTTACTTATCGTAAAGATTACATATCTTCTCCCATAACTGCCAAGCAATATCCTTAGGTGTCACAACCTGTTTTGAGAGCGCCAGTATAAAAGTGGATTTACATAGCTCATCCAACTCATCCCAAGTTTTCTGATCAATGCCTTTGGGCTTTACACTCTTGGTTTTCAAGGGCCTAACCTACTTCTTTTGAACCAATACCTGCCATATTTGCATCTTCCAATGGGTGAAGTTTATGTCATCAAGCTTTTCAATAATAAAAATAGCACTACCATTCGAATAATCGGCCATAATGATAGTATACCAATGTAAAATCCAAGAGAATGGGCTGTTGTAAATGATTGCAAATTGGCTCCCAAAACTTAGCCAAAACAAATTCAAAACAGGAGGGAATACCAAAGTATTGAGCTATTGACCAACTACAAGCAATAGGCTGCCAAAGTACAATGTTTGCTTTTCAAAACAATGCTAAAAATTGTAATTACAGCAATACTGAAATAATGACAGTAGTATATATGAATCAAACTGTGGGTAAATAGCCAAGAAAGTAAGCTCCCATTGATAGGGATATTTGAGTAGCAACTAGGATACAAAGAATGCAACTAGCAGTGACTAAGGATAGACCACGGGCACCAAAGGTTGTTATGAACTCAAATTGTTAGTAAACCATATATATCCTATAAGCATATACATCATAGGCAAACTGTTGATTCAGAGGTAAGTGTTGGTGTCCAAAGCATACAAAATCAAATCAGCCCACAAGGAGAGATAACTGCATCCAATAGCATTTAAGATAGCATATACATGAACCAAGAGTCCCATTGTTTCAAAGAACTAAGCTTTGCCAAGTAAGTACAAGCATCTCCCATTGGAAGCAAATTCGGAATGCAAAGTGAGCAAGCAAAGCTCAAGATATACATCAAAGCATCCGAGAAGCCTAAGCATATCACAAATACATCCAGGAGCATAAGTCTCAAATGAAGCTTCAATACCAGTAAGTAAGCATAAAAGCTCAAAGCAACTAACCAAAGCCCAAGTACATCGAATGTAGCTTAAATCCAAGTATCAAAGCATGTCATAACCATATCCAGGCTCATACATCAATGCTAGACATCACCATAGACATGTAGCATACTTGAAATACCATGTAGACACAATATGCATTCAAAGCATAAAGCTTACTATTGTATGCTTGCTGTCCAAACTGTTATGGCAGCGATAAACTTGTGCAAAACTGAGCTAATCAGGCTCTAAATAATCCAAATAGCATCCCAAAAGCATAACTATACCATCGAGACACCAAAATGGCATCCTTGAAGCATCAAACATGTATTATGGAATTTATTGTTTGCTGTCCAAACCAGAACTGTTTTGTTTTGTGCAAAACTGAGAATATAAGACTGCACAAAATGAACTCTATGAGTGCCCAGATTTGTAGCTCTCGTCGGGCTCTTCGTTTCTAGCTATAGAATGCTTGAATCCGATACCGTATGTAAAAGTTATGGCCAAAATACGATAGTGCTATCAAGCTGCTATAATTGTCGACGACTTCTATAGCATGTTCTGTATCTACTCAAAATGGGTAGAATGGTTGCTTCTCAACTCAATAAGCGTTCAACAAGGCTTAGCTAAGCCATGGGAAACTCCTCAACAAGCCGGGAGCAAGCGGAGTTGAAGCTTTGAATTAGGGCTGAAGCAAAGAATGAAGACGCTTCTTGAATGGTTGGCTCTAATACAAGTTGAAAGGTAGAGCTGGAGTAGGCGCACAAGCAGAAGCAATAGCAATGCAAGAGCTATGGCAGATGGAGTAAGAGAGTAAGAAAGAGAGACATTATGTGGACACCCGAATAGTCAGAATGTGTGACATGCCTTTCCTTATTCAATAGTCACTAAAAGAATAAAGTGAGAGTGATGGGTGCCCGCCACCTATAGTGTACAAGTTTGCAGTCATGGTGTGTGAAGTAAATACAGGGCGGCATAGGCATAGGTGATTTTACCCCCAATACCCAACAGATTGCCCTTGCCCTGCTGTTGCCTTCAGTGTTTAGCTTTAATTTGGATAGATTTATCACTTTGATATGCATTTGCTTGCTATGCCCACAAGGGATTTGTTCAAGTACGGCACATTTAGATACCTTTGCCATGGTCCTAGAGACATGGAGGTTTGAGGTCCCATTGGTTTTCTTATTCATTCATATATTCATTAGTATGCATTATTCTTCAGCTTGTGTTCTACGTGTTGTCGTATACTTTGCATTTCCTTTTTTGCTATACTATTTCTTTATGCCAACAAAGTTGTGGGAAGGTTGCAACCTTTGGTGTTTTCAAAGAAATAGAGTTCCATGGATTTTGTGGCAAGCCTTCAAAGTACCAAGAATGCTGCCATCATGACTGTGGTGGTGGATAGAGTGGCGCTTGTTTCCATGCAAGTTAGATGTGGATACAATCATACATGGAGGTCATAGACTCTTTGTTCAAGACATCTTAAGTTGGAAGGGTGCTCAAGTCAATTGTGTTAAATTGGGACTCCAAGTTCTTTAGTGCTATTATCGTCTTAATGTAGTTCTTCTCCACAATTTTTCATCCTTAGATAGATGGTCAGACAGAGTTTGAACGATGGTGTAAGCATGCCTTTGTGCTTTCATTCAAGTCAGTAGGCTTATATTAGTAATTTTCCTTTACAAGAACACAGCCCTGTGTAGTAATAATGAATAACTTAGATATGCTAATTTTATTGCCAAGGGTGAGGGTTTAGAAGATGCTGAATACTAGTGAAAAACCAAGTTCAAAAGAAGAGAGAGGGTTGATTATAAGTACTGGTGGTGGTTCATAAAATTTCAAAACATCTACATGTCAAGGAGCAAGGCAAAATGGAAGTGTTAGATGACTATCTTGGGTTGACTATATCATGTTGTATTTTAGCTAATAAATAGCAGCAGTGGTTAATGTTTGATTGCATCCAAAACTGTGTGTTTGCATGAACAGTATTACTGATTATGTGCTGATGACTTGTATTTCTGGGTCTTGGTTTTGGCAGCATGCTGGTTCTTTCTCCTTCATCTTGATTCTTTCCCATAGTTTCCCTTCAGAGAAGAAGAAATTGAGCTGGAGCACCATAGGTGGTTTTTTCCAAGTTGTATATGATGGCATCCATTGTTTTGAAGAAGGTATGCAGCTTTTTGTTCTTTTTTGGCATGTTTGTAGCATTTTGTGCTACATCTAGCAAATTAGGTAAGCAGGTATGGAAACCAATTGCTGTAAAATTGTTAATGGACACTCAAACAAGGAGAGTACTGGTTTACAAACACCTTACTCACAGGGCTAGCAAAGCTGTGCGCATGCCATTGAATGCCTCTACCAAAATACAGATGGGTCTGATGTGCTACTGGCCAGTCACTTAGACTGCTTTTGCCTGGCTATCTATCTATATATATATATATATATATATATATTGGGGATGAATGACACGGATGTAGAGATCCTTACCAAACCTTCAGTTGCTGCTCTGTAAATTCCAAACTATTGTACATTTGCTTACTTGGGCTCTATTGGTATTGCAACTAGCAGACCCGTTCATAGGCTTGTTGATGGCCCTTGTTAGCAGTTTGGCTATTTCTTCAGCTTTGGTTATTTCTGTGGTTCCCTCGTTGACAGACAAGAAAATCTAGATTATATACTTGTTTTGAGATTTGGGGTTGGACCTGCTTTAGCATCTTTACCTTCAGGGATTCTTGTAAGGATTTCTCCATGGACCCATTTTGTAGTGCTGCAGTTGATGTTTTGCTTTTGACTTTTCTTTTGCTTCCCATTCTTGTGTGGATTTCCAGAACTATGATATTAACCATATGCAAAACTTGGAAAGCAGTAGTTTAGTTGTTAAGGTATTTGCATGAGTGTGTCTGTGAACCATAATCTAGCACATTTGATATTGCAATTGCCATATCTCAAAGACGGCATAAAGAAAAACGGAGACAGTTTTGACAAGCAGTTCAGGGATGCATTTTATGTGGGAACTTCACCTTTCAATATTTTGTATCAGAAAACCTAGTTGCTTATTGAAAACACTTGGGGGCCTTATCAAAGGGTAGCAAACCTTGATCAGACTCTACACTAGCTTACCAAACGAGTGACAAGAAATGGGTACAGCTCTCTGGACATGAGCCTCCATCTCCAAAGGAGTATGAAGGGTTGTAGTTCCACTCCTTAAACTGAGGCTGGTTCAAATTATTATTCTAGATTAATTCTAAGGTTTCTTGTCCGAGCATATATGAGCCTAAGCATTATGCTAGCCCAATTTGACTTGCATTGGACTAACCTAGCATGGTGCTAACCCAACTGTGCATTGGGGTACTCTTTTGTCTCAATTACATGTGAGCTTTGCTATGGAGGATCTATTTGTAGCTCAATCACACCTTGGCTTGGGTGTTTCAAGCTTTTGTGCTGCCGATTGATGTTACCTTCCTGCTTAACATGATTGTTTAACATAAATGTTTAAGTATTTATGTGTAATGGTTAACATAAATTTATGCCACCAATTGATAGTATGCTCTTACTTAAATGTTAATGCTCTGTTCAACCTGCATTGACATTACCAATTGAAACGTCCTAGTCAAACATGCATGCATTTCTGATCAATATTTCAACTCAATACATGGATTGATAATTCTCTTTACAAAAAGTGTTCGTGACAATACAATCCTTATGTTGCTGGCCTGCTATCTAAAAGTCCAAAAAGCACAATGATATGCTCTTCTAGCAAGTTTTTAATGCTGAGAGTGTTTTTCCACTTATAATTTCCAGATTGCATTTTTAGATGCTTTAACTACTTGTTGCAGAGTCACCATTTCTATCGAATTTCCCGGAAGGTGATACAAAATCTAGACTCGGAAAATACGATCTCTGGTTTTGTACGTAACAATGTGAAAATATCATTCTGTCAAAGTACTTCCTCGTTTCCAAGGTGACACTATCCTTCTTATATGTCCTTTCTTTTTGTATTAAAGCCCTTTGATGTGTTCAAGGAATTGCATTATTCATAATATTAACTTGTTTGTTTTGATGCATTTGTCACTATCCTGAGCCTGCTAAACTTAGGCTTAGAGATGCTCCCATGTCTGTTTGTTATTAATACTTAAACCTAGAGAAGGGGTTGGGGTATTGATATAAAAAGGCTTTCAAAATATTAATAATAATATACATATGACATGTGAATAACCATGTGGTAGATGAGAATTTGCTTGCTTGGCACGCTGTGGTTTCTTCTGCCCCCCTCTAGTCACTCTGCTTCCTTTGTACTTGGACTATTATGTCTCAGATTTTATGCATGATGACCTAGAGCCATCTTGTATGTTGTATCCATTTAATTTTGTACTTTTTTCGTGATTAATACAATTACCTTTTACGATTAAAAAAGAGAGAGAGAGAGAGCTTAGAGCCTAGATACATAGAAGTTACAACTTAGATTACAAGTTTCATACTCAAAATCAATGGTTTCTAATTTCCAAGTTTTGAGTGAGTTCTACAAAAGTCATATGCTCAAAGAAGCTTCTTGATGCATACAAGGATTTTGAAACATAATTAATATGCTAATTGCAAAGAAAGAACAATGGTAAATAAGTGCATAATCCTTGTATGTATTTTCCTCTTCGTCATCCATTTCATAGCTTCAGTTGCTCTTGGCAAATCCTCATCATCACCTGCATCTTGCACATACTAAGAATCATACTCACTTTTACGAAAGCCTACATATATGCCTTGAGAATACTCTGACTTCATTTTTGTCCATAAACATAGATTTGCAGGTGGTATGGCACAATTGTGCCAAAGCTGTGTGAGAAGTAGGCCAACCCTCCCATTCTGACTAGCCACCATCTGTTTCAATACTAATCTCATATTGCGTAAATGATGAAGCATTAAAAAGTTGTATGCAAATCTGGTCTTTGCATATTTCAACAACTCCTTTGTAAATTTTTTTGTAATGCCAATGAGAAACTGTGACGAGTGATGAATGTTACTATTTCCTTACCTATAGTGATAATGCTTTTTACCCATGGGAAAGTATCAATGTTCTTCAGCAAATTGTTGAGACAATGTGCCATGCATGGTTTCCATGTGATACTAGAATACTTGCTCTCCAAGAAGCCACTCGCTGCTCTGTTGATAGCCTCCTCATTTGATATAAATTGCACAACATTTTCTAGACCCACATACTCCACACCTTCACTCCACAGGTTGCGTAAGACAAGAGCTGTCTTTTGTCGTGGACCACACTCTGTGGTCTTGATGTAAAGTGCTTTGCCGCGACAAGCTGCAAGCAACCTCGCCAAAGAATGACACACGCATTTGTCTATCCATCACCTAGCAGCGATATTTCATTTGAGCTACACTTTGCTCTATTGGTTATATGGCCTCTTTCATACTCGAGATCTCATTCTCAAGGAGCGTTTCCTGCGTATAGATGGGTCCAAATTGAGCAACCTCTGTCACCATCTCCTTAAAAGAAAGGAGATCATGCAACATTGAAAGGAATACCGCAAGAATAAAAGAAACGAGCTATTGCTGCATCAACTCGTGCTTTATATTGGGAATGCCAAGAAGTCAATAAAGTATTTTGTTTACCTTGAGAGATTGATTGAGAAGATGTTACCACTCCATGTGTATTAAAAGTACTTTGAGCCGAGAAAGAAGATTGGGTCTCTTGATCTCCACGTGTTGTTGAGCTAAAGATTCATTACTCATTGATTAGCTCTTTAAAATAGCCCCACAACAGTAAATTACCAAAAGTTTCCTTAAATAAGGAGTGGTTCCAGAGAGTTTCTATGTCCCACATACAAAACCCTAATTTTGGAAGGATCTTGTTAGCTTGCCTATTTTAGGGTTTGTGAGTCTTTCACCTCTTGGTTGTGAGCTCCTGTTAGAGTTTGATAGAGACATCGGAGCTCTGATAGTTTTAGTGTGTATTTCTCAGTTTGTGCACATCTTAGTGTGTATTTCTTGTGTCTGCCAGTCAGATGTTAGTTAGTGCTACCCTGCCAATAGTCCCCCTTGCTCTAGGATGCTGTGATTTTGCCCATACAGCCACGACAACATTTGTCACTTTCTTTATTGCTGCTGACTGCATTTATTGCAGGTCGGACAGCCTCTGGGGCCACATGGATAGCAGTTGGCCAGATTTGGGTTTTTTCAGCTATTTATAGCCGTCCCTCTAGGCCGCTACACTTGGAAGATTCATTCTCTTTTGCAGGTTTTGGGAGCACACTTTGTATCCAACATTCCCTTCTGTATTTGGTGCTGTTGCTGTCATTCTCAATGTCATTTGGTGCCCTCACTGACACCTTGGGTTGCGTGCAAGGATTGATCGGTCCACACTATTGTATTCAGCATTCATCTTTGGTCAATGCAGATTTCTTTCTTTTCCTATTGTCTCTCTCTTCCTTTCTCTTTGTGTTCGTGTTCCTCTCTCATTGCATACTCACATGGTATCATTGCCAAAAGAGAGGACATAGAGCTGTATGGAGGTGAGGTGACCCTCCCAGATTGCAATTACAGCCAATCACCACAGCGTTTTGCTGATACACAGCTGTTATCTTGTAGGCAACAGACTTCATCAGCAAATGCAACTGTTTTTTGGTGCAGGCAATAGTCCAAATTAACCCGACGACAAGCTATATCAGCATTTTGTGCAAACGCAGCAGTTTTTAGTGTAGGCGACAGCTGATCTCCTCTAGGTGGACCATGTACATCGATTTCCTTGCGAACTTGTACTTGTTTCCCATTGTTCGAGAGGCTATCTATTGTAGTGCAGAATTTTTGGGTATTTTGCAAGTCACAGAATGTGAGTGCGGGGAAGAATGTGAGGATGACAATACTTTGAACTTAACCAACTTGATCAATTATCACCATGAAAATTAAAATAACCTTTAGCCCTGCTTATTACAATAGTAATAATGACAATAAAACTGAGCCAAATATGCGCTCAAATCAGTCCAAAAGCATTCCAATACATTGGCCAAACATTCCGCAAGTGTCCAACATAAGTCAAGAGCATCACATAAGTCAAGAGCATGACATTTCCAGATAAATAGCATTCTGCCCTGTTATGACAGCAGTGATATCTATGAGAAAACTGAGCTGAAAGAGTGCTCAAATCAGTTCAATAGCATCTCAAACCAATGACATATGATCCCCCAAGTATTCGGCAACAAAACATAGGTATACAAGCATCCCGAGAAGCATATATGAGCTCCAAACATTGAAGATATGCTGTCCCTGTTTTATGACAGCAGTTGCCTTGTTTGCACAGCTAACAACTGAAGCCCAATGACTCAAAATCAATGCTCAATGTTAAAGGTCAATGCTGAGAGGAGTGGTAAACAATGCCAAAGCCTTTGTCCAATGCTGGGGAGTGCTTGAGTAAGCACAAGTGTTTGAAAGTGGTCATAGTTGAAAAAACGTGTTTGTATTTCCAGCCCTGAATATTGAGCTGAATACTTCCTTAAATAAGCTCAATGTAGACTCAAGATTGCCTTGAGATAGCCCCAATAGATCCTGAGAAGTCCTAGAGCAATGAGAGCTCAATTTGAACCTCAAGAGTTTGAGCTATGGCTGCTAATGGTGAGACCTTGCTGTAGGTAACCCGAATGAGAACTAAAGCAATGCCGGATTGAGCTCAAGCTCACGGAGAATATGGCTCTAGTACAAGTTGAAGGGAGAAGGGCAAGTGAAAACATGAGCAAGCGGAAGCAAGAGAGGTGTGAGCTATGGTGGATGGAGCAAGAAAAGGAGAGAGAGAGAGAGAGGCAAGATGTGGGAACTCCAATAGTCACAATGTGTGATTGGCCTTCCTTTTATTCAAATGTCACTAGAAAAATAAATAATGAAGTGATAGTGATAGGTGCCCGTCGCCTGCAATGTGCATGTGCGGATATTGTTAGTGTAGTAATACACGGGCGGCTAGGCATAGACACATTTACCCTTGACATGTCCTGTTGTGTTTTTCACCTTTTGAGGTCATTTCGTGCTCCATTTTAGTTTCACAAGGTTGCGGTCAATAGTTTCAGGGTATATTGTAATTTTGGTTGATCTCATCAAAATCAACTCCATGTTCCTGCTTGTACCCCTTAGCAACCAATCTGGCTTTGTACTTTGGCGAGGAACCAGAAGTGACCTTCATCTTATAAACCCATTTGCATGGAAGCGTTTTCTGCCCTTTAGGCAACTGCACCAAGTCCCAAGTGCCGTTTTTCTCAAGAGATTCCATCTCTGACAGCATGGCTTTATACCATTTCTTGCTGTCCTGTCTGTCCATTGCTTCCTTGAAGCATGACGGCTCACCACAGTCAGTGATCATGACATAATCAGCCACATTATTTGCACTAGGAACGAATCTGTCGGGCTGTCTAGTAGCCCTAGACGATCTCCTAACCCAATGATCATTGTTTGCTGGCTGTTCAGCCTGCATATTATCATTTACAGCTTGCTGTCCTGGCATTTCAGCCTGCAAATCAACATTAACAGCTTGCTGTCCTGGCTGTTCCTGCACATTTAGTGGCTCATCATTATGGGCAATGGCTGGCTGATCATTTCCAGCATCATTTTCTGCATTCGCAGGTTCATTTACAGCAGGTATTTGCTGCTGTACAACGGGCACATTTTGCTGTCCAAAAGGTACTTCTTCCCGGAATACAACCCTACGAACCTCCTCAGTCTTTTCGGGCTGTTTATGCATGCAACCTTCCCGGAAGATAACATCATTGCTGCGCACTGTTTTCCTTTTCATGGGATCCCACAATCTATACCCCATTTCACCCTCGTCACCATATCCTAGGAATATGCATTTACAGGACTTTGGCTCAAGTTTGCTGCGGTCTTCCTTACGAATGTGCACAAAAGCCTCGCAGCCAAACACTCGTAAATGAGCATAAGAAGGTGGCTTGCCCGACCACGCTTCCTGAGGGACTCCCCCCCCCCCAAAGACCTGTTTGGTGACCGATTGATCAAGTGAACGGCTGTCATAACAGCCTCTGCCCAAAAACCATGGGGTAATGCAGCATGAGACAGCATAGTACGAACTTTATCCTGTATAGTCCTGTTCTGTCAGAAGTGGTGCAGCAATGGAAGCGTGAAGAATATGCTGAAATAAATGCTGAAACACAAGACAGAAGAAAGAATGAACACAGTAGACAGATGAGAACTCAGATGTATGCTCGGGAAATGGAATCCATATCGAACACGAGACAGCAGCATACAACGGTGAGTCACTGGCTGCGTGGGCTCCTCAGCACTGGCTCCTCTCTCCCAGAAGGATCTCCACTGATGGCTGAAGCACTAAAGACTGTGGAGGAGGAGCCCTATAAATAGCCACAAAAAGTGGGGAGCATAAAATGCAGTCGGCCAGCATTTAATGCTGGTCGGCCAGCAACAAATGCTAAATAATACATCATAAATGGCCACTAAAATGTGCCATAAAATACTGCATAAAATGCTACCTAAAATGCCCAGCCTCTGCACACAGACTCACACCATGAGCTGACTAATATCTGCTAACACCCTCTCTCAGATCATGTGTGATCGGATACAATGAAAGAGTACAATGATGGAGAATCATAAACTACACAACAAATAAACACCAGAAGGACCATGGATGTCCAAGCGGTGAGTGGCCAGCCCACCACCAAGAAGCCTCGGAGAGTATCTGATGTCGATGTCGATCATACCAACAACACCTGAAAATAGAGAAGACTCATAGCAACTCTCTGTGTAATGTCACCTATGTCACTCAGGACATACAAAGCCAATCTGCCAAACATGTCTTTGAACATGTGACCATGGAGTTCCCGCCTTTGGCCAAACCACCAAAGTGTCCCTTCATGTGAGCTCCAGACGAAAGCCTCTCGCTCTCTGTCAAGAAGAACAGCTCATCATGAACCCAGAAATCAACACCAGTCTCTAGGATTTCACTGCCAGATACCGTCGATGCGTCAGGGACATCCCTCTCTGGAACCTGTGCACCTGTATCAAAATATAGATGAGGCACTGCAGCCCCACCAACACCCGCTCACACTCCCTCTCTGGCACCGAGGAGTCGTGAGGGATGACCGCATCACCACCACTAGAAAGCAGCCGAGGAAGGGGCCACCAAGCCCTTCCCGCGATCCGAAGAAGAGGATCCCTTCCGCGCCTTGGACTTCTCCTTGGTCGGAGGATCGGAGTCGGAGTCTGATGAAGGAGAGGACTCATCGGTAGAGTCACCATCCCGCTTCGTCTTCTGCTCCTTCTTCCTGGAAGCCGCTAACTTCTTGCAGTCCTTCCGCAAGTGTCCCTTCTTGCCACAGTGGTAACACTGGGCCTTCGACTTCTTCTTCCCGTCACCCCTCTCTGAAGCTACATAAGCCTCACCTCCATAATGTGCCGGAAGCCGCCCCTGTAATCTCAAGGATGCCTCATGCTCAAGAACCATCGAGGTCATATGTGTAAAACTGACAGGAGACGATGATGTCTGCGCCCGCAAAGCATTGGCCACTCCATCAAACTCCGGGGGGAGCTTGTAGAGGACCGTCCCGACAAGATGCACCTCGGGAAGAGCAGATTGCATGTGCCGAAGCTAGTCCTGTACCTGCGTAACACGAAGAAGAAAAGACTGAATAGTATCTTTCGGCTCAAACTTCATCTGCTGGAGCTGGCCATAAAGTGTGACGGCCCGCATGGTGGAAGGTGCCTCGTACATCTGCTGCAACTTCTGCCATACTTCAGGAGATGTCCTACAGGAGGTAACCGCCGGTAAGACTGCTTTAGAAATACACCGAAGCAACGCCGAGTAAGCACGGGCATCGTCCGAGTCCCATGTGAGCACCGCTTCCTCATGGTTGTCCTCATCAAAGTCTTCAGGAAGAGGAAAAGGACGGAGAGGTCGAGCAAGAGCTCCACAGACGATGTACCATAGCCGCTTCTGCACAAACCAAGCTTTCGTGACAGCACTCCATGTGAGGTAATCAGGTCCATGTAACTTATCTTCACTTGAGGTGCACGGAGGGGCCATCTGGAGGAGGTAGAAAAGAGAAGTAGAAGAAAAGAAGGTCGTTTGGAGAGTGAGCACAGCCACAACGCAACCAAAAACACCAAAAATAGTGAGTTCACATGCAATATAACCCAAAGGCTGACCAAAATAAGCCAAAAGCTGCTGCATAAAGTGAAAAAATCAGTCAAAAACTGCCAAAAACAGCAAAAACGGCCTGAATAATCAGAAAAACAGGCAAAAATAATGCTGTAAACAGCAAAACGCAGGCTGCAAACTGAAGAAACAGGGTCTAAAGACTGTTGCCAGCAGGTTGATGAAGGAAACACGGGCAGCAAAGAGGGGAACAGCAGTAAACGCAAATCTGTCCAGAAAAACGCAAAACGCAAATGCTGAAACACCGTCGCCAGCAGCAAATCAGCAGTCGCCAGTAGAAAGGACAGCTGCCTGATCAGCAAGAAGGGTGTAAATCCTGAAATCAGCAAGAAAACACAGCACAAATAGGTTGCAGCTTGAAATCTGATACCATGTCAGAAGTGGTGCAGCAATGGAAGCGTGAAGAATATGCTGAAACACAAGACAGAAGAAAGAATGAACACAGTAGACAGATGAGAACTCAGATGTATGCTCGGGAAATGGAATCCATATCGAACACGAGACAGCAGCATACAACGGTGAGTCACTGGCTGCGTGGGCTCCTCAGCACTGGCTCCTCTCTCCCAGAAGGATCTCCACTGATGGCTGAAGCACTAAAGACTGTGGAGGAGGAGCCCTATAAATAGCCACAAAAAGTGGGGAGCATAAAATGCAGTCGGCCAGCAACAAATGCTAAATAATACATCATAAATGGCCACTAAAATGTGCCATAAAATACTGCATAAAATGCTACCTAAAATGCCCAGCCTCTGCACACAGACTCACACCATGAGCTGACTAATATCTGCTAACATGTTCATACGCTCTGCAACTCCATTCTGGGGTGGATTATGAGGGGCAGTGAGCTCCCTTTTTATCCCTTTGCTGTCACAAAATGCCTGAAAGGCCTTGGACACATATTCCCCACCATTGTCAGAGCGAAGACACTTAAGTGTCTTATCAGTCTGATTTTCAACCAATGCCAAGAAGTTTTTAAACTTGTCAAGTACTTCATCCTTGCTACGAATGGGGTAAACCCATACCTTCCGTGTAGCATCATCGACAAAGGTGACAAAGTACTTCTTCCCCCCCAAAGACAATCCTGGCATCTGACATACATCTGAATGTACTAACTCTAGAGGTGAAGATTTCAAAGAAAGAGATTTCTTATGAGATGTCTGCGCATGCTTACCATAGACACAATGATCACAATGCTCAAAATCAGCATAACGGAGACAAGGCAAGTAACCCAAACGAGAAAGAACTTTCATTCCTGTTTGACTCATGTGTCCTAACCGGCCATGCCACAAAGAAACACTTGGCTGCTCGGTTACTGCGACAACATGGTCACGCACACTAGATACATGAAGAGGATACAGAGTATCACTCTTTGAACCCCTGGCAATGACTCTAGATCCTGTACTGATCTTCCATTTTCCATCGCCAAATGTGGTATGATAACCATCATCATCTAGCTGCCCAGTACTGATTAAGCTCTTCTTGAGCTCAGGTACATGACGAACATTCTGAAGAGTAAAGACAGAACCATGCTGAAACTGAAGCTGCACACTGCCAATGCCTGCAATATCACATGCTGAGTTGTCCCCGAGATGGACAACACCATGTCGACCGCCTGTATAATCGGAAAACCAATCTCTGTAAGGGGTGACATGAAAGGAGGCACCCGAATCTAAAATCCAGGTATGCATGTCATCAGCCGAATCGGCAACCAATGCATGGGCATCAAAACATGAAGACACGAAGAGTACATCGTTCCCACTGTCACTGTCGTGAGTGACTACATTCACCTCTTCGATCTTGACGCTGCTCTTCTTGGGCTGGCTCTCTTTCTTCTCTTCCTTGCTGTCCTCTGTCTTCTTGCCTTTCCCTTTCTCTTTCTTCCACTTGTAACAGTCACGTTTGAAGTGACCCTTCTTGCCACAGTGGTGGCATTCCACATTCTTGCCGCGAGACATGCTGCGACCCTTGCCATCAGATTTTCCCTTCTGCTGTGATCTGCCCCTGGTATGCAAGGCACTAGACGACTTACTTGATGCATTATTTTGCCTATTCATCTCTTCCATAAGCAAAGAGCTTTCCACGTCAGAATACATAAGCATAGCATTCGAGTTACTCAAGGCAGTCCTGAATGTATCCCAACTCTCTGGTAGAGTGCAAAGCAGAAAGGTAGCTTTAAACTCGTCATCAATGACAAACTTCAAAGCAACCAGCTGGCTGAAAATTGAGTTGAATTCACTTAGATGATTTGACATAGCAGTTCCTTCTTTCATCCGCAAATCCATAAGCTTTTTTAGCCAATACACCTTACTAGCTGCACTCTTCTGAGCATACAATTCCTCCAGTCTAGTCCAAATGGCATAGGCAGTGTCCAAACCCTCTATGTTAAACAGCAGAGCATCAGAGATAGATAGCTCAATGGTCGAGCGTGCAAGCTCGTTCAACTCATCCCAGTCATCTTGTTCCACATCTGCGGGCTTTACCCCTTTGGCCTTGATCGGCTTAGCCTGCTTCTTCTGCAACAGGATATTGTAGCATTGCTTTTGCCACACTGCAAAATTATGTGCACCCTCAAGTTTCTTGATGTGCATAAGATGGCTGCTATCGCTGCTGCCAGCCATGATTTTCAGTCCAAAATATGACCACAAATTCAGCAAATGCAGGCCCAAACTGTCAAACAAGTGACCAAGGTACAAACAAGTACCAACCAGCAATAAGTACCAGTTAAAAGCAGAAATTTCAGATCTGCAAATCAATTTTCAGAAGCACCAAATGTTGTGCTACAGCACTCCACAACTGATGACAGCTGTTCCAAGGACAAATACATCACATTACATGAGAAGTCCCAAATTTTAGCTGCAATTTCTGCTGTACATGCACCCACGGGCATAAAATTTGACCCGCACGGTCAAAAGCCCCAAAGTTTTGTGCTCAAAACATCAACCATACATCTGCACTGTCTCTGACATGCATAGAGTAGACCAATTTTGCCAAAATGAAGCAATTTCAGCAAAACCCCCAAATTTTTCAAGTGTCGGGCGTCCAAATTGCATGAAATTAAACCCGCATGTACATAAAATGACCAATTTGCGCACAAATTTTGCTCAAACAGCAAAAGCCCCAAATTGCACGGGGTCCAATGTGCATCAATGTCAAGAAATTGGGTCAATTTTAGCCCAATTTTAACATGTACATGAAAAGCCCCAAATTTCGGAGGCAAAATGTCACAAATTCCTGCAATTTCTGAGACAGAATCTCACTGTGTGTCTTGCTCGTGTCAAATCCGGACAAATCCCCAAATTTGTGGCTCAAATCTGCCCAAAACACAGAACTGTGCTTACACGTGCGAACTCCCGTCAGTGGGCAAAGGGGGCAGCTTGCAGTAAACCTTTGAAAATTAAAAAATTTTGCAAGAGAAATTTGACGAAAACTGTCCCGTAACGTGACGATTGCTGCGGTTTGACCTGCCGCCAGCGTTTTGACCTGCCGCCAGCTGCACGTGGCCTGGAAAGTCACGAACTGACCTGGCGTGACCTGCGTGACCAGCGCCTGTGCAAAACACGTCACTTCTGATCTGCGCCTGACCTGCACGCTGCCTGGAACTGCACGCCTGACTGCACACTGTCCAAGAACAGTGACGAGCTGACCAGAAAATGACTGACTGACCTGCGCGCAACCTGGGAAATGTCGCCTGGCTGAAAAACGTGACCTGTGGACTGCGAGAAGCACGAACACCTTAACCGAAGCTCTGCACGGACTGCGAGAAGCGCGAACACCTTAGCCGAAGCTCTGATACCAGTTTGAAGTGAGTGATGCGCTGCGGAGATGCAATGTCCGGCGATGAAATGTCAGGTAAAGAGCAAAACACGTGAGCAACAGCAGCGAGTGAGAGCGAGAGATGCAAGATGTTCTTGGGTACAATTGGAGTGTGTACCACTTTAGGTTTTTAGATAGATATATATGAAAGTACAAGTGTGCTAAGGGTGCGTTCACACCCGTGCACATATAAAAGGCACGATGGCCCTTTATTCCCAACAGCTTCTTTATCAACAGATGCCCAGACTACTGGGTGCTCCTACTATGGCATCACCGGACACACCACCGATGCTTGCTGACTTCGACCTTTGCTCTCCACCCCCCTAGAGTATATGTGTCTTCCACTAGGCACTCCTTGTGCCACCTCTCCTTTTTGGGCCACAGAGATCATTCTGCATCGGCTATCAAAGTACTATGCTCAAGGCAATAAGACGCATCCGATGTACACTAAGTCCTTTTGAGCACATGGAGGATCAATTGGCGCTACGACCTCTTGGAGATCGTCGCAATGCCAACAACAATCTTCTCCCACCCATGTTCGGGTACAGTGGCTACCATGGCCCGCGGTTTTGCAGTTTGCTCCATTGAGAGACAGTGATTGTTTGATATCGTCTCCTCATCAGTTCGCTCCTTCGAGAGACAGTGGCTGCTCAACTCTATCCTCTTCTTTGGCTTTCTGGTCTGCTCCATTGAGAAACAATGGCTGTTGCCCACTCATTGCTTAGTTTGAACCCCACCTTTCACCCTCGTCTACTCACGTTTGAGAGGCCACCTTTGGAAGTTCTTTACCACCCCAGATACCTTCTTTAGTATGACCGGCGGCACTTCCTTCATCCTTGGACATTTTGGAGTCCGTGACCCATGAGTTTTTGGATTCCCTATCTACCTCAGAGGGGGATGATCTTTCTTTGCCCTCTAAGGTGGCATCTATATCAATTGTGACTTTAGAGGGGGCTTCTATTCCTCTAGTTTCATAGGGGGTCCCCATCCACCGCTCAGTCCTTCGCACACCTTGGCGGAGGCCTTTTACCTTCTTCTACCCTTGGATGGGGTGGCTTCCTTCCAGCAGTCATCTCACCTATTGATTCCTAAGATCTACCTAGATCGGGGCCTTGGAGGTTCAGCCATGACTTGGTGACGAGGCCTTTGTATTCTTTTCTGCATGGATGCACAGAGCTAGTGGCTTCTCTCCGGAGGTTGAGTTTCGGGTTCTCCAGTTCACTCTGTCTATTGTTCTTTATTGCAGGTTACCTTTCAGGTGGCAATCTTGGATCTTAGGGATCCTCTACATCTTCTTCCTCCTCTTCTTCTTGCCTTGGTCACTTGGTTAGCATGGAGCTAACTCTCGAGATCGAGTACGGGCACATCCTTATGGTTCTTAGCACCATACAAAGCCTGACATTCCTGCTATGCATTGCATGTTTTCATCATCTTTGTACCAGGGCACTTGGGCAAGTGAGCGGATTTCCCCACGAGGGACTCTGTCCAAGTGGCACCTGCTGCACGAGCATTCTTGAGCATGCAGCACTCCATCTCCACCTCACTCTTCTCTTGTTTCCCTTTTTGGCCTGAGAGGGGGTGTTGAGAAACCCTTCATCCGCAATTTTGCGTTCTGCGTTTTGCATTTGGGGTTTCATGTTTTGCGTTTAGGGTTTCACAGTGGACAGTCCCAAAAAGGGACTAGGAGGCCACAGTGTGGTGCCACCCTAGATAGTTGCCGCCCTTCCTCCGGGCGCCGCCCTAGACAGTCTCTTACCTATTTATAGGTTGCCTCTGTCACTCATTCTTCATGGTTGATTCATTCAGTTCGTCACCTCTTCTCTCCAGCCTCTCCATTGCCCTCACATCCCTTCAGGAGGACATTGTGGTTCGTGGTTTGTGGTTTGTGGCTATCTTTATCATCTTCCTTGTGCTACAATACCCTTGTTCCCTTGTAGCACATTCACTCCATGATTCAGAACTTCATCATTCCATTCATTAGAGTTTCTTCTCTCTTCTCTTCTCTTCTCAGTGTTTCCCGAGTTTATTCCGTGTTTCTCCCCGCAAACCCTATTGTCTTGTTGGTCGTCATCTTTTAACAATTGATGGTCTCATCTAGAAGCTTCTCCTTGATGAAGTGATATTGGATCTCTATGTGCTTTGTCCAGGCATGGAATACGGGATTTCGTGCCAAGGCAATGTAACTCTCATTGTCGCACTGCAAAATAGTAGGACGAGTCTGGGGGCAACCAAGCTCCTCCAACAATCTCTGAAGCCACACAGTTTGTTATTCTTGTTGTTTTTTTTCTTTCACTTTTGCTTGTTGGGAAGATTGATCGGTCAAAGCCTTCAATTTAGGAGTGTTCAGACCTTTGAGTTCCTCTTGGTCCAAGACCATAGCAACCAACTCCTTCCACTTAAGGGTTCCTGTCCTCCTTGAAGCAATCAAGGTGGAGTAGAATGCACTGAATTGGGGTGGTAACTGAAAAAGAAGAGTTATTGCCATGTCCTCTGAGGTAATTGCCTTTCTCACATTCTGGACGTGTATCTGCAATTGCTGAAGCTTATTGACATGCTCCCGCATAGAAGAAGATTTGTTAGGACTCAAAGTCCTCATTTGAACATCCAGAGACACTCGCTTCATCATGGTCATCCGCTTATACATTTGATCTAGCTCTAGCTATATCTCATGAGCCACGAGTAAGTGCTCGATGTGAGCAATGACGGTTGGAGTGCAAGAGAGAGGGAGAGGAAAGAATGGATATGGGCATTCAATTTGTCCCAATGTGCCTGTGCCTTCATCAACTTGACTTTCTCATCTGCAAAAAGCTTGGAGGCATCACGAGCTGTAGGACGGTCTATAGCCTCGGTTACGAGCTCTGCCAAATCATAAGACTCGAGTATGGCAAACATTGTTACATGCCAAATGCGGTAATTCTCCCCATCAAGCTTTTGATCTGAAGGAAGAGGTGGCAATATGGAGACCTTACGGTCCATAATAGTGTAAAACTCTGCGTTAATTTCGATCAACATTGTAAATGGAACGACTTGCAAGAAATCAAGGGCGGCCCCCTTTGACTCCATGCACAGTGCTGGTGTTGGTGCTTGCTAGGGCTTCCTTTGCTCATTCTCAAAGAGTTTAACCCTGTTGGGAATAAAGGCTCACTGTGCCTTTTATGGTGTTTAGGTATGCACACACCCTTACACTTGTACTTTATATATATATTATCAAAACCTAAAGTGGTACATCTCATCATTGTACCAAACACTTTGTGTGTCGTGCTCTCACTCTTTCTGCTCACACTTCCTCCTCTAAACTTTGCACTCAATCTGATCTGCACTCTGTCTTGATCCTCGCATATCTACCATTAAACTGGTATCAGAGCACAAGGAGTGTACGTTGCTTGAGGCAGGCAATTTGTTGCAGTGAGGCGAGAGAGATAGGCGACTATCAAGCGGATAGTTGGCGGAGTAGGTGACTGTTAAGTGGGTGCAGATCTAGCTGACGGGCTGGTTAGAGTGCATGCATCTCGGGTGATGTAAGCAATCAGGAGTAGGCGAGCAGGCAATGGCCTTGACAAGCGGGTGGCATGCGGTCATCGGCTGTTGGCAAGCGAGCCATAGACGCGACATGCTAGCGTAGGCAACTGCCTGACGGGTATGCGAGCAGGTGATAGGTCAATGCATCCAAAGTTCAGATTTGACAATTACTTTTTCGTCATTTAAAAAAAAAGATTATTTTCTACAATTTGTTTCCTTCCACTGATGGGCGTTCGCATGCCCATGCATAGTGTGCAATCTTAGCCTAAAAAATTGGGACTTTCCCAGATTCGAGGACTGTGATACAGAACAGGATAATCTGACTCAAAAGTTACAAAATTGGTGCATATTTGCTCTGGAAATTTAGGGCTTTTCATATTTTAGTGCAACCTATCTTCTCGAATAGAGAGGTAAATAACCTGATTAAGCATTAATTACAGCAAGCATAAAATTTACGTAAAGTGAAAATACATACTTTACCTATTTAATCTTGGACATTGGACACCTTGTTGGCCCCAAATCTGGCACCCCTTGCAATATTTCTTTATCTTATATTGCAAATGGAAAGAGTACAATTGAGATTCTCTAATCTCCTTTGCTAATCCAAGTGCCTCTTGTTGTCAAAACTAACCAGCTAGCCTTCAAACCAATTTTCCCCTTAGTTTGCTTGGGGATTAACCTTTACCTTGCTCCTTGAAAGACAAATTTAACCCCAAATCTGATATTGCCTGGCTGGCCTCTTGCATCTTCTTAAAATTCCTCAATTGCACTTGTTGGAATTCAAGTCCTAGGCCCCCAATTCTAAGCATGCATTCTGAGACTGTTGCCAAAACCCTAATTTTTGCTATAAATTAGGGTTTACAACAGAGACTGACTGAAATCTCTTCCTTTGATGGCTCAAATTGCTAAAAATGGATGAGATAACTTGAGAGTTGGTTGGGGGATGAGAGAGAATATTGTAAAGAGAGAAATTTAAGAGTTTCATCACGAGAAACACAGAAGCAGTACACTGAAAAACTGCTTCTGCCCTGCTGAAACAGCCATGGAAGCTGTCACCTATAGCTTAGGACCACGAGAAAGATTGTTGCCCCCTTCTATATGTTTTCATTTGCACTAGAAGGACCTTGGGCTGCTGTTACTTGCTCTCGGAGGACTCCAAATTGTTGTCACTTGTTGTAGAATTGGCCCACGGTAGCTGCAAATCACATCAGCAACATCTTCTTGCTCTCTAATAGTCTCTTCCTCTCTCACAATGGCTGGAATAGCCTTCCATTAGCCCCTAAAAACGTTTTTTCTAGTTGCATTGGCAAGTTTTGCCAAGTGGCAGCCTTCTAATCCCATTTTTCGACATTTGTAGTTTATTAAATTAATTATCAGAATATTAATTTAATAATTACTCTAGTGCTCAAAAAATTAATTTCACCAGTCAATAATTAAATTGACTAGGCCAATTTGTCTTTCAAGTATCACTAAGCAGCTATTGGCCCTTAGACTGGCATTAATTAATTAATTAATGCTTAGTCTCTAAAATCACCACCATTGATATAAGTGACCAATAAATTGGTCTAGGCCCAAATTTGACACTGGGTACCACCTCGTACCTGTCAAACATAACTTATTATAACTTTTGCTGTTGGCATTCATGACGTCCTAGGGATTGTTGGCTTGTTACCATGAAATAATTGCCATGTGTATCACATATGCTAACAATCTTGCACATTTGATTAATAACATAATCAAATGTAATCAAAGTGGGATCAATGATGGACTATGTTGCCCTATGGGATCGAAGCTAGATTCTTGCTTTTTATGAGCATACAGGATTGTGCCCTATTGCATGTTCGCAGATTGAAGACTGTGGTGGAGGTGGGAAAAAAGCCAGCATCTTTGTAGCATCAACAGACATTTTCATTGCATATCCCTTGAGAAGAAGCTTCGGATGCTCATTGTCGATGATTCTCCTTCCATGATGGACCACATCAACAAATTGGATGGCACGAGAGATGAGCTTGCATCTCTTGGACGGACTATATCTTTCGAGGATATGGCCATGATTCTTTTGAGTTAGCCGCCATCTTTGAAGTTCGATGTATTCTATACAAAATCTTGTGACTTTGAGGACCTGAGATACTCTTCTTTGGGAAGACTTTGCCTCGCTAGTCTTGGTGTCATGAGGACGTGAAAATTTGATGCTTTGCTTATGTTTAATTGACATTTGATTAAAGGCTTAATCAAATGTGTAATTAAAAGATGCACATGTGTTGCACATGTGAGGTGCAAGCTACTTTTTCACAGTTGAAGGCCCAAGGACCCTGTGCAAAAGATGGGTGTCAAAGGCAAAAGTTGTAACAAGTTATACTTGTTAGATTCTAGGTGAATTTTGGTGTCAGTTTGCCCCTAGGACCATTAATTGGCCATTAAGTGTCAGTGGTGACACTAGGAACTAGGTATTAATTAATGGATTAATGCTTGTCCAACGGTCAATTAATGCATGGGACCACTTTGGGCTGCAAATGGCCTAGCTAATTAATTTTTGGATGGGCAAGGCCAATTTTCCAGGCATGGATTAAGGGCTGAATTAATTTTCAGAATTAATTAATTCTGAAAATTAATTAAATGACTGGAAATGGTTGAAAATGGATTAAGAAAGTTGCCACTTGGCAAAACTTTCCCATGCAAGTGGGGGAAAGGCTAAATAGGGCTGAAGGGAGAGGGAAATCTCGTTTTCTCATTTTGGAGCTGTTGGGAAGAGGTGTTGGACTGTTGCTGCCAACTTTTGGGGCCATTTCCCAGCCATTGGAGACCATTTTGGTGATGGAGATTGCATATTCTTGACCTTGGGAAGTTGGCAATTGCTGCTAATGCACATTCTCTTGAAGATCACAGTCTCTGATGCTCCTATTGTTGTTGGTGCATCCGTTTGGGGCTGGTACAGTAGGGCAGCAGCTGATTTTGATAAGTTCTTCGCGACAAATCTCAAAATTTTCTCTCTCTACAGCATTCTCTCATCTCCTTTAGCCTATGCTCAGCCATTCTCAACAATTTTCAGCCATTTGGAGGAGATTTCAGCCATTTTTGGTGGGCTGATTTGTAATTTCTGTAGTAAACCCTAATTTACAGCAGAAATTAGGGTTTAGTAGCCACCTTGGGATCCGTGCTAGAGATTGAAGGCTCAAGGAACTGAAATCAGCAGCTGATAATTGAAGATTATCAAGGGAATTTAGGAGCCATCCCATCTGTAAAAGTCCGCATGAAAATAATTGATTGGGCTTTTTGAAATTTTTTTTATAAAAATTTTATTTTATTTCCCCCCCTTATCCCTCCAGCCGACTGACGAGCTGGAGGGGGAAGGGGAATAGAAGGAGTTTACGAAGCTCCTTGGTGGAGCTCTTGGTGGAGCTTGTGGAGGGAGGGAGGGCATGCGTGTTGATACGCAGAAGGAGAAGATCCCCCTCCCTCCACTATTTAAACGAGGGGAGGGGAGGGGCCGGAGGACAGAGAAGGCTGGGGGGGGAGACCGTGAGGAGAATCATACAACTGGGTTGGTTAATGGAAATGTTTGTGCTTGCTAGAGATTTTAGAGCTCTGTTTGATTTATGAATTACAAATTAAATAAGTATCTATACTTCAGGTTAAAAGCCTGAAGGGAGAGGCAGCTTCAGTTACCCCCGACTGCCTGCCTGACCCTAACCAAGGGGGTTGTTTTACCGTGCCGGGAACGTGGACCGAACCCGCCGCGAGAGGTCTCGCCGTTGAGTTCTACTTGGAGCAGGAGGACGCTTGGGTGCCGGGGGGGCTCTGGCCGTAAATCCCTCGCCTTCCGGGTCCTGCACAAGGGGCTAACGCGACTCGGATTGGATCCCGAAGCCCGTATACTAGTTGACGGGCGGAAGCTTGGAATAGTGATCCCTGGAGATTACTTGTTAGCCTCCGGGCAGATTATGGATAAGCCTACGGGCGGAACTTCTTGTAATTTAAAGATAGAATGATGAGATGTTGAAAGAACTTGCTTGATATTGTTTTTATATGTCACGTGATAAGATTACGTGAAGGAACCAGTGCTTAAACAAGATTAATTAAAGAAGCTGATTGTTATATGTCAAATTAATGTGTTAGATAATTACATAACTAAAACAAATCGAGGAAAGTGCGGAGGATGGACCATGGGTCCGTCCTACGGTTGGGTGGTCCCGGTTAGCCGGGAACTTTTCTCATAAATCTCGAAAGACAGCGGAATGATCATTATCATCAAAAAGAATAACGAGAACGATGACCTAGAGTTACGTCTTACCCGATTTACGTTGTTTTAGGGGAACGGAATGGGACTATGCCTTATGGCAGAGAGGTTGAGCTTTGCATCCCTCTCGTTTCCCATTCTCCTTGAACCAAGTGCAGCGTGAATCCGCTTCGGACCTGGCGTTTCTGCGTAAAGTAGTTCGCTCGGGTCTGACGCTAGTTGCTGTTAGCTAGTGACCCATTAGGAAAACCCTAATTCCGGTCGATCCTAAGTGGAAACGGCCAGGATACTTCCGCTACGTGGCAGACGCGGGAAGAACTAGATCGCAAAACCCGTAACATTCCATGGGAGTGTCGGGTGGAGCTTCTAGACATCCTTTCCGATGGACTGCTAAGACGTGTCCTGGATGATACTAGGGGACACGTTACAGTAAAAAAATTTCAAAAAGCCCAATCAATTATTTTCATGCGGACTTTTACATTCTCTCCCCCTTGGAGGAATCGAGATGTCCTCATCTCGAGATAAACTGGGGATATTGATGGTTGAGAGTGCCTTCATCTATCCAAGTGGCATCCTCTTGGGGATAATCTTTCCACTGGACAAGGCATTCTTTCAAGGTTCTAGATCTTAAATGTCTTTCCCTAACATCTAAGATCCTTTCTGGCTTTAGTTCAAGGACTCCTTGGCTAGGCATTACAATTTGTTGGTCATTAAGTACATGATTAGGATTGGGTATATATTTTTTTAATAGACTGATATGTAATACATTATGAACCTTTAGGTTCTCAGGGAGTTGCAATTTATAAGCATTGGGTCCTAGGCCACAAGCAAGAGATGACAAGGCATGACAAACATGACTGCTAACAGACCTTACGATCAGATAAGGGCAAATAATTTGTTTCTAATGAGTTTGCTCGTTTTTGTGCAGATCATGATATTCACCACGAGTTTGCCAATACAAATACCCCTCAGGAGAATGGCATCTTGGAGCGGAAGAATCGCAATGTGATCAAGATGGCCCATACATGATACCATGATGGAGCATCGAAACTTGGACTTAGCTTCTTGCATTCTCCTAGGGATAGAGAACTCTTTTTAGGGCGTACTCGAATGAAGACCATGTCTCCTTCTTTGAAGACTCTTTCTTGACGTTTCAAATCTGCATATGCCTTTTGTCTATCCTTGGCTGCTTGTATGTCTTGTCTTATTGACCTTATTTGATCATCCATGTCATCCAACATTTGTCTTGAAGCTTCAACTCTTAGGGTTGGATCAGAAAAGTTTAGGGGACTTCGACAATCATGACCATACAATGCCTGGAAAGGGGTCATTTGAATGCTCTGCTGGTAAGAAGCATTGTAGGCAAATTCAACTAACGGCAAGTATTGAATCCACCACTTCGGTTCTCGACAACAGTATGCCCTAAGCATATCCTCAATGATTTGATTCACTCGCTTTGTTTGTCCATCCGTTTGGGGATGGTAGGCGGTGCTAAAACAGAGTTGAGTCCCAATAGCTTCAAAGATAGCTCTCCAGAAGTGTGATGTGAAGAGAGAATCGCGATCGCTAATGATTCTTCTAGGTAACCCATGTAGTTTGAATATCTCCTTGATAAACAATCTTGCAATGTCGGAGGCTTTATAGTTTGTCTTTACTGGAATCAGGTGTGCAACCTTAGTAAGCATGTCAACTACAACCATAATGGAATTGTATCCTCCTTGGACTTGGGGTAAGCCCACAACAAAATCAGCCGACTGACGAGCTGGAGGGGGGAGGGGAATAGAAGGAGTTTACGAAGCTCCTTGGTGGAGCTTGTGGAGGGAGGGAGGGCATGCGTGTTGACACGCAGAAGGAGAAGATCCCCCTCCCTCCACTATTTAAACGAGGGGAGGGGAGGGGCCGGAGGACAGAGAAGGCTGGGGGGGGAGACCGTGAGGAGAATCGACACCTTGCTGAAGTTCGTATCGCTGTGAAGAAGGAGGGGACGGGACGCTGTTGATTGGCCGCCAGGGCAGCTGATACGAGCCGCCTCCAAATCCCCCCCCGGTCAGGTCGGACGACCATAACCACCCCCCCCCAAAGCTTCTGGAAGCTTGGAAGCTTCCAAAGGGGGGGGGCCTCTTTAAACCCCCTTCCTATACCTTACTACCCCCTTTGTTATTTTTTTTTTCCGGGGTTAAAATCCCTTAAGCCCCTTTCATTTTCCCTCCCCCGTGCTAAAACCCTTTCCCCTGGATTTCAAAAATTTTCACCCCCTCCTTGTACGTTATGAAGACCCTTTTAACCCCCATATCCAAAACCCTTTTCCATGGGTATTAGAACCCCCTCCGCCGGGATTTAAAAATCCCTTAAATCCCCTTTCACCCTCGTACTAAAGCCCTTTTCTTTCACTTGGAGTCACTTTTCCCCCCGAGCACAAAGGCCTTAAGGGTCTTATTACTTCTTTACCTGTGTATAATCCCTAAAAGACCTATCCCCTTGGCTTTGGAATCACTCTTCCTGTGGCCTCTTAAAACCACTTCTCCCGTGATTACCCCTTAAGCCTTTACCTTGGCATCAAAAACCTTTCACCCTCCCCCATGTGTAAGCCCCCATAAGCCCTTTTTCTCCAAGTTGACCTAAGGGCTCTTAGACCCTTACTTATAATCTTTACGGCTATTATTTTTCCTTAAAGCTCTCCTACACCTTGTGTCCTCTCCACACCTTGTTATTTCCGTTCGTGCGAGCCTACAAAGACCATTAAGCCTTCCCCATGGCTTCAATGGGTCTTAGTTGTAAAAGTTTCTAAAAATACCCTTTTCAATTCCCGAATTCAAGGAGGGAAACCTTCCAAAAACTACTTTGACGAACGGTGCAAGGAGCGACGGTGGAGTTCTAAGGAGAAGTTGTAAAGTTGCTTCCACGTTCGACGGACCACACTTGCGATGCCTCCTAAGAAAGTCCAAGGCGTAGCCGCGGGAGGGTCATCTCCCGGTATCCATGTGGATATCTCACCTCAAAGCCAGGTTGTCTTCTTGATGCTAATTCGGGTTTTAGTCAATCATGCAAAAAAAAATTATCAAGGAAATATATATATTTGTTCGAATTAATTCTAACGAAGGAGTTAGCTTATGAATGACAATGTATTCAAATTAGCTTCCCTCAAATTGCATCAAGCATTATAAAATAATAGGCAATACTATCCATTTACTATAGTATTATAGTCCTAAAATGAAGAAATTATATCTTGCTCCATTAGTCTTATTCTTTTCGCAACGGATCATGGCAAAATGGCTAAATTCATGAAAAGTTTCTTTCAATGCTCAAATTACTAGAGAGTTATCTTTGCTAGTTGCAAGGCAACTGTTGTTAATTGGCATGAGTTTATCTTAAAGAAAACGGAAGTTAAAAGTTAGAAATTAACAAGTATAAAAATTAGACATACGAAATCATTTGGAAAGAAAATGTAATGGGGAATTGCTGGATGATACTTTATTAACATTTTTTCCCCTGCAAATTGAGGACTTGGAACAAATAAAGTGTGTATTCACCAATTCCTTAGCTAGGTATTTAGGAGTATCGTCACTCTTTGTATCATCATGACATTATGCTATATGCCAAATTAAACTGTATTGATTGAGAAAGTAATCAAAGATAGTAAAACTATAACAAGACGAGTAAGATTACCTTCCTAAAGCTGACCAAACCAATCTTTCCAAAATATAACCGGACCAATCTAAACATAGAAACATTCATACCCTAAAACACTGGACTACTTACCTTACTGCAAGGATAATAAACTCATAAAGATAAGAAATTAGGGTCGTCCCTAAGGTTCTCAAATAAAGAAACCCTAGGCCTGACATACGTCAGATTAAGGAGTCTAAATAGATTATTCCATCATCTGACTTGCGCAACATATATGAAATCATTTTGTGATTGATTCACAAAAAGAAATGGAAAAACCCTTTTCAAAGACGACAGATCCTTACGCAAGTTATCTTGCAAAAAGACGTAGTTTTTGGATATCCTTCAAAATAAGAAAAGTTGTAAAATAGGAACTAGCATATCTAAGGTACCTTAGGGTAAACCAAACTAGGTATACCCTACATCCGAATATAAGGGATCTTGCCAAGTTACAAGACATCTTAAGAACGACTGCTGATACACTCAAAAAGGAAAGAACACTTCTTTAGCAGTTTGCCATACAACTGGGTTGGTTAATGGAAATGTTTGTGCTTGCTAGAGATTTTAGAGCTCTGTTTGATTTATGAATTACAAATTAAATAAGTATCTATACTTCAGGTTAAAAGCCTGAAGGGAGAGGCAGCTTCAGTTACCCCCGACTGCCTGCCTGACCCTAACCAAGGGGGTTGTTTTACCGTGCCGGGAACGTGGACCGAACCCGCCGCGAGAGGTCTCGCCGTTGAGTTCTACTTGGAGCAGGAGGACGCTTGGGTGCCGGGGGGGCTCTGGCCGTAAATCCCTCGCCTTCCGGGTCCTGCACAAGGGGCTAACGCGACTCGGATTGGATCCCGAAGCCCGTATACTAGTTGACGGGCGGAAGCTTGGAATAGTGATCCCTGGAGATTACTTGTTAGCCTCCGGGCAGATTATGGATAAGCCTACGGGCGGAACTTCTTGTAATTCAAAGATAGAATGATGAGATGTTGAAAGAACTTGCTTGATATTGTTTTTATATGTCACGTGATAAGATTACGTGAAGGAACCAGTGCTTAAACAAGATTAATTAAAGAAGCTGATTGTTATATGTCAAATTCATGTGTTAGATAATTACATAACTAAAACAAATTGAGGAAAGTGCGGAGGATGGACCATGGGTCCGTCCTACGGTTGGGTGGTCCCGGTTAGCCGGGAACTTTTCTCATAAATCTCGAAAGACAGCGGAATGATCATCATCATCAAAAAGAATAACGAGAACGATGACCTAGAGTTACGTCTTACCCGATTTACGTTGTTTTAGGGGAACGGAATGGGACTATGCCTTATGGCAGAGAGGTTGAGCTTTGCATCCCTCTCGTTTCCCATTCTCCTTGAACCAAGTGCAGCGTGAATCCGCTTCGGACCTGGCGTTTCTGCGTAAAGTAGTTCGCTCGGGTCTGACGCTAGTTGCTGTTAGCTAGTGACCCATTAGGAAAACCCTAATTCCGGTCGATCCTAAGTGGAAACGGCCAGGATACTTCCGCTACGTGGCAGACGCGGGAAGAACTAGATCGCAAAACCCGTAACATTCCATGGGAGTGTCGGGTGGAGCTTCTAGACATCCTTTCCGATGGACTGCTAAGACGTGTCCTGGATGATACTAGGGGACACGTTACACCATCCCAAGTTGATTTGGGGCAGCATTTGGCAAACCAAGGGTCAAATTGGAGAAGAAGTCCTGGGTGAATCAAGGGGCAAATGACCCAAAAGGCTTGCTAGTCATTTTTGACAGCAAGAGCAATTGGTTAGCAGGAGGAGATTGAAGAATCTCGAGTTGTACTCCTTCCAATTGAATGAAAGCTAAAGAAATACTGCTAGGGGTGCCAATTTTGGGGCCAACAGGGTGTCTATTGTCCAAGAATGTTATGGTAAAGTGTGTATTTCATTTTATGTGCATTTATTTATTGCTGTAATTAACTCTTAAATCAGGTTATCACCACCCATTCCAAGAAGGAAGGCTGGTTTCACTTGGAGCATGATGAGCAGCTCAGAGATATAGGTGCCAGTGGATTCGGCTCCACGAAGGCTTTTACAGTAGGTTCGGGGGGAGGGAAGAAGAAGAAGCCCAAGGCTATGAAATAGGAGGACAAGAAGGATGATTCAAAGGATTCCAAGAAGCAGCCTAAGTGCCCCATCGTGATAGGGGCACTCGTTTGGAGAAGTATTGGCAGAAGTACCTCCATTTGAAGCCAAAGGGGGAGGGGGGGGTTGAGGATTCAAAGGCTACACACACTACCACTGAGTGTGTCTTTGTATTCTTGTTTAAGATGGATGATATAGCTATTGCATCTTCTTGTGAGGAGAAGCCTTGACTTGTGGATAGTGAGGCCTCCTCCCACACGACTTATTGCCAAGATTAGCTTTAGGACATGAGATCTAGAGGGGGATTTGCCATTGGTGACAACTCTTCTATCCGTGTATGAGGAGCGAGGACCATTCTCCTATTGTTGGATTGGCATATTTCTTTGGCCAAAGTCCTTTCTGTACCAGATTTGGAATTTAATCTCTTGTCTATTTATAGTCTTACATAGTTAGACACAAGTCATTTTCACCCAGGATGCAGTCACTATGGAGCATGCATCTACCAAAGTTGCTCTTTGGACAAATACACAAGAGGGTGGACTTTACCTACTCATGGTCCTTGGTGCGTAGTTTTCATAGGAGCTTGGACTGCTTTGGCATGCTCGTTATAGGTATTTAAATGGACTTCTCAGAAGAAGATGGTGGAGTGACTTTCAGATTGCCCTCTTGTTCACACTCTATGTCCCGGTTGCTTGAGAGGTAGGTAACATAGGCAGTTTCATCCACTGGTTGCTACTCGGATGGCTTCAACATCCGCTTGAGTTTGGTTCACACCAACCTTTGTGGACCTATGGGCATGACCTCCCTTGGGAAGGCTAAGTATCCCATTCTAATTGTTGATGACTTTAGCTAATTGTGTGGCCCTACTTTTTGGAGTATAAGAGCAAGACATACTCCCACTTTTGCAAGTGGAAGGTGTTTGCGAAGACACAAATCACTTTCAAAGTTCACTGTGTATGAGTAGACCACGGCGGCCAGTTTGGTTCTAATATATTTTCTCAGTTTTGCAGGGATGAGTACTTCCATTTGAACACACCATTCAAGAATGGTTTGGTGGAGCATGCCAATCGGACCATGCTTGAAATGGCCTGATCGATGTTGGAGCATAGGAGTCTCCCCCATTCTCTTTGGGGTGAGGCTGTGGCTATCACGGTACACATCTGCTAGAGGTCCCCTACTTCGGTATTGAAGGATATGACTCCCTATGAGGCTTTCTTTGAGAAGAAGCATTCCATATCCCATTTTCGCATCTATGTGGACAAGAAGAAAGGAGGGAGCAAAGTTGAGACCCCAAGTTGAAGAAGTTTATCTTCGTGGGCTATAGCATGACCACAAAGGGCTATCGGCTCTACAACCAGAAGACTCAATCAAGGTGAGTAGGTATGTGATCTTTGATGAGGGTGTGGCCTCGAAAGCTATGATTGATGGTTCTTTTGTTGTAGGTGATTCTCAGTTATTGATTGACCCCAACCCCCAAAAAACAACTCCTGACGCCTATGGGCCATCAAAAGAAAAAAAAAACACACACACACACACACAACCCATCAGCCCCTCCCCTTCCTTCCCAATTACCCATTAGCACACGTTCTTCGTCTGCAATACCTTTTTCTCCTACCCCATCCCCTTGTCCTTCAACCCTTCGACCCTTGACAACTTCTTTATCTTCTACCTTGTCTTCATGTGTTTCTACCCCTTCCCCATCTCCTCAATTTTCTTTTGGGGGGATTGAGTTGTAAGAGGGGGAGCATTCTTCATCAGATGAGGAGGATTTACCTTCCCTTAATGAAGGGGAGTCCCTTCCACAGAGAGATACATTACAAGTATTGCAGGCCTCTTGGTCTCCTTTGCAATAGGTTGAGTCTATCACCATCCCTAGGTGGTACTAGCAGCTCAAACAAGAGTTAGGGATTACTCAGTTTCGTGAGACGTCTCTAGGACCATGCAGATTAGCCCAAATTTAGGCTTAGCAAGATAGTTTACTTTGCATGAACTATGCCCTTATGTGATAGATTTTTTAGGACTATGAGCCTATTGTAGTTGATGAGGCTCTTGCACAGGAGGTTTGGCGCAATGCTATGTAGGCTTAGCTCGATTCTATTGAGCGGAACTAGAATTGAAAACTGGTTTCTTGTCCAAAGAAGAGGAAGGCAATTGGTGTTAAATGGGTCGATAAGACCAGGTATCTTGCAAATGGATCCTTGGATAAGCGTAAGGCAATGCTTGTTGCCAAGGGATTTTCTTAGTAGGTTGGCTTGGATTACTTTTGAGACCTTTGCACCTACAGCTCGGATGTCCACTCTTTGAGCTATCTTGGCTCTAGTTGCTCATCATCATTGGCCGGTTTATCAAATGTACATGAAGGCGTCTTGGAGGAGGAGATTTATGTTCCATAGCCTTCTGGTTTTCTTGTGCAAGGGAAGAAGGACCATATTTATAGATTGCGAAAGGTCCTTTATGGCCTAAAGGAAGCTCCTTGAGCTTGATACTAGAGGATTGATCACTTCTTCTTATAGAGTGGCTTCCATCATTTGGATCATGAATCCAACCTTTATTACAAGGTTGAGGGTGTTAGGTGTGTTTGGTCCTTTTTTATGTTGATGACCTTATTATCACAGTGAGTGACTCTTAGAAGGTTGATCGAACTTGGGAGATTTTCTGACAAGAGTACAACATGACATCTTGGGACACTTCTTCCTTGGTTTGGAGATTTATCTGATGGCACAAGGCATCTTCATTTCCCAGCAAAGGTGTATCTTCGAGTTACTTTTGGAGTTTGGCATGGCTATGTGCCACTGGCCTATTTCTTGCCCCATGGACCCCAAGCCAAGTTATTGGCAGCCGGTGATCCCCTTCTAGATGTTAACTGATACAATTTCCTTGTTAGCTTATTAATTTGGCTTATTCATACTTGGCCGGATATTTCCTTTGTAATGGCATTGCTGTCTTCTTTCATGATTACTCCTACTCAACCTCACTGACAAGCTGCTTTGCACGTTTTGTGCTATTTACATGGGATCATGTACGGAGAGGGGGCCACTCTTTGATGGATGGAGTGACTTTGATTGGGTAGGCAATATGGATTTGAGAGAGGGGTCCACTATAGGTTTTGCTTTCTCCCTTGGATTAGGAGCTACCTTGTGGAGGAGTAAGGAGCGTACAGTGGCACTTTCTTCTACCGAGGTAAAGTACCATGCCCTTAGTTCAATTGCTATGGAGGTAGTGTGGCTTTGTTGTATGTTGGTGGAGATTGGCTTTTCCTAGAGTGGACCCACTCAACTATGCATGAACAACTAGAGTGCCCTAGCTTTGACTAAGAACCTTGTGTTTCATGTTCGCATGAAGCACATCGAGGTTCAATACCATTATGTTCGAGAGCAGATTGTGGATTCCGAGTGATTGGTAGGCTATTGTCCCATGGAGGACAAGATAGCAGATCTCTTCGCAAAGCCTTTACCCAAGGCTTCCATGCTTCATCACATAAGGTTGTTGGGTTCTCAAACACTCCCAGGATTTGAGAGGGCGTGTTAGTCCTGCCTATTTTAGGGTTTATTAGTCTGGTTGTGAGCTCCTGTTAGAGTCTGAGGGAGATAGTGGAGCTATGATAGTTTAGTGTGCATTCCCTGTGTGTTCCTCAGGTTTTTCAGTCATTTTGCTGCCCCTTGTCACACTACGACTGCCCAGACTGCTACATCAGCATTCGTACTGTCACATTAGCATCTGGATTGCCACGTCATCATTTCTGCAGTATTGTTGTGCAGTCGGACCGCATTTACTGCAGTCATCAGATTTTGTGGTGGCAGCTTGGCAGGTTGGCCCATTTTTGGCCCCAGATGCAGGTCGTCCAGTTTGGGGGGATTTTCAGCTATTTATATCCCCTGCCCACTTGGCAGATTCATTCATTCTTCTGCAGGATTTTGGAGCACACTTCGTCTCTGACATTCCCCTCTGTCTCCGGCGCTGCTGTGATTCTTAGCCTGATCTGGTGCCCTCACTGATACCTCAGGCTGTGTGCAGGGACTGATCAGTCCACACTATTGTATTCAGCATCCGTCTTCAGTCAGTGCAGATTTCTGTCTCTTCCTTTTCCTACTGTCTCTCTCTTCCTTTCTCCATGTGTTCATTTTGCGCACTCTCATAGGTCCTCCCAAATTAGGGTTTGGCTTATGGGACATTGACACTCTCTAGGACTATGCATTGCATATGAAACTTCAATTATTTGAGTTTTGGGTCTGTAATAAAGAGCTGATCAGTTTACAATTCATTTTTAACTCAACAACATGGCCATGATTGTGGGCACAATTGGAAAATGGGCAGCTTGGCAAACTACTATTGCATGTCTTTAACTGAGCTTAAGGAGATACCTCCAAGGGTGAATCTCCATGAGACATGAAGCAAAAGAATCTTTGGGATGACATGCATGATTGTGCTTAGATTGGGAGACATCAGGTGGAACTCAAGAATTGAGAGAAGATAGAATTTATGCAAAGAAGAGGGCATTTGAATGTAGAGATGATCCTGATTTCTCTCGCTATAGTACAATGAATTACAATTTTGGTGGGAATGTCATGAAAAAAAATCATAGTAGTCCCACCACTAACACCAATGACCTTAACGATAGATACGAGAAAACTTGTGGAGGATAAACTAGTGCAAATGGTCAATGACATAGAGTGACTAAATGATGTTGAAGCTATCAACTATAAAATAGGTTGTGCCACTGCAGGACTTACATTCCCTCTTCTCAAGACGACCACTACTTCTGAATTAGTCTTGTGCCACTTGCTTCATCAGACTTCTTATTATGATTTCTTTCAATCTTGTTTTCTATGAACGCCCCATAATAATTCCGAGTCTTGTCCCCCAGATTTGAATATCAAGTCATGAGACCCATTCTATTGCTATGCTCAGTTGATAATCTGATAGGCTTTGCATGTGTTTGCATTTTTATTTTTTGGAAGACTTTGAAATTTCTGTTTCTTGACCTTATGTTTTACTCATGAAGTCCAGTTAATAAAATGTAGAGTTGATACTTTATAGGAGTCTCTTTTCTGCATTGACTGAAAATTTTGTAGCCATTTTTGTTGATCATGTGGAGATTTCGAGTAGTTAATAGTGTGAACTTGCTCAAGCTGAACTTCTAAGTGTCTTGTAAACAGACAAATCTTCCCTTGCAATTTTAGCACCAGTACTGAAGGTCCCTCTGGAGAAATCAAAGAGACCACCTCTGAAAGGCGTCATATACTAAACAGGTGAGATGCTTCCACATTGAGCCTTTACCATATTGCAATATTTGAAGGGAAACAAGCTATTTACATTTTATAGAAGTGTGTGCATGTGCTGGCATACATGTACCAATCTGAGAAGCTTACATCAACAAGAATCCAATTGAACTTCTTATGATTATATAGTGTTCACTCTACAAGCTTTGCAAAGAGATGGAATTTGTTGCAGCTACAATAGGAAGCTGGATGAGAGACCAAGAAGTGTTGCATACATTAAAGTCTTTGTCAAAAAACCCTCTATTTTTTGCAAAAGTAATGTAGTTTAATTACACATCCTGATTGCGTGGGTAAGAATGTAAATTTCATCCGTGCCAAGCTCTATTGCAACTTGTTGTAATGATATCCTCTTTTTGCAGGTTGTTGTACAGGAGCAGACAGCGAGGGTACCTCGAACTTGATTTACTTCTAGGAAAATGGGCAGAGGAAAACATAGAAAAGCTTGATGAGAAGCAGCTGAGTTCATTGATTGAGATGCTTGATTTGGTGAGGCAAATATTAGATGCTTGGATCTCGATTCACTTGTTTCTTTCTTCAGATGTGAAATGATTTATATTAATAGATAAAAATTTCTAGTTACATTAGTTGGATAATGGCTGACTTAAAAGGGAGTCCAGTCTGGCCAAATCCTCTTTTTCTGTTCTGCTACCGTACTAGCAACCCACCAATAATTCCAAGCTATGGAATTAATTTTTCTCCAGCTCACCTCATTGCTTGTCCCTTGGAAATGGAGCATGTTTCTTGCTTCTCAAATTTCCTACAGGATAAGCATTCTGAGGAGATTAACCATTAAGAGTTTGAGTTTGCCTCTTGACCTACTCTCTCCAAGAATACATAGCAACATACTACATTCATCAAGATCCCTCAGTCTTAGATGAGGCAATATTACTTCGAGACTTTCAAGGCAAAAAATCCATTCCTAAACAGATGTTTTAAGATCTCTACTTCATGACAGCAACAGTTCCCAATGGTCACACCTCTTTTCTCCAATGTGTCTGCTGCTAAAAAGGAAATTATGATGACCTTCCAACCCAAGAGTATATCTTTTGATGGTAGCTTCGCGCTTTAAAGCCCTTAAGAATGCCATTAAGTTTTTCTTTAGTCGGTGCAATCTCCCAGCTCCTTCTCACTCTGTCTACAATTTGCTGCAATTTCTTAATTCTTTTTGTACAAAGCATCTTCCTTTTATTTTCCTTTCCTTGCCCAACTTGAGTGCAGGATATCCCTTGCACATTCCCAAAGCATTTTGACCTGCAGAAGCAAGTAGCCTGCCTGCAATAAAATCCCACGTGAGTCTACACACCTTTGTTAGATTGGAACCATGAGCTCCTACATGACTGGATGTAACATTGCCTTTTGGACTTACCCAGTGATTTAATTGGCAGACTCCCCTTTTGATGAGGGATGCTGCTCTTCTTCCACTTCTCCCAAGTGTTTCAGCCCAAGATGGTTTAAATTCCTATCCCATGCTCAGAAGACATTGTCATCTTCACAAAACTGATGCTTCCCTTTCTCCAGCTCCATCTTTGCGAGAATTCTCTTCCAATATGAGATGATGCTGCATATGATGCCATAAACTTTAACTTTGAAAATCACTTGGAATGTGAAAACATCTGTTTTATCTGAACACCAATTATTGCATAACTTCATGTTCTTCTTGCACATAGTTTCTTCCATTATAATTCCCGATAAGGTTTGTTGTTACCAAGCTCCTTTCAACAGGTTAGCTCTGAGCACCTCTCTCTCCTTTTCCACCTTTGTTGACCATGGCTTTAGACATGATATTTATCTTAGTCTTTGTATTACCCTTAGTCTCTTGACTTTAATCTATTTAGCCTTTGATGTAAATGGAATTAAAAGATCATGTGATTTATGGTTATAGGTAGTTCTTGATTAGGTGTGGCTTGAAAGGGCATTCTCATTGGCTTTGTTGCTGATCATGCTATGGATGATGATGGGATCTTGATAATGAAAGCATGTGTTGACAGTTTGCGCCATATTTTGGTCTCATCTCTGTGCTCTATTGCAGCAGTATTCTTTGTTCTTTGTCTTCATAATGGTGTCATAAAAGCCATGGTATTCTCTCATGGTTCTATGGTGTTATTTCTAAGTTTTTGCTTGTTTCCTGAAGCAGTAAGATTGCTTTCTGCAATGCTTGTTACGTTATGCTGTATTTCCTCATACAACAATGCAGTCTTGTTATTCATTCTACATAGACTTAGGGTTGTGACACTTTGGCGATCCTGCCATTCCTGCCCTGAACCTTTGGTTTAAAACTCAATTAAAAACGACTTTGTTTATGGGGAGAAATCTGAATTTTGCAGGATGATGCAGTTCAAAGGGTTAATTTTGCATTTCTGTTTGTATGCCGGAGAATTATCCCACTCTGTCAAATGTCATCTTGACAAGAAGTAAATCCAGAGAATTGTGAGAGTTGTGGTGGAATGAAGGAGAAGAAGCAAGAGAATCTTCATTCCTGGACAAGGACAATTTGCCCACAGAGAGTTTTCAAAATGCATTATCACCTCGAGATTTCAGAATGCATTATCCTCCTTACAGGAATGGTGGAGAAGAGGAAGGGGTATCTTTTGCCTATTTTATAGACAACTTGGTGCAATGAAAGGAATGCAATGTTGGATTGGTTTTATGGGTAGCCTAAAGAACAATGTTTGCTTTGAGAATTTTGGTTTTGTTGTTCGATAATTTTGAATGAGGAAGGTTCTTGGTTGTCTAGCCCTGTTAGCAGTTATTCCTGTAGTAGTAGTTCTTTGCTTTCCAAAGCTAGTGCATCCTTTTGTTATAAGAAGACAAAGAAATGGTGGCTCATGCCTATAGAAAATAACTTGGAGGAGCAGAGGTGGAAAATTGAAGATGGCGTCTTGCGACCATGAAGATGATGAAGATGTAGAAGGAAGATCTGAAAAGAAGAAAAGAAGGGTGCAGAGAAGTAATTTGCATCCATTATGTCTCATGATGCTATTATTGGCTATAAGAGTAATATTCCTTTTGGAGCTGATGGTGCTACCTCCCAATTGTTGATACCGTAGCTCACTACATGGTGGAAAGAACATATGCAATGCTAAGTGGGCAACTTGAAAAGGAGATAAGAATAAAGATCATAAGTACATCTACAGCTTTCGTTTCATTTGAGCATGTAACACACACTTCTCAATTCCCTCCCATCCCACCCTCTTCTACATCACGCCTTGATCACCTCTCATCATCTTTGCAAAACCTTGGATTACACTCCATATCTACATCACACACACCAGGGGTTAGATCTTCCATCTCCGCTCCTAGCACTTTCTCATTCTCTACTTCTTTGCACCTTGGTACTTCATTAGGGGGAATGTCACTCTTTAACACAATGCCTCTCACCTTTCCGCATATGAGCACACCCACAGCACTTGGGACGACTGTGATGGGCATCCCCCTCACTACCCCCAGATTCACATCTCACATGACTGCTTAGATACAAGGGTTTCCATCCTTAGCTACACAGGGATTTCCATCTTTTGCTCCACGTGTTCCCATCCCACCTTCTTGGGCTACTCATGCGGCTACCATGCCCATGCCTAGTCATCCTATCCCTACCTATGGATCCACCTTGCACACTCACTGTATGCTTGGTAGGCACTCTGAGGCCCATTCCCAAGTGTACTCTACTTCCTATTCTACCCACTTTATACTTTCTCCTATTTATCCATCACCTAGCACTACCGCTCGTGTTTCAATGGCAAAAAATGTCTTCACGGATAAGACTCGTTTTAACAGGTTGAATTTTATCACTTGGTCAAATTTCATGTAACAAGTGCTTGAGTCTCAGGGGTCTTTGGGGCCTCGTCGTTGGTCTAGAGCCTATGTTGGACCCTCGAGTAGCTCACCTTAACTGCATCCATCAATGGAGAGCCCGCAATGCTACAACCAACATTGAGTTGATGTAGGGATTGCTTCCTGAGTTTCACTCTCAGTTACAGCACTTCTCGCTCACGTCAGAGCGTTGGAGTTACCTTCTCGACCGCTATTCGGCTGTGAAGATTGTTTACTTGGTAAGATGCGGTGATTTTTCTCTTCTAAGGATTCTCATGTTCATTCTGTTGAGAAATAACAAAGGATGTATGATCCAGGAAGAGATGTCTTGAATCCCATATGCATAGTGAGGAGAGTGGAGAAGGTGAAAAGCTATAAAGACATGTACTTGGTTCACTTTTCAAGGCAATGCTATTTTGTACCTTGTACTTCATTCTGTGTCTTTGTCATGGTCAGCTCAAGTTTGTGTTTATGAGTCCAAGTCTACATCTTGGAACCTAATTCACTTGAGCAATAGTTTGTCCTCTTGTCTATGTCACTATGAGTCTTGTTATCAACTTCCGTTCTCCATAGTCAGTGCTATGCTCTAGATCCGTGTTTTGTAACATGGTATCAGAGCCCAGTTGGGCATGGCAGAGCTCATACTCTGACTCTTTAGTCTTCCTTTACCTCTGGTGATCTCTAACGAACTCACATTCAGCTCATGTCTCCAGTTTCTACTTCAAATCTCAGCTGGACCTTGTGGCAGCCATAGCCAGACTGCACCTACCCACCTTGGAGCTTCTAGATCTCTTTCCACAAGCCATATCTTCTAGTGATTCCTTTTGGAGATATCTTCCTCTGCTCAAGACGCTTCCTCTTGGCACCTCAATCGATGAGATTGTTGCTCTATAGCTCTAGCATTGTAGAAATTGGAACTCGCTGCCCTGTTCGCGCCTACGTGCTGTTGCATAGCTCCCGCCACTCATGCGTGCCACGATCCAGCTTGTAGCTATAGGGCATTTGAAGCCCATTGTATGAGCTATCTCATCACCATAGGGTTCTTCAAAAGATGCACTACAACTCTTGCTACAAGTGAAAAACCAGTCGGCCTGTTTAGCCCTAATAGCAGACATAGTATTTTGAGCTTCAAGCCCACAAACTCACTTCATTTTCTCTCTTTTGACACTCAAACCAACCTATTGCCACTTTGATTCACTGACTTACTCGGTGATAAACATCAAGGAGAAGACATTTGTGGAGTGTTTGGAAGACTTGGAATATTTAATCAAATATTATCATCAAGCTCCTCTTCCATCTCACTCTTCTCGCTCCATTGGAAGGTTTTGCCACTCTGATTTGAGCTCCCAACTTAGTTTCCAGCAAGGACTCAAGTTGAAGGAAAAGACAAGCATCGAATAATCACCATCAAAGAAGGAAGAAGAGTCAAGCTTAAAGACTAGACATAGTATCTCTCGGTACTACAGAGTGTGCATTCACATTACCTTGCACTAGTGTCTCTTGACACATCGAAATACAACTCTTTTGCTGAATAATTGAAGTTTATCAACATGGCAGAACTTGAGCAAATAGCAAAGTTTAATGGAGAAGGTTTCCATGTCTAGGAAGGAAAAGACCATGTACCACCTCATGAGGAAAGATCTCTAGGATCTCTTTGAAAAAGATGAAGGTGATACAGATGATAGGGAAGAAGATTTAGAAAGTGGGATCCTTGCAGTAACTTGATAAAAAACCAAAGAATGGAAGAGGATGAATAACAAGGCACTAGGTATCATTGCGTGGGGACTAAGTGATGATGTGTTACATCATATCTTTGGCATTAGAGATGTTAGGACCACTTGGAAGGAACTTAATAAGATGTTTGGTACCCAAACAAAGAACTCGAAGGTAAAATTACTTATGCAGTTTTATAAGTTGGATGTAAAAGACAGTTCATCTATGACTATACACATCAATAAGTTCAAGAGCCTTAAAACTCAGTTAGCAACTCTTAAAAAGAACATTGATGAGGATGAGGCAATAGCAGTGCTACTTGCCAGTGTTAATCATGAACTGTATGAGAATCTTGCCTCAACACTAAGTAATGTTCCCAATCTCTCTCTCAAAGACATTGAGCACTCATTGCTTGATGGAGAAAGCAAATTTAAAAGCAAAGATGTAAAAGAGACCAGCTCAAGGGAAAATCTCCTATACACCAAAGGAGCTACTGGACCCAAAAAAAGAGGTCGAGAATTCAACACCGACAACAAAAGTCCGATGACATGTCATTATTGTGGTAAAAGTGGCCATATTGCCAGTGAATGTTTTCACAAGAAAATACCATAGCAGATGCAGAATGACCACCATCAAAGTCAATTCATGAATGAAGAAGAAGAAGAAGAAGATGCTTCCACTACCATCAACAATTCGGACAGATTGTTCTAAGGAATTTGTTCCCATAGTGGATTTGCTTTGTAAAAACCCTTGCCAAAGATGTAAAGTCTCAAACTTTAACTTGACTAGGCTGCCTATGAGCTAGTCTCTCGGGCCATGTTATCATGTAGGGGGAGCAAAAGCCAGCAAGTGTAGGGACTCATCATTTGAGGGGGGGTGTTGAGAAATAACAAATGATGTATGCTCCAGGAAGAGATGTCCTGAATCCCATATGCACAGTGAGGAGAGTGGAGAAGGTGAAAAGCTATAAAGACATGTACTTAGTTTACTTTTCAAGACAATGCTATTTTATACTTTGTACTTCATTCTGTGTCTCTATCATGGTGAGCTCAAGATTGTGTTTATGAGTCCAAGCCTACATCTTGGAACCTAATTCACTTGAGCAATAGTTTGTCCTCTTGTCTATGTCACCATGAGTCTTGTTATGGACTTCCGTCCTTCATAGTCAGTGCTATGTTCTAGATCCGTGTTTTGTAACACATTCCCCATCTATTTTGAATCTCCTTGATAATGATATTTGTGGTCCTATACAGACCAAATCTCTCGGTGTATTCCTCTATTTTGTCACGTTTATTGATGACACATCCTAGGTATATGGTCTGAAGTCCAAGTCTAAAGTCTTTTCTTGCTTCAAGACTCTTATTGTTATGATGGAGAACCAAAGTGGCTTTCGTATTCGGACCCTTTGCACCGATAGGAGGGATGAATATTTTTCTTAACAGTTTTCAAAGTATCTTGCATCTTGAGCTATTCGCCATTAGTGCACCATCCGTTATTCTCCACAACAAAATGGAGTAGTGGAACAAAAGAATAGATCACTTATGGAAATGGCAAGATGCATGATGAAGAGTAAGAATTTACCAAATTCTTTTTGGTTTGATGCAATTCTATGTGCTTCTTATGTTTAGAACAGGTGTTCTGTAAAGCTCACTCCTAATGAGGTAAGTATGGCATGATTCATTTTGGTCGCCTTCAACATTGTATTCCGTCGTAGTCATTAATACACCACTTTTTACTTGTGATCGAGTATTGTTGTGCATCAATTAATTCTTTCATTCTCATTCATTCTTTATTAATCACACAATTTCTTTCACACTTGGGTCAACACAATCAATGGGTGGTAGTTGGAAGTATCAATAGTTGGGAGTTTGCGTAGATTGAAATCTAATAGTTACATCCATAGGAGTAGAGATGGGATGGAATATAGTCATCTCAAAGGCAGTCAAGAACTCTTGCACATACCACTATTAAGAGAGAAAGATCCCCCTTGTTTGCCATATCTCATGACCTAGAAAGAAATGTAGAAGACCATGTTGGTCATTTGAACCTTTTGGTTCAAGGCATCTTTGTCTAGTGCACTATCTATATGTCATCCCTCGTAATTGTGAGGCCATCCATACATAGCACAAGCATCACATGCATACCAGCCGATGTGTGGATGTACAAATTTGGATCGGGGATTGGACTTCGACCTCTGATATCCCAACCTTTCCAAAAGAAAGATGTCAATATTCTTGTTTCATGCTTGAGGCATCTACTTAAGGCCATAGCCTTCTTCAACCACCATTTGAGCTAGAGAATCGAGGAGGCTACTCCACATAGGTTTTCTCCTTTGAATCCCCATTCAAGAATACAAACTTGATATCCAAATTGTATATGAACCATCTCCTATGGTTGACAATGGCAAGCATTGTTTGAATCATGGCCATACATGCAGAAGGAAAAAAAGTAAAACAAAAGTATACACCTAGCTTTTGAACCAATCCTTGGCCACCAAGGGGGCCTTGTGTTTGCCCAAAATGCCATCATTGTGATATTTGGTCTTAAAGACCCACTACACTCAAATCACCTTAACGGGGCTAGGCACCGACTCCCATGTGCCATTCCATTTCTAGTCTCCAATTCCTATTCCATGGCCCTATGCCAGTGACCATGGTGTAATCTCCTCCAATGGATGTGGATTCCCTATCTACCATGGCAGGGGTCATCAACTCGTAATTGGTGCATAACAACTCTCTTGTGTGTACCTAATTATGATGAGAATGTTGTGGCCCTTCCTGTGACTCCTTTTGGGGGATGCCCTTGATGTGTGTATTATAGAGAGTCGGATGAACCTATTAGGAGAAGGTCAATACTTCCCTTGCTCATCAGTCTTTGACATGCAGCCATTAGTTGGGAACCTGTTAGTGTGACAATCTCCTTCTCAAAAGCTTCAGTCTTTGATGGCTCCACTTGTACTAGATGTGGCAACCACCTATTGCTTGGAACAAATTGAATGTCTTTGTTGGTCTAAACATATTGGGACTCCGAAGCATAAATATGATGCTCCCATTGATTGGGAATTATAGCCCACAAACACCATTCTAATGGACTTCAGATCCATCTTACATCATGTTCCCTCCTCACAATGCGGACATGTAGGGCCTTGAAATAAGATACATAACGTTTTGTACCAAAGTATACCTCAAATGGTGTTATACTTGGAACTACCACGGTGGGTGATTTGTTAAGGACATGGACAGCTGTGATTACAACCTCTACCTAAAGAACTTGAGGCACCTTTCGATGCTCCAACATGGTCCTCGCGAGCCATCTTGACTACGGTACTTGTTCTTTTGCTCCAAGGCATCATTATCCTATGGAGTATTGATGTTGCTGAACTCTTGATGAATCCCCTTGCTCAGCATTTTAAGCTTCTGCCCACATGGACTATCCTTGAAGATTAGACAATCTCAAAGTTTGAGAAGTCTTGTGACTCCAGTTGCAAGAAATATACCCAAATCATGCTGCTATAATCATCCACAATAAGTATGACATATTTGCTCCCCTTAAGGGACTTGTGACACATCGGTCCACAAAATTCGGTCAAACAAGCTCCAAGGGGCCCTTGGTCTATCGAGAAGCCTTGTTTAGGATTGCATCTCATTTTTGTTTGCCTTTGATGTAGGATACACAGGGGGGTATGGCTTATCCCAACATTTGGTAAGCCATGAACCATTTGCTATGAGCTACCTGCCGAAAGTACTTATGGTTAAGATGATTGAATCGAGCATGCCGAAGCTCGGTTTGTGACTTAGAAGAGAAAAGATAGAAGAGAAGGTTGTGTTCTTGAGCTTGTAAACACCATGTTCCTTCTTCCCATGGTACATCACCTTCCATGTATGGCCATCTAGAATATGTAAGGACTTCGCATTGAAATCCACAAGGAGGCCTAGTCCACATATCTTGCTCATCGAACACAAATGTAGCCAAGTATTGGGACATATAGGACCTCTGATATAAAGACATCAAATGCAAATGGTCAGTTCCTTCTTTGGATGACTGTCTTCTTGGTCCACAACCATGGGAAGTAGCTCTGCCCATTTAATGATGTTAACCAGCTCTAAAGTTATCAAAGAAGAATAGAAACCACTCCCTTGGGGTGCTAGTTGTGCTCGAAGAGTGACAACCATGGCCTCCAAGGAGATCACCTTCTCCGCATTCAGGGTTTCCATTTGCAGTTGTTGGAGTTTGTTTATGTGATCCCTCTTTGATGTAGACTTGTTTGGACCCAAGGTCGGCATTTGTACCTCCAGAAACACCCTCTTCATAGGCGTCATCCTGTTATATAGCTGCCCCAAGTGCAGCCATATTTGGTGAGCAGCTGTTGTATGCTTCATATGAGCAATGGCTACTGGTGTACATGAGATGAAAATGAATGAGCAAAATGTGAGCAAGCAGCTTGTCTCAATGTGCCTATGTCTGTTCCAATGTCACTTGCTTGAAATGAGAAAAGATTGCCTCCATCATCACCTTCCAGATGCTGAAGTTTTCACCATTGAGTTTCTGATCTTGGGGAAGAGCTGGCAGGACAGGGCCATTGCAGTCCATGATGGCCCGGAAATCCATGTCTGTTGTGATGGACATCCTTCTCTCCCCTCAATAGATTGCATATGCTGGATGGTCTCCTTCTGGCTCTGAAAACGCAGCTGGCTTTGCCCAAACCTTGAGGTTAATTGGAGTCCATAAAAACTCGAAATTTGCCTCAAAGGCTGAAAAGGCAGCCTTTTCAACACTGCTTTTGCTGTTTCTGCACATTAAAACAGCAAACAATCCTCCATTCACACACACCTCTGCTCACTCCAGCTGTAGGTTGACGTGCAGCCCTCCTGCTCGCGCTCGTACGCTGAAAATGCAACTATCATGCTGAAACCTCCTCTTCAGAATTGTCCAGGTCAGCCCTTCACTACATTGATACCATTCCAAAGTGCAACATTGTGGAAGTGGATGCACTGGCTGAACACAAAAGATGGACATGAGAGAGAGAGAGAGAGAGAGAGAGAGAGAGAGATGGCTGGGTGTTCGATTGCTGGCGCTCGTGCTCTGCTGGTCCTGTGGGCGTCAGAAGCTGCCTCGCGCGCTGTCTGAGCCTTTCCGTCTTTTCTGCGCAGGGTTAGTTTCAGCCTTCCGCGAGCCCTGCCCCTGCACTCCTGTAATCTGTTGTCCGTGAATACTCTTGCTCTACGACCTGTGGTTCGTGTGGCGCCCAGATCTGCCCCTGAGACACAGACGCTGCGTAGGGAGAAGGGACAGCTCTGCCCTGCCTCTGCATGGACAGCTTTCACGCACCTAGGCAGAAACAGACCTGCTGTCCAGGCAGTCTTCAGTGCATCCTCTGATCGCCCTTATACAGAGAGCAGACCTGCCCCTGTACACAGAGAGAGAGAGAGAGAGAGAGAGAGAGAGAGAGAGAGAGAGAGAGACTTTTGTGATCGGAATCTAGTTCTAATATGGCAAATCTGCAGGAATCTAATGGTATCGATATGGCCTTTCTCGATCAACAGTTTGGGCAAGGGAATGACAAAGACTTGGCCGACTTGGATGGTGATTTGTTGGCTGATGAACTCGGGCCGTTGCAGGATAGTGAAGAGATGGGAAAACGTCGTAGGATGTCGGTTGAAGAACCGGTCTTAGGCCTGAATTTGCCTCAGTTAGAGGTTCATGTTTCGTGCTCACAACCCAATGGATCTTTACAGCTCATGTTGACCTCTGCCAATCATCTTATGTCAGATTATGTACATTGTAATGAGGATAAAGCTAACGCATTACCGGATGGGGAACCGACTTGGTCTTACAACAGATAGTTGCTTTCCATGAGAGGGTAGTCATATTTTATTTTATTGGAGGACTCCTTTGATTACTAGAATTCGTGCTTGGCTGCAGTCCATGCTTGTCAGTTTTGAACAGTGCTTAGAAGATGTTTCAGGGCATATGCAGACTCCCCTGGTTGAAGAGATTTATGATGGTCCGAAGGGATTCTTTGAGGTTCTTTTTTGTTCTACGGAAGTACAGGCTCTTATTATGCAACACATTCCTTTGTTTATGGATGGGCAACTAGTTCATGTGGTCCGTCGGAGGCCCATGGCCGAGTTTTAGGAGGTGCTGAGACAGGCATACCCAATTTGGGTAGAGGTGGTGGATTTCCCTGCGCATCTCTGGAGACTCCTCCCTCTGGTTTTGAGAACCATTGGGGAGGTTTTGGTGGAACATCGGTTGGCTTCCCACAATCGGAATAGGGCATGTATGCTTTGGGACACAGGGATACCTTGCTTGACAAAGATTCTTTTTGAGGTTCCAGGGTTATAAACGTTGGTGTATGGTTAAAATGGGGTACTTTTGCAGGACACTGTTTCAGATGTGGCCAGTTGGGCCATTTCATTTCGGAATGCGACAAAAATATGGAGGTAGGGCAATGCCCTATGGATCCAGATATGGAAATGCAAGACCACCTCCCTCAATAGACGATTCAAAAGCCCGTACCTGATCTTGAGCAGCTTTCCCCACATGGTTGTAATGAAGGCAAGAAGGATGTTTCCCATGGTGGTGGGGAGCGTGCTTCGCTTTTCGGGTGGGCGGAATTTGTCTCTTTAGGAGGATTCCTGGGTCACTGTGGTTTGTCATAACGCTAGACACAATTCTCGCTCCACTCCTGTTCATCCTCCGCCGCCCCTAGTCACTCAAACCTTTCAACGCAGAGATAGGGGGTTTTATACAAAACCTCAATCTTCGCATGCTCTGACAGTAGAAGATAAAAGGCCTTTTGATTTTGCTTTGCGCTTCGATGTGCGTGGGAGGCTTGTGCCGCCTCAGGATGTTTTCCGCTCCCAGCAACAACAGTTCCCTTCCCGTGCTTCCATTGCGGGTTTGCTGAGGGCAGATCTTGTTGATGTTATTTGAGGTGAAATGGAGAGATTCCAGGTTGCCAAGGCTATTGATGTAAAAGGAAAAGGGAAAGCGGTGGTTCAGTAGTTTTTCTCATTTGTGATTGATCATGAAAATTGCACTGTGGAATGTAAAAGGTATTTCTTCGGGCAGCAAGCAGTATTGGTTATGGAAAGTGGTGCCAGTTGGAAAATGGGATGTTTTCTATGCTGTGGAGCATAAACAACACGCTTTGGCTGGATCTTCTTATGTATATAAGGATTGTGCAGTTTTTTTTAGTGGTCGACCTTCGCACAGATCGGGAGTTATGGTGGCGGTCAAATCCTCCCTACAACCATCGTTGGTCTCTTAGGGCCCTCGTGGCCGATTTTTGATTCTTGAAATAATTTATGAGGGAGAGGTTTTGTGGATTGTAGGCGTTTATGCTCCTTCTAATGCAAGGAAACGTCGTCAGCTTTGGGATGACCTGCACTGCCTTGCCATGGCTCGTCAAGGCTTTGTTATGGGTGATTTTAATGCCTATGTTTTTGTAGATCAGGTGACCTCTCCTCGTCAAGGCTTTATATGGGTGATTTTAATGCATGTGTTTCTGCAGATCAGGCAACCTCTCCGCATTCGGTTATGGATGGTCCTGAGCGACAGGCTTGGGATGCTCTTGCAGCGGCATCTTTGAAACGGGACATGTGGTCCTGGATGTATCCATCACAAGCCGGATATACTTATCGTTCTCTTCAGCATCCAAATACTTGGGCCAGACTGGATAGGATCTACATCTGTCAAAGTGACTCTTTTCTTCATGCAGTCATTGATATGCGGGTGGAAAGACAACATGTTTTGTCAGATCATTACCCTTTGGTCCTGGAAATGAGCCAAAGACCTGTTCATGCATTCAAGGCTCTCCTTGCCCATTTGCCTCTTCAGTTTAATTAATCTTTTTTGTAGCAAAATCAGTTTTTGGAAGGTGTTCAGCAACTAATAGCTTCTTTTAGCTCGAAGGTCCTATCTAGAGGGATGGAAGCATGGGTAGTTTTTAGGGATAATGCGCGAGCGTTATCCTGACAATATGGTATTCAGCATGCTTCCTCATTTCGAGCTGAATTGCAGCATGCTCAATCTTTATTAGCTCATTTCTTGTGTCTGTGTCAGACTGGGGATTCCAATGATGACTTCCTCACATGCATTGAATGGCTGAAAGGCAGGGTCCAATCTATTCAAGAAGAGGAATATGCAAAATACAAACTGTTGGCCAGAGCCAAGCCAGAGCCAAGCCAGAGCCGAAGCTTTACATGATAACAACTGTCAAACTCATCAATTTTTTGCTTGTCTGCATCAGCAATATGCACGAGAAAATATTGTGCGCTTAAAGGATGGGCAAGGTGATATGGTGACTGATCTTGCCTCCATTATTCAAATGACTATTGACTTTTATAGGGCCTTGTTGGGTTCGCAAGAGATTTTTTCCGATACTGTTCTCTTTGCTTGAACATATATTTGTGACCTGGTTAGTAATCAGGTCAAACCAGAATGGGTGAATTTAATGGAGGCTAATATTTCTGAAGATGAAGTGGAAGCAGTGCTGTCTCACTTGCCTCGAAGGAAAAGTCCAAGTTGGGATGGGCTTCCTAATGAGTTGTTTTCAACCCATGTGCAATTGCTTAAGGACCCATTAACTCGCTTGTGTTAGTAGGTGTGGAACTCTGGTATGATGCCTTCAGATTGGAAGATTGCTATCATCAGGTTGTTGCCCAAGGTTCCCTCTCCGACCTCTTTGAAACAATGGAGACCCATTTCAGTTATGGGATCGTTATATAAAATCTTCTCCAAAATTATTGCCAACATTTTGCAGAAAGTATTTCCGCACCTCATTCATCCACGTCAATACGGTTTCATTAAAGGTCGGAATATAATGCACAACATTTTGAATGTTCAGCTGGGAATTGATTATGCCAAAGCTTCTAACCAGCAGGTTGTTATGCTTCAGTTGGATATTGAGAAGGCATTCGATCATGTTAGTTGGTCATTTTTGCAGCAATTAATGTCTACTATGGGTTTTGGGCCCCGTATGATTTCTCTAGTTGATAACCATCAATCAGGGTGTTGTGGCTCGCATTGCTGTTAATGGAGGGATTACGGAGGAAATTGCCTTATCTCGGTCTCTTCGGCAAGGCTGTCCTCTCAGCCCTTTGCTGTTTGCTTTGGTAACTCACCCAATGCTCTCATTATTGGATAAGTTAGCATCTCAAGGTGAGATAGTTGGCTTAACTCTTCCCGGTGGTGACCAGCTTGTGGGTCTAACTTTGGCAAATGATTCTTTTATGTTCCTTAAGGCGGATCGTATTAATGTTAATTGGGCAATGGTGGCCCGGAATCTTTTTGCTTTGGCATCGGGTCTTCACATTACTACTCAGTAATCCACCCTTCTTTATTCTTTTAGGAGCATTCGTCAGTACTTTAGGGTGCCGCATGGATACAGGGATATTTGGTCGTCCATACAGGACAGTCTTCAGAGGTTCTCTCCTTTGCCTGCGTTATAGCCATTGGCTCCATGGCGTGATTGGATGTATGTGCTTCTTGATGATTTTGAGAAAGGTCAGCTAATCAGATATATTATCAGATGGTGGAAGCTAAGAGATGGGTCACGGGGAAAGTTAATAAGTTATGGCGTCTTAGGGAGAGCAAAAAGATGCGGCGGGAAAGATTTATCCTGCTTTGGAAGTCTAAGGTTCCGTATCAGGGTAAAGAGTTCATGTGAAGGCTGCTCATTGGGGGTCTTCCAACGGGAGAAGTGCTCCTTGCCCGAAAGATCTCTGCAGGTCGTTGGGTTTTGTGTACTACATGTGATGAGACATTGCTTCACTCTTTGTCTCTTGCCCTGTTGCGCGACAGATCTGGAATTTCATTTTCCGTGTGTGGTCCTCGGTGACTTGGCACCACATTCCAGTTCGTTCGTGGATTATGGGAAATATGTCCTCTATGCCCTTTTTGTGTTCAGATTGTTCCTACCTTTTCCATTTTCTTAGATGGACAGCCCTGCGGCATATATGGCGTACTCGCAATGCCTTTATTTTTGATTCATCATCAGGCATCCATGGGCAGGTGGCCCGTGTGTGTGGATTAGTGTTGTGGCAAATCTCTTCTATGATGTCAGCTGACCTGGTTCTTCCGGATATTGCTGCTCCTTGGCTGGCGATTGCTCGCTCTACTCCAGCTGTTCCTTCTGTGTGATTTATTAGTATTGTTCAAGTAATAGGTTGTTCTGGTTGTTCTGAGAGCCTTGTGATTTATTAGTACTGTTCATGTAATAGGTTGTTCTGGTTGTTCTGAGAGCCTGCAGGCCTCATGTAATATTAGACAGAGAGAGAGTGAGAGAGACAGAGTATGCTGACCTGATGGTCTGATGTATATTTACTACTTAATTCAATTATCTTCACGAAAAAGAAAGAGAGAGAGAGAGAGAGAGAGAGAATTTACGAAAAAAAAAAAAAGAGAGAGAGAGAGAACTCAGAAATGTAGAATGCTGAACACTAGAATGGGCAGAAAGATACAAAGGGCTGTTTTGTGTGTGTACACTCAGCCCGTCACACATCACACACTTGAGAACAACTGCTACCCATAAATAGGCTGACAGGAGGGGGAAATTAGGAGCAGGTTGGCCCGTAATTGCTGGTGGATTGCCCTGCTGGCATGACAACCTGACAGGCAAGTCTGCTGACCCGCCCAGGCTATTGCATTTGGTTGGGTATTAAGGAATAATACTTCTTGTCCAACAATGTGGGAGCGGCCCTTCATGCCAATACCTATTGACCAACCCTGTGATGCTTTTGTTTCTTTCTTTATCTGCCTAGTTAGTTTCTAAAAAAGTTGAGATTTGAGAGTTCAGACTTCATGTTGTGTCTTTGACAGGAGAACCCTGAGCTTTGGAAGTGGCTAACAGGACAGGAACCTGCTCCTGAATTTTTAGTGGCAAATCCTGTAAGTGGCCCTCTTAAATAACTTTCGAGTACTTTTTTAAATGGCTTAGTGTGATCTAATTGTTCTTATAATAGGTCTTTAAAGCAATACATGAGAAGATAATGGGGGCCTTGGACACACATGCTCCAGCTGAGACTAGAGCCAAGCTTGGACAACCATGGGTCCGTGGCTGGGATGATAACCGTAAGTTGGGAGGTCCACAAGTAGGCAATCAGTGAGGCTACTGCATTTATCAGACTTCTGGATTGGACCTGTTAAATACAGTGTAATATTATTCATGTGCGGTAGTAGAATTGATCCCTTTATCCCTATATCTTGGCTAGTCAGTTATTTAAACCCTATTATCAAGCTAATTGATCAATAAAAAGCTGAAGCTAGCTCTAATCATTACGAATGTGCTACTATTGCAGAGGATTAAGCCTCTTGAAGTGTTTGTTTCCATGTTTTTCCAAATTGAAACACAGTATGTGAGTGTTTTCATGTCAATGTTTGGTTGAGTAGGCAGTGCAGTGAATGGAAACTTCTCTTCAGAGGGTGGCACACACCTTAGTAGGTCACATGGATGGGTAGATGAGAAGCACATGTATGGCCATTTCAATGCATTGTACCAGAAGCATGGATTTATGTGAGTGAGCATCAATATACAGAACAAATATTTTACTTAGGTGTGGACAGTTTGGGCTGCAAGTGTACAGATCAGTAGCCATTTTCACTGTATACACAGATTCTTTGTGCATGCTTCAAATGTACCCTTTAATATTCTAGGAGCATGATTGACTGATTGTAATTGACGCACATGTTATCATCCACAAGGCCGCCGGTACTTGAAAGGGTACTTAAGGGAGGTAACATGAAGGGGCCTTTTCAGTGATGTTTGAGGGTTCTCCATTGAATCTCTTTTATTTAGGGGAATTATATGATTCTGTTTTACAAATCAATCTTAAACGTCATAAGGGTTCATAAAAGAGCGACAATAAGGAACAAATAGAGTGATATTAAAGGATGCATTGTTTTAAGGTTTTACAAAAACAAGACTTAAAACAACTATGTATAGCTTAATTACTTGACTCACACAACCTATATTCAAATATCTACACATTTGTGCCATAGCTTCAAGTAGTAAAAATGATGCATTATTTGTACAAAATTGTCACTAAATGGGGGTGGGTGCGACATGTTTTGCTTTTAGGGACGTCACTGTATTGGCCCATTTACCTTGTTTAAAGTTGGGGACAATTGAGATACCACTGGAGTTGACATTAAAATCTACTTGAGGTTCTTTATTGTTTTATAGCCTTGGTGATATGAAATTTAGGCTCAAGTTAGATGCTTTTGGAAATGTAGTTTGATGGATAAGGCTTAATCGTTAAGATTAAAATGTTCAATTGATAAAGAAGAATGTGAATATGGGGCAAAGTTTTGGTGGAGTGTCTGATATTAAATCAATGTATTCTCTTGTTTATTACTTTAGCTATGATTATCTTACCACTACTCCATGATGTTTGTAGGTCTTGGTTCAAGGGGTAAATTTATCCATGTTGCTCATTTGAACATAGAAGTTTTAGAAATGATTTTGAATTAGAAATGCTCCATTTTCAACCATCTTGAAGAAGTTAAGAAATGCTTTTGGGGATTTTTACAACTGCCTCATAACTTCTCAATTTAGATTTTGAGCATATAACTAGCTCTTATCCTTTTCTATATGGGTCACAAGTAGGTAGATGAATTTCTATATATCATGGTCCACTTGTCCATCAACGTGGTTCTTGTGGATTTAAACGCTTAATGATGCACTAAGCAAGTTGTAATAGCAAGCTAGATACCTAGAAGTCACTTGGAAATATGAGATACTTAAATCGAGATGCGAAAGTGGTTTGAAATTCATTAGGTGGAAATCCAATCAGCCAACACTTGCTTTCTTAATGAAGAAAACTAAAAATTTGTCAAGTTTATGTCAATGTAACAAGCAAAGAATTGTTTTCTTGAGAATTCAAATCTATCCAATAACTCAATTTTCATGTGAACTAGTCATGGCTAGCTATACCATCGATGTTAACGGGTATTTTATAAAACTTGAAGAGAGACTTCTTAAGAAGGAAAACATCACTTTTAGCCTAACATTATCATGTTGGAAATGAAGTGCTTGGCTAATTGTAAAAATTCAAAAGATTAATAATAGTAATAATCATGAAGTTTTACTATTCATAACACAACAAAACTTTATGTGACATCATGTGATCCTTATAAAGGTGGTCAGTGAAACAAAAAATAGAGGGTTGGTACATATATTATCTTATGTTGTCTAGTAATCTTTCATTAATGGCTCCTTTAAACCCTTGTAACCTTGATCTTATCTTTATAGTTGATCTACTCCTTCAATCCCAAGGACTAAGTAGTTCTATTGTTGGTTGTCTAATAGACATAGATGACTTGTGTAATTGGTGAAATATACATTGTTAAGGCATCAATTTTGTAAGTGTAATCAAGGAAACATATTATTTGGAGGTCTAGTAAGTTTGATATGAATAGTCTCTTAACATGTTAGCTCATTATGTGTAGAAGGGAAGACTTATGTGCTTGAATACAAAGTTTAGAGAAAAGGATGTCCCTCAATGAAAAAAGATTCAAAGCTCTTTGTGATTTTGGCAGTGGATTTCACGCATGTTTGTCTCGAGGTGTGCAATGTTTTACAAATAACAAGAAGATTATAGCTCAAGTTATGTGTAGAAGGGAAGACTTATGTGCTTGAATACAAAGTTTAGAGAAAAGGATGTCCCTCAATGAGAAAAGATTCAAACCTCTTTGTGATTTTGGTAGTGGATTTCACGTATGTTTGTCTCGAGGTGTGCAATGGGTTACAAATAACAAGAAGATTAGGTTTTTGTTTGGACTTGTAAAGGACAAAGGGATATGTTGGTATGCCAAAAATTATCATGCAAATCAATTTTCATGTTGGTAAGTTTAATAGTTTGAATGCCTTTTGGAGGATGATTTGTGAGTAGAACCTTGATAATATAGTTTTACTAGTGACACACTATTCTAGTGTTAGATACCTCACATTGTTTGGCAAACTATGAAAATTTTATTTTTTAGAGGGGTCTTGGAGTGTAGCTATAGGAAATGGCTACTTTCATGAAGTAGATTAAAGTGTTGCATTGGATTCTAGTCTTAGTGATGGTGGATTGGTCCCCTTTTAATAAGACTGATACCTTTTGGAGACGATTCATGACTAAAATCTCTCAATATAATTGTACTTGTTAATACACTATGTAAGTGCATGTTAGGCACACACTTCTTATAAGGAATGTGTTTGGCTTAGATATACAAATTCATTGATGGATTATGGTATTGAGAGGTCTTGTATTGTAGCTATACCAAAATGGCTACCTTTGAGAGAATGGTAGAATAGTCTAATATAGGTTATCGCTTGTACATTGTCAAGTGTTAGATAATTCTGTTGTTCAACTAAATTGTGGATGAATTGTTCGATGGAAGGGTCTTAGCATGCAACAATATAGATGGCTAAATTCACTAGCTAGATTGAAGTGGTGTGGAAGTCACTATTTTTTGTGATGATCAACCTCTTATAATAAGCCCAAGACCTTTTGGAGATGCTTCTTGAGTAGAATCCTTCAATATAGTTTTACTTGATGATACGTTGTACAAGTGCATGTTGGACATATGTCGCGTGTTGTCCTACTTGCATTCATCAAATTGTGGATGGATTTTTCTATTGAGTCGTCTTGGAGTGTTATATGACATGGTCACATTTATGAGTTAAATTGACATGACAAAGCAAGCTGCTATACATAGGGTAGGTAGCTCTAGTGAGCAAATGAAAAAACATTCAAGCGAGGATGCAATACATTTGTGAACCCAACTTGAAGTTCAACCCACACTTAATCCCCATATATGTAAGTGACCAAGGAGCAAATGATGAATGCTTTGCAATTCATGGCTACCCTTATAAAGGTATGCTAGAATGTATAATAAAATCTCAAAACTATGATTTGCCGAAACCCTCTTTGTATAAAGATATTAAAATGTGCATGTAATGTGCTTCGTACTGACATGCAAGAAATATAGATGGTTGACATATTCACATTTTATTATGTTTGAGGACAAATTGAGACAACTTTTGTAATTGTGCTTTAAAGCACTTATGTTCTTGTTATGCATTAGAGAAATGTTGATCTATTTGTGCTTCAAAACACACTTTTCATGGTACTTGTTCAAAAATAGCAGCTTTGGGTTTTAAAGCACACTTTCTTGTGGCACACAGTGCGTTCATATAATGCCAAGGAATCTAAAGACTGTCATAGAATTGGAAAGAATCCCCATCCTAGGACTACTCCAACAAGAAATCTTGAGAACGGGTCGCAGAAAGAAGGGTTGTAATCTTTAGCTTTGGTGAGGTATATGATGTACATAGTTTAATATTACTGGTAGTATTTAGTACCAATTGTGTATATGTTTGTAGTTCACAATTGTCAATTGATATGTTTCCTTAGTCAAGGTAGATATGTTGGCACTATGATGATCAATAGTTTAATATCCTAGCACTATGTTGCAATTATAGCATGTTAATAGATTATTTAATAACACTTTTTTAACACTTAAACAAATACATTAGTATTATGGTGAAATGCTTGCTAGTACTATGCTTGCAAATACATGTCAAAGGTCTCTAGAGCTGATATATAACAATAATCTTGGTTAGTTGGTTTGGGGTTTACTATTGCTAATGTTAGTACTAAGCTAACATAGTACTAGATTAGTATGTTATTAGTGAGGTGAAATGTATGTTAGTAGTATGCTAATACATTTATGCTTTGCTATTGCAACTTCACATATAAGAATGAATAATACTACATTGAATAAGTATTATCATTGAAGTGATCCAAGATAGAAATTATTTAGGTGCGAGTGTGATAGGGTGGCATACACATCAAAACCTTAATCTTGCAACTCCTAGCACTTTGGTGGTTTAGAGTTTAAGAAAAAAATGCATGATTCTGCAAAGTCTCTCATGGAGAAGTTAGCCCAAATAATGAGACACACACGAACATACAAGTGGAGATGTATGAATTAGTTTCATTGCAATCAAGTCAATTTGTTGAAAGGTTCTACATAATGATATTGAACTATAAAATTTTAACTAATTGCTAACAAATGTACGCCATTCCATTGAAGCAAGTCAATTTGTTAAAAGTTTCTATATATTGACATTGAAATATAAAATCCCAGTGATAGTATTTAAATTTTTACTAGAACAAAACTCTTGACATTCCATTGACATTATTGATGTAGAGTAGTAACCAAACTTTGCCTATAAATTTCTAAAAGAAATATATTTCACACATTATGATACAACTGTGTTGTGATAGAGAGTAGATACGAGAGACTAAATGACTCCAATAGAGGACAAGTGCCTTCCTTGATTTGTGTAACAACTATAGCACCTTAAATTTGATGTTAGTATATTAAGATATATACATTAGGAGACAACATCAATAATTTAATAACCTCTTAGTCAACTTTTCTTTCAACAAGAATATGCACTATGCAATGTCCTAAATGTGTGAAAACAAAGAGGAACTGGTATCATTTATGCCATGATCACCCACAATCACACCACCTCCTTGGCCACGATATATATATATATATATATATATATATATATATATATATATATGAAATATCGTGAAGATAGGAGAGCGAGAAGGAAGATTCTATGATAGGGGTAGTGGTAATTTCACCTTCAATATATCACACACTCATCTAAAAACATGCTTCATGTTTTATTATTCATGGAAAATAGTTTTTGATGCCTATGTAAAAACCTTCAACATTGATAATATGTAGATTTTTTCTTAGATTTCCAACTCTTTTTTGTCACAATTATAACTAAGTTGATCTTAGAACTCAAAGTTAAAGACCTTATCTAAAAATTTCAAGTTCTTTAAAATCAAATTTAATAATTCAGTTGACATAACTTTGATTTTTAGTAAACACTACTTTGCTCCTATATATAACACTTTGGACTAACAACCATTAAGAAGAGCTATTGAAATCTTTCTTGTAGAATGCCTCCAATAAGATCTATTTTGTAGAGGAAGAATAATCAATAATCATTTGTCTTAGCATACACTTGTGATCCACACATCATTGTTAGGAACGTCACAAGTCTTTCACCTTACTACCAATGAGACACTGCTTGGTTTTACAGATCACTCACCATCTTGTGGTACCAACTACACACCTATGTATGAAAGAAAGAAAAAGAAAAGAAAGTCATACTGATGTCTAAGGGCCCAAATGACATATGATACTAAAATGATAAGTGCAATTGATGCATGGTATGTCGCTTCATGGATAAATCAAAGAAAACAAGAACTAGCATAGAGACTAAGGTGATGCCATCAAAGTATATAAGTGCTCATGACTCTTTCAAGAGGCAATGGACTTTGTCTATCATAGTAGGCAAGGAATTTGCATTGTAATGCCTCTCTATCTCCACTTCTTGCATCTAACATCTCTTACATAGCTTGTCCTCCCCTACCTCTATAGAAATATATCCATGTATCAACTTGAAGTTGGTGTGAGAAGGTTTGATTCTAACCAATGGTACTTGTCATCCTGAAGGATATATACTTATGCATGTATCCTAGTTGGATATTAAAGCCCTTAGCAAAAATATTGAGAAGCTGGTTCTTGAAGAAGGCCATCTTCATACCAAGTGGTGTTGCTAGTGATATCGATGTCCTCTCAATCTTTATCTTGGTGATGTCCATCTAGATAAGTCAATTGAACTCAACATAACTAAAATGCATCACACGTGCATCTATCTTGTATTGTAATGGTGGCAATGCACATAATTGCAACCCATGGTAATTAGGGAAAACTTGGACTCACTTCTAGTTGGCCCTCTCAGAAATATCAAATGAGCCTAGTTAGGAAAAACTTGGACTCACTTTTGGGCCCTCTTAGAAATATCAACTTAGCCTAGAGAGAAGTAATTCTTGAAGTTTTGGAAAATGTAAAATTAATTTTTTGTTATTAGCTCTATTTTTGGAATCTCTAGGTATATCTAAGGAATTTCTTGGTTTTTCTTTGGGTCATATTTTCCATGGGATGTTTGGGGGATGTGTTTTTTGGCGAGCTTGCTTAGGTGAACATTTTAGTTATGGGAGCAAAATGGCAAGTTTTTTGGTCAAATGACTAAAGCAACGCCAAGTCATGGGTTTTTATATTGGTATGATTGGTTCTTGGAGTTATCCAAGGTCTATCTCACCCATGGTATGTTGGATTATGGAGGCCATAAATCAAAACCACTTGTAAATGCAAATTTGTAAATACAAACAAGAACAATTCATACTAGAGCGATAACACATTTTGGTTGCAGACTTTACATGATATGTGCTGTTGTGCAAACATGGTTTGTGCATTATTGTCATAGAAACAACATTATTCCCATACATGAAATGAGACTATGAATTGATTGCAATGACACTATAACAATATAGAATGGTAAAACGTGAAAAATACCATTACATGAGAGAGGGAAATATAGGTCAACAATGTAAGGATACATTACGTTGCTAGTAGAGGAGATGTTGGAATGAGCATGTTGTTGTTTGCACAACTAGTGCTAGCCGATAATAAGGGTTGAAGTTGAGATGGCAAGTGTACAATTTGTTGATGTAGTCAGTACATATCCTTTTTTTCTCTTGTGAAAGAGTCTGTAGACTTCAAACCTATGTAAAACTAATGAAGTTGGGATCAAATCCTAGGAAATGTATAAATGCACTTTTATCAAGAGTAATATAGATCTAGAGAAGGGATGAGAGTTGTTTGGTAATGGGTTAACAATGTTGGGGTAGAATAATAGAGATCCGATGTATGATTGGTTGATAGAGTTACTCCATGACAATGCAAGTGGAGGAGGGAGGCCTAGGTTGACCAGGTCGGCAAGGTGGTGTAGGAGCATGTTTGCAAATCAAACTATTCTTTATGTCAACACTCAAAATAGCCCCTACGATGGGAGAGAAAAGATTTTGCTCGTCATGAAAGGCATTTCAAAAAACTTACCTTTCATATTAAATATTGGACATCTAGTAAAATATATGCATTGCTTGTTTAATGGCTATTAGTAACACAACTTGAGTTATTAACACTTTGATACTTGATTCCGATTGTAACTTTCTTTTTCTTATTTAGAATATATGCATTGCTTGTTTAATGGCTATTAATAATGCAACTTGAGTTATTAACACTTTGATACTTGATTCCGATTGCAACTTTCTTTTACTAATTTAGAGTATCCCTATGGAGAATATGTACATGGATCTATTCTTGTTAAAATTTATTGTTGATTGAAGTTGTCGACATCTTTAAGTTAAGTATAATAACACATTTTGTAAAATATACAATGTTTATCTATTTTTGGCATTAAAAACTAGATACATAAATCTTTTTTATAATTTTTAAGCAAGAATTATTAATTTTATTTTTGTTATAATTGTTAAGTGAGAATTGCTATTCTTATTATCAAGTTATCGATATCTTTCCATTTTTAAAGTGCTATGCTACTTACACATTGTAAAATTGCTATTCTATATTGGAAACTATCTTTCTAGATAGGCAATCTAGTAAAGTTTGATTTTTCCTATATTAGACTCTTTCTAGCTATGTGGAAATCTAACTAGCAAATTCTCTCTTTTTTTTTTTGGCTATAATATAGTAAGTGGTTTAGAGTTTCTTTTGAGCTACTTGCAATAATTGCATTTCTTTTTGGTGAGTGACAGTCACCTCTAGGAGGTGGAAAGTACCCAGGTCATGTGGACATAGATGGGAGCATCCTTCAGCGAACATAGCATTTCGTTGTCTGGATCCACTGTTGGTAGCCATTGTGAAATATGCACTAGTGCCTCAGACACCAATCAACCTTCAGCCATGCTACCTTCTGGCCGAGCTCGTTGTCACACAAAGCCTTTCAGGGTTTTCATGAAGCGCTCCAAGAAGAACATCCATCGCATATGGACAGGTCCAGCAATCTCCACTTCATCTACAAGATGCACAAGAAGGTGGATTTGTATCGTGAGCATGCTGATGGGCAGGTATTTCTCAAAGAGACAGACCGTCTCCACTACTCCCCGCCTCGCGGATTCAATAGAGGACGTCTTAATCTCCTTTTGTGAGATCCATTGCACCAAAGTTGACAACCTGTAAATGGTTCCGTGTATTTCTGGAGTAAGACATCCTGCGATCGCGATCGGTAGTACAAACTGCCACAAATGAGAAAGCACTATGAATTATGGCTACACTCCAAATAGCAAAATGCGCACGCCAATTACAATCCATTCGTACTACAAACCTGATATATCTTATGCCAGTCATGGGATTTTAGCCCTGATAATTGGTCGTCTTTAGAAAATGCAGATATGAGAAAACGCATCATACCCGTCGGAGTGCAGATAGACTCGACTACTTGCTTCACAATGCACTCTTCTTTAGTGGACAAAACCCAAGGAGCGCAAGGTAGCTACACGCGACCATTAGCACTCGACTGCAGCCAAAGCGCCTCTATCTTACCTACCTCCTTCAAATCCATTCGTGCCCCTATAGTGTCTCTCTTTCCTGTGATGTGGTCCCATAGCAAGCTGCCCATATTCTTGAAAATATTCATGGGATCCAACAAGTGGTTGACATGTAAGTGGGTCCAATATGGCAACTCGTAGAAAACTGAGAACCATCGCATTCCATTTGGATGTGATTCTGCGTGGACCATTTTCATCTTGTACCAGCTTGCGGCGTTTATACGTGTTGGAGGTCGTCCAAGAAAACCTTCCCTAAGTTCATGATCCTCTGGCAAGAAAGCAGCGTGTCCTTGATATACCATCTTCTTCATGGTTCGTGACCTTCGGGAGTCTAACTGCGGCTCGCACAATGGACATGTATGATAACCTGAGGTAACTAGACCTGTTCCAACACCACGACCTAGTGAATACTTGCTTGAACGAGATAAAATATAGATATTACCAACGAGAATGGAGGCCTATTCACCTGAGCACTCTTCGAATCGCGGAAAGTCATGCATCGTCCACATGAGAATGGCTCGAATATTGGTTGACCGCCGACCATCGCGCCTGCTCATATCTTGCACGGTGACCCCCTCCCCCAACAAAATCTTAAGCTAATCGACTAATGGACGAAGATACACGTCCATATTTTTGACTTTGTAGCGGCCGGGGACGAGTAAGCTAAGGATGAGATGTCCTTTCTTCGTAGAGAGCCATTGGAGGGATATTGTAGTTGACAAGGACTATAGGCCACACACTGTAAGAAGTTGAGCATAGACCGAATGGGTTCACGCCATCCATTGCAAGACCGAGCAAAAGATTTGGCTCTCGGGCAAAGCCTGGGAAGGTAGAGTCAATGTGGCTCCATGCACGTGAATCTGCTGATATTCGTTGAACTCCATCCGTGGACCTATTTTGCGCATGCCACGTTGTCAAGCTCGCCATGTCGGACGTACGAAACATGTGGTTTATGCCGGGGATAAGCGGAAAGTGTTTGAGAACTTTTTGAGGGATGGTTTGCCCTTGCAAGTCCTGTCGATACCTATGAGCACCACACTTTGGACATGTCTTTATAGTCTCATATTCTCCTCGAAACAGTATGCAATCGTTGATACATGCATGGATGTTGTTGTAGTCCATGCCAAGCTTTCGTAAAACATGTCGTGCATCATCACGAGACTCAGGCATGGTATTTTTAGGTGGTAATATATGATATTTCAATAACCTGAAAAAAATCATAAACACCTTGAAAAAGCACAAATGTTTTTAATAATAGTGCCGAAAAAAAAATCAACGAAGTGTATGTACAAGGTACCTGAACAACTCGGTCACACTCGTATTGCTCCACCCGTATTTTGCTTGTACACCCATGGGAATCAATGCATCGATCATTGCCTCCATCTCAGGCTCCAAGATTGTAGGTAGGTCTGGAAGGTTGTGTGTCTCCTCTGGCATTGACGGTATAGATTGGCCTTGCAAATGGTGGATTGGCTCATGCACTCCATCCATCGCACGCCCACAAACTCTTCTAATTGGCCGCAAAGGGTGCACTCCTCCTTGGGACGAGACATCACCTCCCTGGATAGGAAATTTGCCAGCGAGACCCAATCTTATTGTATATGGTATTCAATTAGCTTGCAAGTACAATGCATGATTGATATTAACTTTTCTTACCGTTTGCTGAAAATCTGCAATCAGGATTAATGATCTCAGATTGAAACTCGCCAAATCGTCGTACGTGTTCTATAGACAATCGGCGTTTTCGTCTAATTGCCAGCTTGCATTGAGAGCAAGGACATGGGACATGCTAATTAAGATACGTTTCGCGATCTTGAACAACAGGACCTTCATCGTTTTCCATTTTGTCTACATTACAACAAACAATTTGTTTTTGTTATCATTCTTTTTTTTCCTTAAATTGTTATCCTCTCATTCCATCTCTTTTTCTACGACTACGACTACGACCACGACCACGACCACGACCACGACCACGACCACGACCACAACCATGACTATGACTACGACTATGACTACGACGATGACTACGACCATGACTACGATTATGACTACGACCATGGCCACGACCACAACCACGACCACAACTACGACTATGACTATGACGACCACAACCACGACTACGATGACCATGACCATGACTACGACCATGACCATGACCACGACCACGACCACCACGACCACGGCTACGAATACGACTACGACTACGACCACGACCATGACCACGACCACGACCACGACTATGACGACCACGACCATGACTATGACCACGACCACAACCACGACCATGGCTACGACTACGACTACGACCACCACCACCACCACCACAACCACAACCACCACCACCACCACCACTACAACTACGACGACGACTACGACCACAACTACAACTACGACTACGACCACGATAATGACCACAACCACGACTACGACTACGATGACCACAACCATGACCCACGACCACGACCACGACTACGACGATCACGACCACGACTACGATCATGACCATGACCACGACCACGACCACGACTACGAATACGACTATGACCATGACCACGACTACGACCATGACTACGACTACAACTACGACTACGACGACCACGACCACGACCACGACCACGACCACGACTACGACTACGACCACGACCACGGCCATGACCATGACGACGACCATGACTATGGGTAGGTTGCACTCACTAAGAATAGGATTGGCAATTCACCTCATCTTCTCTCCAGCATCAATAGAATTCTCCTTTACCATTTACAACTCACCCATCTTCTCTCCACACTATTGCACACTACAATCTCTATAAGGGCATGAGATTGGGATCTCCACAGATACCAAAGCATGATCTCTAGCTTAAGGAAGAAAGAGGGTTAATGATAAAAGAGTGTCCTTCCTTGTAAGTGATTTTATATTATATTTATTAATTAAAATTGATAGTTGAAGATGAGTTTCCTAAGAGATCTTGTGGTGATGCTGTTTTAGTTTTGCGAAGTATATATATGAATGATGCTGTTTTAGTTTTCTGTATTTTTCTTTTTAAGAAGAGATTGATTTTTATGGAATATCCAAAGTTATTTTTGGGATTATGTTATGAAAAATGAATGTTTTTCATACTGATAGGCTGATTGCCTTCGTTGTATATTTGCGTGGTGGAGGCTCGGACAAGCCCCATGTATGAGAGGTCTCTTTGCAAGAAGAACATTATGCTAGGAGGCACAAGTATGCTAAGGCTCTTTAGCCATATATTCCTTAGGTTTGTTGAGGATCGGCCTAATCACTATGAGCCTAGGATGAGCTTATTGTAAGGTCCTATTTACTTTTCTCTCTTTCTCTCCCTCTCTCATTTCCTCTCCCTCCCTCACCCTGACCCTCTCTTTCTCTCTTTCCCTATTAGGTTTAATGATTTTTCTCTCTTTTTCTCTCTCCTCTCTCTCTCTCTCATATTTCTTTTTCTCTCTCCTCTCCATCTCTCATTTTCCTTTCTCTCTTTCTCTCCCTCTCTCATTTCCTCTCCCTCCCTCACCCTCACCCTCTCTTTCTCTCTTTCTCTATTAGGTTTAATGATTTTTTTCTCTTTTTCTCTCTCCTCTCCCTCTCTCATTTCCCTTTCTCTCTTTCTCTCCCTCTCTCATTTCCTCTCCCTCCCTCACCTTGACCCTCTCTTTCTCTCTTTCCCTATTAGGTTTAATGATTTTTCTCTCTTTTTCTCTCTCCTCTCTCTCTCTCTCATTTTTTTCTCTCTCCTCTCCCTCTCACATTTACCTTTCTCTCTTCCTCTCCCTCTCTCATTTCCTCTCCCTCCCTCACCTTGTCCCTCTCTTTCTCTCTTTCTCTATTAGCTTTAATGATTTTTTTCTCTTTTTCTCTCTCCTCTCCCTCTCTCATTTCCCTTTCTCTCTCCTCTCCCTCTCTCATTTCCCTTTCTCTCTTTCTCTCCCTCTCTCATTTCCTCTCCCTCCCTCACCCTGACCCTCACTTTCTCTGTTTTTTCATTAGGTTTAATGATCTTTCTCTCTTTTTCTCTCTCTCCTCGCTCTCTCTCTCTCTCATTTCTTTTTCTCTCTTCTCTCCCTCTCTCATTTCCTTTTCTTTCTTCCTCTTCCTCTCTCATTTCCTCTCCCTCCCTTGCCCTCACCCTCACCCACACCCTCTCTTTCTCTCTTTTCCTATTATGTTTAACATCTTATCTATTTTTCTCTCTCCTCTCATTCTCTCTTTTGTTTCTCTCTCCTCTCCCTCTCTCATTTTCTTTTGCTCTCTTCCTCTACTTCTCTCATTTCTTCTCCCTCCCTCTCCCTCTCTCATTTCCCTATTATGTTTTCGTCTCCCTCTCCCTCTCCCTCTCCCTCTCTCATTTTCCTATTATGTTTAATGTCTCCCTCCCTCTCTCTCTCCCTCTCCCTCTCCCTCCCGCTTCCTTTCCCATTTCCTCCCCCTCTCTTTCTCTCTCCCTCCCTCTTCCTTTCCCATTTCCTCCCCCTCTCCCTCTCCCTCTCCCTCTTTCTCTCTCTCTTCCTCCCTCTCCCTCTCTCATTTCCTCCCCCTCCCTCTCCCATTTCCTCCCTCTCCCTCTCTTTAATTTTCATCTCTTTCTATCTCTCTCTCCCTCCCTCTCCCTCTCCCTCTCCTTCTCTCTCATTTCCTCTCCCTCTCTCATTATACAAAAATTATACAAAAATAAATAAAAAAGAGAGAGAATACACTCTCCCTCCCTCTCGTTCTCTCATTTCATTCCCCTCCCTCTTCCATTTCCTCCCTCTCCTTCTCCCTCTCCCTCTCTTTCTCTCTCTCTCTCCCTCCCTCCCCCTCCCTCTCCCATTTCCTCCCTCTCCCTCTCTTTCTCTCTCATTTCTTCTCCCTCTCTCAATATATATACACAAATTATATTAAAAAAAGTAAAAGAGAGAGAAAATGCACTCTCCCTCCCTCTCCCTCTCTCATTTCCTGCCCCTCCCTCTCCCTCTCCCTCTCCCTCTCTTTCTCTCTCATTTCCTCTCCCTCTCTCAATATACACAAATTAAACCCTAAACAAGTAAAAGAGAGAGAGAATGGACTCACCGTAAAGATTTGGCAAGGGTTTGGTGGCTCCTCTTCGCGACGGCGGCTCCTGCTCTCCTTCGCGAACAGCGGCGGCGGCGGCAAGCCTTCTTCCTCTCAAACGCGCTCGGGTTTCGACCCTCTTTTTTTTCCCTGTGGGGCGTCGCTATTTGCGTTGCAAATGCGACGCTAATAGCGACGCAAATAGCGACGTCGCTATTCCTGCATCGCTACCCGCCGTCGCTATACCTGTGTTTCCTTGTAGTGTAAAAAGTTAGGCTTATACTACATTAAAGGTTAGTGTTAGGGCTAGGCTCATAGTAAGATAGAGCTTAAGCTTAGGCTTAGCTTTAGATTGGATTAGTGATATAGGCAAGGTATATGCATAGGCTCCTCATATAGACAAACTGATAGAGGCTATAGAATGGCCAGACATAGGTATGTCTAAGATACACAAGGGGTAGGCATAGGGTACACATATGGCAAGTTAGGAAAATACTAGGCATACTATAAGCCAATCCTATGTGTATACATAGTCTGAGCATATTCTAGGAAGAGTTTAGACCTAAGGTAAGCATATGCTAGGAGACAAAACCTAACACAACCCTATCCTATTCTATGCTGACCTTGTGCCTAGAAAAATGCTTGATATAAGTTGTATTCTAATGCATAGCATAGAATGTTCTTACTTTATATCGAGCCAATGCCTAACCTAGCATGTGCTTATCCTATGCCTAATGTTCTTACTATATAGTAAGTGGTCTAGAGTTTGTTTTGTAGTACAAGTAGCTCACTGCTAGCGGCACGAACGTGGCCAGCCTCGTCTGCATGCATGGTGCTTGAAGTTCAAGGACGTCTCACGAAGCCAACTGGCATTAAGTCAGCAAAGATGGCCTCCAGGCCATTTTTCTTGATGATGATCAGTTGCTCATGATATGAGTGCCGTTGACGAATGTGGCTACATATTGCTTCACATGCATGCCCAAGGTCGACGCCCCATCTTAATGCTCAAAGTCTGTATCGTATGCCACCACTTCCTATCATCCGATATCTCAACGTACTCTCAACTTCTTCCTATAGCAAGCCCCTGATGTAAGCTTCTTCTTGGTTTTTCTGTTCTTCTACTTTACAACACAACATCACATGTGTGTAGGCCACTCTCTCACACTCTAAGGTGCTCCTACACAAGCCTGTGTCCTCTCGCCTTAGGGTTAACCACATGTGTGTGTGTGGGGAATAAGTGGGCCAACAACGTGCTCAAAAGTTAGGTAGGGCCGGTCCACTCGCTCTCTCTCTCTCTCTCGTGACATGATGGCTGTATTCTTCACCTTTTTCCTCTTTTACCCCATGATGGCAGCTATCTACAGATTAAGGTTGTGATGGTGGCATGTTTGAAGGAGCAGGGCAGCCTATTGGGCAGTGGAGGAAGAGCCCCGCACACTTATAGAGTTTGGAAAGTTACTTGAGGAGGGAAGAGAAGGATTTGATGTTTGATGTAGAAGAAGAGGTCATTGAGGAGGAGGAGCTCTTGGTCCATCGAGGGGCAGTTATGGCAAGCGGCTACTGGGGAGACTCGATAAGTAGGTCCTCAACAGGAGTGGCATACAACACTATGTGTATGTGGAGTATATTGTCAAGTGCAGCGTGGTGAGCAGCATCACATGCAATGATTCAAGAAAGCCACTACAGATACAGTGGTTGTACTCATCATGGAGCTAGCCATTAGTTGAAGCTTGAATTCTCTTATTGGTTAGAGTGGAGGATGGGTCTACTTTCAAAATGTATAACAAGATACAATCATACAAATAGTAAGAGGATAGGAACATTCTTAAATCTAGAAAAGCAAATCAACACCAAGAGATGATTAGAGAATAGCTCACTTAGCAAGATGTGCCCTCTTCTTTATGCCATCACATTGTAACTTTAGATATTGAAAACCCCTAAAGACTTTGTTACATTTCCAAATTCCTAATGGTGTTTTGAAGCCTCACTTGATCCCTCTATTTCTCAAGCATTGAGACAATCTCAATGTTTCTTACTTTTGCCCATATTGCTCCATGCCATTGCTTCAAATAGTTATTCTCTTTATCAAGAAAATTTATTTCTAGCTTGTATAAATTATTAACTCTATCTAGACCTAAGAGGCCCATCTCCAACAAAGTTCATTGAGAATATTACATCCTTAAATGGTCGTGTATATTTTTGTAGAGATCTGTCATTTATAATATCCCACTAGTCTATTGATCTATATCCCTCTTCCCTTGCCAATTTATAGTGGGATTATTTTCTTACTTAAGAGTGAATCTGCATTTAAGCTCAATTTGGAGGTGATATGCACCTCTTGGTCCTTCCAAAACATGAAAATGTGTCCAAAAATAGCTCACATCTTTGTCATTTTGGCCCAACATTTGCTAGAGAAGTGTCCAATTAATCAATATGAATTTAGATATGAACCATCCAATTTTGAGTATTCATTTTATTGAACAAATTAAATAAATATGAGTAAAAGTGATTGATAACTTAAAGAGCTTTGTGCTACTTTGTAAATTTTTTTCAGTTCTAGCTCATCAATATTCCAAGAGGGTTGATCATTCCCATTTTTGGGCTCAAAATGATTTTATAACTCCCCAAATGTGGGTGAAAGTTTTTAGCAAGATTGCTTGAGCGAGATTCTTTAGGATATCCTTATTCTAGGTGAGCTTTTACACCAATGTTTACATCAATGAGATCATGGTTTATTACACATCATCACATGATTATAACAAGTGGGTATCTCAAAAGGTATTGGGCACAGAAAAACTAAACCTAAACAAAGACATGACTTATACAAGAGTAGTTACATGAGAGAACATAAACATATCGGTTCATTAGAAATTTCCAGTACAAGTCTATAATGCAGAGCACCTTGAATCTATTATGAAGAGCCAAAAAATGTGGAGTGTTGAATAGAGCATCACATTGTGAAGAGCCAAGAGGAGTAGAGGATTAAATGGAGCATTGCATCATGAAGAGCCAAGTGAAGCTTTGCATCGATTGGGATCAATATGCATTCTATCCATCCCTATTTAAGAAACATCTCCCAACATTGACTCAACCATTGGCTAGTGATCTATATGCCTTCAGAGGTGAGCCATATAGAATAACACTTGGATCACATCATAGTCACTGTGCTCAAATAGTCATAGCCCACCATGACATGCTTTGCATGAAAATTTGCAAACACACACACACACAGAGTATACACATGATAATGGGTTACTATTTAAAAGATCGTGTGTATATTGTACTAGAGTAGCATATAGATCAAAATGCTATTAATGTAACACTTTGTTTTTTTGAGGAACAATAATTAAGGAGACACACATGTGGGCACAAGGCACTGGCACATGAAGGCACACACCCTTTGCCATGGCTTGAGTTTTTATCATAGGAAACTCCTCTACAAACATACATAAACTTGTTTAAACCCACATACCCTATGAAAAATAGACTAATACATGTTGTAAATAATAGCATAGCCTTCAACCTTTGACATGATATCTCTATTAATGTGATCATGCACATGAAGAAGTTGTGGATGACCAGCGAAACTATCACATACAATCTGTGTGTGTGTGTGTGTGTGTGTGCACCACCTTTGAATTGGCAAAACGTTAGCATCTTTGAATGGACAAATTATGGCAAGAGATTTAGATGTGTTGATTAAGTGACCAAGATAAGGGAAGTAGCACAGATTTATGTTGTCAAAGCAACAATTTGTGCTTGATATCATGAACTTTCGTCACTTTGAGAGATTCATGCATAAGTAGCTTAAGCATATTTTAAGTTGAGAGCAGTGGAGGTATAATGAATTATTAGATTAAAATAGACATAAAGCTTCAATTTTATATTGTAAAAGCAACAAAATTATACTCGATATCATTCGCTCTTGAACTCATTTAGATAGGTTATTGCATAAGTAGTTGGATGACATTTGTAGTTGAGTAGGGATCCATAGATGGACTATGACAATTGACATAAAATATTAAGCATAAACCTTCAAAACTTAGATCGTTATGGAGCAATTGTAGCATTGAAGAATTTTGAAATACATCTCTTGAGTTCAGTCACACCACATGTCCACCACCGCCCCGCCCCCAGCCTGTTTAGGAGGGAGAAGCCGAGGGGCTGCTTGCCCCACCATGTACATGGAGAGCCTAGCACAGAATTAGCCAATCTCTGCATCGCCATCATCATCTTCAAGCTTGCCATCAGAATATTTCTAGCACACTCTGTTGTAGGTGGTCAGTCCACCGTCCCCAAACCCACCTCCAACTTGCCATCAGAGCATCCTCAAAGTTGCTTGCCTCACTCGCCATCCTTACCCTCCTTGCCCCGCCGTCCATGTCCCCATTACACTAAATAAACCTCTCTTCCTCATCCACAATTGGAACTTTGCACTCGCCGCAAGCTCTTCAAAGTCACCAACACCACCACTTCCTCCATCATTGGCCTTCTTCGTCGAGTTTGCACAGCTCTGAGGAGAAATATCTACCCTTTATGAAGAAGAAGAAAATAGTGGCCAAGCCTATACATAGTCTTGTATATGGTCAATTGCCATGCCATCACCATGATCAGGATAAGCCAGGTTGTCATCACCAACATTACAGCCATTCCTACAAAAGGTACATCTAGGTTTGTTAGTCTAAATCTGCTAGCTCTGCAACAATCCAAAGGAAACACATGTAATATATGTACCATAAGTGTTTCCAAGTGCTGTGGTAGTTTTGAAACCCTATGATCATGATGTAAAGAATCATCAAAGTCCAATTAACTTCAGGGATCAATGGAGAAGATGGTTGAGACCATTGCTTGGCTTGCTATAATGGCAGCCACTAGCACTGCCACAACAAACATAAGTCGATGTAAGGGGGATGGTATGGACTTGCTAAAGTTCTAACCAACACCTTGTGGAAATTGCATCAAATATGCTACTTGGCCCATGCAAGTAGCAAGCATTGAAGAATGAACCAATGCTATGAATGCTACCTGCAAGAGATCAGGCAAGTTAGATTATTTCAACAATGATGACAATTTTGTGATTAATATCGTGTATGGATTCAAAATATTTTTGTCTATAGACTATTGACACCAATATGAATGCATATTTATAAAGGGCATTGTGAGGTGTGCCAGATCAACAAACATGGCCTCAGTGCCTGCAGTTTCAAACATTAACATTGAATTAGAAATACAACCTCTACTGAGTTAAATAATGTTCAACACATGTGATTGAAATATACCAAAAAATCCATTTGAGTCAATCAAAGCTCTATTATAAAACATACAAAAAGGGGCTCTAAGATCCAACTCAATGTCTATAATGTATTTGCATATTCATGGAGGATCACACTTTGGGAGACTAAATACACTCTAAATGCATTTCAAAGAGGATCATACTTTGTGAAGGTAGGGTCAGTAGTAAACTTATGGATGGAGAGAGAAGAGAGGGGGGGTGGTAAGGGAGGGAGGGAGAGGGAGAGGGAGAGGTAGAGAGATTTGGTGGTGCTCCTAAGACTTTACTAATATACCTTGGAAAACATAGCAACTACACTATTCTTGTACCATAGAGAAGAGATACACTTTGGTTTTCAACAGGCTGAGGTAACTTACAAAAGAGGAGAATGAGGGCTTCATTAAAGAGAATTGACTTGATCCACATGATATCTAAGAATTATCGGATGAGATATGTACATCAAGTTGAGGGTATAAAACTATTAATCAATTTCTACCAGCAAATAGGAAGGAAGCCAGGATGCATAGATCAATATCATCAGATCTAACATCATTCAGATCTAACATCATTTGAAAGAATGGGACATCGATTCAATGAATAATTTCTACAATTGTCAGCAAACCCATCTCATATTGGAAACCAATCTTCTACATCAATGAGAGGTATGATCTACTAAATAAAATTATATTTTTCACATCTTAGAAGCCTTGCAATTTGATTGTGTTTAGCTATTTGAACTTATATAAAAAAGAATATGATGGTGTCCTAAAATTTTTGCTAAATCTTGATGAATGTCAAATTGTAAAGGAGAGAAATGTAGAATGGATTACTACCACCTCAATGAATATGACACTTAATCCATCTATTAGGAAAAGAATCCAAAATATGATAGTGTTTGAACTAAAAATAATTTATTTTTATTGAGATGCTTTGAGATAAATTCTATTTATTATAAATTTTCATGTACAAAAGCTTTAAGTAGTATCAAAGCAGGAAAGTTACATGCTTATGGTATATGTGTTATGTAGGTTTCATCAATGAATTTTGACACCATATCACACATGCTAGATCACTGAGCAAATAAATGGAATCTTGGAGGTGGAACATTTTGGTCAATATAAAGTAAAGTATCATTTATTAGGCAATCTAAAGACTTTGAAATGTATATTCAATGTTTGAAAGGGTGTCCAATCTTACTTAACAAAATGTTAAGGCAAACACAATACCACAAAGAGCTTGTTTTGCATGACATGAATGTGAAGATTAAATAACATGAGAAAAGTTCCAAGGATGTTTGGGAGCTACCTATGAACCCTTTCATTAGAGATGTGAGATGTGAAAGAAATAAGGTTTTAAATCCCTCATCATCAAAGGATACAATCCGTGTAGAGTATTAAGTTCATAACATAGTAATCACATAGAAAATGGTAAAACGTGATGATGTTAGGCTAATTTGTGGGACTATTATCTCTAATGTTCAAGTAAACCGACTTGAAAATGTGGACTACGCAATGTCCATCAAGCCTTCCAAACATGACTCGATGATCTCAAAAGGTCAATGGTTACTACCTAGAGAAATCAACATAATCCATTATACAAAAGTTATCTAGTTCAACTTAACTAGTTTAATCATGGGTTTACAAATGATTCAATAATCAACATTTATTTTTTCATTGTAATCACATTACATAAAATCATATCCCTTTGTTTGCAAATGACAGTTTATCAATTTGGTTAATCTAAAGGATGGAGAAAACACAATTTCAAGCTCATTCTAATTATTTCAGCCATACAAGATAGAAGCTAACATCTAGAAGATTTACATCAATGGGCATATAGAAAGATTGTCCATACAGCCTACAGAAAAGGAGTGTCAAGAGCATTTAAAATTAACCAAGCAATGGAGCACTTAAAGAGACATAAAAGAATAGAATATTAGCACAAATCTAATGTAACCATTAAACATGCTCTATGGACACAAATGAAACAAAGACAAGGGAAGAATTGGATATGCAAAACCAATAATACTTTTTTGGAAATGAGTATAAAATATAAATAGTTACATCATAAATGTTGAAAGTATCATAAGAAAATGAAATGCTCATCAATTGATACATTCTTTGAAGATGACTTAATGTGTCTTTGTTGCACTCCATGAGTTCAATCATGGGATTATTGGACACACCCTTATTATTTCACATTTTGATACATGAAGCATGTGTCTATCTCTCACCTAGACTACTCGCACACTCACATGAATCTAAATGGCTAAACGCAATATAGTAAGCACACCTACCAATACTCACCATGTTGTAATCATTCGTATCGACAAGCTATGCTTTACAATCCATGTTGTCATCCATGCTCTTGAGAGGAATTGATGCCACAAACAAGTAGAGATGAAGAAGAGCTTCACATTGCATGCTCCTCACTTCTTAACAAACTCAACAACATGCACTCTAGCTCAAGCACTCAACTCATCAAGAAGAGACAAAGATGAAGAGGAAAGAAGAGAATGAAACTAGCTTCATTATCCACAAGTCCCTCACTCCACACATACTCCCTCTCACTCCTCCTTCACTCTCATGCACTAGGATAATAGAGTAGCAAGAGAGATAGAAAGCAAAGTTAGCACACACATAAATAGCTTGTTCTATTCTTTTTCATCCTTTATATATATGATTTTCTAGGTTAGGGTTTTCGCTTTCTCTTTAGGATTCCAACCACTTTTGTAGTCACATGACCAGTCATCCCTTATTGCATGTTTTTTTCTAAGTTGAAAGTAGAATAGAACTTCCTCATTTTTGCCTTGTGAATCTACTGCTAAGAATACAAACTGCATGGAATAAAACCCAAATCTTAGATCTACAAAAAAAAATAATGCAAGTAATACAACTACTTTGTGATTTACAAAATAATAGTTCCATGGCTTTTTGCACATTATGGATGATGATGTTTGGATTCTCGTAGCACAATGCAAAAAATATAATCCATTTCTTTTGTGTTTTTGTGTGATTTATCAATTGTTAATTTTATACCTTGCTTCTCATGGCTAATATTATCTCCTCTCAAACAAGTGTTAGTCCCATGGCACATCATCATTATTGGTAGCATGCTCTAGCTTGCATTGAAGATGTAGATGCTAGGATGTCCATGTGTTATCCTTGGAGCAGTTCTTTTGGTTGTTGATAGTTACTTCTTGGTACATGGTAAGTTGTGGTTGGAGTGATGGTAGATGACAAGGCTACTAAAGTTTATGAAATTGTTAGAATTTTATAGTGGGTCAAAGAATATAAATGCTTGTTCAAAGGTTGGAGAAACATTGAAAAAGAGCTGTTAGTGCATCGATTCTTGTAATATTGAATACCTATTATTGGAAAACCTTTCACCTCTTGTACAATATCTCCCTAGGGGAAAGTGCTAGTCTTCTTTTCATGCACATGACATATGTTTTAAGTTTGGGAGATAGATTGAAGCCTAGAGTGATGTCCCGCACTTGACGCAAAACCCTCTATAGGTTATTGTGCAAATATTATGTGAGTGCTTGTGCATACTTTAGGTCTTACTTAGATAGCTATTCTAGTTCTTTGTAGTTGTTTAGTCAATGAAGCTAGGTGGCTCAATAGGTGGGCAATTTGTCGATGCTAAGAAAAATTGCCTTGAATAAGATGATCAGAGATACCATTAGTATGTTGGATAAGGCATTGTATCGTAGCCTAATGACTTGAGGATTAAGGTCTCCAATTGTCATATCTACTTGTGGTAGTTGAAAGAGTGGTTCCCTATTCAAGTATCTTTTTTGCCTTGCTTTTATCGTAGATTGTGTTGGCATTAAAGTGAATGAGAAATAGAGAGAGAAAAGTGCAAGTGACTCAAAATAATAGGTGTAACCATAGGTGAGATAGACTACCTAGGTACTTCATGCCCTTGATGTGCCCCAAGCAAGTGTGGGGGAAGGGTTAGAAGGGATAATGGGTGAGGGATGGTGCTAGCAACCAAGGCTACCAAACATAGCTACCTTGGGGGCCCTTGGTGTCACCCTTTTCTAATCTCTTTTTCTATTATTTCTTTTTAAATCTCTTTTTGAATTTTTATTTTCTAATCCCTTTTTTTCTCTTTTTTAATAAAAATATAAGTGATATACAATGATGCTTTTAGCCTTATAAAAGAGACTAGAGAGGTTGAGATTTTGAAAGGTTGATCATGTAAAAATGGTTTGGTGTCACTTTGTTGATGAAGAATCGTAGTTTGAGAGATGATCAAAATCCCAAAGGTCCATTGCACTTCATGTCAAAGTGATAAAAGACTTGAGGTAGCAATCGAAGTGGGCTTTGCCCTATGTATCCTTATCTTCAAATTTCTTGTCTTTATGAGCTCTTTAGAGGTTTTGACTAGTTGCTCCCTTGATATTGGCTCTAAACTCAAGCACATCACTTGTCACATGTTTTATCTACATTCACTTGATAAAACTTGAGAGCACATGTGGTCAAGTTCAAGAAAAGTTAAAATTTGAAAGTTTAAAACTTTGAATTTAACTTGCATCAATTACTAGTTTTCACTTTGTTTGACAATCAATTGCTTCATCCTTGCATGAAAAATGTTACAATGTATCTAAGCATTGTGGAAGTATTACTATTGTGATCTACATGTTTTTATTTGGTATTTGAAAGTAATATAGTTGATTCTATTATGTATAGCAAATAATTGTTTATTTATACAAGGTAAAATCTATAGTACAATGTTACCCTAGGGATAAGCTATTTGTAGAAGTCACGATTGTATTGGTAGAAGTATCGAGGAGTTGTGAAGATTTTTCAAAGAACAATATATATGTAGTGATGTTGAGTATCACATTTCCTTGGCCCGGTAGGCTAGCAACGTGCAATTCCTCCTCTATGAGAAGCTTATTCATCTAGGACCAGTTCAGGTAGTTTAATGTTCTATATGCTTGCAAGTACTCACAAGGAGGATGAAGCTAAGTAAAGGGTGAAGCCCGAACGAAAGCATGAGCAAGAAAAAGAAAGAGAGATGTGAGTTATGGCAGATGGAGCAAGAGAGCAAGAGAGAGAGACACGAGATGTGGGAACTCCAATAGTCAGAATGTCTGACTGGTCTTCCATTATTCAATAGTCATTGGAAGAATAAAGAATAAAGTGATAGTGATGGGCACTCGCCATCTACAATGTACAGATGTGTGGTCATAGGGTGTGTAGTGAATATAAGGCAACATACGCACATGTTGCTTTACCCCCAACAGTCTCTCACTTAAAGGTGAATGTACCTAGAGTAAGGAGAGAACAAAAAAAAAGTGATAAAGTATAAATGTAGATAAAGTACAATAGAATAAGGAATACATACCTATCATGTTTCTAAGGAAGAAAAGCATTCCATGGAGAGGCTTTTAGTGAGCATATTTGTAGCATTCTTGTCACATCAGTTGAGATCTCAACAAGCTTAATAGACTTGTCCTCTACCATCTCCCTAATGAAGTGATAGCGCACCTCAATATGCTTTGTCTTCACATGGAAGACCGGATTCTTAGACAACTAAATAGCACTCATAGAATCTAAATGCAATGTAAAAGTAATAGCAATACCAAGGTGTGCCACTAGATGTCCTATCCATAGGGCCTCCTTACAAGCCTCAGTGGTGGTTGTAATATTCTTGACCTTAATAGTAGACAAGGCTATGTATTTCTATCCGCTAAACATCTAAGAAATAACACATTTAGCAAAGATGAAGACATATCTAGAGGTGAGCTTCCTAGTATGTGCATGTCCTGCATAATTGGAGTCAATGTAACCCATGATTATAGTATCCTAGCCACCATAGCAAATGCACCTATCTACACTTCCTTTTAAGTACCTCATCTTATCCTTCACGGCTTCCTAATGTCATCGGCTAGGTGTATCCATATAGTGTGCCACAAATCCTACTACAAATGCTATGTCAATGCAAGTGACTATCATAGCATACATCAAGCTGCCCATTGTAGATGCATAAGGGATCTTGGTCACCTCAGCCTTCTGCTCATTTGGCTCTAGGGACAAGCTAGGGACAATTGTCCTGATGAACTAATCTTCACATGGGAAGGTAAAAGATAACTAATAGGCTTAACATCTTGCGTACGGGATCGCCCAAGCACATTTTGTATGTAGGCTTGTTGTAAACAAGTAAAGGAGTCCCTTAGAGTGATCACATGTGACACACATACCAAGAATATGTGAGGCCTATCCCATGTCCTTCATCTCAAAGATCTTGTTGAGGTAAGTCTTCAAGGCATTGAACTCATCATGAGCTCTCCCAACAATCTACATATCATCGACATAAAGTAACAGCATAATAAGGCTACCATCATGGGCCTTCTTTGTGTATAGACATTTTATTTGACATTCCTATAGCAGTTTAGGTAGTTTAGTCATTATAGCAATCTTCGAATCCATATCAATGTGAGAATATCATGTGAATGCATGAAAGAATCAAACTTATGGTACCATTTCCTAGGTGTCTACTTAAGGCCATAAATGCTCTTTCTCAACTTGTACACTAGGTGTTCCCTATCCTTTTCCATAAAGCCCTTAGGTTGCTACATATAAAAGACATTTTCACATCCATCTAATAAATATCCATATCTATTTGCACAACCAAGGCCAAAACCAAGTGTAGGGTAGTCATCTTGACTATAAGAGAAAAGACTTCATCAAAGTCAACACCATGCCCTTGCTTAAAAACCTGAACAACCAATCTAGCCTTATATGCTAGCTTGGGGCATCCAAGGATACTCTTAAACTTTTATACCCAACTGCATGGCAATGCATATTTTCCATTGGCAAAGGAACCAAATCCCATGTATGGTTTTTCTACAATGAATTAAACCTAGATTGCATGGCCCTCTCTCAAGAGTAACTATCACCTTTGTGCATGGTCTCCTCATGAATAAGGAACTCGCTAATTTCTATAGATTGACAGGTTGAATGGCCTGATTAATAAGGTTGTGAATAGGGGTGCTTTCAATATTGATATATCTATTAGGACTAGGGTCTTTGCTTATATGGGAGTTGGAAGCTCATGTCCACTTTGTAAGCACATGCATCTATGTTGTGGTCTCAAGTCTTACGTTTTCTCTAATTATTGTAGATTCTTAGATTTTCTAACATTTTTATTTTTATTTTTGTTGTATTTCCACCCTCTTTCATTCCTTCAAGTTTGTTCCTTTTGGTTTTCAATTTTCTTAGCAAAAGCAAAGGCTTCTCAAACAATTTATCTTTTGTATGTTTGAGTGCACTATGTCAAAACATGCTTTCTAGGTGGTGTACATGGTTTGTATATGTAGTGGATGTGAGAGACTGGTGAGCCTAAGTGTAGTGGATGTGAGAGATTAGTGGGCCTATATGTGGGTGAATAACTGGTGTACAAGGGTTGGTGTGCAAGGGTTACGTGTGCAGCATCATGTACTAGGGTACATATGCAAGGGGTCATAAAACACTAGGATAATGCACTATGGTTGTGCACTAGTGTACTAGTATGCTAGTAAAAGCACATGTGCACTAGGATGTGATGACTTGGGCAATATGTCATGGTTAGATGCACAAGTGCACACCAAGAGTGCACTAGGGAATGTGTGCAAGAGGGCTACAAAATTGTTGTAGAATGATAAGGGTCTACTGCTCTATGCATGTGCCCATAATAGTGCACTTGTATGCCCTAAGGTGAGTGGTATGCACAGCGAGGTGAATTAGGGTGCTTATGTGCAGTGATATGTATCTAGGGTATGTAAGGATGAGTTCTCTAAGAAGGCTTAAGGTGGGGTGCACTAAGACACATGTGCACTAGGTGCCGTGCATTGTGCATGTGCAATGGCATGTGCACACTATTGTGTGCATTATGCATGAGTGTAGCATCCTAGTGCACTTCTTAGTGCACTAGGGTACAATGAAATGAGTGAGTGATCAAGGTCCCGTGTGGCTTATGTGGGTGCAAGGAATATGCAGGGTGCACTAGTGCTTATGTGCATTGTACATGATGGTGTAGGTGGGCTAGTGCATGTGTGCGCTAGGATAGTGTGAGGTGAGTGCACTAGTGTACATGTGCAATAGTAGGTGTATTGGTGCACTTATGTGCACTATGGGCGGGTAACATGTGCAAGGGTAGATTGATGTGATTTGCATGAATGGGATATGCAAATGTAGATGCACTAAAAGGGTTTAGAATGTAGTACACTAGTACTACACATACAGGGTCTCCTAAGAGTGATGAGTACCACTTTAGGTGCAAGGTGAGTGCATAAAAGGGTTTGTGCAAGGGTTGGCTCTAGTGAGCAGTGGTAGTGCATTGTGTGTGTGCATTAGTGCACGTTCATTGCACACAAGCCTAGTGCATTGGGGTTGGTTTGCAAAAATAGAGATAATGTGCTACTATGCTACAATGCAAGGAACAATGCATAGCACTAGGATGCTATTAGACAAGTGCACTAGTGGGGCATTATGGGTGGGTGTAGTAGTGCATGTGTGTTGTATGTGTACACAAGTGTATTGTGCCAGTGCATTATGTAGTGCACTAGCTTGAATGGATTGGTGGTATGGAATGGTATTTAGGTTATGTGCAAGGTAGCCAAGTTCCCTAGATGCAGTGCTCTAGATGCAATGCACTAGGGTAAAGCTAGTACACAGTGCATGTGCCCTACGGTGTACTAGTGTACTAGTCTAGTGTACAGTGCATGTGAGTATACAAGGGTGCAGTAAACTAGTGTAGAGTAGATGAACGTACATTGTGCACCAAAATGGTATACTAGTGTGGTATGCCTAATGTGTAAGGGTTCTACATGTGATGGATCTAGAATGGGTTAGGGGATAGTGCACAAGTGCACTACAAGATATTGCCTCGCTCTTTCTCCTTCCCCTTAACAACAAGGTGGGTATTAAGGTGAGAAAACGAGAAAAAAGACAACAATGAGTGCACAATTGTGTCTTGCTCTCTATGTGCAATACATGTCTGTGTATTGGGGTATGTTAGTGCATGGTCAATGCACTCACTAGTGCATATGCACTAGTGTATGGTGCATTATGGTGGAGTTGACCTAATAGTGAGTTCTCTATGCCTAGTGTGAAACTATGTGTAGGATAGCATGCAAGGAGTGTGTAGGTGTTTGTGCATAAGGTGTAAAGTTAAGTGTGAGGGTATAGTGCACTAGGATGGGGCCAATGCATAATGGTGTGCACTAGTGTAGTGCACAATGTACATAGATGTATTGCACTAGTGCAGTGCATAGTGTACATAGATGTATTGCACTAGGATTAGTGCACAAGGAGGGTGAACTAGTGTGTACAAGGCTAAAACGAGTGCATTAGGATGCAAGGAGAAATGCAAGGGATATTGCACTAGGTTGAGTTAGCGCATTCTTGTGTGCACTAGTGCACAGTGCATATACAATGGTGCATGCGCACAACGCACACATATGGTGTATAGTGGTGTAATGTACAATATGCATGTTCACCATCTAATGTGCATGTTGTGTGCACTATGCATGAATGCAATTTAGAAAAATTAAAACACCACCAACAACTGTAAGGATTATAATTTTTAACCAATTTTTCGAGTAATCAAAGCATTAATTGGTCCCTTCCACTCTTTTGAATATCCCCTCTCTTTCCCCCTTGCATACAATACCTTGCTGGTAATGTGATGACTGTACTTTCTCTGTGGTTTCCTTCTTGTTGGTGGTTCCTCGTCAGTCATCTTGAATCCTCTCCTTTCAATAACTCTTAGCTCCCACCTTGGTTGTTCTTTCTCTTCTCAATGGTGGATAGTGGTCAATGGTGGGTTAGGGGTGTTGAAGAGATAAGAGAGCGAAGAAAAGGATGGGGATGATAGGGGTGGTGGTGAAAGGGTAGAAAGTGGTAGGGATCATAGATAAAGAGTGTGGTGGACATGGCCTAATGGGAAGGGAAGATGGGTGGAGAAAATATGGAGGGAGAAAGTCAATGGCATCAGTCTTATGGTGTAAGTAAAGTGTAAGGAAAAGAGGGTGTAGACATTAGAGATAGGATTTGGTGGTAGGGGGTAGAAACATGGATGATGAGGAGGCATATTGGAGGCAGTGAGATTAATTGAATGGTAATGAACCCTTATCTAACCATAGAACTCTTGATTTCTTCACAAGCAACACAAGATTTCATTTTCCATGTGATAGGTACTAGCAATGATGACCATAGGTGCTTTTGTTAGGCCAGAAGTTGATGATGATGAACAATTTTTGGAATGCATGATCAACCACAAGGAGATCCATTGTAGGGTGATGATGATGGGTTGGGACTATGGGATATACTAGTGGGGATTGTAGGCCACTATCGATTGTATCAAATTAGGTGGTTGTGGTGAGCATCGTTCCCAACTTGACCGTTGTTCTTGGCTACATGAGGTGACATTCCAAGTACGGATAACAGGTGGGGGGTTCCTTCAACTGTACAGTAGCATTCCAAGGCTAGGGATCATAGGCAATTTGAATAAAAGGCTTGTGCTCTCCTTTGTCTTTGCATTTAAATGGAGAAATTTTTTTTGCAAGCTTTCTTCGGTGAGATTTTTTGGCATACCTTTTTTTCAGAGAGCTTTCGATGCATTGTTTAGATCAATGAGATCACGATTTATTAGACATCATCACATCATTAGCACAAGCGAGTGTCCCAAAAGATGTCACATATAACTAAGGAGCTTTCCCCTCAAATCAATTCCATACACTTTGCACTTCATGTTCCACCATCACTATATCTAGGACTTCTTCTATCCTTACTACCTTTTCATCCACCATTATCTACTAGACATGTGCTAGTTGTTCCCATGTTGTCAAATGAAATATTATGAGGGCGCTCCTTTTGTTTCTAGTGTCTAGTCCAATCAGTTCCATACACTTTGCACTTGAGTAGGGGCATTCATTTTATCCATAATTCTCAATTGATTCTATGCTCAACAATTGTGAATTCCTTTGTCAATGGTGGTGACACTTCATGTTCCACCACCATTATATGTAGTGTGGAATTCCTCTATCCTTACTACCTTTTCATCCACCATTATTTACTAGACATGTGCTAGTTGTTGCCATGTTTTCAAATGAAATATTATGAGGGCACTCTTTTTGTTTCTAGTGTCTAGTCTCCATGAAAAGCATTGGGTTCTGAGAGCAATATCCAATTTTAAGTATAGATTTCCTTCTCTTGCATTGCAAGTCTCCTTGTTCCTTTGCAAGTTCATTGCTTCCTCAAACATGGGAGTCCCACATCACTACTTCTATCCAAGCACCATCATGCAAGTTATGGCAAAGCTTGGGACATTCCTCACCATAAGTCATTGTAAAATTTCTTCTAGGATTAGGCCATCATGGAGATGTTTGATGTTGAGGATAGATGGGTGTTCAACGATATATGTGTAATGTCTTTCCTCCCCCTCTCTCTCTCTCTCTCTCTCTCTCTCTCTCTCTCTCTCTCTCTCTCTCTCTCTCTCTCTCTCTCTCTCTCTCTCTCTCTCTCTTTCTTGGGGAGTGGCTCTTTCAACACCCTTGTAACGTTGAAAAGTTACAACCTCTCCAAAAGATCCAAGCCCAACTTAGACCCCTAAAGCATGGTCTGTGATAATAACTAAGTAAAAAGATAAAAGGGAAAAGAATAGGTGAACAATATGTCCCTTTTTTCCATGGTTGAAATTTGAAAGAGTCATGGCACTAAAAGCTCTCCCCCCCCCCCCCCCCCACATCATACACACAAAGTCATGACACCTCAAAAACTAGCAAAAAATGACACAAAGAAACATTAGCTTGTCCCAAAAAGAGCTTCTTATTTGATAGTAAGGGGTAACTCTTTTGGCCTCTATTATTATGGGGGATGAACTAATGCAAGAAATCTCTCTCTCTCTCTCTCTCTCTCTCTCTCTCTCTCTCTCTCTCTCTCTCTCTCTCTCTCTCTCTCTCTCTCTCTCTCTCTCTCTCTCTCTCTCTCTCTCTCTCTCTCTCTCTCTCTCATGGATTACCAAAGGGAATTGAAGGAGATGAGAATATACAAGTCAATCTAATGCAAAAGGTGGCCTTCATCAAAGAAGGCTCTCTATTTTTTTCTTCATCTCCACTTAGACAATAGCTGCATGGCAAGCTCTCATGGGATCCACAACTTGCCACAAGAGTCTATGTGCTCGAAGGCCAAGCTCTCTACACAGCAACAACAACATCAGATTCTTCTTCTTCACCAACAAACAAGCACACTCTCCTCCACCTCCATCGTCAACTTTGCTTGGTTGAAAGAGAATGTCCAACACCACAACTTTGTGCAACATCCTTGGAGAGTTCTAGGAACCATAACCACACAACTATATAAGTTATTTTTATATTCTATCTAGACCCCCTCTCTCCCTCCCCCCCTCTCTCTTCCTAGTAACCTAATAACATGCATCATATAGCCAAATCTACCAACTAATTAAGGTTTGTATCATTGGGAGACTTGGCTAGGCAAAGGCAACTCTACCAATTGCAATATGGTCATGGAAACTGGAAGAACTGGCCATGTAAAAGGAATCTTTGCCAAATGCATACACTCAATGTTAGTGCTTAGACTATGTGGGTGATTTGGCAGGGCTACCTTTGGTAAACTAGCTTTGTGAGCTCTAATAGTAGTAACAATGGGGTTGCCACCGCAAAAACTACTATGTAATTGACTAGTAACTATGAATGGCTACCCTTGCAAGTGACCCCATTACCACAATATGCATGGCGGCTAGCCACACCATTGGGTCTTTTCTACTTTCATTAAATATATTGATGCTCTCATTGACCATGATGTTGTTGTACAATATTGCAAATCCATCACTGCATAACTTGTGTATCTAAAGTACATTGGTTCTCTCTATAGTTGTTAGAGGGATATACAAGTGTTATTTATGTGCAAAGAAAAATATATCAATTGATTTTGTTATTAGGAGTAAGAGAGGTAGGCTTTTTTCTTTGTTTGTTGATGTGGCCACCTACACCATTGGGTCTTTTCAAAGCTTCTCTCGCATGTGCAATCTTGGAAAAGCTAAAGGTTGGAGGAGGTGCTAACAAAGCTTGGAGAGGGAGGTGCTAACAAAGCTTGGAGAGGGATAGAACTCAAGGATGGTATCACACATCACATTGATTCAACTATTCCATCAAATAGGACAACAACAGATGCACCAAGACTGGAGGACTCTAGGTTCTACTAGTATATATATGTGAGCTCTTGTATTGAAAGATTATTAGATAATTTATACCTTATGGGAAAAATGGCTACTTTAAAGTCTTAGAATACAGCGATATCTTATGATAGAGTCCATAACTAAAGGAACCTTCTTGTGGAATAGTAGGTTCAAGTCATTCAACTAGTGGTAGTTTTAAAAATGTATTAAAGAACCACTCCTAGAGAAGCATAGATAGGGTTTAGAAGCCAAATTATATGTATGTTAAGTTATTGTGGTCTAAGTTGTCTCATGATACTCTTTTTGATGCCTTCCAATGCTTCTTACTAGGGTTTTCTGTATATTTTTGTTAGCCACTCCCACTACATAGGCAACGTTTGGACATGTAGCAACTATGGCATACATCAACATACTAGTTGTAGACGTATAAAGAACCTTGGCTATTTCAGCCTTTTTCTCATCTAACTTAGGATTGTCATCTTGTCTAAGCTTCAAATATGGCAGCAATGGAGCATTGATTTCCTATCCCCTCTCCATATTGAAATACTCTAATACTCTCCCAATGTATTCCTTTTGAGACAAATAGAGTATCCTTTTTGTCTCAATCCCACATAATGTATATACTAAGAATGTGACCAACATTCTCCAAGATCTTCATGTCAAAGGTTTTGTGTAACCTTTTCTTCTAAGTGCATCCACATCAATGACTCACTTCCTAGTAATTAGCATGTCATCCACATATAAAATCAAAATCATGAGGCTACCATCCCTGGTTTTCCTAGTATCCTATTTTGGAGTTGAGAGATTGAGAGAGATCTTGTTGTCCCCTGACCCCATAATATTTCCTATTTTGGATTATAACATCTCCTTTAATGTGCACATATTCATTCTACTCTAAGTGCATCCCATGAACCATAGGGATTTGTACGGACCTATCCTTCCTCTTGCTAGGCAAACCGTGCACATAATAGCTAGCACAAAGCTCAGGTTCCAAAATATCATAAGGGACTTATTGGGCCCTCATTGTCTTGCTGAGATTAATGCATCTCTGAATCCATTTATTCTACCCTTAATAAGATATGACTTGGACCTAGACATGTTCATCTTTGTTTTATATTGAGCTAGATCAACATCTTCCTATCATGGCTTTTCCAAGCTTTTTTGGGCATAAAGGGAAGAAAGCTCTACACTTTTTAGAAGACTTAGAAATGGCCTTCCTAGTCACATGCCGGGATGATGAAGCAACCCAAGTACGGGCCTTCTCTTTAGTTCTAAAGGGTGATGCTCGAATGTGGCATCAAGCTCTCCCGGAGGCTACAAGAGGTAACTGGGAGGATCTCAAGGATGCATTCTTGCACGAGTACCAAGATACAGAGCCTCCTGAAGATCTTTGGAGACAACTCCTAGATCTTTGCCAAACCTTACCAGGGAAGTACCAAGCATATGAATGCATGTTTATAAAATTATAGGATAAATGGATAGCCTCCTTAGCCGAGGGAGAGAGAGTACTTATTGCCTTAAGAAAGATTGTTTTCTGGTCGAACTCTACCCTCTACTAAGAGAGAATGTCAAAGGCAAGTTTCCCACATCCTATGAAGAATCAGTCACTTATGCTGGGGAGAAAGATAGGAAATTAAAGTATCAAGCCCAGTTGAAGGGGGGAGTTGAGCCCATGTAGGTTTTACCAACCATGTCAAGGCCTAGAGAAATATCAGAGGTCCCATATCCGAACCAGAAATACCACAACAAGAGCTCCTACAATGCATTACTAATCAACTTGAAAGCCTTTCGTTGAATTTAGTGCAAGGGGTACAGTCCCCTCCCCTCACAAATGAAGGAAATCGGGGCCCAAGGAGACAAGAAAGAGAGTATATTTGCTATAATTGCGGGGATAATAGCCATGGTATGTACTTTTGCCCTCATCCCAGGTGTCTCGCCAGGAAATGGATTCCAACCAAGAAGGAGGGAACAACAAGTGACACCACCTATGGAGAGGCTTGTTCCACCGAATCCAGGGCCTCCACCGCTGGTTCAAGTTCTCTAGTATCCTCGATCGCTTGGCAGAGGTGCTACCCTTGCCTGTCCAGCCGCCAGAGTATCGTGACATCAGGATGATCAATTTCGATGAGAGTGATATCAAAGGGAAGGCCAAAGTAGCAGAGATTCAAGCAATGCTGGTGAAGAGAGCCCGTAGAATTGAGAAGATGGAGCCTACACCACCAGAGGAGGTTGAAAATATGAAAGAAGAGGCAAAGTCTTCTAAGGCTACAAGACACGCAGCAGTAAAAAGAGAAGGACTTGCTCACGCCAATGCATTGAGCTAGATTATTTTTCCCTGGGTAAAGGTACTAGAGCTTATGATTTGATTGCTGATGTGAGGGATCAAGGGCCAAAAATTTCATGGCCACAATTACTGCATCTATCTCCAATAGTGCAGCAACAATGGTCAAAGATGGTAAGCATTAGATCCATGAACAATAAACACGTGAATGCAATCAAGGCTAGAAAGACAAAAGATATTGTGCTTCTAGTGGAAACCAAAATCAATGGGCAGAGAGTATCAAAGACATATGTGAATGTAGGTACATAGATTTGTGTCATGATGGAAAAGTTGATGCATCGTTTGGGATTAGAGGTAAGTGAAACTACTGAATTTGGGGCCAAAATGGCTAACAATATAGTAGTAAATTATTTGGGAGTTATAAAGAAAGTCAAGGTAAACGTGTGTGGAGTGCAATTGGAGCTTAACATGTATGTGATGCCAGTGAAGAGAGATGGTTATCCACTCATTCTTAGGCGACCATGGCTAATGGGAATGAAAGCCAGGCAAGATTGGGAGACAGGGGCTTTAGAGCTAAGGCCATAGAAGGGGCTGCAGAAAAAATGAAAGACTATCTACAACATGAAGAAGGGCCTACGAGAGGATCTTGCGTTAGAGACCACTGCTGATGAATGGAGTTCCAGTGAGGATTGGTCATCTACAGTAGAGGGAGAGTCTTCTAATGAGGAGAAAGAAAGCTCTCTAGAAATGATGGGGATTACATTGGAAGGGCCTTCTAGTAGTGAAATTCCGTAGTAGCTTCCAAAGGTCAAGAAGGAGGGGTTAGAAAAAATATTGGCTAAGGATCTATCAGCTGAGGAGAAGGCAGCCTACATGGAAGTGGTGATAAAATACTTCACTTTTTATTTCTGATTATGAACACATCACAGGTGTGACAGCAGTACAACATCACATTAATCTAAAATATGGAGCAAGGCCAGTGGTGCAGCGGCTACAATGGTTGGGAGTAGTTCAACAAAACGCTCTACTCATCATTGAGATGCAACGACTTTTGAAGGCAAGCTTCATCTATCCAGTAGGGGACTCAGAGTAGGTTTCACCTATAGTGGTGACACCCAAGAAGAACGGCAAATGGCGGATTTGTGTGGACTAAAAGCTGCTAAATGCTGCAACAAAGAGAGATCACTTTCCTCTTTCCTTTTACAATGAAATACTCAATGAGGTGGCCGGGGCATGAGAGATGCACTGTTTGTGATGGGTATTCAGGTTATTTTCAGATCTGAATAGCTGAGGAGGATCAACAGAAGACCACCTTCATCGCGTCTTGGGGGTGTTTTGCTTTCAAAGTAATGCCATTTGGATTAACAAATCCTTGGCTACCTTCCAGCGATTCATGAATTATATCTTCCAGACATATTTTGGTAAGTCCATCAGGGTCTTTATTAATTATTTTTGTATTTATAGTTCTAAGGCTCTACATCTAGGGAAGGTGGATGAAGGTTTCAACCAGCTTGCACAAATGGAGAGGCAACTAAACCATGAGAAGTGTCTTATTGGTGAAAGTAGTGTAACTCTATTGGGACATGTCATAAGGGCATTGAAGCGGATCCAAATAAAATTAAGGCCCTATTGGTGGTGCCATCACCATCTTCTGTGAAGCAACTAACCTCTTTCATTCAGAAGGTGCGATATATGGGGCGGTTCATTCATCTCCTCTTCCAATTAGTGTTTCCACTACAATAGTTGACCCACTCAGCTCCTGTGGAGTGACGAAAGCGAAAGGTGCTTTCATGAGGTGAAGAAGGTACTCAACACCCTTCACATAATTTTACAGCCTTACTGGGATCAAGAGTTTTTTGTCAACCCGAGTTTTGGCGAAGATGCTCTAGGGGCAACACTAATACAAAAAAGGATGCTTTGCAATAGTTGACCCACTCTGAGGAGCTCCTATGGAGTGACGAAAGCAAAAGGTACTTTCACGAGGTGAAGAAGGCTCTCAACACCCTTCCCATAATTTTACAGCCTTGCTGGGATCAAGAGTTTTTTATCAACCCGAGTTTTGGGGAAGATACTCTAAGGAAAACAGTAATACAAAAAAGGATGCTAAAACTGGCCTAATGAGGCAGGATTACTTTTCTAGCAGAGTAATGACAGCATCAAAACGAGGGTACAAGATAGTGGAGGTGATGGTTTTGTCTCTAATGTTTGCTATAAGTAAGTTTTTTCCTTATCTTCTCCCTAGGCCGTTCACAGTGATCACGACAGAAGAGCATTTTTCCTATACCTTACAGCACATGGATATTTCAGCCAGAATCGCTAAGTGGGTGATACAACTCCAAGAGTTTGACTACACCTTCAGGGTGGACTCTACTCGAGCCTGCCTAGTCAATTTGTTGACTCATAGATGCCATCAAAATAAGGAAAAAGAGAAGGGAAATGTAAAAGAGGAGACACCTCCTCTTGAGGACCTGCCATGGGTGGAGAATGCCCATGCCCTCTACTATGATGGGGCCTACAAGCATATTAAAGATAGAGTGGCAACAGGAATAGTGGTGTTCAGTCCCGAAGGTGAAAAACTTTATGGAGAAGGTATTAGCCTAGGGAATGTTCATTCTAACAATGAGGTAGAATATTAAGCCTTGCTTTTAGGTTTGAGGTGGTGTCTCTCACATGGTGTCACTCGAATTAATGTTTTTGGGGATTCTATGCTAATTGTTAAGCAAATGAAACAAATCTGAGCTTGTAAAAATGATAACTTAGCTGTGAAAATGAGAGAAGCTAAAACTCTCATGATGAAGCTACAGAAAGCCCAAATCTATTTTGTGCCAAGGTGCATAAATGACGACGCAGATGCTCTAGCACTGAAAAATTGAAAGAGGTAATGGTGGGCATCATTGCAATAAAGCTCCCCTTGTTTTAGGGTAAGTTTTAACTACAAGATGTGCTTTATTTTCTTGAGCATGGTGAGACACCTACACATATGAATAAGAGTAAGAAAATGTGGTTGGATACTAAGGTCACTAAATACCGCTTAATAAATGATGTGTTGTATTGCAAAGGAAAGGATGCAGTGCTTAGAAGGGTGCCAACAGCAAAGGAGATTATGGATGTGATTAAGAGCTGCCATGAGGGGGTTTGTGGCACACATTTTGCTCAAGAAATAAACAGCATAAAGATTCTCCAAGCTGATTTTTTGTGGCCTAGTCTACATCAAGATGTGCAACATTGGTGCCGCACTTGTAATGTGTTGAGATGGCAAGCTCAACACATGCGGACATTGATGATGAACCGCCTTGCTAGATGGGTCCGCACATCTACACTTAGCACGTTGGTGGTCATTATGATACTCACATGGCCACTGACTTATCATTTATTATATTTAGTTTGTCACACCTACCTACAGCTGGCAAAGACATAGTGCCAATCGACTAGTGTAGTCAGTTATGCACTGTTTGACTTAGTAGGCCACTTTCCTTTATGTTATATCTTATCTATACTTTGTGTACATTGTATAGTGTGTGGAAGAAGAAGAAGAAACCAGCAAGAAAACGTTTTGGCCTCCATCTCTCTTCTTGTATTCTTGAGTGAGCTTCCTCTTGTGTATACAGAGTGTGTTTGGCACCGCAGCTCAAGCAAATCCCCCCACCACGTGATTCTTGACATGGTATTAGAGCCGCGCCACTGAGAGAGGCTGATTTCGAAGGCTGAAGTGAAGGAGAAGAAGCAAGGTTCGAGCAAGCAAGCAACGGGTAAGAAGCTCTCCCATTCTTCCACTCTCTCTCTCTCTTGGATAGTGCCTGTGGAGGCACCGAAAGCAGGGTCGAGCAAAAATCTCAAATTGCTGTGAGATTTGGTGTGCAAGTAGATCACTGTATATTCTGCAAATGAGCCCTTTAGAATTTTTTCATTGTTATTTTGGGCGTCTGAGGTCGTTTCAAGCCCCGTTTTAGAACCGCAAGGTTGCAGACAGCAGTTTTAGGGTACACTGTGATTTCGGCTATATTGTCCAAAAGTGGGTGCACAAGTTACAAATTGCGAATCTATAATTTTTGAGGTGTTTGTAGGAATCAAACATAAGGTTTATCTGCAAACAGGTTGCAGATTACATGTACAATTGAGCAATCAATGAAAAAGGTTGCTTGGTATAGTGCTGTGCACGTGTTGTGAAAGATTGCAGAAGACTAGCTTGCTGTGTTGTATCCTTATTTGTGATAATGGCAGAGAGCAGTGGAAATCCGATTATTGAGATTCTTGATAAGAACAACTACCCTTCATGAAAGTTCCGTGTGACGAACTTCCTTATTGGAAAGGGCCTTTATGAGTTTGTCTCAGGTGAAGAAAAGGAGCCAGAGCTGGGTATCCCTCCGCGACTGCAGATGAGTTAAAAGCATGGAAAGAGTGGAATGTGAAAGACAAAAAGGTGATGTACTGGCTATCTGCAGTAATTGATAATACTATGTTGGGATATATCAAGAATACAGAAACTTCACATGCAGCTTGGACAATTTTTGAGAGCATGTTTTCAGTAAATACAAAGGCATGAAAGATTCAACTCAAGCAAGAGTTGAAAGCCTTGAAGAAAGCAAAAATATATGTCAATAAGTATGTTTTGAAGGTGAGGAGCATTGCAGATGCCTTAGCAGTGATTGATGCAATGTCGGATGATGATGATTTGGTTTCATCCACTCTGAGTGGCCTTAACAATGAGAAGGTATGAAAATCATTTGTTACTTCAGTATATGTACAGAAGCCATTTTCAGATTTTGATGAGCTGATCTCTCTCATGATTACTGAAGAGATCAATATACAGGGTGATTCATCTGAAAGAAATGGTGAACAGGTCCAAGCATTTTACTCGAGTTCAGGAAGGGGATGTGGAAGATCCTCTTCGAGAGGCCGTGGTATGGGACGTGCTGGCGATAACCAGCAAAACACATTCAATCAACAGTTTGGTGAAATGTAGGTTTCTGGAGGCAGAGGAAAATTTAGAGGCAGGGGGAGCTCTAGAGGAAGAGGTGGATGGCAGAATAGAGGTTCTGGAAATTCTTCTATTTTTTGCCATTATTGTGGCAAAACATGCCATATTGTAGCCCATTACTATGCAAAGAAGGATGATATTCGCAGTGGTAAATTGCAGCAAGAAAACTATGCATCGTCTTCACGACAAAATGAAGACAAAAATGAGCATTTGTTTGTTATGCAGCATATGATGAATGCAGTTACAGGAAAGGGGACCCATGATGATATATGGTATGTCGATTTAGGTGCATCTAATCATATGACCAGTCATGTTGAATGGTTTGAAGAGATGCAGGAATTACAAAACCCAAGTTATGTGCAGACGGGTGATGATTCATGCCACCCAATTTCACACATTGGAAAGGTTCCCTTGTCCTTGTATGATGGCCAGACAAAGAGTCTGACAGATGTATTACATGTGCCATCAATTACAAAGAATCTAGTATCTATTGGCCAAATTGTAGAGCAGGGATTGCAGGTCCGATTTAATGCAAAAGGTTGTTTTGTAGAAGATTGTAATGATAAGTGCAGGTTGGTCGCCAAAAGGAAGTAGAGTTGGCCGAATGTTCACCTTAGATGTTGGAATTCTTGCAATGGATGCTGCTATGTATGCTAAAGGAAAAGGAGTAGTTGCAGATATTGAAATATGGTATAAACGTATTGGACATGCAAATGTGCAAGGTTGAAATTAATGCAATCCAGAGGATTGGTTACAGGGTTGCCTTCTTTTACACTTTGCAGAATTGTATAAAGTCTGTGAAGCATGCCAATTTGGTAAGCAAGCAAGATAACCCTTCTCACATAAGAGAGAAGTGAGTAGAAAAATACTTGATGTAGTGAATACTGATGTTTGGGGGCCTACACAGAATGTATCTCTTGGTGGCAGCAAATACTTTGTCACATTTTTTGATGACTGTTCAAGGAAGTTATGGGTATACTTTATGAAGGAAAAAAGTGATGTGTTTGAGCACTTCAAATCTTTTAAGGCAGCTATTGAAATAGAAACAGGCTTAAAAGTAAAGTGCTTGAGATCAGATGGAGGGGGAGAGTACCTCTCTAATGAGTTCAGTGGCTTCTTGAGGACTCATGGGATAAAGAGGCAATTTACTTGTAGGTATATCCCATAGCAAAATGGTGTTGCAGAAAGAAAAAACAAGCATATTGCAAAAGTTGCACAGGCATTAATGGCTAAAAAGAATATGCCCAAACATTTTTTGTCTGAGGCTATCCATACTGTTGTCTACATTATGAACAGGACTCCCACAACTGCAGTTCATGGGATGACTCCTGAAGAATGCTTTACTGGCAAGAAGCCTAGTGTATCGCACTTGAAAGTATTTGGATGTGTTGCATACGTTCATGTGCCAGATGAGCTACGGAAGAAGCTTGATCCAAAGGCAAAAAAATATGTTTTTTTTGGATACTCTTTAGAGCAGAAAGGGTATCGTTGTTATAACCTTGTCACAGGTGAGTTCAGAGTGAGCAGGGATGTTATCTTTGATGAGATGGAAAGTTGGTATACACTTGCTAGTGATGTTTTGGATGATGATAATGATCAGGACAACTATGTGCAGAAAGATAAACAAGAATCACGGAGTCTTAGTGGACCAGAAACATCATCTGGTACTACACCTACAATGAGCCCTTGGTCTGGGAGACTAAGGAGTAGCCCCACACCTTCAGGTTGATCTATAAGTGTTGCAGGGAAGGACAAAGAAAAGAAGAAAGTGCTAGATGGTAATAATGCATCTACCAGTCATTTGGGATTGGATGGAGATTCTAGTGGTTTGGAGAGCTTGGATGATGAGCTTAGTATTCCTTCTGTCAGGACACTAGGTGTACAGAGAGCTCATAGTAATGTAAAGGCTCCATTGAGTGATCCGATGGTACGCAGATCTAGTAGGGTCAAATACCCTATTAAAAGATTTGGTTTTGAAGGTTATGCAGCTCAGCATTATGCTTATATGGTGAAACTAGTTAAGGATGTTGAGCCCACTTGTTTTGAGGATGTTGTTGGTCATGCTCATTGGGATGCAGTAATGGATGAGGAGATGGCTGCATTAGAAGCCAATAAGACTTGGGATTTGGTACCCTTACCTAAGGGTAAGAAAGCTATTGGTTGTAAGTGGGTTTACAAAGTCAAGCGTAATGCAGATGGTTTAGTTAGCAGGTATAAGGCTAGGCTGGTTGCAAAAGGCTATGCTCAAACATATGGCATAGATTGTGAAGAAACATTCACTCCAGTTGCTAGGATGGCAACTCTTAGGTGTGTGATTGCCTTGGTAGCGGACAGCCAAAGGTTGAAGTTTGCAGCAAATGGATGTTAAGAATGCCTTCTTGCATAGTGAATTGCAAGAAGTGTTCATGGAGCAGCCAGCAGGTTATGAGGAGTTAGAGCATCCCACATATGTGTGTAGGTTAAAGAAGCCGCTTTATGGGCTGAAGCAAGCACCTAGAGCATGGTCTGATAAGATTGGAGAGTATCTTGTCAATATTGGATTTTGTATTTCTAATGCTGATCACTCACTTTATGTGAGAAAGGAAGATGCAAGTTTGGTCATGGATGACTTGATTATTACAGGTGACGGTGACAATGGGATTGTTGAAGTTAAGGACTTCTTGAAGAAGAAATTTGAGATGAAAGATTTGGGTGAGCTGAGATACTTTCTTGGTATTGAGGTGATTAGATGTGATGATGATATATGGCTATCCCAAAGGCTGTATGGCTTGGATATGTTATCCAAATATGGTATGACAGCATGCAAGCCTCTTTCAGTACCACTGGAGCAAAATGCAAAGTTTAGTGCTGATGTTGGGGATGAGATAGAAGACCCTACTATGTTCAGGAGGATAGTAGGGAGTTTGATTTACATGACTATCACAAGGCCAAACTTAAGCTATATTGTTGGCCTTGTTAGTCAGTTTATGCAGATGCCTAGAAAGCCTCATTTGGATGCAGTTAGACGTATATTGAGGTATATGAAGTCCACTTTACATTATGGACTTTTTTATGAGGCAAATAAGGACGTACAGGTCTTTGGATACACAGATGCAAATTGGGCTGGTAGCATGACAGATAGAAGATCTACAAGTGGATTCATGTTTTCCCTTGGTAGTGCAGCAGTTACATGGAGCAGTAAAAAGAAACCTACAATTGCTTTATCGAGTACGAAGGCTGAGTATAGAGGTGCTGCTATGGCAGCATGTGAGGTGGTATGGTTGCAAAAGTTATTAGGTGATTTGGATGTGCAGGGAGATAGTCCAGTTGTCATTCATTGTGACAACATGAGCAGCATACAGCTAGCTAGGAATCCAGTATTCCATGCTAGGACAAAACACATTGAGGTGCACTACCACTTTGTGAGAGAGAAGGTACTTGTAGGAGAGATTGACTTGGTATATGTCAGCACACAAGATCAGATAGCTGACATTTTCACAAAGGCATTGGGTGCAGAGAAGCTTCGAAAGTTCCGAAGCTTACTTGGAGTTGCAGAGATAGAGTTGAGCTTGAGGGGGAGTGTTGAGATGGCAAGCTCAACACGTGTGGACATTGATGATGGACCGCCTAGCTAGATGGGTCCGCACGTCTACACTTAGCACATTGGTAGTCATTATGATACTCACATGGCCACTAACTTATCACTTATTATATTTAGTTTGTTACACCTACCTACAGCTAGCAAAGACATAGCGCCAGTCGATTAGTGTAGTCAGTTATGCATTGTTTGACTTAGTAGGCAACTTTCCTTTATATTATATCTTATCTATACTTTGTGTACATTGTATAGTGTGTGAAAGAAGAAGAAAAAACCAGCAAGAAAATGTTTTGGCCTCCATCTCTCTTCGTGTGTTCTTGAGTGAGCTTCCTCTTGTGTATACAGAGTGTGTTTGGCGCCGCAGCTCAAGCAAATCCCCCCATCACACGATTCTTGACATGATGCTTGCCAAAAGACCACCGGACCAAGGAAGCTAGTGCATGAGGAACAAAATTCCATAACTACATATGGCCCATTTGAGAAATGGGGGATTGATGCAATAGGGCCACTCTCAAGAACTTAGTCTAGCAAGGAATACAGCATAATGGGTGTGGATTACATGACAAGGTGGGTTGATGCTTCAGCAACTAGTAGGATCATAGCGCAAGAAGTAGGAAAAATTTTGTTTGAAAACATTTGTTGCAGGTTTGGCACACCTTTAGAAATTATCTCTAATTGGAGTCCTTGTTTTAGGGCTAATGTAGTGGGAGAGCTAATGGAAAGGCTAAAAATCAAGCACATGCATTCTACTCCCTACTACCCACAATGTAATGGTTTGGTAAAAAAGGTGAAAGGGCTAATTTGTAAGATAATTACCAAGAAAGTACACATGCACCTAAAGCACTGGGATAAAAAATTGAGTGCAGCTCTTTGGGCCTACAGGACTTCATTCAAAACCTCACTTGGCTATACTCCATTTCACCTCGTTTATGGCCAAGAGGCTATGCTTCCTATAGAGGTAGAACTGGCCAGATTACATGTTTTAGTAGCCACTCGAGACAAGAATCAAGATAAGAAGTTAGAGGAAAGGATCTTAGATCTAGAGAGGCTAGAGTTAGACAGAGAAGCAATTGACCAATACTATTCTATGTAGGGGCTGAAGAGAGGAGGAAGACATTTAATAAGAAGCTGGCTAGCAAGCACATAAGGGAAGGATCACTTATGCTATGCTATGATAATCGCTTTGATAACAAAAAGGATGCTAAACTTGTGTTTAAGTGGGAAGGGCCATTCATGGTCATAAGGAGATATCCAAATGGTAGCTATAAGCTAGACGACATGGATGGGAGGATTTACAAGACAAGGGTAAATGGATGATGACTCAAGCCTTATTTTCAAAGAATTAGGGATACTTTAGACCATTCATTTGACGACAAAGAGCCATCAATGAGGGGGTGCAGTCGTCCTTGCTCTATTGGACCATCATTAGCAAGCTAGAGGCATGAATGCCTCTAGCCTAAGGGGAGGGTTAATGATCCGGGTTTTTTACAAACCGGATTTCTATCACAAAATTTGGCCAAAACCCCTATCAAGAGCCTTACCCATAGCTTGAACCCTACATCTTATCACTTTGGGTTTACTCTTCAAGAACTAGATATACTACATTGCTTCTTGGTTATGATAACTCTAGTAAGTGGGAAAACAAGTTCTTAGGAGGGATGTTAATGTAAAGGGTAAAAGGGATGGGTTATTTTAGTGATGATGGAAATGAATTACACCTAGGGGTTGAGTGAGTGCATAGATTTTTTTCAAATCTCCAACCTCCAACTACACTTGGATTCCACCTGCATCACCAAGATTTGGGATCTATCACCATCATTAGATGACACCTCACCCTTGTACACAAGTCAATGTCCACATCATGGTGTCATTGGATCTTACTTAAAAGCCTACAAGCATGAACCCCCTCTATCACACACACATGCGCGCACGCACACATACACACACACACACATATATATAAGAAATTAAAGTCAAAGAAGTCTTTGGAAGCCATTTTTAATCATTTTAATACATCCTAGGAAAAAATTAAATTTTAAGAAAAATCTCACGTAGCCTGACCGGTTTCGACCTGGTCTACAAAGTTGCAGAATAAACTTTTTTCAAATTATTTACCAATTTGAAGTTACAAAGATGCAGACTGCTTTGGACCGGTTTCGACCTGGTCTACAAAGTTGCAGAATAAACTTTTTTCAAATTATTCACCAATTTGAAGTTACAAAGATGCAGACTACCTTGGTTGCATGCAATTTTCTTATCTCTTTCACCCTTATCACATCAACTTCACATTTTATCCTTCTTGTAAATATATTATAATAATGTGCTTTGGACACCCATCTCTTGTAATCTACTTCTCTTTCTCTAGCTTGTCTATCACTACCCTTGGCTTCTCGCATGATGACCAAGGTGGAAACTTGTCCCATCCACTATTCTCCATATTATCAAAAATGTCATACATCATCTAGAATTATGTTAATCAAGAAGATTAGCTTAATCTAATCCCTCATGGAGGCTATATAAGGTGTCCATGGAGATGTAAAAACACACAATCACAAGCATATGAGAGCACTCTAGATCACCAAGCCCAAATGGGAGCCACTAAGAGCACATTATGCAACACCCTCACGTTAGTCTATCTCTTTGAGGTAAGCTATGAGTGAGTCTCTTTTTTTATATAGCATTCCATGAATACATGATGGCAAGCTTCCTCTACCTCTTCTCCTCTTGTCTCCCCCCCCTCTCGCTCTCTCTCTCTCTCTCTCTCTCTCTCTCTCTCTCTCTCTCTCTCTCTCTCTCTCTCTCTCTCTCTCTCTCTCATATTCTAATATGACGTCTAGATCATATGGTGTCCAAATCATATGTACACTCTTCTAATTCTCCCTCTACATTCATACTTAAACTTATTAAGTAAGACTTGCCATATGCTCGATTGGTGGGGAATCCTTATTTTCTCATGTTATATATATGTTCATGGAAGAAATTAGGAGCCATCATCTCTCTTAACCTTCCATCATCTTCATTTCCCTTAAGATGGGCTACAAATTCTCTCTTGTGAAGTTGTGTTTTGGTTCTTTCCATTCACTTAGGAAAGGGATGTCCTAGCACATCCTCCCTTTGGCTAGCTGGTGCCATTCTTTAGCTCTCTTAGTGAGGATTGGAGGCTGGGTGGGTAAGAGACAACCGACTCATCTTTTTAGCTCTCAATAGTAGCAGAATAACAAAAAGACTCACCACAATTCATAAGCTGTGACATAGTTTAGAGATGTAGATCACCATCATAAAATTAACTCAACAGGAGTCTATGTGGCTATGCTACCTATTGAGTTTGTAAAGCATGAATTTTCCCACCTATCTATAGCACTTCCACCTCAACATTGGCTAGTTGTCCAAGCCCTCCATCATGTGGAACAAGCTATACATATTGCTCATGTGATGGCTATCCATCCTCCTAGAATACTCTTTGTGGATCTCAATTGTTTTAACGGGCTTCCTAAGCATCTTATCCTCACTAAAATTGGCATCACGGTTTACTACCTTCTCAAATTCAAGATCCCGTAAGAAATATGCCACTTCTCTTAACTCTGTATATCCAAGAAATGTACACTTTTTGGACTTAAGATCAAACTTACTCTACTTTTCCCTAGGTACATGCATAAATGCCTTGCAACCAAAGATACATAAGTTACCCATAACTAGGCCTCTTTCCAAACCATAACTCCTTGGAATTCTACTATCCAATGGATTTTTAGGAAACCTCTTGATCAAATGCTCTACTACCTTTACTGTACTACTGAGACCAACATTAGAAAGCACACTGCAAACCCTTTCCTAAATGGTCCTATTCATCTTCACAAACACACCATTTTCAATAAGATTCTCATGAGTTATCAACTTTCTTTGACTATCATGGCAAGCACAAAGTTCATAAAATTATAAGAAGTGTCATCACCACCATTATCAATTCTCAGTCATTTAAGCTTTTTTTATAATTGATACTTTGCAAATGCCAATAACTTTTGAAATACATCTAACACATCACTCTTCTTACACAAAGGATAATCCCAAACCTTCGTTGTGGCATTATCTATGAAAGTGATCAAATACAAATCTCTACCTAATGAAACCATGGATATATGCCCAAATAATCATTGTCAACTAAGTCTAAAAACTTTAATCACCTCTCTTATGCAATAATTTAGTTTATTTTAAAAAAAGGCGATGCTCACATAAACCAAGCTCAAAGAAGTTCAAACATGGAAGATAATTCAAACAATGTAAATCTTTCATTTCAATAATTGTCATGTGCCCCAAATAGTAATGCCATAAAGAAATGTGATTGTTCAATGATAGTTACAACATCATCTTTTAACTCCAAAAATATACGAAGGATACAAAGAACTAGATTTAGGCCCTTTGGCAACAACAAGAGGCCCATTGCAAATTTTCCATATATGATCTCCAAAGATCACCATGTAACCTAAGTCATACAACCATTGTATACTAAGACTCTTACTACAGTCCGAATGACTCCAAAACATGCCATATATTTCACAAGAGAAAGAAAGATCCATAATACAGTGACAATTATATATGTCGAATACAAATAATGGTGCATACATAGTTATCACAAAGACAAACACATCCTCATTTCTCAGTATCATAAGTAATGGACCACTCTCTATGTGACGTGACATGGAATGATGCTCCAAAATCCAAAAGAATTTTCTATGGTATACCATTATCATGGCAACCAAGGATACATCACCAAACGAGGATACATATAAAACATATCCATCATCACTACATATTAATTTTTTTTATCTTTGCATTACCCTTCTCTTCCTTTTTGCCATTGTCTTTATTTTTCTTTCTTCAATTTTCTTTGTTATTCCACTTGTAGCAATCATTCTTTATATATCCCTGCTTGTTTTTAAAAAAGCATTCAATATCTTCTTATTGCATGACTTACTCCCCTTAACTTACCTCTCTCACAAGAGTTCCCCCTGGCATGTGATCTTCCTCTCACAATGAGTACACTAGAGCTCTTTGGCCCTACATTATTCTTTCTATTCACTTTTAGTGAGCAAACTCCTATCAATATTAGCACTAGTAAGAACACCTATAGATGTAGAGTTACTAGTGGTTCTCTCCACTCTCAAGCAAGGTGACCAACAAGAATATAGCCTTAACCAAATCATGAAAGGTGATCTTGTAATATGTCAACTGGTCGAAAATAGTATTGAACTCATTGAGATTGGATGTAGAAGCCACCTTCTCCATGCGAAGATCAATGAGTTTTTTCAACCAATCAAGTTCACATACAAGTCACCAAGCTATTTCCATGCACCAAATGCACCACCTTCTGTGCCTTTTCCTAAAATACATGGACTTTGAGTGTGTCAACATGATAGCTAAACATGCCAACTCATCTTCTTTTTTCACATATATCAACATCCATATCCTAAGGCTGAACACCCTTGTGTTTAATTGGCTTTACCTACTTCTTCTAAGCTATACATTTATAGATGGACTCTTTCCAAGGATAAAAATAAGTGTCATCCAATTTTTCAATATTAAATAATGCACTTTTAGAAGTGGATAAAGAAGTCATATCATACATTAAAATCCCCAAAGTATGGTCAACCCCAAGTCAAAAGAGACCAATTGACAACAATATGAGTGCTCCCTAGAGCCAAACAATGGGTAAAATAACATCAAGGGTCCAAAACTTAGACAAATGCACACCAAGCAACCAAGATATGGTCAACTATAAGACCAAAAATTGTAAAACTAGGTGCTTACCACCACAAATATAAAAGCAATAAAAATAGGGTAAGTACTTTTAACATATACTAATCCTCTTAGAATTTCTCAATTCTTAATCAAGGGGGATGAGCCCTAAGTGGAAGCATGCCTGCAAAAGCAAGAGCTATGGTGGAAGAAGTAGAAGAGCAAGAGAGAGACTCAAGATGTGGAAACTTCACCAGTCAAAATGTGTAACCAACCTTTGTTCAAATGAAATTGAAAGAATAAAGAATGAAGTGACAGCTATGGACACCTGCAGTGTACAAGTGTATGGGTATTCGCAATGTTGTCAATACATGGGCAGCATATGCACAAGTGCCTTTACCTCCAATAACCTCCCACTTAAAGGAAAATGTGCCTCTAGTGAGAAGAGAACAAGAAAAAAGTGACAAAGTACAAATGTACATAAAGTACAACAAGATGAGGAAAGATGTAGTCTCATCCCACACCCATCATATTCCTAAGGAAGGTAAAATACTCTACTAAGGGACTTTTAGTAAGCATATCTACAAGATCTTGGTCAGTTGAGATCTTGACAAGATCAATGGACTTGTCCTCATCAACGAACTCTTTGATAAAGTGGTAACATACCTCAATGTGCTTTGTCTTTGTATGGAAGATCAGATTCTTGGCCAACTAAATAGCACTCATAGAATCTGAATACAATGTAGGAACCACATCAATCATACCAATATCTATGACCAAAAGACCTAACTAGAGAGTCTCGTTGCAAGCCTCAATGGCTCTAATATAATCTACCTCTATAGTAGATAAGGCCGTGCATTTCTACACCTTGGACATCCAAAAAGCAACACCTCTAGCAAAGGTGAAGGCATAGTTAGAGGTAGACTTTCTATTGTCTACATGTCCTACATAATCAAAGGTAGTGTACCCTTGAGTCTTGTATCACAGCCACCATAACATATATTCATATCTATATGTCCTTAAGGTACCTCACGATACCTTTCATTGTATCCCAATGCCATCCGCTAGGTTTAGTCTTACCGCATGCCATAACTCCCATTGTAAATGCTATGTTAGGATGACTAGCTATCATGGCATACATCAAACTACCCACTATGGATACATAAGGGATCTTGGCTATCTCAGCCTTCTACTCATCAAACTATGGACAATTGGCCTAACTAACCTTCACATGAGAAGGTAAAGGACAACCAATAGGCTTAATGTCATGCATATGAAACTGCTCAAGAACCTTCTAGATGTACTCCTTCTAATACAAGTAAACGAGCCTCTTCGAGAGATCACATGTGATACGTATCCCAAGAATATGTGAGGCTTGTCCCATATCTTTTATCTCAAAGCTCTACTTGAGCTGATGAGCTTTCAAGGTCTCAACCTCATCATAAGCACTCCCAGCAATCAACATATCATCCACATATATTCCCAAAGTCATAACACTACCATTATGGGCCTTCTTTGTGTATAAACACAAATCCATATAACTATGGATATATCCATGTCAATGCATGAAAGCATCGAACTTGTGGTACCATTCCCTAGGTGTCTGCTTTAAGGCTATAAAGGCTCTTTCTCAACTTGCACGCTAGGTTTTTCCTGCCTTTTTCCTCAAAGTCGTTAGGCTACTGCACATAAATTTCATCATGCAAGTCCCCATATAAGAAAGTTGTCTTGACATCCATCAAATAGAGATCTAGATCTAGTTGTGCAACCAAAGCCAAAACCAAGTATAGGGTAGTCATCTTGACTACGAGAGAGAAGACCCCATCAAAGTCAATACCATGCTCTTGCTTACGAATGATTTCATCCTAGGTAAGAGACTCACCAACATCTGTCACCATAATATAATCCATGGAGAGCACAGACTAATCTATCTCTAGTAGACTATCTTAAAAAAGGCTGTGGGACTTATACATCCTATCTAACATCATGGTCTTGGGCCACTACAAAATTAATTGGTGCATGCTATCTAGTTCATTATACAGTAGCAGGAGACTCCTCCTAAACTATCATGTTGCATATCTCAAAGACCTACTCAAGCTGCTTTTATATATTTTATTCTCATGGAAAACAACATCATGGCTATGGATTACCTTCCAAGCATGGATCCCATAGGCGATAGCCCATCTCACTTGCATCTCCATAACCAAGAAATATATATTTCACAGACTTAAAATCTAGCTTATTGCACTTGTCCTTGGGAACATGGCAGAAAGCCTCACAGCCAAATAGACATGTAAATGAGCATATGATGGAATCTTTCCAAACCATACATCCTTTGCAACCTAATAATCAAGAGTAGTGCACGGGTGGGATGTACGAGGTGGTCCTCTCACACTTAATGTCCCTCTCATCACAGAAGTACTCAAAGTCTTTAGATACATACTCTCTTCCATTGTCAAATCGTATAAGCATTTCAACAAACTAGTTCTCAACAAAAGCAAGCCAACATTGAAACACAGCCAAGACTTTTGATTTTTGCTTTATGGAATATGCCCAAACCTTATGTGAGTAATCATCAATGAAAGTAATGAAATACTTCACACCACCTAATGACTTACAAGGCATATGTTCAAAAATATTAGAATAAACAAGAGCTAGAGGATCACCCATACACATAATATCAAACTTCTTATGCGAACCATAAGTCTGCCTACCATACATACAATGGTCACAAGAATCAAAATATTTATAGTCAAGGGACTAAAGATACTATAAACACGTAAGTATTCTTATTCCTTTTAATGGCATCTGTCCAAGGCGATGATGCCATAATGATACATGTGATATTGTAGCCACTAGACAAACATGGTCGATCAACCCTAATACAAGTAAGGAATAAAGAGTGCTAAACTTGGCACATCGTGCTAGGACAAGATTCCCACAACTAATCTTCCATGAGGAATCCCCAAAGGATACAACATGACATGGATCATCTAACTGTCCAATAGAAAGTAGGCTTTTACTCAAATTCGGAACATGGTGTACATCATGTAAAGTAAAGACACTACCTAAAGCAAACTGCAACTAGACATCTTCAATACTAATAATATCTAATACCAAGTCATTGCCCAATCTAACAAATCACATCATACTATGATAGGAGTGAGACCACACTTGATGAGGATTAATATAAATGAAAGGGAAGAGGAACCTAGGAGAAAGAGAAGCTTGGCGGTGAGAGCTATGACGGATGGAGAGCAAGAGCCAAGAGAGAGAGAGAGACTCAAAAGTGGGAACTCCAACAACCATAATGTGTAGCCGGGCCTTCCTTTATTCAAACTGTCACTAAAAGAATAAAGAATAAGTGATTGTGACGGGCGCCCGCCACCTGCAGTGTGCAGTGGCGGGTACTGTTAGTGTAGTAATACACGGGCGGCTAGGCGGAGGCGCCTTTACCCCCAACAACCTCCCACTTAAAAGCTAATCTACCCTAGTGAGAGAAAAAAGAAAAGACAGTACAACATGTACACATGTACAACAGGATGAGGAAAAATAAGTCATCTCATCCAATGCCCATCAATCTCCTAAGGAAGGCAAAGCGCTCGGTAGTGAGGCTCTTCATGAGCAAGTCTACAGGATTCTGCTCAATCGGAATTTTAACAAGGTCAATAGACCTATCCTCAATGACCTCATGAATGAAGTGATACCTCACCTCAATTTGTTTTGTCTTCACATGGAACACCAAACTGAATGGCACTCATGGAATCCGAATGCAGTATAGGCATAGCATGTGTCATACCAAGGTTAGCAATCAAACGGCCTAACCAGATAGCCTCCTTGAAAGCCTATCTGGCTGCAATATACTCGGCCTCTATAGTAGAAAGGGCTTTTGCACCCTAGACATCCAAGAGATAGCCCCTCTAGCATAAGTGAACACATAGCCAGAAGTGGACTTCCTACTATCTGCATGTCCTGCATAATCAGAGTCAGTGTACCCCACCATTGCTGTATCCTGGCTGCCATAACAAAGGCACATATCTGTTGTGCCCTTCAGGTACCTCATGATACCCTTCACGGCATCCCAATGTTTCTTGCCAGGTGTATCCATATAACGTGCCACAACCCCAACTGCAAAAGCAATATCTGGACGAGTGGCTATCATGGCATACATAAGGCTACCCACGGCTGATGCATAGGGAATCTTGGCCATCTTGGCCCTCTGCTCATCTGTCTGTGGACAATCGGCTTGTGAAACCTTCACATGAGAAGGTAATGGACAGCCATTAAGTTTAACATCCTGCATGCAAAAGCACTCAAGGACTTTATGAATACACTCCCTCTGTGTAACATCCTTGAAACGCAAGGGTTTAATCTGCAATTTCTGCACCAAAACCTACATATTTGGGACTTCCAATACCCATAGTTGGTACCATCCAACTTGGCAATGTTAAAGAGAGCTGTATCTTTTAGATGACCAGTCATACTGTCCCAAATCACAGCAAAAAAGTAAAATTGCAGGTTGCTGTAATTAGCAGAAAATGCACTAAAACCACTGCTAAAACTAGCTGAAAGAGTGGATTTCACCAAGAGAAGCACATGTCCACCAAATATGACCAAGATAACATCAAATAGTAAGCATTACCCTCATAGAAGTGCTCAAATTTTGCATATTTCAGCTTGTTGTAATAAAGGACAACAGTATGTGAAATTGTCCCGAAATGAAGCAATCACTTATACATATATCACTGCAATTGCCAGGTAGCAAGATACATCCAACAGTGAGTGTCCAGGGGTAAGAAGGTACCAAGAACTGTCAAACCAATCACCTGTCAAGCAAGAGACATTTCATAGGTCTAGAAGTCATGCATATAATGGGTCTCGGGGTAAGATAAGAGACCAAGCACAAGCACAACTGATAGAGCAAGAAGCTCAATACATAAAACCATCCAAGATGCATACAAAACTGACAAACCTGTGACAGAGATAGGTGCCTGCTCCAGTGGGCGTATCAAATCAGCCCACTACAGACTAACTGCAGACATAAAGCTCTCAAGAGAGCAAATGTATGTAACTGTCCCATAAGCTCAAGCTCAAGTGTAAATAAGACTCTGTGTACATCCGAATATACCAAGAGGCTCCCACTAGAAGTAAAGTCAAATGCAAAGAGAGCAAGAACCACTCTAATACATCGAATACATAGCATCAGACATGCCAAATCCCAGTAGGGTACATACGGAGCATAAATCCCAAGCTATCTCAGACCCGTAAAGCATAAGCCTGAAAGCATTCAAAGAGCATGTAACTAACAACCAAATGTAATGTCCAGTAGATCCAAAATGCTCAAATACATCCAAAGACGAAGCTCCAAGTAACTATCAAGCATGGGCAAACCAAGTGGCATCCATATCTGACCAAAGCACATATTCAAGAAGCCTAAATTTCAAGCAGTGACAATAGGCATAAACCGGTCCAAAGCATGCCAACCGAAACCAAATGCCAGTGAAGAACGACCAAGTCGGAGCCTAATCCAGGCTCAAAAGCATTCTGAAACCAAGAAGAAGCATTTGACAACCTCCAAATACATCGATATGATCATTCAAATCTCCAGTAATAAGCACCCTATATCCATGAACCAATGCATACACCAATGTCGAGGGGGCTCCAATGCAGCCCGAGAAGAAGCTGATAAAGGTCTCGAAGCACGGGGAGGAGGCGGGAGATCAAAACATACCTGCAAATGAAGGTGCCATGGCTGCCATTGAAGCTCGGGTTGAAGCTCTTCAAATCCGAGCTGAAGAGAATGCTGGGCAAGCCCCAATACCAGTTGAAAGGGAACTGGAACCCAGGAGGAAGAAACTTGGCGGTAAGAGCTATGGCGGATGGAAAGCAAGAGCCAAGAGAGAGAGAGAGACTCAAAAGTGGGAACTCCAACAACCACAATGTGTGGGCGGGCCTTCCTTTATTCAAATTGTCACTAAAAGAATAAAGAATAAGTGACTTTGGCGGACGCCTGCCCTGCAGTGTGCAGTGGCGGGTACTATTAGTGTAGTAATACACGGGCGGCGAGGCGGAGGTGCCTTTAACTCCAACAATAAAATAAAGCCCTTGAATCGAGCAGCCAATATTGAGCATTGGTAGACAAGGCATCAGTCAACTATTAGTATGCAGTGGCGGGTACTATTAGTGTAGTAATACACGGGCGGCGAGGCGGAGGTGCCTTTAACTCCAACAATAAAATAAAGCCCTTGAATCGAGCAGCCAATATTGAGCATTGGTAGACAAGGCATCAGTCAACTATAAAACATCAAGAGAAGAAGCTGCAAGTATGTAATAATTATCAAAATCATTCTGTACAACATTAATCTCTTCAATCTTAACATTGGACTTGCTAGGGACAACAATGTGATCAGCATTATTTTCCTGCACTTTACCCTTTCCCTTTTCCTTGCGCTTGTCATCACACATTTTATGGCACTATAGCCGAATATAATCATACTTCCTACAATAATGACAAGTCAATGCAGACTTACAGCCACAGAACTTACTGTGAGACTATCCACTTTTGAGAGTCTCTTCCACGGCGGTCATTACTAATCTTAGCATTATTGCCTCTAACTGTAAAAGCATGAGAGCTAAAAGAAGCATTAGCATTCTTTTTATTAGTTTCTTCATTTAATAATGTACCCTCTACATCTTGCAGCTTCAGCCCATCAACATGCATATTTACACACATAACAGTACAAAAAGTGTCCCAAGATTTCAGGCAATGTAACCAACAAGAACAAGGGAGGAAGATTATCCTTAAAGTCAATCCCTTACAACCGAAGACGAGTGGTTGAAAATAGAATGAAACTCATTTGAGTGGGTGGGCATGGAAGGCCCCTCCTTCATATAAAGGTTCATGAGTTGCTTGAGCCAATACATTTCAGAGGTAGGGCTCTGCTTGTTATAGACATTACAAATCTTGTCTCATAAATATCAAGCAATCAATTTGGAGACAACATTATAGAAAACCTACTTAGAGAGTGACAAAATGATTGTAGATTTACATAACTCATCTAATTCGGCCCAATCCTCTGCATCAAAGTGTTTGCGCTTGACACCATCATGTCTCAATGGATTAATTTTTAATTTTTACACCAAAACTTGCCATACTTGTACCTTCAAATAACTACAATAAGTACCATCCAGTTTGTCAATAATAAATAGTAGTGTCCTTTGATCCACCATCCATAATGCAATAAATGAAAGCACTATCCAAGACAAATAGGTTGTTGTAAATGATAACAAAACATGCCAAAATCGAGACTAAGACAATGTCTAAATAGATGAAATTAGCAATGAGTTGTGATCTCTACTAACTGCTAGTAAATGATGGTTGAGTCAAATCATCTGGCCTCATGGATGATACATAAACCTACAATTATAGCACACTGAAAATAATGGCATCAATGAATCTAAAGGCAAATTTAAGCAATCAACTGAGAAAATCCAAAGTTCAATTGACAAGTATATCCTACAACTAGTAGGGAGACTGAGCATGCAACTAGTACCAAGAACTATAAAACACAATGTGTCAGAGAGAGATACATCTAGTGGGCATAACTATCATGCATATAGTAGGTCTCAAAGATAACGAAAGAGAACTACTAGATACACAATTGATTGAGCAAGTGTAAAGAAGCTCAATGCAAGTAGCATCCAGAGAGCATATAGATTAGATGAAAGTCCCACTGTCTCAATGAAGTAAGCTTAAGCTTAACTGCATAAATCCAAAGCTCTATGTAAACATCCAAGTTTTAGGTAGCTCCCATTGCAGCAAAACCAAATGATAGACAAGGATTCAAGCTCAATACATGAAGTACATAAGCATCAAGAAGCTAATATGCATCAAGACTATACATCTAGGAGGAATACGTATAGCCAATCCTCAAGTCCGTAATCACTAAAGCCAAACTAGAGCATGTAGCTCAATGCTCAAAAGACATGTAGCCTAGCTCAAATCCAAATACCAAAGCAAACCATAATCGCATCCAGGCATGTAGCTCAATGCTAAGCATCATTGTAAGCAAGTAGCATTGCCGAATGACATCAATACATGATAGGCATAAAGCTTTCACCTTCAAAGTATGTTGTGAAAAACTATGTAAAACAATGAAAATGATTGTTAAATGGATCCAATGCAGGCTCGAATTCAAGCCAAGAGTACCTCAAGACATCATCCAACCATACTCCAATGATCCAACGTCAGTACATAAGTTGTAGTAGCATCAACATCAATGTTGAGCACCAACAAGTAGAGATATGGATGTCATTGGTTTGTGACAACATGTTGCCCTATTCATATAGGGAATGGCTAAAGTATATTACTTCAATGTGGTTCTCAAATCCAAGTTTGCAATGCCAAGAGCCTTTGTCCAATGCCAAGGTGTATTATCTAAGTGCTAAAGGCTACACAAGAGAGTGTGTACCTCGAAGTCCATGATAGGGTGCTGGAAAAATGCATACACTGCACCTGATCAACTAGAGTGTGTGTTGGTTATGCTAAGCTCAAATGGAGCTTAACCAATGCTAAAAGTAACCCTTAGAATGTCCTAAAGTAGGATCAAACCACCATAGAGCAAGTTAAGATCATAGCATACCTTGAGAAGGGGAAACCATGGCTGTCTTGAAACAACCAACTACAGGTATTGTCATAGGCTGAAGCAATGACAAGTGAAGCTCCTCAATGATGGCTCTGATACCAATTGAAGGGGGTTGAGCCCTACATTGAAGCATATGAGCGGAAGCAAGAGCTATAGTAAAAGAAGTAGGAGAGAAAGAGAGGCATAGACTCATGATCTGAGAACTCCAATAGTCACAATGTATAGGTATCATTGAAAGAATAAAGAATGAAGTAGCAGTGATGGGCGCCCACCACCTACATTGTACAGGTGTGCGGATACTATCAGTGTAGTGAATACATGAACAATGTAGGCACAAGCGCCTTTACCCGAACAGCTAGAAAATACCTATAAAAGCACATGTGTCTTGTTTTTTTAGTATGAAAGCAGTTCTAACTCAATCGATCTTAATCCAAAGGTTATAAAAAAGTGTTTCTATTATAAAATAGATGCTATATAGCTTCTAAAACATGGAAAACTATAGGAAAATTGTGTGAGCAACATGAATCACCAAAATGCATCAACATAGATCTTTTCATCATAAACAACCTCCTAAGGTATTCAAATGATAAGCAGTGTAACCCATAGACATCACTATCTCAACAAACCATCAAGTCTCTCTCTTTTTATATCTCTCTATTAATACAGACCGTAGCAAACCTCATGCTTAAGGGCCTTTCTGAAACCCCTACTTAATCCTATACTTTTGGCAAGTAGACCCCTTCTTTCAAATGGCAAGGTGCCCCCTACTTAAGCACACCCTATTCTTGCATACATCAAAGGCATATACCAAAACCTATTCTCAAGCATCCAAGACCAAGCTGTTCTACTTTAATTTCAGCCACTATTCAAGTGAAACCAAATCAAGCTATAGAAACCCCCAATTCCAGCCACTATTCAAGTGCAACCAAATCAAGCTATAGAAACCCCAAATCAAGCCTCAATGGCTCCTCAAGATGGAACACATGTTTGACCTAGATGTAGAGCTTCGTGATGAGAATAATTCCAATCACTATTCAAATGTAACCAAATCAAGCTATAGAAACCTCCAAATCAAGCCTCAATGGCTCCTCAAATTGGAGCAAGCTGGAGCCTCTATCAATATACGAACAACAAGTATCAATTTCAAAGAAAAATGTCAAGTCCTCAATCTACACGATGAAGCTTCACTCCTCATGCTCCTCAATATGAGTTCCCAAGAATATTGCTCTGATACTAGTTGAAAGGAAAGCAATGGTGGGATACGACAAGAAGCTAGAGAGTGAAAGAGGGTTGAGAGAGAGAAGCCAATGAGAGAGTTTTTTGGGTATAATGAATGGTACCATTACTATTTGTTATCTTCACTTACATGTCACTATAGAGTGTGTACTTATACAAGGGGTGCTTGCATAGCTATTGGCTATTGGCCTTTACCCCAACAGTACTTGTGTTGTGGTTTGGATATGTATGCATCCTAATGTTAATGACAAGAAGGATACAAGACAAGACAAAGGAGGCTTCTCTTCTTACATAATCATAGTTGTATTGAGGGAGAAGATGGCTCACTAAAAGTAAAGGTGGGGCTACCTTTGTGGTAGCTTTGCAAGAAAGATACCCACCCCCAGGTCTCTATATGAATCTTACATAGAGCATGCATATGCTAATGAGATTGAACGAATAAGCTACAAATAGATATGTGCTCACTCTACACTCACTTAAAGAGCATTCATACTCGAGAATGCTTGCTATTGGCTATTGGCCTTTACCCCAACAGTACTTGTGTTGTGGTTTGGATATGTATGCATCCTAATGTTAATGACAAGAAGGATACAAGACAAGAGAAAGGAGGCTTCTCTTCTTACATAATCATAGTTGTATTGAGGGAGAAGATGGCTCACTAAAAGTAAAGGTGGGGCTACCTTTGTGGTAGCTTTGCAAGAAAGATACCCACCCCCAGGTCTCTATATGAATCTTACATAGAGCATGCATATGCTAATGAGATTGAACGAATAACCTACAAATAGATATGTGCTCACTCTACACTCACTTAAAGAGCATTCATACTTGAGAATGCTTCACCTCTACAAGATAAAGATAATACATTGTCATGGTAAAAGTTTAATATTCTAAATTGTGCCAATGTTAAGCAATGCAACTCTAACAAAAATTATTTCAATAATGCAACCCCCACAATATGATGTGTTGCCAGCAACTCTACATTTCGCAAATCTATGCAATTTGCAAATTGTGTAACCACAATGCCCCATCATTTATTTCTGCAAGCAATGAAGACCCAATGATAAAAAGAATTGTAATGATAATCATCAATATATAAAATGGTCCACCACCACAAAGATCGTTCAAAGCACTAATATGAGAAGCTTTAAAGAATTCACTATTTTGTAAAAGAGAGAGATCATGGTAATTGAACTAGCTAGATTAGGCTAATCCAAAAACTCATATCATTGTATGTGTTATAGATCAATAATAGTAGCTTCATCCCTAGTATATCATGTATATGATGCTTGGGTCCTCAAGATTCCTATGGGGTGGATGGGATGGATATGGATAAGCAAGGTGCTTCAAGGTTAGACATCCTTAGTCTGCACAATCCAACGTGAGTGATGTTGAGAGCTAAAGGATGTTGCTTCACTTATCAATCTAACTTATACCACCACCAACATTGCAAAATGAAGATGAAAACGAGAATACATGGGTTTTTTCAATCCTCATCTGAACTCCAACCTTGCTAAAAGCCGTCTTTCAGTGCCAACTTGACATAAGATCTACAACCTAAGATTATTATTGGCCAATAAGGTACCTCCCTCCTTGAACATTGTATGAATGGCTTTAAGATGTGTTGACACTCTATGAAGAGGAAAACTTCTTTTAGTATAAACAAATGGAAAGCAAAGAAGATGAAATTCTTTCTTATTTCCTAGGACTCGTGGATTCTTCCTCTCGAAGTTGAGTTCGCACATCTCAAAGGGCCTAAAATGGAATCCAAAATACATTTCATATGTATGTTCATATAACTTGCCCTTGTAATCTTCTTTGTAGAATCGATTATAATGTGACCATAGAGAAAGAAGCACTTATTAATATCCAAGACAACACTTGATGGGCCATACACACAATTTACTAATTGTATCATCATTTTTTAAAGATTGGTACCTTCACCTACTATAGATAAAGTAACTTACATAGAGTTCAACAAGTCACAAATAGAGAGCAATGCTACCAATGTTATTTGTGGCACTTTTTTGACTATCAATCTATCAACATAATTCATGGAACCATTTTTTCACAAAGTAAATATCATCATTATGTTGTGAGAACCTTGTTTCCTAAAAGGAGACATCTTTAAAGTTTTTAGATGCTCACATATTGCGTTTTTCTTGCCTGCAAAGATGTTTCTTCAATGTACATAGTAAACAACCATATGATACATCAACGACTAAGGCACTTGCCAACTCATTTGCCCCATTCGATCTAAAGACCAAATAATTTGGAAGCAGCCATATTTCAAATAAGTTGTCATCACCAAAAATCAAAGTATTTTACATGAATTTTTTTATATGTTAAGACCACCTTGTTTCTTGGCAACTAATAATATTAAGGAGTACCAATATATTCACCAAAATTTTAACTACACGTAATATATGGACCCAAGAGAACCAAAATGGGATCGATGGAGAATATTTACATTGTAGAAATTTGTATCTAAGTTACCAAAGCATGGAACCAATCAAAGAAAAGGAGGGACACAAAAGTACAAGAGAAGGAGTTAAGATATAGTTGTTATGAAGTCTCATAATGAGAAATCCCTTAAATTACAAGTTTTGTTGAGACCAACATGAACCAAGAGACTAGCACTGATAATTAACCCCCATTAGATATTCAAAAATATCTAGTTAAGAGGTCTCAAATGAACGTAGTCTTGTAAACTACATGTTTTCTCAACCTCTTAGAATTGACTCTTTAATCAACATGTGAGATACATGTTAGTTATTTCACAATGTGAAACCTAAGACCCCAAGATATCAATTGATACTAAGGGTAAATTTTGGAATAAGTTGTCTAGCATGTACTAAGTGATATCTAGTGTCAAATTTTGACCAAGTCTAATTTATTGGTCATTAATATCGTTAGCAATATTAAAAAATAAGCATCAATTAATCAATTAATCTTAATCTCAAGGCTAATAACTACTCAATGATACTTGGAAAACCAAATAACCTAACCAATTTAAATATTGACTTATGAAATTATTTTTAAGTACATAAAAATTATAAAATCAAATTTTAAAATTAAAAATTCTAAAAAGTAATTTATTAAGCTAGATAATGTTGAAAAATAAGATTACAAAATTCCCACTTAGTAAAACTCGTCTATGTAAGTAAAAAATGTTGTTAAAGGGTGGTTAAAAAACTATTCCAACCATTTTGAGTCAAAAGAACGCAATGAGAGGAGAGACTATTCAAGTAATCTACAATCATCAAAGACATCTCCTACAACAAGCGACAACAATTATGAGCCCTCCAAGTACAAACAACATATGTTAAAGGAGTCCAAACAACAAGAGACTACTCTAGACAAAGAGCTATCAACAATCAAAATTAACCCCAACCTATAGATGACAACACTTGAGGCACAATTCACAATGAAACTCTAAAGTTCTCTCTACAATATTCTACCTTATTCTATAGTCATTTCTCAAGTTATCTCAATAAAATCCAATTATTTGAATTATCGAAGATGGAGATTTTGATTAATCTCTATTGTAAATCTTATTTTACAAAAGAAATTAGAGTTTAACAACTACCTCGAGAAGTGTACTCAAATTGAAAGACCTAGGACTTCAATTCCAACAGATGGAAGTAAGGAATTTCATGGAGATTCAAGTGACCAACCAATCAATATTGAATTTGAGACTCAATGGGACTCAATTTGTCTCAAGGAGCGAGACGAATGCCAATCCCCAAGAAAACCAAGAGACAAATTGGTTTGTAAGCTTATTATACACCAACAAGCACTTCGACTAGCAAAGGAGATTAAAGAATCTCAATTATAATCCATCTGTTTGCAATTAAAACTAAAGAGATACTGCAAGGAGTGCGAGTTTTGAAGCCAACAATTACAAGTTATTACCACCCTCCCCGAGGAGAAGGAAAGTTGGTTTTAGCTACTTAGTTTCTCAAGGCTTAACTTGTCTACTAAGTTTCTCAACTCTTATGCAAGGATTGGAAAAAGTTACACTCAATAACTCATTGCTTTTCTAACTGGTAAATCATCCCCTTTAACTACTTAAGAGAAATTTCCTGCAAATACAGTTTACCAATACGCAAGCCCAATACATGTATGCATATGCATAAAGGTAGGCTCATCTGTGTGCCTACAAATCGTATCAAACTTCTCAATTTCATGGAGGCTCATCTGTGTGCCTACAAATTGTATCAAACTTCTCAATTTCATGGATGTATGCCTTAAGAATATTATTTCAGCAAAGAATATGAATTCACTTTGATGGAATTTTAGGGCTTATACCTTTTGCAACAAAGCAAAGTGTGCTTAAATCGATCAAGTTATACAATCAGAAAGTTTATGCTGAAAATCCACAGCAACGTACTTCTGTCCATTTACATTAAAGTCCGTACTTTGCAATCCTCTCAACAGCACACGGCCTTCCCCAATCTTTACCTCCCCTGACTCACCCCATTCCTTACTTGTCTCTTCCTTTTCAGTCGGTTGCAAGGATAGCCTTGCCTTATATAACCCTTGTCCAGGCAACTGATTCAATGTATTGGAGATTGGAACACACAGAGTACTGGAGACAACACTGCAACTGTCTAGGGCTAGAAGCACACGATGCTCTCGACCAAGGAGATTTGCAACACGCTCCATATCACCAATACTGAGTGCTCTTCTAACACGAGTGGAGGATACTTGCCCCTTTTCCCGGGTGCTCTGGTCTTCAAGCCCCCTGAATAGCTGACCTGATTTATCCACTTCGTCCATGACAGGGTCCATGATGAAGACTTCAAGATCAAACTTGCGACATAGCTGTACAAGATCAGATGCATCACCTGCAGCCTTATACCCGAACCTGTAATTTACACCTAGAAAAATAGTAGACTGACCAAAGTTAAAAGACTCCAGGTAGCATGCATCTACTGAGAATATAACAAATAGTGTTGACCAAAAAGCTTAAGCAAGCGCAACAAAGACATTTTAGGAAATGCATGCGGTTGCTGAAAAGAAAATAGATGTGTCATAAAGCGCTAAAAAATATAGTAACTGTTCACATACATAAAGTAGTTTCATCTTCTATACATTGGTCTCTTTTGACTGCTGTGGTTATTAGCAGAATTCCTCATTCCTTTGGGTGTCTTGGGTTTGTGCACAAAGAGCTCTGCAGCTCTAGCAAGCATGGCTCCATTCACAAAATCAGAATTTGGATAAGTAGTGGAATCTGGACTGTATCAGCTCAGACCTAGCAGCAAGGAGATCATCCTCTGAGATGGGTCTTTTATGGCATGCCCTCTATGGACACCTACCTTGCACCAAACCAGCCATGTTCCTTCAGTTTGAGGACCTACCAAAATTTGGGGTGCACAAGCACCTTGTCTCAGTTGCAAAAGGCAAGCAACACCAAGAGCCTTTTCTGAAAAAGGACTACCAGCAAAGTGTGAGCTATCAAACTTGCCTCCTAATTAACATATTTTGTAGAGTTCGGCTCATTAAAACAGCCACAAAAAGGCATTTTGGCCATTTTCATACAACACTTTAGACAGTTTTTATGGCACTCTAGACTTTCTGGCTCCAACATGTTCTCTAAAAGGGACTCAATTTGCACACCACTCTTTATCCCTTCCGCCCACAATCGCCACAATCATTATTCTACCCTCATCTACACTATCAGGAGGTGCCCTTGCTGCCAGGCTACCAGCCATCACCACCTGTTCATGAAGCTGTGCCCAGCCTTTCCACAGCCCTCCATCAGCTGATACCAGCCTGCACGTGGCTCCATCTGCATTCTGCTGCCAGCTCATCCTGATCATTTCAGCTGCTACTGCTTGGAAGTCTTCTAAGTCTGCTACAACCATCATAATCTGTCCAGCTGCTGCTCTTTGACTCCCTACTGCTCTAGTTTGCTGGTGTTCTCCACCTGCAATTCTGAGTTTTGCTGCTACTGCTGCTTTGCATCAGATTCTGCTTCATTGATCTCAGTTATTTAACACCTCTGTGTGTGAACAGGGGGCGATGGATGATGATGATGATGATGACACCACCAAGCATTCTGCTGCTACTGCTGCTCTACATCAGATTCTGCTTAATCGATGTTAGTTATTTAACACCTCCATGTGTGAACAAAGTTGTCTGGTGAGGAATAGCAAAATCTCCCACTGTCCGAAGACTTAAACATACCATTCTATTCAGCTTCTTTCTAAACGATGATTTATCTGGCCAGTGCAGCAACCTAGAAATAGCCAACACTTCAGCTCATAAGGAATTGGCATTTTGTCCAGACTCAGATGGGTGCAAACAAGTAAAAGACAACAGCTCTTGCCAAGAAGAGATCAAGTGTGATAACAAAACTGACATAGGACATTTTATTCTCTAAGTAGAATCTAAAACATACCGTTAAGAGGCATGAATATGTGTATTGCTATGACAAATCCCACCTTCTCAATAAAAGGTCTCGCAATATGCACTGCTCCAAACAAATGCCCTATAAAGGACCTAATCCAAAAGCCAGCGTGTGTTTCTTGACATCCAAAAGAGCAGCCCCACCCATAAGCTTTGGAGTAGTGAGATGGTCCCAAGACACCCATGTCTGACGTAAACAATTTCCTTGTTTCTTCCAGAGCATAAATCAAATTGATTGCACCAATTCATCCTAAGATTTATTAGTCCAAGGGAGTAATCCTGCCTTAGAATCCCGAGTCAATCAAATCTCTTTCCATACAGTTGATGAGAATTGATTTTTGAATATTAATATGTGATCTTTATGGTAGTGCAAACAAAGACCAAAAGCAGCCGCAGCTTTAGTTGCATTATTTTCCTCATCCCTTAGAAACATGAAAGAGTCATCAGCCAACGATTGACCGACAAACTTCGCACTACTAGGAAGGGTGAGATCCACAATGTCTATATCTGACACAATCTTATCCAGTAAACTCAACATGGGATAGCACGTATGACATCAGTATAGTGCAATCCCACCTTGACTGATAGTATGTATGACATTAGTCCTCAGACAGCCAAAACCCCCATAGCAACCATTAGTTCTTGTAAAAAAAGTCCAACCAACATAATCATCAGCTTGCTCTCTTTTTTTTTTCGTAGTGAGTTGTTATGTTATATTATATCAGCTCTCGCTCTCGCTCTCCCTCTCTCTCTTTCGGAGTTCCATCAGCCATAACTATTGTTCCTTACTCTCACACTTGAATATCGAACAATGGTATAAGAATACAAAGATACATGCAGCTGCTGTGACCTGTCTCCCCCTCTCTCACACTATAACACATCTCTCCAATAACTCCAACATGCACCAACTGTTCATCTAGGCTACCACTTGTGATGCAAATCATCATCACCTTCAATGTCACCTATTGTCACCCTCAGCCACCCCGATCTTCAACTCCGCATAGTTGCCAAGAGTCTCAGAAAGGGGGAAACGGGGAAACATAAACACATTTTAGAACCGCAAAACAGAATTTCAGCCTAAAGCCAAAGTGCAAATCGTGGAGACAAATTTCATATCTTTTTAGGAATATTTTTATATTAGACATATATGAAGGCATAATACATCTGTAACTTGAACCTCTATACCAAAAACACCTGAACTCAGTATATGTGTAAAATAAGAAGAGATTTAATGAGCATACATGACACTACCAAAGATTGTAAAATCACAATATATGCGGTTCAAAAACTTTCAATATCAGTACTCAAAATTGTTAGGTCAATGCTCAGCCTGCACACACATACACATTCACAATGAACTATGAACAACAAGAAAGAATAGGGTATTGGAATGCCACATCCACTGATGTGAGAATAGAATGAAAGGACAATCCCTAAGGTATTAAATACCACATTCAAAAACAGGTGTTTACACAAGGGAAAAAATGTGCTCGTGTATAAGGAACCATTCACACCAGAACAATATAGCAACACAATAAGTGTAACAAAGCCCCCCAACAGTGAGAGATGCAAGCGCATGCAGGGAATGGCAGATCAATCTCCAAATGGTAAATAACCCCTAGTGACATGGGACGGGTTTTGGGAATAGGAACGTGGATGGGGACTAGAATTGACATTCCTTGTCACCATCAGAGGAGGCTCTAACAAGGGGACGAGATTGGAACGGTTTGAGAATAGGCTGGAACTGGGATTGCAAACTAGAAAATGGCCATTCCAAGTCACTATGTAATAACCCTAAAGCCTTGCGGAAGGCTTCAAAGGTTTCTCTCGAAAGAGCTAAATCTACCAAGTTATCCAAAATGTAGGGACATAAACCAAGTCACTCTCCCCTGCATGGAACCTCTCTCTGACATAATGATAATACACCTCAATGTGCTTAGTGCAAGCATGAAACATTGGGTTCCTCACAATTGATATGGCACTCTAAATGTCAGTATAGATAAAAGTGGATAGCCATTGTCCCACACTGAGATCAACCTAAAGGCATATGAGCCATATGCAATCCAATGTAGCTGTAAATGCTGCCCTATATGCAACTTCATAGCTAGACGTGGTCACTGTAGACCAGTTGCTTAGCCAAGAGATGCATGAATCACCAAGCATGAAACAATTATCACTAGTTCAAACAACCAATCAATATCACTATCTGAGAATGCATGCACGCAAAGAGAAGTGCCTCTGGGATAGAAGAGGCCCAACAACTGAGTGTCTTTAAGATAACAAAAGAAAAGTTTTACTACTTGCCCATGCTTAGTGCCAAGGATGTGCATGAAGCATGCCAACTGAGAAACCCCTACTAAATATCCAGTCGTATATTACACAAGTACAATAAGCATCCCACAACCTATTGATAGGGAGAAGCATCAAATGGATCTCTTGCATCCCCAAATATAAACATGTGGCCTGTCTCAACCAGTGTAGAGATAAGCTTGCGATCACATGTTTGAAAATGCCCAAGGAGCTACCTAATGTATGTAGATTATCACAAAACAATGCTCTCCTCAATTGCAGTGAATTGAATACCAAGACAATAGTGCAAATGGCCAAGATCTATAATATCAAATGCATGCTACAATTCAGCCCTCAAGGCTGTAGTATGCATCTCATGGTTTCCAATTAATAGTATATAATCCACAGAAGAATGTGAATCAAGAGATCATCCCCATTCTTGCAAACATATAGCATGCTATCAATGTATGAATTATTGAAACAAGAGCAATCAAGTGTGCATGTATTTTCATGAAGTGAGGGCAAACGTCTTATCCTAGACAATCTCGTGCTATTTGGCATACCCTTTGGTAATAAGGCGTGCTCAATGCTACCATCACATCTGCGTTTTAATTTATAAACCCACTTTGTGCCTATAGCACACTTGCCAGGAGGCAAGTCACATAGCTCTCATGTGCTATTTTTATATATAGAATCCAACTCTAATTGCATTGACATCATTCAATGCTCACTCTAAGAAGTATCATCTAAAGATATGGGCTCTTCATTATACGCAATAGCAACAAGAGCCTATGCGACAAAATGACCATAAGCATTTTGTTACCCTCATTCTTTGCATTTGAGAGTCAAAAGAAGAGGCCAATTTGGCTTTATCCTTAATTTGAGTTTGCTGTCATGGTTTTTGTTAGAGATTTAGTCATCCCCTGGTCTAGCATTGTCAAGCTACACTTGGTACAATTAGTTCTCTCGGGCACAGTTACGCATTTCTTGTCAGTTTTGGGCATTTTCAGCCACCAACAAGGGCGGGCACCTTTTACCAAGCAGGTTGAACAGTTTTGGGACAGGCAGCACTGCCACATGGCAGTTCCACAGCAAATTGCTATTTTGTTTATGGGTAGTCTGCCAGTTTTGGCTGGCTGCCCTGATCATTTTATGGCTATTTTTCATGCTATTTGTAGCCAGCAGTCAGCCTGCCCACTTTTCTTGTTTTTCAAGTGGTGGTGAGAGAGATTGGATCGAGGAGATACTTCAACAACCTGTTTGTATCTTTGCCACCTCCATTTCAGCATTCATTGACTGCAGATTTCTGCTCACCCGTTGAGCCAGCCCCAATGGATATTCCAGAGACTTTGGCAAAGACAAAGTTGTGAGGGGAGTATCAGCCACCTCCTCATGGGGACCATGATACACTCCTTGATTCAGGGATTGAGGGAGTCTCTAAGGAGTGGCATCCACAGGATGGCTTGTAGCATTCTTCAAGGAACCTGGAACATTCCATCGAGCTTGTTTGCACTAACTATTGTTTGATGACTCGTGCCATGCAAGATAGGGAGCTCAGCTCCATGAACGAGGCTTTACAATCACATCATTGGAAGAAGGCTATGTAGCAAGAGTTGAATGCAATTGAGTGGAATGGCACTTAGGATCTTGTGGCTTGGCCCATTCATAAGAAGGTGACTAAAGCCAAATGGGTCTTTAAGACCAAGTACCATAGTGATAGTACTCTAGATAAGCACAAGGCACAACTCATTGCAAAGGGCTTTGCATAGTGGCTAGGGGTGGATTTCCATGACACCTTTATACGTACAACTCGAATGGCTACCATAAGGGCCGTTCTTGCCTTAGCCAACCATAAAAGATGGCCAGTTTAGTAGCTTGATGGGAAGCCTTCCTTCCTTTACAGAGATTTAAACGAGGAGATCTATATTGAGCAACCTCCTAGTTTTCTTCATCCAATGGACAGATGTACAGGTTGAAGAAGGCCATTTATGGCCTCAAATAAGCTCCACGTGCTTGGAATGAGAAGATCGACTCGTTCCTCGAGGGGAAGTTAGGATATCAGCATTCCACTTCCAATTCCCAATTGTATGTCCACACCTCACCTAGACGGCATGCGTTGCTCGTGCTTTATGTGGATGATCTCGGGTGACCATTCCCAAAAAGGTCAAGCAGACAAAGGAGGCACTATACGACATATTTGAGATGACAGATATGGACCTTCTCCATTTTGTTTTAGGTCATGAGATTTAGTAAACTCCGAGGGGGGTTTCAATCTCCCTATAGCGGTCTGTGCAAAAGCTTTTGACTATGTTTGAGATGGAGGGCTGCAAGGCTATTTCCACTCCTATAGATCCCAACTAGAAGGCTTGAGGATATTTTGCAATTTCTAAGGGGAAACCCCGATCTTGGTATTCATTGTTGGGAATAAAGAGCCATCGTGCCTTTTATACGTGCACGGGTGTGAACAAACCCTTAGCACATTTGTACTTTTATATATATCTATCCAAAAACCTAAAGAGGTACACTCATCATTGTACCGAATACCCATTGTGTCGTGCTCACTCTCCTTTCTACTGCTCTCTACTCTTTGTTGTGAGAAAGCATTGCGTGTCTCGATCCTCGCGCTCTCTGTCATAACAAACTCGTATCAGAGCAAGAAGTGTCGCAGGCGAGGAGGAAGTTGCAGGTGTCACAAGCGAGCAGGAAGTGTCACAGGCTAGGAGTTGCAGGTGTCGCAGGCGAGGAGGAGTTGCAGGTGTCGCAGGGCATGCTACAGGTCGACAGGTGGGTCAGGTAACTGACGCGGTGCCAGGTGGACGGGTCAGGCAGCTGACGCACAGTGACGGACGGGCTTCAGCGGGTGCTCCGACGGGAAGGCCGTGACTTGTCCGACAGGTCAGACATAAGGGCGCGACCAGGCGGGTCGTCGTCAACGTTTTTTTTTTCTTTTTTTGAAATCTAAAAGAAAAGAAAAAAGGAGGTTTCCTTTCGTTTCCCTACCGGACATTCGCGTGTATAAGCACAGAATACAAATCTGTACACATTTGCTTCTGAAAATTTGGGGCTTTTCTCGAGAGTGGTTCTCTGACTATACAGGGGGTCGACATGGTGTTGTCCATCTTGGGGACAACTATGCATGTGACATTGCAGGTATTGACAATGTGCAGTTGCAGTTTCAGCATGGCTCTGTCTTCACACTTTAGGATGTACGGCATGTACCTCAGCTCAAGAAGAGCATGATTAGCACAGGGCAGCTAGATGACGATGGATTTCATACGACCTTTGGTGATGGGAAATGGAAGATTTATAAGGGATCTAGAGTGATTGCCAAAGGTTGTAAAAGTGATACCTTGTATCCTCTCCATATATCTAGTGTGAGTGATCATGTTGTTGCTGTGATCGAGCAGCCAAGTGTTTCTTTGTGGCTTGGCCGGTTGGGACACATAAGTCAAACTGGAATAAAAGTGCTCTCTCGTTTGGGTTACTTGCCTTGTCTTTGTTATGTTGATTTTGAGCATTGTGATCATTGTGTTTATGGTAAACATGCCTAGATGTCTCATAAGAAGTCTCTTTCGCTGAAATCTTCTTCTCTAGAGTTAGTACATTCCCATGCATGTCAAATGCCAGGGTTATGTTTAGGGGGAAAGAAATATTTTGCCACCTTTGTCAATGATGCTACACGGAAGGTATGGATTTATCCTATTCATAGCAAGGATGAAGTGCTTAACAAGCTTTAAAAATTATTGGCATTGGTTGAAAATCAAACTGATAAGACACTTAAGTATCTTTGCTCTGACAATGGTGGGGAATATGTGTCCAAGGCCTTTCAGGCATTTTATGACAACAAAGGGATAAAAAGGGAGTTCATTGCCCCTCATAATCCACCCCAAAATGGAGTTGCAAAGCATATGAATCGGACCGTACAAGATAAGGTCCGTACAATGCTGTCTCATGCTGCATGACCCCATGGTTTTTGGGCAAAGATTGTTATGACAACTGTACACTTGATTAATCAGTCACCAAACAGGTCTTTGGGAGGGGAGTTTCCCAAGAAGCGTGGTCGGGAATGCCACCTTTATATGCACACTTGAAAGTATTTGGCTGCAAAGCATTTGTGCACATTCGTAAAGAAAAACGCAACAAACTTGAGCCAAAGTCCTATAAATGCATTTTCCTAGGATATGGTGATGAGGGTAAAATGGAGTATAGATTATGGGATCCCGAGAAAAGGAAAGTAGTACGCAACAATGATATTATCTTCTGGGAAGATCATATGTCTAAACAGCCCGAAAAGACTGAGGAGGTCCATAGGGTTGTATTCCAAGAAGAAATTCCTTTTGGACAGCAAAATATGCCCGCTATACAGCAACAAATACCTGCTGTAAATGAACCTACACATGTAGAAAATTATGCTGAAAATGATCGGCCAGCTATTGCCGATAATTATGAGCCACTAGATGTGCAGGAACAACCAGGACAACAAGCTATTAATGCTGATTTGCAGGCTGAAATGCCAAGACAGCAAGCTGATAATGCTCAACAACCAGCAAACAATGATCATTGGGTTAGGAGATCATCTAGGGCTACTAGACAACCTGATAGATTTGTTCCTGGTGCAAACAATGTGGCTGATTATGTCATGCTGACAGGCTGTGCTAAACCGTTTTGCTTCAAGGAAGCAATGGGGAGACAGGACAGCAAGAAATGGTATAAAGCCATGTTGTCAAAGATGGAATCTCTTGAGAAAAATGGCACTTGGGACTTGGTGCAGTTGCCTAAAGGGCAGAAAACCCTTCCATGCAAATGGGTTTACAAGATGAAGGTCACTTCTGGTTCCTCGCTAAAGTACAAAGCGAGATTGGTTGCAAAGGGATACAAGCAGAAACATGGAGTTAACTTCGATAAGATATTCTCTCCTCTAGTCAAGATGACTACATTGAGAACCATTTTGGACTTGGTTGTAGCTGAAAATATGGAGCTCATACAGATGGATGTAGAGACTGCATTTTTACATGGTGATCTACATGAAGACATATATATGCAGTAGTCTGAAGGGCTTGTGGCGAAAGGGAAAGAGAAGATGGTATGTAAACTCAAAAGGAGTTTATATGGGCTAGAACAAGCACCAAGAGAATGGTATCATAAGTTTGATACATTTATGCAATCTCAAGGTTTTCATAGAAGTCAAGTGGATCACTGCTTGTACACCAAGAAGGCCGCAGATGGCAACTTGATTATCTTGGTTCTATACGTTGATGACATGTTGATTGCTGGCAGGGATACTTATGCCTTGGACTCACTAAAGCAAAGTCTTCATGGCAGCTTTGACATGAAGGATCTTGGTGATGCAAATCACATTCTTGGCATGCAAATACTCAAAGATAGATCAAAAGGATTACTCTATCTATCTCAGCAAGAGTATATCTCCAAGGTTTTGCAATGTTTCAATATGGAGGGGGAGAAACAATTGGGGTTCCATTGCCTCCATATGTGAAACTCAGTGCAGAGGACAACCCTACATTTGATGATGAGAAGACTGAAATAGCCAAGATACCATATGCTTCACCTATTGGCAGCTTGATGTATGCTATGGTTGTTACACGTCTTGACATTGCCTTTGCAGTGGAAGTGGTTAGTAGATACATGGCAAACCCTGGTAAAAAGCATTGGGAAGCAGTGAAAGGTATTATGAGATACCTCAAAGGCACAAAGGATTTGTGCATATGTTTTGGAAAGCAAAAGGCATCTATCGTTGGCTTTACGGATACTGACTATGCTGGTCATACGGATTGCAGAAAGTCCACTTCTAGGTATGTGTTTACCTTTACAGGAGGAGCAATCTCTTGGATCTCCAAGCTACAAAAGTGTATTGCATTGTCTACTACAGAGGCAAAGTATGTGGCTACCACTGAGGCATGCAAGGAGACTATGGCTTTGGTGGAGAGCTTGGAATTACAGAGTTACCTATTCTCCATTGTGATAGTCAGAGTACTATCATGCTAGCACGGAATCCCGTCTTCATGCAAAGACAAAGCACATACAGGTGAAGTACCACTTCATTAGAGATGTACTTGACAGCAAGAGCATTGAGCTTGTCAAAGTGCATACAAATGATAATCCTGCAAACCTTCTCACGAAGAGTCTTTCAACAGAGCGGTTTGCTCATTGCCGACAGATGATGGAGGTTGGATAGATATATGTATTTCAGCTTTGTACATATCTAGACTTAGCTGATGATTCTTTTCTCCTCTTAAGGCACATTGCCTTCAGATGGAAGGTTGTTGGGAATAAAGGGCCCTCGTGCCTTTTATATGTGCTTGGGTGTGAACATACCCTTAGTACACTTGTACTTTCATATATATATATATATATATATCTATCTAAATACCTAAAGAGGTACACTCATGAGTCATCATTGTACCCACAAGTCGTGCTCACTCTACTCTCTACTCTGCACTCTCTCTCTCTCTCTCTCTCTCTCTCTCTCTCTCTCTCTCTGTGTGTTTGTTGCTAGCAAGCACTGCGTGTCTCGATCCTAGCGCCACTGAGCTCAACAAATCTAAAATAGCAGTGAGAGCAAAAGGCACACATAGAGTGGTCATCTTCACAACAGGTGAAAAGACCTCTTGAAAGTCAATGCCTTTCTTTTATGCATACCCTTTGGCAACCAGCCTTGCTTTGCACTTGGGTTTCCCATCAACTGTCTTTACTTTGTTCACCCATTTGTTTAGAAGTGGCTTCCTTCCCTTGGGGAATGACACAAGATCCCAAGTATCATTTGCATATAGAGATTTAATCTCTTCCTGCATAACTAGCTCCCACTTACTACTAAATTCACATGACTTGGCCTCTTTGTATGTAAGAGGCTCACTCTCATCTGTAAGCATCACATAATGCAAGGAGGGGTCAAACCTATGTGGTTGTCTTCTTACGCATGAGACCTACGTACCCAATGATCAACATTTTTAGGAATTGAGTCTACATCTGGAGATATATTATTTTCAGCATTTATTGGCTACTGTAAGCCATTTTCAGCATGTTGTTCATGCTGTACAGCACCTTCATTTCCATTACCAGCACCTGCATTTTCATAATCAGCAAGTCTATCTTGCTATCCGTGACCTCCTTGTGCTATTTGCTGTCCATCATCATCTGGCTCAAAAATAACCAGCTGATCATCAATTTCAGCCTGTGGTACAACACCATGAGGCTCCTTTTCTTAAGTAATAGGTGGCTGTAAACTCTGAAATTTCACCTTTTTCATATCTTCATTAGAGGCTAAACTACCTTTCAGCAATTTTGCCTCATTAAACACAACATTACGGCTGCAAATAATTTTCTTGGACTGAGGTAACCACACTCTATAGCCAAATTCACCCTCATCACCATAGCCCACGAAAATACCTTTGGTGGATTTTGGGTCAAGTTTGTTCCTCAGCGCATCCCTAACATGCACAAAAGCATCACAGCCAAATATGCATAAATGGTCATATGAGGCCGATTTGCAAGACCAAACCTCCTCAGGGATGCCATTATTTAAGGACATGTTTGGAGAGCAGTTGCAAATGTAAACCGCGGTTTTGAGTGCCTCTCCCCAAAATTCATGAGGAAGATTAGCATGGACAGCATACACCGCACTCTTTCACATAAAGTCCTATTATATCTTTCAACCATCCCATTTGAAGAAGGGTTGTAATGGGCTATAAGCTCCCTCTTAATACCATGCAAGTCACAAAATTACTTGAATTCAGTCGATGTGAACTCATTCCCATTATCAGTTCTCAAGCATATCAGCTTTCTACATGTCTGAGTGGTCACAAATGCATGAAAAGTTTTAAAAACGGCAAACACTTCACTTTCCTTTTTCAGCAAGTATACCCAAATCTTCTTGGACCAGTCATCAATAAAGGAGATCAAATATGCAGCACCACCCAATGATTTCACAAGCATACTACATACATCAGAATGCACTAAGTCCAAGACATTGGACTTACGAGAGACACCAAAGTAAAAGGAATTTTTTATTTGCTTTCCAAACTAACACTCGTTACAAAAGTCAAGTTTAGAGCCTTTTCCATCAACCCTCTTCAGAGAGGTAAGGACATCAAGTCCTTTTCGGTTCATATGGCCTAATCTCTTATGCCATAACTCCAAGTGGCTGCAAATTTCAGCAATTGCAAGAACTTGCCATTCAAGGCTTTACAGTGCAAACAATACAAAGTACCCTTCTTGGTTCCTTTTGCAATCAGCATCGAACCCTTTTTCACTTTCCACAAACCACCACCAAACAGTGTGAAGTAGCCATACAAGTCAAGCTAACCAACAGATAGTAAACTCTTTTTTATGCCAAGCACATATCTGATATCTTTCAACACAATCTCTTGACCATTGTCTAAAGACAAGTGTACAGTGCCAATCCCATCAATGCTGCAAGCATGGTTATTTCCAAGATACACCTTTCCAGAACTGCATGCATTGAAGATAGCAAAACACTCCAACCAAGGAGTTACATGGAAAGAGACACCAGAGTCTACAATCCAAGTTTGAGTGACACCATCATCCATTGACAAAAGTGCATCAATCACATCAGCCTTGGTAATCTGCATATCCTGCATGTGACATACAAGGGCATCATAATCAACTACACATAATACATCAACCTCTGTATCTGAAAACTCCTCTATGACCACACTAGAGGCCTCGTTGGCCTTTTCTTTGCCTTTGGTTGCCTCAGATGCATCTGTCTTATCTTCCTTCTTCTTTCTATCTCCTGCATTCTTCTTTCTCTCTTGTTCCTTCTTGTAATACCTGCAATCAGGTTTCTTGTAGCCCTTTCGACCACAGTAATAGCAAGTAATATCACTCTTTTCCTTTCCCTTGCTCTTGCTCCTGTTTCTCTGTCCTGCATTTGCATTTTTCTTTCCAGCTCTCCCTCTTACATTATAAGCTGAGTTGCTATCTTCTCCACTAGGCATACGTCTAATTTCTTCATTCAAGATAGAACCCCTCACCCCATCATATGAGAGATTGTAGTTATTGCTGAGTGAAACCACCAAGGTCTCCCAAGAGTCAAGCAGTGTCATGATCAAAAAGATCGCCCTCAACTTATCATCAAAGTCCAAATTTGCATCTTTGAGCTGATTTACAATACCTGTAAATGCACTCAAGTGCTCAGTTGCAGGCTATGACTCATCCAATCACATATTCACCAACTTGCACATTAAATGCACTTGATTAACAGGTGTGGTGATCTCATAGGTAGTTTTCAGCTTCTCCCATTTTGCATAACCTGTATCTAAACCCTTAATGTCTGTCAAGATGTCATCGGTGACACCCATCTTTATGTAAGCCATGGCCTTTTTATTTGCTCTGGCCCAATCTGCATCAGACATTAGTGCGGGTTTTATCTTCCAGCAAAGCATCCTCACAATCCTTTAGAAACAAAATGCCTTGCATACGGTCTTTCCAAAGGTCAAAGCCATGGCCATCAAACCGTTTGATCTCCATCAAACTCTTGACGTCTGAACTGGAAGAAGTTGCAGCCATTTTATCACAAACACAAGAGTAAATGCACTAAACTGCAGAAGCACAAGCTGAACCAGCAAAATACATTGTTTTTCTTTCTCAACCAAGAATAAGTCTCTGTTGTTTGTACATGAACCACCCACCACACGGGCAAAAATGCAGAAATTTATCAAATTCTATGCAAATCCCCAAAATTTCAAGTCCAAAATTGCATAAATGTCAGCCAATCTGACCCAGCTAAGCAAAACTTTGCCAATACATGAAAAGCCCCAAATTTCTAGGATCCAATGTCAAGAAATTTTGCTCAAAGGAGTAAAATTCTGACTAATTTGACAAAATCCCCAAATTAATTGAGGTCACAACACGCAATGTCTGCAATTCCTAACTTCAAAATCACTGACGTGCATAAGCAGAGTCAATTCTGGGAAAAGCCCCAAATTTCTGGCTCAATTTTGCACAGAATTGGCAACTGTGCTTTCACACGTCAACCCCCACCAAGAGTAAGTGATGGCTGAAAAGATTAAGGGGAAGATTTGATTTCTAACAAAGAAAAAAAAAAAGCTTTACGTGACCTGACGTGGGTCCGTTGACCCATCAGGCGTCACGTCGCCTACACCTGACTGCCCACCTGCGCTCGGACAGACATCGCCTGTTTTACCCGGCTTTCCTAGTCACGTCACAACTACTAGTTGACGCAAATCTAGCAGTCGTCGCCTTCTGCAGCCCAGTCACGCCACACGCTTGCTTCTGTCTGCCCGGTTCGTCATCACGCCACCAATCGCCTGAACTATTCCTTGCAGATGCCCCACACACAAGTCGCCAAGAACTCCAGCTGTCTACTGGTCGTCAGCACTGTCAGCTGATCCCGTCAGATCTCGAGAAGCACACAGAACCTGACGCTCTGATACTAGTTGTTGGGGTTATCAACTAAGGGTGACAGAAGTTCGAGAAGTGAGCGTGAGAGTGTGATGGCTGAAGAGAGAGAGTTAGAGAGCAGAGTTAAGTACGATTCAACTAGAGTGTACCAACAAATGTATTGGTACACAAAGAGTAAAATGTATTTATACTTAGGGCACGTAAGGGTGCATTCACATGTACAATGTGTGTGTACTATACATGAGGGGTTAAACCGGGCCTTTATCCCAACACCCCCACCCCCCCCTTCTTGATTTGCCTTAGCTAAAGACTATGAAACATCCACTAATGCCGACTTGAAGACGAATTTGATGATGAACCAATCTCCTCCACTAGAGGTGAAACCTCAACAAGCAAAGGCTCCAAAGACACTAGCTCAGTGCCCAATGGTCACCCAAATCTCCAAGAATGGGATGCTCCTCACCCCCCTCTACAGCTGGAAACTCAAGGAACACATCTCAACTCGTGTAGACATCCCATTGTATCCCTGTGACTTAAGAGCTACATCCCATGAATACCTGTCTCTTGAAAGCCGTCTCAAACTTATCTCGTTGTTTCTTCAGGATGTGAACATAAGCATCACACACGAACACCCTAAAATAAGACACATTCCGTTTTAGACCATAATAAGCCTCAAAAGATGCCATACCATCCATGGCCAAGATACATGACTAATTTAGGATATGGACAATGGTAGCCACTACTTCAACCCAGAGACACTAAAGTGTCTACTAATGCTCCATCGTTATCCACACCATCTCGATCATGCTCCGGTTCTTCCACTCCAATGTGCTATTCTCCTAAGGCGTGTTTGTGTTGACAAACTTCTGATGCATGCCACAATCCACACAGAATTCCGGAAACTCATTGGAGATAACCTCTCCACGTTTGTCAAATTGCAAGGTCTATAGTTTCCGACCAAACCGGTTCTCCTCAAAGATGAACCAATCCTTGAAATGCAAGAATGCTTTTGATTTGAGAGCCAAAAAGTATGCCCATGTCATCCTGCTAAAATCCTCAACAATTAGCATAAAACACAAACTCCCCTTAAGAGACTCCATCCTCATCAATCCATGGAAGTCTATTGAAACAAGCTCAAAGGGCTCCTTCACTCTCCATGAAGCCTTGTTGGGAATCGCATCTCTATGTTGCTTGGCTCAAATTCAAGACACACATGGTAGATAGCTCACCTCCACATTCAGCAATCCACGAATAAATCAACCACAACTAGCCTTCTGAAGATATTCATAGTTGAGGTAGCCAAATGGAGCATGCCACAACTTGATTTATGTCTGAGAAGAGAGAAGAAGAGAAGTAAAGGCCAAAGAACTTGTAGACTCCATTCTCCTCATATCTTGTACAAAGAACTTATTGGATCGTACCATCAAGAACTCGAAAGGAGTCCTTATAAAACTCGACCATGAGCTCAAGTGCACAAATCTTGCTCACTAAAAGTAAATGATAGCCCAAGCTTGACACACAGAGAACCTCCAATGTGTAGGCACCGCCATGCCCATCCGAAATTAGTTGCAAATTACCCTTGTCTTTCATAGGAACTAACAACTATATCAGAATTTGCCCATACGAAGGTCACATATAAGCAATGCCATCACAGGAAGGAGTCATGTGACGAGAAGCACCACTATCCACGATCCACTCACAAGATTGTGGGGCCATCATCGTTGCATAGAAGCCGCTGATATAGAATCCTCAATCACCTCCAAATAAAGAAAAGTTGCTGATAAAGAAGCAGTCACTACTCCTGAGTCCTCCATAAATGTCTCTTGCTTGTTGTCCTTCTTGTTCTTATCAAGGCAATCCTTCTTCCAATGACTTGTCTTACCACCGATGTAGTAAGTAGACTCTTCTTCTATCTTGGGTTTCTCCTCCTCCTTCTTCTTGTCCTTCCCCATCTTTTGGAAAGCTTGATATGTCAAAGCCCTTGTCTTTGGGGCGTTCTAACCTTGCAGCAAGTAGACTCTTCTTCTATCTTGGGTTTCTCCTCCTCCTCCTCCTTGTTGTCCTTCCCCATCTTTTGGAAACCTTGGACTGTCATAGCCCTTGTCTTTGGAGCGTTCTAACCTTTGAGCTGCTCCTCCTAACCCAAGACCATCGAAACCAACTCCTCCCACTTGAGGGTCTCTATCCACCTTAATGCAATCAAGGCAACTCCTACCACTTGAGGGTCTCTATCCGCCTTAATCCAATCAAGGCAAAGTAGAAAGCACTAACTCAAGACACTAACAATGACAAGAGAGTTATCGCCATGTCTTCAAAAGTGATCATCCTCATGACATTTTGTACTTGCATTTGCAATTGCCACAGTTTGTTGACATCCTTCCACATGGAAACAAACTTGTTCATTTTCAACTTCTATATCTACACCTCTAGAGACACCTCCTTCACTGCGGTCATCTAATCATAAAGTTGAGATCCAATGCCAACCATATCTCTCGAGCATTAGTTAGATGCTCAATGTAGGCTATCACGACCAGTGTGGATGAGATAAATAGGAAAGAACAAATGCAAGCATTCAATTTATCCCTATTTGTCTGTACCTTTACCAACCCCACATTCTCCAAACAATAAACTTTGGAAAGAACTTGGGCTGATAATGGATGGTCATGTCAAAGTGCAACGAATGCGGAAGCATATGATCAGATTGAAATAAAATGAACGTAGAGAGAAGAGGGAGAGAGAAAAGAGACAATAGAATGCAAAAATCTATAGCGAATGAACACTCAAATGAAGAAGGTAGATATGTACAACGGGTTGTGCAGTGTATCTCTACTAGACGATCGCTCTCCCACCTGAAAAAACCAAGTGAATGTTTTCATAGGCTGGCAAGCTAATAAATAGGCATAAAAAATCATAAAAATGATCAGGTCGGCTAGTTTAAACTAGCCAACTACTGCAAATAATGAGTAGCAGCAATAAATTATGAATCAAAAATACTACATTGTACTGCCCATGCCACATGGCATCTACATAGCTTGCAAGGCCAGCCTAACCACCCAACAATGCTGGAAATCACAAAATGGCTGCAAAAAACTGTTCGACCTATATCTAGGAAATGCATAACTATGACTGAGAGTGCTAACTATATAACCATAAATTGCCAATGCCTATCCAAGGGACGAATAAATCTCGGATACCTCCTCTCAAATCATGGGCAGGGCATGAGGCTCAAGGATCTAGAGTGCTATCGAAGAAGGGCCTGAGAAAGGACCTTCGTAAACAAATCTACCAAGTTATCCTCTGTCTTGCAATACACCACATCAATGGTCTCATCCAAGATCTTATCCCAAATGAAATGGTATTGTATCTCAATGTGCTTTGACATAGCATAAAATACGGGATTCCGTGCCAAAGCAATGCAACCATCATTCTCACAATGCAATGTAGTAGGACCTATCTAAGAATAGCCAAGCTCTCCTAACAACCTTTGAAGCCACACAGCCAAATGAGGTAGAAGACACCGCTTTATACTCTGCCTCTATAGATGATAAGGCAATTGTGTGCTGCTTCTTACTACTCCAAGAGATAGCAATTATATCCAATGTGAAGCAATTGTGAGAAATCAAAATCGGTTATGAAGGAGAGAGAAACGAGACAATGACAATGAGTTAGGTCAAGGTTGACCTAACCAACCCTCCACCAACTAACTAGAGTTGAGCTAACTTACTCTAATCCCTATTGTCAATACTTTTAAATGTGACAACACTATGTACACACACACTAAAGTGACACTAAAGTATCCACACCACATAAATTACATGGGCACTGCCCAAAATTGACAAATCCTAACACCCCCTTGCAATCCCAATGTGATGAACTACAAGGATGATCAATCACCAAAGGGTAATAAGTTTAAAGACTTTCGAAAAGCCTCAAACTTCTCACATGGTAGTGCCTTGGTGAAAATGTCTGCAACATTTTCCTAGGTGGGTACATACATCAAGTTGATCTCTCTTGCATGGCATCTCTCTCTGACATAATGGTAATGCATCTCAATGTGTTTCGTGCAAGCAAAAAACACAAGATTTCATACCACAACAATATCACTTTGACTGTCAAAAAGAATAGGTGTAGAACCCTCCAATGGTAAAAGTAGATCAACCAACAACGTACCATACACATTCCCCCATTGTCATGAAGGCTACCCTACATTCAGCCTCACAAGATGAGGTAGCCACTGTATACTATTTCTTGATTAACCAATTAATGCATGAGTGGGCCAAAAAGAAACAATGTCCACCAGTAGATTGCCATCAAGAGTACCTTGCAAATATTTGAAGATCCGCTTAACAGATTACCAATGTACGGTCCGTGAGCTCTGCATATATCTCCTCACCTAAGATACTACATACTAAATGTCACAGTGCATGTTGCAAAGGTAAATAAAACCACCAATAGCTTGCCTGTAAATTGCAACATCAGACATCTCTTCACCATCATGCATAGATAGCCTCGCTCCATAGGAATGTACATAGATTTGCAATCTTGCATATTAAACTGATGTAACAACTCATCCACATACTATGACTGTGACATGATGATACCATATTGATTTTGGGTAAGCTGAATGCCCAAATAATAGTGTAGGCAGCCCAGATCTAACATAGCAAATGCATGTTTTAATTCAACCTTAAAATCTATAATTTTTTCCTCTATAGGTCCAATGAGTAGCATATCATCAACATAAAGAATACTGATCAACAAGTCCCCTTCATTCTTAATGTATAGAGTGAGAGCAGTTGGACTATTTTTTAACCCTTTGCTAGCCAAATAAGCATCAGTTTTAGAATACCATACACAAGAAGTCTGTTTGACACCATAAAGAGCTTTACGCAACTTGCATACCATGTGCTCTTTCCCCTTGACCACAAACCCTAGAGGCTATGACACATAAACATCCTCGTGCAAATCCCCATTCAAAAATGATGTCTTAATGTCCAACCGATGTACTTTCCAACCATAATTTGCCGCCATAGCAATAACACATCTCACAATACTCATACAAGATATAGAAGCAAAAGTTTTCTCATAATCTATGCCCTTCTTCTATGCATAGCCTTTTGCTACTCATCATGCTTTGTACCTATCAACAGTACCATCAGCCTTGCCTTTAAGTTTAAAAATCCATTTTGTGTCAATGGCCTTCTTACCAAGTGGTAAATCCACAAGATCCCATGTAGAGTTTAGTGGCAATAGAGTCTAACTCGTCATGCATGACCTACATCCAATATACATCTTGCTAAACTTCGTCCAAGTAAGTAGATTTATCATCATCCAACAGTGAGCTCATAAATACATGCTCATCACAATCGTCTACTTCCGTAAAATCAGCCAAATGTGCCTCCCCTACATCATGTGTTGCATGTCTAGCAGCCCTCCTAATGCGTTGAGGTAAAGGAACATCCATTTTACTCTCCTGGAGAGTATGTAACAACCATCTCGGGACTGTTTTGGTTGCATTTACAGCAATCCTTTCATGCTATATTGCATCTTCCACTACACGTAACAAACCATCATCAATATCCTATTGTTCGAGAGCATATGATGCAACAACAACTTCATGTAATGAGTCTGTCCTACCATTTACAACAAGCACGAACTCCAAAGAAAGGGGCAAAGGACCCTCAAGGGTGATTGGCATTTGAAACAAATCATGTGAAAATGTAGCATTTTCAGCAAATATGACATCCCTACTTACAAAAACTTTTTTCGTGCATGGGTCATACAAGCGATAGCCCTTGCTCTCTGAACTATAGCCAATAAATATGCATTTTACAGCCTTGTCATCAAGCTTCCCACAAAGCTCTTTCGGAACGTGTGCATAGGCTATGCAACCAAACATCCGAAAGTAATCAACTTTGGGTTTCTTGCCATGCCAAGCTTCGAGCGGTATGATCGTCTTCAATGCCTTAGTGGGTGCACGATTTAACACATGATTTGCACATTGAAGGTCTTCTAGCCAAACTTTACGAGGCAACCCCTTGCTTTTCAGCATACAACGAGTCATCTCCATAAGTGCCAATACCATTTTGCTAAGGGGCTTGATGTGTAATGTCATGATCACATAAATATGTCTCAAAAGCATGAGACATGTACTCCCCTCCTCTATCTGAGCGAAGTGTATACACTTTCAAGCCAATTTCAGCCTCGAGCTTTGCAATACGAAATTTAAAATGCACAAATACATTAGATTTGCGTTCAGCCCATACACCCATGTATACCAAGAGTAGTCATCAATAAATGTAACAAAGTAAATATGACCCCCAAGTGCACCTGTCCTCGTGGGACCACAAACATCAGAGTGAATAAGCTGCATTGTTTGGACAACACGCACTACACCATCCTTTTTTAAAGCAAACCTGTGCATTTTGCCCAAAATACATCCCTCATATGCATGAGGAGGTAGAGTCTCCACTGGAGGCAATGCATCTACCATATGACACCTTTGAAGGATCATCAAACTCCTAAAACTCATATGTCCATAGCATGCATGCCCTAGCTCTACATTCTACAACAAAAGAGTAGAGACTACCAAAGAATCATGAGATTGTCCGTCATAGGTATCCAACAAAAAATAGACCCTTATACAGGGTGCCGAACAGCCAAAGTGCATAATCCATCTCTCTGTCTCTGTCAATGCATTTGTCATCCTCAACGATAACCTGAAAGCCATGCTTATTAAAAGCAAAGATAGATAGCAAGTTCTTTGTAATGCCAAGCACAAACAAGGCATCTAGAAGTATAAAATCAGAACCATCTGCAACAGTAATAGTGACTATACCAATGTTACATACATCATATTGCCCTTGTTCGCACATGTAATACACTTCCTAGCAAGGGTTGAATGCAAAGAGGTAAACAGACGCTTCCTACAAGTGATGTGCTTTGACGCCCCACTATCAAAATACCATGCTTACTACATTTCAACAACATTAAATGCTAAATCAGCTATTGAAGAATCATAACTACATGTGAGAAATGTATAGTCCTCCTCCGAAAGTTAGCTAGAGCATCACCATCTAAAGATTTGCTGGCTTGTGTCTCTTGGACAACCAAACCGGAGTCCTCCTCTTTGGCCAATCTTTTCATACATTCATCAATATAATGGCTGGGCTTTTTGCAATGATGACATTTTCCCTTCTTTTTAGACTTTTCTATGTCTTGGACAGCCTTATTTGATGGCTGTCCAGCATCACCCTTTCACTGATTTTTTGTGTTTTACCTAGCTTTTCCCTTGCCATTAAACTTAGAAAGCATAGCCACATCACTTGAACACAATGCTACCATCTTCCGAGTTTGTTCCTCTTACAACAAGAGGCCTTCCAACTCCACAAATGTAAGGGGCTGTTGCCCCCAGCGCCCCCCCCCCCCCCCCCCCAAACCAAAAAAAAGATAATATCACAGAGGTGTGGAAACCAAGATATGACTCAAGAAGAGAGTTCAATGTGATATTTATCAATTCAACACCCTGAATGACCTCATCAACATTGAGCAATTGTTTGCCCAAATCCCGTATGTGAGTAAGGTGATCTATCATGCTATCACCCTCATCCATGTTCACATTAGCCAACTCTCTACAGAGATAGGATATCCTCACCTCATTGCGTGCTACAAGCATACGGTCAAGTACATCCCGTGCTGATTTTAAGATCCTACAAGACCGAATGTGCTGAATGATGGCCCTTTTAACTAATAAGGCAATCAAAGAAAGTGCATGTGCATCCTTTGAGTCCCATTTCCTCTGATCCTCCTTAGGAGAAGGAGAAAGGGCAACATCACCATCAACCTATCCTTGAGTCTTACACTGAGGTGTCCGAGGTGCAAGACCTCCTGGTTGCTACAAATCAGACACCAAGGATGTTGCTTGTCCCTAACATGCCATACTGCCAAATTCTTCAGAGCTAAAGTGTAGAGTGTACTCCTCGGAGTACCAAAAATCCCCATGGGATTAAGATACAAGTACCAAACTATCAGAAAAATGCCATAGTGTGCCCAATGTCACCCAAATCAGCACTTAGCTTGCAAATAACAGCATGCATTGTTGTACCATGCTTGCCTCGAAATGCATGCCCACAAAAATACAATTTACAGCAACTTAATGCTGATTCTCACCAAAATTCCGGCCTACCTGAAACTAACCAAAATATGCTAGCAGCTGCAAAACGCTGTCCAACCTCTCCTATACTCCATGAATCTACCGTAAACTACCCTATCATAACTATGCCCGTCCTCAAAATAACCAAATCTCTAACAACTATCACTTGGGAGAAGCTAGTTTTGATGGTGCTTGAGTAGGATGCCATTGCAGGAAGACAGATTCCAGCAAAGCCAAAACACAAAGCCATGCCCTTGCAGCAACATCTTTGGGTAAAGGAAATGCCAACCAGAAAAAAGACAAAATAAGTCCAAGAAATTGGGGTCGTCTTCAGACTTTGATACAAATTCAAAGGGGAAGCACAAAGGATATCCCAAGCATCCACACCATGGGAAGACCTCACACCCCAAGGAGAAGTGCTACAAGAAATACCCTCATCTTCATCCAAAAATGAAGGAAGGAGCTACATTAGAGCCTTCCTCTACCTCTACGTCTACACCTCCTATAACTATAGAGTCCCACATTTTGGGCCCATCCAGTTTATATACCAATTGTGGCCTCAATATGCCTATTTATAGGCAACCTGCCCCCTCACTCCATCCATCCATTCTTCAGCCAACCCTCCTTATCCCCTTACCTCTATCTCGCACCAATACTCTTCAACACCAGCTGCACCCTAAGTTATGAGGGCTTTCTTCCATCTATGCTTCAAGCCTTCCCTTCTGCTCCAGACACATTGCAATGAGCTTCTCCATTCCTTGAGCTGCTTGTTCATTAAAGATGATTTATCTCATTGCATTCTTCTCAGCATTTTATTTCTTCCATCTCTACTTCAATCCTTTGCTTCTGCTCCAGATACATTGCAGTGAGCTTCTCTGTTCCTTGAGTTGCTTGTTCATTAAAGATCACAAAATGTGTTGTTTACACATCTTTTGCAATCTATTAGGCCTCTTGCTGGCATTTGCTCACACTCTATGTAATGGCACTTGATTGATTGAGAGATTCTTGTGGAAGTTGCAACAGAAAACATGTTAATTGCACATATACTATTTGAAGGTTGTTAAAATACCTGCAAGTTATGTTGAATCTCAAGAAGTAAATAATTTTCAATCAAAAAATTAAAGTATCCATCAAAACATCATCCTTCCATCCACATTAGCTGCAAAAGAGCATAAGAAGCTTACTTTTGTCCACCTAGGTTTCAAAATATATTGTGTTACCAAATTAGACAAGAAGGGGATCACTCTTACACTTGGAAGGTCGGCTTTGAAAATGTATCACAAACCTTAGTGGTATAAAGTCACAGCCTAGATTTGAGTCAACAAGATGGAACAGCACTAGATATGTTACAATATCAAAACTTGGATACATGGGGTTTCATATCCATGAACCCCCATGTCGTAACTTATTGCAGTGAATCCACATAGATTTCTGATGGCTCTGATGGTAGCATGAGACTATATTTTAAGACAGATGTTACCACTAAATTAAAGTAGCTTCCAATCTACATGCTACAAAGTTATACCTGTCAAGTAGCTTTTGCCTGATCGGTAAAATCATTCCCAAAGTATTCCCAGCAAAGATACTACTGAGATGCCCTCTACGGTTACATCCTCATACACGTGATACAGTGTATAATATCCAATCATATTACTTTAGCTTCTCGTAAAAGCTATTCAAGATTATGTTTTCTTTGGCTTCAATGAGATTTTTCATTTTGTGGATCATATGAACAGCTCATAACTATATGTGTTTCAAAGGACCATTACTACATGTTTGCTATAAATAGGCACTTCAACAATTCATGTAGAATTGTTCTTTAGCTAGAAGATTTTAACCAAAACTCTGCAATGAGTCGCTTCAACAATTCATGTAGATTGTCATTGTCTTAAGCTAGAAAAGTTTACTGAACAAAAATGTAAATATATACTGGAATTGTCTATGAGATTGGATTTGTTGCTTCAATAGTTTGCAAGTATTGAACCAAGACTACAAATATATTTGCACGCATCTCAAGTGCCAGAATCAGATTCTCTCACCCAGCTATCTGATTCGTCTTGTACATGCCACACTAGCAAATAGCAGATACAGCAATTAAAAATCTGGTGCAGAATAAAATTAGTGGAAAAAACAAGAACTTCACTCACCAGCAACCACCCCTTTCACAAAAAGGTCTTTGGCCATTCTTTCAACGAATTCATGAGGAGAAAGAGTGCGGACTTTTGAAAACTCCAAACAGCTTTCTCTTGGTATAATGCCCCCACAAAATTCTGCCCATAAACTCATTATACGCTTTCGATCACAAGCAGCAACAATGGGTAACCTACAAAAACAATGTGACAGCAAAATGAAGTGAATGTTGAATCTTTCTAAAGACTAAAACCCTGACACTTCATTTTGATGAAGTACATAATGAATCAAGTAAAAAACATAGTTATTCTCACATAAATCATCAAAATTTCAATAAAGAAAGATAAGAGGAAAAGTGGCAATACACACATAGATAAAATATGAGTTCCATGTTGCATATCTACATGGGCCTCAAGCACATGCATGGAGAAAAATCTTATTTTAAAATTACTACCATCTCACTAGTGTTTCCTATGTTACAATTTCTACTAAGAATACCTAACACAGCCATGCTAAGATAGATAGGTGTGCTCACTGGTGAGTAGATTGGAAGTGCATGGTGCACACGACATTTCTAGCAATTGGAGCACCATGACGTAGAGGCACTTACTTGAGCATACATTGGTAAGCCTAAAGAAGGCCTACTACCTAGAAAAGAGGAATCAAAGCTAACCTAAGAGAAGGAAAAGGAGAGTAGACTAAAAGATGGAAGATCCTAAATCTAAGTTACTGGAAAGGGAGAGAATAGGACCCAAAGATGAAGATGTGAGTGTCATGGGGACATGAATTTTTAACTTATTGCTTTGGCATAATTAAGTTGTGAACATGTGAGATGCAAATGTGAAGTGCAAGGTAAATTGGGGCATGATGACAATCAAACCCTAGCTTGGGCAATTAGGGGCATTGGCAAAAGTTGTGATAGGTTGTGCTGGACAGGTGCCAAGGCGTGCCTAGTGACAAGTCCTAGCTCTGAGCATTAAATGAAATGACTTGTGGTGTCATGGGAGTTAGAAAAATTAAACATTCATGCCAAGGACTAAGGCTAATGGAAGTATGAACACCTTCAAGTCCACTTGGCCTAGCATTCTATATTGTGGATGGGTAGTGGCCAATTTGTGGCCAGGGACTGTTGAGCTAACAAAGGAATTACAAACTTAAAATATTCAATTAGCTCTTTCGAATAGCCCCAAACTTTAAATTACCAAACTCTCCTAAAGAGAGTTTGTGTCCCGTAAACCTAAACCCCAATTTTGGGAGGATCCACATCTATAAATATAAGACTGCCCACCACTAGCTCTAACCTTGTCTTGCCGATTGTCAGCACCCTGTCTTCTGCCATCTACACCCCTCTCCAAGTAGATACCTCAGTTCATGCCGCTGTTCATCAGCCAGGCACCTTGCATCAGCCTTCTCCATTGCTATGTTTGCTGCAGCTCAGCTACTTCCGGCCAGCCTACAGCCAAGTGACATCAGCCAAGGCTACATTTTGCATTTTGGAGCTGTCATAAAGCTGCCATGTCATCATTGCACCTGTCAGCAGGCATTTCCAGCCTTGCATTTGTTGGTAGCTGCTGCTACCCTAATCATCCTCATGCTGCCAGAAGCTCACGACTGCCGTCTAGGTGCTTCCACCTTCATACTATTTATAGCAGCTAGTCACCATGTCGAGGTTGCCTGCCATGATTCGGGATCCATTCAAAGTATAGCACACTCTCCAACTCATCTCTACCCCGATCTTTTCAGAGACACGAGTTAAACATTTTGTATTTACTCTGCATAGCATGTTTACTGCATTGAGCATTGTATTATTCATTATTCCTTCTTCCTTCTTCATTTTCTTTGAGTTACCCTTCACCTTTGAACTCTACTGTTATCACTTTGTGTTTTGTCATACATGTGTTTTATCTTCTATGTTTGAGTATATCTTTACAAGGTCAAGTAATTATTAATTTTCAACAATTAATTATTGCTGGAAATTCGTTTCAAGGGGCTGAGTTATGCATGGGCAGGTGTGCCACTTGGCAAAAGGAGAGAGAACATGCCATGCAAGGTTGGGACAGCTTTGGGGGCCCTTCTAGGCCAGCTGAGAGTCAGAGAAGGCGCATTCAAGTTGGGCAACTTCTGTTCCAAGTGTGCTAAAGGCTGCCACAGCGATCTTTGTTGTAGGCAACAGCATTCTAGAGATGATCAGCGATAGGTGACAGCAATCAGCAGTCAACCTCAATTTTCCCTTCTGAGGCGTCTAACGTTTCTTTTTTTCCCCTCATAAAGATAGACCAAACATTTCTCTCTTGTCTGCTGTTCATCTCTCTCTATTCAGCAAAACTGAAGAATGTACTGTTTCAATGAATTTAAACCTGATTATTGCTGCAAATAGGGTTTACCATCGAACTTGGGAAACATGCCCACAAATCTCAGCGTCGAGATATTGGCTGTCAATTGAAAAATTTGCAGCAGGCCTATAAACAATTGCCCATCTACAATTGCTGTGAATTGAAGAAATTGCAGCAGATCTATAGAGGATTGCCCATCTGTTGCGATGAGTGCCCAATGCGAGACAGAAATGGAGTAGGAGCAGTGTTGAGAGTGAGAGTGAGAGAATCCCTAGATGAGTTGTTACATTTATGGTGTAATACTTTGGGGAACAAGTGCGAGAGAAGACCGTCTGTAGGAATCGATTAGGCACGCAGATCGAGGCAGACTGTCGTATGCGCAGTGAGAGACACAGAGAGAGAGAAAGAGAGCGAGCGAGAGCAAGCAATGTTTAGTGTGAGCACGTTTTAGGTACAATGACAAGAGTGTACCACTTTCAATTTTCAAATAGATAAATATATGAAAGTACAATGAGCTAAGGGTGTGTTCACACCCGTGCACATATAAAAGACACGATTCCCCTTTATTCCCAACAACCTCCCACCTAAAGGCAATGTGCCTTAAGAGGAGAAAAAAAAAATCAGCTAAGTCTAGGTATGTACAAAGCTGAAATAAATATATCTATCCAACTCCCATCATCTGTTGGCAATGAGCAAACCACTCTGCTGGAAGACCCTACGTGAGAAGATTTGCAGGATTATCATCTGTATGCACTTTGACAAGCTCAATGCTCTTGCTGTCAAGTACATCTCTAATGAAGTGGTACTTACCTGTATGTGCTTTGTCTTTACACGAAAGACAGGATTCCATGATAGCATGATAGCCAATGGAGAACAGGTAAATCTATGATGCCAAGCTCTCCCACCAAACGTGAAAGCCATAAAGCCTCCTTGCATGCCTCACTCGCAGCCTCATACTCTGCCTCTGTAGTAGACAATGCAACACACTTTTGTAGCCTGGAGATCCAAGAGACTGCCCCTCCTGTGAAAGTTAACACATACCCAGAAGTGGACTTTATGCAATCTGCATGACCAGCATAGTCTACATCCGTAAAACCAACAACAGATGTCTTCTGTTTTCCAAAGCAAATGCACAACTCCTTTGTGCCTTTGAGGTATCTCATAATACCTTTCACTGCATCCCAATGCTTCTTGCCAGGGGTTACCATGTATCTGCTCACCACTCCCACTGCAAAGGCAATGTCAGGACGTATAGCAACCATAGCATATATCAAACTGCCAACAGCTGAAGCATATGGTATTTTGTCCATTTCAGCCTTCTCATCATCAGATGTAGGGCTGTCCTCTGCACTAAGTTTCACATATGGAGGCAATGGAACCCCAATTGTTTTCCTCCCCTCCATATTGAATCGCTGCAAAACTTTGGAGATATATTCCTGCTGAGATAGATAGAGTAAGCCTTTCGATCTTTCTCTGAGTATTCGCATGCCAAGAATGTGATTTGCATCACCAAGATCCTTCATATCAAAGCTGCTATGAGGACTTTACTTCAATGAGTCCAAGGCATGAGTATCCCTGCCAGCAATCAGCATGTCATCAACATACAAAACCAAGATAATCAGGTTGCCATCTGCTGCCTTCTTGGTGTACAAGCAGTGATCCACTTCACTTCTATGGAAGCCTTAGGACTGCATGAATGTATCAAACTTATGATACCATTCTCTTGGTGCTTGTTTCAGCCCATACAAACTCCTTTTGAGATTACATACCATTTTTTCCTTCCCTTGTTTAACAAACCCTTCAGGCTGCTGCATATATATGTCTTCATGCAGATCACCATGTAAAAACACAGTCTTTACATCCATCTGTATGAGCTCCGTATCCTCAACTGCAACCAAGCCCAAAATGGTTCTCAATGTTTTCATCTTGACTACAAGAGAGAAGATCTCATCAAAGTCAATTCCATGCTCCTGCTTGTACCCTTTTGCAACCAATCTTGCTTTGTACTTTGGTGAGGAACCAGAAGTGACCTTCATCTTGTAAACCCATTTGCATGGAAGGATTTTCTGCCCTTTAGGCAACTGCACCAAGTCCCAAGTGCCATTTTTTTCAAGAGATTCCATCTCTGACAGCATGGCTTTATACCATTTATTGTTGTCATGTCTGTCCATTGCTTCCTTGAAGCAAGACGATTCACCACAGTCTATCAGCATGGCATTTTCAGCCACATTAATTGCACCAAGAACAAATCTATCAGGTTGTCTAGTAGCCTTAGACGATCTCCTAACCCAATGGTCATTGTTTGCTGGCTGTTCCTGCAAATTTCCATTTTCAGCATATTGTCCTGGCGTTTCAGCCTGCAAATCAGCATTAACAGCTTGTTGTCCTGGTTGTTCCTACACATGTAATGGCTCATTTTCATGGGCAATAGCTAGCTGATCATTTCCAGCATCATTTCTTGCATTTACAGGTTCATTTACAGCAGGTATTTGCTACTGTACAACGGACACATTTTGCTGTCCAAAAGGTATTTCTTCCCGGAATACAACCCTACGGACCTCCTCAGTCTTTTCGGGCTCTTTGTGCATGCGATCTTCCCGGAAAACAACGTCATTGCTGCGTACTACTTTCCTTTTCTCGAGATCCCACAATTTATACCCCATTTCACCCTCGTCACCAAAATGCATTTACAAATCTTTGGCTCAAGTTTGCTACGTTTTTCTTTACGAATGTGCACAAAAGCCTTGCAGCCAAACATTTTCAGATGAGCATATGAAGGTGGCTTGCCCGACCACGCTTCTTGGGGAACTCCCCCCCCTCCCCCCCAAAGACCTGTTTGGTGACCGATTTATTAAGTGAACGGCTGTCATAACAGCCTCTGCCCAAAAACCATGGGGTAATGCAGCATGAGACACCATCATTCGGACCTTATCCTGTATGGTCCGATTCATACGCTCTGCTACTCCATTTTGGGGCGGATTATGAGGGGCAGTGGGCTCTCTCTTTATCCCTTTACTGTCACAAAATGCCTGAAAGGCCTTGGACACATATTCTCCACCATTGTCAGAGCGAAGACACTTAAGTGTCTTATCTGTCTGATTTTCAATCAATATCAAGAATTTTTTAAACTTATCAAGCACTTCATCCTTGCTACAAATAGGGTAAACCCATACTTTCCGTGTAGCATCATCAACAAAGGTAACAAAATATTTCTTTCCCCCTAAAGATAATCCTAGCATTTGACATACATCCGAATGTACTAACTCTAGAGGAGAAGATTTTAAAGAAAGAAACTTTTTGTGAGACGTCTGTGCATGTTTGTCATAAATGCAATGATCACAATGCTCAAAATCAGCATAACGAAGACAAGGCAAGTAACCCAAACGAGAAAGCACTTTCATTCATGTTTGACTCATGTGTCCCAGCCGGCCATGCCACAAAGAAACGCTTGCCTGCTCGATCACGACAACAACATGGTCACGCACACTAGATACATGAAGTAGATACAAAGTGTCACTCTTGCAACCTCTGGCAATAACCCTAGGTCCCTTACAGATCTTCCATTTTCCATCACCAAAGATGGTATGAAAACCATCATCATCTAGCTGCCCTGTGCTAATCAAACTCTTCTTGAGCTGAGGTACATGCCGTACATGCTGAAGTGTAAAGACAGAGCCATGCTGAAACTGTAACTGCACACTGCCAATACCTGCAATCTCACATGCATAGTTGTCCCCAAGATGGACAACACCATGTCGACCCCCTATATAGGCGAAAAACCACTCACGATGAGAGGTGACATGAAAGGAAGCACCTGAATCAAGAATCCAGGTATACATGTCATCATCTATATCTACAAGTAAAGCATGTGCACCAAAGTGTGAAGAGACAAAGAGTACATCACTCCCACTGTCACTGTCATGAGTGACTACATTCACCTCCTCAATTTTTACACTGCTCTTCTTAGACTGATTGTCCTACTTCTCTTCCTTGCTATCATCTGTCTTCTTGCCTTTTCCTTTTTCTTTTTTCCATTTGTAGCAGTCACGTTTAAAGTGACCCTTCTTGCCACAATGATGGCATTCAACATCTTTGCCACGTGATTTACTGCGTCCCTTGCCATCATATTTGCCCTTTTGCTGTGATCTACCTCTAGTATGCAAAGCACTGGAAGACTTACTGGATGCATTGTTCTGTCGATTCATCTCTTCCATAAGTAGAGCACTCTCTACATCAGCATACAAAAGGATCACATTAGAATTGCTCATAGCAGTCCTGAATGTATCCCAACTCTCTGGTAGAGTGCAAAGCAAGAAAGTAGCCTTAAATTCCTCATCAATCATGAACTTCAAGGCAACCAGCTGGCTGAAAATGGAGTTAAACTCACTCAAGTGAGTAGACATTGTTGTACCTTCTTTCATACGCAAATCCATAAGCTTTTTCAGCCAATACACTTTGCTTGCAGCACTCTTCTGTGCATACAGTTCTTCCAGTCTAGTCCATATAGCATATGTAGAATCCAAACCTTCAATGTTGAAGAGCAAGGCATCAGAAATCGATAGCTCTATGGTTGAGCGTGCAAGCTCATTCAACTCATCCCAATCATCCTGATCCATGTCCGTAGGCTTTGCCCCTTTGATTTCGATCGGCTTTGCCTGCTTCTTTTGTAACAGGATATTGTAGCACTGTTTTTGCCACACTGCAAAATTATGTGCGCCTTCAAGCTTCTTTATGTGCATCAAATTACTGCTGTCATTGCTGCCAGCCATCATTTTCCGCCCAAATGTGACCAAAAAAGGAAAAAAACTAGCAAATGCAGGCCCAAACTATCACCCAAGTGACCAAGGTACAAACAAGTACCAATCAGCAATAAATGACCACGCAGAAGTACAAATTTCAGATCTGTAATTAAGTTTTCAGAAGCACCAAACCAAGTGCTACAGCATTATCCAACTGATTACAGCTGTTCCAAGGGCATGTGCATCACATTACATGAGAAATCCCAAAATTTCAGCTGCAATTTCTGTTGTATATGTACCCACGGGCATAAAATTTGACACGAACAATTAAAAGCCCCAAAATTTTGTGCTCAAAGCGTCAAACACACATCTGCATTTCCTCTATCATGCATAGGACTGTCCAATTTTGCCAAAATAAAGCAATTTCAGCAAAACCCCCAAATTTTACCAAGTGTTGATGTCCAAATTGCATGGAATTCAACCTGCACGTACATAAAATGACAAAATGTTGCACAAATTTTGCCCAAACTGAAAAAGCCCCAAGTTGCACGGGGTCCAATGTGCATCAATGTCAAGAAATTGGGTAAATTTCAGCCCAATTTGCACATATACATTAAAAGCCCCAATTGTCGGAGGCAGAATGTCACAAATTCCTGCAATTTCTGAGACAAATTGTCTTGTTCTGCATCACTATCCTCAAATCTAGGAAAAGCCCCAAATTTCCGGGCCAAAATATGCACAAATCTGAATTGTGTGCTTGCGCGCGCGAAACCCCGTCAAGAAAGGGGTAGAATCTGAATTTTTTTTTCTTTAAAAAGAAAACATAGGAACGTGACCCGTGCAGGTCGCCGATGGGACATCGCCTGCACCTACCTCCACGGACCACCGTCGCGCGACTGCTGCCTCGTTCTTCGTCAGCTGTCGCTTGGTCGCCGTGCAACGCACCGACTGCTCCCCCTGTCGCCCGTTACGCGGCAGTTACTCTCCATAGCTTGTCCGCTTGCCGTCCTGCCACAAGCCTTATCGCACAACTAGAGCCTGGCCCTATCACACTCTCCACAGCCTGTCCGTTCGCTGTCTTGCCACGAGCCTTATCGCACAGCTAGAACCTGGCCCTTGCCGTCCTGCCACGAGCCTTATCGCACAGCTAGAGCCTGGCCCTATCACACTCTCCGCAGCCTGTCCACTCGCCATCCTGCCACGAGCCTTATCGCACAGCTAGAGCTTGGCCTTGTCACACTCTCCACAGCCTGTCCGCTTTCTACAGCTCACAACTGTGATTCTCCTGCTCACCTTTGAGCTATCTCGTCAACACGCTAGTCTTCTGCCTCAGCCTGACAATCGTTTGCAGCACCTTATGCTCTAATACGAATTCGTAGGAATCGATTAGGCATGGAGATCGAGGCAAACTGTCGTATGCGTAGTGAGAGACAAAGAGAGAGCGAGAGCAAGCAGTATTTAGTGTGAGGACGTTTTAGGTACAATGACAAGTGTACCACTTTAGGTTTTCAAATAGATATATATATGAAAGTACAATGTGCTAAGGGTGTGTTCACACACGTGCACATATTAAAGGCACAATCGCCCTTTATTCCCAACACCGTCCGGGGGCCTTGGGCACCCGAATGGGTTCAAGGGGAGCCTAGGAAGTGAGTGAGTGCAAAAATAGTATAACTCACTTTAAGGAGACGGCTGGCGGGAGAGACACAAGGAGTGAGAAGTCTAGCCAGCACTTCCTACACATGGCTAGGAGGAGAAACAGAGAACAGTCTCTCGTGCTTTATGACAGAACTCGCCGGGGGGGGGAGGTGGTGGGTTGTTGTTGGTTGTGGTTTGGTGTTTAATCCCATCCTCATCTTGTGTTCCTGCCGACAGGCCTTATTCCCACGCAACCTGCACAAATTGGAGGAAAGTCGCACTATTCCTCACGTCTTTTGCTATCAGTAAGTTGTAAAGGCCATCAACATCTGCCCTATTACTATAATCAGGGAAGTACCTCATCTTATACGCAAATTTCTTATATTTGCTTTCTAATTCCAGTGTATTAATGGAGGGGAAAGAAAAAGAGGGGGTAACCGAAGGCTCTAGTTCCGGGGACCATCCTATGGTACATCCCCATGGAATGGAAATTCAAGAAGAACAATGGGAAGAATTTTTTGCTACACGAGAACAATTTGATGATCTAACTGCTCGTGTGCAAGCACGGGGGGGGTGGTTTTGTTGGTTGTGGTTTGGTGTTTAATCCTATCCTCATCTTGTGTTCCTGCCAACAGGCCTTATTCCCACGCAACCTGCACAAATTGGAGGAAAGTCGCACTATTCCTCACGTCTTTTGCTATCAGTAAGTTGTAAAGGCCATCAACATCTGCCCTATTACTATAATCAGGAAAGTACCTCATCTTATACGCAAATTTCTTATATTTGCTTTCTAATTCCAGTGTATTAATGGAGGGGAAAGAAAAAGAGGGGGTAACCGAAGGCTCTAGTTCCGGGGACCATCCTATGGTACATCCCCATGGAATGGAAATTCAAGAAGAACAATGGGAAGAATTTTTTGCTACACGAGAACAATTTGATGATCTAACTGCTCGTGTGCAAGCACAGGGGGTTCAAATGGAGTTGCTAACTCAAGCACTCACAAAAAAAAAATCTCAATTAGCCTTATTACTAGAAAGGGATAAAGGTAAGGTACAGACCTCAGATATTCCATCTTCATTGAAAGATCTTGATGTGGCTATGCGAGACCCTAGGGAACCCCACCAAAAGCTGAGGGATAACCCAGTGTTAAAAGATATGAAACCTCCTCAGATTCATGGGGAGGAAAAGGATAGAAATAAAGATACTATCTTTAATTTCCTCCAAAAATGGGAAGATTTGCATAAATTAAAGAATACTCCACCATATCTTCAGGCGCTGGAGACTAGTTTAACCTTGGGGCCAAAGGCATATAAATGGTGGAGAACTTTAAAGGAGGCAAATAAAATACCTGAAACTTGGGCTCAATTTGAATCGGTCTTTTTAAAATAATTCCTTCCTCAAAATGGAATGGAAAGAAATTGGGAAGATTGGGATTTTGTCAGACAAAAGGGAAGACCTTTGCTAACATATCTCGAGGAGTATCATGAGATAATTCTAAAATTGGAGGGAATAGATGAATTTCAAAAGACAAGAGGATTCACAAAGAGACTAGATAAGGCCTGTAAAAAGAAAGTGAAAAGGAGTTCACCTAAGACGCTTAAAGAGGTAATTAAATTTGCATTAATCAATGAAGATAATACACGTCCAGGTGCACTCACTAGTCTCACTGATACGGAGCCCAAGGCTAAGGAATTTGAAGCCTCAAAATTTGTAGGCAATTTTAAAAGGAAGAACCATTCCTTAAGGGTAAGAAACAACCCTTTGAAAACAAACAATATGTAAGGCCGAAGTTAAGTCAAGATGACTTTGATAAGGCTAAAAAAGAAAGGCTGTGTTTCAATTGCCTATCCCCTAGCCATGTTACCTGGAATTGCCCTCAAAGGAAAAAGGGGGAAGATAAAGGAAAGGATAAGGACAATGGCAAGGGAAAAGACAAACAAATCCGTGTAGTGCAGACCCTGGAATTAAAGGGGCATGAAAAGTATATATCTTTAGAGGTCTTGCACAAGGATGTACAACACAGATGTTGTATGTCAACTTCTATGTGGCAGCCTACTTTCGAGCCACATGATTTAGTTAAAGTGCATGGATTGATAGCTAGAAAGAGGGTTAGAGTCATGATTGATGACTCTGTTAGCAGAGTATTTGTCAGCTCATGTGTGAGTCTGAGCTTGATCTGGGCTGGGCATTTTTTATTAGGTATTTTAGGTATTTTTCTGGTGTGGCATTTTATGCCAGTGGAGCATTTTATGCACCAGTCGGCCAGCTTTAATGCTGTCCGACCAGCATTATTGCTCCCCACTTTTTCAGCCTATTTATACTCAGTGGCTCTGGCTATGGGGATTGAAACCATCCTTAAAGCGTAGTTATCATCATAATACACTGGAATTTGAAAGGGATGGTAAGACTTTTGTGATTCAAGGTGAACATGAAGTATCTGATAACCCTTTGATGTGTTCCATTGAAGTTCAAAAGCTGATAAAGAAGAAAGCTTGTGAGGTATATATGTTATGGTCCCTTCCTGTACAAGACACTTTTACTTTTTGTAATATAAAGCAACAATTTTCTTATGTTTGTGAGTTGAATGTAAGTAATAAATTAAGTGGTTTGTTAGATGAATTTTAAGATGTGTTTCCTTTTGATTTACCAAGTGGCCTTCCACTAGATAGGGGTAATGTAAATCACCCAATTGGCATAGATAGAGATACACACCCTATTTCTAAACCACCTTATGAGCTAAGTGAAACACAACACCAAGAAGTCGCAAGACAAATTAAGGATTACCTTGATAAAGGGTTTATACAACCCAGCAATTCACCTTGAGCTTCGCCAACTTTATTGGTAAAGAAAAAAGATGGTTCTATGCGACTTTGTGTTGATTATAGAGCACTTAATAAAATAATGGTGAAGAATAAATTTCCTATGCCCAGAATGGAAGATCTTTTTTATCAATTACAAGGGGCAAAATTCTTCACAAATATTGACTTAAGATCAGGCTATCACCAAGTAAGAATTAAGGCACAGGATGTTCCTAAGACAGCATTTCGTACTAGATATGGGCATTATGATTTTTTTGTGATGCCTTTTGGCCTCACTAATGCACCAACTACTTTTATGAAATTGATGAATAGTGTGCATTACAGCCCTATCTAGGACACTTTGTAGTAGTCTTCTTGGATGATATCTTCATCTTTAGTAAACCAAGAGAAGAACATTTGAAACACTTACGATTAGTATTCCAATTGTTAAGAACACATTCCCTTTATGCGAAGAAAACTAAATGTGAATTCTTCGCACAAGAGGTCAAATATTTGGGACATATTATCTCGAAAGAGGGAATCAAGATGGATCCAGAAAAAGTAAGGGCAATTATTGAATGGCCATCTCCAGAACCTGGAAGAGCTGCAGATCTTCCTAGGTTTATCTGGATTTGATCGTAGATTCATTAGAGATTATGCCAAGATAGATGTTCCAATGACGGACCAACTTAAAGGGAAAGGGAAGAGCTTTAATTGGGGAACAAACCAAAATGAAAGTTTTCAAAAACTTAAGGTAGCTATTGCTACAGCCCCAGTACTATTAATTGTGGATCCCAATAAACCATTCGTGGTTGAAGCTGATGCCAGTGATAGGGCAGTAGGCGCGGTCTTATTACAAGAAGGTCGACCAGTTGCTTTGAAAGCAAGAAATTAGAAAGGCATTGTGTATCCGCCAATGTGGACGTAATTTCAACCGATATGCAACATCGCTGACCTTTTCCAACACTTGAAAGGGCCCATAATATCTCATGCTTAACTTCGGATACAACCTCTCTCTTCCCTTCATCTTTTTCAACCTTGCCTTTTCGAAATGCAGCAATATATAATCGCCCTCTGCAAACTGTAAAGCACTCTATGGCGATCAGCTGCCCGCTTATGCTTATCCTGTGATCTCTGAAGTGCATACTTTATCTTTGCATAGGCTGCATCCAAGCTTTCCACAAAGCGATCAACCTCAAAGATCTTATTCTTAGCGTGTAAAATAGGTGGAACCTTCTTGCCACCCTCAACCACCTCAAATGGAGCCTTGCCAGTGGAACTATGCACCGTATTATTGTATGCAAACTCAACCAATGGCAAATACTACTCCCACTGTGTCTTGTGGTCTGAAACATAGCACCTCAAAAGATCCAACATTGTGGAATTTGCTTCCTCAAACTAACTATCTGTCTGCGGATGGAAGGATAATGAGAATTTCAACGTGGTACCCATATTCTCAAACAACCCCTTCCAGAATAAACCGGTCATCCGAGGGTCTCCATCACCGATGATCTACTCAAGTATACCATGATGCTTGAAAATGTGCTGCATAAATAATCGTGCCATATGATCAGCCTTTATCTTCTTCCTCACCGGAATGAAATGGGCTTGTTTGCTAAACCTGCAAATAATAGTCCATATTCCATCATTCCCTGTAGGTGTCCTAGGAAGCTCAAAGATAAAGTCCATAGCAATGCTCTGCCAAGGCCTATCTGGAATAGGCAAGGGCTGCAACAAGCCCGGCATCTTTTGCCTATCATGCTTTACCTTCTAACATATGATGCATGCCCTAACATACTACTCTACATCATGCCTCAAAGCTGGCCAATAAAAGAAATGCTCCACTGCCTTGACTGTGGCATCAATACCTCTGTGTCCTGCATACGGAGGAGCATGACTTTCAATGATCACTCTAGGCCTCAACTGCTTTGTGACACACAGTCGTCCATGCATCAACAAAAATCCATCTCTTAGCATAAAATGCTCATGCCTTTGGCCATTGCAAAGCTGATCATAAACATTAGCAAAGTCCGAATCAGTAGCATATTGCTCTTTCATGGCATCCAACTCGGTGTGATAAACCATAGTGACGGCTGAAATTTGTGGCTTACTTGACAGTGCATTAGCCACAACATTCTTTTTACCATCAATATGTACTATCTGAAAATGAAACATAGAGAGAAAATTTGCCCATCTCATATGCTTCTCTGACAGCTTTGTTTACGTCAGAAAGTACCTCAAAGTCTGGTGGTCTGTCTGCACTGTAAAATCAGCCCCCAACAAATAATGTTTCCACGTAGACAGTGCATGAATTACAACCAAGAGCTCTTTCTCATAAACGTGTAAATTTCTCTCTGCACCGTGGAGAATTCAGCTCTTATAAGCCACAACTCAGCCATCTTGCATAAGGACAGCCCCAATGCTGTTACCACAAGCATCACACTGAACCACAAATGACTTCCTTAGATCAGGCAACACAAGCACAAGATCTGAAGTCATCTTTTCCTTCAACTTTTCAAATGCTGAAATTTCCACGCTGTGCATCTAAATGGCACATCTTTCTTTTACAAACCATGCAATGGAGATGCAATTTCAGCAAACCCACGTACATACTTTTTATAGTAAGAACATAAACCCAAGAAGTTACAGATCTCATGAACATTCTTCAAAGCTGGCCATGAACGTATTGCTTCAACCTTAGCAAGGTCCATACGAATACCATCAGCCGATACAATATGTCCCAAGAAGTGGATTTCATGCAAAAAGAATTCACTCTTCTTGTCATTGATAACTAGTCTATGCTTACGTAGCTCATTGAAAACAATGTCCAAGTGCTTTCTATGCTCCGTCTCATTCTTTGAATAGGCAATCATGTCATCAAAGAAAGTACCCACAAATGCTCTATGTGGCTGAAAGATACGATCCATCATCCAATTAAAAGTGGCAGGAGCATTCATAAGTCCAAAAGGCATGACAAGAAATTCATATAACCCAAAAGATGTCCCAAAAGCTATCTTAGGCACATCCCCCAATCTAATGCGTATCTGATGATACCTACTTTTCAAATCTATACGGCTCAATATTGCTGCCCCCTGCAATCTATCCATAACATCATCAATCCGAGGGATCGGAAAGCAGTTCTTTATCGTGATCTTGTTCAAAGCACGATAGTCAATGCACATACGCCATAAACCATCCTTTTTCTGCACCAAAAGCACTCGAGAACAAAAAGGAGATGAGCTAGACTGAATCAGCCCTTTTTCTAATAGCTCATTTACCTGACTCAATCTCCTCCTGTTGGGCTGCACTGACTCTATAGGGTGGCTTATTAGGAGGGCTACTTCCAGGGATAAGGTCTATGCCATGATCTTCGGGTCTTTCAGGTGGTAGTTGCTCTGAAAGTGACTAAGAGAAGCAATCAGCATACATTTTCAGAAATGAAATACAATCCTTCTCTAATTTAGACATATTCCCAACATTCTCACTATTATCCTTATCCTTAGCAAAAATTAAATACGCTGAAAGATGATTTTTCATTACTTTAGAAATAGCAGCTGCAGATACAGCAGAGACAGATTCCCCTTTCAACTTTACATCAAGTGTGAGTGTCTTTCCCTTATGTTGAATAGTGATCTCTTTTGCATATGAATCAATCACTGCATGCATACGGTGGCACCATGGCATACCAAGCAACACATCACAACCCTCAAGTGGAGCAATGTAAAACTCTTCGCTATCCACATATCCCTGTATGTGAAACCGAAGCTTTCCAATGAGTGGTGTGACAGGTTCTGCATAACCCTTACATGCCATTCCAACTTCCCCCATGGCTCCCATCTCATCCTCTTTGATGTCTAGACGGGCTGCCATGTCAGTAGAGATGAAGTTGACTCGTGCACCATTATCAAAGAAGATCAATGCATGCTGATCCCTAATTTTGCCCCATGCTCTGCACAACTCAGTAGCATCATCATTGGGCTGATCACTAACAACATCGGGCACCAATCCCACTGATGTTTTGGGCCTTTTACCCTTAGGATCTCCCTGATTTTCTGATTTTGCAGCTTACTGCCTATTGGGACAGTTCAGTTCTTTGCAATATGACCCTCCTGTTCACAAATAAAGCATTTATTTGCAGCCATCAATTCCCTACGTTGTGCCAATGTTTTCGAGCCCTTTCTTTGCTGTTTTGGCCTCTTTTCAGGTTGGTTTTCAGATATGTCCCTTTTCTCAGCCTTAAACAACTTTTTATTCGACTTCTCCCCGCTCTCTTGGAAGCCCGAATCCTTTCCACGCAGCAAAGTATCAGCTATAGCAGCAGTCTCTATGAGCTGAGACATGCTAGACACGGTGGATTTTATGCAAAAATCCCTGATTCCTTTGGCTAGCCCACATACATATTTTTCCACTTGCTCATGAAGGGGTACGGCACGATAAGAAGTGACGGGCAGCAATGCATCCCAAAACTTCTTATTGTATTGCTCTTAATTCTTGCATTCCTTTGCATCAAGCTTGTTCCAAGCTATCATGATGTCCACCTCAAAGGTACTAGTCAACCAATTCGATGCAAACATTTGCTTGAATTGTACCCATGTTGACGGTGCTCTACCTTGCATCAAGAGCGCGAACCACCACTGCAATGCATTCCCCTTCAAGAAAGTGGCTGCCTTTCGAATCTTAGAGGATTCGGTGAAGTTTTCCCCTGAATAGGCTGCATCAAACTGTTGAATGAAGGTCAAAGCTTTCAGCCTATCTTGTGCACCACTGAAGGACTCAAACTTCACTGCTTTTCCACCCTCATCATAGTCTTTTGCTTCCCCTTTGAAAGTCAAGTTGTCATACACTGGCTGCTGCAAAAAGAGTGCATTTGCTGTATTTACATCATGACCAAGCCCAAATGAAGCATTTGGATGACCAACAGTCTTTTCGTGGTGATGTGCCAGAAGATGTATTTGCTGAAATTCAGCCAGAGGTTAAGGAACTAGATGAGATTTTGGTACCCGAGAAGATTTTGGCACATAAGAAAAGGAAGGTCGGAGGTAAAGTTTCCAGAAGATATTTGGTAAAGTTTCAAAATTATTCACCAATGGATGCAAAATGGATGGAAGAGGATGACTTGGCAAACCATCCTCAATTGTTGCAACTTTATCTCGATGCCTTTCAATTAGAGCCGACTTTGGATCGGGCTTACTCAGGTTCAGCAAAGCGGACGTCCGGAGCATTCCCTGATGCTCAAGGGGGAGGTAGCACTTCCACTCCACCGGTTTTGGACAACTCTCGTATGTAGTGGATCTCAAATGTATTCAGCATGCATCCAAGGTACTGTGCTGTCAGTATGTCTGCCATGAGGTCACTACTCGGTGTACTAGTCACTATGATATACATGTATATGAGTATGGTTGTCACCACGGCTCTGAGACTATACTTATGCATGAGTTTTTGGATCAGTTTGGCATGAGTTTTTGGACGAGTTTGGCATGAGTTTTTGCCTCAGTTTTGAGATCAATTTCTGATTAGTGTCAGCTCAGTTTTTTATCAGTTTGAGAACCGTTTATGATCACTTTGGGATCAATTTTGCATCAGCTTTTACATCAGTTTTTGATCAGTTTTTTTTTACCATCAACTTGTGGTTAGTTTGGAGTCACTTTTGCAGCCATTTGTGATCAGTTCTCATATCAGTCCATGATCTGTTGGGAATAAAGGGCCATCGTGCCTTTTATATGTGCACGGGTGTGAACGCACCCTTAGCACACTTGTACTTTCATATATATATCTATCTAAAAACCAAAAGTGGTACACACTCCAATTGTACCCAAGAACATCTTGCATCTCTCGCTCTCACTCGCTGCTGTTGCTCACGTGTTTTGCTCTTTACCTGACATTTCATCGCCGGACATTGCATCTCCGCAGCGCATCACTCACTTCAAACTGGTATCAGAGCTTCGGCTAAGGTGTTCGCGCTTCTCGCAGTCCGTGCAGAGCTTCGGTTAAGGTGTTCGTGCTTCTCGCAGTCCACAGGTCACGTTTTTCAGCCAGGCGACATTTCCCAGGTTGCGCGCAGGTCAGTCAGTCATTTTCTGGTCAGCTCGTCACTGTTCTTGGACTCACGTTACGGGACAGTTTTCGTCAAATTTCTCTTGCAAAATTTTTTAATTTTCAAAGGTTTACTGCAAGCTGCCCCCTTTGCCCACTGACGGGAGTTCGCGCGTGTAAGCACAGTTCTGTGTTTTGGGCAGATTTGAGCCACAAATTTGGGGATTTGTCCGGATTTGACGTGAGCAAGACACACAGTGAGATTCTGTCTCAGAAATTGCAGGAATTTGTGACATTTTGCCTCCGAAATTTGGGGCTTTTCATGTACATGTTAAAATTGGGCTAAAATTGACCCAATTTCTTGACATTGATGCACATTGGACCCCGTGCAATTTGGGGCTTTTGCTGTTTGAGCAAAATTTGTGCGCAAATTGGTCATTTTATGTACATGCGGGTTTAATTTCATGCAATTTGGACGCCCGACACTTGAAAAATTTGGGGGTTTTGCTGAAATTGCTTTATTTTGGCAAAATTGGTCTACTCTATGCATGTCAGAGACAGTGCAGATGTATGGTTGATATTTTGAGCACAAAACTTTGGGGCTTTTGACCGTGCGGGTCAAATTTTATGCCCGTGGGTGCATGTACAGCAGAAATTGCAGCTAAAATTTGGGACTTCTCATGTAATGTGATGTATTTGTCCTTGGAACAGCTGTCATCAGTTGTGGAGTGCTGTAGCACAACATTTGGTGCTTCTAAAAATTGATTTGCAGATCTGAAATTTCTGCTTTTAACTGGTACTTATTGCTGGTTGGTACTTGTTTGTACCTTGGTCACTTGTTTGACAGTTTGGGCCTGCATTTCCTGAATTTGTGGTCATATTTTGGACTGAAAATCATGGCTGGCAGCAGCGATAGCAGCCATCTTATGCACATCAAGAAACTTGAGGGTGCACATAATTTTGCAATGTGGCAAAAGCAATGCTACAATATCCTGTTGCAGAAGAAGCAGGCTAAGCCGATCAAGACCAAAGGGGTAAAGCCCGCAGATGTGGAACAAGATGACTGGGATGAGTTGAACGAGCTTGCACGCTCGACCATTGAGCTATCTGTCTCTGATGCTCTGCTGTTTAACATAGAGGGTTTGGACACTGCCTATGCCATTTGGACTAGACTGGAGGAATTGTATGCTCAGAAGAGTGCAGCTAGTAAGGTGTATTGGCTAAAAAAGCTTATGGATTTGCGGATGAAAGAAGGAACTACTATGTCAAATCATCTGAGTGAATTCAACTCAATTTTCAGCCAACTGGTTGCTTTGAAGTTTGTCATTGATGACGAGTTTAAAGCTACCTTTCTGCTTTGCACTCTACCAGAGAGTTGGGATACATTCAGGACTGCCTTGAGTAACTCGAATGCTATGCTTATGTATTCTGACGTGGAAAGCTCTTTGCTTATGGAAGAGATGAATAGGCAAAATAATGCATCAAGTAAGTCGTCTAGTGCCTTGCATACCAGGGGCAGATCACAGCAGAAGGGAAAATCTGATGGCAAGGGTCGCAGCATGTCTCGCGGCAAGAATGTGGAATGCCACCACTGTGGCAAGAAGGGTCACTTCAAACGTGACTGTTACAAGTGGAAGAAAGAGAAAGGGAAAGGCAAGAAGACAGAGGATAGCAAGGAAGAGAAGAAAGAGAGCCAGCCCAAGAAGAGCAGCGTCAAGATCGAAGAGGTGAATGTAGTCACTCAGGACAGTGATAGTGGGAACGATGTACTCTTCGTGTCTTCATGTTTTGATGCCCATGCATTGGTTGCCGATTCGGCTGATGACATGCATACCTGGATTTTAGATTCGGGTGCCTCCTTTCATGTCACCCCTTACAGAGATTGGTTTTCCGATTATACAGGCGGTCGACATGGTGTTGTCCATCTCGGGGACAACTCAGCATGTGATATTGCAGGCATTGGCAGTGTGCAGCTTCAGTTTCAGTATGGTTCTGTCTTTACTCTTCAGAATGTTTGTCATGTACCTGAGCTCAAGAAGAGCTTAATCAGTACTAGGCAGCTAGATGATGATGGTTATCATACCACATTTGGCGATGGAAAATGGAAGATCAGTACAGGATCTAGAGTCATTGCCAGGGGTTCAAAGAGTGATACTCTGTATCCTCTTCATGTATCTAGTGTGCATGACCATGTTGTCGCAGTAACCGAGCAGCCAAGTGTTTCTTTGTGGCATGGCCGGTTAGGACACATGAGTCAAACAGGAATGAAAGTTCTTTCTCGTTTGGGTTACTTGCCTTGTCTCCGTTATGCTGATTTTGAGCATTGTGATCATTGTGTCTATGGTAAGCATGCGCAGACATCTCATAAGAAATCTCTTTCTTTGAAATCTTCACCTCTAGAGTTAATACATTCAGATGTATGTCAAATGCCAGGATTGTCTTTGGGGGGGAAGAAGTACTTTGTCACCTTTGTCGATGATGCTACACGGAAGGTATGGGTTTACCCCATTCGTAGCAAGGATGAAGTACTTGACAAGTTTAAAAATTTCTTGGCATTGGTTGAAAATCAGACTGATAAGACACTTAAGTGTCTTCGCTCTGACAATGGTGGGGAATATGTGTCCAAGGCCTTTCAAGCATTTTGTAACAGCAAAGGGATAAAAAGGGAGCTCACTGCCCCTCATAATCCACCCCAGAATGGAGTTGCAGAGCGTATGAACAGGACTATACAGGATAAAGTCCGTACTATGCTGTCTCATGCTGCATTACCCCATGGTTTTTGGGCAGAGGCTGTTATGACAGCCGTTCACTTGATCAATCGGTCACCAAACAGGTCTTTGGGGGGGGGGGGGGGGGGAGTCCCTCAGGAAGCGTGGTCGGGCAAGCCACCTTCTTATGCTCATTTACGAGTGTTTGGCTGCGAGGCTTTTGTGCACATTCGTAAGGAAGACCGCAACAAACTTGAGCCAAAGTCCTGTAAATGCATATTCCTAGGATATGGTGACGAGGGTGAAATGGGGTATAGATTGTGGGATCCCGTGAAAAGGAAAACAGTGCGCAGCAATGATGTTATCTTCCGGGAAGGTCGCATGCATAAACAGCCCGAAAAGACTGAGGAGGTTCGTAGGGTTGTATTCCGGGAAGAAGTACCTTTTGGACAGCAAAATGTGCCCGCTGTACAGCAGCAAATACCTGCTGTAAATGAACCTGCGAATGCAGAAAATGATGCTGGAAATGATCAGCCAGCCATTGCCCATAATGATGAGCCACTAAATGTGCAGGAACAGCCAGGACAGCAAGCTGTTAATGTTGATTTGCAGGCTGAAATGCCAGGACAGCAAGCTGTAAATGATAATATGCAGGCTGAACAGCCAGCAAACAATGATTATTGGGTTAGGAGATCGTCTAGGGCTACTAGACAGCCCGACAGATTCGTTGCTGGTGCAAATAATGTGGCTGATTATGTCATGATCACTGACTGTGGTGAGCCGTCATGCTTCAAGGAAGCAATGGACAGACAGGACAGCAAGAAATGGTATAAAGCCATGCTGTCAGAGATGGAATCTCTTGAGAAAAACGGCACTTGGGACTTGGTGCAGTTGCCTAAAGGGCAGAAAACGCTTCCATGCAAATGGGTTTATAAGATGAAGGTCACTTCTGGTTCCTCGCCAAAGTACAAAGCCAGATTGGTTGCTAAGGGGTACAAGCAGGAACATGGAGTTGATTTTGATGAGATCTTCTCTCCTGTAGTCAAAATGACTACATTGAGAACCATTTTGGGCTTGGTTGCAGCTGAAGATATGGAGCTCATACAGATGGATGTAAAGACTGCATTTTTACATGGTGATCTGCATGAAGACATATATATGCAGCAGCCTGAAGGGTTTGTGGCTAAAGGCAAAGAGAAGATGGTATGTAAGCTCAAACGGAGTTTGTATGGGCTGAAGCAAGCACCAAGAGAATGGTATCATAAGTTTGATACATTTATGCAGTCTCAAGGTTTTCAAAGAAGTCAAGTGGATCACTGCTTGTACACCAAGAAGGCCGCAGATGGCAGCCTAATTATCTTGGTTCTGTATGTTGATGACATGCTGATTGCTGGCAGGGATACTCATGCCTTGGATTCGTTGAAGCAAAGTCTTCATGGCAGCTTTGACATGAAGGATCTTGGTGATGCAAATCACATTCTTGGCATGCGAATACTCAGAGATAGGCCCAAAGGATTACTCTTTCTATCTCAACAAGAGTATGTCTCTAAGGTTTTGCAGCGTTTCAATATGGAGGGGGGGAAACCAATTGGTGTTCCATTGCCTCCATATGTGAAACTCAGTGCAGAGGACAGCCCTACATCTGATGATGAGAAGGCTGAAATGGCCAAGATTCCATATGCTTCAGCTATTGGCAGCTTGATGTATGCTATGGTTGCTACACGTCCTGACATTGCCTTTGCAGTGGGAGTGGTTAGCAGATATATGACAAACCCTGGCAAAAAGCATTGGAAAGCAGTGAAAGGTATTATGAGATACCTCAAAGGCACAAGTGATTTGTGCATCTGCTTTGGAAAGCAGAAGGCATCTGTCGTTGGCTTTACGGATGCAGACTATGCTGGTCATGCGGACTGTAGAAAGTCCACTTCTGGGTATGTGTTTACCTTCACAGGAGGAGCAGTCTCTTGGATCTCCAGGCTACAGAAGTGTGTTGCATTGTCTACTACAGAGGCAGAGTATGTGGCTACTACTGAGGCATGCAAGGAGGCTTTATGGCTTTCACGTCTGGTGGGAGATCTTGGCATTACAGAGTTACCCGTTCTTCATTGTGATAGTCAGAGTGCTATCATGCTAGCACGGAATCCCGTCTTTCATGCAAAGACGAAGCACATACAGGTGAAGTATCACTTCATCAGAGATGTACTTGACAGCAAGAGCATTGAGCTTGTCAAAGTGCATACAGATGATAATCCTGCAGATCTTCTCACGAAGGGTCTTCCAGCAGAGCGGTTTGCTCATTGCCGACAGATGATGGGAGTTGGATAGATATATGTATTTCAGCTTTGTACATACTTAGACTTAGCTGATTCTTTTCTCCTCTTAAGGCACATTGCCTTTAGGTGGGAGGTTGTTGGGAATAAAGGGCCATCGTGCCTTTTATATGTGCACAGGTGTGAACACACCCTTAGCACACTTGTACTTTCATATATATATCTATCTAAAAACCAAAAGTGGTACACACTCCAATTGTACCCAAGAACATCTTGCATCTCTCGCTCTCACTCGGTGCTGTTGCTCACGTGTTTTGCTCTATACCTGACATTTCATCGCCGGACATTGCATCTCCGCAACGCATCACTCACTTCATGATCAGTTTATGATCAGGTCATGCTCTGTTTTTAATGGTTTACAGCTAATTCCATGGACAGTTGCATGTAAACGAATGTCATTGAAAGTTTCAGCCATGGTTTATGCTAAGAATATGCTTTATTGTGGTTTTGAAGTCAGAACGGTTGAGAAACATGAGTTATGGATGCATCCAATGGTTTCTAGCAACAGTTTTGGACTGTTTTTCAGTTTTCTATTATGTCTTGCTGACTGGAAATTTTCAATAAGTTTTGCGCATATGCAACGGTTCGACAATAGTGGCCAATGTTGTGGTGACTGTCATGCCAAATTGAAATTCCAGTGCAATATACTTTTGCTTTGGCCCAATGCAATGCAATCAAGGACGATTGCAAGGTCTTCAAGGGGGAGGTCTATCACGGGGACGTGAAATTTTGAGATGCTTTAATCTTGCTAGTAACATTTGATTAAGTTATTAATCAAAATTCAAATGTGCAAGGTTGTTTAGCACATGTGATGCACATGGCAGTTATTTCATGGAAACGAGCCAAGGACCCCGAGGATGCAATGGGTGTTAAAGGAAAAAGTTGTGTTAAGTTATGCCAACTAGATTTTGGTGGTCAGTTGGTGCCAGGTTGGACCCTAGGATAATTGTTTGGCCATTAAGTGTCAGTGGTGACACTAGGGACTAGCATTAATTAATTTCTAAGGGTCAACAGAGGTTGGGAACCACTCCAAGTTGCAAATGGCCTAGCCAATTTCATTACAGATGGGCATGTTTAATTTTAGACAGGGTCAAAAGGACTGAAATTAATTTTCAGAATTAATTAATTCTGAAAAATTAATTTAATGGCTGAAAATGCATTAGGAAGACTGCCACTTGGCAAAACTTTCCCATACAACTAGGGAGAAGGCTGTTGGAGGGTGGTGGAAGTGGAATTGCAGCCATTCGGAGCTTGGTGGAGGGAGAGGAGATGATCAGATTTGGCTCTGAGAGGCAACAACGAGTGATTGCGCGCCGCGACAGGACAGGGGGCAGCAAGTTCTCTCTTCTGCCTCAAGAGAGGCGGCGGTAGGAGAGGAGGGCTCGCCAACCGAGCTAGTGTTTTACCCCCCCTTTGAAGCTGTTGGTGCCATCAGATTTGTCATCAGAGCTACGAATCAAAAGATACATTTCAGCTGATTTTCTCTCTCTCTACAGCATTCTCTCATCTCCTCCAGGCTATCCTCAAGCATTCTCATTAATTCTCAGTCATTGGTAGCAGAGTTAGCAAATGAACATAAACTAAAATGCTCACTTTACCTTCATAAACTTGGACAGTGGACACCCTGTTGGCCCCAAAACTGGCGCCCCTTTCGGTATTTCTTTAATTTCAATTGCTGATGGATAAATTACAAGCCAAGATTTCACAATCTCCTTGGTTGATTCAAAAGCCCCTTGATGTTCCAATAATCACCAAAGCATTCGAGCAAATTGCCCCTTGATTTTCACCCAGGACTTGCTCTAATGGAACCCCAACTAGTGAAATGCTACCCCAAATTCACAATAGATAGACTGGCATCTGAAATCCTCATAATTCCACGAATTTCCGGTGCTGATTTCAGTGTACAATGCCAGTCTATAATTACAGAATTTCAGGGTGGCACTTCCGGTCTATCTATTGTGAATTTGGTGCTGATTTGTGGAATTTCCGGTGCTGATTTCAGTGTACAGCAGTAAACTCTGTAATTAAGTGCTTAATCAGGTTAAACCAACCTATCCGAGAAGGAAGGCTGGTTTCATGCACACTTTGCCTTAACAATCTTGAACATCGCCCCAAAAGTGACGCCTCTTTCTGTATTTCTTTACAAGAAGTAATTTGGGCCAATGGCCCCTTGATTTTCATGTAGGACTTACTCTAATTAAACTACTAGCTAGCCAAATATTGACCCAATTTACAATGGATTAGCTAGCATCTAAAATCCCTGACAATTCCTTGAATTTCAAATGCTGATTTCACTATACGATACCCTTGATTGATGTCACGGATCCCAAGGTAACTACTAAACTATAATTTTAGCATTTAGGGTTTACAACAAAATTTTCCCCTAATTTCAAGTGCTAATTTCAATGTACGATGCCTTTGACTAATATCACAAGTCCCAAGGTGGCTATTAAACCATAATTTTTGCAAAAATTTAGGATTTAGAGCAGAATTTTCCCTAATTTCAAGTGTTGATTTTAGTGTATGATGCCCTTAACTTATGTCACATGTCCCAAGGTAGCTGCTAAACCATAATTTCTACAAAAATTTAGGAGATACAGCAAAATTTCACCTTGTTATCCACAAAATCTAGTTGGGATCTCCTCCAAATGGCTAAGAAATGCAGAGATCTTCTAAGAGAAGGTAAGAGAATGCTCAAGAGAGAATTCCCTGATTTTCAACACGGAAAAATACAATAAAGAAAGGTGGGATGTAGAAATTACTTGAGGATATGGCTACCATGAATGTATATGTAGTAGTGGAAGTTGCCACTTTTGGGTTGCAAATTGAAAAAGCTCTTGGAAGTGGTATGGCTGGTAATGAAGCAGAGATATAGACTCATGCAATGCACACACTTGAAAGGGTTAAGATATCTAGCGCCGAATTCATTGGTGCAAGCAAGAGCATTCATGAAATAATGGGTTGGGATGCGCCAATAGTTTCATTTTCAGGTTATGCTTGACTTGCCACCAAGACTCAAAACATGAGTGTGATTGTGGGAGAGGAGGAAAAAGGATGATGAGAATGTAGGTACTCCTAAGAGCGCAACTCGTGGAAATCTAGATGCTACCTATTGTCTAATTGGAACAGCCCTAGATGTTATCGCCTGCTACCAAGGAGGGCATTGAATGTTGTCATCAGCCCTTGGCTGCTATCGCATGCTTCTGGAAGGGTTGGAACTGTTGTCGCCTGCTCCAAATTTATCTCCTCCTGCTATTGGCTACCCCCAAAGGTCCTCCAATGGCTGCAAATCACACCAACAACTGCTCCTTCCTCTCATTCACAAGTTGAATGCACTAAATGGCTCTCCACCAACTCCAAAAACGTTTTTCTTAATTACATGGGTATTTTTGTCAATTTTCAAAATTAATTAATTCTAAAAAATAATTCCAACCTTTTGACCCTGCTCAAAATTAAATTTGCCCATCCGCAATTAAATTGGCTAGGCCATTTGTAAGCTAGACTAGTCCCCAACCATAGTTGACCCTTACATTGGCATTAATTAAATAATTAATGCCTAGTCCCTAGTGTCACCATTAACACCTAATGATCAAATGACTATCCTAAGGTCAAAACTGGCACCCACTAATAACCAAAGCCCAGCTGGCATAACTAGTCACAACTTTTGCCTTTTACTTCCACTCACTCCTCAAGGGTCCTTGGCCATCAACCATGAAATAACAGCCATGCGCATCACACATGCCTTACAATCTTACACATTTGATTATTAAATTAATCAAATGTTACTAGCAAGATTAAAGCATCTGAAAAATCTCACGTCCTCGTGTCAGTGTTATCCCATGCTTTTGGTCAGCTCTTCATCACATAATTAGCATGGCCAACTCTTCATACACCCATACTATAATAGCTCACACATGAGCACACTTGCCATACACATGCATTAGTTCTTCAACTACTAATATGTTGTAACACACCATATACCACCTCACTTTACAAACATGTGCTGCCACTCAAACTTCAAATATGATACAAGTGAGTCAACATCATGTGTCATACAAACTTCTTCGTATGACACATGGTACGTCAAGAACTAGCTACATAGACATACACATTGGTGCTAAGACTAATGGATCATGGGAACTTATAGCTGCTATTGAAATTTACTTCAACAAATAGTGCTTTTGTACTTCTAGTTGGTACTCCACTTGATTAGTCAAACTTGAGGGTAGAGTATAAACAGGTCAATTCTTTAACTATAGCATGGATATACACTATCTTATAATGGGTAGGTAAATAACGGAAGCCACCTTCGTGTAGTATAAAACATAATTAAATTGTTTGATTTGTTCTTCAAATCACATGCCGGTAGTCTATGTACTTCTCTAGAGATAAATAATTTTCCTTGAAGTGGCTTTGTCAAATACATCATTATAGGTGTGCCATATGCATGGGTAACATCTCTCCACCAAAATTCCACAAAGTCGTTTACATACAAAGGAGAGAATAATTGAACACTTTGAGGAGCTAGGTGCAAAATAAAGTTTCAAAACCATGGGAGCTATTGCTTTTCAAATCTTAGTCATTCAAATGACATTTAATTTCTGCAGTTTCACAGCCTTGACTGATAGCTAGCTGTGCCTATCAATGTAACCGCTATGTGCAAGCAAGTTATTGTGCTTCAAATTAGCTAACTTTCCAGAAATAATCTGCGGTATGTGATTTACTTGCAAAGAACTGATCTAACACTAAAGGTGGAAATACCTCTTTTCCCATTGCAGCACTTCAGCCATTCCTGTAAAGGAAAGAAGGAATGGAGAACCCATCTTGGATGCCTGAACAGCAAGGGCACGGTGCCCAACATGTAAGGCATCAAACTTTCCAAGTGCAACAACACCCCCTGCCAAGTTGCCAGGATCCTGTTAAGGCCCAATCAAAATGTTATGAGATGCAACAAATATTTGCAAGCGGTCAGTCAAGTCCAGTGTTCAGGAGGTTCAAAGTAAAATTAATTGCAAATTTCCCAAAACAAATGTTCAAAATTTGAGAAATAGGTTTAGAAACACGAAGTTCACAAAATTCTAGCTAGTGAAAGGTAAATAGATGTAATTTGATTCAAGCATTCCTCCAAAAATTTAGGTTCGAGGTTTTTGTATCTGTTACCAATAAATGAATTGCGAATTCCCCAAACCGAATAGGTTTACAAAACATGAAATTTACAGAGTTTCTAGCTAGGGAAATGGCAAATGCACGTAATTTGATTCAAACATCCTTCCAAAAATTTGGGTTAGAGGATTTTGTATCTGTTACCACAAAAAGTTCATGAACACTATTTGAGACAAGAGTCTAGATGAACAGAAATCAGAGATCCAACAGAAGTCCTCTGGATGTTGTAGGTCCAGTCATATACTGGACAAAGAAGGGTTCTCTTAAATTTTGACACTACCTGCAACATCATATCCGTGTGCGATGCGCAGCTTGTCGTCCCCGCCCATGGCTTCATTGCTGGTATTGTGTTTGCCACTACTCACATGAGTTGCTCGAAAATGAAGACATTTGTCTGCTCTGCATAATGTCCCTACCATCCTGCAAGAGAAGCCTGTTCAGATAACCTTCCATGTACATTTGAAGGCGATGCGTGTACAGACGTCCGCATTTGATTCGTGGCCGTACGGCGAGAAGCAGTGGCCAGCCATGATGGCAGAAAAGAATAAACGAGACCGAGGGTGATCGCTTACCCTCGTGCCAGCTCCATGACTTGCAGGTAGTTCAACGAGTAGGACTGGGGCAGGAGGACTGGGGTGCAAGGCACAGCAGTCTTGATGGAAAATACAGCCATTCCTCTTTACTATTCCCAACATTTGTCCTGCCACTTCCACAGATCGATGGGCATCAAAAAGAATAAATATGTGGGTGCGCGTATATATATACATGTTTCTCATGTAACCAAGAGCTCTCAAATAATGTCATGTAAACATGGCATGTCATTGCAAGGGCCTACCAAGCGTGTCCAAGGCTTGCTATCAACTATGTGTATAAGTGAAGGTACATGGTTTCAAGCCTGCGACTTACGCAATCAACACAATGGCTTATCAGTTGGGTTGATGAGAGCACACTAAAACACTTGGGTATTATCCCTTATATGATAACCACCTTGGCTAGAAAGGATTACTCACTCGCTTGGGAGTCAAATCTAATTCACATGGTACCTCTTACCTAGGAGTCAAATCCAATTCACATGGTACCTCTTACTTGGGAGTCCAATCCAATTCGCATGGTACCTCTTACCCACCGCTCTTAGGTGGACCTTGGCTGTTTGAAGCAAATGTACAAACTAATTATTTCAAAGGAACCATAACTTTGGAACAAGGAGCTAATAAAGTGGTCCTAAAGCTGTATAGGAATCAAAAAGGTAGTGGTTCTACCACCATGGGAGCTCATCCAAATAGATGTAAGATGGAACCTTAGCAAAAGAAGTGAAGCAAATCTTTCTTCTCTCTTGGACAACCCCTTACGATTGGAGCATCAAGTCCCACTTGTGCTTATATGCCCTCTCCATATGGAACATCTTTAGTACCCTCAAAAGCATATGCATTTAAAAAACTAGGAATTTGCATCAAATCAAGTGTTACAGTGCATATTAAGAGCCATTGTATATTATAAGTTCACATAATCATAGGAACTATGGACACTTACAATTTTGTTAGTAATGCCATTTACTTTTGTGCAATAAAGAGTAGACATGTATTTAGGAACAATATATGAATAAAAGTAAGTACATTTGAGATTAGTGGAACGTTGAAATTAGTACTAAGAAGAAGTCAAAGACCATACTTGGTTGAATGAATTTACAATCAATAATCAATACATGTAAGTTGTTGTTCAACCTTCAAGCATCGTTCTTAAAGTGGCATGTGTCCTTAGCACCTTGTGCATTGGCAACATAAGCACAATCGAGGTAGCAATATTAGACTTTGCACCCTTATATAGAGGTCTTACTATGCTTTGCATATGTCACATGTATCACAACAATCAAACACCTATATTGTAAAGTAAAGCACTCATGTATTCTATGTGATGTAGCACCACAACAAAACTTTATATAGACATATGTTTTCTTAAATGTAAGAAATTCAAAATATAAATCAAAGAACAAAAGTAGTGCGATTAACATAAATAACTATTTGGACAAGAGGAATGGTGTGTCGAAGAATAATGGGATGCATGTGTTGAGAATAGCAAATGATGCTTGTATGTATGCCTATAGAGGCTAGATGTATGCCTAAAAGAGGCTACCCATAAGAGGCTTCGTATGGAAGATATGAGAAAAGATGTATGCTCTAGAAGCTCTAGGGAGAGATGCCTTGAATCCCATAAGCACTATGAGGAGAGTGGAGAAGCTAGAAAAGCTATAAAAGCATGTACTTGGTTTACCTTTCAATAAGATGCTATCGTACTTTGTACTACACTCTGTGTCATTGTCACATCCTACTTGAGATTGTGTTTATGAGTCCAAGCATTCAATCTTGGAACCTAATTCACTCAAGTAATAGTTAGTGTCATTTGTCCATGTCGCAATTATTCTAGTCACCACTTTCCAACCTCCATAGCTGCAGCCATGCTCAAGATCCATGCTTTCTCACATGGTATCAGAGCCATGGTGGGCATGGTCTAACTCCTTTCACTGCCCTCTTAGTCTCTCATAACCTCTATCTAAAGCACATGAATTCATATTCCACTCAAATCACAAGTTCCATGTTTGGTAGCCATAGCCAGCCTGCACCCATCAGCATTGGAGCCTCCAAATCTCTCATCCTAAGCAGTATCTCTTTAGGGTTCCTCCTAGAGATATCTCTCTAACGTTTGGGCGCAACTTCCCATAGCAAGAATTTTTCACATTGGGTACAGTGTCAACAAGCATTGGGAAAATTTCAAGTCGTTGTCTATGCATATGTCAATATTGGTCGTAGTGATGTCATCGCCTACACAATCCGCCATTTTGCCTGCAAGTTTAGGGCAATTCAAGCTCACTATATGGGCCACCTTCTCATCAAATATCTCATTGAATGGTCCACACATTGAGCTGCTACAATAGAATTATCAGGCGCCTATGGAAACCCTAGTGCAAGAATCCATAGCCATTTCAACATCAAGCTCATCTTTTCTTCAAGTCCTCACTCTTGCCACTTAGACCAAGTGGTTGTTACTTTGATCTGACCAAGCACTTAGTTCCCAGCAAGATTTTCCCTTCAAGTCAGCAAGAAAAAGATCTAAGACGAGACCAACCATCCATAGCCATTCACTTCAAGCTAATTTTTCCACATCATTCTCTCACTCTTGCCACACTGAACAAGGCTATTGCCACTCAGATCTAAAGTTTCCAGCAAGTCAAATCTCAAGAAGAAGATTTGGAATACTCCAACTTAGCACAAGAAGATCAGGCATCAACATCAGGCTCTTCAAGAAAGTGTCTATTGCACTCCAATAGTGTTATTTGGCACTGCTTCTTATGTTCTTGGGACACTCAAGAGCAACTCACTTTTTGGTATTATCTCAGCTATTTAAAGTTCATTCTCTATAATATTTTAATGTGGAAATGTCAAATTGATAAAACCCCTTGCAACCCTCGTTGTAAGGGACTAGACACTGCCTTGAGCATTTGCTCAATGGTAAGAGCTTCCCGTACCTTTAAAAGGGAGATGTTTTATGCACAAATGTCAAGAAAATCCAATGCCAGTGTAATGCCAAGCCATTTCAGTGAACATCATCATATATAGCCACCACTGATCCAAAGCTCCAAATCTATGTATCCCAAGGTTTATGTCATGTCAAGCTACATCAATGTACCTCCAAATCTATGTATCCCAAGGTTTATGTCATGTCAAGCTACATCAATGTACCTGTTTGCATCCATCTCAAACTCTCTGAGAAAGAAGATCAAAAGGACCTCACAAAGAAGACTAGAGTACGAGATAATGATGAAAAAAATAATATGGAGAGCATAAAACAAAGACCAAGAAGATCAAGGACATCACCAAAAGAAGCCAAATGAAGGAGAAGAAGAAGATGATGCTTCCGCCACCATTAAAAACTTTAAGAGATTATTCTAAATAATTTTTCATTGTATCTTTCCCATAGTGGATCTCGCTTAGAGGATCTTGTTTCCCATAGTGGATGTTGTAAAAAAACTACCAAAAATGTAAAGTTTCAAGCCTTAACTTGACTAGGCTGCCAAAGAGCGCCGAGCCATGTCATCATGTAGGGGGGGCAAAAGCCGACAAGGGTAGAGACTCATCATTTGAGGGGGGTGTTGAGAATAGCAAATGATGCTTGTATGTATGCCCGTAGAGGCTAGATGTATGCCTAAAAGAGGCTATCCATAAGAGGCTTTGTATGGAAGATATGGGAAAATATGTATGCTCTAGAAGCTCTAGGGAGAGATGCCATGAATCCCATAAGCACAGTGAGGAGAATGAAGAAGCTGGAAAAGCTATAAAAGCATGTACTTGGTTCACCTTTCAATAAAATGCTATCGTACTTTGTACTACACTCTGTCATTGTCACGTCCTACTTGAGATTGTGTTTATGAGTCCAAGCATTCAATCTTGGAACCTAATTCACTCAAGTAACAATTAGTGTCATTTTTCCATGTTGCAATGATTCTAGTCGCCACTTTCCAACCTCCATAGCTCAAGTTCCATGTTTTCTCACAGCATGCCCATATTTAGCCATTACAACACAAGCAGCATAGGTCATGACACTTCCATTGCTATGAGTGAGGAGGAATCTTCCTTCTATGTGAATGTGACACCACATACTCATAAACTAGGGGGACCACATTACATCATATATATCACTCATGTATACAATTTAAACTAATGCACATTTGAACAATCAAATAAATAGTGCAATTTCAAGTCGATTAGCAATGCACGCAAGGGACCCACGCAATATGAGCTTACAAGACAAAGGCATAAACTTTTCTTATAATCTCTTTCTTGGATGCATGATAGTAACCAAACTTTGGAGTAGCCACCTACCAAAAGAACATCAATGCACGAGAGAGAGAGAGAGAGAGAGAGAGAGAGAGAGAGAGAGAGAGAGAGAGAGAGAGAGAGAGAGAGAGAGAGAGAGAGAGAGAGAGAGAGAGAGAGAGAGAGAGAGAGAGAGAGAGAGAGAATAGTAAAGCATGGATGATAAACATGAAAAACTCAATTTGGGAGAATAAATAATGGAAGAAAATGGGAAGTTAATTACATTTTTTATGATATCTCTATGTACATGATAATTGTAATACAACTTGTATGACTTTCTTTATCCTACAACAAATACTTTAGACCATCTCATGACTTCATCGGTGAAAAAGAAACATGCAATTGGCGATGTGTAATGACTAGGCTTTTAAGATATAGAGTTGAATAAGATAAGGTTTAACCTTGTGCCTTCTTAATGATGGTAATTACAAACGCTATTCTCATATGCAGTTGACTTTGTCTCATAGAAAAGGATAAGTGTAATATACTAGGAATGAATGTGATCTTGGAATGAACAATCTAGTACCAATATCAATACCTATTTTTATCTCTACCTCGAAATTTACTAAAACCCTTGCACATGAGCCTCGTGCCATTGTACAAATCTTTTGGCAAGTTCTATTTTCAAAGCAAAATTATAGATGCATTTACTTTCAACACTACCAAATGCGGAGGAAAGTGGCAATGTGGTAGATAAAGGGACTAATGAAAAGAAATCCCAATGCTTTTTAATTTGATGCATTGGTTTCTATTTTGTTAGGAGAAGAACAATCTCGACAAAACAAGTAATTTATACGAGTTGTCTTTTATGGTTGGTGGAAAGACTATCTTTTCTAAGAGAAAGTAGAAATCTACAAATATTGTATTAACATAAATGGCTAAAAAGAATGAGAATTAAAATGGTAGTAAATGTAATTGCATATATTATAAGGCAAAATATCATGTCATTAAGGGTTGTCCCAAAATTGGATATGAAAAAGACTAAGAAGAAATATATTAGTATGGATGTTGCAAATGTTTCTCATTCTAGCTCAAAATTAGCAAATTTTGTGCAAGATACAAAGTAGACATTATAAATTACCCAATATAGTTATGGCCCTTTTCTACATGACTCTTGCACACTTGTTATTGATTCAGATGTGTGTGTACTTTGACAATGATGGCACTACATATAGCACTTTGCAATGTAGTTTGTTCATTTCTCTTGAGTCCATCCTAAGAGCACTACTACCACAAGTGTCAATAACTCCTCTCATCGTATTAAAGGAGTTGGCAAATTTACCTTGGCTATTGCTAATGGCAATATTTTCACACTTTCAGATGCTTTGTATGCAAATATAAAAAAGAACATGTCATTAGTTTTTGCACTTGCTAAGATTAGCTTGATAGTCAATTTTTTGGATGATAGATGTACTTACTATTCATGATCTCTCATGTGGTCATATAATCATTGCATCCAGTTCAATAATTTTTGGACTATACAAGCTCAATAACTATGGGAAATATGTGGAAGATGTGGCATGTACAATTACATATTTGCAAGTCATCTCAAATGTAAAACTTAGGCATGCAAGTTTTGGTCATTTAACTACTTTGCCATGCTTAGAGAAATCTAATATGATATCTTCATTACCTACTCTTGAGGTATTTGCTAAGCACATTCGTGAGGGCTACATATTGGATAAAGTGTAGCACACTTCCTTTCCAATAGATGGTTCAGTAAGAGCTAATTGCAAACTACAACTTCTATGTATTAATGTTTGTAGTCTAATGTGAACAGCGTCTTTTGGTAACTACCTATGCTTCATGACTTTTGTTGATTGTTACCGTGTTCCCGCAGCACAGAGGAGAGGAAAATGGAAAAAATGGAAATAGCAAAAAAGGCGCAGGATAAAAGCAGAAAAAGGCGCCTTGACCGGTAGCCAGTCCCTGAAAAATTCAAATGTTCGGGCACCACCCTCAGAAAGCTTCGATGTCGGCCCGAGGCAACAAAAGAATTAAAATGCGGAAGCGCCCCCGAATCTTTGTAAAAGAGTGCCAGGCTCGCTCTTGTGCAAAGTGTACGTATTAGCCGGGAATATGATAAATTAGAATGGTGGGAAATGGGAAAAAGGGCCTACGCTACGGCCGGCCATGTAAAAGAGGGAAAAGGGGATAACCTCCGAAGAAGGATTTAGGGCTTTGTATATAAAGTTGAAAAGTGAATGAGAAGCTCATTCTTTGGTGTGTGGCAAAAAGAGTCTTCTTCTTCCTCTCTTCCTCTCCTTCTTGCTTGTGTGTGCTCTTGAGAGAGGGAGTGTGAGAGTGTGAAGGAGTGAGTGTGTGTGAGAGTGAGGGATCAAGAGGGTGAATCTCTTCACCATCTCCTCTTCTCTTCTTCTCTTCTCTTCTCTTCTCTTGCGCGCGCGGGAGGATGGAGCTTGGAGATGGAGGAGGCTTGAGGATGCTTGAGCTAGCATCAAGAATCGTGGAGCTACCGGAGTGCAAGAGAGAGGAGGGTACTCGATCGGGCATCAAGGTAAGCTCACTACACTCGTAGGATCGACGGCATGTTGGCTAGGTGAGAGATAGCCATTAGAGCTCGCTTGGAACGCTTGAAATAATAAGCGGTCCGTGGGTCTTGGCGGTTGAGCGAAGGCTCCCACATTTTGGTTCCGTTTTGCTGGGACCAATGGATTCAAGCTTGAGCACTTGCGCGCCTCATATCAAGCATCGAAGTAGGGTACTCATCCCCGAAACGGAGCTTGAGATAGGTAGGAAGTTGGGTGTTTTTAATCTTCAAAACAAGTAAGTATTCTGGGATATTTTGGTCGTTTGATGAGTGGAAAGCATGGAGGATCTATTTCAGTTTTTGCCTTCAATCTTCGTTGCATTTAGCGTAGGTTGGAGTTAGGAAATCGAACCGGAAAAGGGTAGGGTTTACTGTTTTAAAATAGGGCAAAACAGGGAAAAATCGTGCAAAATGCGCAAAATGCTCGTTAATGAGGCGTAAGATCAACAAGAGAGCTATTGGGGGCGTCAACGCCGCATTTGGGAAGGCATATAAGAGCTAGGAGGCCAACAGAGAGCTCATTTGTGCCATTTCAGTGAGAGAGAGAGAGAGAGAGAGAGAGAGAGAGAGAGAGAGAGAGAGAGAGAGAGAGAGAGAGAGAGAGAGAGCTAGAGAGCCCCAGCCCGTGTGATTCGATCGCATCATCGACGCACTTATCTCGACCCATTCAGGTATACAAACCTCTCCCTCTACTTCCCTAGATAAGATCTCGAAGTGCATGACCATGGCACCGGTCTACATTGGGTGAAACGATCGAATTCACATTCGCACGGGTTGCCTGCGCCGTGTTCGGCCCGTTCGAGTGGCCTCTCCTGGGCCGAGTCCCAGAATCGGCCCTCGGCCCTTGTCACTCGGCCCACCCTAGTCGGCCCTCGGACCGCCGTCCGAGGCAACTGTCGAAGTCAACCCACTTGGCCGTTCGAGCCACAGCTCTTTGCCACGTGGCACATCCGGCCCTCGGCCCGTCCGAGCGACCTGTCCGAGTCTCAAATTCGGCCCTTGGCCATAACCGGGATTCGGCCCTCGGCCAAGCGTCGTTCGGCCCGTCCGAATTACCCTGTCCGAACCTACCATTCGGCCCATCCGAATAAAAATTCTCCGAGTCAAATCCGAAAATTCGGCCCTCGACCCCGTGCCTCGGCCCGTCCGAGTGAATCACTCGGACCCTGCAATTCGAACCAGTTGGTCCGAGTGCAACTTTTTGTCAAATCTGTCAGAAATTTGACCCGACCCGGCAAATATACATTAGCGCAACTTGTCGAAACCCTTCATGCGCTCAGAACTTGATTCTGGCACATGTGATAAGAGAAATTGTAGTACACAGCCGCTTAGCGGTTGGCAGTAGACAGTTGAGGGACCCCAAGGACTCGGACGCGAGTCGCTGAACCGTAAAATCTGATTGACTGAAAGCGAACAAGGCAACATACAAGAAAACCCTATACCCTAACTAAATGGCCAGAAAATGGACCTACAAGCCTATCAGGCCCAAAATGAGTGAGAGTGAGTAAGATGCCGGGGAATTGCTTGCGGCACTCACATTGAATTTCTGCACTTGAAGCACACTTAAGAAAGTTGAAAGCCTGATTGGGCACAAGTGCACGAGAAACAACACACTCACCGAGTGACCATAAATTGAGGTTTGTATTCAATAATCAAAGGAACTCACTGAGATAAATCGCTTAAGGAACCCAATAGTAGGAGAAGACCCCAAGACTTAGACAGGTGCCTGAGTGCCCTACTAGTAGGACCTGGAGAAGACACGAAGACACGGAAAGCAACAACATAGAGGATTGGACGCTGCCGAAGCTGCTTGGATTGATTGACAACCTCGTGGAGCTGGAAGCAGAAAAAATGTCGGGATCAAGAGGCGAACGAGGAGAGGACCAATTAGACTTAGGAGAATTTCCAACCTCAGTCCAGGAACTGGTCCACGACTACGATCTACTCACCAGGACCGTGATCCAGGGCAGACCTGTAGAGGAAGTGGTAGCTAACCTGGAAGAAGAGAGAAGAGCTATCAAGAGAGCACTAGAAGGCATAATTGCCTAAAACCATGAGCAAAGGGCTAGAAGGCTGCAGCAAGACGTAGATATGTACGAGGCTAGACGAGTGCTAGACCTAGCTGGAGTGGCCAAATCCGGACCGAATGTAGAGAGGGAACGGGCAGCAGAGGCTGACATGACATTGAGCGAACTGGTAGCAAAGCGACTCTTGGACAACATGTCCATTGAACAGAGCACTACTGCCCTAGCCACCGCGCTACTATCGAGATTGGGAGTCACGCAAGGGGCTAAAGGGTAGGCTAGAATCCCCATAGTAGCAAAACAACTAGCTAGATATGAACCTAGCAGTGACCCGTACAGCTTCATGGAGTAGTTCGAGCAAGTATGTGAGGCAAATGGTCTTACTGACCCTGCACAGCGAGCTCAAGCTTTCGGCCTGTGCTTAGGCAATAAGGGGAGGACCTGGTATTCTAGTCTGGATGACGCAGAACGTACGAACTTTGCTCACCTTAAGGGCCTCTTCATCAAGAGGTTTTCGGAGGCTGGGTATTTGGATAACCTCATCGTTAGGTTGATGAATATCAGTCAAAGGGAGAAGGAGGACGTTAGGAATTACACCACTCAAGTGCGTAGCCTCTACAAGAGAATCCCTGCCAATGAGCGACCTACCGAGAGGGCAGTGTCTACAGTATTCATGAATGGGATTCGGAGCGAGGAGCTCTACAAGGCTTTGGCTAGTAACTCCACCTTGCAACGAGACGTGCTAGCTAGAGTTTTCGAGGAGGCAATACACATAGATGATCAACTCAGGGAACGCTGCATGAGGACTACCAACCGAGAAAGTGCAAGCCAGAGGGACCCTGAGAGATCAACCACTTCGGGGGAAAAAGCAACTGCTAGTGTGCAGGATAAGGGAAAGAGTGTAGACCACGACTAGGGGATGGCAGAGATGAGAATGGAGGTTGCACGGTTGCAAGAGCTCGTAAGGAAGCCTGTGAGATCGCATGTACAATGGATATACTGCGGTGGCAATCACCTCCCAGTTGAGTGCCAAGATCCTAGATCTCGACCGTGCTCAAATTGCAGTAGATTCGGGCATGATGCAGTGCATTGCAGAATGCTGAGGAGATTCCCATATGCACAGCAGTACAACCCTCCATACTTAGGTAATAGGCCACCCAATTTCTTTGGGAGGGGAGCCTAGTTAGCTCTTCCAGCGCCGACTGACTCAAGACCTGCCATGCCTAGGCTGGAGATGAACCCAACTGGTATACCCAGGCTACCAGGGCCTTTTGTAACCCACCCATCTAGCGATGCTCCTGCTCACTTTGTGGAGGAGCCTAATGAGGAAGAAACATATGTCAACCCGTACATATCCTATGACGAGGAGGGCAACCCAGTCCTGATGGACTATCGGCCAGTGCCGGTGATGGCTTTAGGAAGAGGAAGAGGTAGAGGCTTTGGAGGGCCCAGCCAGGATCCAGTGTGACACATTGGCACCCATATTGGCATGTATTTTCAACAGAGTAGTATTTGGGCAATTACTTGAAATATGGTCAAACGATACTATAGTCCCAACTATACAGACCATCATGATTGTCCAAACAAGATATACATACTGATGTTGGAGCATGAGCTCAGTGCATGGGCTGAGATGCAAGGTAGCAGAGCATAGGGGTAGTCTTTTTTTAGATGTGGATACACCACATTGGACCATATTCTCACTGATCACTAATGAGGGTTGGGAAGATTTATTGTTGCTCTGTGGATTTCTGTAAGGCATGCTGGAGTTGCGGCCACCTAGGCCACATTTCATCACGCTGCCTAGAAGGAGAACAAGCTAACAAGGACAAAGCGAATCTCCGATGCACAGAGTGTGGAATCACACATCTGTTTTCTGACTGTCCTAGGCGGAAGCCATCAACCTGCTCTGCCAACATGCCATCGGTGCCTTTGGGGCTCTTTGGAGTGGAAACCTTTAGTAGTGAGGATGCGCCCATCCCACTACATGCTATGACGCGAGCTCAAACAAAACATGCAGGCATATCCTTGCCAGGGCCAAGTAACCTTGACGCAACCTCAATAGGGAAGAAAAGCCGGAAGAGACAGAAAAAGAGAACCGATGCAAAGATAACTCTTAAAACCGAGAAAGCGACTACGTTAGTAAAACGGGAAAGGTCACAAACGCAGAGACGGAGACCTCGGCTCCTAAGACAGCTGAGCTAGGGAGTGCCAAGGTAGGGGAATATCCCTACCCCAAACGGCAGCTCGAGGCTATAGCCAAGGTCAAGGAGTGGGTCAAGGACGCCCAAAAGCACCTCAAGGATGCTGAACCCATATTAGAAGATCCTATTGATGATTTCTCCAGCGTGAGCACACCAGTCTCACCTTCAAAACCACAAGCTGCGAGCATACCTGCACCACTGGGAGCAACTCAGCAGCAAGGCCAGGGGGAAACTTTCCAGGGTAGACAGAACGCATGGCCTAGAAATGCTAGCCTCAGGGGAAGACAAGAGCCCAGTAGCCTCCTCACAACCTTGTTGTCTACTCCAGTAACTCTAAGCTTGGAAGATCTGCTTAGGCAAAATCATTGCTTGTGGCAGGAGTTAAAAGACTTGATGGAGGGACACACAGGACTTGCGGGTGCTGATCTCTGCAAGATCATGATGCAGTTACACAGATCCCAAGTCTAACTCTACACTCAAATCCTAAGTCCTTGCACATCAATGCTTTTTGGGAAGGCACTGAAATGCATGCAGTTTTGCCCGTCCTAGCCTTAGGAGATATGACGTGAAAAGGAATTGTAGACACAGGCGCAGGTGTTAGCATACTAAACCATGCAGTCTTAGAGGCATGGGGAAACCCTCCTGTAGAGACTACCAGGTTTAACGTCACGTTAGCAAATGGAATGAAGGTAAGACCATTCGGGGTCTTAAAGAATTGGCCAGTAAAGATTGCCGGTGTGCAATTTTTAGTAAACTTCATTGTCATGAAGGGAGTGGACTACGACATACTATTAGGCTGACCTTGGATGAGGAATGCGCGTGTCATTGAGGACTGGGGAAATGGTTTGATTTTCCTAGGGAACAAAACTAGTGCAGTAAGGGTAGAGATGGACACTTGGAAGATGACCCTTGTTGACCTAGATGCCATCTCAGCTATGCTGAAAGGCGGTACTCAAATGACCAAACCCTATGGATCACTCACTAAATATATTCTTTGCCCTGAGGATGAGAGGGATTGGATGCACGTTTTGGCAACCATTGACCTACCAATCTTGGATGAGGAAGAACTATATCGGCAGGTTGCTAAAGCCGCAATCGTGCCAATGGAGGAGCCAACTGTGCCACTCTGCATGATGGCAAAAAGCTCACTCAGCCCAAGCAAACCAGCCTCGTTCCTTGTACAAGCTGTTGATAGTGTTCGAGTGGACTGAGGAATGCGAGCGCACATATGAAGAGTTGAAAAAGGCTCTTATGACTACACCAATCTTACGAGCCCTAGACTGGAACATAACATTTCATGTACACATAGACGCCTCTAAGTTCGCTATTAGAGCTGTGCTATGCCAGCCTGGTGAACATAACTTAGATTACCCGGTGAGTTTTGCTAGCAGGCAGCTCACAGAGACCGAGATGAACTATTCCATGATAGAAAGGGAGGGGTTGTCCATGGTATTTGCGGTAAAGAAATTTAGGCATTACCTGTTGGCCACTCCCTTTGTCTTCTTTGTTGACCATCAAGCCTTGCTGTATCTTGTGAACAAGCCTTGCGCTACGGGACGCATAGCTAGATGGTTACTCCTTCTACTGGAGTTTGACTTCTCTGTGGTTGTACGCAAAGGAAAGCAGCATTACATGGCTGACCACATGTCCCGCATACCCACAGGAGAAGCTGCTGGACAAGGCATACCTGACGATTTACCGGATCCTCATCTCTTTAACTTGTCTAGTGAGAGAGAATTGTTCAAAGCTGATCTGATGTCGTATTGGGCCGATGACATAGTGCAAGTGCTAGAGAGCGGACTACCTGAGCGACCCATTGAGAAGGCCAGGCTGAGAAGACTTATCCTGAAAATTCAGCCATACCAACTCTACAGGTTGGGACAAGATGGTTTATTGCGCAGATGCGTATGTGAGCACGAGATGCACGATGCATTGAAAGAGGCACATGGCAGAATCGCTGGAGGACACTTTAGTGGGGACACAATAGCCCGAAAGGTGCTACAATCCCAACTATGGTGGCCCACCCTTTTCCGCGATGCAGCTAAATTCATAAAACACTGCGATGAGTGCCAAAGGACCAAAGTGCCTGTGCCTAAAGACAAGATGGAGTTGACCCCTGTCATAGCCCGACAACCCTTTGAAAAATGGGGCATCGATTTTATTGGACCTATCAGTCCTGCAGCACAATATTCCCAAGCTCGCTACATCATAGAGGCAACCGATTATCTAACGAAGTGGGCAGAGGCATGAGCCACGAGGAAGAATGATGCTAGGACCACTGCAAAGTTCTTGTGGGAGCAGGTCATTTCACGGTTTGGCTGTCCAATCAAACTTGTAAGCGACCAAGGCACGCACCGTTAACGAGGTGATTGCCCACCTGCTCTCTACCTTCCTAATAATTCATCGGAGGTTCTCTCCCTATTACCCTCAGGCTAATGGCCAAGCCGAATCCACAAATAAAATCTTAGTTAACATGCTTACAAAGGTAGTGTCTACCTCAAGAAGTGACTAGGACAACAAGCTAATGGCGGCCTTGTGGGCCTATCGGATAGCTTATAAAATGGCTATCGAATAGACGCCTTTTAGGCTGACGTACGGAACTGAAGCCATTTTACCCTTAGAATTCTTCATCCCTAGCTTAAGGATAGCAGTCCAGGAGCGTTGGGAGGGAAGAGAGGCTTGGACCAATCGCTTAGTGGAGCTCGAGCGCCTAACGGAGACCCGACTCCTCGCCACTCACTCTCTGATTTGTGAGAAGGCTCGACGAAAGATGTGGTTTGACAAGCATGTCAAACAGCGAGACTTTGAACAAGGGGACCTTGTTCTGCTATACTCTGTAAAAGGACATAAACAGAAGATGAAGTTTTCGGGGCTTGGGCCTTTCAAAGTACACATGATTGGTAGAACAGGGAATGTTGAGTTAGAGACACTTGAAGGCGAAGGAATAGGCTTTTTTAATAGCAGCCGCATAAAGAAGTACTATCCTCCTTCCCATCCATTACATGAGCCACCCATGCTAGAACCCCCAGTGAACGTCTGCATGGCCACTATAACCGACCTTACAGATCAGGACGAAGAAGCAGTGGCGCCGGCGTATCTACGAATCACAGTCGCAGCAGGAGCGACGTATTCTTTCGATGCCTTGATTGACGAAGGTGCTGACTACAGCATCTTGACGCATGACCATTGGACACGCATTGGTCAACCGAAACTACAGCCCACTAATGCCAAACTCACCCCGTTTGGGGGTACTGCTTATTCACTCCTAGGGAAGTGCAAGGTAGTCGTTTCTATTGAGTCTGAAAGTTTACCAGCTTTCTTCCACATGTTGCCTGACACTAAAGGAGCCGGTAATGTGTCACTATTGGGTCGTACTTTCAAGAAGCAAATGAACTGTAATGTGGATTACAACCTAAACCGCATTCATCTTGCTATAGGCAATGTGCGTATAGTGACGACTTTCAGCAAGGGCTGTCATGATTCCTCCACCATTACGAAGCCACCGGTAGAAACCCCTAGGACCACACTCCAGCCCAAGTCTAAACAGAAGAAAACTACGGCCTCATGCTAGGCTCTCGACCCTAGGCCCAAATCCACCAAGAGTGCTCACAAGGCCAAGGAGTCCAAGCTCATATGGGTGCCAAAACGGCAAAGATTTGGGCCTAGGGTGTCACAGGTTGGACTGCATAGTGGTGACGCTATCGACGTAGACACATAACCACGCCGCGATGGATCCCCAAAGATCTCTTGCGAGCACAAGGATACTACGAGGGCAACCCCTGAATTTGGGTGCCTAAAAATGGCCAGTTAAAGAGCTCATCTACAAGCAATCTCACCCCAGTGAGGCAGGCTTACACACGTGGCGCCCAGGGCATAGTCAGCAAACCATTGCCTGCTGTGGCTAGTAAGCCCCAGCTCATCTATCGACCAAGGCAAACGCCACAAGCCTTAACCTTACCTAATCCAGAGAACTTAAAAACCCCCATGACTGCTCACTCAGAACCCAGCACAACTCCCATGCCCCCAGAGCTTCCTACAGCACCTCAAAGTGCTTCGGAGTGCAAAGCCCAACCTGTGACACGCATGATGGAGTCACCACTATCCAGTCCATTTACACCATCCCCACCAGCAGGTCTTAAACCTTCCTACGCGGTACGACCTTTCCTCTCCTTGGCTAAAGACCTCGCCGCGACTTCTGGGGATGACTTAATAACCTGCATCAAGATGTTGGACAAAACTTTCACTACATTCGCTAGAAGTTATTAGAGGCTAGACCTAGGTCTTCTTGACAAAACACTTGCTTCGGATGTTCGTGCATTACCATGCACTTGGGAAGAGTACGAACTTATGACCACTAAATTCCCCAAAATTGCTGCCGAACTGATAGCAAACGACGAAATCTCAAAGGAGCAAGCTGCCCTCAGAAGACTAATCACTTCATATCGTAAGCCTCCTCGTTCTGTTCCTGAACACGAGTTGCAAGAGCTCACGCAGATGGCAAGCTCGCCTTCCACGTTCTTGCAGCAGTAGTTTGCTCTGAGAATCCAATGGGAGAAAATAGGTTGCTGGATAATGACCAATGCTGAGCAATGCAGGGCAGTTAAAACCATCGAATATGACCCTACTTCTCTTCTCTTGCGCGCGCGGCTATGGAGGATGGAGCTTGGAGATGGAGGAGGCTTGAGGATGCTTGAGCTAGTATCAAGAATCGTGGAGCTACCGGAGTGCAAGAGAGAGGAGGGTACTCGATCGGGCATCAAGGTAAGCTCACTACACTCGTAGGATCGACGGTGCGTCGGCTAGGTGAGAGATAGCCATTAGAGCTCGCTTGGAACGCTTGAAACAATAAGCGGTCCGTGGGTCTTGGCAGTTGAGCGAAGGCTCCCACATTGATGATTACTCCAAACGTGCATGGGTGTATCCTTTGAAAGTTAAGTCCAAAGTGTTATTGTGCTTCAAATAGTTTCTATTTATAGCTAAAAATCTATCAAGATATAGTGGCTACTCTCTATACTAATTAATGGGGGGGGAGTATATATCTAAAGAGTTTGATGTGTTTTTGGCCAAACGTGGGGAAAAAATACTAATGTACAATGCTAAACATACCACATCTAAATGTAGAAGCTAAGAGAAAGTATAGATCTCTCATAGAGATGCCATAGTGTATGATGAAAAGTCAAGCTTTACTACATTGTTTCTAGCTTGAGGTTGTTATTTGCATAGTTTATATATCAAATAGGTATCCCACCAAAGCATTGGTGGGATACCTATTTGATGGTGGCAAATACTCTCTTGTGCCTATTGTCCGGATGGACTTGCACTTGGTTATAGCCTAAGAAGCCATCGAGAAAACTGTAGGCTTCCTTTTCTACCACTCTCTCTAGCATATGCTCCATGTATGGTAATGAGTAGCCTCTCTTGGTGGTGGCTGCATTGACCTTCTTATAGGTTACACACGCTCGAATCTTTCCATTTGATCATGTGGTCAAATAATAAAGATATTGGGGATTCCCAAAGTGCATGGAAATTCCCAAATTCGCAAATATAGTGTTAGTTTGTGATTAGAAGTGCATGCATGTGACATTGTGTGGGTGATAAGCGGGAACTTATGGCAATGTAGTGGACAAGGGAAACTGGAAAAAAGAGAGGAAAATAGGGCCAACAAAGGAGAGGGAAAAAAGGGCACAAATTTTCTAGAATTATCCTAAAGGGTTGGGAAAAAATGTGGAGAAGAAGGGGGTTGAAAACTTGTGCAAGTTGGAGGCTTCGGTAATAAAAAGGAATAGGATTGAACACTCTAGACCTTCAAGGTATTGATTGGGGGTAGCAAAGATGTGATTTGTGGCTTGTATAAGTTGTGGGAAATAGGGTAGTTAGGCTGCATATTGGTGTCCTAAATTTTCAGCATGAATCTTTAAACATAGGGATCAATACTAGATGCATATGCTTGTCTACACTGAGTGTATACTTGAAGATGTGAATAATCCTCTTTAAGGGTGATTTTGGGGTGGCATGAAGAAAGCTTTTGGATGTTCTTTGTAAAAGTAAAATAGGGCTGAATTCATGTAATTAGGACCTTATAGGGATGTCATAGGATTCAGGGCTTATCTTCGCTTGGTTCATGCCTGATTGATGGTATCTACTATATGCTACATGTTTGCATATACATGTTTTCCTGGATTAGACATGGGACTTGAAGCTTATGAGAATGCATAAAGCTTATGTACATTATATACTTGTTCTACAGCAGGGTCTTATCTAAGTTCTCGTCTTGGAGCTTTTGGACAATTATCCCAACATAGAGTATTGTGATTGTATAGTGAGTGCATGTATTGGACTTGCTTTCTTGTGCATCATATGAATCAAAGGGCTTTGTGATAGCTTCAATCAAAGTTCCGTGGTTCTCAAATTTATATTCTATTTTCTTATTCTTTTGGAATTGTGTTCTCTGCACCATTCTCTCTTAAACCCTCATGATTAAGGCCTTCAACTTAATACCCCCAACAATATGAATCAACTTTAGTTATTTAACTAGAGTCCTAGCAATGTTACCCAAAAATAATCTATATGAGGTGCTTGCCCTTATACACTTGCCACAGCTCGGTCGCTTGAGCCTCGAGCATGACCTCGGGCCCGAGGCTCTGATCTCGGGTCCACAATCCCTTGATCCGCTTAGCCTAGCTTTGTCTTTAGAACCTCCTACCTTTTTCATTGCATCCTCCGTTCCAACTTCCACCTGATCACTCCCCACTGCATCCGCCTTCTGCAATCCGCTTTGCAACTCTGACATCTTGACATATCTTCCAAAGGTTGACTTCTCCACAACTCCACTGGGTCTTCCTCAGTGACCTCAGGAAAAATAGCATCCCACTTAATTGCGATATCATCATCCCTATTCACCATCCAATGAGGAACGTCGAGGATCTTCCCATAAAAATTCTTCAATCGAAATCCACTTATCGGTTTCAACACTGGAGTCCCAAATACATCCTTCAATCTGAAAGTACATTGTCCCAATTCCTCCACAATTTGATATGGCCCAAAATATCTCAATTTCAACTTACCTAGGTGTGGCCCCAACTTTGAGTTGTATAACATTGCCTAGTCACCTTTATGGAATATTTTAAACTTCACCTGCCTTGCCATCCAGGCTTGCCTTCTTTTTTGACTTATCTCTGTTGCATAAGCACTCCGAATCCGGTCCTCCTCCAATTTCAACAACTCTCTTTGACGGTGTAAGATTGAATCCTTTGGACTTAACCGATGCTGGTAGCTTTAAGCTTGGAACCACATATTCCATGGGAACAACAACTTAAATTCCATAAACTAGTTTGAAAGGTGTCATGCCAGTTGCAACTTTAAATGCTGTTCGAAATGACCATAATGCTGAATCCAATTTGTCATCCCAATCCAACCTATTCTCTGAAACAATGTTTTTCAAGATCCTTACTAGCACCTTGTTGGTACTCTCTGCTTGCCCTTTTGCTTGCAGATGGTATGGAGTTGATTTCTTATGCAAAATCATATGCTTTGTTGTCAATTCTTCAATGACTGAATTCAAAAAATGCACCTGTTGATTCGACACTAGCTCAATTGGACATTCGAATCTTGTCATGATATGCTTGTACAAAAATCTGGCTACACTTGTCGCTTTGTTCTCTGTCAAAAGTATTGCTTCCACCCACTTTGTGGCATAATCTATTGCAACCAAAATATACATTGCTCGTGTTCTACTAGCTTTTGGCTCAATTTGACTAACAAAATCCAATCCCCACTTTTGAAATGGCTCAAGTGGCAACACATGGTAATCCTACATCATCCTATCCATTTGAGTGGGTTATCCAATCTTCTGGCATTGCAAACATTCCCCGGCAAATTGATGTGCATCCTTGAGCAACAATGGCCACCACAAACCTGCTTGCATAATCTTTCTACCTATAATCTCTCTAGAGAAATATCCTCCAGCTGTCCCATAATGAGCTTCTTGCAAAACTAGCTTTTGCTCCTCGTTTGGAACACATCTCCTAATAATCTAATCTACCCCTTTTGTGTACAATGCTCCAACAATTATCAAGAATGGCCTACTTCGGAAGGCAAACTTCTTCTTTTGATCTGTTGTCATTTAGAGGGCTCAGGGCAACACTCCATCTGTTAAGAATTGCAACATTTGGTCATACCAGTTGTCAAAAGCTTGTCCTTGCACTTGAAACAGTTCTACATTTGGCAATTGATCTAACATGCCAGGTGACTCATGCACATGCTCCAATTTGCTAAGATAAGCCGCAAACAACATGTTTATTCCCAGGTGTATGCAACACCGTATAGTCAAACACTTGCAACAAAAGCATCCATCTCGGAAGTCTTCCTTCCAGCTTTGGCTTCTTCACCAAAAAAATGAGTGCTTGATGATCAACATGAAAGATCACCTGATTTCCCAACAAATAATGTCTGAACTTTTCCAATGCAAAAATCATCCCTAAAGCTTCTTGCTTTGTAACTGTATAATTCCTCTCAACCGATTTCAACATCCTGCTAGCATAATACACAGGTCTGAACCAACCTCGGATCTTCTCGTGCATCAAAACTGTTCCAACTGCCATATCCAATGCATCTACAAACACATGAAGGGGTAACTACCAATTTGGTGGTTGGATAATAGGGGAAACTACTAACACCTTCTTCAAAATTTGAAATGCCTTCTCCTGAGCATCCATCCAAACAAACTCAACATATTTCTTTGTTAAATGAGTCAAGGGAGCACTAATATCCGCCAAATACTACAAAAACCGATTATACCATTTAATCTATCCCATGAACCTTGAAACAACCTTCAAATTGTTAGATGTTGCTGCCTTCTGAATTGCATTAATTTTGTCTGAATCAATTGACATTCTTTCCTTAGAAATAATGTGCCCTAATAGCTTTCCTCTTTTCACCACAATTGCACACTTGTAAGGGTTTAAGGACATTCTGAATAATTTGCATCTCTCCAAACATTTTCTAAGATACTCCAAATGTTTAGCCTTCTCACCAAACACTGAGAAGTCATCCATAAAAATCCACATGAATCTGTCAAGTATGGTTCAAATGTCTTTAAAGTTGCTTTTGAAAATGATGGAGGCCCATTCTTCAGACCAAAGCTCATTACTGTGTATGCAAATGCTCCCCAATCTGTAATGAATGCAGTCTTTGCAACATCCTCCTCAGCCATTCGGATTTGATTATACCCTGAAAATCCATCAAGAAAGTTATACATCTCGTGTCCTGCTACATCATCCAAATTTGAATAGACAAATGACAATGAAAATGGGTCATTGTTGTTGCATTTAGCTTCCTATAATCCACACATACATGGATTTTGCATGACTTCTTTGGCACCACAACTATTGGTGATAACCATTCCGCCTGATCAATTGGCTTAATGAACCCTACTTGCAAAAGCTTATCGAACTCCTCATTTACTTGCTTCACATAGTTTGGATTCATTCTATATCTCTGCTGAACTACTGGAGCTGCATCCTCTTTCAAATTTATCCGATGTTTATACACCTCCGAATCCATGCCTTTCAAGTTGGAATAATCCCAAGCAAAGACATTAATAAACTCCTGTAACAACTTCTTAAGATTTGCATTGAATCTGACATCCAAATTGACACTGACCTTTATAACTTTTGGACTAACTTCAGATCCCAAATTCAAATCCCGCAAGTCTTCTTCCTTCACCCATGAAACTTTTTCCATCAACTTATCATACAGAAATTCTGCCCTGGTAATTGCCTCCTTTGGTGCAACCTCCCCCTTAGAGTATTCAACATCCCCTTCATCATAGTCATGTGACTGACCTCTGACTCCTTAATTGGATTCTAATCTTCACTTGCTTCTTCTGACAAATCAGATGTCCTCTTAGAGTCCTCTTGACCAACATACTTTTCAACAATTCTTTCTACATCTACTTCAAACTTTGGTAGTACAATAGTGGGATTGGCTTCCAAAAAACATGCATATTCATCATCTTCAACCTCTTTAGCTAAATTGATGGTCTGAGCCATCATGGGCTTCAATGACATTGGCAACTTCTTCTTTGAGCTCATCAGAATTCTTACCAAATTCTTTCCTTTCTTCAGAATCACTTCATTCTTCTCCCAATCCTGTTTGAGCCTTGTTGACTTAAACCACGACCTTCCTAATAGCATTGAATATGCATTACCTGCATCTTGCATCCTCAAAACAACCAAGTTTGCCTGAAATATCAGCCCATGCACTTTAAGAGATTATCTTCTCAACATCCCAATTGACTGCACTCTCCGCTAATCTGCCATCCTTACCTGAAATGGTGCAAGCTCTAGCTTCCCACCTGCCATCTTCAATAATTCATCTTCTGACAAAATGTTTACTCCAGATCTGGCGTCTAACAAAACATTTGAGAATGCACGCCCATCAAAATCAAGCTTAACAGTTGGTATAGTAAAATCAACATCATCAAGACTGATCTGATAACTTCCTTTAATGCATTCTGAATATCTGGAATTTTTGTCATTCTTGTGGCAAAATAAAATCTGTCTCTGAAAATTGGGACCAATGAAAGTAGCTAATCCAATGTAAAATGCATAGGAGTATTCAACAACTCTTCAAACTATGCTCGAGATGACAAATTGGAATTCTTAGCCTTCTTAGATTGCTTCTACTTCCACCTTGAAGTTATCTCTTCTTGTCCTCCTCAATAGTCTCATCCTTACCTCTTTATGCTCCTCCCAATCCAAAGATGGTTTAAGCCTTGCTTTAGCATGTGTGACTACCAATACATCTGGATTACCTGATTAACAATGAGAACAATCACACTCTGGAAAACAATCTGTTGTCACCTGATATGCCCCATGATCATGAGAAACTTCAACATCTATCAAATTACTTTGATGTGCTTTATCTACTTTCCCTTGTTGCATAAGTAGTGTAGGTAATTGTGGCAATTACTCATTTGGTACTTGCTGATTCCAGCCTTGTTGATTCCACCCTTGTGGATACCAATTTTGATGATTCCAATTTGGTGGTTGTTGCCAACTCTGTTGTTGTGGACAGCCTTGCTTCCAAGGTTTGAAATTTTGAAATCCACCAAACATCGATTGCTATCCTTGGTTGAAATTTCCTCTAAATGGCCTTGCCTGTGCCATATTATGCTAAATCTTTTGTTGAATCCTCTATGGAATTGGTCCTCTAAAATTTGGATTGTACCAACAATTAGTTGTCATGTGACCATCCTTGTCACAAATATCACAATGAACCTTCTTACTTCCCGACTCTTGTTTAACACCCATTTCTTTCAACTTCTTCTCCACCATCAATCTCCCTTTGTCTTGGCTTTGGACTTCTTTTTAAACTTCTTCTTATGCTTCCTCTTCCTATCCTCTTTTTCTGACTCTGATTTTGAATTCGAATCGGAATTGGAATCTAAATTGCTACTAGTCTTTGAATCGAAATCGGAATCTGAATTGGAATCGTCATCACTACTGTCATCTGTAGACTTTGTCTTCTTCCCCTTTGTCTTCTTCTTCTTCCTCTCCTAAGAACTCTTCTTGGAAGTACTTGGATTTGACACTCCAAACCTTTGCTCTGCTCTTGTAGCAGTTTCCACCAATGCATCCAATCGTGCCCCTACATCTACACCTGCAACCGCATTTCGCAATTCTTTCCGCAATCCCTTCATATAATATCCAACCAACATTTCATCTGTAGGCCTCTTAGCAGAGCTGTAAGCCTCTTCAAACACTGATTGAACTTATGTGTGTAATCTTACAGAAACATCTTCTTCTGCTTGAGATTCTTAATCTTAGCAAGCACATCATTAGGAATCTTCTCCTTCCGAAATGTGTGTAGAGATGCATTCCTCAATGCAATATAATCTGCAAAATGTCCCACATTGAAATTACTCAACCACTACGTGGCTTTTCCCTCAAGTGTCACTTGGAATTGTCGCATCTTGGCTTGTGCATCATACACTCTGTCAAATCCTGTGGCCTGCCACCTTGTTTCAAATTGAGCTACATGACAATTAGGGTCTTGTTTAGACTTCCCTAAAAAGGTCCCAAACTTGATGCGTAAATCTGCCCTAGCCGCTGCCATATTCCTAAGTGTATTTGGAGATAACTACCTTAATGTTGCTGTTAATGATACTGGTTGTGTTGGTGCAACTCTTCGAATCTTCTCCTAGCTAGAAATACTTGCTGCAAAATAAATTCTCCAAAAAATTGTGGATTTAATCTTGTGTCATCCTCAGGGTTCATTAAATATTCCCCCATAATCTTCTATATCCTCTAGCTCTTTTGTATCTGGATCCGACTCATATTCAGAACTGTCGCTTTGCCTGCCACTACGTTCACCTCTTGTATGCCCTTCTGCACACTGGTCATTCTCTTGCTGCTGCACCCTTCGCTACCGTGCTGCCAACCTTGTGAAATACGAATGAATAGATTGTCGTGAAGTCTCCAAAGCGAATTACCATTCAGCATATGACTTCAAAGAAACCATAACTGCCACTATAACCGCCACCATAACTGCTGCTCCGCATCTTCTTGGCACTCATCCCCCTTACAGAAGAGAGCAAACTCGACCATGAACACCTATCATAAGCATTGTGATCGCCAGTCTACAATAGTTACTCAGCCAAGCAAATTTTTACACAGACTTTGACAATTATGACTTCTACCTTGACAAACATAAGAATTCCGCCTACTGCACAAAACATCATTTAAACTGCACACATATCTTTAATTGAACATTGCTGCATTGAACTTCTACTTAAAAACCAAGATACACACACAGAGTATTGAGACACATAAGAAGGCAAAATGTAAATTGCAAACTGCATCATTATGCCATAGCCTTCATAACTTCCGCCCCTTGCATCCGCCTTACATAACTATATATGGTTGTGCAATTGGAAAGGCAAACACCCTTTTTTCACTTCCTAAGATTTGAAAAGTCACCATACATAAGCTAAGGTTCATAGATATGCCAAAAATTATCAGCTTGAGGTGCTTGCCCTTATGCATTGCCAATACATGAAATGTAGGTTTGTAATATTGGTTCTCATTAATATTCAAGATGATTGTCTTTCACTTAATATGCATCTTTCCTTGTCCTCTAACTATTCTAGTTGGTCCACAGAGTTGATTTAAAGTACTACCTTTTGTAACTCTATTCATTGTAGCAAGACTTTTGGTCTTTTAATTGAATTATTATAGCTAGCACAAACTTGCTTAATCTAAACTTGTCTTCTTCTTCTTCTTCTTCTTCTTCTTCAAGCATTAGCTTTGTGTTAACACATACATGAGCTTGTAGTCTTATCACTTTTCTCCTCATGTTCTTCTCTATTTCTCGATATTTTTTTCATATATTTTTGAGAGCTCTTTGATCATTGTCCATATGCCACTTAGGAGTGAACACAACTTTGTTAGTTTAGTTTTTGGAGAAACCAAAAAATGATCACATAGATAACTCTTACACACATTGATGTACTTAGCCTTTGCCTTTGGTAGGCCAAAAAACAAATTACACATTGTTTAACACATGATACTTCAAATATAAAGTTAACATCAGCATTTAACTATTAGCATTCAATACAAAATGGCAATGTCCCAGACCAAAATCATATTTTTTTATTAGCTTTGTTTAGAGAAGTAGTTTTGTTCCTAATTATGAGGGCTCTCATGTGTCAACAATTCAAGTGCTCTCTATGCCTTTAACTAGTGCGTTAAGGTACAAATTCATGGTGCTACATGTGACGTGTTTTGATCTTATGCCACAACTGTGTGATCACACTTAATGTTTGTTAAATGTAATGTACCTTTATCTTACCTCAAAGTATTGTGATGACACTTTTCCTTCAATTTGAGATTTCATATTAATTATTACTTAAATTATTTTTTGTCTTTTTTGTGATATTCTCTAATAAATTCATATTGAACTTTTCTTTGACATGCGTGTAAATAGTGTTTAGAAATGACTTTTAGGTCATTTTAAGTGCATTGACAAAATTTGGTGATTTGGTCAAAATCACCAAATTTGGTGCATTGACAAAATTTGGTGATTCGGTCAAAAATTTTCCAACTTTTAGGCATAAGACATGTTTTGAAAGTTGATTTATGATTAAGTTGAGCAGAATTTAGTCAAAGTTCTTCTCACGGAGTTCGAATAGGAGAATCCTTTGTCGTCTCATAGGATTGACCAATTCTTCAGTGTTTTGGAGGTATGAGTCTTCGAAAAAATATATTTCAATGCTTAATTTAAAAAAACATATATTGTGTTTTGTGCTTTCCTTTTGTTGTTGGCAAGTCACATGATGTGAGTGATGATTTGGAAGGATCACATTACTTTTGGCACATGCATTTCTTGGGAAATGTGTACTTCTTGGAAAAGCCTATTCTGGATGTGTAAAGCCGTTTCGGCAAAAAAGTTGAACGAATAGTTATCTTCATCGTCTTCTTCTTTTAAAATCCGAGATTGAGACTGTGAATGGGATTGCAATTGCAATGGAGATTGTGAGTGAGAGTGCGATTGAGAGTGAGATTGTGATTCTTTCATGTACATGAAGTCAACTCAGGGGTGTTCAGGAGGTTCAAGCTCCGCATTGGAATGCAATTTCCAACTATATATATTTCTTTTTGTGTATTTCTACTAGTGTCTCTCTATCGGAAATTGTGTTGATTTTTATCAAATTGTGACTAGTCGTGTTGCAACTTTTGAGCTCTTGTATGTGGAGGAATTAGACGAGAACCTTGGCTTGAAGGCACAAGCATGAGCTTTAGCACCTTTAGTTAGAACCTTAACACATTTTCTTCCCAATCCCCACTATATTAAAATATTTAGTGTATACCCACCAATTCAATTTTGTGAAAGAATGTATACGTTGGGATTTTGTGTATTTATCATTCAATGATTGATAGAAAGAGACACTATTGGCGCTTGACCAATCCTATTAAAGATTAGGATTAGTGTCAAGTACATGGTTAATTCCAGAAAGAGGACCCTTGGACTTTTAGAATAGGAGGTTTTTACGATTCAAACTTTAAGGTTTTGGGTGATGCCCACTTGCAATCTTACTACTATATTATTTTCGCTATAGGTTTGGAAAGAACCTCCAGAGGGCTTGCCGAACCTACCCCCTTTTCCAAACCTCCCTTTTTCAATCAAAACCCCCTTCCCTCCCCTCCCGTCTTTCTCACGTGTAATCTCTCATTTTCTCTTCCCCCTCCATTTTTTCATTAAAGCTTCCCTCCCCTCTCTCTCACTTATAATCTCCCTCTTTCTTTCCCCCCTCCCCTTTTTAATTAAATTCTTCCCCCCTCCCCCCTCTCTCTCTCATGTG